>NC_060106.1:19306030-20556030 GCF_021155765.1 Diprion similis | reverse complement strand
CTCAATGAAGACTGTCATCGTCGATGGGAAGAAAGTCAAAGTAGGTGATCTTCTTTTCGGATTTTGTTCTCAGCAACAGGTGTCAGAAAAAGCAACTATTCCTCGCCTAACCTCACATTCTCTTCTTTGACAGTTGCAGATTTGGGACACCGCTGGACAAGAAAGGTTTCGCACAATTACTCAGAGCTATTATAGATCAGCGAATGGTGTCGTCGTAGGTAATGCATAGTTATCAAAAATCATTAATGCTACCAAATTTCTCTTTACCAATTTTAGCGCCTAACCTTGTTTTCCTTCTCTCTCTCTCTCTCTCTCTAGTTTATGACATAACAAAGCGGTCCACGTTTCTCAGCCTTCAGCGATGGGTCGAAGAAGTTCGAAAATACACATCGTCTCATGTCATGTTGATTTTAGTCGGTGAGCATGTCAATTTTTTCATGTATTAATACTCCATGATAAGACTTAGCTGATATTTATACAGTTCGATCATTTTTTGTATAATATTGTGATGATATTTATAGCTGCAGTGCTGGAAATGCTGTAAGAAATTTGATAACTTGCTTTAGATACATTCGAATGCGTGCATTCTTGCCATCTTGTTTGTATTTTTTTCAGGTTTTAATCCCATGTGAAAATTTTTAGGTAACAAATGTGACCTGGAGAGTCTGAGAGAGGTTGAGAAAGGTGAAGCTGAAGCAGTTTCCGAATATCTGCCAGAAGTTTTACATGTTATTGAAACTTCTGCAAAAGAAAACACCAACATTGATGCGATGTTCTCGTACCTGGCCTCTGAGTTAAAGGTATATAATCCAGTGCATGATTCCTATCTCTGTAAAATCAGGAGAAAAATAGTAAGTGTGACACGCTTGACACAAGAGTTTTCATAGCTTTATGAATTTCCTTATTTTTCTACAGCGGCGACACGAAAATCGTCAGTTTGAGGAAATGGCAGAGGAAACCGTGAAATTGGGGGCTGGTCGTGAGTTGTCTTCCTGTTCAAGCTGTCCGTACAAAATTTTCTGATAAAAACAAACTTGTCGGAGGTGTTTAGTTGACTCGCTAAAAAATACCGTATGTTAAGATTTTTTTTCAAACGGCTTTAAACGGTTGTTGAAAAAAAAGAAGCATCCGAGCCACTAAAAATACTATTCAATGACGATAATATATGTATACATTAGGGTGTCTTTTTTTTTGTGCTGCCACCCCCTAAAGTTTGAGTTTTTGGCCTAAAAAAAAATCATACCGAAAAAAGCTCTTAATTTTCATTTTAAACCGTGCCACAATCATGTTACATTTCCGATTTAGATAACACGAGATTTTTGTACTTTTTGGATTTAATTTTTTATCTTCGGAAAATTGAGAGCTTTTTTTGGTATGACATTTTTTTTAGGGCAGAAACAAACTTTAGGGGGTAGCAGCTAAAAAAAAAAAAGCCAACTTGCGAAATAACGGAAACCCTAATATACATATATAATATCGGACATGTAGAGCATATGTTTTAAGGAAAAATTTAAATAAAGACGTACAAACAAAGAATGAGAGAGGTGGTGTTGGATAGAAGCTACTTATTTATTTTGAGGCATATTTTCCCTCTTCTTGTTGAACTCTTTGTATCCAACAATATCTCTCTTTTTCTAAATATACTCTACATTATCACAGTGACCTGAACAAGCTCGTAAGCCAAGTGCCTTTGACTTCCAAGGAATTGAAACGATAAGAATAATGAATTAGAATTTTTATAACAATTATCGATATATATTACCAACATCCCGATCAAATGGCAAATGTAAATTAATGTCTTTTGTCCAAGCCCCCATGAGAAAATACCGATTCGCGTATGTAAACGATGAATCAAATTTCCGTTTTCATGCGCCTGCTTCACATACACGAAAGATGATTTTTCAAAGGGGGTCGGACAAAAAAAATTGTGTGCTTGACGAGAGATAGGTGATTTCCCTTGTGTAATCACCACCCTTGCTTTGCTCGGACGACAAATATCACACCCATCACCGCCTTCTTTCCCCCCCTCGATACACAATGTACTACTAAAGCATTGAAGGTAGTTTTTTTTTTCTATCAGTAGAGACAAAGTTTTTTTTACATCATACTAAGAATATTATTAATTTTCATACTACAGATCTGTAAAAACCAAACAAACATCTTCAATCTGAACATTCTTCTATTTCATTCTCGTTTTTCCATATGCTTGACAATATTTTTATTTTTATTACATCATAGATACCAAATTGAGTTTATACATTCATACAATTTTTTGTTGTGATTTTATTTTTTTGATATAGGGTCTATGAAGTAATTTGATATTAGGCAGATACGGATTCTGGTACTATTGTATTAGAACCCGAGTGTTATGTTAACACGTTTTACCTAAACGTAAAACATTAATTTTCGTACTAATATTAATAAGAAATCTATAGTTGTATGTTGTAGGATTACCCTAATCTTATATCGATAGACTCACATTACATGTATACTATACTTATACAAAAAGCAATCTGACAACGAATCCCAACAAAATCTAGCCAAAGTATTTAAATACGAAGTGTATTTTTTTATATGTATTTGATTTTACAGTTCTTATCTATTATTAATTATTAATATTATTATTGTTATCAATAGGCATCGGCGGCGCTCTAGAATTATAATATGATTTACAATTAATGAATTCTTGTGAAGAGTAACCTGAAAGCCGAATGACAAGTGCTTTCCATATCATATTACCAGTTCAATTAGGTCGGCAGGTGAGAAAAGGATCAGTCTTAGTTTTTAATCATTTGACAACTTGAATTTTACTGAAAATCTCACGCCACTGTCTTTCATCAAATGAACGCACAAGAAGGTTGTTGTTGTTATTCTTGTTGTTGTTGTTATTAATGTACAGTGCAGTATAAATACCGGTCAACAGTGGTACTTCACAATTTTTTTTAACACGAATACTCGTTCTGAACGTATCCATAATTTATATATATATATATATATACACATACTTATAACTAACTTGTAACGATTAAAAGTTTTTCTAATATTTGATTTAATATTATTATTGAAAAATTTAACATCCAGTGTGAGAAGAAAAAAAGGAAGCAAATAAAAAAATACATATTTACCCTCAAAAATTTTATCGACAGGAACGATATAATAATAACAATTAAATAACTATGAAAATATTAATCATTTCAATTTGTTTCGATGTATTAGCGTCAAAACGCCGGTACGTTCATCCGTATGATTAATGATTATCCTCGTTATAATTTGTTTCACTGAAAGAAGAAGCAAAAAAAAAGAGAGAGAAAAAAATGTAATTACGTCAACATTTGACGATAAGGGAAATCTTCCGATGAATCATCAATACTTTTAAAGCATAATATTTATCTGGATTTTGATGTACTCCTATTTAATTTGTTTCTAATAATGATTTACTTATATTATGCATAGGTGGATTGTATTTGTAGTGGGAAATGTCACAAAGGCAGAATGAATATTAAACTTGTATTTATTATTATCATAAATTAATGAATTATCAATGTTGTTGTTGTTGTTGTTGTTGTTATTATTATTATTATTAACGTTATTATTTTTTTATTATTTTTATTATATTATTATCATAATTAACTAATTTGATAATCATTAATGAAATTGACAGATACAGTCTTCATACAACGCTTGCTCCCTTGCAGCTTTGCAAATGTATATTCAAATAAAATACAGAATCAGTCGTCCTATCGTTAGGGTACTATATAATGTATCATATACGTATAACTTGTAATATACAATCCTATACACCACATCGTATCTCGATTTATCCTCAATTAATTTCGTTATACCGTCTTTATAAATGATGCGTTTTTGTTATTTAAAAATTTTTCTTCCAATTTTAATTAACAACTTATATGTATCATACGTTTGCAGTATAGCTGCGGTGTATGAAATCATTTCATTTACTCAGGCATTCATATACCTATATATGTATTCATGTATGTATGGTGTATATATGTATAATATTCCCTAGCTTTAATAAATTATTAACTTAAGCTGTATATTATACGGTTCTTCATCACCGCGTACCTATCTATCTATATACACTAATAACGGTCATTCAATATTGAGATGTAATATCCTATACTATAACGAATTGTAGTATACATACCGAGTGTTCCGTTAATTAATCAATCCACCTACAATGTAAATGAAAAACAAGAAGAATACGTGATTCTATATATTTGTAAGTTGGATGAGGAGATTATTTTCAAAATCTCCAAGACACCTTCGTTTTAAGAAAATTCACTCTAGCGCGAAATTTTCGTTATGGTGATGAAAATTTCTACAGAAACTCAGCAAAAACCAACTTTTGTCGTCAGCTTTGCATCAATTGAAATGGTACACCTTTAACGGGCGTTAAATTTTTCGTATGCTCACTATAATTGTACAGACATTGTAATGTAGGCCAGGGCCGAACAACTGTAAATAAAGTATTGAACTTTGTAATCGGTGGCAGTGGCTGCTCAAAAATTTCCATCTCAACGCTGTTGCCTTGCAGTTAATATATTCGTCGGTGCGGTATTATCGAGGAGGTTGTTGAGGTTGTTCGGCAGATTTCGCGGCGGAGGTTCGGGTCACCAAGCCTCGGTATATCGAACATCGAATTCCTGAAGAGCCGGCAATCGCTTCTTCAACGATTCAAAGGTTTGGGCCGACAGTTTCGTACTATTCAAATTCAATTTCCTGAGACTCGTTAGCGCTGGAAAATGAAATTGGCAGGAATTAGAAATTAGAAATCAACGCCGCGACATACGGGTGGAAAAACAACCTTCAAACTTACAGGCAAGGGTGGAAATCCCCTTGTCGGAAACCGGCGTTTCGCACAAGTTCAACACCTGCAGCTTCTGGAGATGTTCGCTGATCATTTGAAGACCGGCATCGCCGAACTGCGTCGCCCACAAGTTAAGGTACCTCAAAGCCGGTAGCTTTATCAACTGTTCAGCACAGGCCGAAGTCACAGAAGTGAAAGCCAGGCTCAAACACTCCAGATTTCCGAGAGCACCGCCGCCCAGAAGAAGGGCAACATCAGCGTCAGTCGCTCGCACAGGTAGCGTCAGTTTCTTGGGTCCCCCTTTTTGTTGCTATCATTTTGGGAAACATGTTTAGTGGCGTGTCGTGCAGTAGGATATGGATTTGATAAGGTGCCATGAAAGTGCAGAAGCAACGAGGGAGAAAGTTGAGATAATTAATGATAAGGAGAGGCTCACCAACTCCTGCAGGTTTCTTTGCCGCTGACAAAGTGCGGCGTACTTTGTTCTTCCCGAGGCGGTAGATTGCAGGGCAGAAACCACTTGAAGTCTGGCTTCCTCGTTCGGCAGCAGCCGCCATTCCAGCATCAGACACAGTGCTTCCTGGGCTGCGTCACATCCTCTGACTCCGAGGAGGATACAAGCACCTCCAGCCTGCTTCATCAGTGATCCAACAAACTTTTTCCTCCGACAGCAACACTCGAACAACGTCGTCAGCTGCATCGAAACATTGCAAGAGAGATCCGAACGTTATATTAAGAAAAATTTGTGTTCCTTCGAGAACAAAGTGTGAAATTTTTGACAAGCACATAAACCGTCGACGCTACTTCATCTGTAGATTTTATATAAAAAGAAAAGAAGAAATTTCATAGCAAGTGGTCAAGATTCTTCGTAGATTACGTTTACCATTCAAGTTTCCCGCCAATATACGATGCTCAGTTTTTATCACGAGGTATCACATATATATTGTCTTTTATAGGTAATAACATTTACGTGAGGTTTTTTTTTTTTTTTTTTTCTTTATAGAATTTCAGAATTTTTCTTAGATGGCGAGCTGTATCGTATAAAAAAGTATACCTCTTATATGCGTTTCATATCATTTAACGATGTCATAACACGAGGCCAGACTATTCGATTGAATAATGGATTTTCCCGCAGGCGGAAGCACATCGATGAGAAGAATCTGCGGTTTAGTTTATCGACATCATTGCGGCTTTAGAAAGAGACGGTCCCACACTTGGAAATTTTTTTTTTTTCCTTTCCATTTTAACACATACGTCGAATGATGAATCGTCGACGTTCGTATAATATTCGCGTTGCAATATATCTGCAGGCTGCTGCAGTCGGCGGTCTTATCAATGATTGAGGATTGATTAACGAGCCATTATCATCAGTTTCCGTTGTTATTATTATTGCCCCGTTATCACTCCCGCATATTACACACGTGTGTACATACCTACAACGCTTTGGATGCTAATATGCGCGCCATACTTTATCCGTTATCTTGAAACAACGAATTATCCAAGTACCGGTAGTCTCGCTTATCGATCAGACAACGAGCCGAACCGGGATGGGCAGACGCCGGATCTTATCTCCTTGCGCAAAAAATGGCTTAATATTTATAACTACTAAAAAAAATGGTCCACTACATACCATTTCTCCAAAAAGCTGCCCTTGGTCCGGACAGGCGGGGCTCGCTGGGGCCGCGATGTGGATCCATCCGGGTCTCGGTTCTCGGACCGGAAGTAGGCATCGGTGAACGGAGCACCTCGGGTCCTTGGCGATTCGTCCGGCGACGCCGACCAGCAGAGACAATTGCACAGCTTTGTCGGCCAGAGCTTCTTCGGGGAACGGAACCGGCTGCAGAAGTCCACCGAGTCCGGGCCGCCAATCAGCGTACTCCGATCTGCAAATTATTTGCGATTTAATGAAACGGTTTTTCGCTGCGAATGGTAATAAAAATCTCGCGGTTAAAAAACTGGTTATATGTATACCTATTTCGCTTCGAAAATTAAAGTATGTATTACTATACTCACGCAACGTTCAAGAGAAGAAGATAACACTGGAGAGGCGGCAATGACGAGGCTGGCTGTTCATCTGCAGACGAAGAATGACGCGCGACCTCGAATCTGCAACACACATCAGTTTATTTGAACCATTTTTATTCGACTAGACTCTGTAGATAACTGATTCTTGATAAATCAACCGACTGAGGCCGGAGCGCGATGATCCTGTTATGCTGGGTAAACATAGTTTTTTCTTTTTTTTTCTTTTTTTTTTATATACATATACTTATACCGGATGTGTGCGTAGTAATCGCACCTGTCTTTCTGTATAATACCTTTAGATATATGTAACATTGACCACATTAGGTATGCTTTAAATGTGTTTGATAAGGTTTTACGAAGAACCACAAACCAATTATGATGAGTAGGTAATCTATTCTGCCGTATACGGTAAGATAACTGTTAAAACATACATAGATCATTGCGGCAAACAATTGCTCGTTGAGAAAAATATTTACCGTCAGCTTCGCACGAACTTGATAAGTTTTTTTTTTTTTCTTTTTCTTCTTTTTCATCCTCAGACGAATCTAACTCTTCGCTATACGTAATTACATATATACATGTGTAATTATAGAAACAGATTTCATAAGACCTCGTATTGATACAACGAACGTTATAGTACGTTTGCTGTAACACAAACTTGTCCGAGTTGATTTGCGATAAGAGCTAAAAACAATATGGCAACCGAGTTAGATTCGAGAAATATTCGAAGGACCCTCCCATGAACTTTCCTCTGTTCCCATCGGGCAAATTTTTTTTTTTTTTTTTAATACTAAAAAACAGAGACGGTTCGAAATTTAACGGCTTTTAAGTCAAAATTGGTTGAACCGTTTTTGAGAAACGATAGGACAAAAGAATTTACATCTTTGCATTATACCTACAGCTTCAAAACATTGCTACCGATTTAGATCAAAATCAAATCAGGTACTGCGTTAGAACAATTAATTACCTTGTTTGAGACGAGAATAATAAGAATCCGTCTATTCTTTGGCGAGATATCGCGAGCAGAGAGGAGAACAAAAAACTTTATCACCGGAGGGTGAGTTTCGAGACCTCAAAACATCGAGATCAAGTAAAAATACTGAACTTTTCATTTCCGCAATGATTATAGCAACTCTTCCGCTGAAATTCCGGACTGATCGTCAGGAGAACAAGCGACTTTAGACTGGCCATCTGGCAACCCTTGAACTTCCCATTCTCACACTGCAGGTTCCAAGTTTATAGAGAAAAAAAAAGGAATAATATCCAATTCAAATTTTGATTTTTTCCACCATATTGGATTTCGCAATCTGACTTCAGATTTGTTATCAGCCAGCCAACAAAGCGACAGGTACGAATTTCCATCAAAATCCATACGTTTTTTTTTTCTCAACCTTATTGTAAACGCCAAATTTAAATTTCGTAAAACTGACCTTAGATTCGTGATTAGTGGCCGGAAAAACCTCACGATACCAATTTTATTCAAATCCATGCCTCCATTTTCAAAATATCATAATTTTTACTCGATTTCTTGGAATTTCGTTATTCAAATAATTGAAAAATTACCAAAAGAATCAAAGCCATAATCTAATCAGTTCCGAATTTGGAAAAGTAACGTGGATTGAGATCAAAATCATACACACACCGTGACCTTGGAACCTCGAGGTCTATCAAATACTGAACTTATCATTTTTTCCATGATTAAAATAACTTCCTTCTATCTCTCTGTAAACATATAAACGTGAAGTTAAAAAACGAACATCTCACCTGTGAAATATGGCGGCGATACAAATCGACACTAAATTTGGAAGCACCCTGGGGTGAGGACAGTCGCTTCCGGGTCCGTGAACGGAGGCGATGTAGTCCCTGATCGCCTGTTCGCCATCATTGTTTTCGTAGAGGGCGGCAACGAAGACTTGAAGGAGCTTCCGCATGTCCGGCGACTTGCCGAAGTCGACGGTGTGCTTGAGACACCTTGTTATGGCCGGGGCGAGGGCCGCGACGAGAGGAGATCTCGGGTGGAGTTGGGCCAGCCTTGCTAAGGCCCTTGCCAACGTCGGTGGTGGCGCTACTTTTTCGAGAAGCGGTGCTGCCACGGCTAAAACAGCCTCGGCCCAGTTCCTGCCACCCCTACCCTCGCAGCGGGCCGCACCGCCTTTTCCGTTCTTCGCATCGGCCACTTCCGGTTCCTCCAGGAGTCTGGCTACCGCCTCGAGCGGCGCTCCGGCTACCCTTTCGTCCTGCAAGGGTGTCCACAGGGCGAAATCTACCATCGCTTTGAGCTCTCGAAGGACGACCTCTTCCCTGGTGCTCACCGAGACCAAGTGTTGGTACTTGAAGATGCTCTTCTGCAATGGCCGGGTCAATAAGTTAGCTTAGATACATGTGCTTTTGCCGCAAAGTGCTTTGGATGCCGTGTCATTATTATTTACTATGAAGGATCGTCAAGATGCACGGGTGAACCATGAGCTGGCGGTTTTTGTGCCAATCATCGTTACTTCGCAAACCACCGTCTTGTGGTTTCCGGAATTCCGATTGACAGGCACGCGTGACGAGTCTTATGTGTTGCATAGTGCATACACCGAAGAATGGATGGATGGATGGGTCGTGGATAGTCTGTTTTACTGGTCTGCAAACATGTCTACAGCCACGTACATGAATCTTCGAAGAACTGTAGACCGTGTCGATGGGATTTATGATAAATAAAAAGACGGATAACTCATACGTGCTCTTCCTGATAATTCGCGTTGTGATAACCCGTTTTTAAACCTCTTAATCGCACTGGCTTTGCGTCAATTCTTACGCCAATTTAAAATCAATACTTGTTATTGGTTTATATGATACACATCTGCAGTGTAGATATATGCATGACGCACTATTCGAGAACGTGTAAATAGTGAAAAAAAATTTCATCGAATTATGTGGCTCCGACCCCGGGAGTCGTACGTTCGACACGTGGACTGCCTATAACTCCATCTTTAAAGTATCTGTGTAAATACCTAGAATATTTGCATCGTTCACCTGCCAAGTCTATCGCACTGTGTTAATACTCGTTAAATATTTCTGTATACCTATAACGTAGAGGCATGTATGCGCTCAAACACTTGTCCCTAATTCATTCATCATCAGGTGTAGTATGAATATACCTTAGACGAATTGTTATAACCAATGTGAAATTGTCTCCGAAACATTTTATTCGACAATCTTTTGCGCTCTTACCAATCATTATTCCATTGCAGACCATAAAGTGCAGCAGATTCACCGATAACGAAATTACATCGGAGATAAATTACAGTGTAATTCCCATACAGGCACACATATTAAGCGTCGGAATGACGTGCGTAAATTTTTAACGATCTGACAATATACGGCTCATCCATACTGCAGTTTATTTTAGTTGATCTAAAAAAGTGCACGGAGAGACTTTTCGTATCAATATTTGCTTTATTGCTTATCTATAACTTGTTATCTATACGCTAAAATATACGAATTTAGGGATAATCGAGATAGAGTTACAAGAAGTCACATAGTAACTGTGAAAATAAAGAGTTAATATCTTTTTTTTAAACGACTGATACGAATATTAAACTCTTTCATTAAGAGAATTACAGTATTTTTAAATGATTATCTTGAATCTTCTAATCGACTCGAATAACTAAAGTTGGTACAGTTGTAGAAAATGTAAGAAGCATTTAATTCGGTGCGCATTCTTACTGAGAATATTATAATGTTTCATACATTTCTCCCAACTGATGACAGTTATTAAAAATACCTGACTTCAGAGTAATGTCCGTAAAACTTATTATTTATTTCAAAAAATTAATCGTAGTCCTAATTTTAAAACAGCAAATAATTAGAGAAGATTGTAATAATAATAACTAATAATAAATTAAATAATAACTGCAATTTCACAAAGTTTCCGAGATTTTTTTAGCAACGAAGGAAAATTTCAGGAAACATGATTGTCGAGGTAGCGAAATCAAATATCAGCAGACAACTGTAGACCATAGCAACAATGAACGGCGAACATGAGGAGAGGATCGGGTTTTGTGTATGGTTCTGAAAATATGCGGTACCAGCGATAATACATGCATGTACGAACCTTCCATAGTATAGAGTGGTACCACTGATCCCTCGTGTAAGCGTTACCAGCCTGCAAGAGAAGCGAGCCGTCCGGTAAGACGATACGGAGGCAGTACTTGTAGGTCGGATCCCATCTCGCAACCGCGTAGACCTCAGACATGCTGCTGTAGGGAACCGGATGTTGGAGGAATCCCGTGAGCTGGAACAGACGTAGCGAAATATTGTAGGTATAGAAAACGAGACTACTTCTGCGTGTATAATTGCCAATAAGACGTAACAAGTTAGAAGAAATTTAGCGTGTAAAATTGTTCTCCAAAACTTGTGTTGTTGTTGTTATTATATCTATAAGCAAGTATGTGCAAATAACTATTTTCGCACTATGACCCAATGAAGATACAAATATAAGGTATTCGCTGAATTGAAACGAAAGTGTAACAGCTCGAGATGCGTGAAATGGAATCGCGGATGTTTGTTATTTACCGATTTCTATACATCTCCCTCCTCGACGGCAATCGACCTAAACATTATAAAGAGACTAAAACTATCGAACGAAAATCGATAGCCAATGTTACCAGTTCAATGGGTAAAAGCATTCTATAACAGTTCGACGAGATTGGTTTATTGTTTCTCCTACGTAGCGTTTGTTTGTTATTATTATTATTGTTCTTGTTGTTCTTGTTGTTAGATTATTTGAAAGGAATTACTTTCAGGGAAAAATATTTCATCGAACTATTGTATAAATAGAATGTTGCTTAAATTGTATATTAATGCAAGTTATTTGCCGAGGTAAAATCGTCATGAATAAACATTGCGTTTCTTCGTATTGAACGAAAATGTACCGAATAATTTCAACGTTTTTAAAGTATAATAATTTCGCCCTGATTTCCATCTCGATCACCGCAGAATCACCCGCTGGGGTGATAAAAAAAAATAACTTTAGATATCGTTGGCCAAACAGAATCCTCGATGAGGAAGCAACCAGGTGTTAATTTCCTGGGATGAAATGACGTCTGTTGAACGATGAGGAAATACCTTATCCGATATGAAACTCCACATAATTTCTTGAAACCTGTTTACTTTATATGGAATTGGTAATTTTGCACATGCGTAAATTGAGAGGTATAAAAGCAAACAAAAAGTACGATCTCCAAGCTACGATCACTAATTCCTTCTCTCCGTATACAAGGCAAGGAAATAGTTTAGAATTTCTTCGGAAATCACTTTTTAGTTTATCCAACCATCCGAAATGGCGCAGGGCTCGTCGTATCGTTACGGAGCAAATCATCGGTGAATTACACAGCAGTTGTTTCGTTTTTTTGTTTGTTTTTTTTTTCCTTTTCTTTTCTTTCGTCGATAGATTACCGAATTAATTAAAAGATGCGGAAAATTTGGCCATGACTCGTTGCAGCCCTGTCATTTGATTGGCCCAGAATAATCCAGACGAGGGCGACTACTAATCTCAATCTCTTCTGAACCGTGGCAAATGAACCTTGGACCATTGACCAGTCGCCGAATGATAAAAAATTTCAAACAATAATTACAAATTAACGATGATTACGCTAGCGCTTATCAGATTTATAAGCATAATACATACACGCATAAACAAACAATTGAGATTAATGAAGAAAACATGACGGGATAGCAGTAATTACGCGTATGATCAAATTTCCCAAAATTTCTTGACGCAGACAAACAATCATCATCGGCTTAGAGCGTGCGAACGTTATCTACACTCCGTTTATCCCTGAAATTCTGGAAATAGTTTTTGTATATCAGGGACTTGTTGAGCTCCACATTTTTCACAGCGAATTTATATTCAGCGAAACACGTGCACGTCAATACAGACGAGCATTCGCGTTATCGATATCCTTTATTCACACTGGTGTCAATTGTTGATGTGTCGACCTCGACAGAAAATCCTGAAATTCATTGTCAGGCTGAAATTCTGTTGTTCGTATGCGTTTAAACGGCAAAGAATAAAAACGAAATTTCGCATAAAATATTCGACAGCGAAGAACACGTTTTTTGTCAAGAAATGTTAAAGACCATAATTTTTTCCACGATATGGTATGAAATATAAAGGCAATAATTTGCATTTGCAAACATGACTAGAATCTGGTTTGACGCTTTTCATCAAAACTAAACTACATATTAGGCTTTCGATGAAATTTTCCATTCCCGCGATAAGTACAATAACGTAGGTAATTTCCTAGACGTTCACGTTCACGTTTACGTTTACATAGTTAAAAATAAACTCACCGTAAATGAATATCACTTTATGTCTGTAACGCAGATCTTATTGCTTCGGTGAAACGACCATTTTCCAAGAAGGACAATTTTTGATAACCAGAATCACCCGATCCGATTCTAAGAGCCAACGGTGAATCTACGTCATCGGGCTTGTCATTGGTTCGATATAACGAATTCTTCAACTTTTCCCCCTTCATGATCATAATATTAGTACACGTTTCTCCTTTCAGCAGACACCGTCTATATTTTAATTAAGAGACGCTAATAATTTAATTTAATGAGTTTAATGAAATGAGTTTAAAATAGTTGATTTATTTTTCTAAATGAGTTTAGAATAATTGAATGAAAGTTTTGAAAAGGCTCTAGCATAAATACCGCAAAAAAGAGCCATTTTTCACAATATTTTCAAACAGTCACGTACTCCAGTCGCTCTAAATTCTTGTATCTAATAAAGTTTCCTCACAGACAATGCATGCGTTCCTATACGCATACCTATAAGAATAAGGATGCAAAACGGCTAGAGAATATCGGAGAAATTCTACCGCAGCAGGATTCTCACAATCAGAAGTACGAGCTCCTCCGCTAGACCTAAGTTTGAACGATATTGCAGGTGTATATAAGGTACATTCCCTACTTAACTACGTCGCGAAACTTTTGACCGGCATTGTACGTGCCGTATACGTATGTTTGAATACGTGTAAATACCCACACCATCCAGAACAGTGCCGAACTACGTGCAAGTCGTGAACCTACATACATGACACGGTAGGAGCTAGTAGGTTTGTACC
This sequence comes from Diprion similis, assembly GCF_021155765.1. NCBI lineage: Eukaryota > Metazoa > Arthropoda > Insecta > Hymenoptera > Diprionidae > Diprion > Diprion similis. The sequence goes on along the minus strand of NC_060106.1, from coordinate 20,542,059 downwards.
TACGTATCGACGCCCTGCGCGGTATCCACTACATATGCATGCCTGTGTCCATGATGCTACCTATATGTATACGCACTGGCTGGCGAGATAGGAGGGAATGACGTCAGGGACGTATCTAGGCCGAGGGTTGAACGACTGGTCTAGCGGGTCGCGGTGTGCAGGAGGGCCTGCAGGGAGCCGCGTGGGGTCGAATAGGAGGTCGAAGGGGACTTAACCGAGCCGCGTAACTGGGACGATGTCGGGGATTCGGGGGTGATGGTGACGCGATTTGCTGCTGCTGCTGCTGCTGCTGCTGCATCCCCGGCTGAATGAAAGAGCTCGGTGACGTCGGTATTCGATAAAGTCATTTAAATAAAATTCCTCGTCGAGTATAAAACGCGGGGTGGTGTGCAATGTGCGTGGCAGTTGCTAGGTGAAATCCTCCCCTCCTTTTTTCTACCCTCCCATGTCTGCGGCAGGTATTATATACGAATTGAAAACGAAGAACGGTAGCCAATGGCGTCCCATGTAGAGTGTACTCTCTTAGAATCATCTGTGCACACGAACGAAAACGTTGATTCGTCCCAGCTTGCGATGACTAGAACCGAAGAATGGTTCGATTCGACAATTGACGCACGTATTGACGCCATCGATGTGTTGCCGTTCGTGATCTCGTATCGCTCGCACAAGATTTGCTCATTGATCACTCGCGGACCACGTGAAGATACTTGTTTGATCGGGCCTCGCAGCTTCTTTGTCGATATAACGGGCGCGTTGTAGGTAATTAATAATTATTCACGAGAGCGAAAAAAAGTTTTTTGAAAACGTATAAAAAAAAATTCATATCACAACACTGCATGTCGTTTGAAAACTTTGCCGAGGTAATATGTAATATTCTTTGTCAGACATTTATATATATACCGGGAACATGGCCGCCGTCCGACGCGCTTGGAATTTTATTTCAGCCGTACAAACATTTTCAGAACTTGTGAGTTCTCGAACGCTGCTCAGTGCGAATCAGAAGGACGGCAAGAGTGGCCTAGTCATCGTTTTACCTTCGTAGACTGCGCCTAAAAACTGAGTACACAACTTGCGAAAGTCGCGCCTCCTAGTCTACAACACGCTTAGCCAATGGTTAACTCTTAATTGTCGAGACGGTAATTACCCAGCCTTCGCGGGTGTACGTTGTTGGAACAAAAGCGAGTCGGGGTCGGGCATAATCGGTGTTAAGGAATTGTCGAACAAGGAGCTTCGGCGTCTACGTAGCCAACCGCCCAAATACCACCAGGGCCAGTAGTCGTGAACCAACCATGGTGAGAACAGCCGACAGTAGTAGACGGAACAGCACCAGTCCCAGAAGCATGCTACCAGGGTCAGGCTTGACGTCAGTATTGTCGTCGACGCACGCACAGTAGTATTACCATTCGCCTTTCGTGCGCCTTCCATTGAGCCAACAAGTAGTTATCGGCAGTCTCTAATCGTAAGAGGTAACGATCCGCAGCACTAGGATGACGCCGTGTCCCTTTTTCCCCAAGATAGCTCACCTCGCGCGCCTCTTCTTCCGCAAATTGGAAACCAACTTCGTGCGTGCGAGATCGCAAACTAACCTCTCAGACATGAGTATATGACGTCGTTTCCAGGGAATGCATTGCAGTACTTTCACAGATACCGAGAAAACTGTAGCAAGCTTTGCTTTAGCTGGATCATCGACGACCGGCAAGGCGGAAGAGGCTGAAATCTCGTCTCGAAAGAACGAACGGGAGGAAAACTAATTCCGAATTGCGAAACCACTGACGTCAAGAGTCCGATATTACTAGGTCATTGCGGTCTGAACTATACGCACAACTGACCACCGCACAGCTGGGAAGGAAGTTGCATTTTTTCCGCCTGTGTTAAACTCAAAGTTATTCGACCCCATTTGAAACTTCTCGATTCAAGTCTGCCCTGCAGAGTTGGGCTATATTAGGCAATCTAAGTACTACATTTGCGACGAAGAGAGAGAGAGAGAGAGAGAGAGATGAGAAAAAACAAATTGTCTCTATACGATCAATGTCGAATGCAATGGGACTCCGACGAATCCATTAACACGAGCGGACAGCTAATTAGTTTGAATTATTTATATATGGATATAGCATATATAGGTGCGCCGGCTCGTGCACGCAATTGCGCTATATTTAAAATCAATTTTCCCAAGTGAGAACAATGCTTTCAATACAGGGGCGTGTCGGTACACTGTAATATTAGTACATAACTGGAAGCAATGACCGATTAAGCAGACTTCATAAGTTTGACTCACAATTTAAGGGGAAAAAAAATATCAAGCTTTTCATTCGCGTTAGTATTTCCTGATATGTCAGTATATATACATTAAACAAAGCGACTAGACTTTGGTTCTTCGTTATAGCAAACTGTGGGTAACTGCAATTGAAGTTTTTCCACAAGCCATAAATTATGTATATTCCTGCAGCATGAATGAATCAAAGTCTGCTCTTTTTCACGTCTTTCTATTGCGCGCAATCTCACCCTGTTTTAAATAATTGCCTCATAAACTAATATTTCAGTCAATATTCTGTTTTTGTTTTTACCGAACGATACCGCATTTCCTCCACTACGTCGTACAAGGAGAAGCCAAGTGAAAATTATTCTTAAAAGTAAAATATAAAAATTGTTATGACGCTGGTGGATTTTACACTCAACTATCGACAAACAAACTGACGCGTGAAAAATTCTTTTTCTTAAATAATTTCCGGTATTGAAGCAAGAAAATACCGGCCGTTTCAAAGATGTCCAACAGACGGTGAGGAGAAAAAAAATATGACAAAAAACAAACAAAAAAAAAAAAACAAACAGAAACAATTTTTAAATTACCATTTACGTTGAGGAAAATAATTACCATTCATTTCAATATAGTGACAGGATTCAAGGTAAATCTAGCGATCTGAAAGATAAAAACAAGGTTTTCTCTATCAGCTTGTTTGTACTCAGACAGATTTACTGTTAGCGTTTTCTTCACTTTTTGCTGCTGCAATTGTTCCGAGACATATATTTTTTTTTTTTTTTTTTTTTCTTCTTCCACTTCCCAGCTTTAATTTCTGATCCACGTTTTCTCTCATCATCGCAAAGTTTCATATATATTCTGTAATTGGCATCGCATTTAGCATTATAATTATTCCTGTATAATTTGTAGCTTGAAATTTCTGACCGATGACGCTCAATATGAAAAAGCTCTCCGGTGCACCCTGCAGTTCCTAAATGGATGTGTACTTTTCTTAAATGGTAATTATTTAATACCGCATATTTATGCTGCAGTCACACTTCCGCGGTTCAATCTTTATAATTGATTGCCGCTAGTGCGCATATACTATGTAAGGAAAAATTGTACGATTATAGATCTTTAATTGAACGATCCAAGTTGTTGGATGAGTATTAGACTCTTCGAAAGAGTGCAGATCATCGGTAGCCCGAAGGCCTGTAATCGAAAAGCTAATTGTAAGCGTGTTCCAACGTCCATGTAACGTAACATTATTGATAGAAAAATACGATTATTCACCTTTCGAACGATTCAGAAACAATTATGTTTCCAATTTCACAGTATTGTAAGGATGCGGGATAGCCTTGTTCCCGAGAAATTCCCATTTTTATTGACATCTGAAACTTCAACCTCAATACAATCGTAGAGGATAATTTATGTCAGCATTTACGGTGCTTCCTTCACTACGTTTTATACGAGTATACGAAGTCGACGTTTATGCTTGAGACATTTAAACGGAGAAAGGAAAAAAAAAAAAAATGATTTATGTGAAAATAGGCTGAACATCGTGGATGAAATTACAGCTTGAACTGCATTGCAAAATATGACTGCAGGATAAGAGTGTATCTCTGATCGGTTTGGGTTCATAAATGTGAGAAAAACAACACCAAAGGGGGGTGAAGGGTGGGGGTTCCCCGAGCTATAAGCAGCACTGCAATCAGTCGAGTGATAAGAAAAATATCCAAAAGGCTGAAGTAAAAACGTGTAGTACAATCCGCGTACGCGTGTGTGTGTGTGTGTGTGTGTGTGTGTGTGTGTGTGTGCCGCAGATTGGTTAATCAATTTATAACGTTACATACCGTGGCAAACCGGCATTAACCATAGAGCACAAGCGTCGAGTCGCAGCTTCTTCGACAGCTTAGTTTTTAAGTATCATTTAAACAAACAAAACATGATTGCGATAATTAGCATATTATATCACACTCCAAACTCCAAAGCAGTGCTTGGTAATACGTCAGCGGTACAAGACGCCGCTGGTGTTACATACATTATAGATATTTGAGATTGAGAAAAAAGCAGAAGAAGAGGAGGAGGAAAAGTATAGAAAAAAGAATTACAGGAAACAGGAAGAAAAAAATCTGAGAGAAACGATGAAAAAAAAAAAAGAAGAAGAACACACGCGGCCTGAGACAAAAGCCACGTTAATCGCCACACTCGCACACTTGTGGCGCGTAAAAAATTGATGCATGTGTGTGTATGTCTGTGTGTGTGTATGTACGTAACAACGTATAACGTAGATATAAAATCGTCTTACCGTTCTCGACGAGAGGCAGGCATCGTTCAAGTATAGATGATGAGTCTCCCACCTCCTCAAAAACTTGTTCGACAATATCTTGCTGACCAGAGTCCTCGTGTGGTTCAAATAGCAGACCTGGATGTCACCCTCCTCGAGGGGTTTAAAACGAGGCCCCGCCGGCCCGGGGCTCGGACTGGGGCTCGAGGGTCCGCTCTGGCGTTCCAGGTTGGGGCAGGACCTGGCGGCGGGAAGACAACTGGCCTCGAGAGTCTGGGGCTCCAGGGTGGCTCCTTGCGGAGGCAGATCCGTGTAGGATAACGGCGAGTCGACACTGGCTCGAGGAGTGCTAGCAGCGGACGAAAGCTGGGGAGAACTGGTGCTCGTCGGTTCCTGGCGTATGACGCAGTTTGCGGTGAGGAAAGCGTAGTAGGCCCCGCCCCCGGGGGCCAGTCCGACACCTGGCGCAGGGCTCGAGGGGAGAGACCCTTCCTCGACGCACAAACTCTTTATCGCACCCCCGGCGGAAGTTTCCCCGAATCCGTTCTCCAGCGCTGGTATATCCTGGGCCGAGGAGAAGGAGGACCTTTGCACGTGGTTCAGGTTACCGGGTGACGGGGAGGGAGATGGAGTTGGGGACGGTGACGGGGATGGGGTCGGGGACGGGGATGGTTCCCCGGTGCTCGATGTCGAGGACTCGGTCGACCTCAATCTGAGCAAGAATCTCCTACGCCACCTGCTGCTTCCGTTCGACTTCTGGCCGTTAGGCGAGAGGTGGATCGGTCGGGTGTCCTTCGGCCCCGTCGACGGGGGGTTGACGCTCAGGAAGGAGCCGGGGGTCAGCGTCTCCGCGACGTCAGGCTCGGCCAGGTCACCGTTGCAGGCGACGGGGGTCTCGGGCGATGAGAGGGGGTCGACGTCGAGGTAGTCCGCACGGATACCCGGGAGGGTGTCGGTGCTGCTGCTCCCCGACATGCAGGTGGCTTCCTGGTCGATGTACTTTATCGAGGAGGAGCCTGAGCCCTCGCTGTTCGCCTCGGAGCCGCGTCGTCTGCTCCCGGTCGACTCGTGATCGGCAGTCGTTGGGGGACGACTGCCGGCCGCCGAGGCGTCGGGGGGGCGCTGGATCGCCGCCGAGGGGCTCGCGGTCCTCGACGATTGCGCACTTCCTCGGGAACCCCGAGTGAACGGGCTCTGGAAGCAAAACATTGGCACCCTTCTCTGGTCCTTCATTTGCACCGCTGCCCCCTCGCTTCTGTCCCGCTCCGCTTCCTCAGAGCCTCGAAGTCGTTAACCACCTTAGCGCGATTCACTCACCACCCTCGACTTCACGCCCCAGGCGAGGAGACCGCCCTGACTATAAACCGCACCATAGCAGACGAAAGTAATCTCCGACTAGCACAATCCCGAGATCCAAAGACCAGAATCCGCGATTTAACGTGTTGCGGATATTTCACACCCCGGAGTTAAATTTTGGGGTGTATTCTCGACGCGTAGAAATCCGACGACACGGTACGCAGGTGGGGGCGTCAAGAGGGCGTCGCTGCTGCGTCTGTTCGATCGATGCAGGAGAGAGTCACGCCACCACGCGACGCCACTACGTTTCTCCTATGGTTCAGGGCTTCGCGGGTTTGGATTTCGACTGTTCCTGATGGAGGAACGCCTCGAGTAATGCAAGCCGAGTTTTCGCCGCCGGCGCAGGACTCCAAGGGAAGAAGGATCGGGCGCTTCCTTCTAGGCGGTCTGCACTTATTCGCACCAAATGTCATCAGCGTCTTCGTATATTATCGCCGAGGTCTGACCCCGCGACAGGCGTTGCTGCCCTCCACAAGAATCACCTCCGAAACTATTCGCTAGCAGATAAGCGCACCCTGCACCAACGATCGTATATTACAGTAAGTGACTGCCGCTGTCGCGCGGCTACAACGCGACCATCTATCTAATGGCAAGTAGATAAGCTCGTTACAGAAAACAACGTTTCCCACTAGCGGCACACCATCGTTGTTCTACGTATAATGGATATGGTACGTCTCTCGTTATGAACACCGGCACGTTACAGGTACTCCGCACTTGTTAACGTTTCGATGTACACCCGACGAATTCCGTCCTCCACCACACTCTTTTTTTCTTCCACTCTTGACGGATGGATGGATGGATGGACGGATGGATGAATGGACGGATGGATGGGTGGATAGATGGATGGATTGAGGGATCGATTCTCGGGGCGGAATCCCTGCTCCAGGATTTCAATTAGAGTCCGTCTTCCAACTCTGCGGATCGTCCTGCGCTCGCACGCGCATGAGAAACACCTTGTTCGTGGTTTATTCGTGTGTGGGTGGGTGGGTGTAACGAAGGTGCGCGCGTTCACGTATCTCGAGAATCGAATCACGCGCGTCGACGCCGCGGGGTCGATTACCACCGACGCGACGTACAGAGACTCGAAGAATCTTCTTACACGAGCATACGACGACGACTGTATTCCGCCTGACGTTGTATATTTATAAACGGTCCGCAGGCGCTGCCGTCGCGTCGCCGTCGCGTCGCGATCAGCTCACAATCAGCTCGGCTCAACTCGCAATCAGCGACTGGAAGATTTTACGGCGTGTTGATTTTCGGGGAATTATTATAATCCGACCGTTGCGTTTGGGGGTTGGTGGGGGTGGTTTTTCAGCCTCCGTTACGACGGTTGTGTTTACTTTCTCGTGTAACCAAATCCCGTCGAGATGATCGGACCGCTTAATTCGTTCTCTGCGGTGAAAAAAAAATCTGCGTTCGTCGGCACCGCGAAAGCGGTTCTTTTTCCGAAAAGCGGCGATTCAGGATTTAAAAAGATCTCACTCACTCCTGATCTATGCCGCTGCTGCACTGTTACGCAACTCGCCGATCAAGACTGCCCGGTTCGATTCGATCGGGCTCTTGACCGATCGAGGGAAGTGAGCGGCGATCGGCTCGACTTAAATTCGCCTCGCGCTTCTCTGAACACCCGAAATCTCTGAAATGCAGTCCGCGGAGAGCGAGGTCTGGACCACTTTTACTGGCTTGAAAATCGTTGCTCGTCTCTCGCTCTCAGCCGTAATCGAGAACCTCACGTATCGCCAGAAAATTTATAATTAGAGCGTCGTTGTATATCGCGCTTTCAGTGACGCTGCTGCCGCTGCTGCTGATGATGATGCTGGTGCTGCTGTTTTGCTTCACACGAGCTTATCTCAATGTTGCTGCAACAAATATCGCCCAAGTGAAAATCAGCCTATGCTCTCATCTTTTGGCTCAACGCGCAGCTGCGAAGTGGGATGATGATCAGGCCGCGCCGACGCCTGAAACCCAACTGCGCAAACCTTCGTAGCGCAACCGATAACGCGCCTAACGTCACACCGTGCTTATACTCGTGTCTGTATTCATTTACTTCGGTGTAGGTGTGTCGATTCGTTGTAGAGAGACCATTATGCCGTCTGTACACGCCGCTTATACAAGGTGTCGCCGGTTTTGAAGCCCGGGTTCGACCTCCTCGTTGTGATAACGTTTTCTCCTACCCCTCACAGGCATCTTTGAACACCAGGGCTCAATCTCGAGCAAAGAAAAACTTTTTCAAATCTGCCCAGATTCTTCGTCGGAGAATCGACGAAAATTTATTTCCGTATCACTGCGCGTCATTCATTTATTATAGACTTATCGGAATCTCGATGTGAAACGTTCACAAAATTTAACCGATTGTATCTGTGGAAAAATTTCTCATTCACAGTTATATAAAAAAAAAATGGATACAGAATTTTTTTTCAGCTAATATTTGTAAAAAATCTCGATAATAAAATCAAATATTTGAAAGATAGACTTTTCTTGATTTTCGTATAAATATTTCGACGTTTCGCTGTTTTTTTTTTCCTCTCAGAGTTGTCATAAATTTCTAGACAAAATCCCATATTAAAACAATTTTCATTTCCGCCGAATGGGATTATCACAAAATAAATCCGGCGTGATGTAAACTGAAAATAGAATATTTTTATCTATCTAAAATTCTGACGATGAAATTGAGAAGGCGTAGCATGTACATACGTGTCGGAAACGCGAGAACATCCGTTCATATACGTGATTGATAGCACCGACAGATAGCTTTAATTTTAGCTCTCTAAGTTACACGGTTCCATACGCATAATGAAAACGTAATACAAACATACATACGTTTAATGGTAACATTATGAAGTGTCGAATAAAGTGTAATCGACAGGCCACGGTTTCATTTCAAGCTGTATGAAATCTGGCGATTAAATAACGCGGAGGAATTTATATTTTTAACAAACACTTGGAAAGCTCTATTTTTTAATTTTGAAGGGCGGGCATGAGGTCCGCCATTTCTGAAGAGTACGCTAAAACGACACTGACGCATGCGCTTATCTGAAATTCTCAATTTTACACACTAGGGCTATATTAGCGCATGCGCACTCTCCGGTAACTTAATTTTACGCACCCCGTCAGCCATTGGGTCGAGTTCAACCTGAAGTTTGCGCGTTTAGGTTATGTTGGAAAAACAGCTTGTGTTTATGCAGCATATTTCATACTCGTCGGGAATCCTCCACTTTCCGCACTCGTAACACAATATATTATTTCAGCACTTTGTGAGTATAATGAGGCAAAAATTGTGAGTAAACGGGGATATAAAATAGTAGCGAGATTAAAAAAATTAAATAAAAAGAGAACCCGAATGAACCCGATCAATAATGTGCCCCTTTGTCCAGTTTCTTTTTAGTTCAACAACCGGAATCTGAATATCTTGAACCTTCGAAAGTTTAAATCAAACCGAGCACTCGGTAGGTAGAGATACGAACTGCCACGGTGATTTACGTCAACTGCGGTTGCGTTCACTTCCTGCTATGCAATAACGGCCCCCATGCTATACTCGTGGTCATTTAATACCGCAGTCTGAACCTGAAGTGCCTAAAATGTTACGAAAAAGAAAAAAAATGTGGTACTAAATGGAACGAAAGAATTAGCAAATCGTTCCTCACGCCAAAGGCGTTTATTTCCAAAGAATAATAAGCATACGTCATTGAAGTCAACTGTCTGCCGTTTGGTGAATTGCGGTGTTTATATTTGATATACGCTAATAATTCGTTCTCGTTAGAATTTTATATTATATTCTGACAATGAGTACAATATTATTATCAAACCTATACATATACAGCCACGTTATACATTATCACAAATTTTAATTCATACATATGTGGTATAATATCAAACATGTTCCAATTTACATATTCAATAGTATAGGTATACAAAATATATAATGTAGGATAATGAATGTTAATTTTATTCAATCAACACCATTATGTATCTGTGCAATTTAATCCACGGAGTGTCAGCTGGTCTAGAATATTTTCAACCATCATCGGATAATCTTGCTTATAATATGTAACATAGAGAAAAGGCATTTATCATGAGGATAAAAAAAATTTTAAATCACCCGAGGTACAAACAAAAAATAATCAAGACGCGATAGTATTCAAGCGTCAATACATTCGGGAAAAAAGTTTCGAAACCAAAAAGAGAGAAATAAAAATTATCGGACGTCTCGGAGAGTTGTAATCTGCAAATTTATAAATCAATTCTATTTTTATTATCCTAAAACTCGTTTTGCGTAATTCCAGTAGATATCACTGCCTGCTGAAACTCTGTTCAAAGATTAATAAACAAGAATTAGAATTGGCCGCGCAGCCTTTGGACCGAATAAGAGTTGATTATTATTGAGTGAATAAAGAGCACCACCGAACGTGCACAGAGTTTATGGATCCTCCAAGAGCAGCAGACACCTCGACATTTGTATTCGCGTCCTAGCCGCGAAGCACGTCACAGATGCTTATATTTGATCGAATTTTGATGACCTACGCGTCGGAGAACTTGCACTCTTGAGGTAATTTGGAATTTCTGCCGACACTCATCCAGGCCTCGATCTCCTCGGTGCTGTGAAAATTGAAATAAACAGTTGAGTTGAGAAACCTCCAAGTCGCATAGCTACGAGATGATAAGCGTGCGGCATGCATCCGAGCATAATCGCGGAATCGCGACATTATAAAGCTCGTAAAGATGCATAATATTGCAATGATAGCGATGGTCTCGGTTTATGGTAATATCAGGCGAACTCACGTCCTGGGCACATCAGTCATGTTCTCCACTCCCGTCTCTGTAATGAGGACGTCGTCCTCGATACGCACGCCTCCCCAGCCTCGGAAACGCTCCAATTCTTCTCTCACGATGTACTTGGCTTGATCCCCGTTAGCCAATGCTTCATCCAGTTTCTATGCAGACGATTTTACCATGCGAGCATTAATCACACACCCACAGACTCCGAATATAAGACCAATGCCACAACGCTGTCTTTACCGCATGCTGAACACGAATCTGTTTACACCAACTTCCATTTTTGCCATTCGTTTCGCGGATGAAAAGAGGCTTGGCCTACGAGGTAATTGAATAAGAGTAAACGTAACGATTGAATCCGGCATTTTTTAATACTACAAGAACAACCTTGGGAATCGGTCGAGAGCCAAATGCTCATTTTTAAGTTGATACGAACGGTCTTACGGAAAACATTCCGAGATGTTTCTCCATCCTCTCATTCTCATTTTTTCAGTTATTCTCAAATCAATTTTTAAAAGCAGCTTCGTGTTCAGCGCGATTTCGAAACCGGTGCACGTAAGGTGGTCCATGCTTACGCAGTTAATGAAGTAGCACCCTGGCTCGATGGTCAGCACCATTCCAGCCTTCAGGGTCCTGGCGGTCCGCAGCTTCCGGAGTCCAGGTTCGTTCGAACGACCGGGATGACCCGGCAGGTATCCGCCGACGTCGTGGACGTCGAGACCCAGCAAGTGCCCGAGACCATGGGGCTGGAAAACCTCGCCGAGACCGGCTAGAATCATCTGGTCAACGTCGCCGACGAGTAGTCCTCCCTTGACGAGACTTCCCAGCATCACTCTGTTCGCCAGAAGGTGCATTTTCGACCAGGACACTCCAGGCTTCGCCGCGTTCATGACGGCGGTCCGGGCATCGAGGACCGCGTTGTAGACCATCTTTTGGTCCTCGGTGAACTTGCCGTTGGCCGGATAACTGCAGGTTATGTCGGCTGCGTAGCCGCAGTAGTTTGCGCCCATGTCGAACAAGCTGAAGACGAAAACGTGGAGACCAATTAGGAGCTGATTTGAAAAGGGGGCTAATCGACGTGCTTCCAATTGCTTGAGACTTCTGGCAACTACGATTCTGGTGGGTACAAATCTGTTCGGATGGTACTTGAAGAGTTAAAATAAAGTCACGTCCTGCTACTGGGTATGAAAGTTGATCAGACATTGGTGACAAAGTGACGATGCTTTAGTGAGCAGCAAGCCAACATGCAGGGACAGTAGTAAGGAGCACAAGACTCCAAGTACTTTGGTAACTGCCAATGCAATTCCTGCGGTTTGTTTATGCAGCTTGACAATTTCTTTGCATGCGGTTCCACGTCCGTTTCTCAAGTATTTAACCCCCGAGAGTAATTGTCTGTATTACGTTGATGCACAGATGGAAACAGGAAAGAAGGAACGACAATTTCAACGCAACGCGTGATTACCGAAATACTATAATACCGCAGAGTATGATAATATGACGTGTGAAAAAGTACAGACAGAAATGCTCAGACGATAGGAAATGAAAATTATGATATAAAAAAGGATCAGAGATGCAGCTGGAATGGATCCAAAATATAAAATAATAAAAAATAGAGAAACCGGCAGCTTCGTCAAAAAATATTCAGCAGTTATCCTGAAAGTGGAAGAATTCCCGTTATTGTGCCATTTTTTTAATACCAGAAGAATTTCTTTCGATGAGATTCAGTGAAATTCTGAGACTTTTTTTCTTCGTAATTGAAGCCTCTTCGAATAACCTGAGATCTCTTTTCGTTTTGAATAAAGTATGATGATTTTGATTTAGAGAGAATTCATTTGCGAAGGAAACAAGTTGAACGATATGCTTTGGTGTCAGTGAAATTCATGCCTCACTTCAAGTTCTCGGTTTTTGGAATTCTTATTCTCATTATTTGAACGTTGCACAGTTTTCGGCACATCCAACTCAAGTAATTTCTACAGTTTCACAACCCAACCTGATTTACTTCGTGACTTGAGTATCGCGACTTTTTTCAGCCAGACTATACGAACACCCGAAGCATTTTCAATTCCGTTCTCATTATTTCTACGACCCGACGTTTCCCCAGAGAATAAGACCATTTTAAAACACGGTGTATAACATTGTATATTCAATTATTTACGAGTGATGAAAGAGGTTACGACGTGCATAATATACGTACATGCATAACAAGCGTTCAGTTTTGCAGAACGCACCGAGGCATCCGCGGTTAGATTGCTGGGCCTTATATGGATGTGTTTCGTTTCATGAAATTCTTGCTATATCTAAACACTTTACGTATCTCCCTCTCCGTGAACGTACTATACATACATATATTGTACGTAAGTATACTACGAGTATATACAAGAACCTGAGTAATAAATAAATTTGAAATTCTAAACAGTTCCTATGATTATTTCAATTCTGTATTTATTCCCTTGACACGACAAGTACATAAATCGTCGCCTATTTTTTATTTCTTCTCTTGTATTTCATTTTTATTAACAACTTTTTATTTCTGATTTCAATTTTTTCTCCCACCGTTTTTTTTTCCCCAACATACGTAGGTAGGTACGAGTTTATCGTTGTATGCGTGGCTTTAATGATAATCGGTAATCGTCGTAACTTGAACGTACAGATGTGGTAATGCTTTGCATGAATAATACCAATACGCCTGTACACGATTAATATACATATTTACATCAGCTTCAAAATACATTACAGTTGCTGGTACACGTGATGTAAAGTTTTTGACACCATGTGCAACATGTAGATGCTATCAAATTAACAATGATTACATTACGACACCTGTTACTTTTCATTGTTTATGCGTGTATTAAATATTACCGAGTATAACTTGCAGGCTCTGAAATGAATGGTACTAAGAGACGTTAAATTGCGTCGATTAAATTTTGAATGAATAAAGTGTACACATACATGTATGAGTATAATAATCTTAACGATTACCAACTCTTTGACGAGATTGCCAGAATGTGAAGGAAAAGTAAAAAAAAAAAAAAAGAAAACGAAACCGACTAAGCAAAGTATCTTGACAGACTGGGCCTCCCGCGTGATAGCAAATATGTGCGAGGAATTTGTGAAAAAAATACGCCAGTAAAACACCTGCTGAGTATTGTAAGTGAATGAATATGTAAGATAATTTGTACGTATGACCATATGAGATCGTGACGTATGAAATGAGTGTGGAGAATAGGCAGCGCTTGCGCGTTTGAATTTCTTTCATAATGTGTAATTGAAAGTTCGTCGTAAGTCCGAAGATAATTATTACACGTAGTTTATGGTATAACGTAATATTTTGATAAAATAAATTGTTTCTCGGGAAAAACCAAGGTCGGCGTTAATACACGCATTATTATAGACTTGATGACGTCCGAAAGTAAAGAGAGATTAGGACCAACCCGGATTTCGATAAAACTCGGCGTGGTTCTTTCCAGAATGTGAATCGATAATGGAAGTTGAAATCGTACAATGAACATGTAACACTTGCATCATGTTTTCATCCATTAAATGCAAAGTATTAACGCAGATTAATTTACACACCGGCCAAGAGTTTTCAACCTTGCGCAAGAGATCACGAGGTTCATGCACCTGGATGATTCACTCTCTCAGTAATTAGCCGATTCATTGCAAAGGTGGTACGTATTATGATACGCTTAATTACCAAGCCGGGAGGAAGATATCGAAAATCAGACTTTTTCATTTCGTCACGTAACCGTGGAATTCCACGTTGCGGACTAAAGCCTCTCAGAGGAGGACACGCGTGTCTGGTCTTTTGATCGAATCCACAATAGATCGAGAGTATATATTATTACATGCATAGCCGGCGATAGCAACTACTTTTTATATCCCGAAATCTAATTCCAAGCAAGGAATTTCGAACTTCAATGTATTATACACGTATTATGCATAATTCATGTATATTTTCGTCACAATCCACAAGACCCCGTTTTGTCTTGAAAAATATTTTACATACTGGTGGTAGGTATTATACCGTTCGCATGGCGAATGTAAAAAAAACACTTGACGGGTTAACGAAAAACATCGACCTTCGACTTGCGAGTAAGAAAATCTAATCACGAATTAAGAACGGATCTGTCGTTTGATTTCCGGTTTACGGATTTTTTCTTTTTGCTCATCAAATAAATGTCAACATACCTACGTGAAAAATTGATTTTATGCCGATGATTATACAGCGCTTTTTGTCCCCAAGTTTTTAACACAGTTATGAAATTGTGAATTTTGCACTGTTATTGAGATAACTCTGGCAGGAGAAATCTGTAGCTTTCCGAAAATAAACCCCACAAGAATAATAATCTTAAATGACATCCAAGACCCTGACTCACAGTCTATTGACAATCACAAGGTGACGATTTTAGGATTGTACATTTTACGGGGAATAAAATTACAGGAATAAGAGCGCAAAGATCTGAGATCTATGACGCAGAGTCTGCATTGCTCACCACATATCTCCGTCCTTGAGGACCCTGTTGTTCGGTGCACCGGCATGTCCGTAGTGAAGGATAGAGGCGTTGTGGCCAGATCCACAAATGCAAGTGTAAGAAACATGGCGACATCCACCTACGGAGTAAGCATGGTGCAAAAAGGCAGCTTCCGCTTGAAATTCGGCGAGACCCGGTCGGACAGCTCGCATCACTGCACGATGGGCATCGGAGCTGACTTTTATTACGTATCTCAAGACCTCGATCTCCCTCGGTGACTTGATCACTCGGCTATCCTTGCAGAAAAAGAAATTTACCCAATGAAACGCTCTCCATTTTATTGAAACAGAAAATAAAACATCGATACTTTTCTCTGCTGGTCAAGTTACGGAAAAATTATTTGCCAGTCATTTTTGCTGAAATTGGAGTTAAAAAGTGATCAGACATGGTGACTTTAGAATTTTTTCGATCCCTAATCGCGAATTCACATTAGAATTAAAAAAATCTCAAACAGAACACCGGAACCGAGTTTTCTGAAGGTTGAACAATTTTTTCGTACTTATTCGGACTAGCGACGTGCAACAGCGTTGGAGCTGTTGATGGAAATCTTCAGAGAGAAACTATCAAAACACTTGCGTCGACTGAATTAAGCTCAGGATATCAGTTACAAGCAAATTGACGCAGTACCAGGTTTCTACATTCCCTCTTCAGCGGCAAGCAATCTTTCCTCGAGGTATCGAGCGACAGCGAGTGGATCGTTAACAATTTTCTCGAGAGTGTGAAAATCGAGTGACATAACGCGGAGACCAAGTTTCCGGAAGTGCCTTTTCCTCGTGACTTGAGGTCCCATAAGCTGCGGACTGTTCCGGCAAAAATGTTCGGGTAGATGAACAAGAACGGCGGTGCTGAGGTTTCGGTGCCGTTTTTCCAAGCTGAAAACCTGGCTCGGAAAAGGACCGGATTTTGGATAAATGAGGGCGTCGATCGCGTAGAACTCGATGCTGGGCAGCTGGCCCAGGAAAATGGTCTTGCTGACGGTGTAATGGCGGCCCGCAAGCTTGACGAGATGAGGATGAAACCGGTTGACGATTCGCTTGAGCCTCGCGTCCTGGCAGACTGGGTTTCCGGGCCTCTCGCCCCTCGGGATCATCGGGCCCGCGTATTGCGGGCATTCGAGTGTCATGGCGGCGTCGAAGAGCCTCAGTTTCGTCTTGGAAGCGTCGAGCGAGCGAAGGTTCCGTCTGTGGAAAAGCCGATCGAGAAAACCGGCCCTGAAGACCTTTTCGACGAACTTAACCGGGCATCGTTCCAGGTGGACAAAGGCCAGCAAAACGTCCAACGCATCGTTCGGCTTCAGTTGAAGAAACTTATTGGCCACCGCGTCCTCCAAAGACTTCCAAAATCGGTTGGATATCAGCTCTGGAGGCCGGAAGTAGAGGCTACCGAATGGCACGAAAATCGACACGATCGTTCCTGCCGGAAGACTCCTGGCATTTTTTCCCAGGTAGTCGGCACACCCAGTAAGAATAACGGGGTTTCTGATCCTCATGCTCTCGCAGTAGTTCATCATCGCACCGACCAATGTCCGATCCTTCGGAAAACAGGCCATGAATGATTTAGTTGGTGGTTTCGTTTTTTCGGAGGGGCTCTTCGTTTGGAAATCACTTGGAAATTACTTAGGATTTGTTGGTGTTCAAGTATAGCTTGAAATCCACTGATTTCCAAGTCATACTAAAAAATTCAAGGTTCACCAACTTCTCGTTGATTTCCAAATGATGTCTAATATTAACAAATAGCTTGAAATTCACTGATTTCTAGTGATTTCCAACTGATTTCTAATTGAGTGAATCGAGCCACTCGAAAGTTTTTACTGTCACACTTGTAGATACGCACTTTCGCAGCGCGTGTTGGACGTTTTCTAGTACCTTGAATCCGTGTCCTCGACTACGTTCTTTCTATCCCATTAGCAATGACGCAATCTTGCTTTCAAATTCGGAACCAGCGAACCCAAGACCCCAAAAGGACCGAACACGCGCTACGAAAATACTCATGCATCGATGATGGCTGCACCTCCTTCGCCTTGGCCTTGCCCAGCCTCGTCTCGAAATGAGTCTCCATCATTTTTTCGACGGCTGGATCGACGTTGCGAGTAACCGTCCAAGTGCGGACGAGGTCCAGTAGATCCTGCTCGTTGACGGTGTTCGCCTTGGTCGCAGCCCACTTGTTAGCCAATCTAAGAGTCTCAGGAGACTCGATGGCCGCGTTGGCCAAAGCGTTGAGAATGTCAGCGATCTGTCGGCCCGTGAGCAGCCTCAAATGGCGTTCAAGTCTGCGGTCAAGAACGGCGTGAACGAACCTTCTGCTCTTCTTGAACGAGTGAAGAGACCTGAAGAGCGGGACCAGGTCCTCAGCTGAGACCTCGCTCTCTCTAGCTGCGAGACCGACCCATAAAGAATCGACGACTTCCTGGTACTCGAGGTTCCTGAATTTGGTCATAACCCGAACCGCCTCGACGATCTGGGCGACACTCATCTCGTTGTCAGCGATTCTGGACGCGACCTCGTCGCAGAGACGATCCCGCAACCGGTTCACCGGTGGACTGATAGTGTCCCTGGCTAGAAGATCGAGTGCTTCAAGGAGCGTGTCACCGTCCTGAGTCCCGGCAATCATTTCGACCACCTGGCCAAGGACGCATTCGCGGTTGCAGGTTGGGCTCGCTCTGCTTCCATTTCGCGGGGAATTTTCGAGCTCGATTATCTTTCGAAGCGCCTGGACGGCGACCATCGAGTTTATCTCTTCTACTATTATCGTCTCCAGGAGCGAGAAGACCCCTTTCGGCGTGTAGCATGACTCGAGGCCGGCAAGGAGTTGCTCGACGTTAGCTTCCTTGAGGAAATCGAGGTCCGATCCGAACAGGATCGCCGTTCCCTCATCCGTCTCGATGTTTATCCTTCGACTCGGTCCTCGGCGACCTTCGCTCTTCGACTTCTTCGTCATGTTACTCCGGCTGCTGAGTCTCTCACCCTTTTCATCCTGCAGCAACAAGTCCTTCGGCCTTCTGACCATCACCGGCAACTCGTGGACCAGCGATCCGTCCTGGACAAGTATCGTGCTGCGCAATAATACTCGTGGTCCGCCTCTTGCTACGGTGCTGAGAGCCGAAATCGGAGAACGAAGAACTGTCCAAGAAGCCGAATGAAGCGGAAGTCTTCGATACAGTGCTCTCGCCAGCATCGTGTGTGTGTCCTTAGAGGTTACTTGGGTTTCTTGTTTTTATGGCACCTCATTGGCAATTCAATGGGAATCCACGACGTGATCGTCGAAACGGGTTTCGCCGTAAGCGATTTGACTTGACGGTAAAAAAAATGACTAAAAATTTAATCTGAATGAGAAAATGACTTTCCGGGAATAAAATGCGATGAATAAATTCTTAAAAAAAAAAAATGGCCGTGTCAATTTGCCATATTATTCTGAACAAGTGAGCGGTCGGGCATTTAAATATCGGCCAAACTTTGCTGGATTAAAAAATTGACGCTAGCGATATCTGCAGCGTTTTTTATTCAATTTGAATGCGTAATTTTCTTTTGGTAAGAGACGTCATTTGCAGTTAACGTCTTGTGTTACAAAATCTCCGTCGGCATAACAGCGATCTTTCGATATTTATGAAATACCAGTTTACCCGCGCAGCAGTCTAAAAAGCATTCGCAAGTTACCGGCTGGCGACAAAAACGCATTTGGTAATATTGCTCCAATGCAAAGCTGTAGGACTCACCACTCCGTTATTTCCGGATATAACAGCGTGTTGTTAACGTTGAATCTGAAATATAAGAAGCAGATGTTTATTGTGAGAAATTTTCATTTCTTAGGAGATTCAATATACATTTTGAATTTTATCGTACTCACTGGCCAATCTTGTCGAAAACAGCTTCGCGCGCGGCAAGTCCACTGTCGGTGTTTAATCCGTTCTAAGATAAACGACGAACGCATAAGAAAATGAGTTGTACATACAACCTAGCATAGAGAAGCAGTGTATAATTTATCCAATTTATCTACAGCGTGGTGCAAAACGGATACGCATTTTATCATTTTCTTTTTTACCGACGGAAAAAAACAAAGCTCACCAACGTCAGAAGCATGGAGGCACCCCGCTGGCTTAGAACATCCGCAATCTGGTCGGTGTAGTAAACCTTGTCGACCGCGTACCGTTTCCGGAAGTCATCGGTCGTGTAAAGGGTGCCTTGCCACACCGCGTACTCGGCCGGTAAGCGGGGGAAGAACAGAATGGACTCGGATGTCGTGACGTCAATGCATCCGTAACAGTCTGGTTCCTCAACCCCGAAGCACCACTGAAAGTACGATTCCTGCACGCACGGAAAAGAACGTCACATTGTTAAATCGGATAATCCCGAGGCATTTCGCACGGCAGAAACATGAATTATAGTCGAATTAAGCAGTTACAGTAAAATTGACTCGTTGATAATTATTATAGAGAAAAATGTTAGGCTAAAAATATCTTTTATTGATTCGGGAATCCCCTTTTTATTTCTTACGTGATCAGGATAATTGTATGACCAACTTTTTCTTCCCGCGATCTTATTCATATATAGGTATCCCTATATGTGTATTCGCATCGATTTTACGTGCAAAACCACAAGTATATATAGTGATTATTGGGCGAGCTCGAATAGTTGCGGTTATTATATATACCGCACGTGTAAGCCAAGTGTTAATATGAACGAGTGACGAGCAAACGTATATCAACGAATATACACGTAAATATACTCGCAGAGAATATATTATTATGGGTATGCATACGAGTATAATACGTAAGTGCCGAACACTTTCTACGCAAAAGGTGAGAGTTGAGAATTATTTTAGCGACAGCAACGCTTGAAAATAATATTAAAATTAGTTCACCCTTCGCGTTACATTTTCGAATTACAAGTCACCGTGTCTACTAATTTTTACCTTCAAGATTTTTCTATGCCTATAATACAATACACGAAACTCCCAAGTCGCAGCTGTTTTTGAGTGAAAATTTTTATATTATAACATTAATTGTTTACATAGTGTGCATAGATATTGAAAAATAAAAATCGTCAATCTTTATTTTATATTCCACGATATTAACTGCCTAGCAATGATTATTAACAGATTACCTAAGCGAGTTAGCAAATTCATTATACGAACGTCTGATCCTCGTGCCAGATGCAAAGAAGAAAAACTTTTTTTTAAATATTCTCTGTATATCGCTTATGGTTTCAAATTACCGTATACATTGTACAGTACTCTGTCACTAGGTAATATCTCATGCAGTTTTTACCAAACTACATTTATAGCACCAACGTTATTGTACTCTTTCGTTGTGAATACGATTCCGTTATTTTTTTTTTCTTATTTTTACATCACGGTATTAAACTTCGTTCTTCTGACCTCTGTATTTTGCTGATGAGATGTACTGATGATAAATTACATTCGCAATGCAAGAAGGATCATTTCTAGATTAACTTTATGGTGTTATACAATCCAACAATCATAGTATTACTGCACTGTTGATTTTACAACGCATGAATGTTATATAGCTGCTGTGCTTTAAAAAATTACGCAATAATTCGCGATTACTTGAAGAAAGTATTCACATGTATGTGCATCATGGATCACAAATAATGCTCTGATATGCGTATAAGAGCTGTGGTCAATGTGTTATTTTGAAATATAATTCCAAACCACTTCCTATACGCTATGCAACATAATAAAATCCTCTCTTTTCTATGCCGTTTGCATTATAAGTAAAGTAAGTAAAAGTCGCATGATAATTTTAGATCATTAACAGCTAGTACAATAGCTCACATATGGAAATGCTTGCCTGTCGGAATGGCCAGGAGATGTCAGTGTCGTTGAACGGGACCTCGACGCCGCCCTGCAGGACTACGAAGGCACCTTTTTCCGGTACGGCGGTATTTCCCCGAAGAACAGCGGCGAGTCGTTCCCTGTTTTCCCGAAAAAGTGACATGGGGACCTTCAAGGTGTGTTCGCCCCTCACGAAATGCGACTCCATCGGACACCTGAGAGGAAAAAAAAAAAAAATTCGGGTCATTCGCCGCAAAGTCTATATGAGACTTTGAATTTTATTTTGAAAGACGTTTGTTGTTTATCAATTTTGGCTGCTTCTTTTCTTTCTTTTACCAATAATTAATACGCACACTTTCATCTCGATAATATACGTTCTATATAAGTATACAATATATAAGCAGATGAGCTACGGTGACGCGGATATACCTACGTCACTCATGTGCGACAAGATCGTCACCTAGACGCGTTCCTCGAACTAGGATAGGTGTACCTATATTTTACATACATGTTTATATTTAGCCTCCAAACTCGTGTCACCGTTAATAGGCCGTCATAAAGCCTCCCGACGTCGTTTACGCAAACGTTCGAGTCGACGAACGTAAATCCATACCGTGCTTCATAACGACATATATATAAGTGGTACGCTCGATTCCTCGTAGTTTTTCTCCATCTTGCTTGAAAATATTCATTTGAGAATGAGAACTCTGTAAGGATAGATGTGCATTGCGGAGATTCCGCGCGTTTCAGCTTAAGAGGATGCTACAGTCAGTCTTTATCGATTGAGTAAGATTTCACTGTTTCTTGGTATTGTCCGACACTGTTACTGTAGCACTGATCCAGTGAAAATGCGGCAATTAGCGCAATTTTTCTTTAATGCGTGAAGATGGTAAGGAAATGTTTGCCTACGATAAATGCGGTAATTCAATGACAAGAATACGTTTTTTGGCACCATTGTGGCGTAGAATGAAACTTTTTTTAGGATATTTATATTTGGTATTGTATGTTATATCCGAAACTTCTGTATCTTCATTCGAAAAATTACAGAGGCGTTTGGTCAGACGAAGTCAAACAAAAAAATTTGATGAAAGCCGAAATGGTGGAATTTCCCAATAATCGTACTCGTCATTCGGTTCTTTATTACTCATAAGCCGCCATTCTTTTCATTCAAGCAACTTTCTCCGGCCGTGATCATATAATAAGTTTCGAATTGACGCCATTCGGGATCAACCATCATGATCGCGAAATTACTTTTCAAACTCTGCAATAACTGGAATTACAGATTTAGGAGCATAATTCGTACGAATAGGTGTACAAGGAGCCTGTCAATCAGTATTAAGATTAACCCCCGTCAGGCCAAGGTGAGTCGAGTGGACTCAATTAGCGAATCAGGTTTGTCTAATATCTTGTTATAGGTTCTCGATGTTCACAGAAATTTGACCGGTGTCACGGCTTCGCAAATTGCATTGCACACGGTGTAAGATCGTAAGAATAAAATACCGTTACGACATCGTAATGGAACTTTGTCATCTTTTTATAAATGCAGAGTTTTTTTTTGTCGACTGCGTTATTTATTTGCTTAAGGTGGTAAGTGACTTAGATTTATTCACCTACGATTTTAGTTTCTTTTCTTCTTCTTTATTTTTGTTTTGCTTCTTTGCTACTACATAAATTACACACTTAATAGCAACAGAGTTCATTCAATTTGCCACAATGAAATTTTCCTAGTAGCTTTATCAACGGGAAGTTGATAGCCATAATTATATAACGTCAGAGATCCTTTGCGAGAGGAAAACCTCTCTTGGTTACATTATGCAAAACCGCGTGTATAAGAAAAATATTGTACGCATATTGTCCGAGTTTATACAAAACATTTAAATATATAACGAATATTTAGATCCTCTTTAACATGGTGGATATCAGGTTCACGATCAGCTTTGATGCAATTTTTCATTAGACCTACATACGCAAGCAAATATCGAGTGTAATACACAATAGAAATATGCGCGGATGAAGCAGAGTGAATATTGCGGCAATATATGGTTCGATGAAATATTCGCTGACGCGTAGCATTGCTGATCTACAAACCGTAGGTAAAGTTGACATGCAAATGTGGAATTGAATTTTGAACCAGCTAGAGCTATACTAATACTCGTAACCAGATACCTTCGAGCTACCACGAAGCGTGACGTTTATTTATAAACCTCCTGAAACGTGACGGAGAGTAAGAGACGAACAGGAAATTTGTGATTTTCAAAATGACGAAGAACCAGCCCAACAAACTCTGTTACAAATGGGTGACTGCTTTTACCATTCTAAGAGGTTTAAGGAACGAAGTATGCAACATTGTTGTTCACGCAACTATTTGTCAACCGTTATTAGTTTCAGCGCTGACAGCCGTTTACATAGGTATATATATATATATATATATACACGCAGAATGGCGTATCTAGTTCAGGGAAATTTATGAAACCGTTGTTGATCAATTAAACTTTGCATATCGTACATATTCTACCTCTTCACCGAAGCTTATATACATAATTGATACAATCATTTTAAATTAACAACAAGTTCGAAACACCAGAAATAGTCGATCGCGTCATTCGCGTGTAACAAAATATATTATATTACGTATACGTACGTATTGATACTGACTGTAGCACGTGTATAACGTTCAAATACAGAGCAAATACACTCTGTTTATTTTAAGCAAAAATACGTGCAA
The DNA here is from genome assembly GCF_021155765.1 of Diprion similis. Lineage (NCBI taxonomy): Eukaryota > Metazoa > Arthropoda > Insecta > Hymenoptera > Diprionidae > Diprion > Diprion similis. Next base: position 20,518,360 of record NC_060106.1, on the reverse strand, counting down.
CTTATACCACAACTCGAACGACATCATATTGGATCGACGTTTCATCTTTTTGTCCTTGTCTATAAGTTATTCCGAATCGCAAGCAGCTAATTGTTCAACGAGATTGTAATCAAACTGTGTGGAGATGAAAAAGCATAAATCAAGCACTAAAAACTTGGACCTCCGACTAATTCGCCAACCAATTAGAATTGAAAGCGACGAATCCAGATGAAAAAATCAAACCCACGAAACTAGAATCTAACGAGAACAACGATCGAAACCTATCTCAATTTCTATCCTACACTCGGTAAATTTCCGTGAAACGGTTATCCAACCACGCACACGTGGCGGTGTTCCAAACAAAGACGAAGAAATAAAAACAAGCAATATATTATAGCCAGAAAAAGAAAGGGCTACGACTCACTTGACGAGAAAAATAACACTCGTCAATGCATATATCATAGATAGAAATTTCCAACTGTGCGCGTAAAATAGATTTGTGAATAAACGTATATTCCTGCGATATGAATAGGTGTGAAAGAATTTTCCTTTAATGACTGAAGAAATTGATCGCATCGATTGAAATTTTGTGTACAGTTTGGCAATCGGAACTCGCTATAGGCATTTCCGAGAGCGCTATTCTTGACTCTGCATGGTCTTGTTATACATTATACCTATTCTAGATTCGAATCTCAACGGAATACCTTGAACTATGATACTATAGCTGATCACCACTACATATCCGCTAAGGAAAACTACGCGATCGCATGCGTGTAAAATAAACATGTAACACATATTTAATCCTCGTGACGAAGTTGGCCGAGTATAGCCGAGCCCACATACTATCCCCTCTCTGGCCGACTGGCTGATCACAAGCTTGGTAAATGGAGGAACATTTAGCTGTCTCGAAGCGTTTATCTAATAATAGAGACAGATACTCCATCTGGTGCCGCATCGTTATCGATGGACAACAATAAAATTGAATCATTCCACCTCCCCCCTTCCGCCTCACAAACCCGCAGCTGCAGGCAACGGTTACTTTTCAAATTGCCACCTGTTTTAGATGGGACAAACAAGAGGCCTGTTATAATCGATGTGAAGAAATTAGGTATAAATATGTATACTGGGTAATGGAAAAGTATTGGAAATTAAATGTTTATCGTTTATTGTCGATGTCGCGTGCAGGGTATTTCAATCAGCAAATTCTAATGACCCGTGCCCGGAAACGTGGTAAATATTGTCGTTTCGAGTCATCGTTATCTACATTGAATTTTGTATACGCTGTAGGGGGGCAGTCAGACAAAACAATCCTCGAAACAAGAATAATCGAAGAATTATAGCTGTACCGTTCAAAGCAACAAACAAATTGTACGTTGAATAAGTGTAGCTATATAAAATAAAATAAGTACCAGTTGACGACTGAGCAGTTTGATCGAACCGTATACATATACAACATCGACGAAAACATGCAATTATTATCGAGGCGACAATCTCAGGATCATCGAGTTCGTCCGCACTTGATGTCATACCTACATAGATATACAAACCGTGGAATATTTCCTTGTCAGAATGCACGAAGCGGAGGTCTGTTGTTTATTATGATCCGTCGGCAGTCTGAACTCCCGCTTTATTATTATACAAGTTCTAACGGCATTTATACTCGACACGTTGATACATCTACCGAAAAGTATATGCGTGTGAGTTAGTATAACACTAGCTAACGACGGACGATTTTTCTGTAGCAGGAAAGAAATAATAATAAAACGAAATAAAAAAAAGAAACCTCATAAGAATAGAAATATAAAAATTTCTCATCCAAGTGGGAGGAGTTGGTTGCCCTCTTATACTTCACAGTACGCTTTATCTCGAGCCCCAAGGATCATTTAAGGTTTCTCTCTGGTTATACTAATTTTCTTGGACTGTAAAATCACAGTGCAATAGTAAAGAATCTGCAGCTGAACTAAAACTTCAAGCCGGAGGAGTAGAAAGCGACAGGGACTTTATCTAATTGTAAGCTTTTTGACAAATACGTACGTGGCTTGCGTATCGGCCATGTTGGTTCTCCGGCACTTGTTCAGACGGTATTGGCGCACCGTTCGAGTTGCGCTGTGGGTTGAAAGTCGACGTTTGTAGTCGTCGTCCTCGTCGTCGTCGCCTCAACTCTCCAGCTCTCTGTTTTGCTTTTCCTTGCCGCACGCTCGACCCGATGCCTTGCTTATGTGGTTGGTTGCTGCGGGACGGCAACGTTGTTGACGCTGATGCTGCTTCTGATCCGAATTCTGATCCTTATCCTTGTATTACACGTTTTCTGGTTCACTGCCAAGAGACGGATGAGAACGACGTCGTGAATGCCCAACGCGTAGAACTAAACTCGCGGGCCGTTGTCTCGCCCTCAGACTCCAAAGTCCTCTTATATATGGTCTCTTATCGTCACTCGAACCTGTCATCTGGCTGTATCCTTGTGTCGTTGTGTACAACGTTGTTCGATCTCGACCCTCTGTAACCGTGTGAATAAGCAGCTTTGCCAGACGCACGCGCGTGTGTTGGAAGTCCGAGATGGGACAAGTACGCACTGTCCAAGGAAAATTCAGTCCCTTAGCATTTTTAATGCCAGTCCTGAATCTGTTGACGGAAACGTTTTTTTCTTTTTTGTTTTTGTAATGTTGAAATCGATATACGCGAAGCAACGCTGTTGTTAGATCCTCAAGCCAGGTTTGGGTTCGGCGACGAAACTTGCCTCAGTGATGGTGTATAAAATGCCTGAAATAGCTTAACAATAAAACGGATATTGAGAAAGAGATAAAAATTGATACGCCCGAATGTTAATCCATGCAGATATATTTACTGCTATACTCAATCTTCGTCTATGTCAAGCATATTTCAAACAATTTTCAACCATTCATGAATAATGTTGGAAGTTTATCAACGCTTGAAAATCGATTTACTATTGCAGCGTTGATTATTCTAAGACAGAATTGTGAAGATGTGCGCTCATTCTTACCTCCGTAAAGGTAAATAGGTATGGTGAATGCGGTAAATTAATCAAGTTATATAATACTCTCGATGTTTATGCTCTCGGGAACCTTGCGATAATGATTTACTGGCATTTCGGAGTTGACTTCGTGCCTATAATAATCTGGTGAATGTAAATAATTTACAATAGACTGTTTAAGACTGCATAAGTGTGTGAAAGGACGAATATAAATGTTAAATATATACGCGCGTACGTAAATACGTTTTCCAAACAGCTACGTACACGGTCGAAGTGACAATTTGCGCCCGCGCATCGTGATAACAGTTTACCGGGAACAAACATCTTTCATTCATTATTCGTAAAAGCTTTGTTATCCAGGGACTCGAGGACGAGCTTCCACGAATCGTTAAATATTAAAAATAATTGTTTATTCAAAGGTTTGTTATATTCCTGGATCTCTCTCTCTTTCTCTCTCTCTCTATTCGTGGGAAGATTAATGTATGCATATAGGTATCTATTAATATGACCACTGCCCGTGTTATTCCGAAATGTACGATTAGAATCATAAATTGTATAATAATTCATGGATAGACACTTCGAAACAGCACATTGTCACCTCTGCTATCGCGTTGTTGTATGATAAGCAATAAATGATTAATAATAGAAACATATGCGCAGATGTAAAGTACAGTGAGTACTGACCATCAGAGCCCCAGGACGCAGGTATAAACCGACGTTCCTGGAATTTCAATTTGTCAAAGAGACGCTTCGAAACTTTCCGAATGAAAAAACCGGCCCGGAGGCCCAACAGTTATAGAAATCTTTTCCACAGTGCCGAATGAAAGGAGAAATACAGTTTCAACGAAACCTGATGCAGGTGCGCAAAAACTTTTTTGCCATAGAAATGGCCGAATTGTATCTTTGCACACAGGTTTAGGACTAACGGTGTAAGTCCTCGAGAGTAAACTAAGTATACATAATAAATAAATTTTTCCGCGCAAGTAACAACTTCTGTGGATTTAATTCTTCAAAAGTGATTCACAAGTTTAGAACCTGCGTATACCTCTGAGTTACACATACCTAGGAAGATAATATTGATTGTTATGCACGATGAGTAAAGACCTGTAAAGATGACTGATAGATTGTTGACGTTTTTTGTTCGAGTACCAGGGATAATTATTTTGTCTAGTAAAATCCAATGAATTATAAATAGAATACATTATCATAAGAATGTTTTGTTGAAAAATTGGTTGGATTAACAAGGCGGGTAGATAAATGCGTTTCAAACATTTTATGACTGTACAACGTCAGCGAAAACAGTAAACAGTAGAAATCTTAAAAAGTTGATGCAAAATACTTTCTTTTATTACAGCACGAGAAACTTTACTGTCATATTTAGTCGGTATGATCCTGGTTGCAATAAGGACAGCATTTTATTATTAAAAATAGGCGAAACACATTAGTTGAATTGTACAGCTGTCGCGGAAATCGTTAATGATTTTACCAGCTACATGACAACATGTTCAAACAATTTCCTCAATCCGAACTTTCATCGTCATAATATACCAAACCACCACTAATTTTTACAACACTCGAACGCCGGTTGTGTAATGCATAAGGCTTCGAGAATTTTATAGTTACGTTTTACCCAGATCCCTCCGCCATTAAACCCCTGCTATATACGTTCGTGCGATGCTTCGACCAGTTAGTGATGAACAAAACAAACGTACAAGATGTAATCGTCCATCTGGACCAGTCGTAAACCAAATACGGCTAGCTGCCGGGTCTTGCACAAAGTAGTACAGTATATCGGAATACAATCAGTTTCTTGGTTGTATGTAGAACGAAGAGACTATTCGCCATGAATTTGCTTGTTACACCGCAAGTTGACGCATCATTGGAACACGTGTTCTACCTGCATACTTCATAAAAGTGTCAGTTTTAATGTTTTCCGTATAGTTTTATCTCCTTTGTTTACGATTGCCTGTCACACTCAATGACCGACTGTATAACGTCTTTCATACAAATACAGGTATGTCTATACTTTGAGGTAAAAATCAGGCCGGATGACTCAAGACTGTTACGTAATTTTGTGCAATAATTCGTAAGACTGACAGTTCAATTCTAACACATTACGCAATACTTCCTATAGTTCGCTAAACTACGTGGGAGAAGTTTATTTACCCATCATTATTTAACCCGTTTAATTTCATTCTACCGAATTCCTTTTTCGTACATCGAAAAAAAAAACTAGCAGAAAACCCGAGCGCTATTTAACGTGTGTCACCGAGTCAAGCTAATTTCTATAAACGTCATCAGATCATCCACGCTGATAAACGTTTGTTTAGTAAGCATTTCGTTTATAGACATCATATAATAACAATGATAAAACGAAATTTCCGTTTACTCATCGCGTATGAACAGATAGTGAAGAGCAGGTGAAGCACATGTATGATTCCCAGGACATGATCACAGGTAGATATCTACACCTGAATACTCACAATCAGGTATTCTGGCAAGACTACTGATTGTGAGAATGGTTGAAGAGTCCGACTTTGCCGACGACATATACACTATATATATATTTACGATATATACTGTGTATGATAACGTTGTTATCTGCTGACATCACCGAGGTAGTAATACCTATATTTGTAAGCCTAATGGGCCCGTTGTATATACGCTATAGGATCCATAGATCCACTAGATACAGGCATGTTTCATTATTGGGGAATTCCGTCTTTTTATCCTCATTACACATGCATGATAAATGCAATTTTAGATAAGGTATGTAGGTGAGCGAAGAAAATATATACACTGCGAGTCTAACTTTTCATTAATTCCTTTATTATTAAATAGATTTGCCGGACACGGTGTCCCCGCAACGATCACATAGAGTTAATTTTTTCTTAATTTACTAAAGTGTTGTCGTTTCTGCTTCCATTATTTTTAATTTTTTTTTTGCCTTCTCTTTTTACTTCAATATTTTACTGGAACAACACTATTGTCACGATAATACGAGAAAGACAGAAAAAAAAAAGAAAAAGAAAATATAACGAACAAGATGCGAGGGAAAAAAAGATTCCACTTGCAAAAAAAAAAATTCATACAGTGAGGAATATCGTTACATTTCTATACATAATCATTCATCGGAAACTGATATTATCATACTCAATTAATTCTCACAGCATTCTCGTAGGTACACAATACTTGTTACTACATACTAGTTGAGAAAGATTTATTATTAAGATACTAAATATGTAATGACGCGTAGTCACTCAAGTTATGCGTAGTTTTGGTTGACATCTGGGACGCACTTGGGTGTACATGCACAATTATTCTCATCAGTTTATACAACCCACGTTACGGCGCAATATCAATACATCGTTTCGAAAAAAATTTATGCTGGCTATAATATAACGAAGGTATACAATCGTTCGTTCGAATTGAGCTGCGGTAACCGTGAGAAGTGAATAGCTCGTCGTCTGGTGTCAATGACCACATATTAATATACAGATTTTTTTTTTTTTTTTTAATGATTTGTTGTTTTTTTTTTCTTGTTTTTCTTTTTAATATACATCATATTTTACAAAAGCCATAACACGTCGTTACATCTATATGTTAAATGATTATTATAATATGTGATTATTATACAGACCATGCACTAAAACATGCATGGCACAAGGTAAAGCTTGTATATATATACACACATATATATGTATATTTCATTTATAAGCCCTCCCCTCTTCGTTTCTTCTCGTAGTTAGAAGTTACGTTACATATACATGTGTATTACATGTATAGCTGGTGCCCGTAGGTACTCTATTCTCGACTTTTTAATAAGCCGTTATTTTTCTTAGTTTTTACTCGTATATTTGTATTCTGTATATTTCTATATAATCATTTCGCATTTCATTATTATCGTCATACATACAAGCTATTCCCTTTCATTTCAACGAACAATTATACGCGTAGTGCATACGGTTGTCTAGACATAATTGTATGTGTATCAACTGCAAGAGTCGTCGGAACAAAGGTTACAAACTTATCTTGAAAAAAAGAGGAAAAAAAAAAAAAAACTAAGAAAAACATCATAGAGAATTGTCTATTCAAATCGAACATTCCAACGTAAATACTTTATGTTATGTTCTGTACATTGATAATAGAAAGTAAAAAAAAAAAAAAAAAAATGTTACCGGCGAGCATATTTTCAGTTTCTAACTTCTTTCTTTCTTTTTTTTCCTTTCGACAAATAAATGAGATCACATATTTTCTTTCATTCCCAAAGTATAAAATTTCACATATACACACGCACGCACGCACGCACGCACGCACGCAGGCAGGCACGCACAAAAAAGCAGCAACATACCGTACTTATTGACACATGTACAGAATTATTCTTGCTATTTTTATCTGTTATTCTCCTTCCATCTTTTATACTATACATACTATTATATCGTTGATTACAAAGATGGAACTCGATGAAAATACACTTATAATGTACCATACTCATCTCGCCAGTTACTACGAATTGATATAAGTCGACGTAGTAGCATTTTACATCATATAGTATACTATGCAACTCCCTTATCGTACTGTTGACATACATATATTTGTTGTTAGACATAACATACTATTCGTGTACATCATCCAGGTTTGTTTGCGGTGCAACATGTGTACCACACCTATTATGCTACAGGAGGAGAAAGAGGTGTAACACTGGCTAGTCCGATGGGTGCCAGAATAATATTACACTTTTCGGAACTTTAAACGTTGTACATTATGTATATCTATATGTTTGTATAAATTAAACTAATATCAATAATTATGATAATGAGGATGATGTGTAAGTCTGAATGATGATAGATAAATTGTTAACAACGTTAATAGTATACAGAGGCGCAAAGAAATCTGGTTACAATATACCATATACATAACGAATACAATCCCCCCTCCCAAACTGTTCGTCGACAGGCCGCGAAACGTGGCAATATTTATTTACCGCGAATCGTTAGAAAGCTGCGTTTTGCGAACTCGTTCGGAGTAGTAATAACAATAATAGTAGTGAGTCATGAAATTCGTTGAATGGTGTCGCGACCGTTGAGAGCAGCGAAAGGCGAGCGTCGTGCCGTGTACACATAATATACAGTACGTAAACCTTTATACATTTAAGAGCGCCGCCACGGTGTATAGTATGTGGCTTGTACATACATACGAGTGGTGTGGTAGTATTGAAATTATAAACGTATGCCGCATCTTACGTGCATAAAATCACACAGCGTGTATATGTATATGCATACTTGCCTTATACGCCGATTGTGTATTTGTATGTATATGAGTGTGTGTGTGTGTGTGTGTGTGTATTCTGCGGGCATGCTATATCGATAGGTTGTAACATACGTCGCCGCCATGAGCTTCCACGTAGCCTCTCGCTATAGTATACGTATACTATAGTATATATATCTGTATACTATGTGTGTATTATATGTATATAGTCAGAGTCGATACGCCGGCGCCGATCTTGACCGAACGTTCACGAAGCGCCCGCGAGTGAGAGAGAGACAGTTAGATACTCCTTCAAATAACAACACACCATATTTACAAACACACGACCGCGTAAGGCGAGTTCCTGCCCAATTACGTTTATATCTATACTCCGCACAAGCCACATATATACGGGTTCTAGAAAACCTCTGTATTGATATTGTACATTTAAATGCAATGGTGAGCGCGTGCGGATGGAACTATTTTTTTTTTTTTCTTTCTTTTTTTTTCAATCATACGGACGAAAGCGTAACATTTCAAATTAAACGTGTGTATACGTATGATGTGTATGTGTGTGTACATGTATATTGAGAATGTTTTTTTTTGTTATTTTCTTTTCATTTTTTCTGTTATCAATCTTATTTGCCAGTTTGCCACTGTTCGTTTGTTACGTTTTTGTTTTTTTGTGGAATTTTTTATTTTTTGTTTTGTTTTTGGCAATCCGTTTTTCACGTTCATTTGTGGATCACCTTATTAAATATTACAATAGGAAACACGCGACTCGCGCGATCAGCAAAGACACTACGTATGTATGTAAGTAGGTACTACGTGGATACCTCGTTGTCCTGCACGATACGTATAGCTGAAACAACGCGGGTATGTCGAAATTATGTAGAAATTTCACTTTTTCACATTGATTAGCGTCGTCGTTGTTGTTGCTGTTTGACATTATGATTATGATTATGATTACCGTACCAAATCGCATTGGTCTCTACTAAGTCCGTAATACATTCATTCTATCACCTCAAAGTTCAAGCGGCGGTATCACCGGCCTAGGCTCGTCTTCGGAGTCGTAGAAGTAGGGCTTCCTCTCGTAGACGGATTCCTCCTCGGCGTTGTCCAGCTCCTTAAGATTCGCTTGTAGCGAGGCTTGCAACGATGCTTGGAGCCTCTTGACCGCTTCCTTAATCAGACCACCCTCTCGAAGTAGAACCTGAAGCAGCTCGTACGGGTCGTCGACGTTTGTGCTCGACCTTTTCTGATTGTGATGATGATGGTGGTGGTGATGGTGGTGGTGGTGGTGGTGGTGATGGTAGTTGTGATGACTTTGTTGCCGCTCGTCCTCGGTCGCGTCGACTCTTAACCTGCAGGCCTCGCACGTCGCCGCCGGATCTGCCCACGATCTCGATGGTATCCTGTAGGGCGAAGGGCGGCTTTTCTGGGTGAAGCTAGACTTGGCCTTGAATCCTGATAGCCTAAGGTTCTCCTTTATCTGGGATACCAGCAGGTCGACGTCTCTCGCTAGAAACTCCTGCGTCGTCGTCGCCTCTCGTCGCGGCATAACGTCGATTAAATTTAAATAAGTAGTTTCCTCAGCTGCGCTCGGCATCTTTACTCCCGTCCGTACGTCCTCCGCGATGCGATGTGAAAGAGGGATACTACTCGTTCCTTCGGGTTGTGCTCTTACTGCTGCTGCTGCTGTTGCTGCTGCTGCGTCACTCGCGGTCCTGCCGCTATTCTTTACTCTCTCGGCACTGGTATGTCCTGTCACCTCACTGAATCGCTACCACAGAACGACCGCAATGCAGTTGGTCTTTCTCCTCCGTTCAGGCAAGTTCGAGCTTGCGGGCTGCTGGTGTACTGGGTCGCGCGCGTGACTCACCCGGATGACGAAAACTATCCCACCTCTTTCTCTCTCTCTGTACTTCTCTCTCTCTCTCTCTCCCTCTCTCTCAAGTCTTGCTCTGTCTCGCTCCGGTCTCCACTCACTGACGATGACTCGGCCAGCTAAGCTTTAACGTTGTCTCTGCTGTTCTCTGAATAAACCGGCAACGGTATCACCGATCGTCAACAACAACAACAACAACAACAACAATAACAAATCAAGTTTGGAATTTTCCCCGATATCGTTCGACCGCCGAGTACGATTTATATGTATATCAACAGACTCGTTAGCGGTTCGAATAAGCTGTACTTACAACCGCCGCGGACTTGGCTTGTTATTGTACCGAAATATGAAATGTTGATGAACGAGAGTTCGATCGAGCGGGGATCGTCTTCTGCACCACGTATTTGCTCTCTTATATTCCTCTATCTCTCGGCCAAACTTTTGTTACAACGGTACTTATGTGCCTCTCCGTTCTTTTGTCCTATTGTTGTTATTGTTTTGGTTCGAGTAGCGTCGAGTGTCTGCACGTTACGTCACACTCTACGCGCTGCCGACGAATCGTCGTTCGTAACTGACGCTTCTGTGTGGTTGTGCGTGTATATATATATATATATATATATATATATATATATATATATATATATGGTATTATCTGCTGGTACGGACAAACACGAGATACAAAATATGCAACACTTGCACTCGGAATCGAAGCTGAACGAACACACACGCAACGAAACTACACCCGCAGGAGTTTTTAGAGAGTTAGAATTGAGAACAGTTGATTAAACATTGCACAATAATGGCAACAACACGCGGAGTCGGAGCGATTCTCGACTGACGAAATTATGGACACCGTTGCTGCCAGCGATAGAGAGTCGCAGCCAAGAGCCAGCCAGTAGTTTTACACCGTGCGACACGCTCTCTGCCGAATCGAGATGACGGTAGTTACGTCTGTGTATATATGCAATATATTTTGGTGCGCGATCGTTGGTCGTCGTTACTCGTTCGTCGTACGCCCGTGTTTATTATATCTCTGTGTGTGCGTGCGCGCGCGCGCCTCTCTGCCTCTCTCGGTTTTATCCGTGTTTTCTTACGTGTCGGCACCGTACGTTGGCAATACGGGAGAATCGAGCCAGCGACTACTGCCTGCCTGTCTCCCTGCCGCCGCCAGGCCAGCCTTCCTTCCTACTCTATTATTGTTTTGGAACGACTCGCGCATGCGCCGTGACGCCTTGATACTCGCTCGTGTAAACAAACCGTTAACTCAGGCAAGCCTGGTCAATCGATACCCACTCGCTGGTGTGCATCCGCTACTATTCTCGATACCGTTTTCCACCACACCAGACCATACACCGCTCAAAATTCAACCCCAAACCGACAAAGTTATTCGCAAATATAACACGGTCGCTTGGCTGATTATTTCAACGATTCGAGATTCAGCCACTGCGTAAATCCGCAATTACTTCATTCATTCTCCGTACTCCTGTCCCGAGTACTTGCTGCACCGTTCGTCGACATCTTTCAGTCTTTCCCATTTTTCATAAACCACCTGACCGAGCTCTTCCGGTCCCCTTTGCTATCCCCCCCCCCCCCCCCTCCACGACCCTCGGCCCTCTACCCTCAGGTCAGATCAAGGTTACACTGGAGGCTCGTGCGCGCCTCCACGGAGGTGTGTGAATGTGTGTGTCTTGTTCTCTCGTCGCCCTCCCGCCCTTCGCGCTTCTATCATTCATCGCACCTTGTTCACCCGGCGCGAGAAACACGTGCGCCTATCGTACCCGGTTTGTATTTCACCTTGATTAAAGGAAAAACAAAAAGTATCGTTTACATTTCGAGGAAACTGTTGTTTATGCCCGTTATTTTTGAACATCCGTTCAAGTTTCCCGTTTTTTCGCCTATAACTTGTCTCGTCTTCATTGGAATCTACCAAGGGTACTCCACGAGGAAATTCCGGTTTAGAGTTATTCTCGATCGGGAAGAGAAACCTCGGAAAATACTGTGATTATATTGAATGATACTGAAAACTGCTGATTTCTTACATTTTAACATTGCATCTTAATTGTTTGGTCTGGTAAAAAGAACCCCGTTTGTAATTTCACTTTTTATCCGTTTCCTGTGTTTCTTTTCTTTCTACGATCCATTAAGGCATCGAAGCGAAATGCGGGCTGTTGTTATTCGGCTCCGTAAACAGGAGTTAAATACGCGTCAGCTGAGGCAGTTGTTGTACCGTTTATACCTACCCGCATACCGCGGTCTAAATTTAGATGAAAGCCCTAAGTGCGATCGAAGGGCGAGGATGTGTACAAGGGGTGAAATTCAGTTCGATGACTTCGCTGTAATGATCAGTCTGCTATTGCAAAACTCGAGATATTATGTTGATGTTTGAGAGCTCTATTCATTCATCATTAAAAGCGAACGAATGTATATCTGCTGTAATTTAGCTAGCTGTGGGTCAAGGTTAAGGAAAGAGCCGAGAGCGAGATAGATAGATAGATAGATACTATTTTATTTGTCCATGGCAATATTGAACAAGCTTGTGATGCATTTACAACATATTATGCACCATGGGCAAAGAGCAAGTACAGGTGCCAGTGTAGGCAGAGAATTATACAAGATGAGAAAAGAAGAGGGAAGAGAAAAAAAGAGAGAGAGAGAGAGAGAGAGAGAGTTTGATTTGACGCTGCGATATGTATACGCTTGTGATGACCGCAATCAGTGGTTGGAGAAATAAATTCAAAACAATGTATAAAGCGTAGGAATGTCGAGAGAGCCGAATTATCGCACTCTCTTGATGTCAGGATTTTTTCGATGGTTATTACGTCGTCGAGAATCAGCACGCTCTGCATTGCACAAAAGTCATGCACGCTAAATGGGCCTGCAGAGATACCAGTATCAATTATGTAACCCAAACGTATCTTGTTTTTATAATTATCGCTATATTTAATCGGATGAATTTGTAAACTAGCTCAAGGTTCGTTGAAGCTAGCTGATTTATGCGCCATTCCTTTATTTACACACCAATCCACGCAGGCAGACAGCTATTTATTATGCCAAGGTGCTTGCACGAGGCACCTTAATTAACTAGTACTTAGATTTCTGCATCGTTTTCAATTCATAAACACAATGCTAGCGGGTTGCAATCACGCTACGCTCGTTGAGAAGTTCAAAACAGCTCGGCTGATTCTCTTTATTCTCTTTTTAAATCAATATGCTTGGATTATTTTCATTGACTTTTTATTCCGAGTTCTACGACCGAACTTATCGTGTTCCAAGATTATTAATGAATTTTCTTTTCTCTTTGCATGACTTTTAATTCTAATACTTAATTCTATTATCCATATGTTTGATTACAATATTTGTCATAATTCGATTTTATTTCTTTTCTTACACAATAAATTCCAAAAATAGGTGCTTTGCTTTATGTAATTAAACTAGTCTTTCTCAAAAACTGGTACCAAAGTGCAACTGTTCCAGCTTCTTCTGAGCGTCATCATAAACCTTTTTCACGGAATTAGGATCAGCGAGGAATCTCTGCCAAAGAATCAACTTTTCCCACTCAAATCCGTCGACGTTTTTACGCTGTAAAAAAGTAGAATAATGATATATAAGATCAACACGATTTGTTACGAGGAAAGTCTTTTGAGATGAATAATTATAATTGTTCTTTGCATTCGTAAAAAGCAAGCGTTTCGAAATTGAAATCATAAGATCGAGGATGAATGAGCCAACTTTTACAAATACTTGGATAATTCAAGTTTTACTTCTCTATAAAAAAAAAACTACCAGTTTTTCCTTGAGTCGTTTTCTGCGAGCTGCAACGTCGTTTTCAAGCTGTGAAACCCGGCTGACCACTTCCTTAGTTCGCGTTGCTGTTTCAAACGATGTTGATATTAAGCTTGATGTGCGGCCGTTGTTTATTTCCCGTTGATAAACTTCGTTCAGCTGGTCTTCCCTATAGAAAAAAAGTTTTACCGGTTGCGGTGGTTTAAAATGTTCATGACATCGTTTTTAAAGTCCAAATGACACGTATAGTTGCGTTATATAAATATGCATATGCATGGCAGATCGTAAATAAACATTACAGTTTCTAAATTCATGAGCAGGAAGATTCTAATTCCACAGGAAAAGTAAATATCGACAGAAATTAATTTTCATTATTTCAATAAGACTTTCAATTGAATAGTTATTTGTTCATCGTGATCACAAGTATTCCGATTAAATTAGGTAAAAAATCCTCCAAACCATAGGTTAGTTATGAACACCCCATTATCGGTAATGTCAGTAAACTGTTAGTCGATTGGAAACCAAATATTTGCGGAATTTGAAAATAAGATGAGCAAAAAATTGATGAATTGCATACATAAACATGTCCACTAACATCTCTAACGTGAGGATTTCAAATTTCACAACTTTGACGTATGATTCGGAAACAGTTGCGGCCAAGGAGATAAATTTAGATGTGTAAATTGCATGGAAAATAAAGGTGATAGTACGAGGTACATGCGTTTGAGTGGAAAACATATACGTAGGATAGAAGTATAGGAGTATCAAAAAATGTTAAACAGGAAGTCGAATAATTTTCGGAAATAAGGCCGCTGATCTGGAATTTTTTATGAGGTTTACTTGGTTGGGATGAAAACTGTCGAAATTACGTAGTTTCAGAGATATTTATTTATACGTTGCCCTGTACTCACAATGATATGACCCCGTTTATTCTGCCGTCAACATCGTCGCCGAATATTTTTTCCTCGTTTGCTTCATTATCTGCTACTAACCGTTTGAACTGCCTCATGGACGAGGCCAAAGAATCAATGTCATTTACGTTACCATTCATCATAGAAATAAATATTTTGTTGTATACATTCCTCTTAGCGGGTGGGCCTGAAACTATAGTGTCATATTCGGCTTGCATTTGCTGCATGATGTTCTGTAATTGAAATGGACCAGTTAAAAAAATGAATGGGAACCATTGTTTTTTTCTTGGTAATTATGTCATTACACTCGAAAAACAGACAATAAAAATATACACACATCTCTCACTGAAGAGAGCGAGTATTCGGTGGAGAGATAATAGCGGGCATCTGCGGCGAATTCAACCGCTTCCATAACTCTGTTGAATTGCAATTCAAGGAGCATACAAAGCAGGTCAGAGTGCGCGTGTCCACGTTCACGTGCTAATTCCCGAAGGCGAAGCATACTGGATAGACGGTGTTCCCTTCTCTCGTATCGAAGCCGAGCATCCAGCACAAGAATTTCAGTTATGAAAAATTCTGCAGAATGCGTTACCGCCTCCTCCACTTGATTTTCTCGCCAAAGTCGGACGTTTTCTTCTAAATAATCTCTCTTTCCGATCAACTCCGTTACCTCCGCCCTGAAACAATCACCTATTTGAGATCTTTAGAAGATATTACAGATGTCAAGCATAGACCTTATACTCACTCGAGCTGCGCTTGTGATTGAGGCAGCTTTGGGTTACCATTGTTGTATATATTCGCCGCTAGTTCTTGCATCGCCAAGCAAGCATCTGCGCTCGCTTTGCTAGTGATCTCTTCGGTCTTCGAAGTAATTAAGCTGTAAACCAAATTTGATGTTTGTACATTTAAAAAAATTAAACTTGATACAGCGATAAAGAATATTGTGATACTGATTAATGATTTACTTTCTGAGACAAACGGATAATTCTTGCAATATTTCTTCTCCGCGTCTGTCTCTGCTGTCTTCCATAAAAGTATTATAGTCTGAATCATTGATATGTTCATCTTTGCCAGTGTTCCCAAAATGTCGTTTTATACAAGCAGTTAAATAATTCATATACATCTCGGTCTGAGTTTTGCACAGCTCTAAAGGCATCTGGGTCCAAACGACAGCGGGTCCTTTCTGAACCAAATATTCAAAATATGTATTGTTTGTTTTTAATGACATAGTAGAAATTATCTCTCATAAATTATTAATCGTTAAGATAACTTTTTGATTTCAAGTCTTGTACCATCTCAGCAGCGTCGGCATAAACATTGATCAAATTTTCGACATCTTTTTGCAGAACTCTATGAACTTCGTCAAAATCCCTTGTGAGGTCCAAACAGTCCTTGAAACGTTCTTCCAATTCGCTACTTGCTTTGGCAAGCTCAATTTGTTGCTGTTCAACGTCTTCGTTCACTTTGTCTTCCTGTTCCCTGTAACCCAGAATTTCTTAGTATTTTAGATCCAGAAAAATTTTATATTAAAATGACATACTTTAAATTCTGAACGCTTTGTTCGAGGAGCTGCAAGTATGCCCATTCCTCTTTATAAGCTTCTCTCTCCACTTCATATTCACAATTATAGTCTGTTTCATCTGTAATCTTAGAATATAGGAGTCGGCGTAGCTCAGGGCAGTTCGCAGTGGCCTGTTCGATCTCGGTATTCAGACCGTCGGTTAACCATTTATTAGTTTTTGTTAGATGTTGTTTTCTGCAATTCAGTCAAGAAAAAAATAAAATGAAGATAAATCTATTTTACTTGCTTGGAGGTTCATCGGTGTGCCAGTTTGTTTTCAATTGAAATATTAAAAATACTTACATTTGGATATCCTCATCTGATAAAAAATTGTCACGAGTAACATGAAAGCAAAACCATTCTAAGAATTGCTGGCTGTCCGATTGGTGGCATATTCTGTTTAATATTTCTGGAGTTATGTTGGGCGATACGTCGGGAAAGATTTCATGAATTTTTTTGTGCAAAATTAATCCCGTTACTTCCATTGCTCGTAATTCATGTACGTTATTTGTAATATAAACGAGTAATTGAAGCAATCAGCCAGACACTTTACTGAGCTTCATTACATTCGACAGTTCGATACACACGAGTGTTGTTCAAACCGCGGGTATTTACCAACGCTGTTTATAACCTAAAAATTCTTGTCCCCGATCTGGCTTTCAGTGTAAAAAACGTTAACTAAAAAAGGAGGCTATATAATGTGAGTGAACCACGTTTTAATAGACACTTGTCACTAGTTGTTTCACTTCATAAAAATATTTTTAAGTGTTACGCGTGAATGACAGTTTTTCACGACGCTCAGAAGTTTGAAATTTGGAATTCTTCGGCATCGACGAGATCATTGGCTACAAATTGAGAAAGGTGAATCATACAGCACACAAAATTTGACCAAAGCTTCATACAGAGCGCAGCACTGTCCAACTGACTTTTTTTAAAACTAATTTTCAGCGAGAAATCAATGTCGGTAGCTGATCTATATTTACTCTATTTACTGACAGTAGGTAACAGAAGTAATGCACGGCACGACGTTTGTGGATATGTCAACAGCAGAGTAAAAGTTTACAAGTGGGATTACCTTGTGTTTTTTTTATACATTTGTCGGCTACACTCTATCGCAAACGATTTCTTTTACTTTTGTTAATAATAACGTGATAATAACACGTAACAATGTGGGTAACACAGAAAGAAGAGGGGACAGAGATCAGGTTGGTTTCATGATGATTTATTTTATTGGTAATCCAACAAAAGCAAGCGCAGGTATTTATAGGGGAATCATAGGGCGCTGAAAAATTCGAACGTGCCTCGCTCGCATCCTGCGTCACGAATCTGTTCAAATTCGTGCTGAATTCAATAATTTTTCGCAATTAACACGATGCGTGGGACTGGTATTAGTAAGTGTTCGTCAAATATACAGTTCAAAGTCACCGAGTGTTTCATTTTCACGCCGTATTTTTGGGACTGGTTTTTTTTAACGCTAAACAAATGACGATCGCGATTGCATCTTCACGGTTGCGCCTTCACACCAACACTAAATTCGTAAGTATTCGCAGTATTTCCATATGGAAGTCATACTCACTTCAAAACGTTTCGTTTTCGGTTTGAAACGATTATTTCGGATGTAAGAAGTTATATGACGTTCAACTATGTCTTCACAAAGCTCTTGACCGTTATTTTTCTTAGTAAATGGGACGAGCACTCGCTGCTTGACTGTATAGTTCTTATAATTTTTATTTGCAACAGTCCGAGGTATTATTTATTCTTGTGTAATTTCCTGTAGAAATTTCACCGAATTCAATTTTTGCGAGTTTCCAATTTAAAATCGACACGTAAATTGAATGGGAAATTGAGTAGGAATGGATATAATATTCTTGGATGATAAGGTTGTCAATAGATATATTTTATATAATAACGTAAACAAGATAATTGTACAAATAGCATGTTATAAAAAGATGCACATATTCGGGAAGTGAATTTCTTTTCTTACTTCCCTACTTACGTCTCGGCAAAATATGTTAGACGTATATACAGTTAGTCTCTGAAGACAGTGTTACTTGATAATGAGACTTATTAGAATATTACCTCAACTCACGTAAAAGACTTCAATTCAAGTCACACTGTTTATTGAGGACGACTATATCTATACAAAAGGATTGCAAAAGTAACTTGGAGCAAGCCTTTGGCAAACTGGATTGGATCTGTTCCAACCAAACCGCGAGAGTCCTTGGAATGTATAATAATTTAACGGGAGAAGCAATCTTGGTTCTTAATTCGACGTATTCGAATCGTTATCGAGTTTGTAAAATTTCGTTCTATGTAATTTCTACCATGTGACTTTGGCAACGTCATCTCATTACATACATTATACTGCCTGTATGATACACACTTGACTCGACAGCACTGCTCCTAAGAACTATTGACAAACCTTCCGATGGGAGAATAATATGATATTACTATGTTATCAAGGCTATTTTACAAAAAATGGTCGTTGTACGTTTCAGAAATGAAATATAACGCCCTGATTTCTTCACAATTTCTAACAATTTCAACAAGTAACAACTAGTTACCAAGATTTGATTACATATATAAAAGTCAATATCGTCATCGAGAATCTGTCTCTTCAATAATACGCAATATTATCGCTATGTATACAAGACAAAAATAGTCGCGATACTAAAATCTCAGTTTCACAGAATGATTGTATTACTAAGAGGTATGTATTGTGTAACTTGGTCAAAGTAATGTATTATTAAGAGGCGAAGAAGGCTGTATGCGCTGCTCAATTCATTTCTAACACATTTTTAAAATTGAAAGATGCTATATTCCTTCTCGAACAAGTTGAATCATCGTAGTCAAGAGTATACTCATCATTCTAACGAATGTCATATCTCAAGTCATGCTACTCATTGCAAACCATCAAATGCGAAACCAAGTGTCTATTCGATACGTCAAATTTCAAATTATTAGGAATCCTCTGTCCTTAATCAATGACGATTTCGGATTCCTGGTTGAATAAAACATCGCCATAAGTAGCAAAGATGGTCCGACTCTCAAAATCTGTGTTCTATATTCAACTCTGAACTTAAATGATTCATCTGTTAATTTCGAACTCCAATAATATTAATGTATCCAAGTCAACATTGAGGATTGCTAACTAATTTCTTGAAACGCATCCGCATGACGCGTGTATACGGTTGCTCGTAACGTAACCGAACGCGATTCACGTTTTGTACGTAAAGAAGTATTAGATCGGAAGTGACGCCAAAGATTATGTAAGGCTAGGGAAGCCTTGGTGTGATAAGGAACCCACGTAGACGCTCTAGCCGAAGCATGTCTCGAGCAACGATAGCACTTCAACAATCCTTTTCTGGAGACTAATTGTGCTAAGTATCTTTCTCGTATCTCGATTATCTTTGCTTGATTCGATCTCGTTTGAGTTCCTCGAGCATTGACGGTGCTAAAAGTATTTTGTCTCGATTGAACATCGCCTTCGGCAAGTAACTTCTGTGGCCGCCGCTGTTTCCGCGCACGCTTTTCACTGGTGCACGAAATATCATCATCTGGCTTAATTCTGTTTTCTGTCTTGATCTGATTTTCATAAGAAGCTAAGTAACTTCTTGTTATTCGGTCTATCATTTCGGAACAAGTACCAACGTCCAATTGGTAAATACTGCATTTGTAGCAGTAAATTGGCTGATTCTCACTGCAACGTCGAGAGACAGTTCCCTCGTGCCGCGTTCCGAATCCAGTCCTCTTCAGAAACTCAGATCCGCAATTCTCGCAGATTAATATATCCTGCGACTGTAAGCTTGCCGCGGCTGTGGAGCCGTCTACCATCTCGTGGCTGCAACCACCGCGGCACTGCTCCATAAGTTACGTTCGCATCATTTCAGGAACATCAGGTGTTAGTTGAAGGGATATTAAGAGAATACAACACAGTATTTCACATATGTATTCGTACAAATTGTACAGTTCGGAAAACAGCAACGAACAGCAAAGAAGATTTAGTGTGATATACTATACGGTATAGGTATGTTTTTTGGAATTTGCCAAGTTTTTAATGTGCAACCTGACAAGAGTTAGAAAACTTGTAATGCTATTGCTTGAATTGACAAAAGCGAAATTGTCCTCGAATGCTTTTAACAAATTATTGAAAGTTCGCCTGCATTTGAAACGACTATACTCTGACGATCTACACTTTGAGTAACTAGTAATGAAAAATTAATTTCAGAGATGCGAACAAACTCGATAGAAATACAATTGCTGCTAGATTTAGAGCTGTAATGAATTCCGATTGCATAATCTTGTACATCATACATACACATGAGAGTAAATGGATGGCATGCAGAAATTGAGACAGCAAAGAATACTACCAAATGTTAGTGATTAGTGTTATTTTAGACTAATTCCTATTGAATCATGCAGTACAATTCTTTTTATTGATGCAGTTAGTTTACCAGTAGACTATTAGCGTCGAGTGAATGAAAGTGATTGTGTGACAGTAAACTTAGAGAAATAAATTATAATCTGTGCAGATACTCACCCAAGAATTGTTGTTGGCGGTATAACGCTACCGCTGACAGTCGGCGGAGCTGGAGCCGGAAATACAGGGGGACCAGGCGGCGGGCGTCCACCACCACCAGAAGGCCTATTAGTTGGGACAGAAGAAAGTTGATTAGGTAACTAACGAATGCTAAAATCACATCTGTACGCACTGTAAGTGTTGGTGATGGCGTGGAGTCGGAGGAACCGTTGGAGCATTGGCGGTTGTAACCCTGTGAACGTGTAGCTGGTGCAGCTGTAGCTGTGCGGCATCTTCAGCGAGGTAGGAGCAGCGCGAGCACTGTCTTCTGTTATGGACCTTGAGTACATGGGTTGACAAACGCTCAGCTCGGGCGGCTTTGTACTCGCACAAGGCGCAAGCAAACGGTTTGAGGTGAGTGTTCAAGTGGCGTTTCAGGCACCAGTTGTCAACACCGCTCCAAGAACAGTAGCAGCACGTGTACCTGGGTGTAAAGAATCGTCAAACCGTATTAATATTTAAACATCGTCTCCATAGACTATAATTATATTCTATTCCAGAGATCAACAACTACTGTGCAAACTTGTGATATCACAACCTTCTCTCTTGGGCTCCTTTCGACGCTCCTTTGAGGTGACTCTTGCTATTGCATCCGCCATTCTGCGTTCTCCGTGCTGGTGTGTGCATCGTCGTGGCAGGCAATCCTGGCGTTGGATAAAGACCAGTAGTTGACGTGGAATGCAGCTGATAGCTTTTATTGTTGTTATACGCAGTTGAGTAGCTTCCGGTATGGTGGGAGGCAGTGGAAGCAGTTCCTCCGCTTCCAGCAGCAGCGCTCTGGTCCTGTATGGACTTTGAGGTGCTACCGGTGGGTCTGCGTATCCTGGCCAACTCGTATCGATGTTCCCTGTGCATTCTCAAGAAATGTTTCTTCACGTGATCCGCTCTGTTAAATGGCTTATAGCAGACGTAGCAATGGAACGGCTTTTCCTCACGGTGAATGTTCTCGTGACGGGTGTACAGATCTCGCCTGTCCGTACCGTAGGGACAATACGGACACGCGTACCTCTTGGTGCTCGCCGTTGTTGTCGTGGTTCCCGTTCCAGCACTCTGCTGACAAAATCGAACTTCAGTTATATGGTGAGTACGAAAATCTTCTAGTTCCAATCTCTGTTTCAACTCGCCATTACTGTCTCTCTGTATATCATACGTCTCCTATAATCTGACTAACTTTCACCTATTAACTACGTATTAGTTTAATAGCGCATTGTCATATACCTGATGTAAGTGAGCATGCTGGGTCGAGGTCGCGGCGTGAACATCGTGAAGAAGAAAGCTAGTGGCGGGAGGCAAGAGAGCTGCAGGAATTGTTTGGGTTTCCTGGGACCTTCGAGATGGAGGCGACGGTCTCTCCGCCCGCTCGCGGACCCGCTCTAGATAAAGGGTAACCTCGTCTGCGAGGGAGTCTTTTCTGCACTCCGCTGATCGACCCGCGTGGTGGCCCACTCCACCATCCTCAACGGACACCCTGGACGGATGCAGTCCGAGGAAATGCTCGGCAACTTCCCGAGGCCCTCCGTTGAGACATTCGCCTGAAAATGACCAAGCTGGCTTGTTCAAAAACTGTTCATCACGAACTTTTTTACAGGAAAAATTCATTTTATATAATATATTACAATTCGTCTGTCACGTACGATTCAAGAGCCTGGCGTTCACGGACGATATTCAAACTTTTGAATTTTTCAACATGATTTTTGTACAAATCCAAATGATGGATACTTTGAAGTTTCTACTTATTCCGTTCGAAATTAATAGGGAAAAAAATTGTTCGAAACTAGAAGACATAATGTCGTAATACTTGCCACATTCGCAGCATCTCCAAGTGGCTTTGGTCGCGTGGTAGGCAGCAACGCGACTACCTTCTGTACATTCTAGAGGTTCTTCGGCGCAGGTCCAACCTGCGTCGTCAGTACCGTCATTTCCGTTTCCGGTATCGTCGTCCGTGTTATTTTTATAGGATGTCGAAGTCTCGAACTCGTTTTGTATGCTCGATGCTATCGTCGTGAGGAAATGAGACGAATTATTGGAAATTTAAATGTTAAAACAGATGATCGTGCAGTTTAGCCTCGATTATGTACGTCAGAGCAGAAATATTAGCGCAAATATAGCTATTATAGTACGTAATATAACTCCGACGACCGTAGAGGAAGTATTTGAAATGCAACAATTTGGGCGACTAGTTTTTGAATTTCAAATTTTCATTTACATTACATCAATCCAATTCATTGAATTATGGATCCAAAATTGATACTGAACATAGAAAGACGTTACTTCTATAGTTAATACTACGAGCCCTGAAAAGTTTCTTTTCGTCCATGGAGGTAGGTATGATTAAATTGTTCGGCGTTCATCATTAGAGAACAAAGTACCTATGTATTCGGCTCTCAAGGTGTCCCATGACCTTATAATTTTCTTACTTCGGTGATCAGGATCCTCTCCGTACAGCTTTCTCGTGATCTCCTTGAACATATCTTCGTAGCAGTCAATCCTGCCGATTCCGACGCCGCTACCCTCCATGCCCACCTCCGGTGATGGTGCAGCGACCCTCCCAGCGTCAGAACACCCGGCGCTCGGCCCGGTTCGCGGTAAGCTCCGAGGCCGGGCCTCGGTTGATGGACCTGCTTCACCCTCCCCCCTCCGGCTCCTTCACCACCACCTTCTCCTCCTCTTTCTCTAACGGTGCTACCGCTGCCGCCTCTTATACCTGAAATTGCGAACGTCTCCGGTATTCTTATACCTAGGTTTCAACCCCGCGCCGGGTTGTAGCTCGTAACTCTTCTCGACTCTTATACCTTTCATATATGATATACACAGATGCTCGTGTATTCATATACGCAGTATATTATAACGTATATAGGTATGTAAAGTAACATCGCACGAGTGAGAAACAACGCAAATAGATACCTATATTACAAGTTCGAGAATAATTTTTTTCGAAATGCAAGTAGTAACGGTGAATATAGCCATATGCCGTATGCCACTCAACACTTTCCGCTTTCAGGAGCAAAAGAAATTGGGAACAGTGATTAATTTTCGACGATTTAGCTTCGCAAAAATATCTTTTTTACTTGACATTATACTACTTTGCTCGTATGATTTATTATTTTTGTCAAAATGTAATTATATCGCAAAATGTGTTCATGATGCATTACTGTGAATATTTTAACCGACCTTCCGGGACATAAAAAAAAAAAGAATTTCAAGATTAACACGTTCCTGAAACGGTATGACGATCGTATATTATTACACACCTTGTGGAAAATCGTAATATATATGTATACATGACAATCTGTTCTGGAATCTGAAAACGAATTCTTCCGTCACGAAAGATTTTTGTATAATAATTATTAGCATACTAATTTATCCTGAAACAGTGGGCGTTGTACATGGATTTTAGCGTTATCGAGATTAATATTATACGACAATCGTCGATCTCAAACTAAGCTTGTATAAAAATAAAACTCCCAAGTGAACACGTATAATACATTATATTATAAACAGCACGTTTGTCGCGGTAACGTGCAGCTAGCAGCTTTGCGGAAACGTATTATCCATACATATAACTGGGTTAATGCGGGGGTTGTTCGGGTGGTACAGGAGGATACAAATACGAGTTGTCGACCGTGCGTCGCGTCGGGCTGATCAAGAAAAGAGGGAACGAAGTTGAAGAGACGCGTTGTACGTCTGTATTGATCGCCCGGGGTCAGGGAGTCTCGAGACCAAGTTCCTAGTCGTTGGCCCGGTGGTTCCATGGTTCGCGCGTGTGTTCGTTCGCCCGTTCGTGTGGGCGTGAGGGATGGTATGTACCGACAGAGTGGAGGGGCAGGGGTCGTTGGATGTGAGAGGAGAAAATCAATACACCCTCGGAGGAGGTCGAGGCGGTGGTAACGCGGCGCGCACGCACACCGATCCGATCGACGGATAAACGTGCAACTCGGGCGTAAACGTGGACGTAAACGCACAAGCACGTAAACTTGAGCGTGTGGTGTCGAGAGGAGGGGGGATGGTGAGGCTAGTCAGGCAGATGGGTCTCGGCTGCGTTCGGACCGCTTCGGCTTTTCTCGGCCGCCGTCCCTTTCTCTCTCTTTCTCTTTGAGTTGGCATCAGAGAAACGAGCACAACAAACGAACGACCGAAGGAACGGAGGGACGGACGGACCGACGGACGGACGGACAGACGGATTGCCGGATTGTCGACCGGTTGCGAGCCACTGACTATAACGACGGGGGGACACACGTTGGCTGAAACTTCTTGAGGAAACAATTCTTGTAGAGACGGAGCTACGGGAACGCGGTTTGAGATTTTCTAAAAAATCTTCGTTAGTTTTTGGATGAAACGGTTTCAATACGATTTGCAATCCAAGAGTTGTTGAGCAAGGCAAACGGTTACGTCATCTATTCTCGCCGCAAGTGGTGGAAAGCACGGTTTGTATCGTTTCACCGTAAACCCTCCTGTAGTTATCACTTTCGATATATGCACATGGAAACGCGCGCACATTTATGTACGTACATAATATATACATTCATATTCGGGGAGGGACGCGCGCGCAAACAACTACTTCGGGTTTTAAGGGATGGTCGGGGGACACACGACGCGACGGTAGAGACGGTTGGAACAACTGGTAGGCGACTACCCCATTGCGCCTGTGTACTGCTCTACGGGCTTGCAGAATGCAGGGCACACCTGTGTCTTGCGAAACATCCTCATGATCGCACCGTATTCGTATGTATGTATATATCATATGTATACACGAAAGAACTAATTCACAGGAAGAGGAGAAGGAGGAGGAGGAGTAGCAGCAGAGAAATGTGGAAGGAGAAAGGCCAGTACGACACGACGTCCGAGTGAAAACAGGCGAATTCGGGAGGGAAATTGTAAGGCGTTGGATGATGCCAACGCGCCATGTTACACACGGGAAACTGGAAGTACGGAGTACAGCTTAGTTATTGTTAGTGCCTACTCACTCTGTGACGTTTTGATATTTTGTACTCACCCAAAGTGAGGTTGAGTCGATCTTGTGTCTCGTAGAAAGGAACCTCGTGTTCCCCGATGTTGAGTTGCAGGTTGTTTCCTCGGCGGCAGTCGGGTGGCAAGTGGGTGGCAGGCGGGGTGGTGGCCGGGTGGGGTGTTGGGTGGCGTTAGGAGGGGGTCGTTGGTGGGCGTTGGGAGGGGGGCAATATCTACCACCCCTCGCCCATTCAATCCCGCACAGTACACATGCCCACAGGCCTCCTCCTCTCTCTACGCCTGTGCGTGCGTGCGTGCCTTCACCCTCCCCTCCTCCTCCTCCTCCTCCTCCTCCACCACCTCCTCCTCCTCCACCACCTCCTCCTCCTCCTCCTCCTCCTCCTCCTCCTCCTCCTCCTCCTCCTCCTCCTCCTCCTCCTCCTCCTCCTCCTCCACCTCCTCCTCCTCCATCTCTTCCTCCTCCCCATCCTCATCCTCCTCCTCCTCCTCCTCATCGCCCACCCGCGTTTAATACACGTAAGCGCGTCACCCGGCTGCACACACATACCGGCAACAACGACACGACACGACACGACACGACGACGACGGTGACGGCGTCTGGAGCTGCGCTGGGTATCCTCGTAGGAGTTACTGGGTCTATCATGGTATGACACGCGTGGGCGGTTGTCGAGTTCCTGGCTATCTTATACGTACCACGTAGAGAGGAACCGGAGGAACCCGGAGCTCACGCGATTATACAGATTCTCTGCGGTGCCAGGGATGAAATTTAGGTGTATATATGGATTCACTGATCTGGCCAGGGATCTACCAGATCAGATGCTCCACCATGGCACCGTATGGTTTATCTATACTTGATTTACTGCAGACCGTCCGGCTTTCATAAACGAAAGGGTTGAAAAAATCGTTTGACCGCGCATGTTTATTCAATATTGAAAAATTAGGTGGACCTTTCTGTTAGGTTTTTTTTTTCATCTGACTCACAATCAGTTGAAATGCAGGTAAGAACATAATATACGAGTGTAATAATTGAAATCGATCATTGTACAAAATAAACAAGTATTCTTCGAACTTTTTTATGGTGCAAAAATGATTTCTCGTGCCAAAATAATGGCGCAGGTATGACAGAGATTAGCTGAACACTTGGTGAAAGTGACAGATTAGTGCAAAAAGAGAAGAAACAAATGTTACAAAACTCTTTGACAAATGAATGCAAATATCAGTGAGAAATTAAGATCCGACCGTTGACACTCTACAAATTGACGCAAGTAATATTTTACTTGTATTATACACGCTTCCACATTCCACGGAAGTATTAAAGCTTCAATTTAGCTTACGGAATTCACTCATCCGTGATATCCGGATGTTTTCTCTCCGAGTATATTTCACTCTTAATCAATACTTTATGATAAACCCCTCTGACTACGTATCATGGCTTTACCTCCAACCTCTTTCTATAAGCCGTACCATCTACGGAAGGATGGTGTCCACCGGTACTGCAGTATACAAGATTCATCATACAGATGTATAAAATTGGAAGGGCGTGTGTGGAAATGAAGGGTTTATATATGGAGGAAGAGTAGTTGATCCGTAAATCTTCTTCCGTTTGGATTTCTCGCTTTATTTTATTTCTCCTCGATGCTCCAGAAAAAACGGTATTAATTTTCTCATGCCAATTCGATGACCGTTGTATATACCTAGCTATATATTACATATCTATTAACATACATATATATATATATATATATCTATACCTGTGCTGTTGCAGCTCGAGCGAAATCTAGCCATATATGAATAGCGTATTTTTACTGTAACACGTATCAATCGGAGCCTGAAGACTGTATAAACAATTATTTGAATCATGACGAGACATCGAGGTTTTCATCAAATTTATTCGAATGATATGTACCAATATAGTTGTAGTGCAAGTATTATTATGACTATTTTCAACATTTACGAATCGATGCACTATAAATGCTGTAGAGTTTGATGGACTTGAAAAACAAAAACTACTCGACTAATAATAACGTAGGTAATAGTTTTTTAATCCGTTAGGAGATGTGGAAAAAATTTTAACATATCATGAAAGAAATAAAATTTATTACACGCATTTTTTATGGCGTGAAAAATGGGTTCGGTATGATATACATACGCATGTACTTAGATACGCTACGAAAAGTGATGGAATAAATTTATACATCGAAGGAGCTGTATTAGGTTTGTCTGCGAAGCAATAAGAAAATGGAAGAAATAATAATAGTAATAATAAAACTTCTAGAGACTGAATAAGACATTCCTTGTTTATTTGGTTCTACTGCCTGCCGATGTCGCGGGAGGAAGCGATCGATAAAAAGTATTTGTAGGAGAACGTGAAATACACGACTTGTAAGCCACTGTGACAAATTCTATGGTGCACTGCAGTGATAAACGGGTGCCAATAATTATTAAAATCAACAACAAAGAAAATCTAGAGACAAAGCTGCAGGAAAGGAAAAATCCGAATTCCGAACTGTCAGTGCAAATAAAAGAAAAGCTTTATTTCACTGATTAATAAATTAAAAATGGCATAAGTGTAGTCTTCATTTCGGTGATCGATTCAGAATTGATTCAGAAATTTTTGGAGCAAGATATTAGGAGGCCTTCAATAAAATTTGACACTTAGTCGATCTTGTACTTTTGTTTCTACATTCTGAGCGACTGAAAAGCGCGCTCAATCGTCAACAGGTAAAAGTTAAACCCTGCATGTGAAACCGACAAGTGGCAGAGATTCTGCAGAGACGGATGGTCGTTATATCGTTATAGTTACGCTTAGATTTCCTGAGCAATAATTATTATTGGGGTTCCAAGGGGAGTCGTAAGGAACATATATTGCCCTTCGTGCGAATGAAATAGTTTTTGGATATCCTTTGGTAGGCGAAGGTCTTCGAAAGTCAGCCCTTACATCGCTCTGCGATCGGCAGCTGCGTTTTGCTTATCGTAAACTTACGCCTTCGTGTTTAAGCAAAGAGTATTATCGTTCGTACACACAATGAACGGCTGTTCAATCCGAGTATTATATCACCGGAGTTTTTTGGCAAGGTGCAGTTTACTGCAGTCAATGGAGCGTAAAGTTCTCCGACAATTCGAACATCCCAACACTCAGAAAAATGGAGTGCTAAAAACAACTTGTGATAAATTATCTATGACAGCAATTTCGAAATAGTTTCACCATTCGAGTGAAATAATTTCTGTACAGCGTACATATATGTATGTATATAGAATAATGTGTAGATAAAATAATACAGCGAACGTCAAAATTGACGTCCTTGTTTCCCTGACGTTTGTCCGATATTCCCACTGCAGCCGCATCACATTTTCTGACACATATCATTCGCTGGTTTTTCCACACTTTTCTGACAGCCGGAAGCTCAGGTTAGCTGAATTTTCAACCAAATCATTGGGGTTGTTATACCCTCATGGGTACAAGGTATACATACATACGGACTCGAGAATCAATTCGCGAGTCTGAGGACCTTCTTGAACGACGTGCTGTAAAGGCCTCTAAGCCAAAAGGGTTGTCCGATCGTATCGGTACATCGCTTGTGTGTGTGTATGAGGCTTCCACTTTATACTCTCGCTTAACGTTATCGCTGCAGTTTCATCGAAATGAATAATAACGCGTTTAATTTCGTTTAATTGCAAGCTCTTGCATGGATAAATTGAGAGATTAAAAAATATGGTAAAAAATTCCAGTAAACTTGAGACATTATTGTCAAATCCAATTTTACTGATTTCAGAATTTCTTCACGCACTCTGATTCGCGATTCCTTAAAGTCTCTAATTCCTTATCGGTAAAACGCCATGCCGCCTGCAGCACACACATGAAAAACGTACGTATTACCCGGGCATCGCAAGGGCGAGATAAGCTAAGGGTGTGGAATGAGGTCGAAGCGAGGGTTGCAGGTGTACCAGAACCGCTCACCCTCCTAGACTTCACCCTCGAGTGGTGTGAGTACCTACAGAGTACACTAAGGTAAAGAAAATACCGCGTAAGATTCTACAACGAGTTTCTCTTTCCCCAAGAAAGATTACGCCGCGCGTATAGCTTTGATATACGGCGATGCTTCGCTGCGGAGGCGAGGGGCTTACATTGAATCCATTGTCAAATTTTTATAATGGAAACCGGGTCACCAGACGAATGGAAATCCTACAAGCACACGGTACGTACGTTATACATTGTACAATCGAAGCGAAACATATCGCGGTATTACGTATAAGGAAGTAAAAGAGACCAACGGGGGAATCGAAGCAGAAAAGTTACGGCTGTGTGGATCAGAGGTTAAATTCAAGCGAGCACGGAGCTGCGAAGAGTTCCGCGGATCCTAAGCCGTCGAAGATGAGTACAGACTATAGACCCTGCAGTCGCCTAGATCCGTCGCGGATTTCGAAGAGATGCGATAGAGAACGCTGATAATTGTGTGAAGTTCGAAAACGGCTCACGGCTGGCAGCAGCAGTGTCCCTCCCCTCCTCCGCCGCCACCACCGCCTCCTTCACCCCGACCCACGCCGAGCCGCCCTCCCGCCCTGACTCTCGAGGAAATATAGTGGCGCGGGCGAAATAAACAGAGAGAGGTTCGTTGTTATTACGAGGGTAAAAATATCTCGCTCGAAGGTATGTATATATGTACGTATATTATACATACACACGGACAGGATCGCGCGGCGTTTAGTTGTCAGCTTAGCACGAAGGCCAGGCTTTTCGCTGTTGGGAGTCGCATGCGATACAAGCGAGCGAGTTCGCCCGAGTATAGCCTCCCTTTGAACAACACGTATAATAATAATATGTACACGTAAAAGGTCACGTGTACAGCACGGGTTAAAACCTAAGTGAATGGGAGAATTAATCCGCAGGACGGGTTAAAAAAAAAACAACAAAAAAAACAGAAAATGTGCCAACGTTGATCTCCGTCGGTCCTATATATCCATGCACTGTGTGTATACAACTGCATGTGTGTGCGTGATGCGAAGCGTGTGAGAAACGCATATGCGAGGGATGAAGTGAACGCTCGCAAGCAAACGGGGGTGGAAGACCGCCGCGGGGGCGGCCGGCGTTACGGATCGGAGGAAATCGGGCCTGATCGGATTGGATCGGATCGAATCGGATCGGATCGGATCGGATCGCGGAGGTTCCTCTTCCTCCTTCGATTCATCCTATCCGGGTTGTGTTGTGTACCTCCGGCAGCGCGGTCGTCGGCGTCGCGTCGCGTCGGTGGTGGTGGACCGGTGCGAAGGCGCTCCCAAGCCACTCGCCAATCAATACGTGGGAACTCTCGACCCGACTCGACCCGACTCGCCGGCGAGCACCGCGCCTGCCACCAGCGGGCTGGAGCGGGAGCGCGAAGCCAACATCATCATCACACACACCGTCTCTACCGCCACACAGCACACCCCTGAAAACGAAAGAGCCGAAAAACTATTTTTACTCTACTCGCACATACCATCAAGCCCGAAAAACGAGCCACAACCATTCGGATTATACCAGTAGAAGAAGATACCCGAACAACCGGAGAAACACACGTACCTATAATACCTATCCGTCGTAATGCTGGAGTGTGCGTCGGGTGTGTTGCACCGAAGTGTTATAACCGTCGTCGGTCGCGGCGACCAGTACTTTTGTTGAAAAATAAATTTTAACTAACCAAGTAAGGGAAGAAAGAAAGAGAAAAACAAACAAGCAAACAAATAATCAAAGAAATTTAAAAAAAAAAAGGGCAAGCAAAAGATCAAAACGAGGGGAACAAGCTTTCGCGAAGTACACCCGCAACCACAGCAGCAGCAGCAGCAGCAGCAACAACTGCAGCAGCGGTTCGAAACTGGGATATATCGAATACACCTGTATACACGTTTTTTTCCTCCCTCCCCGTCCCCGCCCCCCTCCAGCCCCTCTTTCTTTCCGAACCCTCGATAAAGCCCACATTATTGTGCGATCGCGAGTGCGGGTGACTGAGTGGCAACGCGTTGTCTTATACCGGTCATAGATCAGCGGTGCTGTTCGGTAGGAGGAAAACGCGGAGAAGCTGGTGCGGCACGGAGGAGGAACGGGCGGCTTCGACGACGACGGCGACGAGGAGCAATAGTTATCTGGAGAGAAGCGCGGAGGCGGAGGAGGAGGAGGACGAGGGCAAAGAGGACCCCGGGCGAGGTGCGCCGTACCCGAGGACGTCATCAATGGATCGCGAGGAGACGACGCGAGGCCTCGGCAGCACGCGGACGATCCCGGAGCTGAGCTAGGGCCATCTCCTTCCCTCCCTCCCTTCCCCTCTCTCCCACCCTCCCAATCCGCCCGTCATCCCTTCCTCCCGCCCTCCCGCCCCCCAGCGCCGCTTAAAAGCCCTCCTAGCGTCATCCCGCCAAACCGAAACCTCCCCATCGGGGAATACGGGAGGAATGCTGCTGCTCCGTACGACGTGGAGGAGTTACAGGCCCTGTAGAGGGTGAAAGTAACGGTGAAAATACTTACTGGGGGGGGTTAATCGACGGAAGAACATCGAGAGGAAATTACACGCCAAGAGTGAAAAAGAAAGGATAAACTGAAGAAGAAGAAGAACAAGAGGAAGAAGAAGAGGAGGAAGAAGAAGTTCCATTCGGGGTGACTCGTGTGTGCGCGATTGTTCAGCGGGGGGTGCAGTGAGAGTTCGTGCGGTGTGCACACTTGGATTATATTTCGTGGTGCTGGTATACATATAATATCTTATTTTCGTGATTAAATCCCTAGTATAATCATAGTATATATAATATCTATATTCGTCGAGAGTTGTGCGTTCACGTGTTGAATAAAGAAAAAAATTTTCTTCACCTAACAGTGGAAAGCTTCGGTGGTCAGGTGCCGAAAGTGTGTTGAATAGGAGTGACGTGTGGTACGGTGTAATACGTAGCGGGACTTTAGTCGGGTATAACGCTGACGGGGTGCGGGAAGCATGCGGGGTTCGGGCGAGGCCCGGCGAGGTGGCCCCGGAGGACCAGGCTAAGGATCGCTACGAGTCACCCGCACCCGCCGCACCCGCACCCGCACGGACACCTCATCGCCAACGAGGAACGTTGCTCGACACCGAGCAACTGGTTACGCGGAAGGCGAGCTGGACTCGCTTTCAATCGCATGGAACATGATAGAGGTACGTCCCTTCCATCTCACCGTCACCCTCGTCTGCATCTGCAATTACCAAGATGCCCTTTTATCACCTCCTTACCAGAAAAACTTCCCATCATCAATTTTGAAACTTGAAATTTCTGCGACATTTATCACTTGGAATTTGTTCAGGAACGGAGTTAAAAAACTGCATAAATAACATCGTTTGTAACATCTTGTACAGTGGGTACAACGTAGTAATGACGACAAGAGCGGTTCATTTTTTACTTTCAATGAAAAACTCACTGTGCGATGTGGTCTCGTCCCGTACAGAGATTACATCGATGGACGGAGAAGCTACTGTGCGGTATACGTAACGATATCATTTAGATTGCAATTGATTATTCAACATCCATTAGCACCACGTTTCAGTTTATAACCACACCGGAAGTGGCTGGTAGTATTCATGGAATTTTACTTTACCGAGATGCCGTAGTGACTCTGATATTGCACTTTTATTCATGGTTTTTTCGTGGTTCCTATGTACTGAAATTAGACTTAAATCTGTAGAAATTATGTCAATGGACGAAAAAAGATTTGCAACCGTTGTACCATTGTAAGTTTATAGGTTGCATGTCTTAGAATTGTGTTCATTCAATGAAATTTCCGCATTTCACTCGAAATTAGACCGTAGAACTACGATTAAACATTGCGAAGGGACAATCACCCTGCAAATGAATAAAGAAGCAGAAATAATCGACGTATCCGGCAATATTTATAGTTCGGTATCAGTTCGCTTGTAACATTTGTTGGCAGTGTGAAATCGAATTTAAATTTTTATCGAACAATGCGCCTTAAATACCTTTGACTTACGATTTTGGGTAACCTATCTATTTAAAACGAGATTCGAATTTTTATAATTTATTTTACCAATGACTTCTTTGCAGTTGCATTGTCTCAGAGTCGCATATTTAGCGTTTGCTCAAACCCTGAATTACAACCAGTGAGCATAATGGACACCAATGACAGTACCAATCGTTATTGTTTTTCTCAGTTTGTTTGTCTTTGAACGAAACAATGGTTAATTGTGGACTGAAAGTTTGAGAATAATGCTGATTAAGTTTTTAATCAGTAGTATGTTGTTTTCTTCGTGGATGTTTTGCTGAATCTTTTTCTTCTCATTTTCTCCTTTAACGTTTGTATTTGATACGATTCATTACGTTTGGCTCAGATGGCGTTGGTTTCGTTTTTCACGCTGTTGCTCTTCGTTACCGCGACTGCGATCATCGGTTAAACCATTACCTGTCAAAACGGTGTTAGGGAAGACGGGGAGGGGTACTCTGCAGGTGCGGGAATATGCGAACGAGCACCGATCGATGGAGAGTTAAAAGCGTTTCAATTCATCATCCGCCACTTCGATGGGGTATGAAGGCGTAATTATCGTCATGCCTACACGGTGGAATATTATTAAAAAATGTCTATTCGGTATTATAATTAGGAAAAAAAATTTTGCCCATTTTTCAAAAAACAAAATTTTCAATTTATGTAGCCTGATATTCCTTTATTCTCGTACACGTCGCACAATTGTACTCTAAATCTGCAAAGATCCCAAAGGGTAATTAGCGACAATTAAGGAACTATAGGAGAAAATTAAGGAGTGACGTAGAAATGACAAAAAAGGAAAAAATAGCCGCGTGTTAAAAATGGTGTACGTTACACTCCCGTGGCCACGATAAACCCTCGCTTGACCAACGTCCATTCAATTTGGAAGCTACGGTAAACAAATGCCAGTCACTCGGCCGCCCACTCAACCGCCGCCAACGTGCCGCTGCTAATCTTTAAGCGAGGGAAGAGAGAAAGAGCAACGATTAGACGTCCTGACAATGAGCCACACGCAACTTTAGTCAAGTCTGCGTCCGGGGAAAACAATTGGGGGGATTGATTTGTCGAGAATGTTATTTTCACGCACCGTGAAATGTCAATGGCAAGGTTGACATCACGCTAGTTACGTATCTTAGCGGCAGGGGGGGGGGGGGGGAGGGGGTCTTTGAAATGAATTTCTTCTCGATCCCCTCTGTTTATAACAACTTCTTATGAAAGCTGGTCGCCCGCCTTTTGAAGTAAGATCATTCTAACGATAAGGTCAGGATTTCGTAAAAGGCTCTCGCAGCTAGTCTAGTCAATGTTGATCACAACTCTGATCAGCAATCACGTGGCATCTCTTCTACTGTGTCAGTTTCTCAAAATGATACATCTGTTATCCTTGACCTATTTAAAAGTTATTCATAACAGTTTCTCAAATTACTCATACACGGCAACGTTGATTTGATTTCTGTTCTTGCGGAAGACCATGATTGTTTACACATCATTGAAGTGCAAGATGATTCAGCGTGAAAATTTCAAACATTTCACAATTCAATGTGTAGTGCATAACGTGTACTCCTGTATTAGTATTTTTTTCACTTCGTTTTGATTCAACAATATGATTGGAAAAATTAATTTTTTTGATAACTTGAATGAACTTTATAATTTTCCGTCTACTGAATCTAACCCAATTGTTGATAAATTTATCAGCGTGAACTTCCATTCAATTTATATACGAAAACGTTATTTTATGTAACGATTTCAGACATGCAGAGCAAATTTCTGATGCAAGACAAACATTTCTGTATCACGCTTGTTTTTACTTTAAAACAAATTTAACTTCACAATAATTTCAGTTACTTTTCCTGTGAGTTTTCCCTCTACTCACAATTAATGTATCAGAGATTTTTATGTCTGTATACTTAAACAGAAACCTGACTTTCTTATGACGAATTAAAATGCTTTAAAACTGATCGTAAAATAATTTATTCTGCAACAACGATTGTCTTTACTTTGCTTGAATGCGACATCTTGCACGTAAACTGATTCCGCCATGAGGCTATTACTGTGGAGGAAACGAATGGTAGATGGTAGCAAAATAAAATTGGTTTATTAAAGAATTCCGCCAACACACGCGATAGTATTTAAAAAATATTCTACATCAACAGTGCTATAAGGCATCGGAATTCATAATATTTTTTCATAGTAAAGAACTTGTCTTGAAATTTATTTCAGATGTCGAGCGGAATCGGTGCAACTGCGATGGGAATCGGTGTTAGTCATGGAACGGAAGGGGGTGGCTGTCGCTTAAGAGCGCAGACCCAATCCCAGGGCCAGTCGCAGAGTTCAGGAACAATGGTTCAGCACAGCAATCCGCAACAGTCGACCCAGCAACAGCAGCAGCAACAGCAACAGCTTCAGCAGCAGCAACAACAGCAACAACAGCAGCAGCAGCAACAACAACAACAACAGCAACAGCAGCAGCAGCAGCGCGCTGGTACGCGTGACGCATTTGTTGGACGATCTAAAAAGGACAACTGTTGCCTGTGCTGGTGCTGCTGTTGCAGTTGCTCGTGGTATTGGCGTTCTTACCTAATCACTATATGTCGTATTCTCATATTTATGTCTTGTTTCGCGGCTGCTTTTTTTCTTTACTGCTTGTTCCCGTTGTACTTTGCTTATTTGCATCTTTTCTATCGCCACGGTCTTCGGTTGTGATGCAAATTTTAAAGGATCCTTACTTGTCCCAGAGACAATCATATAATAGCTATGTTGATTACCGATGCTTAGTGCTTTTCACCGATCCATCAATCCTCGTCATTAATCCATCTTTGAAATTTTTTTGTTTCATGCTGCGTACAGGAACAAATGGTAAGCGGAAAATTAATACTATTTCGTTATTCATTGTGCAACCTCGAACCAAAAGTTCATGAAATTGGCGACAAGTGATGTTATCCACTTTATTCGATATATTAGGATAGTGTTGAATGAAGTCAAGTTAGCTAAGGATAGCGTTGTTGATGTGAACGTTTGATTTTATTTCAACATTATAACTAACTTTTCCGTCGACTCTATCGCATCATGCACGTTCCACACTCCGATTTAAATTTCCGTCTTTCCGGCTCTAGATAATTCGACATAGGTGTTTGAGCTTCAGAAAATGATAGACACTTGCACATTAGAACTTTTTCAAAGTTGCGTAAAAACTTTTTCTTTGGTTCCTCGATCACTACTGTCTTGTGACTTGTGAATGGATTGAACAAAAATTTGGTTGTTTGTTGGATTAAAGAATACGAAAAGGTCTACCTATGAAAAGTCAAACAAAATTGGACAAAATTTATCTAAATGTCAATTATGACTGCTTCATTCAAATGCTGTGTGGCCGTGATAACACTATTAAACTGTATCGAAAATATTTTTTAATATTTAGAACTTATCCTACACTTAAAATCGATTTGCTTCTTGACACCTTTGCACAGGTATAAAACCTGCCACTTGAATTCCTAATACATGTAATCAAGTTGTTGTTTCGTGGCGATCGAATCATCAACCTAATTGTAAGTCGTGCACGAACATCGCATAAATTTCCACGATACAATGCTATACCAGCACGAAAGGCTGCCGTTGCAATCCAAAAATACTTTTGCAACCCTTGTCGCGTGTTATACATCCTATAAAAACGCGGCCTTGGTCGGCTGTGCGGAAACATAACGAGTTATTTGGTATTTGGCAACCTCGTGGCCCCTGGAGGCTGCCCCTGGCAAATGTAAAGATCGAATTCTAACCTTTGCCATTGATGCGAAACGGCTACGCCTGGCCAGCGGCAACCCGAGGTACGTAACGCGTGTGTTACGAGCCAATATTCGCGCGACCGTATCGACCTCGCGTACTGGAACGGGTCGGCGCCACGAACGTCGACTCCATACATACACACACGTATAGCCTCATCGTCCAACGGTTGTTTACGATGCATACAGGGTGTTTCCGAGCAAACACCCCAGTACGTTGGGTTGCCTATGTTCCGGTGTTGGCGATGCCCGTGGAGATCGATAAGATCAGAAGAACAAACTTCGATATTTACTGTTATTTTACCAACCCAGAGATGCGTAATGTGTTTTCCTCTTTTTCTTTAATAGTTCAGAAACACTAGTGAGAAATGTCCAGCTAAAAATGCTCGTCATTTATCCCCGTCTACCATTGTACTCGCTACCTTATCACCTGCAGATGTTTTGTCGACATCGGAGAAGCGGAACGATAGGCAACCCGACACACTGCGATGTTTACATGGAAACACCCTATGTGCACACCGGGGGCTCTCCAGTTCTTGTACGAATGCTAATTAGCGGCTTCCCGCGAGTCTTTATCGCTGTGACTCTGTTTTAGCTTTTTTCTGGGTCCTTGCCGATGGGTTTTGAACCCGTCTGCAAGTGAGTTATACCCGTTGCAGCGGATTACGACTAGATGCACGCGTTACTTTTCCTAACCACCATACTTCGCAAGCGATTTATTGTCCCTAAGCTGTAATTGTCAGTCTACGTATGTAGATATTTAGGTTGCGGATCAATATCCTAAAAATAATTATTCAATATTTGTTGAATACTGTTTTACGTTAGGGTCGACGTTCGGAAAATATTATATCGTTATGTATATACCCACTCGTCGCATGCATGTCGTACAGTAATCGTCCCTAGAGAAGGTATATCCTTAGTGGCACGCATGGGATATATCATGCAGCTGCCACATCTAATTTGAGTTAGGGATTCCCTGATTTGATTATACAAAAACGAAATGACGACTGGAGCAATAACTAAGAGTTGCAAATAATATACATTTGGTCCACGTATTTTAGATTGTTTTGAATAAATATTACAAAATATCTTTTCAAACACGGGTTGATTGAAGATTGCTAAAGACAACCAGCTATGGGTATTCTTTTGAAGCAAGTCAAGGGCACGGTGGGTGCTGGCGATAGGATAATTGTAGCGCCCTCCATTTACCGACTTACTTATGTGGTTTTCGACCATGTTTAATGAGTCACCCTCACTCTCTCTCTCGCCTAGTCGCCTAGTCGCTTAAAAATGCCCAATTGAGCTCACAACGTCCTAACAAAAGGTTATAATCCCTGTTCCTAGTTTGGCTGCAGTCGGCGGTGGAGGCCCAGGGGGTGGTGCCGGTAACTCCGGGGACCAGGGAAAGAAGAAAGGCGGAGGCGGAGGGGATCTGGGACCCGGGGGTGGCACCGGGGGTGACCTCACGGGCGATGGCCTCGACGGCCTCGACGGAAACGGTGACGTCGCTTGCAGCAGCCTCGAGGAGATCAGAGAGTGGGGCTCCTCGTTCGACAGGCTGATGCACAGCGCCGCGGGGCGCAAGCTCTTCCGCGAGTTCCTCGTCAGCGAGTATAGTGAAGAGAACATTGCCTTTTGGCTTGCCTGCGAACAGCTCAAGCTCGAACGAAACCCGGAGCGCATCGAGGAAAAGGCTCGATACATCTACGAGGACTACATATCCATTCTTTCGCCGAAGGAAGTGAGTAGACTCCAGGCTTTCGGCTCAAAACGCTTTAATATGCTATTCACTGCTGGGTATATATGGGACTTGAGATTGTTGTAACTTCTGTATCAGTGCTGGAGACAAAACGACAATCCCAAAGATCTACCTATATTGTCTCCGATGAGTCAAGCTTTTGTTAATGATCATGCTTAAGCGAAGAAGAAATTCTTCAAACATGTAGTCATAGCGTCTGCGGTACTTATTTTTTTGTATTCCAAGCGAAGTAATATTATC
Organism: Diprion similis; assembly: GCF_021155765.1. NCBI lineage: Eukaryota > Metazoa > Arthropoda > Insecta > Hymenoptera > Diprionidae > Diprion > Diprion similis. Next base: position 20,478,699 of record NC_060106.1, on the reverse strand, counting down.
CTTGTAGACTTGTCGACGTCAATCCGAAGGCGAGAAAGAAATGAAAATACACCGATGGTCTCATTCAATTTCGATGCAAGTTTCGTCATCCACAAATTCATTCGTTTAAGCATCCTTGGTCCCATCACTCATGTCCTAATGTGTGTACATTATATGCCTATACGGAATCAAATTCCATCCTGAATTCTGAGAAATAAATTGATCGTCTCGGATGAGTTGAGATACTTTTTGAACATCTCTTACTGTATTCACTGTATTGAAAATTGCAAATCTTAATTATCCAGATTTGACGAAGTATCGACAATTATCCGGAATTTAACTAGGTTCAAGTTATTTATTTAACTCTGACACAGTTTTCACACGGTTTTCAGTAGATTTCAATCTATTTCTTTCATATATATCTCACTGTAATATATCGCAAAACTGAAGAAATAGTTTCGCGTGCTGTGTGTCGTATGAATTGTGACTATACTGCGATATACCGCGATTATAACTTTGAATTCTGCGTGTCAGAAAATGGAAGGTCTTTGGCCTCTTGACCTTGCCTACACGTGACTTTGATTCAGCGACTTCAGTTATACCTGTGACCTCGTATCCTTCTTTATTTCAGTATTCAGTTTCTTTCTTTCTCTTTCCAACAAGTTTTCAAATTCGGGAGGTTCGAATTTCAACGTATAGTATACTAACGTGACGCATCGAGGAGTATACCAATAGCAGTAAATTACTACAACCTGGTTTTATTTACGACAAAGAGTTTTCGTCCATGAGATATTCGATTACTTACGGAGAAATTCGTAACGTGCAGTGAACATGCAGAAACGGTGCAGTAGCTGTCTTAGAAGCTGCATTACCGACCGGGGTTAGATCGATTGTCATACAGTGTCACGAAACTGAACTAATTTCCAAAAATTAATCGGATGGATATCGACGTTGCTGTCTTACCTTAATAATCACGCTTATACATCGAATGACGAATTGCAGGTGAGCCTGGATTCGCGAGTGCGAGAAATCGTGAATAGGAACATGGTGGCACCAACGCCAAACACATTCGACGAGGCGCAGCTCCAGATCTACACACTGATGCACCGAGATTCGTACCCCCGTTTCGTCAACAGCGACATCTACAGAAGGGTGGCACGCTTGGGAAGTGGACCGCCGAGTCCATCGAGCGGTGAGCAAGGATTGCCAAGGAGTAAATCAAGGTCGACGAAAGAGAAGGACAAAGACAAGGACAAGGATCGGTCCCTGACGATGGCGACGTAATGCAGACCATCCCCTCTAAACGCTGCAGAAGACTCGATCTCCGCAGAACGATTCCGATAATATAATATCTAACGGAGTGGGATGACGGCCGTAGAACGGTATCTGCAGGATAATAGCGGCATGACCTGGCCTCACGCCGCCGTCAGATATTCCCTGTTGATTCTTGGCCAACCCTCCAGGACGCCCGCTTAATATTGCAGTCCCGTTACCCAGGGTCGAGGGTTGGATGCACCATTCCAGGGACGGGACCATACGGAAGGACTTGAAAGCCCGCTTGCCGAAGAATATGAGTTTCGAAAACTTGACGAGGATGCCGCCGCGACGTAAAGGGACGTTAATAAAATAGGCGGGGGGTGGGGGTGGGGGTGGGCGCAGGCGGGCTGCTGCTATAACTGCTACTGCTGCTGCTACCGTAAATTATATGCATAGATATATACATATACTTGACTGCATCAACGGGTATACATAGTAGGTATATATATATTATTGGATATAATAACCATCGAAGAAATGCGCAACAATCAATAATAATCAATCAATGATGATATATGCTATAATAATAACATTAATAATAATAATGATGATAATCACGATAATGATGATGATATCTAATAATAATACCAATAATAAATAATATTAATAGTAATAATATATACCTTACGAAACGCAGATGCACGTACATATATTATACATTATATACATGTATATCTAAAAACGGACAAGGATATAATATAATATACATGTAAAGTAACAAAAACCAGAAACAAAAAAGGATACCAAAAAGAAACACGAGTAAACGAAGATTTAAACTCTTTACACGCACAACCAAAGTTCATGACTTACTGTATTACATTCTATATGTATAAATCTATATATATATATATATATATATATTTATAGATACATGTATGTATATACACTATGTTAAATTATACATATATAACGCATAAACCGCGAAGCATAAGGAGAAGGGAAAGAGGAAAAAAAAATGCATACAAGCCGCTTTGAGGAGCGTGATGCATACCTAGATGTGCGGGTACGTCTGTTGTATTGTAATGCACCTGTACATTTCGCTAGCCGTTGATTGATTGCACAAATTTTTCTGTTTTATCCAATACTGATGCAGATGGCCGGTGTGTGTACCTGTAAATGAGGTTGAGTTGTTAATCAATGTAGGTATATAGTTACTCTGACCGTCTCCTGAACAACTGCGACGGAAGAACAAGAACAAGACAAACAATAAGAAAAAATTGAAATTGAGAGAAACCAAAAGATAAATATGAAAAAAACGAAAATCGTAGAGAAACAAAACGTCACAATATTACCTATCCAATTACTGTATAGTATATCTGTTGCATTAACTTTTTTGATGTGGATACGTGAATACGTTAGACGTATACGTATATATACATACGTACATCCCTATATACATACATACGCATACTTGGAACATCTTATACCGAACTCGTTACCTGTCATTTTTTATTATACTCTATAATAATTATATTATATACTATTATAATATATTGTTGTAATTATAACCATTGTATTTATAACAATAATTACGTGAAGAATACGATTGAAAGTGAGAATGAGTGAGAGCGAGATGTGAAAAAGGAAAGGAAGAAGAAAGAGAGTGAGGGAGAGAGATAGGGAGAGAGAGAGACGCAAAATAATTTCTTCTTTCCGGAAAAGCAATTGGAATGCATATTGCATGTGCAAACGCAACCATAAATACAGAACCGCCTATGTACAATGTATAACTCGAAACAGGTATTGAAAATTTGAAATCAGTTACGAAAGATGAAATATTAATACAGGTGACTGGTAATATACCTGAATTGAAAGAAAATTATTTTCGGGCGGTAACATGGATGAATTTCTTCTTTTAAAAATGAAACAATATGCCAAAGAAATATGTAACAGTACCTTGTACACTTGTATTCTATATAAATGTTAAATCGAATACGACGTATTTTACACTTATGAATATACATATATATATATATATGCGCATATACATATACATATAGATATGTGTGTGAGTGTGTGTGTGTATATATATACGAGTATATACATGTTATGCAGTAGATGATATGTCGAGCTTCGAAATGTACAGATTGTACTTTATAATGCTTAAGATGTAAGCTACAGTCATTCAGGCACCTATACTTATACTTAATTCTATGATAACAAGTTAAAGAATTCGTATAAGCATATAATACATACATATATATGTGTATATATACATATATACATATATATATACATGACACCTTTTAGTCTCTACGGGAAAGGGAGAAGAACACGCGTGGTCTATTATCGAGGGCCTAAAGACGAAACGTGAAAAAAAAAAAAAAATGAAAAATTTCGTCGTTCATCTGTATTTAAAATTGAGTAAATTAAACGCGTATTTATATCCCCGCCCACCTTGCCTGACCTGTACATTTACCTGTTGACCTACCTACTCACCTGCTTGTCTGCCTGCCTGGTGTTTGACTCTTTCTAATAGTGTTACTTACGCATACGTTATATATATATATATATATATATATATATATATATATATATATATATATATATATACATATATATATATGTATACATGTGTATATGTATACGTATATTATATTATATACTCATGCGCACAGTATTGCGCTCTATATATACATACCGTTAAAATATGACGCATTCAATCAGGAGGAATGGAAGAGAAATCGATGCATATATATTAGTTGTAAAGAGAGAAGAAAAAGAAAAAAAAAGAAAAAATATGGACATATTTTTTTTTTATGGTATTATTTATTTGATTATTTGGTAATTTCGTATTATTAGTTTGTTTATTTATTTATTGATTTATTTATTTATTTATTTATATATTTATTCATTTATTTATTTATTTATATATTTATATATTTATTCATTTATTTATTTATTTATACGATACGTTGATACCGATGATACGTTTGTTATACTACACTGGAAGAAAAATATTTAACCAAAGATAGAGTAATAATTATATACCTATTTTACTTATTATTTTTAATTAACGTTATAGTTAGATTTATTCAATAATTTACATGTTTAATTCGGTAACAGGTGATATCCTCAACCGTACAACAAGGAAAAAAGCGAGAAAAGAAAAGAAAAGAAAAGAAAAAAACAAACGAGTCTACCGGTACATCGACTAAACACTAGTAATAAATTATTCTACTGAATGTGCATTAACATATAGTTTATCGTTACGTATATACGTTTTATTTACAGTTTATTCCCGATGAATCAAGTTATAAATTTTATAAAGTCTACATATATATTCTTATACATACAATTTATCGAAACAATCTGACATTTAGTAGAATAATCTGAACACGTATCTGTGTACCGTTATTTTAGAATCCAATTATTGTATAACCGCGATCAAATATTTAAACACTCCGACGAAAATCCGTAGAGTTACATTGAACCGGAAACGTCAAGTATATGCATAATATGCAGTAACTATATTTTCAGCGATTTGTTTAGAGAACAGGAACACATTACACCCGGTAATTATTATGTCTCGAACATCGAGTGTGCGAACGTACATAGTGAGAGAAAGAGAGAGAGAGAGAGAGGGGGGGGGGGGGTACTGTGCTGTATCGTAGGGGATAATTACACCGTTATTGATATGCAAATAAGTCGACGAGATCTATAGGGACACTTGCAGGTGTCCTTGAAGATCGACTCGATGCAGTCAGGAAGTGTTCTGCGAGTACCTCTGTAAAGGTATATAATAATATAAATAATAACAATAATAACAATAATAATAATAATACCGACCCTTGTTAATGCACAACTTTGACGAATGTATGGGCTGCGTGGAATATACGCTACATATGGTGTAAAAGTTGATAAACGTTGATAATGTATGATTTGATAATTTATCATAAACACGCGAGTCTAATAATGAATTATAGAGATAAATAAATAAATAAATAAATAAATAAATGAATTGTTGTAGGAGAATAATAATCAAAGAAATTAATTATCGTATCGTAACTGCTCCGTCAAACTCTGAGGCACCATCTAGTAGGTATTCAAATATCGAATGCGCGATCAACCGTCGGATCTATACGGGACTCGAGATGTTAAAATTCAAACGACCCGGATGTCGACCGATTAAATTTTAACTCCGGCTCGGTTCCGGACGGGGAAAAAGGCGAATCCTAAACGCGAAAAGTTATGCTGCTTGTTACAGAAAGAAATAGAATCAACGAGCCTTTTCGACAGCTTGGGAATTGAATATTTCCAGTAATAACCAGCTATGAAAACCCTGAACGAAACTGACTTCCACATAGTTTATTTTAAAGTTCTTTTCAATCGTTATAAACAATGAACGATCTATTTCCAACTAATTTAGGACAAACCTGTTGAACTTTATATCGGCATCGGTTTAATTAGTAATATAACGTTTCCAATGCTCCCAATTTCTTCCACAACTTTCCAAGTGCAACACGGATATTTTAATTTCTTGTTGTTTTATGGTCCACTGTTGTTTTACCTGAAATTATAAATAATAGGATCAATTTAGAAGAGATTATATCATATATATGTATGTATACATACACGTTTAACACGATACAATGACGAATAGAGAATTGACAAAGCGGATCTATTGCGTAAAATGATGTATCCGAGTTGACAATTAAATGAATTCGAATAATGAATAGGATAATAAATATACCTGTAAGTCACATACATACGAGTTTGACGATACGAGATAAAACTACAAGATAATGAACCAAAAATTGTTAATCATATATCGTATATTGCGAATATGATATACACAAACTCTTGCATAAATTCTGTAATATGTATCTGAGGTTTACTCTGTATAATTATAAAACGAAAGATATACATAAAATATATATATAAATACATACGTAATAAAACTTTCACGTCAAATTTTCGGCCTATATATATAAATATATAAATATATATACGTATACAGCGCGCATTTTGGTATAGAAATTGAATCGAAAATACTGGAAAAGATATTTAAACATTCGGGAGAATATATTTATATCGAGTTACAACGTCGTACATATATTCATATGTATATATAGATGCATGTCTATATATATATATATATATATATATGTGTATATAGTAGGTGCATTGAAATAATTTATATCAATCCATAATAATCCACTCGCGTATAAATTATATTCAAAGTCGGTTTCACATGAATGAATCCTTAGTATGTACGATCACTTACGTGGCGCCTATTCAGTAACGATATACGTATATATGAAAAAGAGACAGCGGGATCAAGAGAAAACGAAAAGATGCAAGAACCATATTTTACGGATGTTATAATAATTACATGCAGTATGTAAAAACGTACGATACTCCATCCCGGAAATATATGTATATACTGCATAATACACGAACTATGATCGCAGTATGCGGTATGCGAATGTATTATAATAGTCAACGAAACACTTGAGAGGAAAAGATGAAGAAAAAAAAAAAAAAAATAAAAAAAAACAACAACGGTATAATAGAAAATAAAATAAAATCAAGTAATTTCATAAATGCAATTAAAATCATCTGCTCCATTTTGTGCGCGCGATATTATTACGTGACACACAACGAGACTGCACAATAAATATATTAATTTTAACAACATTAGATATGTATTACAATGATTGTTATAATTACGACAATTACACGTTATATATATATATATATATGGTGATAATAAATAGACGATCTTGCCGCGCGTCTCAAGTGGATATTAAAATAACTTATCGATACGTATACTGCAATTCTACAATCCGAATATATATGTAAATTTTTGTATAGAACGATGGACAATCCCTTAACACGACGCGAGGATTAATATCTGCGCGATTTCATCCACATTACTGTCGATTTTTGAAAGAAATTTTTTTTTCTTTTTTTTTAATCATGTGAGAATGAGACGCGGGCAAGAGAAGTATATATCTCACACGTTAAATCCGATTTACACATCTTCGCGCACAGAGTGTCATCATACGCCTAAGAACGACATCCATTAATATATATATATATATATTTATAATATATTATTATATAATATATGTATAGACAATGCCGAAAAATGTAAAATGTGTATAATTGCGTCGGTTATAAATTTTTTTTTTTTTTTTTTCCATTTATCTACACACACACACACACACATACATGTGGGTATATATATATACGCATTATAGTGCGCAGTGGAATAAAATAAAAAAGTTGTCAAGTCATATATATATAGGTATAAAAGTACGTGAAAATGTGAAGTAGAATATAAGATATACGGATGAAGGTTAGATATATATATGCGATATAAATTGAATTTAATTAAAATTAAAACTATATACACGTATATAATGAATAAATTTTAAACGAAATTGAGACATGATGAAACCAAAGAAACTCGACTATAGCTTACAGTGACGTGAAATAAAGATTCGACAGCCGCAGTTGCAGGAGTTACAAGTGTGTTGAGAGGATTAATCAGTCGCGTCCTTAAACGATATAAATAATAATATTAATTAATATAATAAATAATTATTAATTGAATTATCATACTGTAGTCTAATTATTATTTATAATATATATATACGTTACGCATTTAATAATAACAAAGTTGTTATTATTCCATTCTATATATTATATGTATACTATATTTATTTAAGAATTTTTGTTTGCAAAGTCACGTGATTATTACTCACTTATTTTTCTCACTTGGTTCAATTAAACTTGCACCAATTTTTGGTGAAAAAAATAAATATATATATACATACATTATACATTATAAATATAAACGTACATCTTACATGTATAGCTATAATGTAACTATATGAAATCCATTTACCTATTAGTATAACAGTTTTGGTTAATTGGCATCCCTACCTAGTACTTAAGCTATACATACATACTATACATATAATGCCGAATACGAACGATATACCGTGTGTACTTGATTATCAACAATGAACTGCAATTCGTAATCGTATGGGTCAACCATTCGCCTGTATTTATATAATTTACGTGTACGTAAAAACGTATATTTATAAACTATCTGCATATATGTATATGTACTTGGGATTTTCGTAGCGAGCAGCGCACACAAATACATTATAGGTACAGTACTTTGTATGATAAAAATTTATATGACAGAGGGTATTTCCTTGGTGTGGTTTATATTCTATAATATAAACGATAAAAACGAACATACGGTGGATCTGCATTGTATTTAAAATGTGAACGCGCATTTATACAACGGCCCATTATCGCTGGGTCATATATATATACATAAACCTACAATATAGATATTATACGTATACAGCAGATCCAAGGCTTTCGGGTAAAAGCTCAATCGAGACATACTATATATAACATATACGTATACATATAATTGTCGTCAGGTCTTGTAGAAATAAAAGATTCAACAACTTTTTCCTAACTATATCAATTCTGCACCAAGTTGACGTACTTATAGGTAAACGGAATTTCTTACCTATTGCATTATGCTTGTGTGAAATTTCAACACCTCTACACATGTACAATAGTGACACTAGGGTGATCCTTATTTAGGGTGTTAACGAATTTTTGTTGTCCCATCCCCCAAATCAATTTCAAATAATTAAAAAACAATTAACTAATTTTTTCAAATCTTTACCTCAATTCTAAGATAGTTTGCTTTGTGGTCGAAGTTTTTTTTTATTGAAATAACGTGAGAAAAACTTTATTTCTTAGTATATAGTTTATTGTAAAAGTAATAATGTTGAAAAAAAAATTGTAACCGTCAGGTTTTAGTCGGCATTAGTGCTACTGTTTACAACTGAATTATTTAAAGTTGATTTAGAGGCTGGAGGGGCAAAAATTGGTCAACACCCTAAATAAGGACCACCCTAATGTGACATATATATGTAACGCATAAAAAGGATCGCCTCGAGTGCTTATAGATCTTCATGGAAAGGTCGATAAATTTGTGAATTAACATCCGTTCACCCCCATGTCCTTGAAATTGAGATAATTAATTGAAAATTGTCGATATCGTCGTAGATTTTGTCGCGAATATATCCGCACTTATAGTCCAGACAATCCAAGATCGATGCTTATACGTATGATACGTCCGTTTTGCGGCGACACACGCGATCTCTGAAGGGCGATGGTATAGGAGGGGGTAGTTTTTGCCGATTTCTTCACCTCCGAGTTGCCATGATCGCGCTTATCGTCGTATACCCACATCGACATATCCACCTATAGGCCTTGTATGCAATCCCACGTACATCGCATGGTGCGTGATCGGATTGCCGATGGATGCATCGATCGTCGTACTCGGTGCATGAGTACAGTAATAAACTCTGCAGCCCACCGTATACATATACATATACATACACTTATAAGTGCCTGCGTAATGAGTATTGGAAACTGCACCGTAGGAGGGATGAGAAAAAAGAAGAAGAAGAAGAAGAAAGTAACGTTAAAAAAACAACAACAACAAAAACAACGATACTATAAAACGTGTAAAAAAGGAACTATGAAAATATTGAAACTATATCAAACGGAGAAAGATGCAATGCGCGCGGAATGCGAGGCGCGGGACCAGAGATGAAAAGTATAAAAGAAAATAAGGGAAGAAAAAAATCAGAAATACATATACACATCCATATATACATATATGTATACCGTCGTAAATAAAAATCGATCGAATAATAAAACCACTCGGTGTATCACGGCCACGCCCTGCGGTCGCCCTGGATGTGATACATATAATGCGGATCTCAGCTCTCGCGCTTCGCGCTCTCTATACGTACGTATACGTGCATACGTGCACCATGGACACGCGTGTATGCGCATGTGTAAACGTGTGCGTATAATATACGCGTAAGCACGCAGGGATATAATATGTGAGAAGAGATACTTTACAGTCGCTCGGAAGCTGTGCGGTGGAGGGGTGGGGGATAATGGGGGGCAGCTAATTCCCCCCCTCCCCTTGCGCTTCCTCCACACCCTCTTCATCTCAATCGCCTCTCTGACCCTGGTCGAAGGGGACGGCGACCCGTTTTCACCTTACACTGTATGTGTGTGTGATATAAATACGGGCGCCGCGCGATATGTGCTTTTTAAAAAATCGCAAGTTGATTCGTCGGCGCGTCGATGGACCGAGACATCGTCTTGCACGGAAATATACGTGTAACTAGGAATACTCTATAGATATAGCTGTACGTTAGGGTGGCGCAAAAAAATCGACTGTTTCTTTGTTTTTTGAGTCTCGTGTGACAAAATGTTAGTTTTTGATGTTTGAACAGCTCACTCCAAAGGATAGTTGAAAAAAAAAAATTTTCAAGAGGTCGCTCCACATTTTTTAAAACGTCAGAAATCGTCAAAAATCGATTTTTTTTTTTCGTTTAATTTTTTTTTTCTCGTTACGGTATAATTTTGTAGGCAAAAAAAAAAAAATAAGTTTACGAAAATTTCAGTTTAAAAATTGAATTTTGAAAGGTCGCTCATAATTATTTTTTTTCAAGTTTTTGGTGCGTTTCTTTAGATCTTTTCGAGCGACTTTTTATCAAATTCATATTAAAATTTCATAAATTTCTTTTCTTTAATTTAGTAAGAAAGAATCGATAACAATACACCACGACATGAATTAAAAATCAAACAAAATACTATCCATGTGTGTAATACCGTATTATACATATATATACGCAGGTAAATAGAAATTTTATAGCGGCGGTGCCCTTCCTTTGCATGCGTGTGATGCACCTTAAAGATGCATATTATATGCGAGTATAACATATTGTCAGATGCATATATGTGGAATCTGCATATCTTATATCTATTATGGTTACGTATTCGTATGTATGAAGAATCTGCGAGAAAAGTTATTAACGAGAATAAGAAATTAAATAACATTGTATTTGCATATAGGTTTTCAAATATTACAACAGAATTATCGTGTATAGGTCATGCACGCCTGTTGTTATACGCATGTATGCATGCTTCGTGCATGACAATTACGAGTACTAACTTAGTTAATAATTTTTACACCACGTCAAAAAAATTGTTCTTTGCAAAAAAAAAAAAAAAACAACTAAAAAACAAAACAAAAAAAAGACATCACCGACTTATCAACACGATTTCGTTTATTTGTGCAGTTGCCTGGTAATTTGATTTGTAGATATTATATTTAACTTTAAACGTGTTTCTTTTTATTTTCTCACAAAATATTAATATATTACATGAAAAATCTATTATAGTATAATGCTAAAATGAGACGTTTATAACAGTTTATTTATTTTAAATTAACATGTACTTATTGTTAGGCAATTCAGGGCACATCTCATGCACATCTTACTAATCTTGAAAAATTTTAGACCAAAGGCGATCGGTGAAATGTAATCATAGTTGCCGTAAACAGGCGTATTGCAGTGTCAGGAACCAGCCGAATTGCATAAATGCAGGCGGATTTAACCGATGTACATACTATGTATATACATGTATACTAGGGTGTTTAAGAAAAAAGAATTTGCATACACGGAAGTGAAACGTTTGTTCAGATTAAAATAATGGTTTTGTCAAAAGATGGGCGTACTAAGTTACGTGGAAGATCGCGTCCATTTGATATTTCCCTGTTTTTCACATTTTTTTGAATATTGAATATATAAACATTGTAGAACTATCATTCCTATTTCTCTCCTGACATTTATATTCAACCCAATAATCACGATCCATGACACAACAATACCTCATCCGGAAATGTTGTTCTTTTAAATAAAAATTTCATATTAAATTATAACTACTTTATGAGATTGAATTAATAATGAAAAATTCGTCTCAGATATACTTCTCAAACATCAACTGAAGACTTAATATTACAAGTGTGAGACTTCTCAGTGACGTAAATTGATATTATGATCGATGTGAGCTATAAAAAATATTTCACTCACAACAGTTCATAAATTAAAAATAACGTAGGACGCTAATTTTTTCACAGAACCTTTCTTTTAACCTGAAGAAACTTTTCAAGGGGTGCCATGGTTGAAAATCGCAAATTATTTTTTTCTAGAATACCCTAATGCACACTGCGGTTCTGAAATTAATCCGCTCATCAATACCAATTTCACCAACCCGGTGCATGTTAGTCTAGTTATATGTACATGTTGGGTATAGGTATGTGCCAACACGTATGTCAGGTACATACGTACGAGTTCTGGGCGTAGCTCTTCAATCTGTCTCTGAAGTTTTTCTAAGAGTGTTACGCGAGTCAACAACCCCCCGGCAAGACAGCAATCTGTATCAGTTCATCGCTGACCGGCGTCGAGGAAGCGTCGATATATCCTTCCTCTCTCTCTCTCTCTCTCTCTCGTTATCTTTTCAAGTATGTGTAATGCGTATATCAATGCCGCATGCACGCACACTGTTGTAAAGAAAGCGATAGAGAAGAAAGAGAGAAGAGAGGGCGTGGAAAGTGTGGGTAATAAAATTGTGCGATGTGCGAACGTTACACATATACACGCTTCCGTCCACACATGGTGTGCATGTACGGATACATATGGGGCATTCCTTGACACTGTGCAAAATTTATTGCTTTACCGTGATTATTTGATTGTGTTGTAGGAAATGATTTTGTTTCATTTGACTCGAGGATCAAGTTGTTTGATTAATTATGCAAATCGGTATAATATAATAATTTCTCCCTGCTGTCGGTCAAAGTTTCATTGATTATATAAAACAACTTTGTAAAATGGTATCTGTAGACTTATCTCGTTTTTTTTTTTTTTTTTTTTGGCATCGTTGTATGAGGTGATAATTCATCAAATTGCTAATACTCAGGCTTCGATTTGATTATGAAAATATTCACTATATTTATACTTTGTTGAAGTATAATGAGAAATTTTTTTTTTTCAAGTTAAATAAAGCTTGATCGAGTCAGTTAAAATTAAAAATCATTTCGTAAAACCGAATTACAATCACGTTTACGGATGATTTGAGAAACACTTTTCTCCAATCTTCATTAAAGCTCATCTGATTTTCATTAAATTGACTATTCATTACTCCTAATACAATTTACTTAAAATAGGAGTATATAAGGTAAGTGTCACAATTATTGACCTTTTTTTGTCAATTTGCGATGTCTCACCCTGTATATAGCAATTGGTTTTGGTCATAAAAAAATTCACAATTTGTTCCGTCAGTTTATAATTGTGTAAAATAAAAGGGCTATATAATAATTGGGGTCTAAGCGTGTCAATAACCGGTACACTTGCCTTAATTATTTTCATTTTTTTTTCAAATTGATCCGCAGACGCTCGCAAGATGCGACTCCGGTATAACGCGTGCGTGTCTCTGCAAATGCATGTGCACAAAGAGCCATGCAAGCAAAGATGCGAGCCGATCGCGACGTGACGTAGATCCGTACGCACGTACCTCGGCATTCGGTACAGGCATTGACGACATACGCATGTCGAGATCCAGGAGTGAAAGAAGAATGTCAAAGGATGATTGGTCATCGCGATGGCCAATGGCCTCCTCAGCCTCTTGTCGCCGCCTTCGGATGGTCCAAGCTGCTGATCGCGTATTTCGCTGCAGCGACGTCGTCACCGAATGCAATGCACATCACGTTACACTCACACACACACACACACACTCACGCACGCCTGCAGTCACCTTTTCTATCTACTGCGGATCAATTCCATCCGACAACCGCGAGCTCTTCGGCACTCGGAACCCTTCATTCCGATGGCTTTGGTCACCCTTTCCTCCGGTTTTTCGCAGAGACGCGTTATAAGCCGCGTGCGTTATATCTAACTTATACATACGTGACCTTCATCCCCGATCGCGAACGATAAATGATTACCTTTTGCCCCAGGATGAGGCGTTTCTTGAAGCATGTTGCATTTTCCAGTGAGGTTGTGAGGTTTTCACGTTTTCACACTCACGGTGGGACGATTTTTTTCTGCAACTGAGATAACAAGACTGGAAAATTTCTCGCGAGGTTGTGGTTTTGAAATTTTTTTTTCCACCATATGCAGCTATCCTGAACTGAAATATTCGATCTTATCACGTTTGTATTCAATATTCGATGATTTTGTGGTGTCGATAAATTACAAAAGTAAAATATTTATTCGTCGAGTCATTTTTAATAATTTGAGATAAGATCGCCCAAATAATACTACAGTTTCACGCGAATACATATCGAAAAATCATACTAAAGTTAGAACGAGGTATGATTAAAGATCATTGATAAATTTACATCATACCAAAAAATCCTATAAAATGAACGAAACTTGCTAACAATACGTGAATGAAATAACAGTGTTATAGATATTGTAAAGCAAAGAAAAAAAAAAAAAAAAAACTTTATACTGGAGTACAAAGAATTTATCCAGATACTGCAGTTATAATTACAATTTTAAAATTCGTAGTTATTCGATTCACCAAATATATATTTTAGCGAAGTACGGTAGTGTGTAGGTGATAATTGATGCTCAGTATTTTTCCTATTATCTTATAAAACCTTTTTGCGAAAAGCAAAAGAGTGTAAAAACGATTCATATTATTAGGAAACTGAATATTTTCGTTAACTCTGCAGAAATATGTATTTCTGTAACTAATATATAGCAGACGATATTGGACGTAACGTTTTTCAAAGACCTCGATATTGAAGAACTTTGCACTCCTGCTTCCCTGGGTCTCAGTAAATCAAATCAAAGTTGATAATGCGTCAAGGGGCGTTCATTAGGTTCGCATTTCATGGGCGGCCACGTGTATAATCCATTTTATAATTTCCTCTGGCTCCGATCACTCTTAATTATACGACTCCGTGTTACTGCTGAAGATTTTCTGTCATGTTGACGAAAAAGATGTTTTTGGGGGTCGTTATTTTTGCCGTACACATGGCACAAGTTTCCGGTGAGTTCCGTAAACGATAATCATACGATTTTGCTTTCTAATATCTGAATAACTTGTTTGTGATATTCCCCAATGACGGCATCGCCTTTGTTTCGAACACCTTTCAATTTCATCCGGAATCCACGCATCTCAGTCGACGCCTCTTCGGACTGTAGGATTCTTCAAAAGGGTCCTGCGGCTACTGTGCAATTGAAAAGATGTCTGATGCGTAATTACGATCCGTTGCGTCATCCTGTAGGAGTTTCAACCAACGGAACTACGGTCGTGTCGATGTCTTTGACTCCAAAACACATCGATTTCGTGAGCTTCCACTATGGCTAACTACTTTATACGAAATAATTATAAGTTTTATCGCAGTTCTCGTTACACATCGTCATGATATCACATAGTTTGTTATACATTCTAGGAGGATCGTAAAAATATCCTAGTATTCCGCACTTGGATAAGACTAGTAAGTTGTTCAAGTTCAACATGAATTTAATATAAGTATAAGCATCACGAAAAGTATGTTAAATTCTGTTCAAATCTTTCAGAGTTGGTCTGACGCTAATTTAAGTTGGACAAGTGGAAACCAAGGCATCGACAGACTTCACGTTAACAACGATGAAGTTTGGATGCCACCTCTAACTATGTATAGCTCGTAAGTTAACAAGTAACAATTATATTTAACGATAACTTAACGAGTATGTATGTGTTTACATCCGGTAATTCTTTATCCGTTGTTTCTCAACACAGGGCGGAAGATAATTATGAGAATATTGAAACACCACCAATGGATTGTGTGCTATTATCCAATGGAGATTTGCATTGTGTAGTGGAGATGAATTACGTGTCACACTGCGCCTCGGACTATCGGAACTGGCCCTTTGACAGACACAACTGTTCGATTATACTTGGTTCGTGGTTTCACAGGCATGATGAAATAAAGTATCACGTTAAGGATAAAAAGGTGTGAGAACGACGTGTTTTTAATTTTTTAATTTGATCATTTCGGTCAAGTGACACTAGGAAAACGCAGCTCCAATCGCAAGAAAAAAACTTACCAAAATTCGTGTGTAAATACTGTCATTTTATTTTTGACAGACTGTTTTTGGCGGACTAATGACTTTAGACTTCACCCCGAACCCTGAGTGGAAACTTGTGTCCTTTGGCATTATGGAAAATGTGATGGCGTACTACAGTCGCAATTTAACGATTCCTTCGGTGGTGTACAGTGTCATTATCGAGCGACACTCATCCCATATGCAAACCACTATCCTCGCCCCTGCAATTCGTGAGTAATGACGTGCGGTTATCTTTCGAAATTTTTCATCTCCAATCATGAAATAAAGCCCAATTCTATTTCAGTCTTAATCACCTTGACCCTGGCGGTACTCTGGTTAAGTCCAACGTCCGTGGAACGATTGTTATTGGCAGCCCTCAACTTGATCTGTCATTTAATTTGTATGGTCAATCTCAATGAGCAAGTGCCTTTCAACGGTTCAACTTTGCCCTCGATACGTAAGTATATTTTACTACCACGTGCACTTCCACGCTGACGATAAGTACAACTGTATAATATTCGTATTATCCAAAATTGTTGAGTCTACTGAGATATTGAAAAACAATAAGGTTCCCTGCGAATTCCAGTTCTAATACAAATAAATTTCAGTGGTATTTCATCAAAATTCCATGATCATCGCTAGCGTTACAATTTTTCTGACGGTGATGCTCCGTCAGATGTCAGAAATGTCGGAGACCGCTTTGGTATTGTTGGCAAAAAGCAGGGCTTCTCGGTTGCCTAACAATAAGGCGACGAATTTGGATCCATCGGAATTCGTGGCGCTTGAAACCGAGGACGATGACGCCGGATTGGTAAATGCGGATGGTCCGGAAGCTGAAAATGATCCGGGAAGCTCCAACGCGTGGCAACGCCTGATCACTTTTATAGACTGGCTAGCGTTTGCCGGTGTGTTTATCACCTACATTGTTATGATATGGGTTCTCACACCGTGGAATGACATCAATGCCAATGCCCCTGATTTTCCTGTACAATCCTGAGAAATTCTAACAACTAATCTAGCAAGGTATCTTGCTTGACAAAGAACACAAGAATCTTATGGAAAGTTTTTAAAATAAAATGTACACGAAATTTGTATTACCTATATCTAACTTGATTGAAGTTTTAATGTGCATATAACTTGGAGTGCTAATCGTGAGGAAAGACTTCCGCAGAATCTTCGCGGACTGTTATTCGCACAATAAAAAAAGGAAAGAATACAGGTACGTAGATTTGAGAGTATATGGTTTGGTCAAGTAATTAGGGTGTCAATCTACATGTGTTTGTAATTTTGAAATTGAAAGATTACTCGCCTTCGGTGCCCCCTGGCGGCAAAAGGAGTCAAAAGTAAATCTGGTTTGTTCCCTTTGCGTAGATCAGCGATAATCAACCAAACTACTGTACCAAGTTGAAATGATCGATTTTTGATATTTTCGTTGACTTGTCAGACAACCTTGTTGATAACAATAAGCCTTGGCTTTATCGGCATAAGTTATATTTGTCATTTATTATTAATTGCATGATCGTAGTTCAACGAGTTCATGATAATACGGTGAAAATTGTAAAATTACATCTTATGATCGTGAAACATTATCAAGACAAGTATATGTGATGCAATAACAGCATGATTCCGCAAAAAGCGATGTCGATTGCAATGATCGTGGTCGTTGATGCATCTGGATGCATGAGTGAATTTTGCATCTCCAGTTTCACCAACTCTAATTATAAAGCATTCGATGAACTTATCGCAACCAACTTCTGGGGGCGTTTGTTAGCCTCAAATTACACAAGCATCTGCGTTTGACCATTCGAGGCTCATATGTGGCGCTTCGTTCATTCATGCGTTGTCACTATTCTACTCTAAGCGACTTCAACGTTTTCCTCTGTCATGCAGTTGAAATTTCTAGTCTTGGTGCTCGACCTTCTCGCCGTTTACAGCACGAAATTTTGCGGTGAGTTCCAACCTACGTATCGTTAGCTTTCCGAACGTATGTTTTTACGATGAAACATGAATAATACTTTGTCCACCCTGTAATTTGTGACAGTTGACGCAGCCCAAGACTACTGTACCAGTAATGTAGAGAGTGCTTCGGCCACGACACGCCTGAAGAAAAGGTTGCTTTGCGATTACGATCCCACTGTTCCTCCCGGAAATCCTGGTGAATCAACCGAAGTCCAGCTCTCTCTGCAGCCAAAATTCATCGATTTCGTAAGATACAATGACTAAAGTCGTCAACTTAATTCATCAGGAGATTCTTACGATTTGATAAAGTCCGGCCATCCCGACTGATGTATAATCCTTATATATTATTGCAGGACGAAAGCTCAAATACTATGGTATTTCACGCTTGGTTGGGAATGGTAAGTGTTGATGCGTGCATGACGCTTGGGTGATAATAATATCCATGTGTTGAAATGGTGCTTAAATTTTGCCACAAATAGAGAAAAAGAACAATAACAATCTAATTGTTTTAGTTGTGGCAAGACACAAGACTGAAATGGTCCGATGAAGACTTACCCATACTTCACGTATCGAGCGACGAAATTTGGGTCCCACCTATAGCTCATTACAACTCGTAAGACTCACGTCGCAAGTTTGATACGAATTGGTATTTATTCCGAATTTATTCTCTTCTTATACCTTTCGCTTTATGTACTTTTGCAGCGCGGGAGGGAGCAGGGGCCCCAATGGAATACCGAAATCGGAGTGTCTGATGTTTTCTGATGAGCTGACGGTTTGTGTAGCAGGCTTAAAGTATGTTTCAAACTGCGTCACGGATTACCGGAACTGGCCCTTCGACAGACACAAGTGTACAATAGTTCTTGCTTCCTGGGCTTATAAGGCGGAGGAAATAAATTACAGCGCTTTCAATAATTGGGTAACGTAACCGCATATCGGTAATCGTTGAGAGTGCTCGTGGGTATTTGCTTCAGTCTCGACCTACGTACATACTGAATGTTTTTTTCGACATTTTCTTCTGTTCAAAAAGGGCATCTTTCCGGAACTAGGCGTATTCGGTTTTACACCCAACGCCCAATGGAAGCTCCTGTTACTTGAGCATACTCAGGTAGAAGATGGGATCGCTGAGGGTTACACATTTCCAACGATCATATACACCGTCGTTCTTGAACGGAACTCAGACTCCATGCGAGCCGTCATTTTAGCGCCTGCAATTCGTGAGTAATTATAACCTGTTGCCATCGTATTATGTCAAATGACGGTAGATTTCAATGTAGGTTCTAAATCACACGAATTCTCGTGATGACTAACACTTTACTGTCTCTAATTTCTACAGTGCTAGTCGTACTGACTTTAACGGTGCTCTGGTTGGACCCGATTTCCGTTGAGCGATCGGTAGTGGCAGTCCTCAACTTGATTTGCAATCTAATCTGTGTCATGAACTTGAACGAGCAGGTCCCTTTCAACGGTTCGACCACACCCTCGATATGTAAGCTTTACACATAAATAATAACGACGTGGGTATATGTATAGTCCGAGAAAAACAACGCCGGGACACAGTGTTGACACTGTATTATCAACAGGATTGACTGTACATTTCGTCCTACTAATTGTTAATGTTTCGCCTGCTTTTCGACCAGGAGCATAAAATTGACTCAGTTACGGCAATGGCTACATTTTTATGACACTTTCCGTTACCGGAAAAGATCTACTCATCCTGACTACGTTGCACAACCAGTTATCCGGAATGCTTCATACAGACACAATGTTTAGATACGAATCGTATAGTTATTCCTTTCATCGTAGTTGACATTATAAGTATACTTTCCCAATGAAACAATTGACTTACAATTAACCATGTAATACCGACAATTTTCAGTGGTATTTCATCAGGGTTCCATAGTTATTGCCAGCCTTGCTCTACTCCTGACGATTCTCCTGCGTCAAATGATGAAATTGTCGGTTTCCGCTCCTGACTGGTTGGCATCGGCTGCCTCCTCAATCCTGGCGAGCAGGGCTGGACAATTGATCCTACTTACAACTTTGGACCCGAAAGCTGCTGCGGCTGTCAGAGCAGACGAAGAAAATGCTGGATTGACGACCTCGAGTGATTCTTCGATTAAAATTAAGTCCGGAAGCACCAACGTTTGGCGGCATTTAGCCGCTCTACTAGATCGTCTGGCTTTCGCCACTGTCTTACTTACATATCTCATTATGATAATTGTTCTCACACCTAGGAACGACGTCTTTGAGGTACCCGATGTGCCTTCGTTTGATTTCCGGTTCTAGCGAAGTACTTTGTCTTTATAAGGTCTGCAGGCAGTGCGAAATGGACGCCGACAGCGACGAGTTAAACAGGATCAAGGTTTTGCGGTGATAACCTTGAACCGAAAAATTTTCGTTCGACATAACTTGATGATATTTTGAATGAGTATCGAAGGAATGTTGACCCTTTGATCAGTCGTTTACTTACGTTCTACGGATGATAAAATATTCCAGATTTCCAAATTTTTCACACGTATTGCAGAAATCGCAAAGGACTTTCATCCGACGATAGATCATTTTACAAATGTCAAGTGTACAAAACGTTCACCACCTACAATTTGGGACTAAAAAACGTCATTTTAATTCATGTAGGGGAGATGTTTCTCTACCGCACGAATTGATGCTTGCAAATACGTTGAGACCGGAAATGAATCTTAAGATAATCGTGATGAATTTATGTGAGAAGAATTGACAGACCGTCGATCACAATATGTAATAATATGGAAAATGAAAAATACATAAACATGTAATAGCTGTTTCTATACAATCTACCAATATCTCCAAACGACAGGGTCACTGCATATCATACATTACACAACGTGCCTTGAAAAAACTCTTGCAGAACAGTAAGAATTAGATTCAGCTTCTGCTAGGTGATCAATGAAAATTACTGTGGCACTTGGAAATGATTGTTTCTAGTTTTCTGAAAAGAACTATGATATTGTGTCCCAGCTTCGGGTTCGTAGACATGAAAGCTGATTGGTGTTTTCTATGATGTGTGAGTATAACATTATTCTCGTTAACATGGACTAAAAACTTTCATTTGCCGACAAAAGGAACCATTTAGAGGTCAATAAAAGGAGCGTTACCCATTGATGTGTGCGATGAAAGTCATCGGCAAAGCACTGCATTTTATGGGTTCTCATTAACGGATATTTCTGCGTCTCTGGTTGCAATGAATCAAATCAGCAACAGATAAGTTCAATCGGTATTCGTTCTTGGGGGCGTTTGCCAGAGTCTGATTTCACCGCAACGTCTGCATCACCATTTTGACGATTGCGCGTCGCTCTGTTCATCAAACCATCGTCGTTGTTTGGACTCGAGTTGCCCGCGCAAGCTGGTCTGTCATGCAGACAAAATTGCTGGTCTTGGGGTTCAGCCTCTTTGCCATTCATTCCACAAAGTTACCTGGTGAGTTTCGATCGTTGAATATTTTCTTACTGCTTACTAAATTCACTTTTTTTGTGATGGATATTTCTTCTGTGTTTCTAATTCATTCCAAACGCGTTTCTCTTCCGCTTAAAACCGCTGCTAGTTGACGCGGCTCTGGACTGTAAAAATATTGCTGATGACGCCCAGATCACTTTGCGCCTTCGAAAAGACTTGTTCTGTCATGACGATCCCGTAATTCGTCCGAAATTTGATGGTGGTTGGAAATCGATGGTGGCACTCAGTTTATATCCAAAATACATCGATTTTGTAAGACATCATACTTATATACATTATATTTTCAGACATTGTAGAAGTCTAATGTTTTATCAATCTTTCATGTTTCAGGATGACAGTACAAATACCTTCACACTACAGGCTTGGATGGGAATGGTAAGTTTTCGAAGTGCCTATTCATAAAGTTGAAGTATGAGAACCGATAAAATCACATCTACCTTTGCTTATGACGAGAATAAGATGAAATTAGAGACAATGTCTTTCAGGCTTGGTACAATGAGTATCTGCAATGGAAGTCGAAAAAATATGCCAAAAACGTGCCTAGACTGTACGTTTCTAGCGATGAAATTTGGACACCGCCGATAACTCTCTACAATTCGTAAGACTGATTTTGAATGATTAATGGAGACCAGGATGAATTCAAACTGCATTTTTATACCTATAACTACTTTATTTTTATACAGTGCAGAGGTTGGCTACAACACACAGACCGGAATACCAAAAACGAAGTGTTTACTTTTTATGTATGGATATACGATCTGTCAACCGCTGGTGAAGTTAGTCACACATTGTGCTTCGGACTACCGGAACTGGCCGTTTGACAGGCATAATTGTACAATATTTCTTGGTTCTTGGATCTACAAAGCGAAGGACATCCGCTATATACATATGATCACACAGGTAACGCCACTGCATATCTTCCATAGTTTTTCAGGTGTGCCCGAAGTGAAGTGGGTAAGAATTTCGCGAACCCATAGGAGGTGGTGCGAAAGTATTTGAATTTGTTATTGTGATCACGAACCACCTTTGCAAAGTGCCAGACACAACGTTTTTGTGGAAAAAGTATTTCTTACATCATGTTTCCTGTCCTTTTACAAGTACAACTCGACGGAATCAATGCTCTTCGATTTCATACCTAACAACGAGTGGAAGATGCTGTCCATTGACCGAGCTAGTAGATTGGACGGGTTTCCAGAGGTTAATTACACTTTTCCGACGATAATATATAGCGTAATAATTGAACGACACTCAACCTTTATGCAGACCACCATCCTCGCCCCGGCAGTTCGTGAGTATATCACACCCTGAAAGGTCTACGAAGACGCAGAGATTTGGACATGATTCGAAAATTTATTCTAGTTCTGATCGTCATGACACTGACTGTGCTCTGGTTAAGTCCAGATGCCGTTGAACGGTTGGTACTGGCTATCCTCAACTTGATCTGTCATTTGATTTGCGTGATGGACGTGAATTGGCAAGTGCCCAGCAACGGTTTGACGACTCCCTCGATATGTAAGCAGAAAATCATCAATCTGTCCGTATAACTATGCACTAGAAGAATCGGCATCGAAGAGAAACAGCATGAAGTTGATGCAGTTGCCTGCTCGTACGAATAAAGAAACATTGCATTTCGCTGATCGCTATATGTCCGGTGGTTCATTACTGACATGATTTTCAGTGGTATTCCATCACAGTTCCATAGTTATCGCCAGTTTCGCCCTTTTCTTGACGGTCGTCTTGCGTCAGTTGAAGGAAATCTCCGTAACCGCACCTGATTGGCTGCTATCCACGTCTTCTGCAATAACCAGAGCGGGCCGGTCATTCCCACTGATAAATTTGAAGTCGGAAGCTGCTGCACCAATTCGAGCAGAGGAAGACAACGTTGGATTGGCGAGCTCGAATGGCCCCTCGGTTAAAATTAATCCCAGAAGCTCCAACGCGTGGCAACATTTAGCCACTTTACTGAATCGACTAGCTTTCACCTTTGTGCTTTTAGCCTATATTATCATGATACATGTCCTTGTACCCAAGGAAGACGTTAACGGGGTACCTGATGCTCTTCCTTACCGGAAAGACGATTTAGTTTTGTAACTTCAAACAACCGTTTGGAGAGGATCATGTTGTTGGAAGTGGAATTATTAATCAGAAACAACAGACTTACGAAAAATTTCTACATCGAATTACATCCGAGAAAGTTAGACAGATGATTCTCTGCGCGTATAATTTTGGGAATCACATTACAATGATGGATAATAAATAATTGATCTGAATCGATACAGCAGAACATCGTTACCCTTCTATCAATTTATCACGGCATTAAGTCACCACTTGACAAGTTATGGGTCTATTTTTTCGATCATTCCATCACAACTACATGATACGATTGATGCGAATCACTAAATACTATCCCGAGATAATTTATTTCTTTCATATTCCTGATACTTTCTTTTTGTTCATAGAAGAAGTGAAACAGTAGACTAAGTTTCCGATCGTTTCCTGTATAACGTCAGTCTTGTCAGCGTGGTAAATGACAAGTTCCAAAAATAGAACGAGCGTATTGTGTGACACGTCTATGATATACATTTATTCGTCTCTCCTATCATTCATCATACATTTCTGTCATTTCAAAATTAGGATGTTATAACAATGAATTTCTATCACCGAATCATTTTCGGATCTCAATATTCGCGTATCTGCAGTCTCACAGAAGCAAATCGGCGATGAATAAGCTCGTCACAGCCGGCCCTGGGGGCGTATATGAATTTCATATTTTATGAGCGTCCACGTTTCCCCGTTTCACTCATCATCCAGGATCAGTTTGTTAAACTATTCTGACAGTTGAGCTCCGCGCGTCTCTTCCGCCATGCATCCGACATTACCGATCCTTGGAATAATCTTCCTTGCCGTTCGTACGTCGAAATTCTCGGCTAAGTTACCTTTACCCACAAATATATTCCCTAGTGCACCGCACTATTTCAAACGTATTTCTTTCGTGTGGAATCTGTGCCAGGTGAGGCAAAGGCCAACTGTAACAGCGGTGTGCCATACAGCTCGATTCCTTCGCACCTACGAAGGCGTTTGTCATGCAATTACGACAAAACCGTACGTCTGACCGTCAATCACATCTCGACCACATTGGTACTCGTCACCCTTTTTCCACTATCCATCGACTTCGTAATAAGTATTCAGGATGTTTAAAATTATCGCATGGTTATTAATTTTCTGCACCGTTAACGAATCTCGTTCCGAATACTCACGTGAAGTATCTTTGCCGTTGCAGTACGATCGAGGAAATACCCTGAAGCTTCACGCTCAGATGTCATTGGCGAGTAAACGAGTGAACATATTTCAGAATGTGGAAAAAAAGAAATGACTCTCCGCTTGGAAATAATCTTTAACTTCATGGCTCTGGTCAGTGTCGGTAAATTTCGCTTCCAACGCATATTTTTCCATAAAGGAAAAATTTTGAATAACAATACTTATTTTCAGGAATGGCACGACGAATATCTGAATTGGATGGGTCCAGCAAAGGCCTTGTTCGATTTCGTACCCAGTTCTGAGTGGAGATTGCTGTCACTTTCCACTGACACAAGAATTGACGGACTCACGGAATCCAATTACACATTTCCAACGATAATGTATAACGTCATCATTGAACGACACTCGAATTTGATGCAGGTCACTATAATCGCACCAGCAGTTCGTAAGTATGAATCGAATTATCGCGGTGTGAATGTGTGGTCCAACTAGAATAACCGTACCAGTTTGGGTGACGTTAGTACCTACCAGTTGTGACTGTATTCATTCCGTGTAATCTCTGCCACAAATGGTGACAGAGGTGTTCAATTTCATCGATGCTAACACCAGATTTTCCAATAAATAAACTGGCCAACTCCGAGATGAATTTCAATCACGAATAATCGATTAATTGAAGAGATTGAAGCCAAATTAATAAATACGGATTTAACGAAAGGTGGCCACAAATGATGCAGTGATCAGATGCGGTGCATCCATCTTCTGTCCAAACTCACCTAGAGTTTTCGGGTCACTCTTGGAGCCACGAGGCCAATGCCGGATCAGCGGACGCAAAGTTTTTGCGGACAACGTCTACTCCGGGAGGTCAAACGCATGGCAACATCTCGCCACTCCGTCAAAAGACCGTTTATCTTTTATCATTGTTCTGTACACCTACATCAAGATTTGCATACTCGCGCAAAAATGATGTAGACTGCAATGATCGTGGTCGTTGATGCATCTGGATCCATGATTGAATTTTGCATCCCCAGTTTCACCAACTCAAATTATAACGCATTCGATGAGTTCGTCGCAACCAATTTCTGGGGGCGTCTTTTAGCCTCAAATTACACAAGCATCTGCGTTTGACCATTCAAGGCTCATATGTGGCGCTTCGTTTATTCATGCGTGGTCACTATTCTGCTCTAAGCAACTTCAACGATCTCCTTTGTCATGGGGCTGAAATTTCTAGTCTTGGTGCTCGACCTTCTTGCCGTTTACACCACGAAATTTTGGGGTGAGTTCCAACCTACATATCGTTAGCTTTCCGAACGTATGTTTTTACGATGAAATATGAATAATACTTTGTCCACCCCGTAATTTGTGACAGTTGACGCAGCCCAAGACTACTGTACTAGTAATGTAGAGAGTGCTTCGGCCACGATACGCCTGAAGAAAAGGTTGCTTTGCGATTACATTCCACTGTTCCTCCCGGATATCCTGGTGAAACAACCGAAGTCCAGCTCTCTCTGCAGCCAAAATTCATCGGTTTCGTAAGATGTAATGACTAAAGTCGTCAACTCAATTCATCAGGAGATTTTTGTGGTTTGATATAGTCCGGCCATCCCGACTGATGTATAATCCTTATATATTATTGCAGGACGAAAGCTCAAATACTATGGTATTTCACGCTTGGTTGGGAATGGTAAGTGTTGATGCGTGCATGACGCTTGGGTGATAATAATATCCATGTGTTGAAATGGTGCTTAAATTTTGCCACAAATAGAGAATAAGAACAATAACAATCTAATTGTTTTAGTTGTGGCAAGACACAAGACTGAAATGGTCCGATGAAGACTTACCCATACTTCACGTATCGAGCGACGAAATTTGGGTCCCACCTATAGCTCATTACAACTCGTAAGACTCACGTCGCAAGTTTGATACGAATTGGTATTTATTCCGAATTTATTCTCTTCTTATACCTTTCGCTTTATGTACTTTTGCAGCGCGGGAGGGAGCAGGGGCCCCAATGGAATACCGAAATCGGAGTGTCTGATGTTTTCTGATGAGCTGACGGTTTGTGTAGCAGGCTTAAAGTATGTTTCAAACTGCGTCACGGATTACCGGAACTGGCCCTTCGACAGACACAAGTGTACAATAGTTCTTGCTTCCTGGGCTTATAAGGCGGAGGAAATAAATTACAGCGCTTTCAATAATTGGGTAACGTAACCGCATATCGGTAATCGTTGAGAGTGCTCGTGGGTATTTGCTTCAGTCTCGACCTACGTACATACTGAATGTTTATCTCGACATTTTCTTTTGTTCGAAAAGGGAATCTTTCCGGATATAGGCGTAATCGATTTTACACCCAACGCCCAATGGAAGCTCCTGTCATTTAAGTATACTGAGACAGAGGACGGAATCGCTGAGAGTTATACATTTCCAACGATCACATACACCATCGTTATTGAACGAAACTCGGCCTCCATGCGAACCGTCATTTTAGCGCCTGCAGTGTATGAGTAATTATAATAGTAATAATAATATTGTCTTTATTTTCAATTGCCATGTTTGAATTTATAATCTATTGCCATTCCGTATTCAAATTTCATGTCGAATGACGATAGATTTCGATGTGGGTTTCAAATCACACGAGTTCTCGTAATGACTAACACTGTACTGTCTCTAATTTCCACAGTGCTAGTCGTCCTGACTTTAACGGTGCTCTGGTTGGGCCCGATTTCTGTTGAGCGATCGGTAGTGGCAGTCCTCAACTTGATTTGCAATCTAATCTGTGTCATGAACTTGAACGAGCAGGTCCCTTTCAACGGTTCGACCACACCCTCGATATGTAAGCTTTACATATAAATAATAACGACGTGGGTATATGTATAGTCCGAGAAAAACAACGCCGGAACACAGTGTTGACACTGTATTATCAACAGGATCGACTGTACATTTCGTCCTACTAATTGTTACTGTTTCGCCTGCGTTTCGACCAGAAGCATAAAATTGACGCATTTACGGCAATGGTTACATTTTTATGACACTTCCCGTTACCGGAAAAGACCAAGTCGTCCTGACTACGTGACACAACCAGTTGTCCGGAATTCTTCATACTGACACAATGTTCAGATACGAATCGTATAGTTATTCCTTTCACTGTAGTTGACGTTATGAGTATACTTTCCTGATGAAACAATTAACTTACAATTAACCATGTATCACCAACAATTTTCAGTGGTATTTCATCAGGGTTCCATAGAGTTATTGCCAGCCTTGCTCTACTCCTGACGATTCTCCTGCGTCAAATGATGAAATTGTCGGTTTCCGCTCCTGACTGGTTGGCATCGGCTGCCTCCTCAATCCTGGCGAGCAGGGCTGGACAATTGATCCTACTTACAACTTTGGACCCGAAAGCTGCTGCGGCTGTCAGAGCAGACGAAGAAAGTGCTGGATTGACGACCTCGAGTGATTCTTCGATTAAAATTAAGTCCGGAAGCACCAACGTTTGGCGGCATTTAGCCGCTCTACTAGATCGTCTGGCTTTCGCCACTGTCTTACTTACATATCTCATTATGATAATTGTTCTTACACCTAGGAACGACGTCTTTGAGGTACCCGATGTGCCTACGTTTGATTTCCGGTTCTAGCGAAGTACTTGTCTTTATAAGGTCTGCAGGCAATGCTAAATGGACACCGACAGCGACGAGTTAAACAGGGTCAAGGTTTTGCGGCCATAACCTTGCACCGAACAATTGTTATTCGACATAATGTCAAGATGTTTTGAACGAGTATCGACGAAATATTGACCCTCTGATCATTTGTTTACCCAGATGTTACGAATGATAAAATATCCAAGATTTATAAATTGTTCACCACTTACATTTTGCGTTTAACAAACGTGATTCTAACCCCTATATAGGAAGAAATGTTCCTGTACCGTAAGAATTGATACTTACAAATACGTCGAGACCGGAAATGAATCTTAAGAAGACATATACACCTTATACTAATAAATTCGAGGTCATTTTTAAAGAAACACAGTTGATAGAAGAATAAGTTTTACTTATTGTAGTTTCACCCTAGTTCAGGGTCATCTTTGGGGATTGTTTCCCTGGTTAAACAAATATCCTAACTATATTACGAAGAGGGGCTTAGCCTTGGAGAGATGCCGTCGCGTTTTAATTTCTACATCACGTTGTGTATCACTGTGATGCCATCTTTCATCTGTAATGATTGGGATTTTTCACGAATAAAGTAAACAGTTATGCACATGGATTCCACCAACACTACCCAGCTATTTCATTTAGAATTTTTTTCGGCAATCAATAAACATAGTGATTAAAAGTACTCCGCTAAATATGGGCTGGAAAAAATGATAAAAAATGGTTAAATTCCGAATATTGTTGGTGTAATCCATGCGCATAACTGTTCACTTTATTCACGCAAAATCCTAATCATTTCAGATGAAAGATGGCGATGTAGAAACAAAAACGCGACGGCATCTCTCCGGGGCTGAACCGCTCTTCGTAATATAGTTAGGATATTGTTTAACCAGGGAAATAATCCCCAAAGATGACCCTAAACTAGGGTAAAACTGCAATAAATAAAATTTATTCTCCTATCAACTGTGTTCCTCTGAAAATCACCTCGAATTTATGAGTTTAAAGTGTATATGGCCCCTTAAGATATTCGTGATGTATTTATGTGAGAAGAATTTACAGACCATCGACCACAGTATGTAATAATGTGGAAATTGGAGAATACATAGTCATGTAATAGCTGTTTTTATACAATCTACCAATATCTCCAAATGACAGGGTCACTCCATATCACACACCACATAACGTGCCTTGAAAGAGCTCTTGCGAAACAGTGAGAATTAGATTCAGCTTGTGCAAGGTGATCAATGAAAATCACTGTGGCACTTGGAAATGATTATTTATAGTTTTCTGAAAAGAGTTGTGATATGGTGTCTCAGGTTCAGGTTCGTAGACATAAAAGCTGATTGGTGTTTTCTATGATGTGTAAGTACAACGTTGTTCTCATTAATATTGACCGCAAACTCTCATGTACCGACAAAAGGAACCATTTAGAGGTCAATAAAAGGAGCGTTACCCATAGATGTCTACGATGAAAGTTATCGGCAAAGCACTGCATTTTATGTTCTCTCATTAACGGATATTTCTGCGTCTCTGGTTTCAATGAATCAAATCAGCAACAGATAAGTTCAATCGG
This sequence comes from Diprion similis, assembly GCF_021155765.1. Lineage (NCBI taxonomy): Eukaryota > Metazoa > Arthropoda > Insecta > Hymenoptera > Diprionidae > Diprion > Diprion similis. The sequence continues at coordinate 20,448,529 of NC_060106.1, read as the reverse complement.
TATTCGTTCTTGGGGGCGTTTGCCAGAGTCTGATTTCACCGCAACGTCTGCATCACCATTTTGACGATTGCGCGTCGCTCTGTTCATCAAACCATCGTCGTTGTTTGGACTGGAGTTGCCCGCGCAAGCTGGTCTGTCATGCAGACAAAATTGCTGGTCTTGGGGTTCAGCCTCTTTGCCATTCATTCCACAAAGTTACCTGGTGAGTTTCGATCGTTGAATATTTTCTTACTGCTTACTAAATTCACTATTTTTTTGATGGATATTTCTTCTGTGTTTCTAATTCATTCCAAGTGTGTTTTTCTTCCGCTTAAAACCCCTACCAGTTGACGCAGCTCTGGACTGTAAAAATATTGCTGATGACGCCCAGATCACTTTGCGCCTTCGAAAAGACTTGTTCTGTCATTACGATCCCGTAATTCGTCCGAAAATTGATGGTGGTCGGAATTCCATGGTGGTACTCAGTTTACATCCAAAATACATCGATTTTGTAAGACATCATACTCATATACATTATAATATGATTTATATGTGCATAAAAGTGTTGGAAATTATGCGCTTGTATATTTTCAGACATTGTAGAAGTCTAATGTTTTATCAATCTTTCATGTTTCAGGATGACAGTACAAATACCTTCACACTACAGGCTTGGATGGGAGTGGTAAGTTTTCGAAGTGTTTATTCTTCAAGTTGAAGTTTGAGAGCCGATGAGAGATCGTACATCTACCTTTGCTTATGACGACAATAAGATGAAATTAGAAACAATGTCTTTCAGGCTTGGGAGAATGAGTATCTGCAATGGATGTCGAAAAAATATGCCAGAAGCGTGCACAGACTGTATGTTTCTAGCGATGAAATTTGGACACCGCCGATAACTCTCTATAATTCGTAAGATTGATTTTCAATGATTAATGGAGACCAGGATGAATTCAAACTGTATTTTCATGCCTATAACTACTGTATTTTGATACAGAGCAGAGGTTGGCTACAACGCACAGACCGGAATACCAAAAACGAAGTGTTTACTTTTTATGTATGGGTATACGTTCTGTCGACCGCTGGTGAAGTTCGTCACACATTGCGCTTCGGATTACTGGAACTGGCCGTTTGACAGGCATAATTGTACAATATTTCTTGGTTCTTGGATCTACAAAGCGAAGGACATCCGCTATATACATATGACGACACAGGTAACACCACTGCACATCTTCCATAGTTTTTCAGGTGTGCCCGAAGTGAAGTGGGTAAGAATTTCGCGAGCCCATAGGAGGTGGTGTGAAAGTATTCGAATTTGTTATTGTGATCACGAACCACCTTTGCAAAGTGCCAGACACAACGTTTTTGTGGAAACGTATGTAAAAACGTAAACGTAAAAAGTATTTCTGAAATCATGTTTCCTGTCCTTTTACAAGTACAACTCGACGGAATCAATGCTCTTCGATTTCATACCTAACAACGAGTGGAAGATGCTGTCCATTGACCGAGCTAGTAGATTGGACGGGTTTCCAGAGGTTAATTACACTTTTCCAACGATAATATATAGCGTAATAATTGAACGACACTCAACCTTTATGCAGACCACCATCCTCGCCCCGGCAGTTCGTGAGTATATCACACCCTGAAAGGTCTACGAAGACGCAGAGATTTGGACATGATTCGAAATTTTATTCTAGTTCTGATCGTCATGACACTGACTGTGCTCTGGTTAAGTCCAGATGCCGTTGAACGGTTGGTACTGGCTATCCTCAACTTGATCTGTCATTTGATCTGCGTGATGGACGTGAATTGGCAAGTGCCCAGCAACGGTTTGACGACTCCCTCGATATGTAAGCAGAAAATCATCAATCTGTCCGTATAACTATGCACTAGAAGAATCGGCATCGAAGAGAAACAGCATGAAGTTGATGCAGTTGCCTGCTCGTACGAATAAAGAAACATTGCATTTCGCTGATCGCTATATGTCCGGTGGTTCATTACTGACATGATTTTCAGTGGTATTCCATCACAGTTCCATAGTTATCGCCAGTTTCGCCCTTTTCTTGACGGTCGTCTTGCGTCAGTTGAAGGAAATCTCCGTAACCGCACCTGATTGGCTGCTATCCACGTCTTCTGCAATAACCAGAGCGGGCCGGTCATTCCCACTGATAAATTTGAAGTCGGAAGCTGCTGCACCAATTCAAGCAGAGGAAGACGAAGTTGGAGTCGCGAGCTCGAATGGCCCTTCGGTTAAAATTAATCCCAGAAGCTCCAACGCGTGGCAACATTTAGCCACTTTACTGAATCGACTAGCTTTCACCTTTGTGCTTTTAGCCTATATTATCATGATACATGTCCTTGTACCCAAGGAAGACGTTAACGGGGTACCTGATGCTCTTCCTTACCGGAAAGACGATTTAGTTTTGTAACTTCAAACAACCGTTTGGAGAGGATCATGTTGTTGGAAGTGGAATTATTAATCAGAAACAACAGACCTACGAAAAATTTCTACATCGAATTACATCCGAGAAAATTAGACAGATGATTCTGTGCGTGTATAATTTTGGGAATCACATTACAATGCTGGATAATAAATAATTGATCTGAATCGATACAGCAGAACATCGTTACCCTTCTATCAATTTATCACGGCATTTAGCCACCACTTGTCAAGTTATTGGTCTATTTTTTCAATTATACAATCACAACTACATGATACGATTGATACAAACCACTAAATATTATTCCGAAATAATTTATTTCTTTTATATTCCTGATAATTTCTTTTTGTTCATAAAAAAAGTGAAACAGTAGACTAAATTTCCGATCGTTTCAGGTACAACGTCAGTCTTGTCGGCATGGTAAATGACAAGTTCCAAAAATAGAACGAGCGTATTGTGTAACACGTCTATGATATACATTTATTCGTCTCTCCTATCATTCACCATCCATTTCTGTTACTTCAAAATTGGGATGTTATGGCGATGAATTTCTACCACCGAAGCATTTGCAGATTTCCATATCCGCGTATCTGCAGTCTCACAGAAGCAAATCGGCGATGAATAAGCTCGTCGCAGCCTGCCTTGGGGGCGTATATGAATTTCGTATTTCGTGGGCGTCCAGGTGTACCTGTTTTACTTATCATCCAGGATCAGTCTGTCAAAGTATTTTCACAGTTGAGCTCCGCGCGTCTCTTCCGCCATGCATCCGCTATTACCGATCCTTGAAATGATTGTCCTTGTCGTTCGTACGTCGGAATTCTTGGGTGAGTTACCTTTACCAACAAATATATTCGCTAGTGCACCGCACTATTTCTAACGTATTGTTTTCCTCTGGAATCCGTGCCAGGTGAGGCAACTGCCAACTGTAACAGCGGTGTGCCATACAGCTCGATTCCTTTGCACCTACGAAGGCGTTTGTCATGCAATTACGACAAAACTGTACGTCTGACCGTCAATCACATCTCGACCACATTGCCACTCGTCACCCTCTTTCCACAATCCATTGACTTCGCAATAAGTCTTCATGATGTTTGAAATTATCGCATGATTATTAATTTTCTGCGCCGTTGACGAATCTCGTTCCGAATACTCACGTGAAGTATCTTTGCCGTTGCAGTACGATCGAGGAAATACCTTGAAGGTTCACGGTTGGATGTCATTGATGAGTGAACGAGTGAACATATTTCAGAATGTGGAGAAAAAGAAATGACTTTCCACTTGGAAATAATCCTTAACTTCATGGCTCTCGTCAGTGTCGGTAAATTTTGCCTCCAACGCATATTTTTCCATAAAGGAAAAATGTTGAATAACAATACTTTTCTTCAGGAATGGCACGACGAATATTTGAATTGGACGGCTCCAGCAAAGGCCTCATTCGATTTTCTACCCAGTTCAGAGTGGAGACTGCTGTCACTTACCACTGACACAAAAATTGACGGACTCACGGAATCCAATTTCCCATTTCCAACGATAGTGTATAACTTTTTTTTGAATTTCGAAAAAATGCGAATACATAGGTTGATAAGAGAAATTAATGACACTGGGGTCAGGGCGGCTAGGTGGTCTACTGGAGTAAGTCGCCGGCAAAGCATCTCTAGATACCAGGTTCGAATCCTGGCTCCGTCGTTAATTTTTCAATCCACCTAATAATTTGAATTTACACTATTCTTGATAGTGTACTTTATACATCATCATTGAACGACACTCGAATTTGATGCTGGTCACTATAATCGCACCAGCAGTTCGTAAGTATGAATCGAATTATCGCGGTGTGAAAATGCGGTCTAACTAGAAAAGCCGTACCAGTTTGAGTGACGTTAGTACCTACCAGTTGTGGCTGTATTAATTCCGTGTAATATCTGCCATAAATGGTAACAGAGGTGTTCAATTTCATCGATGCTAACACTGATTATCCAATAACAAACCTGGCCAACTCCGAGATGAATTTCAATCACGAATAATCGATTAATTGAAGAGATTGACAGCCAAATTAATAAATACGGACTTTACGAAAGGTGGCCACAAATGATGCAGTGACCAGACGCGGTGCATCCATCTTCTGTCCAAACTCACCTAGAGTTTTCGGGTCACTTTGGAGCGAACGAGGCCATTGCCGGATTAGCGGACGCAAAGTTTTCTGCGGACAACGTCTACTCCGGGAGATCAAACGCATGGCAACATCTCGCCACTCCGTCAAAAGACTCTCGTCTGTCTTTTATCATTGCGCTGTACACCTACATCAAGATTTGCGTACTCGCGCAAAAACGATGTAGATTGCAATGATCGTGGTCGTTGATGGATCTGGATCCATGATTGAATTTTGCATCTCCAGTTTCACCAACTTAAATTATAACGCATTCGGTGAGCTTATCGCGACCAACTTCTGGGGGCGTTTGTTAGCCTCAAATTACACAAGCATCTGCGTTTGACCATTCGAGGCTCATATGTGGCGCTTCGTTTATTCATGCGTGGTCACTATTCTGCTCTAAGCAACTTCAACGATCTCCTCTGTCATGGAGTTGAAATTTCTAGTCTTGGTGCTCGACCTTCTTGCCGTTTACACCACGAAATTTTGGGGTGAGTTCCAACCTACGTTTCGTTAGCTTTCCGAACGTGTGTTTTTAAGATGAAACATAAATAATACTTTGTCCACCCCGTAATTTGTGACAGTTGACGCAGCCCAAGACTACTGTACTAGTAATGTAGCGAGTGCTTCGGCCACGACACGCCTGAAGAAAAGGTTGCTTTGCGATTACGATCCCACTGTTCCTCCCGGAAATCCTGGTGAATCAACGGGTGTCCTTCTCACTCTGTACCCGAAATTCATCGATTTCGTAAGATATAATGACTAAAGGCGTCATGCTGATTCATCAGGAGATTTTTGTGGTTTGATAAGGCCTGGCCATCGTCACTGATGTATAATCCCTATTATTGCAGGACGAAAGCTCAAATACTATGGTATTTCACGCTTGGTTGGCAATGGCAAGTGTTAATGCATGCATGACGATTGGGTGATAATAATTACTCCATGTGTTAAAATGGTGCCTAAATTCTGCCACCACTAGATGAAAAGAACAATATTAATCTAACTGTTTTAGATGTGGCGAATCAGAGGACTCAGGTGGTCCGATAAAGACTCACCCCTACTTCACGTTGCGAGCGACGAAATTTGGGTCCCACCTATAGCTCATTACAACTCGTAAGACTCACGACGCAAGGTTCATACGAATTGGGATTTGTTCCGATTTCATTATCTATTTAAATCTTCTGCTTTTTGTAATTTTGCAGCGCGGGAAAAAGTAGGGGCCCTAATGGAATACCGAAATCGGAGTGTTTGATATCCCCTAATGGGCACACACTTTGTGTAGCAAGCTTAAAGTACGTTTCGAACTGCGTCACAGATTACCGGAACTGGCCCTTCGACAGACACAAGTGTACAATAGTTCTTGCTTCCTGGGCTTATAAGGCGGAGGAAATAGATTACCACGCTATGAATCATTGGGTAACATAATTGCATTTTGGTAATCGTTGAGAGTGCTCGTGGTTATTCGCTTCAGTCTCGACCTACATACATACTGAATGTCCATTTCTACATTTTCTTCTGTCGAAAAGGAAATGTTTCCGGGTATAAGCGTATTCAATTTTACACCCAACGCCCAATGGAAGCTCCTGGCACTTGAGCATACTCAGGTAGAGGATGGAATCGCTGAGGGTTACACATTTCCAACGATCATATACACCGTCGCTATTGCACGGAACTCAGCCTCCATGCGAACTGTTATTTTAGCGCCTGCAATTCGTGAGTAATTATAATCTATTGCCATTCTATATTCAAATTTCATGTTGAATGACGCTAGATTTCAGTGTGAGTTTTAAATCACAGGAGTTCTCTAATGACTAACACTGTACTGTCTCTAATTTCTATAGTGCTAGTCGTCCTGACTTTAACGGTGCTCTGGTTGGACCCGATTTCCGTTGAGCGATCGGTAGTGGCAGTCCTCAACTTGATTTGCAATCTAATCTGTGTCATGAACTTGAACGAGCAGGTCCCTTTCAACGGTTCGACCACACCCTCGATATGTAAGCTTTACACATAAATAATAACGACGTAGGTATATGTATAGTCCGAGAAAAACAACGTCGGAACATAGCGTTGACACTGTATTATCAACAGGATCGACTGTACATTTCGTCCTACTAATTGTAAATGTTTCGTCTGCGTTTCGACCAGCAGCATAAAATTGACGCATTTACGGCAATGGTTACATTTTTATGACACTTTCCGTTACCGGAAAAGACCAAGTCGTCCTGACTACGATACACAACCAGTTGTCCGGAATTTTTCATACTGACACAATGTTTATATATTAATCGTATAGTTATTTCTTTCATTGTAGTTGATGTTATGAGTACACTTTTCCGACGGAACAATTAATTTATAATTAACCATGTAATACCGACAATTTTCAGTGGTATTTCATCAGGGTTCCATAGTTATTGCCAGCCTTGCTCTACTCCTGACGATTCTCCTGCGTCAAATGATGAAATTGTCGGTTTCCGCTCCTGACTGGTTGGCATCGGCTGCCTCCTCAATCCTGGCGAGCAGGGCTGGACAATTGATCCTACTAACAACTTTGGACCCGAAAGCTGCTGCGGCTGTCAGAGCAGACGAAGAAAGTGCTGGATTGACGACCTCGAGTGATTCTTCGATTCAAATCAAGTCCGGAAGCACCAACGTTTGGCGGCATTTAGCCGCTCTACTAGATCGCCTGGCTTTTGCCATTGTCTTACTTACATATCTCATTATGATAATTGTTCTCACACCTAGGAACGACGTCTTTGAGGTACCCGATGTGCCTACGTTCGATTTCCGGTTCTAGCGGAGTACTTGTCTTTATAAGGTCTGCAGGCAATGCTAAATGGACACCGACAGCGACGAGTTAAACAGGGTCAAGGTTTTGCGGCCATAACCTTGCACCGAACAATTGTTATTCGACATAATGTCAAGATGTTTTGAACGAGTATCGACGAAATATTGACCCTCTGATCATTTGTTTACCCAGATGTTACGAATGATAAAATATCCAAGATTTATAAATTGTTCACCACTTACATTTTGCGTTTAACAAACGTGACTCTAACCCCTATATAGGAAGAAATGTTCCTGTACCGTAAGAATTGATACTTACGAATACGTCGAGACCGGAAATGAATCTTAAGGAGACATATACACCTTAAACTAATAAATTCGAGGTCATTTTTAAAGAAACACAGTTGATAGAAGAATAAGTTTTACTTATTGTAGTTTCACCCTAGTTTAGGGTCATCTTTGGGGATTGTTTCCCTGGTTAAACAAATATCCTAACTATATTACGAAGAGCGGTTCAGCCTTGGAGAGATGCCGTCGCGTTTTCATTTCTACATCACGTTGTGTATCACTGTGATGCCATCTTTCATCTGTAATGATTGGGATTTTTCACGAATAAAGTAAACAGTTATGCACATGGATTCCACCAACACTACCCAGCAATTTCATTTAGAATTTTTTTCGGCAATCAAAAAACACAGTGATTAAAAGTACTCCGCTAAATATGGGCTGGAAAAAATGATAAAAAATGGTTAAATTCCGAATATTGTTGGTGGAATCCATGCGCATAACTGTTCACTTTATTCACGCAAAATCCTAATCATTTCAGATGAAAGATGGCATCGCATTCATGTACAACGTGATGTAGAAACAAAAACGCGACGGCATCTCTCCGGGGCTGAACCGCTCTTCGTAATATAGTTAGGATATTGTTCAACCAGGGAAATAATCCCCAAAAATGACCCTAAACTAGGGTGAAACTGCAATAAATAAAATTTATTCTCCTATCAACTGTGTTCCTCTGAAAATCACCTCGAATTTATGAGTTTAAAGTGTATATGGCCCCTTAAGATATTCGTGATGTATTTATGTGAGAAGAATTTACAGACCATCGACCACAGTATGTAATAATGTGGAAATTGGAGAATACATAGTCATGTAATAGCTGTTTTTATACAATCTACCAATATCTCCAAATGACAGGGTCACTCCATATCACACACCACATAACGTGCCTTGAAAGAGCTCTTGCGAAACAGTGAGAATTAGATTCAGCTTGTGCAAGGTGATCAATGAAAATCACTGTGGCACTTGGAAATGATTATTTATAGTTTTCTGAAAAGAGTTGTGATATGGTGTCTCAGGTTCAGGTTCGTAGACATAAAAGCTGATTGGTGTTTTCTATGATGTGTAAGTACAACATTGTTCTCATTAATATTGACCGCAAAATCTCATGTACCGACAAAAGGAACCATTTAGAGGTCAATAAAAGGAGCGTTACCCATAGATGTCTACGATGAAAGTTATCGGCAAAGCACTGCATTTTATGTTCTCTCATTAACGGATATTTCTGCGTCTCTGGTTTCAATGAATCAAATCAGCAACAGATAAGTTCAATCAATATTCGTTCTTGGGGGCGTTTGCCAGAGTCTGATTTCACCGCAACGTCTGCATCACCATTTTGACGATTGCGCGTCGCTCTGTTCATCAAACCATCGTCGTTGTTTGGACTCGAGTTGCCCGCGCAAGCTGGTCTGTCATGCAGACAAAATTGCTGGTCTTGGGGTTCAGCCTCTTTGCCATTCATTCCACAAAGTTACCTGGTGAGTTTCGATCGTTGAATATTTTCTTACTGCTTACTCAATTCACTATTTTTGTGATGGATATTTCTTCTGTGTTTCTAATTCATTCCAAGTGTGTTTTTCTTCCGCTTAAAACCCCTACCAGTTGACGCAGCTCTGGACTGTAAAAATATTGCGGATGATGCCCAGATCACTTTGCGCCTTCAAAAAGACTTGTTCTGTCATTACGATCCCGTAATTTGTCCTAGTACAACAGACCTACAAGAACTTTCTACATCGAATCATATACGAGAAAGTTAGACAGATGATTCTCTGCGTGTGTAATTTTGGGAATCACATTACAATGATGGATAATAAATAATTGATCTGAATCGATACAGCAGAACCTTGTCACCCTTCTATCAATTCATCACGGCATTCAGCCACCACTTTACAAGTTATGGGTCTATTTTTTCAATCATCCAATCACAACTACATGATACGATTGATACAAACCACTAAATACTATCCCGAGATAATTGATTTCTTTCATATTCCTGATACTTTCTTTTTGTTCATAAAAAAAGTGAAACAGTAGACCAAATTTTCGATCGTTTCAGGTATAACGTCAGTCTTGTCGGCGTGGTAAATGACAAGTTCCAAAAATAGAACGATCATATTGTGTGACACGTCTATGATATACATTTATTCGTCTCTCCTATCATCCATCATACATTTCTGTCATTTCAAGACTGGGATGTTATACCAATGGATTTCCATCACCAAAGCATTTTCAGCTAGATCTGGATATCCGCGTATCTGCAGTCTCGCGGAATCAAACGGCGACAGATAAGCTCGTCGAGGTCAGCCCTGGGGGCGTATGTAAGTTTCGTATTTCATGGGCGTCCACGTTTCCCCGTTCACTCATCATCCAGGATCAGTTTGTTAAACTATTCTCACAGTTGAGCTCTGCGTGTCTCTTCCGCCATGCATCCGCCATTACCGGCCCTCGGATTGGTCTTGCTCGTCGTTTGTACGTCGAAATTCTCGGGTGAGTTACCTGCACCGACAAACGTATTCTCTAGTACATTGCAGTATTTCAAACACCTTTTTTTTTCGTCCGGAATCCGTGACAGTTGAGGCAAAGGCCAACTGTAACAGCGATGCACCAGACGACTCGGACACTGCGCGTCTACGAAGGCGTTTGTTATGCAATTACGACAAAACCGTTCGTCCGACCGACAATCACACCTCGACAACCTCGGTGCTCGTCACCCTCTTTCCGCAATCCATCGACTTCGTAAGATGTTTTTATGGTGTTTCAAATTATCGCATGATTATTAATTTTCTGCACCGTTAACGAATCTCGTTCCAAATACTCACGTGAAGTATCTTTGCCGTTGCAGTATGATCGTGGAAATATCCTGAAGCTTCACGCTTGGATGTCATTGGTGAGTAAACGAGTCAACACTTTTCAGAATGTGGAAAAAAAAGAATTGGCTTTCCGTTTGGAAATAATCCTTAACTTCATGGCTTTTCTCGGTGTCGCTAAATCTCACATCTAGTGCAATTTAACAAAAGCTTTTTCACGCATAAAATAAATGAAAAATGGTAAGTAATCTTATTTTTCTCAGGAGTGGTATGACGACTATCTGAGTTGGAAACGTGCGGATTTCGGAGATTTAAAATTCATGCCAGTTAGAAGTGATGAAATTTGGATGCCGCCATTATCGATCTACAACTCGTAAGTCATATTTCGTATAATTTTTCCATCGATCGGTGAAACACGTACTTGTACTATCGTTCTGTACATAACTTAACGAACTTCGATTACGTTAACGAAATCCTTTTATTTATACTTCCGTAGCGTGGAGATGGGCAACGACGGAATTCACACAACAAACTGCTTGGTACATTTTATGGGAGCAGTTGTCTGTGTCCCAATGGTCCAATATTCGGTGAGTTGCGTTTCGAACTACCAGGACTGGCCGTTTGACAGGCACAATTGTACAATTCTTCTCGGTTCCTGGACGCATAAAAAAGAGGAAATAAATTACCACACCATGGAGAAGGAGGTACATTTCTTGCGTGCACATGTGACGTAATTTTGCAACGTTGACAAAGGATCGAACTATAGTTTGTATTAAGAAAACAAAAAGAAAACGTCGGTTTTTTACAGATTTACATGCATCCAGCAAAGATCTTATTCGATTTCGTACCCAGTTCTGAGTGGAGATTACTGTCACTTACCACTGACACTAGAATTGACGGACTCACGGAATCCAATTACACATTTCCAACGATAATGTATAACGTCATCATTGAACGACACTCGAATTTGATGCAGGTCACTATAATCGCACCAGCAGTTCGTAAGTATGAATCGAATTATCGCGGTGTGAAAATGCGGTCTAACTAGTACAGCCGTACCAGTTTGAGTGACGTTAGTACCTACCAGTTGTGGCTGTATTCATTCCGTGTAATATCTGCCACAAATGGTAACAGAGGTGTTCAATTTCATCGATGCTAACACTGATTATCCAATAAAAAAAACCTGGCCAACTCCGAGATGAATTTCAATCACGAATAATCGATTAATTGAAGAGATTGACAGCCAAATTAATAAATACGGACTTTACGAAAGGTGGCCACAAATGATGCAGTGACCAGACGCGGTGCATCCATCTTACATAACACATGTGTAATTTCATTCCAGTGCTAATCATTGTGACTTTAACTGTGCTCTGGTTGAATCCAAACTACCCAGAACGATTGATAGTGGCAGTCCTCAACCTGATCTGCCATTTAATCTGTATCTCGGACGTGATTTGGCAAGTGCCTTTCAACGGTTCGAGCACGCCCTCGATACGTGAGCATCGATAACTTTAACGTATATTTTCGGTCAAATTAGACGTATTTCAATAATGGATGGTGTTACAATGCTGAAAATTTTCAGTCTTCTTCCATCAGAGCTCGATGATCGCAGCCACCTTCGCCCTCTTATTGACCGTCGTCCTGCGCCAGCTTGGAGAAATATCGGCCAGCACTCCTGTCTGGTTGGAAACCACGACATCCACCATCCTGGAAAGCAGGGCTGGCCAGTTGATCCTGCTGACGATTTTGAGACCTAAAGCTTCCAGGTCACTTGGAGCGGAGGAGGCCAATGCAGGATCTGCAGACGCCAAGGTTTTTTCGGACAACGTCTACTCCGAGAAGTCAAACGTGTGGCAAAATCTCGCCACTATTCTAGACCGACTGTCTTTTATCATCGTGCTGTTTACCTACCTTATCATGATTTGCGTTCTCGCTCCTAGAAACGACATTCTGAGCGTTCCTGAAATGACGCCTTCGTGATCGTTCCTCAAAACCAGGGCGGCATTTTGTTATCCAGTTTTGCTTGTACTGGAAATAAGATGAAGAGAAAAATTTTGTGTTTTGAAAATTACTTGGTACAATTTACAACCCATATTTAATTTGCAATGCCGCAACTGTTACGAGGTCGAAACTGACCCTCTGAATTTATTTATTCGTACTTATGTCATTTATTCTTCATGCAGCCTTTTTTTCAAGAATCGTCGGTATTCTTTGGTTATTTTATCTGAAATATATGCTAAATCCAAGAGTCACTGCAATCGCAAGTGAAGCATTTTTCAACAATTTGAAAAAACAATCTTTAAGGCTACAAAGAAAAAAAATTGTCTCAATTTCGTGCACGCCTGCAGTTAAGGGCTTAAAATGAAATATTTCACTCACATATGTAGTGTGCTTCACATACGATATGTATGCAATTATACATAAGTATATACAATAAAGTCGTATTGCTACAAATTCCGGGGTGCCGATAACTGCGATCGGTAATAAATTTGCACGATGGCGGAACAATCGCCTTCCGGATCTCCGATATTATAGAACCAAATCAGCAAACAATAATGAAAATAAAAAAACCTTTACAAGCTGCGTTGAATATAAGCAAATTCTGTGATTTCATTATTAAATGAAAACTATCAACACAGCCATCTAAATTCATAAAAACATCGGTAGCATAGAAACAATCATATTCAATCATAGTTTAATTTATGTCTAGACCATTTGGTTATGGACTTATTTCTACCAATTGTATAAACCTAGATACACGACGATATTACAATGCTGATAAGTCTTGGCGTTATGCCACTAAAATTTTAAGCATCGACGTCAACTTCGAAAGCTCAGGCACGAAATGGTTACAACATTTTGAATAACGAGCTACGTTCAATTTGGTATTGTGCATATATGCCTATTACATGCAACACATGTCCAATGTGAACCGAGAGAAGTGCGCACGTCTGCACAGAAGAAACAGCCACAGAGAGAGAGAGAGAGAGAGAGAGAAAGACGAAAGACTCTCGGAGGGCCAGAGAGAGCGAGAGAGTGAGAGAGAGGGAGGGTGTATATAAGGCCTGCAAGTGCGTGGGATACTGTTGATGGCACAGGTCTCGCCCACATTCGTTGGACAGCTAACATTTAGGCGTGTCACACAGTAAGTGAATATAAAATTAACGCGAGTATGTCTGTGTGCGCTATGCAACCGCGTAAACCGTCGTATTTTACACGCGTGTTCAGATTCGACACATCTTCGGGTCGCCGTTTATTACTCTGCAGTGGTGAAGGCTTTTTGCAAATTTGAATGAAAAAATATAGGTACCATCGTATTAGTTGATTGATTGGTTCTCAATTTGGTTCTTCTTTTTCTTTCTTTTTTTTTTATTCCTGAAGTAAAATTGGAGAAACGATAAAATTCAACGTTTATTATGATAATCGTAAGCCTGCGGGTTTTCAACTTGCCCCGTTTTTTGCGATAATATATGTACATACACATGTACGTTGAAATTCCTCAAGTTTATCCATATCCCGCTAATATTTTTTGTTAATCATATATAATTGCTCAGAGATCAATGCCTTGTAGTCACAGAATAATATTGTGACCGGTCAACTATCGTTTTTTTTTTAATCTCAGATCTACGTATAATAAGATCATTAATACCGTTTTAAATTTATTCCTGGTTTGTATAGTGTTATAATGTAGGTATATATCAACTCCACGTATACAGTACATAGTACGGTGGTCAAAGAAAGGAAAAAAAAAAAAAAAAACTATTTACGGTTATAAATATAAAAACCAGTTGTATCGTAGAATATATTTATTTATCAAATTTACACAAAATGCAACAACCGCGAGTGTACGCGTGATAGTATACCTATAACTACGAGTATTTACTTCCTGTCGAAAGAAGACCGGAAGTTCGATTCCTCGGATTACTCAACGGCGAAGTATCGTCGCGTGGGCGACGCACGACGATTCGGCAGGTAGTTAATAATATTTGTGTGTATTGACGTAGGCGGTGCCGTCTTTGGAATATAAGAGTAAATCCTCAAAGTTTCTCTTAAAATCTCGATTCCGATTGGTTTTCAAAAATTTCAAAACCCTCAGGCATCCTATCTGTAAGATAAGTAATAAACATAAATCAGTCCATATTGTTATGTATAAATAACTGTGCAGTGAATAGTTTCGTTATACGTTTGCCGAGAGGAGTTTTATTGTGTAGTATTACATGTGTATATATATATATATATATATATATGTATGTGCAAATTTTTTACGATCAAGACGACCGTTATACCAAGTCTATGCATTATTATATTATACACACCGTACCGGAAGAGAGAAGAAAGATGACGATGATGAAAAAAATGCGCGAAAATCCGTTGGTCAACGAATCTGAATTCCGGTTTTTTCGCACCCCTATCCAAAAACCGCGCTTTATACGAAGGTGAAACTGGACGTTATAAATCCTCGATCATACAATGCAATCGTACCTACAACAGACAGGATCGCAACGTCGAAGACGCTCATGTATAAACATAAAACGTGCGTTAGCGTCGTAGAAAAACCGTCTTTCCTAGTGACCGGTTGCCGTCGACGTACCTACGTAAGCACATCAGACACTCAAAGTTACAGGGGTGGCGACCGACGGACATCGCGACGAACACAATTAGGATCAGAGTCGAGGTCCGAGGATTCCTCGATCAGGTTTTCGTTCCCACCGCCGCCGAGGAGACGCTCTTGTAACTAACACAATGCGGACGAAGGAAGGGGCGGAAAACGCCTGGACAACGGCCGGTGCGCGGTCGCGATCATCCCCTGCGGGAGGGAGAGGATACGGAAAGCCTGTGGAAGTCGCGACGTTCACACGACGTCGTTTCGGACCTACCTCGGACAGTCCGGCGTCCTTCTTCTCACTGCGGGGAAAAACCGGATTTCGCGGCCTGCGAGGGGCTGCGGAAGGGTTGACCGCTCAACCGCTGGTCTCCTCAGGATGACCCCGGAATCCGGAAACTGGCCAAACCGGATCTGTCGGTCACTCGGTCCGGCTGCTACCTCCCTGTCTCATTATCATTATCGTCCTCATTGTTGTCGCACCTCGGACCCGTTCTGACCGGCCACTTTCGGGGCTACCGAAACACTGAAACACCGAAACACCGAAACATCGACGGGGTGACAGGTCCGCCCTTAAGCTGCGACGCGAGCCTTGCGATTCCTGTGAGAACTCTGAGTTAAGCGAGCTCTCAGACCGGCTCGAAGATCTGTTATCTAACTTGTATCGTAATTTGATTGGCCTTTTTTTTCTTTTTTCTTAGCCAACCGGGAGCGATAGGGCGTCGTAATTAGCCGATATTTCAAACCGCAGACGCCACTTGCATCAACTAGTTTATCCTTCATAATCGGTATTCGCATTCTTTCGTTGTATATACACGTTAATTAATGTTGACTGGTTTTGTGATATCTGAAGAATCTGCACTTTTGAACATTGTTCTTTGATTCTAGTCGAAAAGCTGTTCATGTATTTTGGGAAATTTTGCACAACACTTCATGTTGTAAAGCGATTTTAGAGAAATCGGTTGAAAAATTAGGGAAATCGTTCGAAATCCTGTAGATCATTTATAATTTATTCGGAAATCGTTTGAATCGCCTGTCAAAGTTACTTGAAATCGTTTAAAATCGCGACGGAATTAGTTGCTCGATGTAATCGAATGTCTTGGAAATTGAAATCGTCTGAAATCGGTTGAAATTTCAGAAAAAAATGACAACGTGGTTTAAATATGTTGCTTAAAAAGTATTTGTTCGTTTTAGGTAATCAGACTTACCGATCATAGCCTTTTAGATCTGATTGTTAATCCTGTTTTTATTTTTTTATGAATATTCAAATTCGTCATCTTTACAGTTTGAGAGCTACAATCGATTGTTTTCATGCGAATTCTTGGAGGCGTCGCGTCGTGCGCATAGTTTTATATTATTTGCTTTTTCACTGGACGCGATCAGGATTTTTCTGTTCTTTTTATCATCTTGTATCTTTTCCTCTTTATTATACTATACATGTAGGTATACTTTTTTCGGTTTCTTTTGTTTTATTAAAATCGAGCCGGCGAGGTGAATCCTGTCGAAGTATCCTTAAGATCCTAAAAATATCCCAACGATGACGACGCAACGCGGCCCCTGGTCAATCCGACCTCTGGCTTATCTCGTTGATCCTTTTTTCCAAGTCCTGCGACCGAGTGCAGCTTTCGCGATCCTCCGCCGTGCGATAAATGCGATCCACTGCAGTTTTCGCCCCCTGATCGTCCAAGGCGTGCATATATGTATATATATATGGCCTCGCCATTCCTTTCGGAATAAACATTCCGAAGTACTCGAATATCCTGTAGATTTCAAGCTGCTGCTGGATTATGAATAATAAATTGCCGCTCTCATATCCAGGGAAAAATACCTACGCAGTAAGTTTTTCTGCCCGACCGACGACGTTTCTTCGTTTTTTCCTTTAAGTATTGTTTCTTCTGACGGTTTAAAAAATATTCTTCCCAGAATTCGTGCGAATTAAGAGTTGATATTTTTTTCCCACTGATGATCTTCTTATATACCCGCGAAATTCTTTTCTGGACATTCATACAACGGTATGCCTGTAATTTAATACCTACCATTTGAATAAATCGTTGCGTGGATTAAACATTTACATTTTTCACGTCACTAAAAACCAAAATTCAATTTTGCGAACTTATAGGTTTGTGTGTATAAAACAGCGTGTCTTTATCTTCTAGATCAAATTCGGAGATCGATCAGCTGCGCAAATTCTATCGAAAGAAATTCACATGAAATCTATGTAAAAAAATTTAATTTTGGCTACGATAAAGCCACTCAAAATAACTTCGGTTTGACGAATCTACACGTGACAAGTTATTGGAAGGCGGAAGACCTTCTATCCGGGAATAATGTGCCTGCCTAGATAACGACAGAATAGCCAGCAATCGCCTGGAGCAAGTAGTTTTGCAGCGATATGCACACGCGGTTCAAATTCCAGGGCGGGAACTTTGCCATCTTAGGTACATACAATTCGCACTTGCGGGCTCTAAACAAGCCGCGAGTCCTTCTAAACAACGTCTCACGGGATTATATATGTATACACATATAGGTATTAAAACCCTTCATCCTTTTTGCGGAACCTTTGATTTACACGAGCGATACGGGCGTAAATAATGACGAGTACGTATCGCAAAGTGCAATGCACTTGCATTATACGCCAGACTTCACCGAGTCTCTTGATTTGTATGCACGATTGCATACCTACGAGGAAATATTATTCGCGGGATGAAAACGAAGGATTTAAGGGGGCTATAAGCCAACTGACGAGCAAATATAAGGTTTATTCAAGAATTTTTTTAATACGCTTTTACTGTAAATATTGATATAGGCTTTGTTAGGCTTAATAAATACACTTTTGAATTACTTGATGATACAAATAATGATTTAAATCGTGTTTAAAACTCATTATTATGAAAAACTTTTTTTACGGGAAGTGAATGTTTGTTTGCAAGGTGTAATATGATAAAATTTTATGTTTCAAATAATGAACCAGGTAGTGCTAATTCAGTTTTGTTGTAATTTTTTGAAATTGTTATGAAAACTATTACCTACAAACACATAATTTCATTTCAAGTAAATGTGTGATACGATTTTTCGTTCATGCATTCATAGAAATCGTTGTTCAATAATTTTTCTCAAAAATCTGTTTCTCTTTCTTACCGAATAAATATGAAAAATAATTATTCCGTGTGAAAAAATAACACAATAAGTGATCTTTTTCTTTGACTTTGTAAAGTTATCCGAATGAAATTTATTCGATTCGAACAAAAATTTTCCTGTCGAAAGCGAACATCTTCTTACGCCTGGATAAGGAAAAATAATTTTCCTTGCATGCAAGATTAATATTCAAACAAAGTCAGACCACCGTACCTGAATAAGTTAAATAAAAATACCAAACGATTTGATATACTTTACCGCACTTTAGCTACTTTTCCGTATAACGATATGCTCGAGTTGCTTGTTAAAATTCGATTCGAAAAGCAGCTGTGAATAATTAACACCAGTGAACGTGAACGTCGTCGTTGTTGGATTTCCAGAGCGTGCAGGCTTCGTGTCTCTGCACTCTGCATCGGGGTGGAGCTGGGCGAGGTTGGTTATGATTTATGCGAAATCGGATTGGTCCCAACTCCTCGCCGTTCTCGACGGTGAGTCGAATGAGCCATTTAGGTGTCGCCGAGCTCCCGCAAGCCGCACGACGACGCCTCGTAACGTCCATGAATACACCTCCACCCATACCTGGATGTATATCGTAATTAACGCCGATTAATAACTCCAACAAGTCGATCGTGCGGCGTGAGAGCGCGTGTATTTTACCGGGAATTAAAATATTATATATTTACGCATAGGCTTTACGCATCGCGGAACACGAGATTAGAGCTTGCAGATCTGGAGATATGCTGACTGATAACATACGATTACGCAGAACCGCAAATATTTTCGCATATAATTACGTGTACGCTCAGTTTATTTCGTATTCGGTTCCGATTATATGTTAGTGATAACGGAGAATGGTCTGTCGTCTGCTAAAATCTAATGCGCATGCGTTGAAATTCGAGATCAGTTGTTTACCAGGGCGACCAACCGTCACGGACGTAACCTAAAAAATTTTACGCTTGTCGCTGGCAGTTGTTCTCAATACCGACATCGCGGCGGTTGGTCAGCCTGACAAAACAACTGCTCTCGACGTTTAGCGCATGCGCATTACATTGGAGGAGACGATGGACTATTCGGTCGTTATATAATCACTCTGTATGTATGAATAAGATTTGGAACAAAGTTTGGCAAGGATTATAGAAGTTCAGCTTGTAGGCCTCGAAGTATTTTGCTTTTTTTGATGCGCTGATATGTACACTTGGATTATTTTCCCGCCATTGAAAGTGAGAATGATTTTTTTATTTTTAATAGTATAAACAGTTGCATGTGTACTTGAATTTACGTAATCATATTCTCACGATATCATCCATTAGATGCATACGTTTTCTGAAAAATTCTGTCGTTGGAATTTCTATTCATGTTTTCCACCATTGATACCGTTGGTGTATAATTATTATAATTTCAGCCGTGTCGATTCTTCATAGAATAATATGAAATTATCATTGTTACGTAACGGCCGCTTATTGCTCAGGTACATTTGCAAATCTACATAAATTGATTTATAGTCACGCGTTTATAACGTGTAATATTAAACTTTTACACCCAGGGGCTAACATAAAATATTTCACACTTTTATTTTTTTCACCAATTTTTTACCTTCTTTTTTTTTCTTTCTTCTTTCTCTTTATATATATATATATATATATATATATATATATATGCGTACTTTTAATACCTCTGCGATAATTTTAATATACATATAATCCTCAACGATATACAAATTGATAAATTTATTTACCGTACTGCTTTCGATATTACAATCGTGTATAACGCAATTTTTTTACGGTGTGCAGTTAAGAAGACGCGTTGTCATAACGCTACCCACAGAAGATCAACAATTATATATTACATAGACAGATTCCAAAGTCTATTATCACGCTTTTCTGCATATATACATGTATATATATATATATACAAATTATTACACACGCAAGATGCTGCATGTATGCAATATATATGCCATACCTTCATCATTATACTATACAGTTTCACCGGAGGCAACTATTAGCGGATACTTATTACAGCCGTGTCCGGAACTTTCGTACAAGTTTATATCTTGAAGATGTTATACATTTCACCTATACATATGGCCACTATTTATGTATAAAGTATCATCCTTAAGTTCTACCTGCGTGTAAAGTCTTCCTCTGTAATGTCAGATGCACGCTTCAGAATCAGCTAGGTATATATATACAATATACATATATATTATATACATAACATGAATGTGTAAACGTGTATTTTCTACACCGTTCCGATAATGTCGTGGAAATTGGTGTGAGAAATTAACTTGTAAGTAGTTACGTTCATCCAACCAATGAATATCAGAGTTACATAAAGCTCGACAAGGTTTCGGTAAAAAATGAAACATTCGTTCATCGATTACTGGTAGGTAGTAGAAGGTGCACTGAGATTGAAAAAAAAATCTGTGGCTCAATTACCAGATCATTATATCCTAATCATAGACTTGTGAAATATAGGCAGATATTTGTTAAATTCTAGTACAAATGTGTATACTGAAATCACGATTCACTGAACTCGGTTTTTATGCCAACTCAAATTGTGATTACAGTTTACACTATATTATATATATTTCTCAGATCAAGAGACGCCATTAACGATCCGGATGCGAGTCAGCGAAGTGAAACTCAAAGCGTTTCTATACGGAATTGTTGATTCAATTTTTAAGCTGTATAACATTTTGCAATAATACAAACAGTATGTATAGATGAAAAAGATTTTCAGGAAGAACCTGCGATGAAAATCGGTAAGTAAATTCAATTTTTGGAAAATTTTAAGGATCTATTTAGAAGAATGCAATAGGTTGTATATTCGGAAAAACCTTAAAAACAGTAAGAAGGAAAAATCTTCCCACTTCGGCCGTAGGCTTAAAAATTTTGACATCTGACTCCCGATTTTTGAGAATTTGTTCAGATTTTGAAATCGGTTCGCTAAATAAAACAATGTTAAAAAAATTGTCGAAAATTCAAACTAGGTGCGGAAAAATCTAAAAAAAAAAAAAAAAAAAAATTATTGCTTTTTAATGTGAGAACAATCACATAAAAAATCGCCGGTCAAATCTGAGAGATGAAAGGTCGGATGCAGGTTGAAATGGGATGGACTACCCCATATCTACCCATAAATGTTAAGTCATTTTGAATATCTCTCAATCAGTTAAAGTTACGAAAATTCTATCGCAGTATTTTTTTCATAGAGCCTGAAATATCTCCCAAGAAACTGTATTTAGCTAGTTTGTAAGTCCACCCGTTTACAAGAAAACAAAAAAATTCAAACACCTTCCGATTGTGAAAGAGAAATTCTTTTTTTTTAGGCACACCCTAATAGCAAACCCCATGTATACGCAGCATCGACAAGTCGATGGGTCAAGGCCAAACCGCTTGAAGCTCGAGTGGTTTAGGTTAGGTTAAGTTAGGTTAGGTTAGGTTAGAAGTGTACCAAAAAAAAAAACGGTCTGGTGCAAAGAGCCGAAGCATTAACAGCCGCATGCGAGCATGGATGAGGCTTTGCAGGATTTGGAGCAAACGCTAACCGGTTTGGCGCCTTTCTACATACATATGTACCTATACATATATATGTATACATACGCGTATACCACATACCGCGGTATACATAATACACGAAATTGCGCAACGGTGATCGGTTCGGAAATTGAGGCGAAAAAACAAAAAAAAAGGTAAAGAAAATACATAACCCAGAGTGTAAAAAAAGACGAAAAGCAGGGAACCGAAGAAGGAAAAAGTGAGGCGCCGCTCCGCTGAATTGAGAATTCAAACGCCAACCTGGACAATACAAGCTAAGCCGATATAATGGCGATATCTCTTTTCCTCTTCGCCTACTAGGTACATCCATCCATCCCAATTCGGTTCGTCCGACTCTCTGTCTGTCTGTCTGTCTGTCTGTCTGTCTGTTTTCTATAGAGCGTTGAACAGGCTGCATTATGGGAAGGTGTGTAAGGTTATGTATAATATATATAATGCGGCTGGGGGGGAGGGGCATAAAAGACCTCGGTTTCGAGGAGATCAGACGTTGGCTTTTCGACGTACCTATACATATAGCCGCACCGATGCACTGCAGCGGAGGGTGTCATGCCGTCTTTACATTAGACGAGATCTATTTCGGCTGGTGCAACAGCGTTATGCAGGTAGGTTAGAAGAAGAGGAGAGAAGAAGGAGAGAAGAAGGTATATACACCGTGATATAGGTATAATAACAACGCTGAGCCGAGGGTTGCGGGGGTGGATTTCGGAGCCGTTGTCTGCACCGTCCAATTTCGACAGGTGATTTTCCACCCTAACTGCAGCCCACCCCACGCACGGGTATTGACGAAGAATTTCAATGGGAAGGCGCACATTTACGTCGTTTCGACTCCGCACCGGATCAACACCGCGTGACTGGAAGACCGCGCAGGGGATCCTGATGCTGCAGGTCCGTTGATCCCCCGGGATTTCGTTAGACGTATGCTCGAGGTAGGTACCTTGTACCTATGTACCTGTATTCTGAGTGTGTGTGTGTCCATGGACTACGTACACGGGCTGCAGGTAGGATAGTCGACGAAAATAAAAAAAAACCGTCGACTAGCTGCGGCGACGCCGCTGATCCATAGACGCGCACTGACGCAGACCCGGGAATCCGCGTCTGGTGTTAAGGCCCTTTTCAGGCCCAGGTAGCCTCACCCCTGTGCTCTGTAGCCTGGACGCGCCAGGGGTGCGGACCCCATCATCCCTCGGACCCACTGACTCTGTGACCGAGTAATCCTGCATTTGCACTATTCGAAAAGGGTATATGAAAAAATAAATAAAATTTCTAAGAGTTTTAATCAACGATTCTAACATATCGAAAATTGTAGTTGAAGTAAAAATTTTTGTCTCGACAGCTGAAATTCTTGCTGTGACTTAATTTAACAATGACTTTTGCTGGTCCAGTGATTTTTTACTTCTCCGAGATGGTGTTCGGATAAATGTTCAACTTGTTGAAGTCGGATCGCGAGGGATACAGCGAAATAATTGAAAATATTATACGCGGATGTTAGTTCGAATCACTTGAAGACAAGTGTTTTGAATTGTGTGATGTTCATTAATTTTAAACGATTTGTCGTCATTTTTTTCAGTGATCGAGTGCTTGATCAGAAAATCGCTGAACATCATCCAGAATCAATTGTGTGAATGAATTGAAATTCTATACTTGATTTCCAAGTAAAAGGCTGGTCGTTTCTGTTTGATCATTTTTACGAATCTCCTTCTTCCGATTCTTTGAAACAATTACTTTAAAAATATGGCGATTTATTTATCGTATTTATTGACTTCTTATTTATGTATTTCCAGGCGCGTTTATCAGACAAGCAATTTTGTTAGTCGATTACAAAAGCTGTAATCTGCTTCGCGTGTTACGTCGTGTCATCTAAATCTTTTTCCGTACCTTGCACTCGCCGATCCCCGGAAGAAGAAGAAGAAGAAGAAGAAAAAGAAGAAGAATAAGACGAAGGTAAGTATGAAGTGGAGCATCATGGGCGGAGATAAATGAGTGCGTAGGCTGACATTGCGTAATATATTACAGCTCTGACTCCGAGTGCAGTAGTTGTTTGTTGTACACGTGTGTTATAACAGCCGCGGCATTTTTTGTACCTCGAAAAGTGACATGGCGGCACATAAAGTCAGTATTTTCGAAAATTGAAATTGATCATTTTACTTGTCTTGCCTCGTCGAAGTCATGCAGATAAACGGCGTGACTTTCAAGGAAGTTTTCAAATCTCAGTTTCAACTTCTGTATCATTTTTCCGCAACAATAGCTTGTCACCATTTCGCTGATTGTCAGTGCCACGAGGCGTTTTCACGACGAAAGAAGTAGTGCACAGCTGTGATAACCTTCTTTCATTCTGATCCCCCAAGTCATTTAGATCTCATTGGACACTTGTTTGACGTTTAGTTGCAGTTTATGCGGTTTCAAATACTTATCCTCATCATTGTCTGATAGGTAACGTATAAACGTTACCGATTAGGTATTAGCGCGATGGTTAATTGTGCTCATCCGTTCGACTAAGTATATGTATGCGTAGGTATATAAAGATTGTGCGTTCTGAGATCTTCTTCTTATTCTCAGCTTATTAATATTCATAGCCAATTATGTAATTCACCTGCGTGTATAAAGTGGATAAATTTTTATCCTATGACAATACTCCAGCGAAAGGTCAAAAGAGTTTTGCAGCAAGATGTGTCATAGTTACGACAATACAATACACATCGAAAGTTCACGAGGCTGAAGTTATAGTGAAGTTATAAAAAATGACTATTCGGCACTTTTAGAGTAGCTCAAAAAGTTGAATTTCCAAATCTGAGTTTGTTCATGCTTCGTTAATGGTTTATTAAATTTCAGGTAATCCTCTAAGGTTGCAAAATAACGAATTGATTTCAAAGAATCGTCATTACAATAACGTCACGAACTTCGTCCGAATGAAAATTCATATCAAACATACGTTGTAGTTGTTTGTAGTCTGAACTGAACCGATATATATATATATATATATATATATATATATATATATATATATATATATATATATCCTTATGTTCGATATCACGTTTGACATTACGCAGTGACACATTGAGACCAATAAAGCAACCATCAATGTTTCCAATATGAAGTACCAGTACAGTTCCTCGGCATGTGCATCTTCGAAATACATCCTGTCCATGGTTAAGCGTCCTACGCCACTGCCGAAGATGATAATATTGGTAGGTACGTGTGTAACTTAGGTACACATGTGGTGTTCGAATTTCGAAGAGTGAAAAAATGAAAAAGGAAACTTTAAAGAGCGATGGGATAGGCCCAGCGAACGGAGAAGACGAAGGAGAAGAAGAGGCCGAAAGATGTCGGACCGTGTATCCGTGCACCCATGCACATGGATACCTACAATTTAGTCAAGCGTGGTGTGGCATCGACGTGTATGTTACAGAGTGCTTCCTCCTCCTCCTCCTCCTCCCCCTCTGCACCGCGGGGTGAAATACGCGTGTATGGCTGACACCGAGGTCCGGATTCGCGTGAATGTTATACCTTCGTGTGCATGGTTAGTCGATGTTTTATAGATGATAAAACCACGACACCATATACAGACACATATAGAGAAGCATGTGTGTAAAGCCATAACCGCAATCCATACAGCGAGCTTATGGCATGTGAGAGAGAGAGAGAGAAACCCTATATTTATTGATTTGTTTACGCCAGGCCAAGGCCGAGCCCAAAATTAGAAAGACTTGAAGATTGTTGGACGCGTCCAGGTTTCGCGATCAATATGCATCCATCCATACTCTTTACTCAAGTTCTTTGTTTAATATATAATTATATACAAGCATTGTGTACACACTGTTGTGTTCAAGTACCCATCGGTTCACACTTGACATCGGTTATTACTGCACACTACGCTGGTCAATTATAGTTAGTTACAGTAGCTATCCAGCGCTGTATTGACTCGTATTTCATTGATAGTATAATTAGGTAGATATATGTTAATGATGGATACTGCATTTTATTAATTATTACTATTTTTATTTATTCTCTCGTATTAGTCAGAACAGTGGATCGTTTAAAGGGACACTTTTATTCCAGATTGTCTGATCAGTATTTACATGTGTATTACAATATATATATATAAAGATATTTGAGTTAGAATAAATCCTGCCACGGGCTGTCACAATTCTAGCGTATGTATAAGGTATAAGGTATAAGCTACCGCATGGAATCATGAACCGCAGAGCGTACCTACTCTCGCAGTAACAAAATCATAATAACATCTTATCGTCAGACTCTTACATTAGACACGTGACCTGAATGCCGGAGGCCATTATTCGGACTCTAATTTTGACTCATATAATCTAAGTTCCATCTGAAGTAGGTATAAGTAAGTAAATAAGTTATACAATGGTAGTTAGGTATGTACATAGAATATTATAGATATAAACCTCGCACTGCCGTGCAATACATAGTCTCTGTACATAACGTTATATACATATATATATATATATAAAATATATACAACGATACGATGTTATCATTATTACAACTATATTATAGCAGTGCGGTTATAGTAGCAATATCGATGAACGCGTGTACGTATAAGTATATAGGTAAAGCTTGAGCAGGTCAAAGTGTCGAGACGGCCGTCTAGGATGCAGATACGTAGGTACCTACGTACCTAGGGAATTACGTCCACCCGGGCGTAATTCACGTGTAGGTATGTAGTACGCGAGGTATAGGTATATAGGTATATAGGTATATAGGTAGGTACCTACCCATGCACCTACCGAAATAGGTATAAGGTAGAATTAAGGAGGGCGGAGGTAGACGGAGAGGAAGAAGAAGGAACGCTTGAATGAAACGTGGCTCTAACCGGTTGAGAACCATTCAAAGAGCGCGGCTGGGAGAAACGAAGACAGTCTAGCTAGTCTTGATAGTGTGAGGCGGGCGGCCATGAAGAGACTTCGATGCCCGGCTCGGCTCGGCGGTATAAGCGAGAGCTCTCGTGTCTCGGCCAACCGCTGTTGCTCTTGTATGGTGGACGACGCAGATAGTTATCCAGCGTCGAGCTCTCCGAGCCGAGCCGAGCTCGCGACGCGACGTCCAATTTTCTTTCTTTTATCTCATTTACTTTTTACCCTCCTCTCTCTCTCACTCTCTCTCACTCACTCTTTCACAGCATATACACTAACTATGATACATACGTGCGTGCGAACATACATATATAGTATATACACATATGTGTATGTGTATAATACGCGCCATTTTTTTTACCCTCTCTTTTACATCGAAACCCTCCAAGAATCGGATTCGCGGCTTTGCTGCCTCTACGCGTAAATATGTGTAGGTATTAGTAGGTATAGGTATAACTGCTATAGCTCTCGACGCTGCGATCGGCGCCGCCTCGGGCTTATAATACCTATACGCGATGCGAAATATATAAATATATGTAAAGTGTATATCTATACATAAAATATTTGTAAGTATGATACGTATATATACACATGTGAAATTGAAAATTTTCCACATGCGCAGTTCGCAAGAAAACAGCTAATATACGTACACTAAATAAATATGGAAAACATTTCTATGCGTGTTACAAAACATGTATAACACCGTACACCTTTATAAAGTTTACGTATAAAGTCGATATATATATATATACGTATAATATGCAGTTGTGTTACAGTCCGCATCAGCGTCGGATCAGAGGAGCTGTAGGTACTGCAGCCTCCGGTGTTTATCTCTATATCCTACTCTCCGCCCTATGGATGCGCACCTATATGTGTACAAGTGTTTTTTCTTTCCTTCTCCTTGTTTTCTTTTTCTCTTGTTCAATTTTATTTCTGTTTTAATATTATACATGCATATATACATACACGTATATTGTATATATAAGTATACAGTATACCTTGTATCATTTTCTTTATATATATATATATATATAAAACACACGCACACACACAGTCGCAACGCATATGCTTGTGCGCGTATTATTATACATCTCGCTTCGTCTTTTAATTTTATCCCGCGTCGTGTGGTCTTATTTTTACTCTTTTAATAACCCCCTCCCCCCTCCCCCATCCCATCATCTCCCCCGCCTTTTTATCTCCCCACTCCCCGTCTCACCCCACCCACTAGCCATGCTACGGTGAACGTCTCGCGCGCCAGGAAGAAAATTTCTATGTTATGTGTGTGTGTGTGTGTGTGTGTGTGTGTGTGTGTGTGTGTGTGTATGTGTGTATATAATAACTATGTGTACACACGTACGTATATATGTTATAACGCACATTGATTCGAGGTATCTTCGTCTCTACAGTCGGCGAGCGGTTCCACGCGGTTATCCTCGTCAAGAGATGTAAACCGCGGTGCCGAGAGAGACGGAGGATACAATAAAATAATTCCCCTTTGGTCCCCGCGGCGGGCGTTTGTCCTCTCTCACTCTCTCTCTCTCTCTCACTCCTCCTCCTCAACCTCCCCCTCCTCATCTTTCAACGATCATAGAGCGGACCGCATGACCGTTCGTTCGTTTATAGGTTCGTTCGTTAGCTGAACGACTCGACTCGACGCTTTATTCGTTTCGTATTTTCGTATCGTTTCCTCCGCGGGGTCCGCGTCGTTGGATACCAATTTCCTCCTCGATATCGCAGAGCAGCGGCCGGCATTGCTCACGAGCTGTAAAGATGACGCAGGCGTTATATAGAATGCTATATAGTCACGATAATACCTACGCCGTTTCTCGGCCGGCCCGCGACCGCGTCCACCGCCTACTTTGAGCGTTTTCGTCCTGCGGCTCAGGGGGATCTGCAGGTATAGGTGAACGCGTGAACCTCCAGCTCTCTCCCTCTCCTCTTCCTTCCAGCACACGCACTCCTCCGATATTCTCTCCTCCTTGCCGGGCGCGGTTCCTGGCTACCTGAACGCTAGCTGCTGCTGCCGCTGCTGCCGCTGCTGCTGCTGCTGCTGCTGCTGTTGCTGCTGCAGCGCGTCGTTTCTCGTCTCCTCCGCAGCCTCCGGGCCTCGTTCGTCCCCCCCCCCCCCCCCCTCTCACTCATTCTCTCTCTCTCTCTCTCTTTTTCTCGACCTGCGCGGAGAGGGGTGAGTGGGAGAAACACCGCGCCGGGATTAATGCCTAGAGGTAGGAGGGCGGCGGTGGCGGAGCGAGAGGGCCAGAGGTGCGGCAAGGCGAGCCGCGGGGAGGCGGCGGAGGAGGAGGAAAGGAGAGAAGAGGAGAGGAGAGGAGAGGGCCGGGATGCTGGGCGGCCATATTGCCTCTCCCGAGAGAAGAGACTCCGGCGAGGTCCTCCGAGCAGCGTTCCTTCGGTTATACGTGTTCCCTGTGTAGCCAGCCACCAGCTCACGATCAGCGGCCCCAACTTTGGTGTGGAATATACAAGCCCAGGGCCTTCGCAGTCCGGCAGGACGCTGGTAGTCACACATCCACTCATCCGGCCTCTGGATCATCGTCTGCGTCGCTCCTCCGCGAACGGCCGAATTGATTAATAACGCGGGCAGGATTTTACATACGTGTACATATACTTATATATCAACGCGAATTACCCGTCACGCGGTTTCCCGCACGTCTAATATACACAGATTGTATACATACATGATCTACCGTCATCCTATGCATGCAACTGCGCGTCTGTGTGTGTGCGTGTGTGTGTATATATATATATATGTATGTATATGTATATAATGCCTTGTGTCATGTGTGTACATTATAACTGTCTCTAAACTTGTCCGCGCGTGCGTCGCCGATCAATCGATGTATAAACACCTCGTCTATGTTATACCGCACGCCGTATAACGTACCGACGTATCTTCCACATGCAATTGTTGTGTATGCATTATACACCTGCACCACAACTACGTCTGTGTATTATTTATAAAAAAAAACAGAAACGCGCGTGTATTATTATACGGGTATATATATATACATATATATTTATATACATATATATATATACCTGCAGTGGAAGAAAGGAATTGTTCCTGTGTTAAAAGTGTGGTTAAGTTTTCAAGGAGAATAATCATCGTAACAACAAGAATAAGAATATAATAATAATAACGATAACAAGAAGAAACGATGGTATAAACAATCGAGCAGCGGAATATTATAAATTGAAACAAAAAACAAACGAAAGTATAATGTTGTTGTTGTTTTTGTTGTTCTTTATGCCGCAGCAGTACCGTACCTCGTTCAATTTCGACACATAAAAGAACAAAACAAACAGCAAAAAGTAAAAAAAAACAAGAAACAAACAAATAAACAATCTCGCGGCGGGAATAACAATTGTGACATATACTGCAGTGTTCTCTGTACAAAGTGACATATGCGTAGAGATAGATAGATAGATAGATAGATAGATAGATAGATAGATAGATAGATAGATAGATAGAGAAAAAACTTGGATTTACAGTGAAGCGTGTAAGATATACGGTAGCGTTATTGCACGCGTGAAACGCAGACAGCTGATAATAATTGGGCCTTACTCGGAAATTGAGCGTGGGGCCGGAGTAGGCAGCATTCTGGATGGACGACTACAAACGGGCCCGCTATAGCTAAGCGTGAGAGAAGAAACCGCGGAGATGTGATCCAGAGACTGGGAGATCACCGGTAGTTTGTAGTTCACCTATCCCCTGAGCATGCAGCCTCCCGTCTGCATCAGCCTCCCAGACGAGAAGAAGCACACCTTCGCCCTTAACTAATGCAACCCAAACGAGTGAGTTACCTTTTTACTTTTTACTATATACCGGGTGCACACTGGGTACCCAGAAACACCTTATTACGATTAGACTTGCTTATGATAATACACATTCAATTATCAAGAGTAGCCGCAGACTTACGGAGCGAAGTATAAAGATCCAGCGCCCTCTTCGATTCACCTCACACGTTATTATTGTTTGTGTATAGTGTACACAAACGGATCGTGAATAGTTTTTTTACTTTTCACCTTGTTGCCAGGTCTCGTGAGGTTAACCTGGTTCACCGATCCCTGCAGCCTCTTATTTCTTCGATTCCAACTCTCGATCACCGAATAATTATCCCAGGTCTCTCGATGATCCGTTTCTCGGTCTGATCACGTGACACCTGCACCTCTTTACCGAGTAGCGCCATTATTAGCTAGGCTACACAATATCGAGGAAGAACCTAACGAACTATATACATATATATATACGTCTAAAGGCTGATCAAATTCTATTTGCGCATAATGTAGGTATAGAACAAATTGCAAAATCGAGAAAACGCCGGAGAATCGAAATAAAAAAGTTCTGATAATCGTTACTCCAAAAGACGTTTTAGAAACTTTTAGTCAGGCACTTGTGCAGCGGTAACGAGGACGGTATAAATTATTCGCGAGAGCGACGGACACTGGACGTGGATATCGGACGTAGGTATTTCGAGGAAGGTGACACTGCACTATTATTATATCGATAAACGCGAGCGATCGGGTCCGGAGCTTCTGGTTCTTCGGCACTGTCCATCCGTTTGTCGTCCGCGACTCCTCGATCTGCTGCTGGAGAGGCAACGACGTCGTCCGCGGTCGCGGTCGCGGTGGCGAGGGCGTACCTGAGCTCCGGTACCTATACTTGAAATACAAACAGGCGCAAGAGGTGGGCCCACAACCTGACGCAGGGTTCCTTTCGGAATCAGGTTAGACCGGCCTAACCTGCTCCTCGCTCTCGCAGACGGCTTTGTATAATCTATGGTGCTGCAACACCACCCGCCACACTCGGTCCCCCTCCGATCTTTTCTCGTTCTCTCTTCCTCGATCGGTCGCTTTTAACACTTGGCACCGATCCTAGGTTCCTCGTCATTGTCGTCCTACTGCTTTCTCTCTCTTTCGCCGCCTTCGACCCGGCAGTCAATATCCTCGCTGACGGAGCTGGTTCCTTCCTCATTGTGTCCGGGCTGCTGCGCTGCAGGTGCATACCTGATTCCCGGTCAATTCACGTCCTCCTCTACCTGCACAGTGCCGAGTCCCATCCCCCCTCCCCCTGCCGGAGGTTGTTACCGATTTTCGGAGTAGGCCAAACGACGCGAAACTTGCTGAGGTGAAACCTGTTGGATCGAGACCCGTTCCGTTGAGGCTGCAGGGAGAAGAAAATCGGAACTCGAGTAAGGAAGGGGGAGGGGAAAAAAGCGAGATCTGACGAACGCTGTAACGAGTCGAATCACACATATACATATATTGCGAACTGAATAACCCAGGTCAATGTCTCGTTTCCTTCTTCTATTTCCGCAGATCTCTTCCTCCAACGTGCCATACATTCAGCAGCCTGTGATACAAGACTTAAAAAGAAAAAGAAGGAAAAAAAAACAAACATAACTATTATTTACCAGACACGCCCGCAGCCTGGAGATATCTGCAGGACGGACATTGTACTGTATAGCCATATAAGAAAAATAACGACAGCCCGATGCAGCGGAAATTTTGTTAACTATAACCAACGCGCCTGCACCATCACCATCACTCCCTGCATTTAATTATATACATATAGTATACCCGTTGTACCTGAAGGAGTCAAGGAGAAACGAAGACTTGAGAATAAAGGAAATGTCGACGTGCGCGGACGAACCGGACCCGGGGTCCATCCACATCCAGGAGGCCTTGTCTCCGGTCAGTTGAACGCTATTTTTACCCTTATACTAATTTTAAAAGCGTTGAACGCGAATCTCAGCCCTCCTTTTGCTCCCATCTTCACTGACAACAGCTCTTCGAAAGGAAATACATACGTGAATTTAAAAAAAATTGATGTTAAAAACTCGGTTTAAACAAAATATAACACTCAATGTATTGTAACGATGTCTTTTCACGGTTTTCCTCATTATATCGATTGAATACGTAATACGTTTATACACACGCATATCACGTGTATGAAAAATATTTTTTACATGCGATGCATGTTACTCAGCACACTGCATGATTGACGGTTGGTAACGATATTACTATATACAATGTACATATATACCAACGTACGTAATAACTTGAGGAATTTTATCAACGGTTATACATCGCAGTTGAGATAAAGCTTACGCGTATTAAAATAACATACGGATTACAGAACTGTATAATGCATCTTATACCTACGTGCAGATATCTCGAGATGAGGATCGTTAAGATCAAAGTTCGATCGGTTCTTTATATCGTCGATTAAACTCTCACAGTTGCAAGCCTACGGAGCAATTAACATTTAACGCGGAAACTAACAGCAGTTTTATATACCCTCTGCTCACCTCCCACTCATAGATACGTTGCAATATGCTTGCACCGAGCCGCATTATACCAACATACGTGTAATAATGGCAGAGATTAATTATCGAGGTAGGCTGCAAACACGCAATATTAGTCCGGGACAAACGCCGTACTAGTTTTATCTGCAAACCGAAGAACCGAGTGAAATTTTTTTCTTTATCTCTTCACCAGGTCGAGGGTCCCGTATCACCGGCATCCTCATCTCTGAGCAACCATAATCAAAACGAGAATGACCAAGTACTGCTAGCGACGATGCAGCCGGTCAACGTCCTGGACCTCCACGAGCCGTCGCAGCACCCTCTTCACCACAAGTTCCACCGTCACCATCACCATCATCACCAGCAACAGCAGCAGCAACAGCAGCATCACCACGCGCACCACCAGCACCACCACCACAGCCATCATCACCATCAGCATCAGCAGGATCAGGACCAGGATACGCGGGGCGAAGAAGAGGATGACCGGGTCACTCCCGAGGCGGCTGGAACGGTAGTCGCACCGCCGTCCAACCTCGGCGAGCACAAGATGATCGACCTGATATACAACGACGGCCAGAAGACCGTCATGTACACCCACGACAAGGAGATCATCTACGAGAACGAAGCGGACAGGGTTCAGGTCGTCGAGTACCCGCCTCCGCCGCCTTCCCCGCCGACGAACTCCAGGTCACGCGCCGCCGCCCTCCACCTCCACCACTATCCTCAGCTACAACTCCAGCAGCACGAGGACGCCATCATGGCACGCGGCACACCCTGCACCTCGGCTGCTTCTGGATCAAACTGCGCAACTACAACCACCGTCCTTGTTCTCTCGGAACTCGTTGCCGCAGATCCTGGAGCCGCGCAACTCGCCCTTGGAAATGCAGCCGCCCTTCGCGCAGGGTGAGTAGCATTTTTTCTTTTCATTAAACCTCTCGAAGAGCCTTTGGTGTGGTTTATTTTTCTCAAGGGTGTATGGAAAAGGAGCGAAGAAACGTCGACGTCGCTTTGGAGACGAGTCGATTTAGAAACATTTTGTTTTTTACCATATTGTGAATAGACTCTAATCTGGATAGAATTTGAAAATGCAGGAAATCAGATATAAGAGAACAGTCAAAGTACAGTAGAAAGCTCGAGACGTTTTATATTTGCGTGTAATTTATGACCATTATTTCCCGACTTTCTACCGAGAGGAAACCGTGAAACTTACGAGATTGAGCATTCGATTACGCATGCGCGAGTTTTTTCGACGTTTCATACAGGCTGGCCAACCCAACATTCGGATGTTAAGTGTGACTTATGGAGTTTATGTAGATGATACGAATGTTTTTGGATTAACAGCTATGCCGAATCGGGAATGTTTTGCAAACGCTTGCTACGCGTTATTGTAATAACACGATTTCTATTCATCGCTTAATTTACAAGCCTGACTTTCTGAGTTCGTTTAAGTTGGCTCGCCTGCCTGGCAGACGAAAAAATATTGCTGCGGTACGATCTTATCGATCAAGCGCCTAGTTCAATTGTTTTCTCGCCATTTCCAATCAGTACATTTCGATATTCGACGATAAGATCTTCGCGTTTTCTCAAATTCTTTCTCCCGATGAAAATGAAATTAAGCACTAAATTTTTGGAAATTGCGGCTAATTAATATTATTATTTTTTTTGGGTGCCACATCGATTTGTTTTCTTTCAACTTTTGTTTTCCTTCGCGTTATGCGCGGATGTTGTTTTCACGAACTTCAACATGATTTATTATATCAGGTACATATTTCATGATTCTATTATATTTATTCGTTAATTTCTTTTTTTTTATTTCCCTCTCATTTGACACTTATTTGGCCATACAATCGATCCGGCCTACGCACATCGTATTGGATCAGGAAGTTTCTAAATATAGATAAGACCCGCAATATTTTCACTCGACACAATATTCCTGTTGGATCTTAGCGCCTTTCGCAGAATTCTGACTATACAATGGACGCTTGTAATATATTGGAACAGCCAATTCATTGTGGAAGTGCAGGGAACTGGATATGAAACTGTTATTGAAAGTCTTTTATCTGTCGGTCAATCCTCAATTAAAGATGCATAACAATATGTATTCAATCATGGCACAAAACCGCAATATACGTCAGACCATTGATGGTATATAAATAATTGTCAGGGGAATTGGCCTGATGGTATTTTTTGACGGTACATAATTGTGTGTATATATGTATATGCAGCTTGGAATATTTGAATGCAAATTTTTTTGAAATCGGAGAGTGAAGAATAGTCTGCCGAATGGCTGTGTATGACAGACTTCAATATTTTTTATCGACTTCGATCGAGACCCATAATATTATGCGCAGAACAGCTTGACTGGACTCTCTCTTTTCCTCGAGTGTCTCATGTTAAATTTTTATTCCCCACCTCCTTATTTCTCTCTCTCTCGCTCTCCCGCCGTCTTGAATTGCGCGTGTAAATGCCTGAATGGCTTTGAGTGGACTGTGATTAATTGAGTGCAAATTAAACTCGGACACGCGCAAGGTCAGAATTATGAAAGCAAAAAGCATAACACCCTGCGTTGTTCAAACTGTAATACCAAGTTCTTTCGCATAATTAATACCCGTATTTAATTGGGATCGCGGCCTTCTCGATCTCGAATTTACTATCAGAAATTTCGCCAACTGTCCCCTATCACTTTTGCGCAATTCGATCGTTCGACAGCGAATCCGATGGTCGCGGTATAACTTGAAACGAATTTATCTGTGTACGTTGCTTATTTCATTAGTTCATTAAAAATTATAGTTCATAAGACACGCGCGTTTACGGAATTCTTCAAAAATACTCCCAGTCATCATGTCCTACAGAAATTCCGAAATGACAAGTGCAACTTACGTTTCTACAGCGCGGGAATTTCGGTACCTAAACGCTGTAGGTATAATAGGTATGAGATGAAATTTTTATTGCATGCATTAAAACGGCGACAATGAATTATTACCGTCTGCGCGATGTTATTGAATTATTGCATTACGCGTGTTTGTCGTTGACTCGAGACATTCGCCACATATATGTATACCGCATATACGAACATATAGGTATAATAATCCTACAGCATCCACGTTATGATGGGGATGAAAATGGAAATCGAGTGATGTAGACGCTGGGTGATAATTGATGTTCGTTTAACCGTTATAAGCGCTGCTTGACGCGATACCTTGCTCTTTCAAGTATTGATAAAAATTGGTAATAATTAATCGTGATTTAACACATGCGCACCGCATGGTGCGGCGTAGAAGGTATAAAGTATAAGGTACGCACTCAACTCGCTATATCAGTTATAAATACATTCACGTGGGTGTATATTATATATACATATATATATACATACACCTTCAGCTGCACGAAGTTATAGGTATATATGCATGTATATAATATACCGCGTAGTATTCCTATGCGTCGATTTATACCTACGTAGGCAGGCAACACACCTTGGTCAAATCTCCGCCTAGGTGATGGTGAATGTCGGTGTAGGGTATAAGCCACAAGAGGTACGTAGAATTCCGCCAAGCGATTCCCGATTGCCGATCATTAAAGAGAGACAGAGACGGCTGCTGATAAAGAGAGAGAAAGAGAGACCTTGGAGTCTCGAAAACAACTGCATTTTATTTCTCTCTCTCTCTCTCTCTCTCTCTGTTGTTTGTTGTTTGTTTTTTAATTTTATACTATATATGTATACCATTCACTTTGTTATTTGTCAATAATACTGATATTTATTTATTCATGCGATTACATCTAGTCATTATTATCATATTGAAACGTGACAAAACGAAGGTTTGGAAAAAGCTATTTAAGCTAATCAAGTTGAAAATCTGATTAAAAACTTACCGGTGATCTTTGAAAAAAATATCGAAACACTGAATTTCAATCGTAAGCAACAAGTTCATTACCAACATCAGAGAAATAAAATTGTTGTACTATTTTTCTTTTTTTTTTTTTTTTGTCTATTTTTTGTTATACAGTGTTTAGTATTTTTTATTTTTATTTTAAAATAGAGACTTTCATCCTTGAATCTATGGTTCAATGTATCAAACAAGTGATCCAAGATGGCGCAGAGCTAAAGAGTTCCATCCGATGCGCAGCGCGTCCCGATTGAAAGTATCGGATAAATATCGCGGGGAATGCGCCTTACGCAGTAAATACGGATCAAACGTCTGCCCGTACGCCTTATACCTATATCCGCGATATTGTGCGTCCAGAGATCGTGCACGCGTGTTTTTCTGTCCCGATGCAGCGTGCGTTGTTCGCACAAAAGGGGGCAGAGCTGCCTGCCTTTACGTCCCGCAGTGCGCTGCGGTGTATAAGAAAAACCTGCAGCGGAGTGGTGAATTCATTGGAAGAACGCTGAGCTGCATTAAGACGAAGAACGAGAATAAGGAGGGGGGGGGAGAGAGAGAGAGAGAGAGAGAGAGAGAGAGAGAAACGTGACGATGGCCAAGGAATGGAGAAGCGCAGGACGACGTACGGAGAAGGAAACGGACAATCAATTTGTATTTACCAAGTGATTGGGAAGGCGATCGTCAATTAGACACGTGCGTTGTAGGTACGTAGGTACAGGTATACCAACCTACCCCCCTTCCTAGCTGCAGCCTTATACTGCACCAAGGTCTAGAGTGATCCTTGGGTTAGGTTAGCACCATGAGATGCAATCACTCTTGTTAGATGTGCCCGTAAAGTCAACGTCGAAGAAATAACTCCGTGGTGTCGATTCCAGTTAAATCAAATCTACGATGTCAAATCGGATTTACTTCGTCGATTTTTACATTCATTTTAAAGTTCGACTCTCGGCATTAATATTAATGCAGATGTTCTGGGTTGAGAGAAGTCTTACAAAACCATCGACCAGAGAATATCGACAATATCAGGACTCATGTATTTTTTAGATCCTCTCCAGATTCCTCATATTTATTTCAATTACAAGGGAAATCAAAGTGGAGAAGCATTATGTAGGGTAGATGAACCGGTTTTAGTCACTACTGCGGTATAACACCAGTTGCGGCCATATTCATCACGTGTAATCTGAGGTTATGGTCACAACCGGTAGAGAGAGGTGCTTTGATCTACCTGAACACTAATTTCTTAACAATAGAGTTTACCAAGTGATAAAAGCTGCTGGCCAAAACTTACGGTATATATTCGATTTTAGTCTTGAATCAAGTAATCAAAGACACTTAAAGTCAAGTTAAAGAATACATAATAAAGTTTTATAAAGGTGACCACAAATGGTGAATCCACCCCTATTTTTTCCGTGTTGCACCCGTTGATTTCAATCTTTCCTGCGTTCATTGGATTGCGAAGTAACGTTCTTCGCAGTGAAAAATTTTCTCTCTTTTCCCAACGGGATTCGGCCTCCACGCCCCGAAGTTGCAAACCGATTTCCACTCTAGTCTCGCCTGGCGCCATGCAGTCGTTTCGGGTATCTCGTTAAGGTACCATGCAAATCCGATGAAGCTGAGGGGCTTCGTTCGTAAGCGGGATAGCAACGGTTGATCAGATCCGTCGAATGAAGCGTAGGTACTTCACACGTACAACGTCGGCGGGACAGAAGGCAGACAAGATGGCCGCCGGTCCGCAGCCACCGCGGTCCAGCCCAAGGAAGACGCTGGACGCCGTTCGGTTCGGTTCGGTTCCACGCCTCGTCTCTCCCGTTTCATAATTCCTCCTCGCTTTCTGCCTCTCTCCCTCTCTTTCTCTCCAGGTCTGCCTTTTTTCTCTCTTCGTCTTCCTCTCTGTGGGCACCGCTCTTCGAAGCGTCTGTACACACAGCGAGTCGCGGGGTCAGACGTTCGGGTCTTCTTCAGTCCAATGCGAGGCGCGCATTTCGTAATGAGAGACTCTCGGGAAAGTCCATGATGCACCGAATAGATGGAAGGTATTATATATAGACATTTTGTGAAAATCGTTGAGAAGCAGGAGGCCATATCCGTATAAAATCGGGATTTCAAGTCCAATATCATTTCAATTTAGATGATAGTAAACTCGTTGACCGGTATTCCAAACGCTGTATTTTACTATCGACAATTGAATATCGTGTATAAGAAACACTGTTCCAATAATTGAGGATCTTTGAATCCCTAAGCCATTCGGTTGATTCGATTGAAATTTAATCAAGTCGAGAAAGTTTCTTTCGAATTAGGTGAATATTTGTCTTCATAAAACATTTACTAGTCAGACGACAAAAAAAAAGACAATTGAATCGAATAACAGATCCATTGATCTTGTTGAATTTTTCAGATTCTAGTGCCATGTATGATATTTACTTTTAAAGTAGCTAAATTTTTTTTTCACTCAGTATACTTACGACTGCATTGATTTTACTAATTAGGCTAAATGAAAGCTGAATTACTTTGAGTTCCATTCGTGTCGTCGTTAATTGATCTAAAACGACATGATGATTGGAGTGTAGAAAAAAAGATGTGTAGCATGATGTCCCTTCGACGCAATACTTACATGCACCGCTTGCATGCTTCATAAAAGTCAATATATCTACCTATGCATCGAAGAAAAAGTTGCTGCACTGCTGTAGACGTTAGAAAAGCCTAATGACGCGATGCATTATACGTAGACATCATACCCGTGTTCACAAGTTGGTAAATGATAATGCATCCTGATGTATGTGGGTACCTTGTACAACAGAGGCGAGCCTGGAAGTAACGTTGCATGGTTTATGCATAGACACTTTTTATTTATAAAAACTTCACTAAGTCAACGGTATTATTTCATATATCGTGAGAATGTGACTGACATTGTATCGGGACTCTATTCGGAGTTCAGATCCTAGAAATTTCCAGATTCACCTGTCGTATATGTATACAGCCTCGCGTATAAATCGTGGAGCAGTGATCAATCGTCGTGAAAACTCTTTGAACTATTTACACATATCTACTTCGACAGCTAATGGTTACTCCCAAGGCGTGTGCAGTCTGCGATAGAAGTCGCTCTAACGTTGTTTCTTTCTATTATGCACACGCCTTGAAGGTAGGTACTTACAGCCGTGGCGGTACCTATTTGGAAAAAGAAAGTCGATTGCGAATTCCGTTCCGATTCCACTCTGCGACCCATGCTGAGAGTCAGTCTCTCGCGCTTTTCACTCGACCAACCGATCGTCTGATTGAATTTTGCCCGAGGGTGATACCTTAATTTATACCGAGTATTACGCCTTGATCTGTCGATCCGATAAGAAGCGTCTGGACTCCCGGTAATGGGGGAGAAAATCTTCGAGGCTATCTTTTGTTTAAAAAACTATCCATCATTTCAAAACTGCTGCTAATTTTGACATCACTTAAATGCATGGTTACTCGCCAGTCAACGGCACGAGGTTCTGTTAAAAAGGTACCTAAATTTAACACTCTCTCGCCTATTACCGCTAAGCTAAAACTAGAACTTGAACTTGAACTTGAATTGCATAACTATTATTGTTACAACGCCGAAGGTTGTCGGACCAACTAGAATGTTGCGGACGGAAAAAGAAGCTGTGCTACTCTTTGTTAAATACTGTACCAACTCGCTGTATATGAAATTGTTCGGATCTTTTTATTCGTTTCGAATGAGTGATCGTGATGATAAAAAGTTTACTTCAGACAGCTGCCAGAAACAATGTTAAAATTTTTTTTACAGTTCTTTCGCTATAACGTAGTCGAGAGAAATTAACGAAGAAAAAAAAATTCGACTTTACACCTCAGGATGCTCCCTGCACCGGAGTTCAGACTATCGCCGCTATATATTCTCGAGATGCAGTCTTGGCGAAATTAACATGATGTGAATTGATGAATATAATGAAATGCAAATATGTACATACGTACACGTTTATGATAATACGCAATGTATACACACCGCGTTCAGTGACTCATCCCAAAGACTATCGTTGGTCTGAAAGGTCGTACTGTTTACGACATTGAAATCTCTCTCTTCCTCTTTTCACCGCAACATTGGTACATACCTTCCGTCAGCATCGAATTGAATTAAAACAAATAAAATCGACACATCTGGAACCTTCAAGAGTTCGGATGAAAGAAAGCTGAAACGAACCGAGACCTTATTCTTCACAATCCGCGATGCAGTGTGCCTGAAAATCCCGAGGCTTATCACGAAACTCTCACTGCTCGGTGCAGGCGCGTTGCTGACCGGGATAAATGAAAGGTGTAAAATCGGTGTCTGCGGTTTCGGTCAAAACAACTCGAGACGCAGACTGCAGAGCTGTCTCATGTCTGCCGGTGGACCAGAACCGTTGAAAAATGCTGTGTCACCTGCAGCCAGTCTATAATACCTGCTCCGTGCTCGGTACACACATACATACATACATACACATGCACACGTGGCTCCGGAAAGACTTCTTCTCGACACTTGGACCTGCCTCAACCCACGTTTCGGCCGTTGTACACTAGCCTAACCTAGGCCAACTCCTGCCCAGTGAATTTCGTGCACCTAGACCACGATAGTCGGAGTCTAGACCGTTGGACCCAGTGGCGGCAAGTCGAGCATCGTCCACCAATACTCGCTCAGGTATTACCCTGCAGGACTGGGTCATTCGAGCGTATTACCCACGCCACCGTTTTTGTCAGCTAGTCTCGGAGGATCTTCTGCTGTAACACGGTCGAAACTATTGCTGAGAGTCACTATAGAGTGAGAAAGAAAGACGGAAAGAGGATCCTCGGAAGGATGGCTCGTTATGCTCATACTTTTTTCTATAATCTCGACTAAACTCTGTTTAGCCGTGACCGACGCCCACTGCAGGTCTTACAGACCTATAGAGTCGATTTTCACTTCTCATCTCTTCTCCGCGTCCGATCTCTACTATTGTGAGTTGAAAGACCGGGTTTGAGGTCGTTCCTAAGCTGCTGATGCAGTCGTTATGATTGAGCGGGGATTTTACGAACGCTTCGAAATTCAACCATTGGTTCAAGGGTCACAGCTCGATAGTCGCACGGATTGCCCTGAACCTTGACATAACGGTGGAGTTAAGCTTTAAAGGTGTCATGTTGACCATGAAAACAGTAGAAACTTCGTATTGTGGGTTAGACAAATCGTGGATCAAGGTTGGGGACATTCGAAATCATGCGTACCTTCCATATTTCGAATATTTTTTTTTTATTTCCTTTCCTACATTTCTTTATAAGTTCACTAAAGTTATTTCACAATTTTGGTTTACCTTGCTGATAGGAAATTTAGAAAGATGCTGTATGATACGAAAATGTACCGATCGAAAGATACTTTTGAAATTCAGAGATTCCGAAGACGACGAATTAAGCCAGTATACTTTTCTTCGCGTCGATGTTTTTCGCGATGACAGATTCGCACAGTCATCCGGTGTCGCGATTCTTAGATACCTAAAAACACCAATTTAATGGACCTTAAATATGGTAATTTCGAGAAGTAGACGAAGAGGAAAACAACATAATAATACGTTCTGTCGTAGCTGTGTATAATACGTACAGGCATCTAATATCTTACGTCTGCATAAAAGTTTTCATTACTTCCTCTATGAGTTCATATCCATATCTCGTGTCCAATCAGTTTCAATTAAATCTAGAAACTCACGGCCGAATGCTCGATCAGGAAGTAATTAAACCGAAAGGTCGGGCGATATATTTTCGATTTATGGAACCCTACGGCTTGGCACAACCTTGAAACGAAACTGCGTGCATCTTTCTGGGGGTTACCAAATTATACCCTGATCGACGGTAAACGGTGACGTGACACCCAAGTCCAATCGTTTCTTGTTTCTTGAACATACGGAAACAAGTATCTAACCCATGAAAAATGTCAACTCGTCAGTCGCTGAGCGTGTGTGGCCGTTTAGTCACGCACCTGTACCTACAACGGGTGTCGCGGACTTTACAGATATAATTTATGTATGATACAAGTTCAGGTTTGAACGTCTCATTGTAAGTTGCGGTCGTATTCGTGGTCGGGTTCAAACCGGGCTTCAAACAGATCGCCGGCGGTGCAGGGTAGGTCTGTACGAGCCTCCAGCACCGGTTGCAGGTCGTCCAGATTCCACGGAAGGTCGTTTGCGTAGCCATGGAACGACGTGAAGGAGGCGGCGGTTCGGCTGCGGTGCCGCGGGGGAGACGCGAACCATAAACGTGAAACGTCTGAACTAGCCAAGTTGCTGCAGCGCTCCACCGATGGAAGGAAGCAGCTTTCTTCCTGCGCCTATATAAGCGCACCCAGGCTTACACGCCTTCTCGTTCTGAAATGAATTACATACTTGTATATACGCGTGTGGCGAGGCTTGACTGCAGATATAATTCCGGATTCTAGTCTAGAGCCCCGCGGTGGCCGGCTCGGGGAATCCCGTCCAGTCCACGCGACAAGACTCTTTAAGAAAATAAGGAAAGCCCCTGAATAATTCGTTGACTTTGCGCTCCCAGCATCCGCGGAAAGCAACCGGTTCCATTCTTTTTTACTTGACTTATTTATTCGCTCATTTTTGCTCTTCTTCTGTTTGTAGACGAGCGCGTTTCTAAACAGAAATTCTGATCGGCGAGTCTAGTTGGAAAATGGAGCGGGAATCTCACTTCGCGTTTATAAAACACGCTGCAACTTTTTCACGAGTGAAAATCATGGTTTTTATTAACGGGTTGGAATCTCAGCTACTGATAGATAGACTTGCACTCATTACTTTATGACAAAAACTTGATATGTGCTGCGATTCTTACGTTCAATCGCTGAATCCTTGTCCCGGTGAACAAACATGGCGTCAGCGGTATCGACTGTCTTTCGCAGCTTTTCTCTCCAACTTCTACGGAAATCAAAGCTTGCAGATGTAATTATGAAAAATTGTTACCTGAAAATTACCTAGACTCTTGCCTCTCCTCTATATATATATCATTATAAAATCCTTCTTCTGACAGCGTGACACATTGGTTTCGAAGAATGAGAGTGGAAACGGGAAGAAGCAAACTTGGCCGAGTGTACGGCTCGTGTACCTATGTAAACAGGCGGGTGTACACAAACGATTATTACAAAGTAGTAAAGTATATACAATAAAGGCGTTCGCAGCGAGCACTGCAGCCATATATCTGTCCCACGATCAGCTCCGAATATAACCCCGTCTCGTGACGGCGACGGAAGGGACGGGAGCGAGTCGGTCCAGTACATAAGGTACCTGTATGTATGTATATATATATACCCAGCGAGCAGAGATACGGCGAGGTCCAATACGCAGGTAAAT
This sequence comes from Diprion similis, assembly GCF_021155765.1. Taxonomy (NCBI): domain Eukaryota; kingdom Metazoa; phylum Arthropoda; class Insecta; order Hymenoptera; family Diprionidae; genus Diprion; species Diprion similis. Next base: position 20,404,311 of record NC_060106.1, on the reverse strand, counting down.
GGAGCTGTGCGAGTGGCCAAGAAGCGTGTGTAGCTCTTACACGAAAGCGGAGGAGCGAGCGAGCCGGCGGGAGAGTGTTAATCGTAAAAGACAAATACGCATGCGCGTCGCGCCTCTCGCACTCATGCCTTCTGTCCGCGTATACGTGCACGCGATAATGCCTCCAAGTCGCGACTTCGTGTGGACGATTATACGCGTCCACGTTGGTGAACATAAACCGAAGAGTCAAGAGGAGGCCCACTGATCGGGCTGGGTGACCGCCCGACTGGTTATCCGCACGACCCGCGCCAGAGAAAGCTCTGTCGAAGCCTCCCATGTGGCCGGGTTCCACCTATGTAAACCTTTTCGTGTGTGAGTATGTTCACGTCTTATATAGGGTGTCTCACGCGTCGTGTTGCAGATGAAATTTTGCACTTTACAATACGATGGGTGATCTGAACAAAAATTTACTTCTGGCCGCCATGTCTGATCTTCGGTGGGTCTTAAAAGCCGGAAATTGCGACTGTGGATGACCGTTGTGAAAAAGCGAAGGCTGCAACAGTCTTTATCACTCGCTACGCTACTATTTCGATCGCTACATCTGGCGATTTTATTCGAGAAAAATCTTTATCGAACTTTAAAAACGCGAGGTGAGACTAGGGAATTTTTCAACAACTGTACTACTGTGACGTTATAGATTTATTCACTATTTATCTTGGCAAGTGGTTTTGACAATTATTCTGCCGAATTTTTCATCTTGGATAATCTCGTGACAAGTATCGGGATATTTCTGTCTCTATGTGGCTCAAACGTCGGGAAATAACTTTTTTAAGGTTAACGATCACAACTTGCAATTGGTTAGACACCGCGAAGCTATTGCAATATGTTCTTGAATGCTAATGCTCACGGGTCTGCTTGTAAAACTGTCCGCAAACAGTTACTCATTTTTAAGAGACTGTTACGTGCACTCGGCGTATTCAGATATCTTTACCACGCACACATCTGTGTAACTACCTTCACTTTTCCGCGTGGAAATTGTCGGAGCACCGTTCCGTATACTTTTCCTTGAATCCTTATAATACACATGAGTAGAAATATTGCACTGCACGAATTCGTTTGAGCAGCGAGGCATGAGATTGAGGAAGAATTCAACGCGTAAAGAAATTAAGAATAAGACTTTATGCACACAATGGGGTATAGAAATTGCATATATTCTGCAAAGATACGTCCATGTCGAATGATTTTCCTTGTATCCATTGACGCGGATCAAAGGGGCGAGGCTTTTTCATCTAGAAAAACAAAGATTGATCTCACTGACGATGGTATATACATATACCTACATAATACGTAGATACAAAAAGCGGGATACAAAAAAGAGAAACCAAAAAAAAACGGCAAAACAGGTGAGAAAATCGTTTACACACGCGAATTTAATTGAAACTGTTTATACACAGCCATGTCAACATGTGCAAAAAGTTCACAGTCAACCACTTGTCCAATAAAAACTCTTTGCAGTCAAAAAATGGATTCGTAATAAATTTCACATTAGCTGACTCGACAAAAATAGTTTTTATTTTTGTCCCTTCGCCTGAGACGAAGTCACGGATAACTTTCGCACCGATTAATAAGAATATTAACTTTGTCGTAAAATTTTCTCGCGCCGTGTCATCCGGAGAACCTTTTTTTTCGTTTGTATCAATTTCTGCGGTATATGAATATGCAATGCACGTGTATAAACGTAAACCGGTGCGATCAGAAGTTGCCGCACAAACACGCCCACCTGGATCACCGAACGAGACACCCTGTAGACACAAAGTTGTCTATGCGGTATCTCTATCTGCCTACCTACCTACCTTCAAGCCTCTACCTACCTACCTACCTACCTGTCACATCCGGATATCTGAGTACACACCTACACGCCCCCCTCCCCCCTCCTCGCCCCTCGAAAGACACTCACAAGCACGCCACACACATCTATTCCCAATGTACAAACCCGCTAATGGGCCAACTGAAACGTTAAATATCTCTAATTAATTTAAACTCCAGAAAACCAAAAAAGAGAAAGAAAAAGCGAGAGAGAAAAAAATAAATAAAATAAAACACCGTTCGTCGCAGGCATGTGAATGGAGGTAGAAAAAATGACGAGATGAAGAAAAAAAAAAAAAAAAAAAAGAAATCAGATACAAGAATCCATACCACTGGACATATTATACCTACCTATGCAACGTTACTCGTATACATATATGCTCGTGTACCTACACATACCTATATACCGAAATTTTCTCCCATCGTGTATATGACATTAAATCATTCGATTAAACACACTGCGAGAAACTAAAGACAGTGCCAAGGGGTAGGGGGTAGGGGGATACATAATGCGACATACTGTCCCACGCTGCACCCGGCGATTCTATGCTTCCCGGTGATGTTTTTCAGTTACTGTTTTTTCAGTTCGTTTTTTTTTTTTGGGGATTTTTTTTTTAAACATAATTCTTACTTTTTTTCCTACCAGTTCTTCGCATTCGTTCGATTTTCTTCGCCCTCCTCTTATTTATATTCATCGTGTATTTCTGTGTATATCAGCGTATTTTTTTTTTCTCTCTCTCTCTCTCTCTCTCGATTTTTGTTTCTTTTCTTGCTTGTCTCGAATCACGTCGAGCCCGCGTGTGTCCTCCAGCGATTGGCGCCGCAGGGGCGGGAGGGGGGATCACCGGGCACTCTTTGGCCTTTCGTCGTGTGTATATATATATATATATAATGCAGACATATCATATTATATCTATACACATGATGTTTGGTGCGTATCAAGGTACTCAAATATTTCGCAATATTATATGATGAAAAAAACTCAATCGCGATTTTCAGCAAAAGTATTTAATTTGCACGGTATAAAGATTGCAATATTGTTGTTCATGTGTCGGTTATTTGGAGATACTTATTATACTTATACCTATGTTCGGACAACTTATATCCAGCGAACCATAAATTGATTCGCGTTTGTCTGAAGACTCTTTTTATAACCTCTTTGTGTATAGAAGTTTAATACTTAAATATACGTATTATGTCATTCCGTATATATATATATAATTCATGGGGATGATTCTGTTTACAGATTTTTGGCTTCTCTTGCAATTACCGCAATTCTGATCATTTTTTTAAGCGACTGCATGTAAACTTTGAAATTTTATTAAACCGTTAGGAAACGTTTAAAACAAAATAGACACGATTCGCCATCATCCATAATTATTTTAGGCAGCTTGATGGTCATATCCTTCGACAGTATTTGGTATTAAAATAAATTGCAAATTCGAAGAAAAATTAGGTGATTCAAGAGAGGCTTTAAATTTTAAGAGGTATTCAAAGAACGATTCGTATGTATAAACGCGCATGAATAGTGACATAAATTACGTATCGATTTATGATTATTACGATCAGACGATATCTTCGTCGAAGATATTTTTTTTACGTAATAAGGAAAAATATTTAGCCTGGGTATTTTTTTTTTTTTTGTTTCCATTTTCCTTTCACTCGATTATTTTTCTCCGCAGCGACACTACCGACAATTAGCGAAAAACAAAATGCTGCCAAAAACGGTCAATCACTAGCCACCAAAAGGATTCCTCTATCTCTACAAATGCAACTATTCAGTGCACCGCATATATTCAAGGTGTATATAAATGTAGTTACCTATAGCACATCGTAAAACGATAAATGAACAGTCTAATAAAAAAACAAAATTAAAATAAAAAAAAATGTCTGTATTGACAAAATGAAAGAAATATAAGTATAATAATATTAGTCAAAGTCAATCTAAATCCCAGCCTGACTAATTTACACCGCGTTGCAATTCCAAGGCTGTATATATAGATATAGGTATATAACCGACGGGGGGGGGGGGGAGAAGGGGGCGCGTTTCAAAGCGAGAAACGCGCTACCTATAACGTCAATCAATATAACCTATCGCACCGTTTCCATACTGCAGAAGAGAGTGCAGTAAAAAGCCTCGTCGTATACCGGCTCATGCAGAGCAAAGAGAGAAAGAGAGAAAGAGAGGAAGAGAGAGGCGGTCGGGGGGATAAAAAGGGAAAGAGAACGCGGGGCAGACGCAGGGCGTGGTCCAGCCTTGCTCTCTCTCCCCCTCTCTCCCTCTCTCTCTTTCTCTCTCTGCACCTACGGCGCGACTTGTCTCCTCTCCAGGTGTTGGTGCGTGGACTTGCACTGGACCAGCGCATATATATTGTAAAACGATGCACCAACTAACCAATACAGCAAATCCTTCCTCCACGCGCATCGTTCTGGTGAAATCTGCGCGCCTCTATATCACTTCTGCACTGTTGAGCACTGCTGCTTGTGCAGCCGTAGGAATTATATATACATACATTGCACGTGCACATATATATGTATGGATACATAAGTATACACCTATGTACAATCTTGACGATGCAGAATCCGTTTATTATAGGTACAGGGTGACGCTAAAGTCCGATACTGTTTTATTTTTATATCTATTGTATCACTGTTGAAAATTTCCAAATTTCTTGGTGGAACTTCTTATACTAAGTTTGAAGTTTTATTTCGATGCGGAACACCGAATTCACCATACGTTTACTGGTTATTCAATTTACATATTATAGAATGAATTTTACTAGAGAATTTAGTTAATTTTCTTATTAATTTTAGGAAAATCAATCGTTTTTATTGTTAATTTAGAGCAAAGTATATTGTAGTTTACATCGCTATACAGAATTTTTAGATTTTCTAACCTGATTTCGTCTCTCAACAATTCTTTTACAATCATTTTAACAGTGTATGTATTTATATATACATGTAATCTCTTATTTTATTTCGCGTCGATTTTACACTGCGAATTTATCATTTTCGTTTATTCATGTACTGTATATAAATATTTTCATTTTTTATTACCAACCGAGAAATTCGGTTGCGGATATAAAGTAAAAACTAGACTTCTGGCTGTTAATTATTAGAAAATCGACAACTGATATTTTCCTTACAATTTATAGGTGGCACTGAGTATTGAGGGTTTCAACATATTATTTGAGAACACATAATTAAATCGTTGGTCTCGTCTCATTTCGCATGATTTTTACAAGCCAGAAACTCTGCTTAATTAAGAAATTTAATGAAAATCGTCGTGCATGGACGGCAGTTTCGCCGATCGTGAAAGAAGAAGGTCGCTGCAGGCTGTCGTTTCGCTAAAGAAGGTCACACTGGATCTTAAGTTGCATTTTGCGAAAGCGACGTTAAGGGATCTTGATTCGCTGAAATTTTACTGCTGAAATACTGAACGACACGGAGACTAAAATTCCGACATTTTTAACAATCACTGATCTAAGACTGCGCAATGCCACGAAGAAAAAATTAACCATCTATAGAATTTTACTAATGAATTACGCGTGCTATATATAATTAGATATCCGTATATATATATATAATCTATTTTAAAAATTTTCCACCGTAAAAAACGGGTTTATTTCATTTTTTATTTTGCAATGTTTAACTAATTTCATTTTCGTCCGCGAATAAATCGTTGACAGTCAGGAACAAGACAAGGAATTTGAATTGCCAAAAAAATCTCAACGTTTCTTTCACGCTATGTTTCATTGTGAGACATTGAGACACGAGCTGTTTCCGAGATATGCCTTCAGGCGTAATAAAATATCATAAGACGTAGTCGAGAATCTGCAGCATGAGAAGGTCCCACAAAAGGAATGAAGCCGATGCGGGACGTGCGAATTTCTTGTGCCCACATTTTGCCAACCGACAGAATGAGGAAAACGAGGAAAATCATAAAAATCAAATGAACCAGCGGGCTTTTCCCTGCGTCGGAAGGTTGCGCGAATTTCGTTGAAGACGGAAGAGCTAAAAATAGCTTAAGGAAAAAATATTTAATAATAATCCGTACCAATTACGACCGAACATCATCAATTTTGTTTCATTATTCTTTTCATTCCGCCTATTCACACCACGCAGTCGTCAGCTATTGCGCAGATGGAATTTTCTCAGTTTCCTGGTACTCGTTCGTAGTTTGTTAATCTTCGTCATAAACGTTTCATTTGAGAAGTCTGAAACGACATTCGGCGTTTAAGGAACATATGAGAAAAAGAGCAAAGTCAAAATTTAAAGGGATTTTCAACTTTCGAGCTCCATTGATTTATTCATAAAATTTTACCAAATACCTATCTTTATCGTAACATATTTTTTGCTTCCTCTCACGTTCACGTAGAATGGCAATAGACTTTAGGAAATTACAGTTTTATTATCGCTAAACACACGAATAAAAAAAAAAAAAAAATTCATTCAATAGTACCATAAATATGTACAGATTTATTTATAAAATAGCTTGCTATAACCTCGCAATCATTCAGGATCAGCTGTAAGGTTTATTTTATAGGACCACACAAACACAAAACAAAACGAACATTTCACACCGGTTCTCAAAATGAATAAATCCAATTTCATCACGTGATTAACGTTTAAAAAAAAAAAAAAATGAGAAGCGTAAAGACAATCTTATATGCCAAGATAAATAATTGTTAACAATTATCGATCTTCGCGTCAGTACATAGGAATACCTACTCGATGGTATTTCCTGCAATAATTTCGGAATTAATTTGTAAAAAAATGACCAAAATGAGCAAAAAAAAAACAACAAAAAAAACGTAGTCTCTGTTCCTTGCCTCTCCCTCATCACACGATGACCTTCCCGAGACAAGGAAGGTCAGGAATTTGATTGCCCCTTCTTCCCATAGAGCTTAAAGCTTAAAGAAGTTTGGGGGATGGAAGGACAGCGCAGGACGACGGTCAAGGGATGATACATGGGGTCAACGCATGGCCTTACATACCTATATATTCCATTATCGAACCCCCCCCCCCCCCCCCCCCCCCCTCCTCTCTCGTGCTCTCTCTCTCTATTTTTGCCGTGACGACGCAGTTTTTCTCTCTGCCACGTAACGGGGTTGCACTGGCGTGTAGATTTTCCCCTTCTGGTAGAGTTGCGGAGGGTAGGTAGAAGAGCGACCCCCTGCATAAGGACGGTGACCATCAGGGGAGACAGACGTGCAAGTATCATCACATGATGCGGAGTACTTGTGCCTCCAGGTGCGCAGCGCTGTGCGTGCGCACATAATACCACCTAAATTATGCTAATCCGTCCGAGGCCTTAGAAATTTCCGTTGATATTTCCTATATACATTAGATACTTAAACATATTGCACGAATTAAGTATTTCTGTCTAGCGGAATTGTTGATCGTGAAAAAGGGGGGGTGGAGGTCAAAACTTGGAATGGTCAATATTGTGAATTTAAGGGAAGACTTCGTCGATACCTGGTGAAAGAGACATTTTCTTTATTCGTGATGAAAATTATACTTTGTGACGTTTCAATGGGGATCCCCATCATCATCGTCAGGCTACTGGTATAAAAAAAAATTGTTTTTTTTATTTTCATCGCAGAGTATAATTTTTGTCGTGAATAAAGAAAATTTTGGTTGACATATATCGACGAAGTCTTCTTTTAAATACACTTCAGTGGTCAGGAACTTTAACCTTAATATTGCAAATCGGCGATATATCGATATTTCAAACTTGCGATAAAAAAATAGCGAAAGATGAATTGTTCGAAATCTTGATTTTTGAAAGTCTCGTTGATCAGAATGACTTCTAACCAGTAATGACTCAAGATTTAAAAAAATTAATCTTTCGTTATTTTATTCTCACATATGTATACATATATGTATAATAACGTGGAAAGCTGATAATCTTTTGACCAAAAAATCCGAGTCTCATCCTTTCCGGGGAGTTGAAAAGTACCATTTTGACCAAAATACACTTGACTACTGTATATACATCAATAATCATTCTTACTTGTGTTGGATATTGGACACATCGAGGTGTATAATATTCGCGTGCAGTTGCTTCAATCAGTCCCTCCATCGTGTATATAAATAACCTCATGTACCGCATGTATTCTACAACCTATCAAGCGAGAGAGATGCGTAGGTGTTCGTAAGTAATGATTCCTATCGATATATTATACCGTTATACGATGTAATAAATTTGTACGATCTGAAGGAAGAAATATATCACCTTTATTATACAGCGTACGTTATTCAATACGAGCATAAGTATGCTTATTTTAAAGAAATATAGAAAGAGAGAGAGATGAAAAAAAAAAGATGACAATTAATTAATAATATTCGGATAATTTTTAAAACAAAATTTCACCGGTAAACAGCATCGAATTTTTTTTTTTTTTTTCCGTCTATTCTTCCCCATCTTTGATTTATACGAATCGGTATTATATATATATATATACAGGCAGACCGGTATTCGCTGACGATTTCGTCACTACGAATTTTTTTTTTTTCAATTCTCTTATGTTCCTGTAATCATTTATTCGCTACGAATGTCTTATTATAAGCTTTATATAGTTATACGGGGCGAAAAAAATTCAAAATAGCCAGGTGTTCACGTATGTACATACATACATCGATGTTAAATATTCGCGTGACAATATATCATTCGATCGAATTACTAATTTGTGATTGAGAATGCAAAAAACAAAACAAAAAAAAAAAAACATGAAAAACATGAAAAAACATCGCCGTAGGCCGGTTTGTTTTGTTTTACGTTTTTTTTGCAATTGCGAAGGCAGATATAAGTCATACAGGTATGCGTAGGTATATATCTATCTCTATAATACAAATATCAAAATATACAAGATCGAAAATAAAGTTGGTAGGTGAAAAAGAGAACTTTTGTACCTTATAAAATACGCGAGCCATAGTCATATTATACGCGAAAAAATTGACGGGCAAAAAAACGGTGAAGCAAAAAACGCGACACAAATCACGAACTTGATGAATATAAACGTATAATAACATTAAAACTTTTTTTATTCAACTAGAATATATACTTAAAATAATCATATTATTATAGATGGATAAATAAGAAGTGTTATATATACTTAATATATTCGTTTATTGATTTCTGTAAGAACATTATGTCACAAATTTTTCAACAATCTTTCACTACTATTACCTATATACCATAACATCCTACCTATTTCAAAAGGATATTCAATTTTCTCAGGAAATATTGCATTTTTATTCATAAATCTTATAATTTAATAACTCTGAACGATTTTGCGAAGCGTATTTTTCCCTTGGACATATATCCACGTCGTATGTATATCACATATGTATTACGATCGAATCGAATCCGCGCAACAGGTTGCAACGAACAGCGTGAACCGAGCGACGGATGGATCAGAACTGCATTGAGGAGTGCATCGGATGCCTGCAGCCAGCTGAAAAGACAGAGAGAAAAATAATAGTAAGTAAAAGTAAAGGGCAAGGTCGTAGAATCGACCTGCCCAGGTTCCTACGTCATCCAAATTGCAACCGAGAGATTATTTTGAGAGGATGTCTCACGCCGAAAATAACTACACAGCTTCAGGCGTGACGTATTGGGCCGTAACTGCCGTCTGAAATGCGTCATTCTCATTTACCTACTCGCACTTTTTTTTTCATCGTCATCAGAAATCGTGACAGAAATGAAGGAAATGCAATATTAAGGAAAGATTATTACGTTGTTGAAAACATTTCATCGAGTTTTCCAAAATTCTTTGTCAAGATTAAACTTACTCAATTTCACAAAAATATCACTTTCAGTTTTATAAAAGAATATTTCTGAAAAATTTTACCCTTTTAATCAAGTATATATCGTCAATTTTTAAATTTTCAAATTTATCATCAAACTTTTTTCACGACTCGAAGGAAACAAAGAGGTCGCTACTTTTCAGCAAATAATTATTACATATAAAATCACCTGTTAGTATTTACGGTTGTATACTTATCTTAAAAGGAGTTATTCGTAACACGTCCGATAATATCTGACTATAATCTATTGGCGAAAATGTTAATCAGCAAATATATCGAGTCTAGTCGAATTAGGCACGATTATAAATGCCCGGGCCTTATTTGAATACTCATTTTCGGTGTGTAATATAAATATGTCTTGCAAATAGATTCGGTGTTTTTTTTTTTGTTTTTTTTCTTTGTTTTTTTTTTTTTTTATCGTCGTTTTTTCGTCACTCACTTTAAAGCGTGTTCAAATCGCGCTACGTCTAGCCTTTATAGTATCCTAGAATCACGTGGTTCTTTCGAATATTATTACTACTTAGAATGGATTAAACACGATTTTTATTAAACAACGAGCGGTGACCTTTCGAGTAAGATTTGAGAGAAACAAAGGTCCGAAGGAAAGATCCAATGCTCAGAGCACGAATATCTGTGTGCGTGATTATTACGGCAGAAACGCGGATTGCGATCAAACCGAATTGCGATTATCGTCGATTTGCAGCCTCGTAAACTATTATATTATTAACGTAACTATTATATGCCGATAATTCGATTGCGCGTGAACGGAAGTGCTGATTGGAGAAGCTGACGTACTTAATTCTTTTGCACACGAGAAAAAAAAAAAAACGAACAGGACGAAGCTAATAAAAATATATCTTGCGGTTTCGTGAACTTTGCAATCAAGTTTATACGATTTTTTATTTATTTATTTATTTTTTTTTATATTTCACGGACGCTCAAAATAAGGCGGTTTATCTAATCAAAATACCAAATCTATATTGCAATTAATTCTTAGAATTGAAGACTTAGATATATTCATGTGTCATTTTTATATTCACTGTATTTTTTTTTAACGTAAAAAGCAAATATGCAAAAGTGACTGCTAATGATAAGACAACCAATTATAAAGAGGAGAAAAAAAATATCTCAAATTTTAGAAATAATTTTCAAATGAATTTTGATGTAAAGATTCTTCTCAAACATACGTAAAGTCTTAGACATCTTTTCTTATTTTTCTACTTGGTTCGCTTTAATTTTATTGCTGACTTTTGCATATTCGTTTCTTCCATTCCGAGTAATTCGCATCGAGATTAAAAAAAAAAAAAAAAAAAAAAAAAAAGGGGTCAATATCAAATTTCAGTTGAAAATATAAAACATTTTGCGGATACTGCGCGGTGAATTCTTCTCACTTTCTATTATAAAAAGTTTATTACTCGACAAGTCGTCGAAAAATTATCAAGCATTTATACGATCATCGCAGTCATTAAAAAAAAAAAAAATAAAGAAAACTTTCGTTCTCGTTATTTCTACACGATTTAGTATACAAAAAAAATTATACGAATTAATCAGGGAAAAATTAACTTCTGAAATCTTCATTACATGCAATTTCAAATTATTACTTATACACAGATAACATACAACATATACATATATTATATACATGTAAGTACAAACATAAAAAAAAAGCGTCGCACTGCATCAGTCCCAGAGCTTTTCTACGGACACGCGATGAGACGATGCAGGGAATAAAAAGAAAGGCCAACAGTAATAGAAAAAGGTTATATACAGACTAAGAGATGAAGTAGGAGAGTCAGCGGGAAGGTGGGGAAGAAGGGCGGCGTGGGGGGGGGGGGATTCGCTATCAAAGCGTTCTGTAAGAACATCCGGGCTTGCAGGTATATAGAGATACATGCGTACATATAGAAACGCGGAGCGAAGATAGTTTCCTCGTCTATCGATGTATGGATTGACCGTGTAAATGGGCACGTAGAGCGCGACAAACGAAGTGCGCGCACACGCAGCGCATTGCGCGCACACGCGCGCTACGAGATTCACACAGAGAGCGCAGGCGCGCGCGCGCGCTGACACGTACGGGCGAAAATGTCGGAGGCCAGGGAAGAGGGGGAGGGGGAGGGGGAGGGGGATTTTGACGGCGGTGGTAGGGGGCTGATATGAGGGTTGGCATGGAGGGGGTGAGTAGGGGGGAAAAATGGGCGTGTCTCCGGGACGTACACGCACTTATACACGGTGGCACGTCTCTAATAGGAGCACACGTACCAACACGTACGATCGGCGATGAAACACGGATGAACGTCGTGCACGTACACATTGACTAAGGTGTGTGTCACGCCGACTCACAGAGGCTCGACCGCGCGCGGACAAGATGTAAGTTCAGAAACTGGAAGGTGCCACTTCTGCACAGTCCAATACAAGACACCGAACCGGAAAGTTCGTCCAAAATATTTAAACTTATGAAAAGACTGTTTGAAACGCGACGGGACGGGAGACACTTGTTGTGCCGCGCGGGGAAATCCCCCGGTAATATTTGAAACTGGGGTTAAGTTTTCGTTTGCAATTGTGGTGGTTTCATTACGGTGTCCCGGAAATTATCGGTGACATGAAATATCAGACGAATTGATATACTGCAGTGCGGTGTATCTGTGTTGTGTTTGACTTTTATCCAACCCCTTGGGTTTGAAATTAAAAAAAAGTGACTCGCTTTGCTGCGGCAGTTTTTTAATATTAGGAATGAGAATTTAAGAAGAGGGATGAAACTGATGAAGATTATTTAAACCCTTAAAATTAAAGTAAAAACTTAAAACGTTTTTTGGGATTTTATTTATTATTAAATCGAGGATTGTTTTTAAATTTATTTCTTGATTGGTTATCAGGATTCGAATCGGTATCGATGAACCTAAACCACGTTACAGTGTGAGTAAAAAAACTATTCACCCCTTGTGCTTGCCTGTGTCCGAAAAGCAATTCCGAAAAGAGGAACTAAAGCAACAAAAACTTACGAACCACTTGCCGTGCAGTCCTGCCCAAGGATTCGCGTGTGTGTAGTTTGCGTGCCTGAAAAGCGCGGGAGGAAATCACTCGAGACTGTAATATTTTCTCACGACGTACCGGTGAAACGGAAAAGCTGTGGCGATAAGCCTTTGCGATAAACTGGTGGGCGATAACCACCGCAGTGCATCTTCTTCGGGGATCCTTTGATTTGGTTTATCGATTTTTTCCGTTTTTCGCGACGTTTTAGTGACAGTTTTTCCACTCGCGTTCAGTGCTGCCCCGCAAACCCTTACCAATCACTCTCCGATTATCATACATCGGAAAGGATCAATCACCGGAAGTTCACATGCGTCGACAACAGCATCACCACCAAGAAGGAACTTAGGTAAATTATTCTTAGATATATTTTCCCGCGCGGGTAACTAGATCGGATAATTAATAAATTTTACGTCTGTTGAATCTCGATGTATACCTGAATCATGAAGATGACTTTTCTGCACAACGAAAATAAAATTCGTGTTCTTCGCTGATCACACCGCATCTCTGAACTTCCAGACTTTCACGATCAGCGGGTTAAAGTTGAAAATCAAAGTCTCGATACTTTTTATCCCAAGAGAAGTAAAGCAATCCATCGCCAAATCTCTCACAGTATGAAATTGTCCACACGTTATACATAGTCCTGCAGGACGACAGGACGACGAGTGTGTAACCTTAATACATAATATAAGAAGGGACCGTGGCCGGTTAAAGTTGAAAATCGAAGTCTCGATACTTTTTATCCCAAGAGAAGTAAAGCAATCCATCGCCAAATCTCTCACAGTATGAAATTGTCCACACGTTATACATAGTCCTGCAGGACGGCAGGACGACGAGTGTGTAACCTTAATAATATAAGAAGGGACGGTGGCCGGTGGCCGGTGGCGTTGCGGGACAGACAAACATTTGACTGGGGGTCAGTCGGAAATATTCCCATGGGCATCATGGGCCTCATTACGGGACAAGGGACACTAGTTCCATTATGCCGGGCTATCTTCGGCGAACAACTACCCTTTATGCTAAGTGAGACTTTCTTTCCTCCGATGACCCCTTCGGCCACTAGCAACGACTGGCCGGTCAGACGCACCGAGGGACTCGGCTGCCCTGCGAATTGCGCTGTATGCATGCGCTCTGCGCTAGGTGCTCATATGGGAGATTTCGATGCGCCTAACCGTTATGTCCGTGCTTACTTGCACCCGTCGTCCAAGCCGAATTTCTATAAGTCCTATCCGAGCGGTAGTCCAGCTCCTGGGGTGAAAAACGAGGGGAATTTTCTGCGCTCGAAAGACCAAAGAACACCGGAGGAGTCGGCGATTATTTTTGGACTTGTTGGAAACGAATTTTGAAAACATGGTCAAGGCGGACGGGTTAGTGACCTGGTCAAGGAGACGAAAACGCAACTCTGAGACCAGATCATCAGGTGTCGTCTCCTGTTAAGTGGATTCAAATGGTCGTTTACCGGTTTGCATGCGGTCAGTCACTGGTGCATTCACCCTGATCCTTGATCACTCGCGTTACGTATACAAACTCGATGACAGAATAGTCGATCCACGATTAGTCTTGGAGTCTAATTAAACTGACCGAATTATTATTCACTCGATCAGAGTTCGGAAACAGTGTTTTTCTGTAAAGAGTCTAAAGCTGCGACTCGATCCTTGACATAAATTAAAAAGCTTAGGAGGCTGCAGGAAACGCAAATTTCTAAATGGCAAAATCTGTAAATTTGTTAACCGTTTGGTGTACGATTTAACGATTAGAATGCGACGACTCTTAAGGCGATAAATAAAAATGAAACGAGCGCGGGAAATAATTGGCTCGCAAATCTGTCGGCTCCTCTGCATGAAAACCATACAAGCACGCGAATAATTGGGACTCTCCTTCTCTCCTTCTCTTCTTCTCTCTTTAGGGGCGTAGAGCCACGCCGCAGGGGTTTATTAATTGCTCAAAAGTCAAGTATATGTCGGGTAATGGTCTGATTCCCCGTGGCGCATTGTTCTTTGGGTGTTAATACGAAGTCATATTCATACACCAGCGCTGCAGGTGTTAAAACACGCCCGCGGATTTTCGTATATCGTCACTTTTCTCCGCGAGTCTATTGCATTACGCAAGCAATTTATGGATAGAAAAGGGAAATGTTTTTGAATTCAAAAATACTGATGCTTAACGTCTTCCAACCAAAAACCTGCATCCGCTAGAATTTTTAATAAGACTAGAAGTTTTTAATTAAGTACCGTCTATTCTTGATTTGCACGATTCTTTGTCTCGCGCTGTATTTATTCTATTTTGGACAAAAAACTTGTATACTATACTGTATATTGGTGTTCGAAATACGTATATACATACATACATATATATATATATTTTTTTTTGTTTTTGCTACAAGTATAAATCGTATTTTGCCTACTGATTAATGTTATTTATTATACCCATATTCACACTGATTCGAAGGCTGGAAATGCATACCAAAGCACGCATGTGTGTATATATGTATCTATATACATGTAAGCCAGTGTATTGCTTGGCCATAATCTGACATAGCGATTATAAATATAGACGCCGGAACGATTGATTTATTTACTAATTATTGTGGCCAAAATAAAAGGCACAGGTACACTTTATTTATTGTATATATACACACGTCTGGATGTAGATATATGTATACGTGCGTGGGTCCACCTTTGATATATTCAGATGAAAAGAAAAGGAGATAAAAAACACGACCAAATGTCTGATATCACAGCGATCCGTACGCGGTGATAATGATTATGGTAAATATATATATACATATACACACGCACACATACATATATATATATATATATATATATACAATATACATGGTATATATAAATAAGATGCCGAAAAAAATCACCATCGAAGAAAAAGGAAATGAAAAAACGACCAAAGTATGTATATAATTTCTAGACGTGGGATTCGTAAGGCGATTTTGGATCCCAACGATAGCCAGTATTTATGTACTCGTGTCGTAGATGTGTGCACGTATTTAGACGTCGGTGTTATGCCCGAACAACGCGAAGGCCCGAAAATCGGTCCCCGATCGAGCGGCGCTTGTTAGTTGGTGGCCTGTGGACGCCTATCGAACTTGAAAGTTTTAAAGCGGGTAAAAATCTGTAAGCCTAATGTGGAACGCGTGTATCTCTATCCACATGTGTGCGTGCGTGAATAGTTGCCACTTAATCGTGTGTAAATAACTTGAAATTTCGTTATCTGAATTAGTAATTTGATATATAATACATCAATATATATATATATATATATATACATATACGTGAACCTACTGACCACAAAAATCTTTTATATCTTAAACTACTTTTACGTCCGAAAAATTATACGAGATTTGTTTTTTTCTTCTTTTTTTTTTTTATCCCTAATTATATCCGTAAAGAAAGACACAACTAATGAGTTGATGAGAAAATTTTACTCAATGCTGAATTCTGACTCTGAGGAGGAGGATCGATCTGCACGCCATTTGTAACATTGGAATTCTATGGGTAATTCAGTTTAGTTTGTACATAGAGATCTGCATCGTCAACGTTAGGGTTCAAGACGCCGATTTTGGACCGACGTCGCGTCGCCTCGACTCGCTACGGCTGACCGGCAGGTCGCAGCTTCGACGAGACCGGCTGCGCAAGTCGCTTGACTAATTATATACGGAAGACGCGTCGCGACGCTCCTCGATCGGCGTGGATCATGGGATCGCGGGGATCGTGGATCGTCGTCCGGTCGCGGCTACCGGTTTTGCCGGGTGGAGTAAGGGGGGCTGTCGCGATTCGTGGAGGCTCTACGCGTCCCAGAAGGATGCCGTTGCATCGCTGCATCAAGGAGGCTGCATTGCATCGCCGGAATCGTAGCCGAATGATCGTCTTGCGGGACGTCGAGAGGATTGCGGAATCGGTAGCGTAGTACAGGGTTAGAGAAAAAATGTCTCGGCAGGTTCACTAAAATTTAATGGTTTAACCATTTTTTAATACAATAGTAGGTGAAAAAAAAAGTACAAAGTTGGTAATAATTGAATGTTGATATGCCAATTTAAATCTGAAAATTGCAATACTTTGGGTCATATTTACTAACAGAAATGTAACAAGTAACTCAAACGTAAAGTTGAACTGCTGGAAAATCAGACTGGTCAGTTGATCCTTTTCAATTGCGCCCCCTTCCCCTCCCCCTCGCGGAGAGAAGAAGAGAAACAATAAATTTTACTCAAAACTGCACAAAAAAAGAGACGTATGAAATTTTTTTTTTTTTTTTTTTTTGAAAATACAGATGTTACAGATGTAACAGATTTTGATTCGTACACAGTGGTTTTCAACGTTTCTTGTAGAGTATATTTTACCAAAAAACTCGGAATGTGTTTCTCATTCTTACTGCAGTTTTTACTTGAATCTACTCTTTTATTCTCTTCGTCACTCTTATGCAAAATCTGCAGAAGTTTCTGCATTCCGAATGGCCTCCGACGATAACCCCGACGCCTACGCGTAGGTAACTGCTAATGATCGAATGGCGGGAAAATTTTTCACCATCACCAACCGTTCGCAAGTGATCTATCGGTTATATGTATTTACATGTTGGAGGATCTCACGTCTGCATGCTCACGTCATGCATCGTGTATGTTACCTTACGATTAAGCGCATATCCTCGGGTTTTTTCTCGACGGATATTAGCAGCTGTGGTTTGCATGCGGTCTTTGCAAATAACAAGCGATTCCTCTGACACTTTGCATTATAATGTATAAAAATTTAAATCCTTCAATTCTTGCTGCAAGTAAGTATATTTTCTGTTCATACATCCAATCGGTTATTTATACATACAGGCACGTTATATAAAATCATTTGGTTTTTCAAAAACATTTCTTCGCTACGATGACCCTTCTGAATCGGGATATCGATTGTGCTCGGTTCATTGAAGCTGCACCAAGTTGTCACCTGAGGAGCGCCGGCTCCTACAATCTTGGGATCGGTATTCCAAATGCCGCATCGATAATGAGGAGTAGGTCGCGCATGCTTGCGATGTACAATGTGTACCGACTCTCGATTCATGTGTGTAAGTACCTAACCAAGACGCTCGTGAAGGCGGATTGTATACGTATAGGCTGAGCGTCCGTCTGTTCCCTGTAATGGGTATGCAAGCAGCGAAGCAGGTTCCATTCATTCATGCTCAAGCCGAACACGACTGAATGCTAGCCGACGACTCTCTGCCATTTATCCATTTACTTCCACACGGACGGTACAGCCAAGCGCCACGTGCTTGGTTCTATGCCACCCGCCAAACGCCGTCGTGACGCTCTGACAAGGAAGGTGTCCCAGGTCCATATCTCCGATTTGATTTCTTTTCTAATATGTTATAGTAGACCAAAAACTAAGCGATGCATGTTTTTTTTTATTTGCCATTAACCAACTTTAGAGCATGTAACCACCCTCCAATGTAATAAGGCATTTCAAGGAACGATTTGGCAGCTTCACCCAGAAGAATGTCATAGTTTTTTAACGGATTCGATTCGAAAAGTTTTTAATTTTCTCTATCAAAAAAAAAAAAAAAAAAAATCAACCTCTATATCGCCTCTTGACATGCCTTACTTTGGAGGCTGGTTTCACCTCCTTAAAGTGTTTAATGGCAGATAAAAAAAAATACGTGTCACTTAATTTTTAGTGTACTTTAACATATTATGAAAGAAATGAAATCGGAGATATTCATCTGGGATACCTTTCTTGCAAAACATCTTTGAGCGGGCTTATCAGTCTCGTCTTATTTTCTCGGTTTGAAAAAAAAAAACTGAAATTTCATTTGATCCGAGAATAGTAAACGAAGTTGAACGATTAGTTGAAACAAATGTGATAATTCAACCACTTGTTGATGATTTTTAATAATTAGTGAAAACTCTAATTTTCATTTTCGGAGTTATTAAAAATAGTGAGAATATTCCATACGTACAGAAAAATGTTTTTCATCGCATTCAGCGTATCAACGTTAGGTACAGTAAATAAAAAAGTATCGACAAACTCACACAGAGCCTCATGTTTTTTAATATTTAACCTATAACTGCTCACTCTGTATACAATTTAACCGTATTTGTATGACGATACGTTATAGTGAATTGGCTTGCACAAATGGAAGCCAATTGGTATACCTATGAGTGTAAAGGTAATTATATATCCGGGTGCTGCCACGCCTGTATTAGATTCGCAGTATAATAATAGACAGACATTTTTTCCGAACTATGCAAGATAACTGCAGTAAGAACATGCAGGAAAAGTTACACCGTGAATTATTATATCCCCGTTATAATTCTGCGAAACGAATGTTGACCAATTCAGATTACATCGTTGTTAATGTCGCTGTTAAATGCGATTATTGAAGAATTTTGTATTTCGTCATGTGCGGTAGAAAAATGTTTTTCAAAACGGCGGATGTTCCGAAGACATTCGAAATTCATTGCAAGTCCTCCTCAAGCTAAAAACTGCAATTCAGCTTCCTGGGATTCCGTCGAAATTACTTGGCCCTGATTCCGATGAAATCTGGGTGAAAGAAGATCGCGTGCTCGGGTCAGCAAATGTGCCACGATACCTCGCGAGTATCCATTACTTCCGGTTGAAAATTGGCGAGCACGACTCCTCGTTATAACTGCAGGATTCTTCATACGTTATAATTTGGCTGTTCATTACACAGTTTTGCTTTATTATACCAAGAATTTTCCTAACGATGTTCCAAAAGCTGCAACGAAACTCGCGTAAGTCAGAACCCTTTAATCTCCTTTCTCTAAAAGTCACTTTCATCCGATGGGAAAACGCGAAGTGATGCAGGAAACGAGAATCCGCGGGTTGCTTTTCAGGCAACTCAACGGGTGACCAATTTAATTAGTTACCCCGCACAAGAGTTCCCTCGACTCTGTGTACCCATTCAATCGCTCCATCATACATTGCTCCATTGCAACGCACAAAGTGAACCGAAAATAATTACCCAGCAGTTTGTTCACCCTTTGAGAATCGTTTCGATCATACCTGGCATGCCAATCAGTCTGCCAACAATCATCGTGAAAATAATGTTATTAAAATTATAACTAGAAAATATAATGTTTGTACAATCTTTCGAATCAATAAGTTCATAATGCTGTTGCTCTTCAAGTTAAATCCGCTGTAATTGTTACACAACGACAGAACATTTTCCAACGTCAACCATGTTTTAGGTTTCAATCTTTAAGTTCACAAACGAGTTTCCTGGCTGATTGGAAAAGATCGGAAAAGGTGGGAGTAAACCTAACTAATCGTGACGCGCGATGATCCTAATGGTCCCCTAAACCCTCCTCCTTCTCCTTTTTCTACCTAATATACAGCGAGTAGCTACAGTATAACGACATAATAGCGGGTTATTCCATTGGCGGTGGAACAGAGTAACGCGCCTGAATGGGAACGCCTGGGTGGCCGGTGCAGAGCAATAATAGCAACATCAGCATCAGCATCAGCATCAGCATCAGCATCAGCATCGGATGCATCGGCGTGAACACCGGCAGCGTTTTGAGCAGATCGAAAGGGAACAACGGCACAATGAGACAATGCCGTTTTGTTTATTGTACCAAGGTTTGCGGGGCTACGACGCCCTGCATAGAGAGTCAGGGAGGTGTGAAAAAGGATAATAATATAGAGTTACGCGCGAGACCCGAGTTGAGGACACCGGGGAGCCCGTCGCAGCATCCCTATTAGGCACACACAGACGGCGTCACCGCATCCATCCCCCGGCTTTCTGATCCGGACCTTTTTATCGCCTCGGCACCTTGCAGCCCTGGAAACGCTCGCGCCACGGGGGGCCTCCGCCTATTGCCTATTATGGCCATTGTGGCTCGCAAGAAACAGTGGAGAAGTCAATGCTGCCGCTTTGCAGGTCGATTTTATCTGCACCCTGCCTTGTGTACTTTTACAACAACGTCTCCCGATAGTTTCGACCAATTTCGCTTTTCACGAGATTGAAGGTAGTCACGTTATTGTAACTAAACATTGCGGCAAAAATCACTATTTTCAGAATTTTACTATGATCTTTAAATATGAGTGTGTTTTGTTTTATTACGGTTTACTGAATTTCAGACAATTCAAAAATCGCGAAATGTCCATCGCGATAATGTTACTAACCTTAATATGATCGATTTTCGACATAACCTAATTTTTTAATAACGCCCACGATACTCGCCGCCATGTTGATTCCAAAGTACAAACTCATCGATTCGGTGATTGAAAAATAACTTATCGCAAATACTGAATGATGCAAGTTACTCTATCACTCGATGCGCTTGCTAATTGGTCACAAAAACTTTGTAATTCCATCGGAAGCAGACGGACGAATATCTCGTAAACGCGAGGTGAGAGCAACCTGCATCGTAACTTTTAAATCAACCATCTCTCGAGTGTATAAATCATCATGGAATTATAGCTTTTTACATTGAAATTTCCGCTCTGTTGAAAGGCTTATCTGTAAAAAATACATTGACGTGTAACGAGAAAACTGACCTCCAACTTTTCGATAAATAAAAAGGGTGAATAATAACCGCAGAATGGTTCTAAAAAAACAAAATGTACCGTTTCTTCTCCATCTCATTACCGAGTTAAGATAGAGGTTATCAAGTCAAGTACAGACGCGCCGTGAATCGGGAAAAAATCTATTGAAATGTGACGTGGGTAGAAAAAATTTGGCCTCTTTCAATACGCACACACTCGAAAAATAAAATCGCTATACGTATATGAGGAAGCAACGTACTACGTAAGTTTTTGAAAGCTGAACATTATCCAAGAAGAGTCTACCGTATCACTTCATCTTGGTTTATTTACTTTTTGCATTATCGTCTGAATAATGTATAATAGGTATAATACAACGTATAGGTACAGCTACAGCTGCAATAATGGCTATCTTAAACGCGGCGCTTCGTTACGCCTCATCAATCGGCGCTGCATGCGGAGAGTTGGAAAGAGTGAAAAGCTGACTGAGCCGAGGATCAACGACAAAGCGAAACGTCGACAATCGTATTTAAGCCGTGAACCTCGGAAGGCTCGCTTAGCATTCGGCAAGAGTATTGTCCACGCGACCAGAGTCACACGCGGCTGCACTTCGTGCATACCAATCGCCAAGTTCGGCTTCGGTACCGATCTTCAGAAGTTGTGAGGGCCTTTGTGTCATCTGCCGACTTGTCGATCATCACTTGACAGCGACTTCTTTTCCCCCATATTTATGCCTCAGTGGAAATGATTTATTTTAGAACAAAGATACGAATCTATCACCGCATAGCTTGTATTTCTCACGAATTCTTCATTCTTATTCCACGCGGTGAATCAGTGAAACAAGTGATTCATTATTCAAATCACTCACTGAAAACCGAGTAGCAGATTCAACAGATTCTTTTTTTCCTTCGCTCCTTGCGATCGGGACGTAAGGAAAATTAAGCTTCATCCTTTAACTTTCGGTCCTTAATTTTACACGAATGGTATGAATTCTGCAATCCGCGATGCGTGAATACTGCAATTTGTCTTTCGCTAACTGCGCAATCAAATTGCAGGCAGGATAATTAATGGCTATGCAAGATTGTGCGAATGTGCATATAGAAGGAAGGTGACGATCAATTATCACATACCTACAGTTATATATTCTCGGCAGAAATACATATTCATTCCGGCGCTATTTACATGCGGCACATTATTCTGGCCGATAATTAATGATTCTTGTTATATTATGAATTTCAATTACAATCTAACGCTAATGGGTATTAAAACACCTCGTTCGATATGCTACGTCACAACGTCGCAATCTGTGAAAAAAGCAACAAACAAAAAAAAAAAAAAAAAACGTCGGGTTTCAAGGTCATGATAATCTTTGGCATAATTAAATCCAATCTTTCCGATCCTTTGATCAAGATCTGTATCAATCTCTGTCCAATTTAAGTCGAAGAGGAAGAACGTGTGAAATTTGCCAAAAGCAATCGATCACTCGGAACGATGAATAATTTTTCCCTTCCGACTGCAGATCATCGGCCATCATGACAGCCGGGAAATTTGAATTCCCATGGATGTGCTGTGGCTGACAAAAAGCCGGCGAAATTACGTTCCCGCCAATATCGTCGCAAAGAGGCTCGGATTCCTTCGCCGGTTGCCGCCGCGCTGTTATTCATAATATCTTCAGGCATTTGGGGGGTCGCACGAAAACCGGATGCGCAGGTGAAGTCTCAAAAAGTATCAAACTCGAAAGAGGAGAAGGGGGGTCTGGCCGAGGAAGTGGGAGATCTAAAAGTGGAGGGGCTGAACGGAGTGGAAAACGTTGCAATTTACATCTCTATGGTTTCGTTCTGAAATATTTCACCTATACGATGCCGACGGTAGTCCAAACGATTCCAGATCCATGATTTCAGGCCCAATCATTGGCTAGAGGAATTCGCTCCGAAGAATGACAGGAACTTAGCACCCGGACATTGAAATTAAAAACCCCAGGGTTCAAGTAAAAATCTGGAGAAAATCCTCAGCCTCTGCAAGAGGAAGCAGAATACTTACGTGTATGACGGCGGTCCAGGATCGCGGGGAAACATAACAGGAAGGAACGGACAGGATTCATTCAGGACCTATGCAAACAGTTGGATTGAAGAAGAGAAATATTTGCACGGGATAAACTCGGCCGAACTCATTATCGGGTTCACTCCGTGTCTATCTCGCAAACGGAGAAAAAGAGAGAAAGAGAGAGAGAGGAGAGAAGAAATGTCGAGGGCCATCCCGTGGGACGGTTGTCCCGATGGATGCAGGGGCAGGGAAAAGCCCAGGTAGACAATCCCCGTTATACCTACACCCAAGCCCTACAGTCGTAGATCGACAAGAGGAAGAGGAGATTGATTTGAAATGCATAAATTAGACCGGGACGCGTCTTGATGCGCCAAGGAGGATGAGAGAGCATGCGCCAGAGGCGAACAAGAGTATTGATGATTGTAGGCACAAGGGAGGGTCTATAATAATTAATCTTAGCCCGTGGATACACCTCATACATACACACGGACATACCCCATAGCTGGGGTATTTTTGTCATACATACTTGTGTATGGTACATATATGTATATACATACACGACGACGCGACGTACGCGTCGGAGAAGAATCAACAAAAGTTCACCATCTGCCTCCGAAATCCAAATAGAAAAGGCAGACCTATTATGGCCAAGCTGTAGTACAGCACTGTTTACAGAAGCCCGGATTGCCGACGTGTTACTCCCAACGTTCATGAATGTCATTAACTCTTTACACATTTATATTATACCTGAGCACATCCGTATCTCAGTTCAATCTTTCCCTGAGGTTATGTCTCACCAGACCTTCGCATATCTCGACCGTTTCTTTGTAGCACGTAATCGGAGAGACTTGATCTCCGAATGGCGAAAATCTGTATTTTGCATATTCGTTTATATTATATTTACTTACTTTGATATTGTCGAACCGAAGGTTAGACTAAAACAACTCGTCGTCGATCAGATGCAATATCTCTTTCACCTACATGACACTTCGACGATGACTTTGCGCACTAGTGCTTTTTTTTCTATGTATTTTACTCGAACTTTTGAGAAGCGAGTGATTTATTAGTTTCCTTGTCTTTTACTGCACGTCTAGGTTGGATAAATATCAGTTGTCCGAGAAAAAAATCCTCTCTCTTGCCGTGCAGTTTGTCTCTGAAGAAGGAAACTTGTGCTAGTTGTTTTTATATCTATACAGTTTATTGGAATTGATCAGCGCATACGAGCTGATCGTTTGTGTTGCGTTCATACATAACATGTTGTACATAAGGCGATATAGAAGATATATAATTATACATGACGAAGCGGAGATTTTTTTCGAAAAATGTTTTTTTTTTTTTTTTACTCGTAAACCTTGTCCTTCTTCGTTTTGCCTTTTTTTCTTATGTCTGCAGCTGGATAATTATGCGCGTGCGTTTATAATAATATTGCTTATTTCAATGATGCGCTGAGCGCACAGCTTTCAAAAATGTTACGTTGACGAAACGATATTATACATATAATATTAATGAAGCGGTGTTGCTGCATAAATGATCGGAGATGAAATGTGGCATATGCAAGTATGTGTGTTTCTCATATTTTTTATGTCGTATTATACTGAACGTGTAGCTTGTTCACACTTTTGAAAACACGTTTCAATCAGTGGTTGTTGTACGTTCATCGAATGTCAAGTGTACATGCAAATAGTAAATGAGTTAACGAGTAGAAAATAATTAAACTGAGTAAAAACAATAAATCTAAAGAATCGAATTTAGAAATAAAATATAAAGAAACACGTGCGTATGCACACACACGTGAAATTCTCATTTTGACAAGGTTTCGAAATCCTTACATCGATAATGCATAATACCATGACGACTTTGAGTACCTGTGATTAGACGATTCAACCATTATTTTCACCAATTGTATAATCCACGTTCAAACACCAGAGGATATAAATATATGAAACAAAAATTTAGTTTAAATTATCGCCGAGTCCAGATCCGATCGCCTCGAGCAAGGACCAGTGAACATATAATATTTCTTAAGACATACGTCTATGTTTATTACGGACGTTAGTTCGATCGTCCGTGAACGATAATTCTATACCGGACAAGGCTAAAAGTAAACGATTTGATAAATTGCAGGAGGAGAAGTCGCGCCGAGGAGGATTCCGGTGGCGCGGAAGAGGTTCAGGGTCAAGATCAGAACTTCGGACCCGGTGCATCTGGGAGTCGAGAGGAGGAGGACGATCTCCAGGGTAGAGAGGAGGCGCAGTCGCTCCAGACTGCAGACGGAGAATCCGCGGAGGCGGACGTGCACAAGAGGGTCGCGGCGGTGCAGGTGCAGGTGCAGGCGATGGAGGGCGACTGGAGGGCCTACTGCGAGCATCCCCTGTCCGTGGCGACCGCAGCCATGCTCAACCTGCAGCAGCAGCATCAGGTGTCCGCCGTTTCCGGTCACGCCGATGATCCCGGCGCCTCCTACGTTTACGAGTACTACAAACTCCCGGACAAGACACAGGACGTCAAACTTCCCCCCACCCACGAGCTTTGGTCCACGTGAGTACTCATCACGCGTAGCGGCCATATTTGTTAGGCTCATAACTTGAGAAAAAAGGACTTACGCTCCCTTTATTGCAAAATACAAACAGCGTAAATCAATCTCTCACTCGCTCGGAAGACGAGGCAGTTCCAGAAATATGGGAATTCAGTCAGGGAAAGGCAGGAGAGACTTTTGTAATCCCGAGGTGAGAGTCCCTCGCCATGTTCTTCGTCTTCCTCCGGTCTAGTCGTGACATGTTTTTTTTCTACGGTACTCAGCCGATTCGTAAGGCACTTTTACGCATTTTTATTATCTTACCAATCGTTGCATCGGGATTTTAGTCAATCGGGGTTATAGGGGTTAGAAAATTTTACAAAACTAATTTTCAAGTAGGTTAAGATTTGAGGATACTTGATGCATGTTTAGGCTCCTTGTTGCTAAACGCTCTTATAGTAATCTTCGAAATCTACAACTTCCCAGCTATTTGTGATGCTTTGATCACGTTTTTAATCAAATTCAACAACCTGACTGCCTCTTACGTTCGATAAATATATAACAGATCGTATAACTTTGAAACTATCCATGCTTCCAAGCATCGAACGTAGTTTATTCGTTTTAAAAATCGTCGTGAGATCAAAAATTCTCTACCGATGCAGGTTTCACCGCAAAATTGCAAGTATCTGCTAATATTCCACAAACGATTGGGTGAAGCTAGCGAACCGGCTTCAAGTTTGACGTAAAAGACAAATCAGTCTGACGATGCGTTGTTCTTCTGTGCGAGTAAACTCTTCCGAGCCATTTGTCTGGTTTACAAACTGGCGTTATTCTACCCCTGCGCACCCCTATAACTCGACGGCCTTCTTATTTTGGGCCTAACGTCCCCCGGTGGATACACACGTAGCGTTATACCCACTCGGATCCCCGAAGATCGGTCGGTCGGTCGGTTGGTAGGCCCCACTTTTGATTTATATCTGCCGCTTAGCATATTTTGTAATTTACTGTTGAGAACCGTCAACGTACTTACTGCATTCGTAGAACGCTATGCACGATCAGAACTCGCGCGGTTGATCCGGCAGAGTCCCAACCTCAGTAACAACACCGCAGGAGGAGAAAACATCTCTCCTCCCCATCTCTCTCTCTCTCTCTCTCTCTCTCTCTCTCTCTCTCTCTCTCTTTCTCTCTCTTGCTGCCGACGCCGCTATCTCGATGAAATCTGGCAGATAAGATCTCGGTAATTTGTCGCGCATAATGCGGCCCGGTTCCTCGCCTAGCTTGCGACGCGAGTGCATCGGTGCGTGAACGTTACCGTAATCCAATTTCGAGGTTGCGACCCGTCGTCGGTTCAGGACGCCACGTCGCATATCCACGACTCCTGGGACGTAGGTTTTGGTATCGTCGCAGCCGACGCACGTCACGGCACTTAATTAAAAAACGTAAAACACTCACAAAAAAAGCACAAACGGCCGAAGCTGCTTGACGAGGAAACTCGCGCAAACGGTGTCGTTTTCCCGTGTCACTTTGAACCGTTCTCCGTCGCCGAGGTCGCGGGGTCATCCTGGGGTCGCAAATTGAAGCCAACCAGACGCGTTTCACCTCCGCGTCGACATACAATGCAAGTTTCGTTTTATGGCGGCCGGTTATTGTGTTATACGCACATAACCCGGCTCTTCCGCTGCGGTATAGCAACGTGATAAATAATTCTTGGGATATATGACATCTCCTTACAAGCTTATACCTTATACTCAAGTTATTCTGTCATTACCGGGCTCCGGTGCATGCGGTGCTCGTAACGCTTATGCGTTCTGCTCGTGTTGTACCTACTTCGTCACATAAAATACATGTGATTTAATCAAATGGCGCAGTTCGTCTCTTCGCAAATCATTTATTTTCTACATACAGCCATTAAAATTACTTCTCTAGATGCAACGGAATGATTGTTTTTATACCAGTTGCTTCAATGACGCTCATTCGCATAATATTTGCAGATTTATTTCTATTCGACCGAAATTATTTGTTCTTTTTTCCTTTCTTTTTATGCATGGAGACAAGATTTGATTCGAACCGATCGTTCATATGATATATTGTTAAAAATATATTGATAAATATATATATATGTATACTCAATTAAACTTCATATACTGTTTAAAAACCTATTAATGCATCAGCAGTTTTTCGATCACTTCGTTTTTTTTCAAAAAGTGTGCGCAGTAGATTGAGTAAATTGATCCCGAACTTGCCTCGCGCTTCTTTCACGTTTTTATCGGTTAATCGTTTTCTTCCTTCTAATCGTTTAATTTAAAAGTAGACAAGCGATGCGAAGATCGCTACTAAAACAGTTTTAAATTGAACAACCTGCTGCGTTTAGCCTCTCAGCCGCTAGACCGTGGCCAAAATCGTTAGCAGCTCATTCAATTTGGGCCAAATTAACTCGTTCGATTTACAGGCAATTTCTTGGTCAGAGATAAATATCTGAAATCGGACCCATTAGAACCAGATAGCTTATATTACGAAGAAGAATCCTTACAGAAACGTTGACAAATTGCGATTTCATCTTCCTAGAAGAATTAGCTTCGGATAGGTAGTCGAATATCGCCATTTTTACCGGCAACGAGTTTTTAGAGTGCAGGGTCATAATTGCAGCCACGAGACGTCTGGCGCAGGTATATAATCGTCAGGCGGGTTTCTCGCGTTGTTGTTTCCTAGCTATCGGAAGGCAAGGATCTACGGTTAGGTAAAGGAGTAGGTACGTACCTAGATAAAACTGGCTACTCTCGTGGCCTCTGACCCCGATGGCAACGTCGTAAAGCGACGCTGCGTCGAGACGAAGCGCGTTATATGCACGACACGTAGCCGCGATTCACGTCGTCTGGTTGTTCCTTTTTTGAATACATACGTATATTGTAATAACAAGGATATACATATCGTCGTCGAGAGGATCGTGCAGGCGTCGACGGAGACCCCTGACCACCTTCGGACAGCCAGGCGAGGGGTCAACCAACGAGCTTTTGCGTGCAGGAAGCACGTGCTACGCAGGTGCAGGTTTAGGCTGTGATCCGTGTCGTTTCAGAAAACGGAAGAGGAATGTTGAAAATAATAAAAGAAATTATACCTTCGCTACGGGGCTACTTTTATACCAACCTATATACATGTATATATAGTGGACCAGTATTTCGAGTTTCGGCTTAATTCTTACGTTATACACGTTACGCGTATAAGGTATATAGGCACTATTCTTGCAGATAGCGCGTGGCTCTTGTCGACACCAATATTATATCCACGTACTTTAACAGACGCACACTTCGCGTTTCGCATTCGGGTTGCACGGCTTCCAGCGTGTACCTTATACCTACGTCATGTATAACCTGCAATTTCCGGTTTGAGAAATGCCGATTCCGGTTGTGTGGCGAACGGGTCGCCGTTTACCGCAAGCCCTAACTGGAAAGTCTTGACCTTTAAGACGCGGATGTATGACCTTCGCGCTTCCCGCATCCATGCAGTTGTTGGTATGCCTAGTATTAAGCGGGACAAGGCATCAAGCTCGCTTTGATAAATTGAGAAAATACAGATTCACAGACTCCGCGGTGTAATTACATATTCCTCAGCATATATCACGCATGCGGGAATAATTCGCGATTTTTAGCCAAAGGCTCGAAGCTTACGCCGAGCAAGGAACTCATTTCGACCTCATCGTCAGCACCGCGATTGATGATGATGATGATGATGGTTTTGGTTCTTACAAACCTACGCAAAACGAGTTCCGAGTTTTTAATTATAAGGTTCCAATTCCCAAGATTCTCACTGCGAATTGAATATTTGTGATAAATTTTTATTGGAATCAAAGTCGAGTTTCTCGCGTGACCTGAAGTTGCACCTTCGTAGATTCCTCGACGCGGATTAGCCTAGTGGCGTTAAAAAAAAAAAAAAAAAGACTATCCAAAGCATCTCCCGCGGGGCTTCCCTCCCTCCTTCCTTCCTGCTCGTCTGCAGGATCAATTTCACTTAAGCCGAATTCATGGGGCAACACGTCGTGGGTTACACGGTGTATTTTAAGCGACCGAAGGTCCCTTCGAGCCAAGGAATTCTTTAGCTTCCTGTACCGCTGCAGTTTCGACGAGTCTCCTCCTGTGCACCGGCGTTTCTACCTGCCATGCTCCTCCTTGTTGCGCCTCTTCTGTTCCTCTTCTTCTTCTTCTTCCTCCTCCTCTTCCTACTCCTCCTCCTCCGTACCTGCAGACGGACTTGAGAGCCGGCGGAAAGGGATAGATCGGGTATCACAAGTGAAAAAGGTCCCATTGTGCGGGACCATCTGACCGTAGGTAGCGCTCCGGCGTCTGCAGGGAAGCCGGGGACCGGGTTACATGCGCGATGTAAAAAGGCTGCTAGGCAAGAGAATGAGGAGTGAAAAGAATAGAAAAGAATTGGATATCCAGGGCATGAAGCGGCGTTGAAGCGCGCCCGCCGCACAGCCTAGTTGCAGCTTCTTCTTCTGATTCTTCTTATGCTCGATCCTAGGGGCTCAAGTTTTATTATAGGTAGATACCTACCTATACGGACGCTTTATCATGCTAAATATAACACGTTAACTACATCGAGTGCCGAACGGATCCCCCCACCCCTCCGGTCCTCCAGCAGGGTGCGGGGATCGCATCCCCAAACTGTTACGGGAATAATGTGCCTCTTCCGTAGAATTTCAGACCCGATGACGTGCAAAATTCGTCTCGCTTGTTTAGTCGAACCTTGAAAGAAGCCAGCTTTGATCCCCCCCCCCCCCCCCTGCTAAAGGATATCCATGAATATTATTACGACGATGCTTGATCCGATTCCACGGTGAAAATATTTTTCTCTGAAATCTCGTTGAAATTTGTGCAAAAAAAAAAAGAAAAACGTTTGCCTACATCTTCTTCGGATAATAATTAGTTATTTCAGTTTTTTCTTCTCGTCAAGCATATCTACCTTCAATTTTCTCTCACTCTTCGTATACCTAAATGTGTAATTTTTTTTTTTTTTTTTTTATGCAAAACTTATATGCGTTGCGGGGTTATTTTTATCCGTCCTGGCAGCATACGTGGAAGGCGTGAAAACCCGGGTCTTATTTTCCTCGTCGATGATTATTCTTTATCCTCATTGTTAGTATAATAATGAAATCGTTGGAAAAACGTCGATTCTATAAATAGCGTAATCTGGAATCAGGAAAAACAATTGTTCTCATAAATCAGGTCCTGTTTTCATCCTGTAGCGTGGATCAAGGCTGCATTTGCTGTAGTTAAATCTTCAGTCACTTTATTGTCAATTAAAAATTTATAAAACACATCTAACGCTCCATTATCGTAGATTTAGTTCGATGAGATTTTGAGAAATCGTCAAACGTGAGTCAATATAGAAAACCAGATTTGAACTTGGATACCTCATTCATTTCTGAGCATAAGCATATCTTTTTCCGTAAAAAAATATAATAAAATGAGGGTGAATAATCATTTTAAAAATACGTGATTCATGTTCGAGTTGCTGAAAATTCACTTAGTTGCTGGCCCAATATTTTGGGCCTTTATATATATTTATTATACTTTAATTTCACATTCACTCAGCTCCGCTCACATCTATTTGATAAAAAAATGACAAGAATTCAGTATATCGGTTTAGTATTTCTGAAGAAACCGGAGAAAACTGAACACCGTTTGGGTTAACAGAAGGCCAGTCGAAAACGTTCTAAATTTAACGTCCCAACCGATTTTTGAAGCTGAATTTAAACAATCTATCGCAATTAGTAACTAGTCTGAAATTCTTTTGGTCGGTAAGAAAACTGTACATTTATTTGTCGGTTTTACGTTAAAGCGATCCGAAGAAACTAAAAATTGTATATCGTTAATTAATCGTGAAGCGTTAATTACTTGGGCCGTTTACCTCACTAATCCACACCGACGAACTTTGCTAAATTTTAACACCGTCAATTCCATACATCATATGTGACTAAACCATGGAATCTTTATGTCGAAGGGGTGTGATGGGCCAGAAACTGCTGGTGCAGGAACCGCAGGGTTCCGGATCATCGAACCGTATGGAGACGGGCCCAGAATCGTCGGGCAGCGGAGAGCTGCACCACTTCCTCCACCAGTACAACCAGTCCCACAGTCCGGGGGTCCAGAGTCTGCCGAGTGGTCTGCCCCTCAGCCCCCAGTCGCTGCAGCGGCACGAGTCTGGCTCCGGGGGCGTTTCCGGTGTGAAACGGGAGCCGGAGGACCTCAGCTCGTCGCGGGGCCAGCAGTCCAGCAACAAGCGGCATAAGGCCCAGGACAGCCCGACACCTCCGGCCGATCACTCGGCCATGTACCACCACCAACACCAGCTCCAGGTCCAGCAGTACGGCAGCCCCTACGACCCCTACTCCTCCTGCAGCCCCAGGTTACAGTCGGGCGCCTACTCCTCCGGGTCTTCGGGGGGTGCGGGACTCCAGCAGGAGGGAACTGCGGTCTACGTCACTGGAGACACCCTCCCGCCGCTTCCCTCCTCGGGTTCCTCTTCCCTGCCGACGACGACCGCGTCCTACACCCGGTACGACGTTGTCCCGAGCTCCTACGCCGTCACACACACGATAAGGTCCTCTTCCAGCAGCAGCAAAGCTCTTACGGTTGATCTGCCGAGCCCCGATTCTGGCATTGGTGCCGACGCCGTCACTCCAAGG
This sequence comes from Diprion similis, assembly GCF_021155765.1. Classification (NCBI taxonomy): domain Eukaryota; kingdom Metazoa; phylum Arthropoda; class Insecta; order Hymenoptera; family Diprionidae; genus Diprion; species Diprion similis. Next base: position 20,371,886 of record NC_060106.1, on the reverse strand, counting down.
CAGGATCATCATCCGCCACCGACTGCTCTTCATCAGGTTAGTTTTTAGTGGGTGCATTAGAGGCGGTGCTGGACGCGGATAAAAGATTGCCATTTTTTAATTGAAGGGTGGTGCTAAGAGTAAACGCCTTGCGTGCTTGTGGAAGTTGCCTGTTGTTCCCTTCTCTGTAAAGGTCGATTTTTCAACAACAGAAATGTCACTTTTTGAACTTATAGATTCGAAGTTTGCAAATCCAAATATGCTTTCAAATCAAAAGTGGCAATTTTTTAGTTTTCACACCCTCATTGTTGGGGTGAGATTTGTTTTTTGCATGGTATGGATGAAAGCTCGTTGAAAAGATGAAATATTCTTACGCGGAAAAAAATTTAACGTACATTTTACTTACATAATATGTGCGGTGAATATATCGACACAGCACTTTTTTCGAGGCAAGATCTATATCAATTGCGGTAGATCTATCTGAGCATATTATTCGTAACGCTTACTATTCGTTTTCTAACTCTTATTATCGGATTTGCAAATTTTGCCACAATTTCTGTGAGATTTAGTTTAAAAAAAAAGTTCTATGTGCATATCCATATCCACTAGAGGAGATGTGAAATCATTTTTCGTCCCGTGTAAACTTAACATGCTTACAAATGTTCAAGTTCATAGTTCTCAAATGCGAAAAAGGGCGTAACATCCCAATGTCGAAAAATTCTGCTTATAAAGCAAAAATAAAAAATTCTCAAAACTGTTTTCTCGCAGCGCACTTTCGAGATAGAAAAGCAACCAAATTTCCATTGTTTATTATTGTTACAATCAACGCTATCGCCCTTACTAGTCAATTCTTCTGCAACGTTTATTTCTGTTTTTTTTTGCTATGGTAAAGGGGTTTCATAAGTTCTAGAATAAGAAACTGGAAGGGAAAAGTTATGTCACCCCGGTGATTGCAATTATAAAGAAGTACAAGCGCGTAATGACGAGACAGTGGCGACTTAAATTGAACTGCTTCATCGGATCCCGGTGTAAGATAAAGCGAAGACTGAGTCGATAATGATGATAATAAAAGAGCAGGAGTCGAGAGCGAGAGAGAGAGAGAGAGACGGTGGAATGGGCCAGAACCGCGGCTCGTAAAGTATTAATAGAGACGCAATCCTTTCATAAACGTCGAAATTGTCGCCAAGTGAGGAGCGCACGCATGAATGCGGTTCGCTTTACGAGACCGCAGAACCCGAAGAAGAGATGCACGTTAAGTCCGCACTCGCTTCAATTTACTATTTTACGAGCCGTAGGTACTTGAACGTCCCGCTGCATTGGAGCCGTTTCGTCGTTCCGTTTGTTTTATCTTTCATCCGCGCCCAAGCAATCTGCACTGCAACAGTTACAATCCTTCGAAGCGCCGGCTCTTCTTCTTCTTATTCTTCTTCGTCTTCTTCTTCTTCTTCCTCAGCAACTCGCTCCTCACTCGTTTGCCTCCACTCGCTTCCTCTCTTCAAACTATTACATCACTAATGCCGCACTTCGCGCAGGCCGCAAGAAATCGTCAGCCTGATTTAACGGCCTTTTTTCATATAACAACCGTGCAGATTGAAATGATCCTCAATAATAAAGCACGTCTTTTATACCCGTGCAATTACCGTATCTTCTCTCTTTCCCGCATTTACACCTCACAGGTCATCTCTACACGTCAAGTTAATCATCCTCGAATCGATATCTCATGTTCTAGATCAAATTTTTTTTTTCACTTGACAAGTAGAACGAATTTAGCACATTAACAGACACTTTTAAAGCGTTTGCGGGAAATATGAGACTTTATTCCCTTGGTACGTAATGTAATTCCTTTTAGCTATCCAACGACTCCTGGAAAAGCGAAACGAGTGTAGCACATTAACAGTCACTTTTAAAGCGTTTGCGGGAAATATGAAACTTTATTCCCTTGGTACGTAATGTAATTCTTTTTAGATATCCAACGACTCCTGGAACGATTTCGATGAAATATTTACCCTCAATTCATCGTCACACCTTAATAAACATAAATTCATATAAGTCATGAAATCGTTATCTTCTCTCCTTTCAGACATCCTTCGATTACACGGAACTCTGTCCTGGAGGTCCTGTCGCCGGGACAGCCGTCGTCCTCGAAAGCGGGGCAGTCGTTCATCACCAGCCCCTCCAACTCCAGCTGCAGCAGGGCCACGGCCAGGTCCAAGTCCAACGGGGTGGCAGCGGAGGCCTCGTGGCATCGGGTGCGAGTAATCCAAACGCCTCCCAAAATCCGCCAAGATCGAGACCTTGGCACGACTTTGGCCGACAAAATGACGCCGACAAGATTCAGATACCAAAAATGTGAGTGCATTAACCGTTGAAGTACCATTTTTTGGCCAATCAATCAAACAACCTTTCTTCCATAATTCAAAAAGAAAGCAGAACTGTTTCGGTCCTCTTTTTGTTTCATAAATTTCAATTTTTGTTTCAAGAGTTGATAAAAAAAAAAAAAAAAAAAAAAAAAAAAAAAAAGTGCTTAATCGAGTAGGAAATTATTCCGATAAAAATTTACCGCCCTCATTAGTTTCCTACTTAAGGTAATCACAAATCAATTCAGTCTATATTATACCGTACCAAAATCCTGTTCCTCGGTTTTTTGTTTGATACACCCTCAAAAACGGCAAAATAATCTCCAAGATGGCGCTGCTGGATTCTCTCTTCGCAATTACTAAACTCATGAGGGAGCTTCGATATGTGGCTTCAATATTACATGCATATATTTGAGGGCGTTAAACCCGTCGGAGTGTTTATCTCTCAGCTTGGTCCCATTAAATATTAAATACGAAAGTGTTCCATTTATATTATATCGGGCGTGCTCACGTGTGTGCGTGCGTACGCGTCCCTTTAGATTATACATAATATAATACGCGCAACGTCGTATCGCCGTTCGACGGAGCTCCGTTAACGTTCGAGGATAATACGTCGGGCAGGTAGTTAGACGGCGAAGCCGTTGTTTGTGGCCTATGCTTGGTGTATCGCGAAGCGACGTTATTAAATGTTGGCGGTAGGCTAGACGCGAGATAAGCTAAGTAGAAGCGGTGGTATATGTACGCTTTATACGCTTCTTTATACACGGTTTCACTCAGTGAACAGATATCGACTTCCTTCGGATAACGCGGGCGAAACGCGCCGCTTCGACTTTCTGTTTCTCCTTCCTTCTCACTTCTCTCCTCGCCCCCTCACTCGCTTTCTCTCTCTCTCTTTCTCTCATTTTTTTTCTTCCCCCTTTGAATTTTTTTTATTTTATTTTTTTTGTTTTTTTAGACCTTTATACTGTTTTCGAATATTTCCAATTCCTTTCTTAATTGTAATCCATACGCGTCGTGATGCAATATTGCTGGGAATGAGAGCCTAGGAAACAAGACTTTTTTTATAAACCTACTTCGAGGCTCGTTAATATCGTATCTACACTGCACGTGTGTAACGCATGTACTCAATTTTATCGGAACGAAAAAAGTGTCAGGTGTAAAGTGAGTAAAAAAATAAATAAATAATAACTATTTTATCCAATAAACATGTCAACTTATCGCGGAATCTTTATTGAGAAACCAACACACATGCTGATCACCGTTTGACTGGGATGCGCTTATACTATACTATATATGTACTATATGTAGATATATCTATATTATAAACACAATCTAGTCGCCAAGTGAATATATTTCTCCAAGTATTCATGCACGGTATGCTATACAACCGCTCGTTTGTACAGAAATACGGTAACTATACATCCAAATGTAATATCAATGATTTACGGATCACTTCTAACGGTCGCGGAGTGAAAGATCGAAATTTAAGCCGAATTCGATATCATTTATGAATACGAATTTAGGGTTGACCTAAAATTACAAATAAGATTTTAAACTCAACTTTTTCTTCACAGATCAGATTTTCCATATATACATATAAGTATCATCCACGTAATTTACGCGACAATTGCAAAATTAGGAGTCGACGTTTTTCCTGATGCGTGTAATCGTGCAATTTTACTAACTGCCGGACGTATTCTCGAAGGGTTATCTACAGTAATCGACGCGGTATAACGACTTCCGGGTTATAAGGTGCAAGCACAGATATCTGCTCTACTGTACGAAGTGCGCAAGGCATCGAACCCTTGAAGCAGTGACAAAGTAGCTTCAAATTGCTCTGGTTCAACGGTGGCAGGGTTTGATAAACTGTCTCTACTTTCACAAATCGTTTATTACTCGTAGGCACATAGAAGTAGATATAACGTTACATACACGTGTTCAATCGCCACTATCATGCACACATGTTATGACCTGTGCATATCTCGGCACCAAGTAACGTCCATTATACTTCCCTGTATAATAAGTTTGAAACGTCAAGGCGCGGTCAATTCATCATTGCACGCATTACTCGCTTGGCTTAGAATTTTATTATCCCTTTATTGCCGTCGATTGTTGATCGGTGTACGACTCAAGTCGAGCTGATTATTTACAAGCATGTCTTTACCACTGCAGTGAAATGTTGTATAAAAATTAGAGAGAAAGAAGTAATTAGTTGTTCAAAGTGCAATTGGTCAAGCCAGGAAATCAAAATAGCTGCTAAATGTAAAAAGAGAATGTATAAGGAGAATACGAGAGAAGAAAAACAACTGCGATTAGTTCATGAATATGAGCAATTTTGTTGACGTGGAATTTTTCGAATTGAATAAAATAACGATGTAGCTCTGCTCCCTCGATCCGATCGCGCGGCTGATCGTCGCGACGAATGTATCAAATAAATATATATGTATATATATATATATTTTTTTATTTATTTATTTTTTTTTTGTCGAAGTAGGTATTCGATCGTCAGCAAATTAAGCTTCCGCGTCCGAATAATTAACTGATTTGAATGTCTCGAATGATTGTTATTACCGTAATATATACACATAAATATATTTCCCTGGTACGATAAAGTGAATAAATTTTCTTTAAGTCAAGATCGTTTACGTCCCGTGGGATATGAAAATGGAACAATTTTTTCACTCTGTTTCCAAACGGTTTCCTTATTTTTTATTTTTTTTTGTCAAATTCTTGATTCCACTCCGTTATTCACCGCCACGTATCGCGTGAGGTCTGGCACCTCTGTAGCCTTTATATTATGCCCGACTACCTGCCAGGGGATGATCGTAAAATCTCCCCCAAGAATAATCTGCCAGCAGTGGTCTCCAGACGCGAGTTTTGATCGATTGTTCTTTTTTTGTCTTCCTCTGCAGCTACTCGTCATACGGTTTCAAATACCACCTGGAAGCACCGATCAGCACCTCGCAGCGTCGAGAGGACGACCGCATCACGTACATCAACAAGGGTCAGTTTTACGGCATCGCTTTGGACTACATACCGGACCCAGACAAGCCGCTCCTTAAGTCCGGTCAGACGGTTAAGGTAGGTGAACTCCTCGTCTTTGCTGGGAAAACGATTAATTGACGTGCATTGAAGGAATTACTCTGTTATCAGAATTATGGCGGACGTGAATTTGTGCGTTTATTGCAGAAGCTCGATCGGGAAGGGAGAAAAAGTTGTCGAGTAATTAACTTGTTTTTTCTTCAGCTTTTGATAAGGGTTAAATGATTTTTCGATTCAACTAAAACCAGCTTTATTATTTTTCTTTGTAAATTTGAAACTCCCATAAATTTCCTGCATCGGTGGATGTTAAACTTCCGTGAAATGGAACGTCGTGATGAAGCTGTGTTAATGAATACCGCATAAAATTCTCTATAATCGTCTTGAAAATCTCATGGAATTATTAATTAAACCGTCTAGCCGTGTGTAACGTGTGTGTTATACACCCATCGTGTAATAAAGTTTCGTAGAGATTCAATCGAATTCGAGCCACGTTTCCCGCTGCATCTTGCCTCGAAGACTACGTAATGATAATACATATTTTATACACGTATACATACAGGTATCTATACATACTACGTATAGTTTGCCGATAAATTATCAAAACTATCGTCGGCCGAGAATAAACCTTCGAAACGTTCCACGGAACCGTTGCAAATGGATTCCAATCTATAGATATAATAAAAACTGTTAGACGCGTTGACGGTTATAAGTCGAATCCTGCGGCTTCTCCGGCTTCTCCTAATCACCTTAATTTCAACACGCATATCTAAGCCCGGCTCTCTTCTGTCGGATATAAGTCAGAACATCGCGACGACGGCTAAAATTAACGTTGCAGGTACTTGATTAAATACCCGTTCCATTTGACTCTTAAATTGAAACAGTGAATCCCTGAAATTCCGCTGTCTAGTCTGGGTATAATATACTTATAAGAAATAGTAATTTGCCTATAATTCTCGACACTGTAAAGTCAGTAACCGGGGTCATCGGCTCATTATACTCGCCTTGCGATTCGCGATAGTTTTCAGTTCTGTCATGGCTTCAAATAATTCAACTCGCGTGTCAATCCTGCTCAATGAATGGAGTGACGTTTCACCGACGGCAGAGACACACTGTCTAATTTATCACCGACTGTTACCGTCTGAGCTACCCAAGTAGCACACAGTTTATTTATTGCCGAGTTGTTAGTGTCGGTATAAAAAATTGAAACCCACTGATTTTGTTGAATAGAATATCATGCAAGTTTTCAAGCTAATTGTTACACTATACCGTGTTAATGTCTGATAAAAATATTAATTTAGCAATATTAAATATAGGTACAATCTGAAAAATACAAATCCGCCTGCGTTTACGCAACCTGTGATACGTTTCATCGACATACACCTGCTATCGGCAGTCTAAAGTATATTTTACCGATCACCGTTAGTCTCATTCTTATATACGATATCCTAAATTGCATTATTTATTAAACTACATTACCCACACAACAATTAGTTCAAAATTTTGATAAGCTTTTCCGAAATAGATGGATTAAAAAGCGTGTAATTTCTATCTTCAATTCGCTGTTTGTCTATATTTCATCCTCGTTGCCAAATCGACTGGTCAGACTGATTGACGTCTGTTTGCGAATTAGCGCTCTCCAATTATACACGTACCTTGTTCTTATAAAAATTTTATTACAAGCGGTTGAATATAGCAGTTAAAAAAAGCCGCGACAGCCTCTTGACAAGTGTGTTACCCGGGGTAGTTATCCACTGATTCATATTTCGAGAGCTCGAGGGAACACGCCTGTTATTCTCGATCCGTGGTACTAAATCTGCATCATGCATCGATGCATGCAGCCTGCAGAGATCTGCAATCGGAACTTGCACGCACATACGTGTCGCTGCATATATATACATATATGACTGTGTAATATATATAAATTTGACGCGGCTCCATAGGACGTTGATCGTAAAGCTCTGCTGCGGGAGCATTTCTCCTCGTGTTCTATACACTGTGTAACACTACGTGCTGCACAGTGTGCACTTTCATCGTGGACATAAGTATGAGGCGATATCGAGTATGCCGCAGGACAACATGGCGCCTTATATTCAAGTGGTGCTGCAGAATCGGGTGCGACGCGTGTCCGTTCGCCCATTCACCCGAATCACGAAAAATCGCAACCAATCTCTACGCGTCCAGTCTTGCAGGTCGCCGCATGTGTGGTTCGATCGCCCTCCACACATGTGCATTCTCCGCTCAATTCTGCCTGTGACTCGCGGCATTACTTTATGTATTCGCAATGGGCAGTCTCTCTACCCGGCATCTTATGGGTTTCCTATACGTATATCGCATACGTGTGGAATCGGGCGTGACCAACGACTTTGTTGTCACCGTCGTCGCTCCAGCTCGACTCCTTGCACTCCGAGCTATTTCATTTCATATCTTGATCGCCTTACCCCAGCTTATTATTGTACGAGTACAAATTCCAGCTTTCGACCCTCTTCGATATCGCACGCGCCGAATACCAGCTTCACCATTTTTTTGTCTTCTTTTTTCTGTTTTTTGTTTTTCCTTTTCGAGATGAGGAATACTTCTGTTATCAAAGTCAAAGAATTCGAACACTTGTCAGACTGATCGTGGATTTGAATTTTCTCGTCTGTCTAGCTGATTATGTATACTGCACCTTGGAAAATAGAAGAACGATTCCGAAAATAAAAACTTTACACTTTTTCCATGATACCTGATTTTTGTCAACGTTTTATTACTTATCAATCTTGTCGAAATCAAACCCTGTAAACGGACTGCTTGAATATCCTACTACTGCACAGTGAGTGGAAATCTGTGCAGTAAGGTTTTGCTTGCATTCGACTTCGCGATCTCATTCCGTAAATTTGAGACAATGCGAGGCTACTGAAACTCCGCCTTGTATATACGTTATATACATGTATATATATAATACATACATATGTGTATATATATATAACAACTACCGCGGTGTTGCGCTGCAGCCTCGACGAACAAAAACTGTGTGGCGTAAAAGGGCACGATGCACGTATAAGCATGCAGAGACGCATGAGATGAAACTTGAACGCGCTACCTCAACCAGTACCTGCGTATAATGCGGTATTATACGTATACGTATGCGATGCGTACGACGTACTCTTCGGCTTTGTAACGTCTCACGCACATGCTTCTGCCCCCCCTCCACCCTTGATGATCAAACTAAACTCTCATACATGGGGTGGCTCAGTCGAACTGAAAGCTTGGAGTATTTCAATCATATCCTCGAAACTCGATAAAAATGTTGAGAATTTGTGTTGTTGTTGTTTTTTTATAGTTCATGGATACTCAGGATTATAATTGATCCTATTATGGTAATTTAAATAAAAGACGTCAAGTTACCAGGCTGATTCTACGGTATAAATCTTTACTCATCATTCAACTGTTTTATTCCTCACGAAACCAACGTATCCTTGTAATAAATCAATCCTTCGTAACTACACAAAATACAGCAATTGAAACAATTGTGAGACAGTACGCACTTAGCGTGATAAATGTGCTTACAGATTTAGTAGGCAGAAGTTCTTAAACTTCAATTATATGTAAACTTATTTAGAGTAAATACTTATCTCGCGGTGAAGTTATGTGTACATTGTACGTACGTACGAGTTGTATTCACAAGTATATGTACTTGTAGAACACGGACGTACATTGAAAGTATTTTTTCTACGTACTTGAAATCCATTCGTCAAGTATAACACGCCCTCTAAATTACACAGGCGTACTGCGAGGTATATCGATGCACTCTTCTGACGTAGTTTTGTGCTTTCGCCGACACAGTCTGTCTCCTCTCTAGTCAAGTAGTCATGTATGTACGTATGTATACCGATTGTGCAGAGCAAGGGTTCAGCCCGGTGGACGTGCTGATCTCTTTGCGTTTGACTCCGCAGAATTACATGTTGCGATATACCTACCGCACTGGCGGACATGCTAGTCCGTATGCATGTACCTACCTTGGTGGGCGCATGTACACCACTTGCATACAATGTAATATGACGAAGAGATGTGTGTAATATAACGTGATATATCAGCCGCGGTGCAACGTACGTCACACAATATGCAAGTATACGCCTTGTGTACTGCAGTGAAACTTGAGGTGTTTCATTGCCTCGCGTTTTTGCTGCAGCTGCATAACCATGCGTATATACCACATTTTTTCTTTTTTTCAAAGTATGTGGTACGAATATATCATCATTATCGTACGTTCTAAGAATACTAGGTATATGTACTTAAGTCACGGTATTGGCGTACAGACAAATTATAGGTTAAACGATCACACGGCATTTGGATTCATACTTTTAAACAGACGTAGAAGGGGTAATCATCGCAGCTGAAGTACTCTTGCCATGGTTTTGTTTACCCTGAAACAGTCCATGATGGGTATTGAATGTGTGAAATGATCTTACGGCATAAATTGAATTCGAAGCGCGTCAATGACGGCCATGTTGGGTTTTCTGAGGGTTTCAATTCACCTATTTATAGCTTCCGATTTTCAAGAATCCATTCTCACCAATTCAGTCGTATAACTGTAGTGTGTAGTGTGTACCTATGTGCCTACTTGTATTTTCACCGAAAATGGGTATGGTTTACTTGAACCGACCTAAAACTCTTAATGAAACTTACAGAGCGTCGTCATGCTGATGTTCCGAGAGGAGAAAAGCCCCGAGGACGAGATAAAGGCGTGGCAGTTTTGGCACGGCAGACAGCACTCGGTCAAGCAGCGCATACTCGACGCTGGTAAGTCTGTTTACTCATTGTAGGCTCTGTTTACCCATGCCTATACCATCCGCACGAACTCAAATCCAGCGATCGCGAGATGAGCACGTGCCGCATTCTACGCTTCATTCCTTAAGATGATGAACCTAACCTGGTTTTCGTTTTTTCGTTCATTGTAATGATCTTTGAGTTTGCTATATGCTCCCCATATGATTTGAAAGTGGTCGTAATGTTAGTGTTACCACTAAGAAACTGTCCCCCAATATTCATCACTTTATCACATAACTCTGTGGATGGTGACTGAATAAAGATAGTCTGCCATTGAATCGTAGATAAATTGTTGTCCTTTTTGCGCAAGCTTTCGGGACCTGATAAGAACGACTTACAAGGTTGGTGGTACAATTTTTAGACCCCAATACCCTCTTCAGACTATCATTCTTCACATTTCAGACTGTCTATTTTTAGTTAACTGCTCTAGTCAACTTTTTCAATAAACGAATATAGCATCCAATGTTTTTTCAGATACGAAAAACAGCGTTGGCTTAGTTGGATGCATCGAGGAGGTCGCACACAACGCGATTGCCGTTTACTGGAACCCGGTTGAATCTTCTGCTAAGGTAAGCGGAAGGCCTCTTTCTTTTTGCCACTATCGTTTCTGTGGATGTAATTGTTTATGAAGATTTTAAATCGATGATTTCTCTGAAACGAAGTTCATTTACGACGACCTAATCTGATCAATTGTGAAAAATTGTAAATAGGATTTTTGGTTGCCACAGTACTTTGTTTATTATGAAATCATTTCGCATTCCCATTACGAATAATGTATCAGTTCATGTATGTCGCAGTACTGACAAGAGTCTAAATACTTCGCAGATAAACGTGGCGGTCCAATGTCTGAGTACAGACTTTTCGAGTCAAAAGGGGGTGAAGGGTTTGCCTCTCCACATCCAAGTTGACACCTACGAGGAGCCTCCACCCCACCCGCACACCCACACGCCTACGCCACCCTCGCATCGGGGCTACTGTCAGATAAAAGTGTTCTGCGATAAGGTGAGTGATAATGCTGATGATACGTCGTGTGATTTTCTGCGAGACAAAAGTAGATCAGATTCAGTGATTATTCAGAGCGACTGCAGAAATGAGAGTGAGAGAGAGAGAATGAAGGAATAAACATATCATTCTTCGTCTTGCACAGGGTGCGGAGAGGAAAACAAGGGACGAGGAACGGAGAGCGGCTAAACGAAAGATGACGGCCACCGGAAGGAAGAAGCTAGACGAGCTCTACCATTCTGTTACGGAACGTAGCGAGTTCTACTCCATGGCGGATCTCCATAAACCCCCAGTCCTCTTCTCACCACCCGCCGAACACACCATCGACAAGGTAAGCGCCAAGAGAGAATTAGTGAGCCGTGGCGTACGAGCGAATCTTGCAAGCTTTATTACTCGACCTTCGAACCTCCCTCAGAGGTGAAATGCCAAGTAAACAACTCTTGCCATCATTGCGTTGGAGGTGGTATAAGATTCAGCGAGAATCAAATAGTGAAAGAAATTTTACAGCCGAAATAAAACTGCAAGTGAGTAAACGGCGGCCATGTTGAATTCTGATTTCATCTTCGTATTACCGAAACATAGCTTACTTCACTTCGTACACGCAAAACCCCATGTTCCGTTTTGCAATTGCAGTTCTCGCCGATGGAATTGTCCGGATTTTACGGCGGTGGTGGCGGCGGCACAACAGGCGGAGACACGGACACGTCTTCACTGAGCAACGGGGAAGGCGGCGGAGTGAAAGCGGGGCCAAGCAGTCCATACCCGACGTGCGGCAGGCCGAGTCTCCCCGCGCTCAAGTTCCACAATCACTTCCCACCGGACAACCTAACCTCCATCCACGACAAGAAGGACTCCCTGCTGATGCAGGTCCAGGAACTCCAGGGCTCGGCGCTCCAGGGCATGCAGCAAACCGGCCTTGGGACCGGCGTGGGGGTCGGCAACCGCCTTCACCTTCAGCAGCAGCATCTTCGCGGCACCGAATCCGAGGAACGCGTTATGCTCTACGTCCGGCAGGAGTCCGAGGACGTTTACACACCACTCCACGTCGCGCCGCCCTCCGTTCAAGGACTCCTCAATGCTGTAAGAGCTCTCCCACCCTTGAGTCCTAGCCTCGCGATCACCTCGCAATGCAGTCAATTCTACTAACCGTGTGCAATCGTTTTCTACTTGTGCTGCTGCTGTGTTGTTGCTGCCCTTTTCGGGTTTCTTTTTCATCGTATCTCACGCTGATTAAGCTTTTTCTCTATCGTACCTTCAGTCATCGGTGACCTCACGTGATCACGTTTACCGTGTATCCATCGAGGTTGTGGAAGAACCAGTTTTTGCTACTTTAAAGTATTTAACGGTCGAATTAGCGATCTCGAACACTGTGGTAAGAATCGAAGATCACCCACCAAATTGTGTATATTCGTTAATTTACTTTGCAAGACGCAGGTAAGCCTGCAAAATATGGATTCTATTCGTTCTATTGGATTCATTCAAAATTTCAAAATTGTTTTATTAAATTTGAACTCAGTAACTCTACTTACATTGCCCCGAAAATCTTACATTTAAGCAGAAAGCAGACCAAAGGTAACATGGCATTTATTCGATTGTTTTTATTTGCTAGTTTGGGGACGTGATCCATTGTAGTCAAACACCCAGCTCCAAGGGATTAATTTGATTACGTTCGGTCTGGATGTTACACGATAATAAAACAAAATTGGAAACCGAAAGTCGATCTAAGCTTGTTTTAAAAACCGAAACAATCAAGTACAGCGCTATGAAATAAACGCTGTGCTTGATGCTTGGCCAAGTACAAAACATATTTAAAGTCCTGTGTTGTCGAACCTAATGAAACGGCGGAGAATAGTACGGAGAAAAAACGTTAACATTTTTAAAATAGTTGTAATGTAAAGATGGGATTTTTAATCAATTATCTGTCATCTGTTCAGCATTGGTTTATTTACTTCATAATGTGTAAATAAATACAGATAAATATATCTATAGTACATTTTTACGACAATATGAGCTAACTTTGGAGAGTAAAATGATTATATTGTAAATTTTAACATCTCTCTATGCCTATACATCTATAATAGTTGAATAAAGACCTATTAAATATTCGTTATCCGCATTATTATTACTATTATTATTGTCTGTACCGTTTCATTGGGTTCAACGGAGGCCTCTTTTCATTTTCGAAACCAACACCTCGCTAAAAATGTCACATAATAGGCTCTTTTTCTACGTCTTATCTTCGACGTGGTAAAGAATATTGGAAAGAAATGAGTTAAGAAATTTTTTCCGAGCAAAACTGATGTATCCCCATAACCCTTATAAATAACGCTGAATCTCTTTCGCCATTACTGAACCACACTGTAAATTAGACGTAACATGCGCATATGACGGCTTACAAGCATAATATGTTAAATGTATATAATACCATCTTAATGTTTATATTTAATATGTATCATACGCTGATTAATAATTAAAAATAACTCTGCATGCCTTGCCAAAGCCTCGGGTACTTATGCCTGTTCGTACAACACATGAGCACTTAACAAAGCATATATAATCAAACCGCCATTAATTACACGAGAAGCGGAATAATTAATCCCTTTTTCGTCGGAACATAGCAAGACTTCAGGGTAAAAAAATTACGTACAGAGCAGATAAATTGTACACAGCATTAATTGCTTGTTCCCGACTAGGCTCATTACTTGTTTTCGTTGCAAAGTAACTTTTGACAATTTTTTTTTTCTCCTAATTTCATGCGTATGCTTCGAATTGCAGTTAGAGAAAAAAGTGGAAGGATATATTATACACATTTTGGAAATAGAAAAAAACTCAACTCTTTCAATCTGTCTACATTGAAATTTGGCACACGTTCTTTCTTTACCTCATTCTCTCATTCTTTCTTTCTCTATAATTTTTTCTCATTTTCGCACAATTTTGCATCACCATGTCAGCCAGCTTCTTTGGCACGTGCGTATATATTATATAAAAATAAAAACGTCGTGGTATCTAGACATCCAAATGTATCACGACTGTTAGTTTAAAGAGAGAAAAGGAAAAACGTTAAAAGAAAAATGAAACTACTGTCAAAATTCTAATATTCTACTTTTTTCTATTTTACAGATTGAGTCAAAGTACAAAATTGCATCCTCGAGTATTAATAACCTCTATCGCAAAAACACAAAGGGGTAAGTTTAGTAGAGTGTTATCTTTACTTGCATGTTTCGACTACAACATTGCATCACTGCACGCAAGCACGCAAGCACGAACGCACTTTTTTCTCTTTCAAATCACACTAATTATCTGTTTTACAATTTACATCCTATGTCCCAACCCCCCTCCCCTCCCTCCATCCGTCTAATTTCCCACCGCTCAAGTATTTATTGATCGATCGTTTGATCTTTGGTTTTGGCAATGGTTATGGTTTCATACATATATATATATATATATATATATATATATATATATGTAAATTTAATAGCGTTGTGTGGTTACACGGTCATAATCATTGGGTGCAAGTCTACCGTTTTCACTGCATGAATTTTACACGTTATACATACAACATATGTAACAATAATAAAAACGGACAATACGCTTCCTCTCTGTCAATCTCTGCCAATTATCCCGCAAGTAACACTTTGTACTTAAGCCAATCTGTAGGTAGGTAATGCAAATTCGCGATCTTTGAAATTGACGTGTCTCACTGAGGAAAGATAATAATTCGAACGTAACAAGGTAGAATGAGCCACCGAAATCCGAAATGCCACATTTGGTAATCAGACATATGAGTGTCTATGATTATAACACCGTTATTCTTTTCGATTAAAGGGACATTATTGTACGTCTATGGAGTCTATTACACGTGTGATCAAGAGAATGACAGATAACTCATACTCACTAATTTTCTCATATTCTTACAGATGTTATGGAAAATGGGGAGAAAAAAAAAATAAACACACAGAAAACAGAAAAGTATTGAGTCTGGAAGTGATTTCTATTCAGTGAATCACACAGACTTAAATATGGCTATTTTGTGGAAATATGGGAATTTGTAATTACACAGTCCGAGTATGCGTGTTGAATTTCATAACACTTAATCAATTTACCTGAAAGTTCAATCATACCACTTATCATTCAGATCCAAGACATTGGCATGGATCTAAATTCAGACCATCGAGATCATCGCAATATTCGCCTTATCCACTTCTCTATAACCGACTTAAAATTTATACTCATAATAGCGTTTGTCGATATTATTATTATTATTATTATTATTTTACCTAGTAAGTTGCAGGTGCAAACGAAAAGTGCAGGTTGGACGAAGCAACGTTTCTTATTCGATTTTCCTAATGTTTCAGAATTACGGCGAAAATTGACGACGACATGGTGCGATATTACGTCGACGAGGACCTTTTCCTACTCGAGGTGAGTCACACGCCGGTATCGAGTAACTCCGACCCGAATTCCGAGCACGATCCCTCGTCGCCTGGCGACATCAGGAACGGAGCTGGCGCCGGATATGACGTCACTCTAATCGAGCTTTCGACCCCCGCGGTCCAAACCTCGGTTCCGGTCTCAGTTCCGGGGTCGTTATCGCCCCACCCCCACTCCCAGCATCAGCACCAACATGGACACCCTCACGAGAGCAATAACACGTGAGCAATGAACGGCGATCGCCGAGTCAAACGTTCGAATTTTGGGGTCGGGTGAGGAGAAGAAGAAGGGAAACGATCGGACAGAGGTACAGAAACGTGTAATCAATCGCGTTATACGCGTATTTAGGCTCGCGAGGAAAGTGTCTGGTCTTTGGATCATCGATTCTCCTCAAATTTTTAGGAGCGTTACTTTGGCCCAAAATACGAAGATCCTGATGCATGGTTTGGGCCAATGACTCAATTTACAACGTAGATCAGATCGAGAGAATCAATGATCTAGAGACAGGATTACACAATCCGTGCTAGTTTGATCACGTGATCGTGGCGGTGGAATCAATGTGACCGTTAAGTACTTGTATGCACTTGAAGTGAGAAACAGCGTATCCCACCCCTCTTCTTTTTTTTTTTTTATTACTGTACTGTACACGTAAAGTAACTGCACCGTTTTTCGCTCTCTCATAATAATCGGATAATTTTTCCCGAGAACTCATTATGTACCTATATAATAATCGCGTCGAAATCACCCGATTCTTCATCGTTGTAAATACTTTCATGCTATGTGTTATATCTATTATACGTTATTTGGTTACGTATATTCTATATCTTATAATTTTCTCCATTTAAGTCACAATTCGTACCCAATTTCAATCGGCAAATTGTAGGATGTACACTGGCCATTTTGACAGCCATATTAAAAACCTTGCTAATCATTATTTGGGCAATTTTTGTTAAAATCCGATCAGAAACAATTAACTGCTGCAAATATTAAATGTTATTGATAAAATGACGAGAGATGTAATTTGATTAGATTTGATTTAGGCTTAGCACACCCACATATGTCTTTTCGAAACTTGTTTTCTACTCATCGTTGGACGTTTATACATTTATACATTTATAGTCAGCCATGTTCTTCGGTATAAATAAATCAAACCCAGTCGAGTTAATCGCGAAACATAATTGGCAACCACAAAGCGAACGGCATCTCATATATCCGCGAAGATTTCACTATTTTCTGAATGTTTGCTCATTACAAACGAGGTCGAGTAAGATTCCACAAAAAGTTCGACTGCTTTGACCCACTGTTAAATGTGATTTAGCTGTATATCGGTACTGCAAGATTGTTTGGAAATTCGTAAAAAGTCCGCTACTTCAGCGTAAAAATTATTCAATATGGCGGACGGCAAAGCCATTATAATGAATAAGCACTTCTAAACCGTACCTACGTGATTCACTCGTTTCATCTTTTTGAAAATTATTTTAATAAGTTAAAAGTAATAATAATAGAGGAAATAAAAATACTGGAATATCGTGCGTGCGTAACGCGGCATGTGAGTCAGTTTTAGATTAGAGATTCAAGTAGCACGTGTATATATTAACAATAAAGTATAATTTTTACTCATAACGCAAAGGTAGACTAATAATATACGCGCATCGTCGTCAATCTTATATATGCTGATTACGCAATCAAAGATGAATAAAACGGTATAATATTTGTCAACCTGTAAAAGAAACGCTGTGTAATCGACGTAGGTACGTATCTACATTGTTTCCGTTATTGTTTTTCGGTTAGACCGTTGAACCGATTGTTAACGCTAATTTAGAAGAAAAAGAAAACAATTAAGACAGAACACAATCAACAATTGAGTGTAACGTTCACGTACACGAAAAATTAACATTTTATTCTCGCGCAAACGTAATAGAGACATAAACAAACAGAGTAAAAATGAGAAAAGATGCAGATTTTTTGTTTTGTATTCTATCTAACAATTTACATCTTTTGACACAGGTTTATAACTTAATTGTAGGTTTTTGTACAGCAAATGATTAGGGTCATACGAATGTATATAATATAATGACGGCCGTTTCCTTTCTCACCTTTTTTTTTTTTTTTTTCTCTTTAAACGATTATACGCATACATACTATGTTATGATTGTTGTATTTTTTTTTCTTTCATTTTTTTACATCGTGGTCCATTATATATTATTATCGAATATGGATATGCCACTTTTAAATACATATGTCGGGTTAAAATAAAATAAAATGATCGTGCGAAGGACCAGCGATAGTTTATAAGAGAATTTTAGTTATGTAGATCGTATAATAATATAATAGTGATGATATTATATAAACGAAAAGTACAGTGTTAGGGTAAACGGCATATGATGCTCGATGTTGAAAATTCTTATATCGATATTAATTAATATAGTGGGAAGGCCATATAGGTATGCAGCGATCATGAGAATATATAGTATATACATATTATTTTTTATTTTTATTTTTTTTTCTCTATATGAATAGTGGTTAATGGTTATCGATTGATTAATTATATCTATTCCCGGTTATATATTACAGACCACGGCACGGCTTTAAGCCCCGATTCTCTTTGTTATTACGAAACCTGCGTAACTTTAAACATAATAATTATCCGTTATTAGTATGAATATATGCATACTATATTATATATTTGAATATTTACGTGCAGAATACCTAGGTTGTATTAGATTTCAAATCAGATACGATTAATAGGATACATTCTAATAATACGTTACGTTACTATATAGTATATATAACGTATATATTGTTCATAATATATTTGTCATTCAAGAACGATTATCTTATGATTATTACTATTACTATTATCATTATCTTTATTATTATGCCATTTATATACACTTCTTATTACAAACGTTAATCACGCACGTTATACAAAATACGTATCGTATTATACCCCCATACATCAAAGCAACGATCAAAATACGCTTGTAAAATCAATATGTTATATTATTATTATTATTATTACTTTACTGTATACATTATTATTTTTGTTACATTTATTACAAGAACATATATGTTATCATCATTTATATAATTACTATAATAATAATAATTATTATTATTATTATATCGTATATATATTTCCGTACGTGTATGATTACTTGAATTAGATGATCATTATTGTTATTATTACCGTTATCAATAATATTCATACGCATGATATAAATTAATTTTATTCCAACAATATGACACTGCTAGAAATTCGTAGTATGTATATTATTATTATTATAGTTTTAAAAATTTTATCAATCATCATTATTAGTAGAGTAATTACACAAATATTTCGAGGATTTCAACCGCTCCGTTAATTATATGTTTTACACAGATGTATAAAATACTTGATTGTAGGTTAACGGATATAACAGATCTACGGTTATTGCGAAAATTTAACAGACGTCCGACCATGACATATTAATTATTGTAAAGAATACGCTGCTCATAATTAAACATACATATACATATAGCTATATACGAACGGGGAACAGTGTGAACAAGAGACAAGAAAAGTAAAAGAAGTAGAATATGAAAATGAATATGATGTTAGAAAAGAAAGCTAAGGTTGACAACGTTGTATAAAGAAGAATCAAAGTATGCTGTATACGGGGATTCTTATTATTCTTATAATTGTTCTTATTATTTTAATAATATTCCTTTTTTTTTTTATGTACCTCAGAACATTAGCATCCAGCCAGCCGTTTTGACTTGCCCTATATATTATATATGCTTGTATGTATACCGTCACGTATAAAATACGTGAACGTATAACTTATCGAACTGAATCGCGATATTGCATTTTGTATTAAAATTAAAATGGTGAATCTCAATTTGGACGAGAAAATTGTGTGAATTTTTATACGGTTCTACTTGTTTGTTGATTCTGTTTTTGTTTTTCTTATGTTTTTTTTTTTTTTTTTCTTTTTTGTTTCAATCTTAATGCAGTTAATAATTTCTACGAAGACCTGTACGTGATTATTATATAACGTTCACAGGTACATCAATACATTAAATAGGTGCGACAGACTTAGTCGAATTGGAAAAATGAATTCCTCGTGATTGCATTGCAGCATGCAAACCGAATAATTGATGTACGTACATACACCCGTATATATTGCGAGATAAATATATACACATATATTCATATACATATATATATTTTAATAATAATAATATAAAGTTGACATGTGTATATGTAATATATATTTATATATATATATATATATATATACATATACACACTTGTAATACATAATATGTTTGATTGTCGCGCGACATCTTGCCATCGTGAGATTGTGCCAGAGGTGATATTACACGTTATAATTATTATAATTAATATTAATATCATCTTCCATTTCTTTTTTTTTTTTTTTATCTTATATAAAAGCAAACAGAAAAAAAACATTTTTAAAAACAATACATATTATATGTTAGTACGTTTTACAAAATACCATTATTATTATTATTATTATTATTATTATTATTAATATTATTATTATCATTGTTATTTGACACATTATTGTTATGTTAAAATAAGCCTATCTGACCCTATAAACATATATACTATATATATACCTATGTATGTATATATTATATATTTTCAATTAAAGTTTGATCCATCATTTACATTTACCATATACATATAATATACATATACAAACATAGAAGATATATTACGTCGATGCGAATATATCGTTTCAATAATACACACAATGCCTAATGGGAAATATATAAAAAACGAAAGATACATATTTACATAAGATATAAGACGTGTAAGACTTTCGTGAAATTTGCGACCCAACCGGGAATTTCCTAACCACCGTTGTTTGTTATGCAAAAAAAAAAACGAAAAAAAAAACCGCAGAAAGCATACATGAGTACAGTAATTATTTATGAAATTTTCACAAGGAATTCCCGCGGTACATCACACCTATACATGTCAGCCATATACAAGCCGGTCTTATCATTGCCTACTATAATAATATGTATACCTACCTATCTGCTTGCGCCACGGATTAATGTCGAATTTAATTAACGACTTTTATTATTCACTGCATTACGCTGTATAATGACGATCCTGAGATGACTAACGTACACGGTTTGATCTGTTCGATATTCATCCGCCATTTTAAAGGACGTGAAAATCAAGATGTAGATGTATCTACCCGCAGATATATCTTGAGATTGTTTTTCTTTAAGCGTTATTTAAAGACATAAAATTGTACCGCGAAATATCTCAAGGGGTGTTCGAGTTGTCATCAGCCTTTGAGTGGTATGCCGCGTCTCTTATACGTACTAAGATTCTTTGTCTCCAGTTTCTTCGGTTGATGATTATTTTTGTTTAATTTTATTATAGTGATGATTAATATTATTATTTTCTTTATCATCTACTTAATTACAGACGGATGAACGAATAACTAAGTACAGTCGATTATGAGTTTGAATGCATAAATATGTTTTGTTTGCATTGCGAGAGGCCAAGTTGTGCCAGCTGACTATTCAAAGAGGGCAACCGATTCAAAGATGTCACAAATATTAGTAGGTAATGTTAAGGGGAGAGCGAAGAATGTTTTTGTATCATGAATATTATTGTTGATTGGTTTGTTTCTATGCAAATAAGTACCTGAAATAATCGCTTTATTGATAAGTAAGCAAGGATAGGTAGGCACAATGTTAATAGGTATTAAGTGATATTGATACTATGTAATATACATGAAGAAAATTTCTATACAATAATATTATGTACCTACCTACATCATGTCTATTCGTTATACTTATACTACACATATATATTATAAAATGGAAACAGCAGTTGCGGTTTACACGCGTCGATGAAGATTTTCAAATACCCTGCCAGTTGCCACTCTCCCAAGTCTGATTGTCAGAAAACATTGTGTCGAGGAGGAGAAAAACAATTCAAGTTTTTGACGATCTTATAACTGAACTATACACTTGAAGTGGGAAAGATAACTTTCGAAATTCACTTTGAATTCTATGCTTTAGTAAAATGGAGAATTTCAACCAAGTAACGTCGAAAGTGATAGCGCCTATTTGATGGCGTCCCGCGTTACAGCGAGCCATCGATGGATGCCTGCGAACGGGACCCGCAGAATAGTAAATGAATTCAAGGAATTTGAAAAATTCAATCAATGCCGAGCGATAATTTCGGGAGTTAAAATGCTGATTCAAATATTGATAAAACCAGATCCAGGCAGACGACAATTTGCCTGATTTTTGACGTTTTGATACCTAACGAATGTTAAAATCATCGTTTAAACTCAAATTCAAAACCAACGTTGACAATTTTTGCAATAATTGTAATCGGTTTTAGCCCGCTTTAGTTGATGCAGTGCACATATAATGTCTGATGTGAATACCAATTATTAGTTTTACAATAGTAAAAACGTTGCAGCGGAAATACCACTGAGACGTTGATATATGTGGTGCGAATATGAGTAATATTCAAGCTAGTCTTTGCAGGCTATATTCTGTTTACGAAAAAGAAAACAAAAAACGATACGAACAGAAACTAAGAGAGGTGAAAAACAGATATGGTATCTGGGGACCATTAATATATGCGAATATGAAAGCAGAGTTCAGATTCTTAGAGTAGAGGTATGAGGAGGATGTGAAAACTAATTGGCCTGGCAATATAAGATTTGACTTATGAGCAAACATTTACAATAAGCGGATCATGGGTACCAGGAATCGAAATAGGAACAGCAAAACACGATCCGGTCAAATCAGACCTGAGCCTATCTTCGTCGGCATCCGATTCCATGGAGTTTGAGAATAGCCTTATGAATAATATTTAAAGTGCTCCTTACTATAGCACGCAATCTTAAGGAGCGTTCACACCGTCGTCTCTGATTTGATTAAAGGAATCATTCAAACGAATGAAAGCATTTCTATCGTAGTAAATAAACGAACGTAACCTGAAACGGATTGGGACTCCCGAATATGTCAGTTTTATTTATATATGAAAGTTTTAGACAACGCAACTTGGAGCTCTAACAGTATACATGTATCCACTTATACGCCTCACTGTAAGAATAATGAATATTTATTTCTCTCACGTACCTTATATAATGGACATCAATTATCTGCGGAACGTTAATCAAATATAACTGTCGAACGGAACTTTAAAAACGCATTAATGTTGTTGTCAGCGACTAGGGCTCAAAAGTACCGCTGTATAATTTCTTTGAAATCATCAACAGATCATCATTAAACTACAGCTGAACGGGAACTCCCGATTTCGAGAGCAAACTTCTTTGGTCACTTTGATTTGGCAGGAGGAACCAATTATTACCGGTTGTCGAATGACGCAGCCGTTGACCGCAAAGAAAATTATGCTTATCCCTACTTGACACAAATTTTCAATTTGGCGAATGTCCTTTCACCGTTCATCGGACATACCATAGAACATAAGAAGAGCAAATATCGCGAGCCCAGTGGTTCGCAGAAATCATCGATAATGGGCAACCGTCCAACTAAACTGCACGATCGGCGGCGTCTACCTGCCACTTTGCAACCGATTTCTATCTGCTAGTCGCAATATCGAATGCAGTCGGCGTAGAACTCGAGCCCCGCGATTCTTCGATCAGAGTGAGTAATCCGGAGCTGCCTGCGTACCCTGAGGTGCATAGTGAACAGCCAAAGCAAGCGTGTGGGTCCACGGCGCGTTCAAAGTCGAAGACACGTATGAAGACAAGCGTGTATGTGCCATGCCGGTCAAATGGCGGGCTCACGTATCAAGTGGGTGTTGCGACCTTGAGGGGGGCGATGGCCCGATCGTAATTTCTAGTTTTGTACTTTAATGTCGTCTACGTTTCAGAGGCTCGTGACACTTCGAGGATCGACACGCCCGCCATCGTGGATGGTGGTTTTCCAAATTGCAATAAAATTGGGTTATTCACTCGGTGATCGAGTATTATGAGGATATCAGGATAAGATTGTCGATTTTTTACGCAATTTTGCCACTCCACAAGCAATCCGACCACAGGTTATTCTAATGTACCTTGCAGTTTGCCATCGGCTTATACGTTTGCTTTACATGCAGATGACGCCATCAGGCAGCGCGTCGTACTATAGATATAAAGAAAATTGCAATTTCTGAATAGATTATTCGATGCCGAGCCCGCAGCTTTTACATTCTCTGCTGGAATTTCACGCAGCTTTGAGTGAGATTGAGGGCCGTGGGGGTTACATTCTCCGGGCAACTTTTATCTTCCCATTAAATTAGAGTAGCTAATAAAATATTTGAAAGAAAAATGAAATTTATACCTACCAAGTATGGGACAGCCTTCTCCAAGAGGTGATCAAATGAATCGAAGAAGGTTTTTATGTAGGGTCGAGATCTTCTGAAAATATGAGGGTCCTGTTGCTGAAGTGACATGACCATTAGATCTCAAATGTACGAGCATCGCTAAAACGCTGCCTGATTGGTTAGACGTTTGTGACGTACGTTGGTCAGATACGATATCTTAGACGCTGTGCAATTTGCAAATTCGGTAAATTTATCTTTCATATTTACCTACCTGCATAATTTAAAGCCAAATATAATAGATAGATAAAATTTTTTTTCCCGTCATGCTACTCGTTCATTTTCCACGCTTGAAATACCCGAGATTTCGTAAGCTTATTCAAAATACGTTGCGTCCCGGGTCAACGTCACCTTGCTCCGATTTGCATTTGCTTCGTAATGAATGTAGCGTGTCAGCTACAACATTGGGTGTGATGCTGGTCGCAGTATAGTGGTAAAAGATTCTTTTCATCCATGGAAATGGTTTGCTTTGTAACTGTAGGACATGCTGATAGGTTCAATAAAGATATTGGTTCAGATGAGATTACATCGTACAGGTAAAGGTAACATATGAAAGGCTTTGAGAGCATAACGGAGCTCCACATTGTTCGTCATATCTCAACCACAGGCCATGTCGTGGGATGCGAAGTTTTAATGGATTCGCAATTTCGCCCAGTTATAGTGTCACTCGCGTCTGCTCGAGTTATCGGATTAACTCCGGTTCGAACGGTACTTTGAAAGCCGAGTGTACCTTATGTATACCGCTTTGTTATTTTCGACGCTGAACGATTCGAAGATCGATCCGTTGGAGATTATGACTGTAAACTCGCCGATCTCGTGCAAGCTTGCCACAAACTATTCCAAAGCACTTGGATATTTTTGTATCCCCGTGCATATATAACTTGTAAATAATGAAAGAAAAACATCGGCCGATCCTTAGTTCGGTGTCGAGGGGGGTCAACGAACCAAATCAAATCCCAAGTGGATGCAGCAAGGGCAAGCGACTTCCTTCGGACGAGACCGCGGAATTCAATTTCGGACCTAGTCGCTTTCACCGAATAATTTTCGGCGCCCTCAGGTCCGGTTTGACGAGTTGCACTGTAGTCTTGTTTCTCAATCCCTTCCAAGACGGTCGCAAGGTTCGCAACACCTGTGAACGCAAAGGCGAATACCCTCACACGTTTGACCTTTGCATGGCGACCAGTTGCAGCAAGACCTTCGGAGAAGCCCTCGCGGGCATGATCTTATAATTACAGTTGACAGGGTCAAGTTCAGGTTTCTGTAAGGACTGTACACAGGGTACAGAGAGTCTCGGCTCGAGGTGAACGCCATCGAGTGGCTAGACGAACCTGCAAGCTAATACGTGCCTGCACCCTACGCGCGATCCAGTTCGCAGCTACAAAACTAACTAATTGTGGTGCACCATGGACAGCGTTGAGACACGCCTAGCAATGCCGGCGCACAAGTTCATGGCCGCTCCAAGGACAGCCGATCACTCTTCTCCTTTATCCTAAACAAAAACGCGCTGTATTACGGCGTCGCTGATGATGGGCAGCCAAAATTTAAATTGACACAATAATTCGTCCGCGGAACCACTCCATTTGCATATCACTTAGTTGACGAATCTCTGTCTAATCCCCAAAGATCGATCGCCGGGATAAAGAATCGCGACACGGCTGAGATATTATGGGAGTGAACTCTACGTGGGTCGGGGAGCCAGTTGCGGCCCGGGGGCCCCGTCCTCTCGGGACCAAGAGGAGGGCGCGCCCGTTATAAGCACGGGACACGGGTGGTTCCTCAGCTTAGTGACGATCCGCGCGGCACCCGGACCCTAATTCGTATCGTGCTCCTCTGTTGTTACTGTGCCCTCGAAGAATTCTTGCGCGACAAATCACGCATCCTGGTTCCACATCAGTGTCGGCAACACCAGGCATAGCCGACGTCTAGGAGGCGGGCGACAACCTGATACCGCAAACATGCGCCAGCGCCGACCTCCATTCTCACTGGCCACTGCGGGGTGTCTTTTCTTCGCACTCCTTTGTCGCGCAGATATCGATTCTCTCGAGGACGACTCCATCGTCGTTGAAGCTGGTAAGTGCGATGTACTTGCTCACGGCAAAGTTCGCTGAACGCCGCCATTCCTATTTATCTATGCAATGTGCGTACAAACTGCTCACGGAATTTGCTGTTAACGACTTTACGGCGTCGAGCAACGATCGACGATTAACAATGTCTATCTGCGAAGATCGTTCGCTGTTTTGATTGATTATTATTCCTTGTCCGTGTACTCGGAGGGAAAAATAACACCGCGAGTACATCACCGAACGAATGTTAGATGGTGACAACGCCGAATGCTAACAACATTCGTACGAGAGTCAATCGGATCTAACTAGTGGTTTAAGCAACCACGTGCAAAGATGTTTATTCCCTTCGATTATTCATCATTAAGTCGCTGTGCACAAAGCACAAAAAAGATCAGGCTGCACAGTTATCTATCCCTCCAAGCATCGTAGGACTGATTGTAAGATCACTTTGAGGTTCTTGACCGTGTCCACTGCAGATTGAATCGTTTTTTTTTTCGTTCCTAACCAGCTTTCCAAGACGGAGACCTGCACACTCGTTCGAGTCGTGCGCTGCCTTGGGAACGTGATGCTGGACCCACGTTCTACAACGGATCCCCTTGCCTAACTTCGAGGGGTGAAATAGGTCGATGTACGACATTCAAAGAGTGCTACCCGTACTTCAAGGTCCCCGATCTTTCTGCATTCGACGGTTGGATCCTTGGCGTTTACGAGTCATGTAACTACGTGGATCCCGATGGCCGCACGGCATTCGGTGTTTGCTGCTCAAATCCCCCAATCATACCCAGCATTCCACCTGACACCGGAAGTTTCCCCGTCGTTGAAGACACACAGGTAGGTTATACAGCGGACAATCATTACACGTTCGCCTCTAGGTCACGGGCACAGAGCATTCCGACACGTTCGTTTTCGCGACGGTGCACCCGGATGGACATACTCCGTACATGAACACCGTGTCTGTATTGTCAAACACATTAAGAGAGAGTGTTTCGTGTTTCACTTGATTAACAAGCCATGCGGTACGGATCATGATGTACCGTTTATGGGATTGTGCGCAGTTTGCAAATCGCTTCTCACGGTGTCGTAATGCAGTCGGAGTACTGTTACACTCGCTTTTCGATTCCAGGTTGGTTCTGCAGATTCGGAAAAAGAGAAACCACTTCCCCCGATAGCATCCTGGCCACCACCGATTCCAACCCATCCACCAAATCACACGATTCCACCGCTTCCGACTCATCCGCCATCGCCTGGATTCCCTGTAGTTACCACTTCTAAGCCGCCGATCACGACGACCAAAAAACCCGGCGCCACGACATGGCCAACCAAGAGACCATCGTGGTGGCCCACCACCCCAGTCACATCCGCTAAACCACCCTCACCGCCGGCCACTGTTGCTCCAACTCCAGGAGGCGGCGGAGTTCAAGCGTACTGCGGATCGAAGAACGGGAATCAGGAACAGGAACGAATAGTTGGAGGGCATAGCGCGGACCTCGGCGAATGGCCGTGGATCGCTGGTCTTTTCAACATGGGCCGACAGTTTTGCGGCGGATCCCTGATCGACGATAAGCACATTTTGTCCGCTGCCCACTGCGTTGCACAGTAAGTCATTCGCTTCTTGATCAGAGTTTAATCCCGAACTCGTGACTCGTTACGTGACAGCAACCTTCAGACGGATGATCCGATGATGATTTTCAGAATGAGCTCATGGGACGTTGCTAGATTGACGGTTCGGCTTGGAGATCACAATATACAAACGAACAACGAGGTGCGCCACATCGAGAAACGGGTACGTCGCATCGTTCGGCATCGAGGATTCGACCTGCGAACCCTTTATAACGACGTCGCAATCCTTACCCTTGACAGTCCCGTACCTTTCACGGAGCAAGTACGACCCGTCTGTTTACCCTCAGGGTCACAGTTATACTCTGGGAAAACTGCTACCGTAATTGGCTGGGGCTCGTTGCGAGAAAGTGAGTTGGACTCGAATTTCTTAACACCTTATTGCTCATATTCATTCATAATATAATTGAATGCTTGAAGTAACTATATACAGCATGCAAAAATTGTATATGAATCCCTGTCATGAAAGATCGGGTTGGCGCTACAGGAATGATCGGCGTCTTTCCTCAAGCCCGTGAATCGGAGAGTCAGATTCAGAGAATCGTCAAGTATTGATATCAGACCGTTCTCAGCATTTCCGTACGCCTCACTAATGCATAAATATTCCCCACTCTCTATATAATTTCTCAACAATGCAAACAGATGGTCCTCAGCCAGCTGTTCTCCAGGAAATCACTATCCCTGTGTGGACCAACGCAGAGTGCAGATCGAAATACGGGGCAGCAGCACCCGGCGGTATTATCGAAAGTTTCATGTGCGCAGGCCAATCTGCAATGGACTCATGCACCGTGAGTATATTATAAGAAGTATAAAATCTTTGTTACTTTTTCTGCTGTTTTTTCTGACTTCTACGAAGATCTGATAATTACATTCAATAAGCGAAATTCTCGTTTGCACAGGGTGACAGTGGCGGTCCTCTCATGGTCAACGATGGCAAATGGACCCAAGTTGGTATAGTGAGCTGGGGAATCGGGTGCGGCAAGGGTCAATACCCAGGAGTTTATACTAGAGTAACTCACTTCCTTCCCTGGATTCAAAAGAATCTTAAGTAAACGAGCAACGTATGAAAAAGTTATTCCGTGGATTGACGGTGGGGTGGGAGCTTTATCAAAAGTAAATATACAAGCACGGTATATCTCGTAGCGAAATATGGAAGCGAATATAATTTTTCTCGATGACGATTCCGTGCTTCGTAAGCGCGCATATACTTAGTAGGTATACAGCTCTATTTCATCGCCAAGGTCGTAAAAAAAGGCTAATTCTGTAAGTCGTAATTAAAATACTTTTATATCATTATGCATATCTACGTACATAAAGAAAATAAAATAAAATTGTACATCCCAACTGTTAGTTAACTATCGTTCAACCCTTTATTCTTCTTCTGCAGTACATGAGCCGTAGCAACTCAGTTGCCATTCCCAATATTCTTGGCTACACGTCGCAACTGCTAACATTAAGGTGCTGCAGTATATTTCGAGCTGTAAGTTAAGAGACATCGAAATGAATGTTACTGAAGCAAAATTTCGAAGAATGAAATCAAAATAAAAGTTATATTTTGATTTCAAGAAATAACTAAACAGTCACTTTCAATATTAACTAGAGAGTCGTTATAATGAGATGTCGTTCTGCAGTTCGTCACTCTCAATAAAGAATCGAAATACATATTGCATGGTATATAACTCGAACGACGTTTTGGAGCACACCACGTAACTGCAGTGAAAAAACTAATAAAATATGACGAATTATCGGTCCTGAAAAACTTTCTTTGGACACATAGTTCAACTAAAATAAATATACGATAATATGAAATAAAGAACATACCTTGAAAATAACAGGTATCATAATTATCATCTGGCTGTGGTATAAACGGTGGCGTCGCACTATGTGGATCATCCCATGGAAAATCATTGAATAGAGTCATAGAACGAACTCCGACTGCCGAAGGTCTGGCTATTGGATCGAGAGTTAGCAGAGCGTCGATGGCCTCCATTGCGGAAGCTGACAAGGCCTCATCCTCTGTTGGCCATGGAACATCCCGAGCCAAAATATTGGCAAACACCGCCTGCGGTGTCTCGTCGTTGAAGGGTGGGATTCCAGTGCAGAATTCGTACAAGCAGACCCCAAGTGCCCACCAATCAACAGCTGAGCCGTGACCCTGCCTTAGAAGTAATTCAGGCGCCAAGTAATCTGGCGTGCCGAGAATACGGTCGTCTGACCGTGAGGACAACTTTCCGCCTCTCCTCACCGACTTTGGAGTTCTGTATGGCGTATGACTACCGGCAGATGTCCCTGGGGTTTTAATAGGTGAGATACCTGGATGGTCGTCGTCTGTACCAAGTTGTATGTCAGGTGCAGACCGAGACGTTGATTGTGGCAACTCAAACCTGGTTGTCTTGACTAAAATTGGTTTATCGCTCTCACTTGCCTGGCGATGTTCTTCCATTTTATGGTGCCGATGAGTATGATTATGATTGTGGTTTTGGATGTGATCCCTGCCGTCGCCGTTGACATTGGTTTCGTCATCTCGAGTCCGTCTCTGCTTCATGGAGGAGACCGGAGTACTGAAAGCGACACCTCCTCCGCTGCTGCCAGTCCCTTCGCCATTCGTCACCTTAGCAGTGATAATTGCTGGATGTGGAGAGATGGCACGGGAGAATGACGTCCCTCGATTCTTCCTCTTGGGTGTCGAGTCGACGTCTAGACCAAGAAGCCGAATTTCCTTAGTCAATCCGGTTCCCGCAGCAACAGCGTTTCTCTTTCGCTTTGTTCCTCTGGTAAACGAAATCTTGCTACTGCTCAGAGGACTTGTGTGACTGAGTTGCTTGTTAGGCCAATCAGGCTCCAGCGTTGAATCATCGTCCTCAGTCTCCCCCTTGCTGCAATTCACTCTAACAATCGAATTTGAAGCTTCGCAAGTGTGAAAACTGGACCCAGTGCTGTTGTCATCGCTCTCGCCTGGCCCCTTGGAGCTCGTACTGCTGTCGGTATTATTGCTGTTGACGAATCGAACATCTTCTGCAGATTGAAACAGTGTGATGCCAGAAACTTGGCAATAGTCACCCGACGCCCCAATCGAAGATGTGAATGAACCGCAAGACCGTCCACTAGTTTTTGAACTGCTGTTACGGTGAATTTGGAGAAGATTGGTGGCTGGATTACTCCTCTGACTCGAGTCCGAAATGTTTGCTTCAAGGCTCGACTTCTGGCCTGATCCAAACGACAAATGAGAGGTAAGCGAGAGTAGCTGGCCAGGAGTCCTGGCAAGGAGACTAGGTGTGCAATTGACAAGATCAGATATTTCAAGGTCCCTCTGCATTGCAGGTATTCGACTAAGTCCAAAGTCCGTTAGTTTGACATGCCCTTCGCGGGACAGCAGCATGTTGTCCGGCTTCAGATCTCTGTGGACGATACCATGGGAGTGAAGGTACTCCAGAGCAAGGCAGACTTCTGCCGTGTAGAATGCTGCCATGGATTCTTCCATGTAACCGCAATTCCCCAACAAACTTTTGAGGTCTCCACCCACCATGTACTCCATCACCAAATAAACACTGCTGATCGATTGCAGGGAATAAAACAGCTGTACACAGTACGGGCTGCGTGTTAGAGCCAAAGCGTTTCTCTCAATAACTACCTGCGATGCCATGTTCTTATTTATCATTTCATTTTTCTTCATTACTTTTATCGCATACATTTGTTCTGGATTCGTCTTTTTGTAGCCTAAAAAGACTTTTCCAAACGCACCTCTACTGATTGGTTTGACAATTTTGAAATCCTGTATTTCCGGGACCTGAAATGAAACAATTTTCATAGTAGTAAGTGGTGTTTAATTTCTATTTTTCTTTACGTCAATTGGAAATGTATTGAATATTAACTAAATTAGTAAAAATCAGCATAAGGACAGCATTAAGCAGATTATATAGTGATACAGATTTATAACAATATCCCAATAGATCTAAGATGTAGCGTTTAGTCTTTTAAAACTAGCATAAAAAAATGAATACTTGATCAGTGTCAAAATTTTTATTACGCATTATTCTGTTAATACCAAGTACAAACTCAGAATCAGGTAATAAAGTTTTGAAGTATTGATACCCCATATTTAATATATTTATTATACGACAGCCAAATTCAAGAACCCCCCAATTGACACGAGTGTAAGCTCAATAAGGGAGAACTAGACAATAATATAATGTAACACGTAAGAATATGAATAAACTAACAAGTATAAACTATAACGAATTTGTTTCAACAAACTTTAGTTTCAAGTTCCACTAAATGCTGAACATTAATTTGATGACTGTTTTTATTTGGATACTTATTTAACTGGACCGTATAATAGTTGATACACCCTTATGGATCTCACCTTAGCTGTGCAATTGACTATTTTTCCGATAGTATTAAAGATTGAATTATCTATTTGCTTGACGTCTGACTGCGGCGTGAGCTCTCCTGGCCGTATCACCGATTCTTCCAGGGTACAGGAGCTTGAGGTTTCTGTGGTATCAATTTCATCGCTGGACGGTTGACCCGGCATCTCTGTCGTTGTGTTTTCCATTTATTTGCTCCAAAATACACCGTAGAATAAGTCCAGCTACTGTTTAAGTAACGTTAACTTGGTAATGTAAAGTATATAGCATTTCTATGAAGAGAAAGAAAGCCTTGACATCCTGACTTTGACAGTCAATGTTCAATTATGACTAGAGGACACATCAAATTGTCAATGTAGTTCGGCAACTTGTTGATTTAACATCTGGAATACGCGGGTGAACGTGAAGATAGGTCACAACCATAGAGGTATGAGGATAGAGTACGACGGGCGGGTCTGAAAATGCCCAGTGTGAAGAAAGAGAAAGTGAAGGCCTTATATCTATCTTTATCTGTCGACGGAGCCTGCGCAGTCGGAAAATGAAGTATGTGGTGGGTCGAGAACAGCTAGTCGGCTGCGATGGCGTACTGTTCATGCGTCATCGAGTAGGGGTCTGATTTGTTATCAGATAACATGTTATCGTCGACTGTAGAATGCCTTTGGTTTTTGGATCTAACTTTCCACCAGGTGCTCGAAGCAATTCTAGACTGCGCAAAATCTATTTCTCGCCAAACATTAGGTCCGTATAGTGCATCGAGAGATTGTTGAGAGAATTTTTCGAACTTGTCCAAATCTCCACCAAAGTTCCGGGAGGACTAGCCTTGCGTTTTTTGGGTCGAGAATCCTTTGTCTCAGAATCGATGCGTATGACCCTTTCTGTAATAATTGGACGCCCGGAAAATCGGAAGACACGGAAAAAGAGCGAAGGGCAAAAAGCAGAGAAATAACAACGCAAAGACCAGAAGGAAGAAATGGCGAAAATACGTCTTTCTTTTTTTGACTGTAGCTTTTGATCCGTTGCTCGCAGCGTATTGGGACTGCGCTGAATCCATTTCTGTCGCGAAATTACGTCGGGATAGTGCCCTGAGAAATTATTTGTAGCACTTTTCAAAGTCGTCGAAATTTTCGTCGAAAATCCAAAGGGGTTAGCCTTACTTTTTTCGGGATTTCTGGAGTCGAAAATTTTTGGTCACCGAATCGATTTGTATGACCGTTTCTTGGCTAATTGGAACCCCAGGAACTTAAAAAACACATGAAAAAAAGCGTAGGATCAACAGCAGAGGAATGAACGAGAAAATCCGCAGTTTTTTGGCTGTAACTTTTAAGGCGTTGCTCGCAGCGATCTGGGACTGCGCTTAATCGATTTCTCTTGCAAAATTACGTCGGAATAGGACCCTCAAAAATTATTCGCAGCACTTTTCAAAGTCGTCGAAATTTTCGTCGAAAATCCAAAGGGGTTAGCCTTACTTTTTTCGGGATTTCTGGAGTCGAAAATTTTTGGTCACCGAATCGATTTGTATGACCGTTTCTTGGCTAATTGGAACCCCAGGAACTTAAAAAACACATGAAAAAAAGCGTAGGATCAACAGCAGAGAAATGAACCAGAAAATCCGCAGTTTTTTGGCTGTAACTTTTCAGGCGTTGCTCGCAGCGATCTGGGACTGCGCCTTATCGATTTCTCTCGCAAAATTACGTCGGAATAGGACCCTCAAAAATTATTCGCAGTACTTCTCAAAGTCGTCGAAATTTTCGTCGAAAATCCAAAGGGGTTAGCCTTACTTTTTTCGGGATTTCTGGAGTCGAAAATTTTTGGTCACCGAATCGATTTGTATGACCGTTTCTTGGCTAATTGGAACCCCAGGAACTTAAAAAACACATGAAAAAAAGCGTAGGATCAACAGCAGAGAAATGAACGAGAAAATCCGCAGTTTTTTGGCTGTAACTTTTCAGGCGTTGCTCGCAGCGATCTGGGACTGCGCTTAATCGATTTCTCTTGCAAAATTACGTCGGAATAGGACCCTCAAAAATTATTCGCAGCACTTTTCAAAGTCGTCGAAATTTTCGTCGAAAATCCAAAGGGGTTAGCCTTACTTTTTTCGGGATTTCTAGAGTCGAAAATTTTTGGTCTCCGAATCGATTTGTATGACCGTTTCTAGGCTTATTGGAACCCAAGGAACTCAAAAAACTCACTAAAAAAAGCGTGGGTCCAACAGCAGAGAAATGAACGAGAAAATCTGCAGTTTTTTGGCTGTAACTTTTCAGGCGTTGCTCGCAGCGATCTGGGACTGCGCTTAATCGGTTTCTCTCGCAAAACTACGTCGGAATAGGACCCTCAAAAATTATTCGCAGCACTTCTCGAAGTCGTCGAAATTTTCGTCGAAAATCCAAAGGGGTTAGTCTTACTTTTTTCGGGATTTCTGGAGTGAAAAATTTTTGGTCTCCGAATCGATTCGTATGACCGTTTCCTGACTAATTGGAACCCCAGGAACTCAAAAAACACATGAAAAAATGCGTAGGATCAACAGCAGAGGAATGAACGAGAAAATCCGCAGTTTTTTGGCTGTAACTTTCAAGGCGTTGCTCGCAGCGATCTGGGACTGCGCTTAATCGATTTCTCTTGCAAAATTACGTCGGAATAGGACCCTCAAAAATTATTCGCAGCACTTTTCAAAGTCGTTGAAATTTTCGTCGAAAATCCAAAGGGGTTAGCCTTACTTTTTTCGGGATTTCTGGAGTCGAAAATTTTTGGTCACCGAATCGATTTGTATGACCGTTTCTTGGCTAATTGGAACCCCAGGAACTTAAAAAACACATGAAAAAAAGCGTAGGATCAACAGCAGAGAAATGAACCAGAAAATCCGCAGTTTTTTGGCTGTAACTTTTCAGGCGTTGCTCGCAGCGATCTGGGACTGCGCCTTATCGATTTCTCTCGCAAACTACGTCGGAATAGGACCCTCAAAAATTATTCGCAGTACTTCTCAAAGTCGTCGAAATTTTCGTCGAAAATCCAAAGGGGTTAGCCTTACTTTTTTCGGGATTTCTGGAGTCGAAAATCTTTGGTCACCGAATCGATTTGTATGACCGTTTCTTGGCTAATTGGAACCCCAGGAACTTAAAAAACACATGAAAAAAAGCGTAGGATCAACAGCAGAGAAATGAACGAGAAAATCCGCAGTTTTTTGGCTGTAACTTTTCAGGCGTTGCTCGCAGCGATCTGGGACTGCGCTTAATCGATTTCTCTTGCAAAATTACGTCGGAATAGGACCCTCAAAAATTATTCGCAGCACTTTTCAAAGTCGTCGAAATTTTCGTCGAAAATCCAAAGGGGTTAGCCTTACTTTTTTCGGGATTTCTAGAGTCGAAAATTTTTGGTCTCCGAATCGATTTGTATGACCGTTTCTAGGCTTATTGGAACCCAAGGAACTCAAAAAACTCACTAAAAAAAGCGTGGGTCCAACAGCAGAGAAATGAACGAGAAAATCTGCAGTTTTTTGGCTGTAACTTTTCAGGCGTTGCTCGCAGCGATCTGGGACTGCGCTTAATCGGTTTCTCTCGCAAAACTACGTCGGAATAGGACCCTCAAAAATTATTCGCAGCACTTCTCGAAGTCGTCGAAATTTTCGTCGAAAATCCAAAGGGGTTAGTCTTACTTTTTTCGGGATTTCTGGAGTGGAAAATTTTTGGTCTCCGAATCGATTCGTATGACCGTTTCCTGACTAATTGGAACCCCAGGAACTCAAAAAACACATGAAAAAATGCGTAGGATCAACAGCAGAGAAATGAACGAGAAAATCCGCAGTTTTTTGGCTGTAACTTTTAAGGCGTTGCTCGCAGCGATCTGGGACTGCGCTTAATCGATTTCTCTTGCAAAATTACGTCGGAATAGGACCCTCAAAAATTATTCGCAGCACTTTTCAAAGTCGTCGAAATTTTCGTCGAAAATCCAAAGGGGTTAGCCTTACTTTTTTCGGGATTTCTAGAGTCGAAAATTTTTGGTCTCCGAATCGATTTGTATGACCGTTTCTAGGCTTATTGGAACCCAAGGAACTCAAAAAACTCACTAAAAAAAGCGTGGGTCCAACAGCAGAGAAATGAACGAGAAAATCTGCAGTTTTTTGGCTGTAACTTTTCAGGCGTTGCTCGCAGCGATCTGGGACTGCGCTTAATCGGTTTCTCTCGCAAAACTACGTCGGAATAGGACCCTCAAAAATTATTCGCAGCACTTCTCGAAGTCGTCGAAATTTTCGTCGAAAATCCAAAGGGGTTAGTCTTACTTTTTTCGGGATTTCTGGAGTGGAAAATTTTTGGTCTCCGAATCGATTCGTATGACCGTTTCCTGACTAATTGGAACCCCAGGAACTCAAAAAACACATGAAAAAATGCGTAGGATCAACAGCAGAGGAATGAACGAGAAAATCCGCAGTTTTTTGGCTGTAACTTTTAAGGCGTTGCTCGCAGCGATCTGGGACTGCGCTTAATCGATTTCTCTTGCAAAATTACGTCGGAATAGGACCCTCAAAAATTATTCGCAGCACTTTTCAAAGTCGTCGAAATTTTTGTCGAAAATCCAAAGGGGTTAGCCTTACTTTTTTCGGGATTTCTGGAGTCGAAAATTTTTGGTCACCGAATCGATTTGTATGACCGTTTCTTGGCTAATTGGAACCCCAGGAACTTAAAAAACACATGAAAAAAAGTGTAGGATCAACAGCAGAGAAATGAACCAGAAAATCCGCAGTTTTTTGGCTGTAACTTTTCAGGCGTTGCTCGCAGCGATCTGGGACTGCGCCTTATCGATTTCTCTCGCAAAATTACGTCGGAATAGGACCCTCAAAAATTATTCGCAGTACTTCTCAAAGTCGTCGAAATTTTCGTCGAAAATCCAAAGGGGTTAGCCTTACTTTTTTCGGGATTTCTGGAGTCGAAAATTTTTGGTCACCGAATCGATTTGTATGACCGTTTCTTGGCTAATTGGAACCCCAGGAACTTAAAAAACACATGAAAAAAAGCGTAGGATCAACAGCAGAGAAATGAACGAGAAAATCCGCAGTTTTTTGGCTGTAACTTTTCAGGCGTTGCTCGCAGCGATCTGGGACTGCGCTTAATCGATTTCTCTTGCAAAATTACGTCGGAATAGGACCCTCAAAAATTATTCGCAGCACTTTTCAAAGTCGTCGAAATTTTCGTCGAAAATCCAAAGGGGTTAGCCTTACTTTTTTCGGGATTTCTAGAGTCGAAAATTTTTGGTCTCCGAATCGATTTGTATGACCGTTTCTAGGCTTATTGGAACCCAAGGAACTCAAAAAACTCACTAAAAAAAGCGTGGGTCCAACAGCAGAGAAATGAACGAGAAAATCTGCAGTTTTTTGGCTGTAACTTTTCAGGCGTTGCTCGCAGCGATCTGGGACTGCGCTTAATCGGTTTCTCTCGCAAAACTACGTCGGAATAGGACCCTCAAAAATTATTCGCAGCACTTCTCGAAGTCGTCGAAATTTTCGTCGAAAATCCAAAGGGGTTAGTCTTACTTTTTTCGGGATTTCTGGAGTGGAAAATTTTTGGTCTCCGAATCGATTCGTATGACCGTTTCCTGACTAATTGGAACCCCAGGAACTCAAAAAACACATGAAAAAATGCGTAGGATCAACAGCAGAGGAATGAACGAGAAAATCCGCAGTTTTTTGGCTGTAACTTTCAAGGCGTTGCTCGCAGCGATCTGGGACTGCGCTTAATCGATTTCTCTTGCAAAATTACGTCGGAATAGGACCCTCAAAAATTATTCGCAGCACTTTTCAAAGTCGTTGAAATTTTCGTCGAAAATCCAAAGGGGTTAGCCTTACTTTTTTCGGGATTTCTGGAGTCGAAAATTTTTGGTCACCGAATCGATTTGTATGACCGTTTCTTGGCTAATTGGAACCCCAGGAACTTAAAAAACACATGAAAAAAAGCGTAGGATCAACAGCAGAGAAATGAACCAGAAAATCCGCAGTTTTTTGGCTGTAACTTTTCAGGCGTTGCTCGCAGCGATCTGGGACTGCGCCTTATCGATTTCTCTCGCAAACTACGTCGGAATAGGACCCTCAAAAATTATTCGCAGTACTTTCCAAAGTCGTCGAAATTTTCGTCGAAAATCCAAAGGGGTTAGCCTTACTTTTTTCGGGATTTCTGGAGTCGAAAATCTTTGGTCACCGAATCGATTTGTATGACCGTTTCTTGGCTAATTGGAACCCCAGGAACTTAAAAAACACATGAAAAAAAGCGTAGGATCAACAGCAGAGAAATGAACGAGAAAATCCGCAGTTTTTTGGCTGTAACTTTTCAGGCGTTGCTCGCAGCGATCTGGGACTGCGCTTAATCGATTTCTCTTGCAAAATTACGTCGGAATAGGACCCTCAAAAATTATTCGCAGCACTTTTCAAAGTCGTCGAAATTTTCGTCGAAAATCCAAAAGGGTTAGCCTTACGTTTTTCGGGATTTCTAGAGTCGAAAATTTTTGGTCTCCGAATCGATTCGTATGACCGTTTCTAGGCTTATTGGAACCCAAGGAACTCAAAAAACTCACTAAAAAAAGCGTGGGTCCAACAGCAGAGAAATGAACGAGAAAATCTGCAGTTTTTTGGCTGTAACTTTTCAGGCGTTGCTCGCAGCGATCTGGGACTGCGCTTAATCGGTTTCTCTCGCAAAACTACGTCGGAATAGGACCCTCAAAAATTATTCGCAGCACTTCTCGAAGTCGTCGAAATTTTCGTCGAAAATCCAAAGGGGTTAGTCTTACTTTTTTCGGGATTTCTGGAGTGGAAAATTTTTGGTCTCCGAATCGATTCGTATGACCGTTTCCTGACTAATTGGAACCCCAGGAACTCAAAAAACACATGAAAAAATGCGTAGG
Source organism: Diprion similis (assembly GCF_021155765.1). NCBI lineage: Eukaryota > Metazoa > Arthropoda > Insecta > Hymenoptera > Diprionidae > Diprion > Diprion similis. The sequence goes on along the minus strand of NC_060106.1, from coordinate 20,332,963 downwards.
ATCAACAGCAGAGGAATGAACGAGAAAATCCGCAGTTTTTTGGCTTTAACTTTTCAGGCGTTGCTCGCAGCGATCTGGGACTGCGCTTAATCGATTTCTCTTGCAAAATTACGTCGGAATAGGACCCTCAAAAATTATTCGCAGCACTTTTCAAAGTCGTCGAAATTTTCGTCGAAAATCCAAAGGGGTTAGCCTTACTTTTTTCGGGATTTCTAGAGTCGAAAATTTTTGGTCTCCGAATCGATTTGTATGACCGTTTCTAGGCTTATTGGAACCCAAGGAACTCAAAAAACTCACTAAAAAAAGCGTGGGTCCAACAGCAGAGAAATGAACGAGAAAATCTGCAGTTTTTTGGCTGTAACTTTTCAGGCGTTGCTCGCAGCGATCTGGGACTGCGCTTAATCGGTTTCTCTCGCAAAACTACGTCGGAATAGGACCCTCAAAAATTATTCGCAGCACTTCTCGAAGTCGTCGAAATTTTCGTCGAAAATCCAAAGGGGTTAGTCTTACTTTTTTCGGGATTTCTGGAGTGGAAAATTTTTGGTCTCCGAATCGATTCGTATGACCGTTTCCTGACTAATTGGAACCCCAGGAACTCAAAAAACACATGAAAAAAAGCGTAGGATCAACAGCAGAGGAATGAACGAGAAAATCCGCAGTTTTTTGGCTGTAACTTTTGAGGCGTTGCTCGCAGCGATCTGGGACTGCGCTTAATCGATTTCTCTTGCAAAATTACGTCGGAATAGGACCCTCAAAAATTATTCGCAGCACTTTTCAAAGTCGTCGAAATTTTCGTCGAAAATCCAAAGGGGTTAGCCTTACTTTTTTCGGGATTTCTGGAGTCGAAAATTTTTGGTCACCGAATCGATTTGTATGACCGTTTCTTGGCTAATTGGAACCCCAGGAACTTAAAAAACACATGAAAAAAAGCGTAGGATCAACAGCAGAGAAATGAACGAGAAAATCCGCAGTTTTTTGGCTGTAACTTTTCAGGCGTTGCTCGCAGCGATCTGGGACTGCGCTTAATCGATTTCTCTTGCAAAATTACGTCGGAATAGGACCCTCAAAAATTATTCGCAGCACTTTTCAAAGTCGTCGAAATTTTCGTCGAAAATCCAAAGGGGTTAGCCTTACTTTTTTCGGGATTTCTAGAGTCGAAAATTTTTGGTCTCCGAATCGATTTGTATGACCGTTTCTAGGCTTATTGGAACCCAAGGAACTCAAAAAACTCACTAAAAAAAGCGTGGGTCCAACAGCAGAGAAATGAACGAGAAAATCTGCAGTTTTTTGGCTGTAACTTTTCAGGCGTTGCTCGCAGCGATCTGGGACTGCGCTTAATCGGTTTCTCTCGCAAAACTACGTCGGAATAGGACCCTCAAAAATTATTCGCAGCACTTCTCGAAGTCGTCGAAATTTTCGTCGAAAATCCAAAGGGGTTAGTCTTACTTTTTTCGGGATTTCTGGAGTGGAAAATTTTTGGTCTCCGAATCGATTCGTATGACCGTTTCCTGACTAATTGGAACCCCAGGAACTCAAAAAACACATGAAAAAATGCGTAGGATCAACAGCAGAGGAATGAACGAGAAAATCCGCAGTTTTTTGGCTGTAACTTTCAAGGCGTTGCTCGCAGCGATCTGGGACTGCGCTTAATCGATTTCTCTTGCAAAATTACGTCGGAATAGGACCCTCAAAAATTATTCGCAGCACTTTTCAAAGTCGTTGAAATTTTCGTCGAAAATCCAAAGGGGTTAGCCTTACTTTTTTCGGGATTTCTGGAGTCGAAAATTTTTGGTCACCGAATCGATTTGTATGACCGTTTCTTGGCTAATTGGAACCCCAGGAACTTAAAAAACACATGAAAAAAAGCGTAGGATCAACAGCAGAGAAATGAACCAGAAAATCCGCAGTTTTTTGGCTGTAACTTTTCAGGCGTTGCTCGCAGCGATCTGGGACTGCGCCTTATCGATTTCTCTCGCAAACTACGTCGGAATAGGACCCTCAAAAATTATTCGCAGTACTTTCCAAAGTCGTCGAAATTTTCGTCGAAAATCCAAAGGGGTTAGCCTTACTTTTTTCGGGATTTCTGGAGTCGAAAATCTTTGGTCACCGAATCGATTTGTATGACCGTTTCTTGGCTAATTGGAACCCCAGGAACTTAAAAAACACATGAAAAAAAGCGTAGGATCAACAGCAGAGAAATGAACGAGAAAATCCGCAGTTTTTTGGCTGTAACTTTTCAGGCGTTGCTCGCAGCGATCTGGGACTGCGCTTAATCGATTTCTCTTGCAAAATTACGTCGGAATAGGACCCTCAAAAATTATTCGCAGCACTTTTCAAAGTCGTCGAAATTTTCGTCGAAAATCCAAAGGGGTTAGCCTTACGTTTTTCGGGATTTCTAGAGTCGAAAATTTTTGGTCTCCGAATCGATTCGTATGACCGTTTCTAGGCTTATTGGAACCCAAGGAACTCAAAAAACTCACTAAAAAAAGCGTGGGTCCAACAGCAGAGAAATGAACGAGAAAATCTGCAGTTTTTTGGCTGTAACTTTTCAGGCGTTGCTCGCAGCGATCTGGGACTGCGCTTAATCGGTTTCTCTCGCAAAACTACGTCGGAATAGGACCCTCAAAAATTATTCGCAGCACTTCTCGAAGTCGTCGAAATTTTCGTCGAAAATCCAAAGGGGTTAGTCTTACTTTTTTCGGGATTTCTGGAGTGGAAAATTTTTGGTCTCCGAATCGATTCGTATGACCGTTTCCTGACTAATTGGAACCCCAGGAACTCAAAAAACACATGAAAAAATGCGTAGGATCAACAGCAGAGGAATGAACGAGAAAATCCGCAGTTTTTTGGCTGTAACTTTTAAGGCGTTGCTCGCAGCGATCTGGGACTGCGCTTAATCGATTTCTCTTGCAAAATTACGTCGGAATAGGACCCTCAAAAATTATTCGCAGCACTTTTCAAAGTCGTCGAAATTTTCGTCGAAAATCCAAAGGGGTTAGCCTTACTTTTTTCGGGATTTCTGGAGTCGAAAATTTTTGGTCACCGAATCGATTTGTATGACCGTTTCTTGGCTAATTGGAACCCCAGGAACTTAAAAAACACATGAAAAAAAGCGTAGGATCAACAGCAGAGAAATGAACGAGAAAATCCGCAGTTTTTTGGCTGTAACTTTTCAGGCGTTGCTCGCAGCGATCTGGGACTGCGCCTTATCGATTTCTCTCGCAAAATTACGTCGGAATAGGACCCTCAAAAATTATTCGCAGCACTTTTCGAAGTCGTCGAAATTTTCGTCGAAAATCCAAAGGGGTTTGCCTTACTTTTTTCGGGATTTCTGGAGTCGAAAATTTTTGGTCTCTGAATCGATTTGTATGACCGTTACTTGGCTAGTTGGAATCCGAGGAACTCAAAAAACACATTAAAAAAAGCGTAGGACCAACAGCAGAGGAATAAAGGAGAAAATCTGCAGTTTTTTGGCTGTCACTTTTCAGGCGTTGCTCGCAGCGATCTGGGACTGCGCTTAATCGATTTCTCTTGCAAGATTACGACGGAATAGGACCCTCAAAAATTATTCGCAGCACTTTTCAAAGTCGTCGAAATTTTCGTCGAAAATCCAAAGGGGTTAGCCTTACTTTTTTCGGGATTTCTAGAGTCAAAAATTTTTGGTCTCCGAATCGATTTGTGTGACCGTTTCTAGGCTTATTGGAACCCAAGGAACTCAAAAAACTCACTAAAAAAAGCGTGGGTCCAACAGAAGAGAAATGAACGAGAAAATCTGCAGTTTTTTGGCTGTAACTTTTCAGGCGTTGCTCGCAACGATCTGGGACTGCGCCTAATCGATTTCTCTCGCAAAATTACGGCGGAATAGGACCCTTAAAAATTATTCGCAGCACTTTTCAAAGTCGTCGAAATTTTCGTCGAAAATCCAAAGGGGTTAGCCTTACTTTTTTCGGGATTTCTGGAGTCGAAAATTTTTGGTCACCGAATCGATTTGTATGACCGTTTCTTGGCTAATTGGAACCCCAGGAACTTAAAAAACACATGAAAAAAAGCGTAGGATCAACAGCAGAGAAATGAACGAGAAAATCCGCAGTTTTTTGGCTGTAACTTTTCAGGCGTTGCTCGCAGCGATCTGGGACTGCGCTTAATCGATTTCTCTTGCAAAATTACGTCGGAATAGGACCCTCAAAAATTATTCGCAGCACTTTTCAAAGTCGTCGAAATTTTCGTCGAAAATCCAAAGGGGTTAGCCTTACTTTTTTCGGGATTTCTAGAGTCGAAAATTTTTGGTCTCCGAATCGATTTGTATGACCGTTTCTAGGCTTATTGGAACCCAAGGAACTCAAAAAACTCACTAAAAAAAGCGTGGGTCCAACAGCAGAGAAATGAACGAGAAAATCTGCAGTTTTTTGGCTGTAACTTTTCAGGCGTTGCTCGCAGCGATCTGGGACTGCGCTTAATCGGTTTCTCTCGCAAAACTACGTCGGAATAGGACCCTCAAAAATTATTCGCAGCACTTCTCGAAGTCGTCGAAATTTTCGTCGAAAATCCAAAGGGGTTAGTCTTACTTTTTTCGGGATTTCTGGAGTGGAAAATTTTTGGTCTCCGAATCGATTTGTATGACCGTTTCTAGGCTTATTGGAACCCAAGGAACTCAAAAAACTCACTAAAAAAAGCGTGGGTCCAACAGCAGAGAAATGAACGAGAAAATCTGCAGTTTTTTGGCTGTAACTTTTCAGGCGTTGCTCGCAACGATCTAGGACTGCGCCTAATCGATTTCTCTCGCAAAATTACGTCGGAATAGGACCCTCAAAAATTATTCGCAGCACTTTTCAAAGTCGTCGAAATTTTCGTCGAAAATCCAAAGGGGTTAGCCTTACTTTTTTCGGGATTTGTGGAGTGGAATATTTTTGGTCTTCGAATCGATGTGTATGACCGTTTCTTGACTAATTGGAACCCCAGAAACTCAAAAAACACATGGAGAAAAGCGTAGGACCAACAGCAGAGAAACGAACCAGAAAATCTGCAGTTTTTTGGCTGTAACTTTTCAGGCGTTGCTCACAGCGATCTGGCACTGGGCCTAATCGACTTGTCCCGCAAAATTACGTCGGAATAGGACCCTTAAAAATTATTCGCAGCACTTTTCAAAGTCGTCGAAATTTTCGTCGAAAATCCAAAGGGGTTAGCCTTACTTTTTTCGGGATTTCTGGAGTCGAAAATTTTTGGTCGCCGAATCGATTTGTATGACCGTTTCTTGGCTAATTGGAACCTCAGGAACTCAAAAAACACATGAAAAAAAGCGTAGGATCAACAGCAGAGAAATAACGATGAAAATCTGCAGTTTTTCGGCTGTAACTTTTCAGACGTTGCTCGCAGCGATCTGGGACTGCGCTTAATCGATTTCTCTCGCAAAATTACGTAGGAATAGGACCCTCAAAAATTATTCGCAGCACTCTTCAAAGTCGTAGAAATTTTCGTCGAAAATCCAAAGGGGTTAGCCTTACTTTTTCCGGGATTTCTCGATTCGAAAATTTTTGGTCGCCGAATCGATTCGTATGACCGTTTCTCGGCTAATTTTCACCCCAGGAACTCAAAAAACACATGGAAAAAAGCGTAGGACCAACAGCAGAGAAATGAAGAAGAAAATCCGCAGTTTTTTGGCTGTAACTCTTCAGGCGATGTTCACAGCGATCTGGGACTGCGCTGAATCGATTTCTCTCGCAAAATCACGTCGCAATAGAACTCCTCAAGAATAATTTGCCGCACTTTTCAAAGTGGTTGAAATTTTCGCCAAAAATCCAAAGGGGTTAGCCCTACTTTTTTTTGTAGCCAAAATTCGCTCGACTCGGAATTGATCTGTATGACCCTCTCTAGACTTATTGGACCCCCAGGGACCAGTAGAAGGGATTATCAACCATTAGTAACAACAGCTCAGTCAGATGACAAATTTCGATTATCTATTTCAGTCCAGGCTACATCAAATAGTAACAATATAATATACCTTACGTATCGTATTTTACAGAGGTGCATCGCACAATGACACATGCCAGAACCTCAACTTTACATACAAATCATCCCAATAACTAGCTAATATAACGTTCTTCACATTCTGCTTAAAGTCATGTATGTATGTACATTATGTTCCACTTCCACATTATTTCGCAACTCGTTAAAGTATATTTATATATACAATGACACCTGAAGAATTGTATGAGAATCAAGGCATATTGAATAAACCTGAAGAAACTGAAACTGAAATGTTGTAGCTTCGTCTTTATGATTCTTTCTCTGTATTTCTTCAAAAACTCAGTGTACAAGTCTATGTTTTGCGGGTGTAACTCTCGATCTATCACTCGCAATTAGTCGAGACTGTGTGCAATGAGTTCCTCTTGCAAAATTACGTGGATATTGACTCCGAATAATTTGATTCTAGCATTATTCCAAATCGGCCAAAACTTTTCGAACCAAAGTTGAAGTCGTCAGCTTTTTTTTCTCGAAATTTTTCTCACTAAACCTTGATGCGTCTGGGTATCACAAGACGTTAATTTCGCTTTGTTGAATCACTCATACTTGGACCCTCAGAAATTCAGAAAAGCCATCTTGAACGTGGTGGATCAACTGCTGAAAACGTAAAACAAAATTTTACCATTTTTCAGCTATAATTTGTCCTCTGGTGTTCGCGACGCAAAATTGCGTTTGATGTCAGCTTTCGAGGTAAAAAGTAGATTTTTTCTCATTCATTACATCACTCCCGAATTCTCAATATAAATCAGCACAATTATTATATTCATAACTGAGTTACAAGTTGTCGTAAACTACACTCGCCAGAATTGCTTGTAAACACGTGTAGATAACGTAAGTGTATAAGGCAAGGTAGATCATTTGATAATGTCTCGCTTTGTGTCTCGTCTTGTGAGGCTCATACTCCTGATTGTTCTGTTCTTTCGAGAACACAAGAATCCTTGCATCTATGCATGAGTGTTTCCCACGAAGGACGCATGTATGAAAACAGTCTTCAGTGCGAGGAGAATGTGAAAAGCTCTGTGCAATTTATGCATTACGCGGCAAAGAGTAAAATTTCACATTTGGTAATAATAAACGAAGATACAAATCGCGATTCGACAACTAATTACAAGCCATTCATGCACTTCATTGCTAAAAGGACCAACCATAGTTATCCGGGCGCGCTTTCGCTACTTCATCTCCGCCAATGAATTTTTCTTTTCTGCTCAAAGGTGTGTCTTCATTGGTCGCGCTGGTGTCCGATCTATGCATGGAACATGTATATGCTCTAAGCATGGAACATGTAGTACCGACGGCCAAAGATGATAATGTCAGGCGATGCGCGGCGACGGGATTGGGACGTCATGCGGCGCTTATCGTCGTTACCTCAAATTTCCGTCATCTTGTACAATTGTGTCGCACACACGTCCATGCATGTTTACGTACACCGTACCCATGCGTAGATACGCAGTCTGCACACGTATCGTGTCGTAAATAATAAGTTGAGCAATTAGAACAAGAAGAGCAAAAAAAACATTGTGATAAATTCTAGCTGCTGAAAAATTCACGTTGACCAGCGATGGCGGAGGAGTCAAACGGGGAATCTACCTTCGAATTTGTCGAAAAAAAGACCGACGAAATGTCGATATCCGGAGAAACTACCAAGACTGGTTAGTCCTGCCCGCCTTTAATATATTCATTCGTCTCATTTCTTGCAGCTGTCAGAGATACATACAACCTGTACAGCTACCCACAAATTTTACACTTTCGCCAACTCATAAATACATGGAATTTTTTTACGCGAGCATGCAGAGATCTCATACATATGTAGATGCGAAAATATATTTATTTTCTCTCGATCTTCTGCTTATTACTTTTCATTTGATAATACTATCATAAGTTCTTTAATGTGATGGATTCAAAGAGCGCTGACATATCCAACATCTTGTCTTTCAGATTCTTCGAGCAGCATATCGTCTTCTGCATCTCTCTTGCCACCTCTCGGAATTTCTTCATCTTCTGGAAACTTGCTGTCCAATGTCTCTCCACCAAGCGCCTTACCCAGCTTCGTCTCAAGCTCCGTCAAACTAATGCCAGATTCAAGTGGTGCTAGCACTGGTGGGAACAATGATTCAATTAATAAACAGCCACAGTCGCAGTCTGGTGTAACGGTGAAGCAACCTCATCAGGAAACTTATTACTCTGCCAGTTTTTCACCCGCTATTCCATCCAATGAAAGCACCGAAATACCACAAGCCACTCAGAATCAAGATTTTAACTTATTTTCATGGGTAAAGGAAAATGTTGCAGCCAGTAAAGTTGTGAAAAAAGTCACTGAGACAGCTAAAAGTAGTGTTAACTACATGCTAACTACCCTGGACCCACAGATGCAGCAGTTTATGTGTAAGTAAACATTTTCTAAATTTTTAATCTACCGAGCAGAGTTATGATATCTGCTTCTAATGCTATGGAGCTTCATTCAAGCTAGACATTGTACAATTTTCATTTAAGTTTCTAAGTAAGATCACACAAATCTTTATTGGTGATACTAGAGGTTCAATATCATTTTATGACAGATGAGACTTGAAATCAGCGATAAAAATGTCTTGATAACTGTAGTCATTAACCGACCATCTTCGCAAATGCTTTCACTTCTCACGTCTAACCAGTATTGATCGATTGGTATAAATCCTTTCTTATTTCACATTTTCACACTCTGAAATGATCAGAAATAATTTTTTCACCGTTTTATCGCACTATGTTAAATATAGGAAGATTACAGAATACATGTGCAATCTATATACACGTGCATCACATTGGCGCTGAGTTTATACTGTAGTTTATTTTTGGCCAATGCTTAGCCCAGTTTTGAATCAACCAACACATCACATCGACATTTATCTTTGAAATAGAGTGAATCTGATTTTCGTATATGAAATTTCAAACAAAATTCACCTGTCAATGTCTTTTAATTAAAAAAAAAAGAGTAAATCTCCCGTGATCAACATGTTAGTTAAACACGTGAAGTCTTATGTGCACATTTTCTTTGAAATGTACGTTTTAGATCCGTATGAAGAAATTGAGGTTGTAGTTGCCTCCGACAAAGACATTAAAATTGGTCCCATCCAAGATGCTTTCGAAGCAGTTTTTGGCCAAGTCAAAGTATCGTGAGTACAGTTTTGAACATTAAAATAAAACCCACTATATCACTAAATTCTTAAGTGTCCAATGGGCTCAGAAGTCGTCTATGTGTAGACACCCTCTGTTTTTTAGTTTACTTTTATATTTAATATTCCCTCAAATGTGAAGTTGTAATATTCTCTTTAAGGGGTGTAGCATCAGAATGTTCAAAAGTGGCAGTGCAGCCAGTCGGATTTGCTGCCGGTATACGTGGTGCTGAGGAGCGGATTAATACTGCACGCAGTAATCCTTCGGTTGGAAGTGATGTACCTGTTGTGGCAATTGAGAACTTTATACTAGAAGTTAGCCAAGGACAGTGGTACGACTTGGGCGTAATTGTCTTAAGTGATCCGAAAAACAATGTAAACCTCCAAACATTCACACAAATGACACCAGTTCCCAGTCACATTGTTGCATCCGCTCAAGAAGCAACTCCACCAGATTACCCTTTCAGATCTTCAGGATTGGCAGTTACCATTGGCAGCTTGATAGCAGATAATTTACAGGTATGCTGTCATGATTCCCACTAGAATTCCTGTAATAATCTAACAGTGTAACGTCTAGTTTGTGTAATTTGCCAGGTGAATGATATAATTCTGAAATAGTTTGTAATTGTATAATACAAATCTATAGAAATTCATCTCGTTATCAGGTATCTCATAATGAATGGCATCACTCGCTGACTGGAGTTTCTCGACGAGACATTATTCAGCTCGCAGCGCAATCGTTGGTTGGAATATACGTTAAGGCAGTCCCAAGAACTGAAAAACCATCGTCAGGATTGTTACAATCACTGTGAAGACAATTATTTTATTCTGTAAATTAAATTTATAATATGTACCAACCAATCTATAAGTTGAAGGTGAATAATTTTTTAGCATACACATATATATATATATATATATATATATATATACATATATATTATATATAGGTAGTTTTCATATACGGATTTATTATTTATATAGACCGGGACACCCAGCATTCATATAAAAGCAACTTTATATGTTGAAACATTTCGATTATTTAAATGACGTTATCATGTATTATACTACATATCGGGCAACTTATCAAATACCTCCCACGGACTGAAAAAAAAGCAACCAACAACGGCAAATGCCTCTCCGTTGACTTACCGAGTAGCCACCGCTCCGTCAAGTCTTGTCGGTGTATACTGCTATTTACCTATGCCTATTTTCATCCCAGGTGCCCTTAAAATCTCGTTACAAAATTTTATTGCAACTTTCAAAATACTATTGTTTAAAATTTGTATGATATATAGGAATGGTAGGTCTCACGATTAAACTTGTGAAACACTACTAGAATTATGAATAAAAGTAATATTATGGACTGATCTGAGGTCGCCGCATCAGAAATGTGTGCCGATATGTATGATCCAGTGGATTTGCAGTATCCAAATTGTTTACTTTGTAAAGAAATTATTGTATCACTAATACGAATATATATTTTATCTAATCGAAATTGTCCGTTCACCCCTGCCAGGCTAGCTAAATCTGTAAAATTCATCGCTCTGTAACCAGTACATCGAAATGAAAATTGGTTTGAAATTTTACCAGCAGTCTACTTTTTAAACTGTCATTCATTATATTGTGTACGTAATAGGGGGGCTAAGATACGACTATTTCGATATTTTATTTGTATCCTTTAATATACCGGAAATCTTGGTGTGTGTATATGATACATCTTGTTCAAGCATACGCATTTCTCAGTCATTGATTAACTTTTTATTTTTATTGAATAAATGGAATTAACTGGAAAACTTAACAGAGTAATAACAAAGAAGCTAAATCAGAGTAGAAAAAGTTACGTAAAAAACCTACAGAACAGTTGATACATATGTATATACGTTTAAACTTCAAGAGTATTATGAGAAAAAAAATTAAAGAACGGAATAGGCATTACTGTGAGTTATCACTGCTATTAAAGTGAAGTATCCAGCGAAGACCATCTTCGATTTAATATTTCAATGGGTTCCATAGGTAATATATTATTAAAAAACAGCTTTCACACATTTGAATAATAGGTACCACGGGGAGTTGGTATGGCGTATGTAATTAAATAAATGTATAAAATAATCATCCTTTTTCCATATTAACATGGTTTTTTCCGACATAATTACAATTTCTTTATTCTTACTTCCGTTTTCCCTTTATTTTTTCTGTTTTTATTTTCATTACTTTTTATAATATTTTGTTTTTATCACCTTTTCCATATGTACCTGCGATTGCTCTATGCTCGTGCGTAAGATAAGTGTTGCGCAAAACAAGATTGATAGAGGACCGATTTTATGACTCGTGTAGTAGCAGCAGGTTCCAAAATGATATCATATTGAATTACAATATTTAAATAGATGTTTAAATACACGGTACAAGCTTCGTTTAACTTGTTACAATTTGTCAAGATACGAAGCCAGGTCGGGAAGGCCTTCCTTCAACCCCTTCCTCTTTCGGGTGTCCTGAAAAAGAATTATTTTATAGTAGCCGATGATCTTTTTCACTAATCCGTCAACAGAAAGCTTAATGACTACTTTCAATTGATATTTTGTTCGACTTCCTATTCTGGTTTACCAGATGAGACTGGAAACCCAAACTAAAAGACGGTTACTGTCTCACGAATTTAAAAATGTCAATGTTTAGAGTAACATTGCCATTAGTTATGATCGTGAATGAAAGTTTTAAAGAAAATGTTCATGACGCTGTCATTTTTTAAAAGTGTTATCTAGGTATATAAAATCAAGAACTCAATGGTATCAACTTGCGATATAGTTTTGAAACCATTCCCGAAATCTACTACCAAAAAACTTTTCTTAATCAAAATAATGAAATAAAAGACGAATCTGAAGCACGCTCACCTGTACAACCTGGAATGGGCGAGTACCGGATTCAGTTGGGTCACCAGGAAGAATTTGCCAGTGATCAAACACGCACTGTGGGAACGCCTGTCCTCCGGTGTTGGACCGAAGGTCAGCGGTGAACCCGAACGATTCGTTGACAGGTAAGTAAGCCTTGACTACGAACATGGGTGTTCCTGCAACTTGTAATTCTTCGAAAACGTGTCCACGTCTACGGTTGAGCACTCCGTAAATTCCACCAACGGCAACTTCAGGGCACTAAAAATAAAAATATGTATAAATTTAGACCAAGACTCGAATGGAGATATACACAATCAGACTTTCAAACGTCAGTTGGCCGTTCTTAAATGTCTCTCATAGTATTTCAGAACAGGTCTGTGAAGAACAATCATCATGTAAATTAGGGGTTTCTTTTACGAATGACAAAGAGGATAAAACAATTGCTACAAACCTGGATTTCGCAAAGATATACGGGCTCCATAAGCCGTGGGGCAGCGGTGAGTAGACAGGCGTAGAGACACCGTCTCGTGGTAGGAATGATCTGTCCACCACCTCTATGAATAGCATCAGCGTGTAGCGTGACGTCGTAAATGTTGAAACGAACACCTCTCAAGTTCTCTTCGGATAGAACACCCTGTTAACAGATGGGAAAGTATCCAAAATTATTTCGTATTCAGGTTATTTAAAAATAAAATGAATTGTTCAAATATTGAATCAGTGTGTCAACGATAATCACGGTATTTCATAACCCAGTGCTCAAAAGAGTTTTTTCATCATTGAAATATTTAAATTTACATATCAAATCCGGAAATTTGATTGACAAAGTACAGAACGATTGATTACCTCTTTGGCGGCCCATTGGAATCCAGCGACTACGGAATCCTTAATTTCGTTAAGATATTGTACTCCCTTTGTACAATCAAGCAGGATATTGGGTCCAGTTCCGTCGGGACCAAAGCACCAGATTTTTCTCGCCTCGGTGATGTCATAGTCGTACTTGTCGCACAAGTAACGTGCACGAACTTTAAAATCGTCTCTTGGATTGACATCTCCCTACGAAAATCCACGCCAATTTGATAAGATTCAGGAAGATAAACCGGAAGATTGTTTCACTTGGAATAGAATGAAGCTGTACTTCAAAACTCAATTTGAATTTTATCAAAAAAAGAAAAAAATTTCATTGGAACTGTACTATTTCAAAAAATTGTTACATTCCAATTGCAAAAACCCTGAGTTGAAATATATCAAATTCTTTGGATTGAAATGAACATGTGCCCATATTTCAAGCAATCACTTACGTTGTCAATATCTTCGGCAAGGCCGTCAGGCATAGGCTGAGCTTTCATGAAAAGACGATTGTGCTTGTTGGGAGATTTGGACAGACACATCTGGTCTGATTCCTCTGACACCGTTTCACGGTAGGACACAACGGGATCGGATTTCTTGATGGGAATGCAAGCGTGGTCATCTTCAAGATCCTTCAGACAAATTTCAAGATGGAGTTCACCAGCACCAGCAATGATGTGCTCTCCAGATTCCTCAATGATACACTGGACCATAGGATCGGATTTGGCCAAACGCTTCAATCCTGTGAATCAATTCTTCGTTTACTTTGCTGACCGTGGACAATTTTCCTAGCATGAAAACAATGGTCCATCTGACAAATGGTAAATTTATCATATCGGTATAATTTTTTTCAGAAAATTTATCAATATGTACAAACCTTCGACGAGTTTAGGCAAATCGGCAGGGTTCTTGGGCTCAACAGCAACGCGAACAACGGGCGACACTGAGAACTTCATAACCTTCATGTTGTGTGCCTCTTTGAACGTGGTGATAGTTCCAGTCTTGACCAAGAATTGATCAACACCAACGAGTCCACAAATGTTACCTATGGTTCAACAACCAATAATTAAATGACGGATTCATTGAAAAACAAACGTTATCACGACTGTACATCATTATTGTCAGTTGGCCGTTCTTTCTGTCTTTCATTTCATTTCAGAACAGGTCTGTGAAGAACAATCATCATTCGTTTACAAATCAATCATTGAACAACGTCGAAGAGTATTTTCTTTTTAGTCGAGTACCATATCAGCGGAAAAAGTAGCAAGAAAACTTGAATGCGATCAGACACTCACCAGATGGCACATCTTCAATGGCCTCTACATAACGTCCCATCATCAAAATAGTACGTTGGATGGCCTTTTCGTACAAATCTTCTTTCTTTCCTGGAGTGAAGTTGGGTCCCATGATGCGAGCCTTCATTCCAGTGCATACTTTGCCTGAGAAAACTCTTCCGAAAGCGTAGAAACGTCCTTTGTCAGAGGTCGGTACCATTTTAGAAACATACATCATGAGAGGAGCGTTGGGATCACAGTTCTGCAAAATGAAATTAACCACTATTATTGATTTCGTTACAATAGATAGAACGAGATTCTTTGTTGGAATGTAACAAGTCAGTTGGCCGTTCTTACTGTCATTCACTAGATATCAGAACAGGTCTGTGAAGAACAATCATCATGTAGATACAGAAAATTATAATAACTATGAAGGAAGTAGAGGAGTTTTACCTTGATGCCAAGAGCTGCTTCGTCATCATGAGGTCCCTCGTACAACATCTCCATACGGTATTTCTGAGCTACGACGGGAGATGGAAGGTGGATGGCTATCATCTGAAGCAGTGCTTCTCCGGCAGGGAGCCAAGTTCTCATAACGACCTGGGAAATAATAATTTTTCATATAGAGAATTAAAACGTTACTTGTGGGCATTGTTTAAATGCGCTTATTTACGCGATGTCAGATTTAGCTTATAGATTACCTCACAACGGTTCAGAAGAGGTGTCAGAAAATAATATAGCATTCATCATATAAGCAAAAAGTTATTATTTTTTTTCGTATTTCACAAAACTATTGAATATGGCAACTGGATATGAAGTGATATGCTCACCTTAAGAAGGGCCTTGCCATCCTTGTCCTTGTCTTCAGGCTTCAAAGTGATGCCCAACTTTTGCAATAGGCTCTCAGCCTCGTCTTTCTTGTAGTTCATGATGCAGTCGAATACCTGGAAAAATTTTTATTTCTTTTTCTCAAGTAAACATATACTTCGAGTGACGAATACTAAAATAGCTGTAGAATTGAATCGCAATGAGATACTCTATTATACTTGCAGTTTTTTAAGTCACTTTAGACCGCACAAAGGAATAAAACGAATCTTAAATGTGCATAGTAATCCAAAAATATCATTTAAGAATATAGTGAAAACTCTGTCGTTTCAATACGTTATTTTTCATTACATAATCAATAAACACTTTAGACACGATATACATAAGACATTTTTAAAGTACCTTGTAGATGGGATCAAGGACGTACATGCAGAAGGAACGCTTGTTGTCAGATTCCTTTTGCTTGCTCCACTTCTTGGTCTTTGGGTTGAAGAAGGATTCACCCCAGAGTCTGTTCATTAGTTTGACAACATCGATCTTGAATTTCTCGGCATACATTTCAGAGAACTGTTTCAATGTAAACGCCCATCCGTGAAGTCCAGAACCAAAACCTACAGATCCCTTGCTGGGGTCAACCTTGAGAGAGGAAAAAGTAATATTGAAATTAGTTCCATCTAGAAATTATTCATTGACGTCAATGGATTGTGAAATCTGTCAAGACATTATTCATACAGCATAGATAACTTACGCGAACTTCTCCCATGGGACCATCGTCATCGGAGTAGGTGGCAATAATGACGTTTACATTTTCAACAATACGCTGGAAAGTCTGGTACAAGTCTTCACTTTCCAACTGCAGCTCAAGCAAAGCACGGTCCATTTTGTTCATGAACAACACAGGCTTGATACGTTCAGCAATGGCTTGACGAAGGACAGTCTCAGTCTGTACGCATACACCTGCAGAAAAATAGCTGATTAAAACCCAACACAATTCTGTCACTTTGATTCGTATCAGGCACATAGGCACATATAGAAGGAAATAATTTGTTTTGTAGGAACAGGGTCGTAGCATGCCAGTATCGGACATAAAGATAGAGGTCCACTGGCAGCGTTTAGACAAAGTGACGTATTTAATCTTCTTCCATAAATGCACTGCCAACACTGTCAAAGTGCACGGAACAACTTTTAAAGAAAAGTTATTCAACGCACTACAGAGTAGCCCTGGTGTGCTGGAAGGTGTAAAGAAAATTTGATATAACTCAGCTTACCGGAAACACAGTCGACGACGACCAGTGCTCCATCAGTGACACGCAGAGCAGCCGTTACCTCGCTGGAGAAATCTACGTGCCCAGGAGAGTCAATCAAATTGATCAAGAATCCTTTCTCTTCTTTGTCACGCTGGTCCGGGTTTGTGATGAAAACGCAGTCTTTCGCGTCAAGTTCAAAGTACATGGAGATGGCACTGAAAAATAATATTGTAAAGTGAAAGTAATATTAGTAGAAAATTCGAGCTGTCCGAATATTTGAATAAACCATTTTCTGTTTTCAAATGCTGTAATAGCAATCTTTGAAAACATAAACAAGCTCTGGTTAGATGAAGAAATGGTCGATCTAAATACTCACGTTGACTTGATGGTAATGCAACGTTCCTGTTCATCTTTGCGAGTGTCTGTGAATCGGGTCTCACCAGCTTTAGCACCGGCAATAATACCGGCCTTAGAAACAAGGGAGTCAGTCAGTGTTGACTTTCCGTGATCGACGTGAGCGATGACGGACATGTTTCGGATGTTTTTCTTCTTGTCCATCATCCCACGGATCTCGTCTACTGTGAAGTTCACCTAAAATATATTCATAAATTTTGTTAATACACATGAGCCAAGTTCATTCCTCAACCAATTTAAACTCTGGTAATAATGATCAAATTTGTTCAAATAATTGGATAACGAAATGTTTATCGTTGCAGTATAGTTATGGTAGAAAAAATAAATTAAGAAATTTAGGAAATTGAAGACAGCCTGTAGTCAGTGGACAATTTCTTAGCTTAGTCATAAGTGTAATAATTCGAGAAATTTAGTTATTGCGATAAATGAAAACAAATTGGTTTAATAGATCTATTGTGATTCGAACTGTAATGATGGAAAATATTTCCCAGACAACTGTTAAATATTAATGGACGTCTCCTTTGGTAAAATAATTGGAAAGGCTTAGGTTTCCATTGTATCTATTCGTCTGATGCATTACATATTACCTGGTAATATTCCAAACATATTGTTTAATTTGGACACAGGTATCCTAATCTAAGATTGCCATCTGAATAGATATGATTACGTTTGGTAGTTGGTCATCCATTGAACAAATGTACCCATATGTAGGTTTCGTTAATTTTTTTCAGCTACTATTTTCACTTCTCTTCCGGAATATTGATACTCTCTCTTCCATATTGGAAATTAATCGCGTAGTATTGCGAGCGGCAGGAAAATCCGTGAGAAAAACTATAATTAATAATGCGCATAAGTAAGGCTCGGCACATCCTGCGAGAGTCAGATAAAGCGAGAATATTGGTGAATATGGCAAGAGGTTCGTCGTCATGTTGGCTTGTGACACGTTGTCGGGCAATGTCGGTGATGGACGCGGTCGAGACATATTCCACAGCTTTTCACCGATCAGTTCAGATTCTACGGATGAAATTTGGAAGCGGATAGCGGTTGGGAATACGGAAGAGGGTTCTGGGTGATTCTTATTAGGATAGGTCCTTGTCGAGAACGGTAATTCATTCCCAAGCAATGACGTACGAAGGGTTGCGCAATCCAGAGCAATCCTCCGGTTTTTAATTTTTTTCATAACTCCCTGACACTCGGTAGTAAAAAATAAACACGTCATTTCACTCTCCAAATAATGCGGAATTCGATTTAACCATTATTGTGCTAAAATTCTACTCACCATCTTGGATGTTGTCCGATTTTCGTTGGCCTGGTCAGAAATATACGTGCGCCAACAATGGCGGACTCCCTGGGAAAGAATAGCCAAGCGGACCGGAGTGCGGTAAGAAGGCTATCTCTGTCACTCTCCAAGTTCATTCGTCCCAGATGGCGCTCGCGTAGCAATGCACACACTCTCCTTGTCAGATCTGACCAATCAGAGCCCTGAATCTCACGTAGGCACGTGCGTGCCGCTACTGCGTAGTGGGATTTCCCCCCTCCGGCATGGACCGAAAAATATGAATTATGACGGCATCCAAAACCTGCTGCCACCTGACGGATGCTGACGCTGTGAAATAAACAAAGCAATCTCTAGATAAGCTTATTTGCTATCATTAGGACATTAGGGTTGCGTTTTCCATTGTTAATCAATTGACAAAAGAAAATAAATTGTTGTTAGTTTTTTCTCACTGCGTTTATTGTTCTTTTTTCAAACTTAAACCGATTTTACTCAATGGAAAATATTCGTTTCACGTTCAATGCGTCACTCGTACGTCGTCGTGTCGCAGTTACCATCTCCCGGCTTGGCTTACACTGCATTTACGCTGCAATCTGTATGATCTGCATCCAACGCACCGTTTTGTAATATTGTGCAACAATATTCTTATCTCTTTTCACTACATTTGGTATGCATCGACATACAGGATGGTCACAATGGACCCCGTGTTCTTACGACTCTTATATATATGTATAGTATAAATGTTTATCGTCTTCGACTAACGTGATTACATATATTTGTCTGAAACGATTATGTACTAGCATAAATATTCAAATTCTGATATTAATTGTAAGTATATAAGCGCATTAGTGAACTGAAATAAATATAATATGCATCTCTTCTTCATTTCCTTCTTGTTTTTACTCCTACTAAACGTCGGATCCTCTTTTTATAGTAGGAACCATTGCAGTGCGGTTCGTGTTTGAGTAAAGCGTCATTTCTGAAGGTTCTTCCACAAGTTCGACACGGCTTCAACGAATTAAGATGATTTTCCCATATCCTATGAAATGTTGCGATAAAATCGCAATCGCCTTCGGCTGAAAATAAAAATATTCATCTGTAGCCTATACAAAATAACGTCAGGGATTCTCATAGAAATGACAAATAGTTATTCAAACAAATAATTTTTTTTTCTGTAAAGATATATGTTATATATTTTTTGAATTCAATACATTATGCGTGTGTACATAAGCGGTTAATAAATATTCATACAATTGTGATTGAATTTAAAAAAGTGGATGTAAAATAAACTATGTTAAACACATTCAACAGGTGTAAAAAGTAAAGATTTATTCCCATCGAGCTTTGCGAATTCGTCTAATTACGTACGCACATAATATACACTTTGCGTGAAAATACTATTTCTATTTTTCTTCTTGTTAATGATTTTTCAATTTTTTTTCTTCGTTACTTTTTTTTAGTAGCTTAATTCTCCTTCTCACCGTGCAGAGTTATGTGTATTAAAACTCTGTGCTTTATATCGTCTATATATGTATCACTCAAAATATTGTGATCATCACCCTTTTCCATTCCTGGACTCATTAATATCTGAACGATCCGATCATGCCAAATGTAGAAACAAAATAACACAGAGCAAATTCTGGCCGTTACTTGCGGATGCCACAAATTATTTCAATGCAGTGATGTTACTTTATAACTGCATCACACGGGATGATCATGTGTATAACAAAGTTGCTTACACTGATTACTATTAAATGTAAAAACAGCTAACTCTCGAGGGTGTTAAAGTGCGCGTTTTGAAAAATTCAAGGTAACCGGAATTAGTTTCGGAGACGTCGTAGAGTCGAAGGATCACAGTTGCAGCGGCAATCATTCTTCGGTGTTTTGAATTTTCCCGCCATCGCCGCACCTCAGCCTGCCTTGTGTTATACGGCTAGAAGGTGTTATGCCTATGTCGAGGTGTATATGTATGTACATTGTACAGTAAAGAATAGCAGATTTAGTGAAGAAATTCAACGGGTCCCTTTGCAGCCACGTTCGTGAACGGCGACACGGTCCGGATTAAAGGTCCGTCCGCACCGTTTACAAGGGACCAGCTGTCCCAGGTGGGATCGCCAGTTCGCTTCCGCTGTAGCTGCGTAATCGATCATCTTTACCCCGGCTTCATCATCTGGAAATAAAAATTCAACCCTACTTACATCCCTACTAGCGGTTTACTTTTCTGCGTATTTCACCACTTCTGACTGTCCCAGTCTGATGGTAGCTCCACATGCTAAAAGATCTGCAGTATTCGCCATATCTAATTTAGGTGCGAACGTTCAAAAGGACTCTGCAGCTACGTCAGGAATTTCAAACCAATACGATCAATATTGGATTGGGTATCGAGGAGCGAAACGCATTTAACTGAAACTAAACTACTCGAATATTATGATTACTAGAGAAGTGGGTGTGAGCTGGGAAGAATTTGAATTTAAAACAAAGAATCTATACGTACAGTTAAGAGGTTTATCAGAAATTTTTCGATTTTTAAGGAAAGAAATAACTGCCACTCAACAGCAATTTAAAAGCAAATAATCGTACCTAGAGGCAACGCAACGAGCTGAAACAGTAGGGGACGGCTGCTTTTGGGGTAAATAATCGATCCCGCAGGTAATGGGCAATGGTCGCAGCGGAATGAAAGAGAGAGAGGAGAATGTCGTTGACCTGGGATACATAGTTATACCTGCGAGTGAGCTCCACTGATATTTACCTAGAACGTTACTTCTGATTTGGTATAAAGAGGGGGACTCCGATGAAATTTCGATAACACCGAGTTTTTCCTATTCCAAATGACTAAGAAGGATGTGATGAAAAATTCCTTCCAACAAGATTTAGATTGTGGTAATATATGTTCTAAAAAAAAAATTCAATCTTCTGCGATGCGCGTGTACGCGCAAAGAATTTTTGGCGGAGCGCTGAAAATTATGTTCCTTGTAAAATTCTCGTTGTGCGCGTAAACTGTCATCGCAGAAGATTGAAATTTTTCTTCACAACATATTCTACCATAATCTACATCTTGTTCGAAGGAAACTTTGATCACATTTTCTTTACTCAATTTAAAAACGAAAAATCCGCTATTATCAAAATCTCACCGGAGTCCCCCCATAATGGTACAATTGATATTGTCAAAAATTACACTACCTGACAGCGGTTACAGTATCGCGCGAATAGGCCTTCATCAACAACCTGTGACAGGATTTGAGCAAATGTTAATTGAGGACATTTGAAAAACGGAAACTTCGAAATCGAAATTTTCTAATGCCACGCAATCCTTAGAGGCTGTCCATAAACCTAGCAACTAGATTGAGGGGGGGGTCAAAAGTGTCAAAAATAGAGCTACGTAGTTTAAGGACAGCCCCTTAAATATCAGTTTGTGGGAATAAGAATAAAATCTACGCAACAGAAGTATACTTTCGACTGCTTGAACGCCATTAACGATGACAAGAAAGCACTTGGATCGCTATAACCTTGACCTATTTGCGGAACCATAAGAATTATACTCACAAGTAAACACGATATCCGGCTTTTCTGGTTGTTCTCTGCGCTGACTAGGGGGTAGCTTATCGTTTTCTATGTTCCATTTCCTAAGGCACTGTGGTTCATGGATGGCGATACTGGTAGAGCCGAAGTCTCTGCCACATATGTAACACGTGACAGTTTTCTTCTGCGAGATAGGAGCGTCCTGTGACATAATTAAAAGGTATAATATAGTTGATTTTTCACTATTTGCTGCAGTCACACTGAGCAGAGTGGAGAGAATTATCGCGTTATGTCGGCCGTTTTGTCCTGTGGTTTAATTGAAACTGCAGCAATTGTTCCCATTCGCATGAAACTGTGCACGCAGTAATCAATAAACATACATGAATCATTAAATCCTGGAATAATAAAGCTGTTTTTATAAGCCTTAAGAAATCAATACCATGTCCACAGTGCTTACTGGCTTCCTAAGCAAAGTGTATAGATCAAAGTTTGTCGATGCGAGTTCTTTTTCTTTAACTGTACGGCTCGTGAATAGAAGCAGACGGAAGCGGGTTACTTTCTATTCAATTATCCAGAAATCAGGCCGTTGCCTAATATCAGCAGAAAAAGAAACGAAAACTGGCCGGAAATCATGTCCCGGAAATGATTTGCCAAATCTTTTTGAAATTAAAAAATTGATCCACTCCTGCTTGCCCCTGCATCAAAAGTTTTTTGCTAAGCTTCTGGGCTTTCACGTATCGGAAGCCCCTTTGTTTATTTTCATTCCGAATTTATCGAAGGCGAAATACGGTGGCTACACACAATTGGTTACATACAGGACAAATAACAGATAATATAACAAAGTTCATGTCACACTTATACATCTATATATGACATACAGTATGTGATATCACAGGTGTAAGGAGAATACTTCTAGTCTTTTCATGCTGTTTCTGCGCGAACGGGGACCAAAATTAGCGAATCGAACTGTCCCTGCAGCCTCCTTGACTCACCGGAGATGAGCTCGAAGAAGTCGGGGGTTGTTCCTTCTTGCGCTGCGGTGGAGGCCGGCCTTCGTTTTCCACTTGCCAACGCTTCAGGCACTGAGGTTCGTGGATCTTTATGCTCCTGGTTCCGAAACTGCGACCGCATATGTTGCAATATACCATCGGTGAATCCCTCGGGAGGGACGTGCTAATTGCGGGCGACGCAGCCGGAGGTCCTGCAGCCTGTCGATCTGGTCGAATTCGTTCCTCAGGTTCATCTTTTTGCGCCGGAGGCTGCTGGATAAAAGGACGCGTTTCAACTTTGGAATGCAAAATATATATAAACTATACACGGTGTATACCTTCTTTTGCACTTTGCAACTCTTCTGGTGTACCGGCAAACGGTCTGGTAAAAATGTCCGTCCGCAACGGGAGCAGGGAAGCAACTGAGCCTACAAAAGTATGTTTAAGTTAATGTTACAGAAGAGTTATTGACGAGTTTTTTTTGAGTCGGATGAAATTGCAAATATGAAGTTATGCACGGAAATCACCCCGTCAAATCACCTGGCTTTGTTCCCACGCGACTTTGTTCCAATCCTGATGACCCGGTTGAGTTTGGGGTCTTTTCGGGGGTCCAGAACGTCTCTGCGATGGTGGTAAGGCATTGTTCTCTCTTTCCCATTTCTGAAAAGTAGATTCGAATGTGAGATATCGCTTGTGTTCGCAGTTGACGATCGTAAATGGTAATAAATATTGTCATTGCGTGATCACAATTGAAGCACGTCGTGATTCGTCATGCATCCCTTGCGAGCTCAAGAATGTAGAACAGCTATGATACAAGAATAGATCAACGGTATGTATGAATTAGCATGCCCATTAATTCTGACCAACTGTTGCTCGCAAATTCATATGGGATTAATTATACGGGCTCCTGACAATGGATATATCATCGAATATCTGAGCACAGTACTTCGGCTATATCATCGGTGGTGTCCTCTACCGATGTACTGACCAGGTCTGTCCATGAATTTACATGACTTGGCACCCTAGACCTTTGGATTCAGGTTAAATAGGTCCGTAATAGGAATTAATCCCAGAGCCTCGACAGGCACCTTGAGCTCCTTGTCGAGCAAGCACGCCAAGCTCTGCAAGCTTGGCACTGGTTACATGGGCTCGAACTTTCAGGAAAAACTTACATCATGTTATTTAATTTGAGTCTTGTGGGTCACTGTGACCTGAATAATTGAAATTAAGTTTGATCGAGGGAGACGTGATGTGGATGGAAAATGAGAGGAGCCTTTATTTGAAAAAGGATTGCATAAGGACTCGGGCTCGTCTGTCTAACAAGGATTATACATTTGTGTGAACGTTTTCAGGGCCCAACAGATCCACAGACTGCGTCTTCGGTGGTGAAACCCTTCAAGATTTTTTTCTTGAATTTCATTTTGAGACCGATGAAGCTCTTGCAGAGGGTGAAACTTTCGTCTCCCACTTTTTCCGAGGTCTGATAAGCGATGTACGTGCTTGACGAAATGAAAATTCAGGAGTCAACAATGTCAATCCTTAATCAGCCTGCAGAGCGATTAGAACCGTGGTTTCTTGGTGTGCTCCATTTTTTTCAGGTAATTATTATACGATACGCATTCATTTCGCAATGAATGACTGCAGGTCATGCAGTATTTCCAACCTTGAGGCCTTAGCCACACGCAAAGCGGTGAATTAACGAGTGATTTCTGATACACCTGGTCGTTTAATCTTATCTTCGTATTCATTTTATCGAAAATCTTAGTGCGTCCGATGCTGCCTAACTCAAAATTGCTTTTCATGTTACAATTTCCGTTTCTAGTGTTTCTAATCTTAAAATGTAGGATTTTTATGACTCCGAAAGTTATCGAGTTACCTGTGATATCCAAAAAACTTAAGAAGTCAAAGCTATAGTACATAATAACATTAAATTAGAGCAGTGCAGTTAATTCTGCTTCACTATAGATATTTAGTCTGTATCAAAGGTCCTTCTAATACTAATATATTTACAAAATAAAAATCGCAGCAGTTTCGTTACGTGTATACAAAATCAATATACACCGCGACGTCATCCGTGCGAATTAACACAAGTATTAAGCAAACTTTACACTTTTCCGTCTAAGGTGGTTATATGTTAGCGTTGTTGTACATGTATAGTAGAAGTTTAAAAAATGTCGGTCCACGGTCTGAAGTAATTTATTATGATAACTCAGGTTTGCAATGATCCCACAATTCGAACTGCTCTAACCATAACACAGTGATCCTTCGTTTATTATAAATATTGTATTCTGAGCTCGAGGTGAATTTGACGTACTTATAATATTTATATACTAGGGTGGCTAATTTTTAAACTTTTTTTTCCAACCTGCTCATCAAAAAATTGTTGACAAACATTGAAAAAAAAAATTATTGTAAAACCTGGAGGAGGTGAGAAAATATTTAGAGGTCGTTACCAATTATTGAAATATTTTTTATTCATTTTTATGTCTACACCTTACCACCCTATTATATACTTATACTTATAATATATACCTATAATAATCTAACGAAAATATTGATCGCTATATATAGAGTCGCGTCGCATAAGCGCGAGTAAAGTAGAACATATATTATTCATGGTCCGTTATCAGGCGAGGGAAAAATGACAAGAGTTAATGTAGTGAGATAGGACCATTCTTATTTATTTATTTATTTTTTTTTTTTTTTTTTTTTTGGTGAAGAAAAAATACCGCACGCGATCACGATGTACCATCGACTGTCTGCAAACGATCCATATAAACACGTATAATACGTGTGGCCACGTGAAACCGAGCGGAGTTTGATGTTGAACGAATAAGGCGCGGTTTCAATGCCACGGTTCGCGAATTACCGTAATCACAATCTAGCGCCCGACCCAGTGGATATTTTGAGTAGCATTCGTCATTCATTACATCTTACATCGTTTTAACCTCCGCTCGGATGAATCCGATTAACTTTATGTATCTACCAGAGACAGAATTCTATACATTTGCACGCCCAACTTATGCCCGTAGTAATGCCTATTTATAATTCTGCGGATATATATGAGCATCGATTTTTCTATTGTATAAGACTCATATCAGCAATAAGAGTGACGCGATATGTACGAGGACTGAAACAAAAAGTTGTTTGCTTATAATGCGTTGTGTGAGTAGCGCGGAGGAAGAGCCGATGGATTTTAGCCTTTGGCAATATTCTACGGTTTAGGACCCGAAATTTCATTCCAACATGATTTTCTTTTAGTTTGTGAAATTCGTTGAATTATTTTATTAGGCATAAATTTTATATTTTTGTATTCATTTTATGGTTTTAACTTTCCCACGTCATATATAATTCACACCTTCCCAAGTTCATGGTCACTTTCAGCTCTGTTAGTGGTTTTGCAAGATATGTATTCGTGATTAGTCACGGGTTATCATTCTTATCACCTTCAATCCAACGGTGCATGTCGTATCAATATTTACATTTAGCGTATACGAGTATTTCCTACTATATATATATATATATATATATATATATATATATATATATATATATATATATATATATATCTTACAATCTATAGCCTTAGTGTTTTAACAAGAGCATAAAAAGTATGCATACTTTATCTAAAATGGTGAACTCATTTTTATCAACATATTTTTGCAACTGATATTTTTAATTTTTGATATAAGCGGTCTGAATTTTTTATGCATATAAGCAATATGCAACAGCTGCGAACCATTCTCAGATATACACCACGTCTAACAATAAGTCTAAGTATTTTGTTGTTCCAACTTACGTAGAGTTATTTTCTTGCGGTTTTATCACAAATTAGAATTAATTAACAAAGTTGATCGAGAACTCGATACAACACAACAATCACGATAGTAGGCACGAGAGGGTGGAGACCAGTCCTCAATTCACACCTCGCTTTTTCAAGAATTTGCTTCGGTCCTGTTCTCAGAGAAAACCCTACTTATTTTATCATTTTATCAGCTCACGGACTGATAAAGTCATTTTCACTAATTAGTTTGTGTAATAATTATAGCCATCATGTACTTTGACGTAATAATTGAATCGTAGGATACTGAAAACGGCGGCCGAATATCTGGTGCTCAGCTCACAAAGAAACAGAAAAAGTTTTCGTACACAAATGCGAAACTAGTTATCGATCAATTCACAATGAGTTGGAAAAATGTTTTATCAAAGAGAATTGAATGCCTGATTGATGATAGAATAATAATATTAACCCTTCGTTGGCCTCCTATATTTTCACTAAAGCCGTTGGCTACATAGAAAGAATTAGTCCTGGACTGTTTTTACTCACTTAGGGGTGAGCAAGAATTCTAAAAAAATTTAGGTAACTAATTTGAGGTTTCTTTTTGATATTCCGATAGTCAGAATAGTAAAACATTTAGTCATGAGGTGAATAAAAATTAATAAACAATAAGAAAGCGACCATTTCAAAGGGTAAGAGTGACTGGAAGAATTTTTCCTAGGTCGCGAACGAAAGGTTAAAAATCGAAACGTTCAGTATTATAACTCTTACCTCCAGACATTTCGGCTCGTGAATGGGAAAGCTAGCGGTGCCAAATTCCCGGCTGCAAATGTAGCACGTAACAGATCTCGGTCCTCGTTTAGGCGAAGGATGTGCTGCAGGCACGGTGGTAGAGGGTTGCACGGGCAGGACGTTACCCTGAGTGTCTTTTTGATCCTGAACGGATTGCCGCGAGTTCTTTGTCGTCTCGCTCTTTCGTTTCTCGCTTCGAAAGTTGAGAGCAACGGGCTTCTGAACGCTCTTCGGCACGGCGTTGACCTTGGCCTTGTGGTTGGCGTTGCTGTCGCGAACCTTGACCGTGGCGATGGCGGGTTTTGCCGGGTGGCTGTGGAACCGTTCTGGTTGATCGGACCTGCCGCAGGTTTTGCAGGGTTCCGGAGCGATGCGCGCGGGCCCCGTGAAGAGCTCGACGTCCGACTTGAGCGACGTCTTCGACGATTTCCGCTTCGATATCGCCAGGACGGGGATCTTCGGCGTGAGGTTTCCGGGCGCGGCGGATCGCCGATTGTTGTTGTCGTCGGCGGTGATCCGTTTGCCGATCGCCAGTTGGCTCTGTTTCTTCATCGCGTCGATCAGCGAAGTGTCTCGTCCGTCGCAAGCCTCGGAGTCCGTCAGGGGCTCGAAGCTCCGCCGCTTTTGCCTGACCAGCGATATTATCCCGGAGTTCGACGGCGTCGCGACGCTCGATCTGTCCGATCGGTACTCCCTCCTCGATCCGGGCGGATTGACGTTTAGGCTCTGCCTGCGCCGCTCGACTCCCACGCCGGCGTGCATAAGCTGAATATGCGTCATCGAGTCGCAGAGGAGTTCCTTGCTCAGCATCGACATATCGAGCTTGTCGATCAGCCGGGGATCCAGGAAGCTCGGCTCCTCGAGGTTCGCCGTCTTGGGCCGCTCGAGGGAGGAGCTGGAGCCCGTCGACGAGCTCTTCTTCAGTTTGGGGGGCCAGGTGTTGGCGTTGCTTCCGGTTGACTTGGGCTTCGATCGGGGGGCGGGTCGTGAGGTCGTCTCATTTCCGGTGTAACCGTCGAACACGTGAAGGTCGTCTTTTGTCACGAGGAAGGTTTTTTCCGAAAGGAATTCGGACGGCCCGTTCCGGTTCTTCCACCTCATTTTCTCCCCCTGCAGCGGTAAATATCCGAGATTACCGTTCTCCGAGCAGATCGAAGCCTCCGAATTCTTTCCCCGAGTTATAGAACCGGAGTTGAAATTCTCCGGCTCCAGCTTAACGGCGGATCCGGCATTCAGACGTTTAATTATCAAGTCACGTGCATTGCGCAGATTTTCCCGCTGCGTCGACGGCGATGATCGTTTCTCGTTTCGGGAATTCGTGGTTACAAAGATTCGCTGTATCCCCTCTGGGCCCCGTTAATATACCTTCATCCTCATCGGTAACACACACGCCAGCCCCAAACTCTGTTATATTTTGCTCCAACCCTCCTCACCCTGCGGTTATTTCTACCGAGATTTTTCGCGCAAAGACATTCGGCTTCTTGTATTTAGTTTATAGATTGACAGCTTCGCACACTTTTGTCTTTTGTCATTTATAAATTATTGTACGAGCCGTCTCAGCTAATCGGTGGCGATGACTTTCGGTATTTGCATGCGTAAGGAAAACGGCGCAGCACCTAATTCATAATATATCGACTAGGTACTTTTATTTGAATTAATATTATCTCCGGTAACTTTTCGATCAATTCAATTTTCTCGAATCGTTTTCAGTACGATTTAATTTCAGATGCGGCTGGATTAGGATTCCTTAACAGCGAAAACGTTCAAGTTTTACCTTTTAGAGTCTATGTATCATTATTTAGTACTCTTATAGCAGTGATCAAACTTATTTCTTCACTTTACTTTTCTATATTATTATCGAGTATACTTATTTCTTTTCTCTCTTAATTAGACTAGGAGAGAACTTGGAATTTCTTGGAAAAGTTACAACAATCCGAGGCTTCTTCAGAGGTAAAATTGTGCGCTTACGATCAGCACGACTGTTGTGCAGGTGCGTCACGCGTGGACTGAGTCTGCCGCTTTTACCTGGGAGTTGGAGCTGCTTGATGTGGGGAAAATTGATGCGGTCGCCCCGAGAGGCCTGGTACACACCTTCACGCCACGACGATTGTGGTCGTGCAGGCGTTGATCGATCCAACGACGACTATTAACAAACGTTTTTATCGTTCGTGTGCTGAATTTGACACTGGGTACGTTAACGCGAGTGTATTCGGAATAGCCGGGACGCTTTTGACCCGGCGAGCGGTAACAAAGCCTTCCATTGGATCACGCGGCCTCGGCCCAAATTTTGCCGTCAAATAATATAAAAGTTGAAAAGAAACGTATCATTATTGATACATCAAGTATTGTGAAGGCGGCCGAATTTCAGCCAGGAATAATATTTATTCTTACACAAAGTCTGCGTCCCGTTTCTGTTTCACAGAAAGAATATGGAACAAGTAACGAGATGTTGTTCGGTTATTCATGTTTGAACATTTAGATCTTTTTAATCAACGATGTAAGCATTGGTATCCTGATAAATATGGTTCTAAATACTACAAGCAAACTTTTTCAATCAGTTATCTTTGATTTATGAATATTCATTACTGTTACCAAACATCCCGTACGAATTGAGCAACGGAGTTTGCGTAGCTTGTGAGCGGTGATAACATTTCTGAATGCGGGTATGTTGTACAATATAAAACAAATGGGTCATTAGGTTGACTTGAAAAAACACGAGGGTTGAATCTATCTTTTCGCAATATGCATAATTAATATACTGAATACTAAGATAAATTACGTGTATATGTACAATGTGTTCGAAAACACGGAACTGAAATTTTTCGTTTTCACAATTATCAGTCAAAAGACTTTCGCTGTGGATTTTTCATCTTCGGTAACGGTATCTCTTAAAGTGGAACCACAGCTGGAATATGTTGTTGTGAAATTGGCAGCGAAATCCGCGCTTGTAAGAGTACTCCCACTCTCTGTTAACTATCTTGAAAGCTATGTCTTCGTAAGGCGGTCCAGCGTGAAACCTCAAATTTGCAAAGTCCTTGTTGTCTGTACACGGCGTCTGGAAAGCATGGTAAACATCAGTTAGTCCATGATTAAAACAGAGTGGTTTATCAATTTACTTCACCCAACAAAACAAATAGTCACCAAGAAATATTCCGGCGTTGTGTTCTTGTCGATCAGATCTGGATAAAAAATATTGAATTTGTAACCCTGGACGATCTTTGGTGGCGGATTGTCCATGTCGTAGTGTGTTTGGTTGTATTTGTTCCATTCGAAACCTGTGTGGACCCTGTTGAAATACCTTGGCTTTCTGGGCCTGTATTTGTCAGACCAAAGGTAGATTTGCGCTTCAAGGGAAGATTCAACGCTGAACTGGGCCTCGTCAGCTCCCATGTTCTTCCGAGCCTCTCTGTGCATCGCCTGTTCTTCCGCACTAATTACGTTTTGAACCTTCCGCCCGGTGTTTAGAACTTGACTTCTAGCAAACTCTAAACGTTGACTGTCTTCTTCTTCCAGAGTTACCAGCGTCCCCGGCTCTAGCTGCGATTGCGTCATATACTTTGGAGAGTAACCACCTGACTCATAATCATTGAAAGATTCAGACAGCATGTCGTCAGCAGCACTTTGGTTCTCAGCTTCAGCTCTGGAAATATTAAAATAGTGTTCAGAATTCGATTCATTGATCTATTAGCGAATTGCCAATATCTAGCCTGTTAAAATCACTTACTCAGATTCACTTTCATCACTATTTTCTGCAGCTGCAGTCACACTTGTCGAAGGCTGCTCATCTTGTTTGTTGGAATGTTCGCTGGGGGCTACGGAATCGCCAGCTTCACTTTCGGTCTTTACTACTCCTTGCTCTGCCTTTAGGACCTCCAATTTCTTTCGCAAATTTTCTTGATGACGATCCCGCAATCTTGCTCTAGCCATGTGAGCTGTTATTTTGATATCAAAGTTAGTAGAGTTTTATTGTTATAATGAGTAGGCAATAGCAGGGCAATAAATAGAAACTCACCTTTAAGCTGTGAGAGAAGACTTTCCCAATAACCGATATCGACACCCTCAGGCTTTCCGATAATTTTGGATTCTATTTGAAGCTGCAAGGCTTCTAGTTGCGTTGCAGTTTTTCCTTTGAATACAGCAGTCACATCCTTAGCAACCGATGCATGGATGCCTTCTCTTCTGCCGATAGCTGTAAAAATTTAAGAATAAATATTTTGGAGGAAGTTTGAAAAAGGAAATAAATATACAGTATGTGAGACATGTGTTGATGTAGCGTTCTTCCATACATTACTGAAGCACACGACTTACCAGCTTCGTACTCCGTCCTGTCCATTTTTCTGAGTTTGTGTAGCTCGTCTTCCACGATTACTGTTATATCGTTCCAGTAATCAAGGTTTTTTCCCCTCTCAAGTTCTTTGTATACTTTAATATCTTCAATAAGGTCTTCCAAGTCTTTAATTTGGAGTCCTCTCAGGTACGTGTAAGGCTCGTGCATTTCAACAGCGTCGACTTCCTCCTCAGCACTAATGTACTTGGCCAGGAGATCGATTGGCTTAGCCCGACCATCTTGAATTCTAATTCTAGACCTGAGTCTCGCTTGCTCTAAGTGAAACTGATCCTCTTGCCTTGCCCACTGTTCTAGTTGCGCAGCCTCTTTTCCTCTCTGAAGTAGTGCCATTTCTTCCTCACGTTGCTGCCTCTCCAGTTCTCTTTCTTGTCTCCTTTTCTTCACTTTCTCCAACTCACGTTTATTCTCTTCCTGCTTGTGTCGGTTTCGGGCCTCCAGTTCCTCTCTGCTGACCCCAATTAGACCTTCTTTTTCCAGTTTCTTGGACCAAACGAATGTGGATAATAAGTTTCCGTCTCCAAAAGGATTATCCGTATTCGTATAGTGAAGATAATCATTGTCCCATCCCATGCGCTCTTTTCTCTTGCGCTCTTTTGCTTCTTTTTTCCTTAAGCGTCGTAGTCTCTTTTCTTCTGGGGTCTCTGTTGCTTTCAACATTTCTTTCTGATTCCTCCGCTCCTCATCCTGTTTTTTTCGTTGCTTTTGTAATTTTTCCAACAGCTTTGTTGAGTCTGCCGAGGAGGTCGAGGCATCTGACGAGTCGCTCGACGAGGAAGACGGAGTTCTGGAAGTGAATGTAAATATTAAAATATTGGTGAAATCACATGTGACGAGTTATCTGACATTTGTGGTAAGGTCAGAGACCTCACGAAAACAAGGTGGGTAAGTAGGATACGAGTAAAGTGAATCGTTGAAAGACTGCGGAAAATAGAGATGAGGTAACCTCAAAATTTGTTAACATGTTCTTACCTTTTGCGGTTTTTGTGTTTCAACGACTTCTTCCGCTTGGGGGATTCGGACCGTTTCTTCTTTTTCGATTTCTTTTTCGAAGGATCGTCTTTTTTCACAGATTTATGCCTGGATTTCGATTCCTTTCTCGAACTACGTTCCCCATCGCTAGTGTATTCACTTCGTCTAAATCTTTCTACAGACCTTTTTCGTGATCTGTCGTTCGATTTTGAGATGTGTTGGTCATTTCCACGCGAATATTTCTCCATTTCAGTCGATAACAGTAATAAATAAACAATTTATGTATCGTTAATCGTGAAACAGGTTAAAGCAAGGAAATGAGGTTAAGGTAGGACTGCGATACAATCACGGCATACAATATATGACGTTAGACATACGTTCGGAAACTACATCGAGTATCAAGCAAAAATCTGCAATTTACGAACGCTACAATCACGGCATACAATGAATATATGACGTTAGACATGCGTTCGGAAACTACAGCGAGTATCAAGCAAAAATCTGCAATTTACGAACGCAATCAGGAAGAGTTGAATGCCGAGAAGCTTTTTTCTTGCGTTACGACTGCGGCTTGAGGTTTACGGACAGCTGATTCCGGTCAAATTAAAATCGCAATTAAGAATTAATACGGTTTTTTAAATAAACGCGATAACTTTCCAGAGAAGATTAATTCTTAAAACTAACTTACGGGTTGAAAATCGTACTTTTTCAACTGAAATAAAATCACCTCAAACAGTCAATGTCGAACAAGTCCTCCCCCCCACTCGCCTCGCCTGCCGACAATCCGACATCCGTTAAATTTCAAATGAAACAGCATACACGCCGTCAAGCAAGGTTTTCTCCTAATCCTCGAAGAGTGAGTCGCGATTCGAGCGAGGTTTTCCTTGAATTTAGTAATCCGTAAAGCGGGTATCTGTGCCTAGTTGTAAGTGAATAATAATGGCGCGCAACAATATCTACTATTCGGACAAATATTACGACGACAAATACGAATACAGGTTGGTCCTTTCATTTCTCATCGATACCCCGTCTATCCTTTTGTTTGGATTTCGTTTGGCTCGAGCACTCGACGTTGGTGTATCGCCGAATAGACACCTACGGACGTTCAATTCTCTCCCACTCTCATCCATGCATTCTCCCAATTATCTGTCCCTCTCGACGCTTGTTGTGCTGAAATCAGTGCCGAATATTCCGTATGTACATTTATTTCTTTTTCAGACACGTCGTCCTGTCCAAGGAGCTCGTGAAATTGGTGCCAAGGACCCATCTCATGTCCGAGCAGGAGTGGAGGGCCATTGGAGTCCAGCAGAGCCAGGGCTGGGTGCATTACATGACTCATCAACCTGGTATGAGACCAAAAAACCACTTTTTGTTCCTCTTCATCTTGTTCCTTTTTGTTAAACATGAGCAAGGCCCCTGTCGTCGTAGCTCCAACACAGCTTCCTGCTCAGTCTTGACGATTATGAATTTACTCAAGTGTGTTTTCTGAAACTGCGAGATTAAAGTTCTTCAAATTTATGGACTGATATTATGTGAATCGTATATAAGTGAGCACATATTTTACCGTCTTTATACTTCCACAATTAATTTTACTCGCTGTAGAGCGTGTGGTATTAATTTTCGAAGTTATCCAGCCTTTTCGCACTTTATTGATGTAAGCTTTATTTTAGGACTGATATTTGACGACTAGTAGATTTAATTCAGTGAAAGATCTGCAGTCTCATTACAGCTGCTTAAATTATTTTTTGGACTGTATGATCAGGTGAAAGCTAAAGTCTACAAAAATTCCTGTTTTACTAGAATCGTTGAAACTTGTATATTTTCCAAATTCGATTCAGTGGGGCAAGTTGAATTGTCATCATATTCTAACAGGAGAGAAATTAATTTTGGGGATTTCCAATGTATGATCTAGTCTTCTGCTCCATTTAAATCCATTTGTGAATAATACTGATCGTGACTTATATTTTCACTGTTGAAATCTCGAGTGACACAGATAACAATGGATAATTACTTTTTATCATTTAATATTGAAATGCTGAATTGGGATGTTTGAAAATCTTAGTTATTTCAAATACTGATGAAGAGGATGGTGACATAATCCCAGAGATTATTAAACTGTTGTAACAAAACAGTTACATTAAAAAATTCTCTCTTCACAGATCAGTTCTTTGAAAAAAAACTTTTTTAGATATAAGTGTCCAATTAGCTGTATGAATACTTCTTTGATTTCTTGTGTTTGTAATGTAGTGAACACAATTCGTTAGCTAATCATGAATGAGACTAATTACAATAAGAAACGTGTTTTTCCAGAGCCACACATCCTGTTATTCAAAAGAAAAATAACTTCACCACCACCGGAGCAGTAATCCGATCGAATTCAGTGTGCCGAGCTGAGCTTGATGTATGGAAACGGGATCATTGTTGTTGTTCAAAATAGCTTACTTCCAGTGAATTCATAGATGGCATCTACTTCAACTGCACATTGCGAATAAAGATGCGCAGAAGCACGCTACTGACATTGATAACGATGAGAAAATATTCAAACAAAAAAGAATCGGAAAAAAAATGCAAAAAAAAAATATTATGTCTAAAAATATCAATGAACGAAAGTAAACGAACGGCAAGTTTCGAAGTGTACTTCTAGGATCCCCCCCTCAACTTGCAAAGAACTGCGTCAATAACAATCCTCGCAACCAAGCTCTTCTTACTCTTTTATTTTACTTCTATGTAATTCTGTCATTCCTTGCAATGACAAAAGAAGTATATTGTAAATATGTCTATAGTGTGTTCTAGTTTGTAATTCTCCGTGCTCAGCATTAACATTTAACTGATATGAAAGCTAAGAACAAACGAGGAAAAGAAGAAGAAAAATGTAACGAAAAAAGAAAACATCAACTTGAAACATCTCTTGCTCGGTCCTGACTGTCTGAATTGATATCT
The DNA here is from genome assembly GCF_021155765.1 of Diprion similis. NCBI lineage: Eukaryota > Metazoa > Arthropoda > Insecta > Hymenoptera > Diprionidae > Diprion > Diprion similis. Next base: position 20,297,694 of record NC_060106.1, on the reverse strand, counting down.
CGAAAAATCCAATCATTACGGCCATCTGCCAGAATGTGACATTTGGATTCACGAGATCACCATCATTGGTTGAGTTGTTTTTAAATATTGGAATATTTTTTTTTTTCATTGTTGTGGCGAGTAATTATCAAGTTCTCGGGTATATAACTATTATTCAATTCAAAAGTCACCCAATTTTGTGACTTATGTGCCTTATTGTTGTTAATCTATTTTCTTATCGTATAATTATCTTGAACTGCAACCCTTTTAATCGACTCGATTTAGAATATATGTATAATTACGTTCATTTAGTTTTTTTTCCAATCTCCTTATAACTAATTACCTATAATTTGGTCCCAGCTAATTAGACTAATAAACTATATGTACCTAACTTTGTCGAATAGATTATTTCTTCAAATGTCAAACCGACGTACCTCCGTTTCGGATATAGACGATAGTAATATTTTATTCGTAAGATTAAGTATCACGTAACGTAAGAAATTCGAGTGTAGCCTGTGGAAATCGATTTGAAATAAAGGAAATTATCGTAAATTCTTTCGCGCAAATTTAATTCACGGTAATTTTCTACATTAATTTCAAATCGTCGAGGGAATGCTTTCGAATTTCCAATGTATCATTATGGTGTTTGACTAACTTCTTAATAATATTTTTTCTTTTTTTTTTTTTCTTTTTTTTCTACCAACCGAAAAATTGTAACTATTAATTCAAACTAAATAAATTTGTAGTTTTTATAAGATCATCAGCATATCAGTTTTTTTTCCTTCACCTTACCAGGTAAAACTGACGCATGATGACGAGAAAGGAGGAAAAATATCAGCATTCCGGCTGATCTGTTTTTTTAGGTGAATTCTTGCACGTGCGGTGCGCCTGTCAGCAGACAACCGGTTCAGCATTACTCCATACATGTTGCAGTGCGAAAGGTGGATAACACAAGCAATTTTGAACATAGAATCATAAGATCATAGAATTTTTAGTTATTCTCATTCCGTACTTCTGGGTGAAACTTTTATTCCTCTTCGTTTAGTATTTATGGATCATGGCCAGCGGAAAACAATGAAATATTATTATTCATCGAGTGAATCGCGTTCTATGGAAGATTGACTGTTACTATTTGAACTGTCTGTACGCAGTACGTACAGAAATACGTAATCAATTATTTGATTTTCAAATATGACGAGAAGTAGATAATTGTAGCACGTGTGCACATTGGTATGTCTTACATCTATAGCGATTAAAATTGTATCCATTCATTCCTACTTTCCATGGCAAAAACATAATTATAGCACTCTACGGTGCGAATATAGAAGCCTATTTTTTTCTAGATAAAACGTGTAAAAATTGTATTTCTCCACAGGACGGAAATAATTATAAAACTCCAATCATACTAATTTGCGACATACGTCATATGCAGATCAGATATCTCGCCTACTTGAATCCATTAGTTTTATCCGTCCGTAAATGTCGAGCGAGGCAAAAAAATGAATATTAAATGGGACGCAGAAAAAAGTTGTAGTCTAATGCAGATGCATAAAGTATGTATATCTGTATCACTCGTATTGAAATCACCTTGAAAACTTCGTCCCGTCATGGCGCTAAAATTATGCGCCGCAAGTATATTAAGCTCGAAAAAAAAAAAAAAAAAAAAAAAAAAAATACTCGTATACATTCTGACAAATTTCACCAAATTATTTCTGAAAATAGAACAATTCTGTACCACTAATGGTTTTTTACACACCATCTTGCCACTATCTTCCTATCAGCTGTTTGGGTGGGGGAGGAATATTTATGGTTTTTATCTTACGAGTACAGTCTGTAAATTCAGCGCGAGTATTCAATGTGTTAATCACGTGCTTACTATGCATCGTGGAGGCTAGAAAGATTCAAATATCTACATGATGATCGTCAGGGCCATATGCGACTCGCGTGCAATTAACTTGCACGGCCGAAGGAGGAGGATGAACAAATAATGTACAAAATTTGAATTGATGCATCGGGAGTATGATGTTTTCCTTGCAGCTCGCAGCTCACCGTTCATCGCAATTAATTTATAACCATTTAAACAATATCTTATCCGAGTAATTTGCTGCAACTAAACGGCCCGCATCAAAATTCAATTCATTCAAATTCAATTTTAAGAGGAACCAATGCGCTCTTCTTTTATGCATACGGTAAATAAATATGCCAACGAATTGAGCTGAGAACTATATATACACATATACCGTTCGTGTGGGAGCTGGATTGTTTGTTACATTCAGCATAACCCGTTTGGTCACGTGTCTTTCACACGTGTCTTCCACATGTTTAACACTGTGCCCTGCAGAAAGTACACCGATATACGTATATACGTATATGGATTGGGAAACTTGTATAATACACCGAGTGCCGTCAATAAGAAAAATTTATTATTAATCGTTGCAGGTATTTTTTTTATTTTTTTTTTTACCAATTTCCACGAGTATCGGTAACACAACGCGAATTATCATTTTTCAATGGGCCACAATTGTAGCGCACTGCGAATTAGTCGAATCACAACGAAGTTTTGCACAGTGAAAACGTTACTCGGTAATACAGAAACATCCTATACATATTACATGTACGTTAAATTTCGACCAACCTGTTTCACAGTAATTGGGCCGCGGCTAAGGCGGGGCTTGGATTTGTTTTTTCATCTACACATTCGGAAGGTTCGTTTTTTGTATTGAGCTACTGGGTGAGTTTCTGGGTGATTTTTGAAAGCTGCAGGCGCATTCGTATACGGGCGTGGCTCCCAACGAATTGCTTATTCTTCTCACAACCAAGTGTCGACTGGGATTATATGCGCTCTTGGCAGCTGGAGATGTTTATCTGCTAACAATTAACTCACGCGTGTTTGATCAATTTTCAGTCGCTTTGTTTCCTTCATCTTTGTCAATAATTTATTCACTATGAGTCCATCTCGCTTGGCGTGATTGTTAATTAATCTGCATGAATTGTTTCGATTGATTCTGAGGTATGGTATAATTAGCCTTTGAGCACGTTTCATCGGCTTGGTACAATGGAAGAAACCCATAAAAATATCGAATTAATTGGGTGTTTTTTAGAGTTTTCTGCACAGAAAGCAAAAAAATGAAAAACGAAGATAATGCCATCTTAATTAGCGGGGAAAAAATGTATATGTTCTTCTTATCGGGTGTTAGGTAACTACGACGTTCAGATAAGATGGATGAACTGTATTTCATGTTACCTAATACAGTATTCTCATACATAATTCGGCTAACATGACTTCCTGCATTATCGTGGGCCGGAACTGTAACCTTGGATTTCTAAACGGAGCGCGCAATTAATTGATATTATAGCTGTGTTTTTCGATATGGGTAATAAAAGTCACGTTAAACTTTATAATTATTGGAATGGATCCTCAGCTAGCCTCTGCAAGTTGTGCAATAATAATGTATCGAACCTCTCTGATTAGTTGGATACAAATTGATGAAAATTTTCCACCCGTGTAGAGGTGAAAAAATGACTACAAGTTATGTGCTCTTTGAATTTGAAATCACAGACGCTATTCAGAGGCGCCATGGGCGTGACGTCATCCGCCTCAAATAAATTATTGCTGATCCTTCTCGGAATATAACGAACAAGGTGGAAAAATTTGAATTAGAATAAAACCCATGTTCGAGGTCTGCAGTTGGCGTTTCGAATAAAAAAAGCATTGTTTAAAAGGTCGTCATACTTGAGTGCTGTGTACATACTTTATCAAGTTCAGCATACGATTGGAATCTTCAAAATGTCTAATAACAGGTTACATTTTATTATACCTGCCAAAGGTTTGGGACTAAAATCCATAATACACGGTATATCCGCAGATTTTATTGGAGAAATTATTTTCAAAATAAAGACGAGTTTCTCACGGACACATCCTTCATCGACTATCCTACTTCCTCTGGTTGACGCACACACGAAGTAACGTTTACTTCTCACTAACAGTCACTGTTTGGGTGAATCAACTAGTTTGCATAATTTAGCAAATTACTTTATTAATGTTGACCGCAGGACTCGAACAAAATAAGAGTTAATTAAAACGGCGCATGATGAGTAGCACGCCAGTAAAGTAGTATGTAATAACTTTTCCTTGAAATTCTTAAAGAAAAGCTGGCACGTGAGTGTTATGCATGAGTTAGACAATTGCGTTTTAATATGAACGGAAATACGCAGACATTAAATCGAGTATCGTGAAAACTAAAATGTAAAGCGGGTTGAAATTTGTAAGAATGGAGTTAATAAAATTGAGTAAACTTAATTTTCGCAAAATTAATTGGCAACCCATAGATAAGTTTGGCTGACCTATATATCGATTGAAGACTAGATATAGGTAACGATTGATGTACGTCACACGTATTAAATAGAAGAATATCTGACAGACTTACACTTTGATTTTCATTAGTTGGTTTTTCAAACTGGTTCTGTTTTTAAGTTCTTAACTAACGAAACATATGTGCTCTCTTTTTGTACATCGGCGCCCTAAATTTGCAGTAAAACAACATCTCAACGGGATAATGATATAAAGAGAAAGCTAAGTAAGTTGAAACGGGTGTTTCGTAAAAAACTGCTCATCGTGACCGCGTGATGTCATCCTTGACGTGGTTTATCTTGAAGGGCTCACATGTGCGTAAAACATAAGGTAAAATACAAAACTTGTAGACTGACTTGCGAAGATCACTGCGAAATGGTTGATAAGAAATGACATACATATTACGGGTGAAAACAGACGCACAACGAAAAGTAAAGAGAATAATTTACGATATCCCAAGTAGATACAGATTGTTGTTTACGTTCGCTTCCAATCGGAGAACTTGCGTCAATCTGTCAGAAAAAATACCAGACATGCAAAAATATAAGTCACTGGTAACGTATTGAAAGTTTCTTTTGTTTATTCATTTTTTATTACTTTTAAAACCTTTTCAAATTCTGCAGTCAGATTACCGGGATTCGGTGTGTAATTCGGTGTGTAACTGGTATCTAGACTTGATTACAGCAGGCATTTTAATTTCGACTCAATTCGATTAAGATTTCTAGAATCGAATAGTATATAAATATAGGTATCGGTATAACATGCAAAATCAATAAAATTTCAAGAATCAGAATGATTCGAATTCCTTTCATGTTTATTGTTTGTAGAAGGCTTAAAACTTTTTAAAATACATCGAAGGATCGTAAAATAATTATTCCTAGATTTATGTTAGCTCGTATTACCTTGTATTGTTATTTGTGAGGCTATATATTTATTGGTAATGTCTTTTTGCCAACGCGGAATTGCTATTTAGCAAATTCACAATGCGATGAAATAAGTTTTCCGTCCAACCACAGACGCTTTGATAATATGCAGTTCAAGAAAAATGGTATTATACATGCTCGCGTGTCATCATTGAATTTTAATTCAACCTATCAGCCGGTATTTCATCTCTACTTGAGCTAAAATGAATTTAAGAATGAATCGGCTGTACAGTCAAAATCAAATCATTGTAAATTAATAATTTTCAAAGTTCTAATATTATCAAATCTTTCCTGAAATCGTAGACGTCTCAACTGGTGTTATTTAAATTAGCTGAGATACATTTTGATGAGATCACAAGAACGTTGTCTTATTTGCGTTCACCACCATTGGAGCAAATCAAATTTAAGAAGTTTTTTCATACACTGTTTTCGCCGACCCCAACTCTTGGTTCGGACTGTCGGGCCAATTCATTATTAAATTCTTATGCCAATAACATCGTTATTCATTCAAAGCGGGCCCAGTCACTCTGAACACAGGCACAGGCGCAAAATGACGTAATAAACTGTAAACACGTAGGTACACACCTGGAAATATTTGTTGACTCCGAATTTTTATCATCGTCGTATGAGTGACTTGAGATAGAGATGGATGGGCAGTTAAATAGACGCTAAGAACAAAGCGGGAGCGAATTAGGTAAATTCACACGTGCAAAAGCGAAACGAGACATGCACGCCCACGCAAATTTTTTGCTTCAGTACTCAGAAATATTTCAAAAGTCAACAGACAATCATGTATACGATTAGCAAAAGCCAACAAACACATACTTCAAGTTATCCAGGGTTCGATTCTTGCTTCAATAGTGAAATTGGGCCGGTTCTGGATACAGATTCCGTTACCGACATTTTAACCGCTTTACAGCTCAGACACAAACCCTTTTTTCGAGGCGAGGGGGTTGGGGGCGGCCAGCTTGGATAAAAAAAATTGCATGATCGATAAAGTTGACCACCCGAAAAAAGGGTTTGTGTCTGAGCTGTGAAGCGGTTAAGAATTTCAGTAAAATTTTGGTATCAAAATCTGTACGCAAAACCGGCTTCATATATCTACTCGCTTCAAGGAAGGTCCTAGGAAAAGCTGAACTTTCGGTCACTTCCGTACCACCTGGCGGTAGGATAAAACACAGGTAACGTGTCGACAGCCTCGTATTTAATTTCAAAAGTACCTTTTTACCGTATTTTTTTACGAACATTACTGTATTGTTCCGAAATAAAAGCTGTACGGCTTGCACGAAGATATCCGTGCCGCGGTTGTTATGTAATTAATTCAAAACGATCAGCTCATTGATCTCCTTTCGGCGCCATATTATCTCGCTTTCAGCTAATCGGATCCCAATCGCTGTTGATTTTTATCAAGCAATCTTAAGTATCGAAATTTTCACATCTGTAAACAAATCTGTTGTCAGTGAATTTTAGTTTATTATATTAGGTCTCAATGTGTTCTTGACATCAATCAAACGGCACGGTTAAATCTGTTGATTGCAGTTTGATTGTTGAAATGATTGTATTTTAGACGCGAGTAAAAAGCAGTGAATCAACTTAAAAACGGTGTCGTTAATTCGATTTAACATAAAACATTTTAACTCGGATACGTGTAAAACTGAGTAGTTGGACGAACGGTACCGGAGAAGGTTGTGCACGTGATACGTTGGGTAGAAATTCTCACGTCGGCAGAGAGGGGTGAGGGGGAAGAGGGATGAGGGGGGGGGGGATTGAAACAGCGCGATCCGGTCAGCTTCCAGCGAATCGCGTTACTGACATTGCGACAATTAGCTAAATGACAATTAGAGCCTCGGTTGGCACCCCGCAAGGCGACCTGACCCGCCATGCCACATTCTCACACTAATTACGACGAATTTTTTCCATAAATTAATCATGAGCACTACCGCAGCCAGCCTTCTCCTTCCGTACGGATGTTTGTCGTTATACCGCGTATCAATTGCGAGCGTGAATTCGCGCATTATGTGGCGCCTTGGACCGTCCGGTCTGATCAAGTCCAGTGAAAAGGGCCATTTCACGAAACATGACGTTAAAAATTCTGTCACATGTTAGAAGGTCAGGCCTAATTCCACTAACTTTAATCGAAGTTTGAACTAACGATAAGTCCAGCCTTACTTCAAACTGTACAGAAATTTTTTTTGTCCCGCTCATTTTTTTCCCACGCAGATTCAACGTCAAGACAATTAATCGCCACCGATCTAGGGTATTTTGGCGCCGTTGGTACACATCTTGTTTAAGTCCAGTCCAGCGCGCGAAAGAAACTTTTTTGGAGAAAGAAGCTGCGTTCTTAGGCATACCATCTATACTCAAACCTCGGTATCACTAGTCTATGCTTTGTACGAGTTGCACGTTTTTTTAAACTGACAATGAGTTAGCGGGAAGATAGAAGGCAGATCGGTCTTATCAGAATGGAAAGCAAATACGATTAAATGTAATTGAACCCAGTTTGCTTTTGCATTTATCGTCGACGAGTATAAATAACCGTGCAGCTAATATAATAACGCCGATAGGTATCTCGATTCGTTACGGGTAATTTCTGAACGTGAACGATTCTATTTATGTGTTGATTTACATCAGCGTGGAATTGTGTGCGGATGCGTAAATTCCAGAATATTATGAGCACGTACGGTAAAGAGCATGAATGGCTTAACCTTCCGGCTAACTTGTTTCGGTCCGAAACAAAATGCGAGTTCAATTCTATACCAATTATATGACGATGACTGACGATGCAGCTGACGCATGACGTGAGAGAATGAGATGCACGTACGTTGGCTGCAACAAACAACAAATGAATGTTATAGAATTGAACTCGCATTTTGTTTCTCGGATCGAAGCAAGTTAGCCGGAAAGTTATGCTATTTATGCGGTTTACTGTACCTCTAGGCTTCGCATGTTTGACAACAGTACAACATTATGAAGTGTTGGCACAATCATAATGGTTGTGCTTTGTTAAACTCAAGGTAATATGCATTGTAGAATGATTCGGGGTGAGAAACCCGGTTGAGTATACATGTAGCTGGAGAAACAGGCTCGACAATCATGCCAGCATTTAATACCAGAATGGTGAACCTCGTATTTCAACTGTTACGTAAATATTTTAATATCCAACACTTGCAACAATTATGCTGGTCAATTTGAATTCCCTCCAAAAATTTATGCCGGAGACACATTTCTTTTAACAAAATCGGAGAAAATATACGTATATCGGTAACGTATTTAAATGCAATCTTGTGTATGTAATAGATGACGCCCATTTTTTCATACACACATTTCGTCAGGAATAGTAATTCTCAGATTTCGATAACATTGCATCGGTTACCGATGGTTAAGAAACTGACATCAACTTAAAAACCCGAAACTTTTTTCGTAAGGTTGATTTTTTGTTGAGGTTTAAAAAAATTTCGTTACGTTTCCGAAAATAATGAGATTCTGACTGTACTAAGAGAAATTTCATTTTATATATTCGTGTTAGGAATTGTTGCTTACGATAACGTTTAAATATCGATGAAAAGGGATGAACAAAATAATGATAATCATAATAATGATACAATATAACTGTTTATAATGTGATTACAGCTTTGTCTGCACGTTCTCTGGTAATTCTCGCATTGTTAATTTGTTTACTTAGTTAACTACATTTTTTCAGCTGAACAAGGTCTTAGCATCACTTTGACGTCGCATGAACATCAAATCAGTTATCGTTATCGACACGAGAAAATATCGTACCCGTATATTATACGCGTGATTGTGATAAAAACGAATGTTAAGATACGCTCGATTATCTGGTTGGAGCGACGAGACTAATTTTCATTTTGTATTCAGAACTGTACTCATCGTTTATAGTAAAAAAAATGCCAATAGTTCAAAGATCGTTGTATCGTAATAACAGTTATAAATTAATCTTGTTATAAGTCTGCAGTTCTTCTCAGCACTTACGATGCGGAAAATACCTAATCAGGTTTCTCCGGTTTATGCGACTGAAGTTTTCCTCAAACAATTATAACTGAAAACCGATAATTCGGAATAAAGTTTCGCTAGCTAAAAATAATCGATCGATGTATCGATTAATCGAGTCCAAAAGTAATCGAACTCAACTCGATGGAATCGATAAAAATTAATCGATTAATCGATCATTTAGTATTTTTTTTTAAACGGACATATGACACAAAAATTTCGTAAGTTTTAGTTTATATTCTTAATGGCGGAAGCCAAGCTCAAGTAGGTACTTTGTGAATAAGACAATGAATATAATCGATATACTTTAATCACATAAATTATTATTGTATTGCATCGTTGATGGAAATAAAAAACAAAAACCGATTATGAGAAAAAATATTGAAGTCAGTCGATTAATCGAGTTTGAAAAATAATCGATATAATCTAAAATCGATTATTTTCCTCATCCTTAGTATCCTACCGACGGAAAGTTCCGGCACCGGAGTAACACGTGAGTTTAAAAACACATGGAGTACCGGTTTGCAGAAAAAACACAACGTTTTCGTCCTCCTTCCTTTGTTTCTGCCCCTTGAACCGTGTTTAAAAAATTTTTTCCCATCCTCGTCCGTGTCGATTGAACGTGGTGCTTCTGTCCTATCCAGCGGATATTCCGCTCGAGGCGACTGGAACAGTCCGGGGAATCCAAATGAAACAAGCGCAACAAAAAGCGAAGAGGCGACGAGGCATCGCAGCGGCGCCGAAGGGCTTCATCAGAGTGCAGACCGAGTTGCTGTTCAGTTCGAGAGGAACAGCCGAGGAGGAACGAGGTGCGCGCGTGATCCACGTACACGGTTCGACTCGTAATCGTTTATCACATACCGCGAAATTCAATTCCTAGGATTGAAATACTCATCCCTAAGGAATAGTTCGCCCGGCATTGTGCAGCATCTTGTGGATTATTATCTCGATTTCCTTCCGGCCGAAAGAGGGTAAGGAACTCAAAGAATCTGGGACGAACATCACTTTTCCAAAATGTGTTATATTGTCAGCCTCCCGAACTCACATTATTCTCTTCTTGCTGATTTCTCATCTGATCCTACTCCTGTGAAATGCTGTTTAAGACTGCGTATGCAGTCAAGTCGAAACAGTGATTTACGATCTCTCGGCCTACTGGACTCTTCTTGACCACGATTCGTGCTCAACTGACATTCACTGTCGGATCGCAAGGAATAAAGAACCAAATAGAGTGCTGCTCGGTGTTGTATCTATATGAGATACAAGAAATTGATAAGTTGTTGAAGAACTGGCCGAGTTATGATTATCACGTGTCGATGGAGAAAGGGACGAATATATTTATAATATGTTATATATGTATATACAGGAAATGTGTTTGATTTACAAAGAAAGTTTCTAACAGGTTCAAACAATAGTTTATGAAGTTTGTGTAAACCAAAAACGACAAAAAACATAAGCTTCTCACAAAATTAGCTTCTATTTTCTTGATCTCGTGTTATAAAGTGTAGACTGCATTCACTCAAAATCCGAGAGAGAATTTGGTCGGAGAATCGATTGGCTTGCATTTCGTTAGTCACGTTTTGAAATCGAAAGTTTTGAAAAAAGCTGCCGCTGCAGATCGGCTGATTTTCCCTTTTTTAAAACAATGTTGTATCCATTGTGAGTCAAGATAAGTTGCAGGAAACGAATTCACGGCCAGCGATATTTTCGTCGCGATGACCGTTACAGAGAAAAAGCGCGGGTGTTTCAAATTTGAATTCAAACGCATTTGCGCGGCGATTTTAAATCGCAGTTTTAACTAACGTATGCAGACGAGCCGCTTGACCGCTTTGTGGTTACACGCTCGGATTGCGCAAGTCACACGCGCTAATGCGTATCTATCAAGAGAGGAGAGTGCAGGGCCGCGTTTATCTCGGTTAGGTTCGATCCCGGCGTTTCTTGAACCGGCAAGACGACCAGATTCGGACATTACGGTGACACGTGCTCGATCCATGTCGAGGGACTCAGGAGAACACGTGTAACTTGTAACTTCCGGCTCTGGTATCGACTGATGGGGTCGTAATTCGTTTAGTTTGTTCACCTGTCCTGGATGCTCGTTGTAAGAATTAGGTTGAAAATGGAAGGCCCGTTTAAAAGCCAGCGTAAATAGTCGTTTACGAGAATTTCAGTGCCTTCTTTATCTCTCTGAAATCATCTCATCTTATTAAATCAATGCGCTTCATATGCATGAAAAATGATTTAGAGACTCGAAGAATTATGTGTGGAAATGTTTTTGAATAGACGTATAGTTAAGTCTTGTTCTTCTCGTATTATTATATATTTATTATCTCGCTTAGTTCCTCAGCAAGAGTCAAACAGTAAAATATAATATTATCTCAAGTTTATCGCATAATGAAACTAGGGTTATATAAAGTTCGAGCTAAAGATTTCGCACAGAATTATGCATGTAACGTATTTCGAGCCGGACTTGTTTGACGCTAAATAATTAACGCCTTCGGAGAATACGACGATAATTTTGTTTGTAACTCGTACGTCATATATATTGACTTGTTTTCACTTCATTCGAAAAGTTCGGTCAAGCGAGTTGAAGTCATCATGTGATAACAATATAAGAACGGGTTTCAACACGCGTCGTCGTTATAAAAAATATTACAAGAACTTAGCGCAGCAGAGTGGATTTTTTAAAACTCGTAAGAAAGGGTGGAAAATTTGCCAAACCATAGCTGCTCAGAGATTGAATCCAAACTTTTTCGAACATTTAAAGTAAAAAATAAAAACCTTCTCGACGAGCACGTGCGATTTGATGAGGTTGTTGACTTCAGCGAAAGAGGGCACAAAAAGCGAAAGTCTTACGCAAGCGAAGAATTAATTAACGATCGATTTGTTCTCATTCACAAATACAAGTCAATCGTTCAATCGCTGTGCTAAACATCAGGGAAAAATTTGTCACATTGAAATTTTCAAATAACAAGAACTTGACTTTTCAAAAAATCAGGATCTTTTACGAAATTTCAGACAGTCCTGAAGACGCGAAGCAACCAGTTTTCCCGAACATGCTACCTTATTAAATTCAACCTCATGGATTTATTGCGCAAGAAACGCGGGTGCTTGACACTCGCCCTATATCTTATCGCTTCAAGATATTCGATGGATATAGAATTATACGCAGACAGATATGTCTGTAATTTTATAAGAATGGCAGGGGGGGGGGGGATTTTTTTTATTTACATCCACTCGGAGCTATCGTATATCGATAGTTCATCTCTTATCAATTTTCGTCTCTTACGCGTAGGATGATTGGGGAAAAATGCCATACATTAATAGAATCAGTCCGGCAAATTTCTTTTATTTTTGCGAATTGCTTTTATTATGTAAATTCTGTGAATCATTCATCCAAGTTCCAATTTCTCAAGCTCCAAGCGTATTGCAGTTCCTGTAGCATCGTCCTGTAGCTTTAATAAATTTTACTAAAATTGTTGAAATTGCGTTTTCCTCAATAATGCTCTGAGGAAAAAATTACACAAGAAAAATAGTACGAGTTGTATTTCTGTCAAGATACAGCGGCGTCGCTGTCATCTCTCTTTAACCCCAATCTTGCGAGCTGCTTTTAAGTCAGACACACACGCGATATCACAAACAATACGATATGTGCAGCGGTGAATCATTTAAGAATGAAAGAAAGAGCATGCATTAATTGGATACGTTCCGCGATCAAATGGCGCTGACAATTCAACAACAACAACAACGCTACCCGCTAACGATAAGTGGTGCTCAAATCGATATACACACATATGGCAATTCAACTTGTTATCCTGCAAAGTACTCTTGGATTCGACGAATTGATCGAAACCGTCTTAATTAATCCCACTTCACCCATCTATCCTGGGTAAAGGAGTCTCGTTTACTCCTGGCCCTACTGAAAAATCTTCACGTGTGCAAAATAATTTATTACATGCTTTATCTTGTGAATTCGTTAAAATATATCTATAAGAAATCACGTGATAAATTAGGAAAGCCCGAATCATCGGATCATGTAGTTGATCGAAATTCACATGTTTCACGATATAGTTGATTATATGATTTTTGATCTAGTTTACCTGATGATTCGTGCCCTCGTAATTTACCATGTGATTTCAAAAAAATGTCAAAACGTTACGTGATTTGACACATGAACATTTTCAGCAGGTAGGTCACGGTGAAGTTCAAAATATAATTATTGGAAGACGCATTGGGAGTCTTGTGCAAGCGTCAATTTTCCATTATAATTCATACAATGCCGTCAAACTTGTTTTCTGCGTAACCGTTTCAATATGTATACGAATGTATAAGGGGCATTCCACGTCACCAAAGATTTTTTAGTATGATGTTCTTACCGACCCAAATGGGTGTAGAAATTTTTTTCAAATTTTTTTAGCCGTCGGTAAAGTTTGAAAAAAATATCAATCCTACGATTTGGAATGTGATTTTTAAGCACAACGGGATAACTGGATCTCAATATTTATTATTTTTTTTGCAAGCTTTTAGTTTTCTCATGTCAGAATTGGAGTTCGTTTTTCTATTCTCCGATCCAAATAGATCACGAATTATGAAAATAATGTGATTCCGCAATCTGTTTAGATCGAGAGGAATAAAAAAAAAAGAAACAAAAATAAATTCCGACATCGAAAGATTACAAACTTGAGGAAAAAGTTGTAAATATCGACATCCTATTATCCTGTGGTGCTCAAAAATCATATTTTACATTAAAGGATCAGTGTGAATTTTTAAAAATTAAAATAAAAAAAAATGTCGTTTTCGGTGGTGTTTTTGACGATTTTTTATGAATTTCACCAGCGGCTAAAGAGAATTGGAAAAAATTCCTGACATTTTGAGTCGTTAAGAACAACGTACTAAAAATGATGAAAATCGTAGATGGTGACGTACGCAGGCTGCTAATTTGACGTGGAATGCCCCATAGGTACGTAGTTATACGTAATGAGGAACTAATTGCAAGCCTTCCTCGATTCTTTTTCCAGAGGGACAAATAGTCACGACTTGCACATGCGGCCGCGCCTTTCTCACGTTTTTTCGTCAGCGCTCCACGTGTTCTCCTGTTTTCGCATTTTACACTTATCGCGTGATATGCTACGTTATTGTATATGTGCTGTGTGGTCACCGCTTAGTTTGCTGTTTTCATATCACAGACTTTGATTGCGCGGAAAAAATAATTTCCTCGAATCGTCGTCCATCGGAATTCGAGGTACGGAGTAGCTGCAATACGCGAATGGAATTTAATTCCAGACGAAGTGATCGAATCGCAGAATAGATTTCTTGTAACCAAGTTCTCGGTTAGTTCGCGAAGTTTCATGCATATTTTGAGTGTAAAAATGCCGTAATGAGAAATGGACAAAGGTAATAAAATTGGTACAATTTTAAGAATATCTGATTTTTCTCTTCCAGACACTTGCAGCAATCATGGCACCGCGGAGACTGAAGGGTTGCATTTCGGAAAATCTCCTCACGATTTTGACGGTCTGCGGTGTCGTAGGAGGAACAATTCTTGGACTCATATTAAGAAACGTCAAGAACCCCAACGAATGGACGAAACGCGAAATTCTATACATCCAGTTCACCGGAGATTTGTTCCTTCGGATGCTGAAGGCTCTGATCCTGCCTCTCATCGTCTCGAGCATCGTCTCTGCCATCGGGAGTCTGGATCTCTCGTTGTCAGGTATGAAGAAACTTTTCCTTTTTCGTGGTTCCGTCATTGCGTATATGTATACGTATATTCATGCTTGAAATTACTGAATTGAGCACAGTGCAGTCCGTTATAATAATAGCACCTATATTTCAGTCTCCAATCATTTCGCTCAACGCGATCCAATGTATCCCGTAATGTCATAAGCAGAACAAGTTTATACTGTGCAGTCACTTTGCTAATACATGCCATGGTAATAATCGCGCAGTTAATTACTATTCCAACCTTCTAAAGTTGATGGGGATTACGTCCAGCTTCACCACACGATGTGCAAATCACTCATGGAGTCGATACAGAGCCTCTCGGCCATGTCATAGATCAAATCTGGTGGTATTCCCCTCCTGAAATTATATTGATCTACCGTCAATGCGACCGCTTGTGATGAACGAATAACTTTTTACCGGCAAGTAATAAATAATAAATCTTGGACGAGCGCGAATTGCAATAACTCAAGTAATAAATAATTCCGAGAATCTTTTTTGCGCAGTCAAATCTTTCCTCTTAACCGCTCACAATTAGCGCCATGATTCGGTATATAAAATTATCCTGAGATGTATTTCCGGCTCCTCGTGTCAAGTCTTGGATTAGCATTTCTTCGATGGGCAATCGTTGTGTGAATTAACATCTATCGTCAATAAAATATGAATATAAAATCGTGGCGGTTGATGTAGGCGTGAAATCCTTTCGCTTGGGAATGAAACGATCACTTGTTTCGTGTCTAATCTTTGCAACGATAACCGTGTAAGGATAAACTGCATTCAATTCCAAGAATGATCCTGTATTTGCACGAGAATAATACGTAATTATACGCGTTGAAGAGACCTTGAATCACATTCAGATATGATCACATAGCACGAGATTCAGCGATTCTTATCACACGAATGCGTTTTTTTTTAAATTAATTTTCTTACATGGGTAGAAAATATACGTTTTTGCATATCAACCCCCAAATTTTAACCCTTTAATTCACGTTGACCGGTCCCACCTTTTTTTTGGTAACAATTGCCGTATTTTTTGCTCTCGCAAGTCTAAAAAAAATACGAAATTTATCTATTTATTTATTGGAAAACTAGCAGATGTTCATAAATGGTCGAATTCGTACTTTTCCACGAGAAAAAGTATTTTCTGCTAATCCACGATGAAAATCCGAATACTAATTTTTACACAATCTCAATACACACGAAAAAGTTTTACAGAATTTTTTCAAAACTTTTCTTCTCGTTGTTTCTGTCTATCCGCCATAAGGATCCTCCATTTTGAATTTTCAAATTCCGAGTTCAGTTTCATAATCAGCGATCCCAAAAACTATGTGACGTAAAGTTTTATCGAAATCAAATAGCTTTTTGAATTCACGCCCGCAATATTAGGATCCGCCATTTTGAAGTCTCGAATTTAGAATTCAGATTCCTAATCAGGGATGCCAACCGCCCATGCATGCAAGATTTCAATTGAATCAGATGTAATAAAAATACGCATGAAAGGGTTAGGTTAAAAGAGATTCGAAGTGACTGGAATTCGATTTCCGTTGTTGGCTGTAACGAAGTCGCCGAATATCTGAGACCTGCACTTTCATGGTTTTCAGAATTCTCTAGACGCATTTTGAATCAACAGCTTAGTTTTTCGGAGATGAGGGGCGAGGAGTATAGGTACAGCAAAATGTTGGGAATGTGGTTTTGGTTCCTTTGTAATCCCTGCCATGGAGGCGTCGTTGAAGAGAAAGGCAATAGTTTTGCATAGTATAACGGTACGCAGTACTTGACCTCTGTGCAACAGCCAACACGGGTAGCTGAGGTTCTGCAACATGCCTCTTCAGTATTGTGGGACAAGGAGAATTAACTGACCTCCGATTATCGTATCCACAAATGTTCGACGATCTTGAGGGACGCTTGATTCAAATGAAATCGAAAGTTTCAGCAAACAGGTTATTAGATTGGCCCGCCTGTTGTAGTATAGATAAAAGGTAAAGGATAAAGGGAATTTCTAAATTAAACACTAGGTCAAAGGTTAAGTATTTTTGTACACCAGAAAAACGGAATTGCTCAAAATTTCATGCACAGGTTTATCGATGCGAGGATCCGATCGATGATTACCAATATTTCTATGACGAAAGTGTAAAAAAAGGTGTGAATTAACTTTCAGGAAAAATTGGAGCCCGCTCGATTTATTATTATGCTACAACGACGGTGTGCGCTGTCATTCTGGGGATCTTTTTGGTCCTCGTGATTCGTCCCGGGGAAATTGGAAACGCCGTATACGAAGCCGATCACTCAAAGGCACCCATGAGAAATGTCACGACGGAAGATACGTTGCTCGATTTGATCAGGTAATGATCCAACCTCTGCGATTCTTGCTTTAAACGATATTCTTTTCAGCTGCAATTGCTTTTGGCCAGAATTAACGTGTTGCTTTTTTATCCCGCAGGAACATCTTCCCGCCGAATCTAGTTCAGGCCTGCACTAGTACGGTGAGTGACATGAAACGTTTGTTCGGTTAAAAGAAGAATATGTTTTTCGTGGTTCTACGAGCAGCTTCGAAAATGATGTCTTGCGATTTCATTACATCCTTGTCATGTTCAGATTAATAATTGATTCGTTAGTTCCGTCAGAGTAAAAGTGGGTATACATCTACAAATCGTTTTTCACGTTTCAGTACCGAACTGAGTTGGTGGATCCTCACAACGAGTCTAGTGAGTATAATTCTTGTAAACGAATTTCTGTAACCGTGACACAACATTGTTTATTCATCGCTCAAGGATTCAATCGCTGGGATGGCGGTCACGACATTGAGTTGCTATAACATATTCTAACCGTCGAAATAATAACAGCGTTAGTTGAATCAACTGTAAGAATTTTACAAACATTTTTCATGATCGCAGTTATACGTGCAAATTAAGTGTATAATATTATTCCGGAGATCATACACTGAGGGGATAAAGTTTTTATCAATTTAGGTCAGCCTCATGCCAAAGATTAGCCAGCTGCAGGCTCTTGGACTTTCAACCGTGGACCCCGCGATACGGAGGCATAACGATTACTAGCCTCGGCACTCGTGACCTTCGTTTTAGTCTGAATAAATCGTTGATTACCATCCTCGTGCGAAGATGATGCAGCTTTACTTTAAACTCATTTTATCACGGTCGCGGAGTAAAATTCGGATGAAAAGATGATCACGAGTCGTGTTGTCAGACGTCAATTACAAAGACATACACCGCTTCGACGTGATGTGAATAAAAATGAAACGATGAGCTTTATAAATTTTTTTGCAATTCACCAGTTCCTTTGAAAGAGTGGGAAATCGAGCACAACTACGCAGATGGTACAAACACCCTGGGTCTCGTGATATTCGCAATCGTGTTGGGAATAACTCTGGCCAAGATGGGGGAAGTCGGTAAACCACTTTTCGACTTCTTCAACGCGCTCTCCGAAGCGATGATGCTCATCACTGGCTGGGTGATCTGGTAGGTCCCTCGGACTTTGGATTTCCCATTCGTAGCGAGTTTCCGTTAATGGTTTTCTACCTTCCAGGATCTCGCCCATCGGTGTCCTGTTCCTGGTCGCCTCGAAGCTCCTGGAAATCGCTGATCTCGGTGAGATAGTCGGTAAGCTAGGCATCTACTTCGCCGTGGTCCTCCTGGGTCTCTTCCTCCACGGTTTCGGCACACTATCGATAATCTTCTACGTCTGCACTCGGGAGCTGCCCTTCAGGGCGATCAGTCAGATGGGTCAGGTTTTGGTAACAGCGTTCGGAACAGCTTCAAGGTAAATCCTTGGATACTCGACACTTCCAAGGCTTGTAATTAGTGTCGCTCGTTCGGTCAGCTGCAATATTTCACTCGGTTTTCTTACAGTTCCGCCACCTTGCCCATCAGTCTTCAATGCCTGGACCAAATGGGACTCGATCCCAGAATCACGAGGTTCGTCGTCCCCATCGGAGCCACCATCAACATGGACGGTACCGCTTTGTACGAGGCTGTTGCCGCCATTTTCATTGCCCAGATCAGGGAGGTGGAGCTTAGTATTGGGAGTGTCATTGCCATAAGGTGAGTACCGAAGCTGGATTACCGAAGACCATGACCTCTTTGGTCTTGGTATTAAATGCACCAACTTCTGGGAGTCTGCTGTTATATTTTGCTTGTACTTAGCGTGAGAATCTAGTTTCTCGTTAACTGATGAAATGGTTCATACAACGAAACGATTTGTTCTTTAGTGTTACTGCGACTGCGGCTAGTATCGGAGCTGCCGGTATCCCCCAGGCTGGTCTTGTGACGATGGTCATGGTACTAGACACCGTTGGCTTGCCCGCCCAAGACGTCACTCTAATCATCGCTGTCGATTGGCTCCTGTGAGTATACGCTGTAAAATGATAATTGCTGTACTAATTGTGAACTCAAACTAGATATATTTCACTTATCGCTTCTCCCAACGCACTAAGAAAGCTTCCCTCACCCCTATTATTAAATCGACTTTCTTTGCTCCTTGCGTATGCAAAGTTATGACGATCAGTGAGAATAAAATTGTAACGAGGTTATTTCGATTTTAGCGACCGATTCCGTACAACGATAAACGTGATGTGCGATCTGCTAGGAGCTTGCATAATAGAGAAAATGAGTAAAGGAGAGCTTGCAGCGGCGGAGTTACGTCAACAGGAGGAAAGCGTGGAGCTTACTCATCTGAGGAAATCAGAAGCGTGAAAAAGTGATATTATGCATGATACTCGGCCGTGCATATAACATTCACATAATAGTATGTATACGATTATTATACATAATGAGAACGTAAGTCGAGACCGTTGCATGTGTCGGTCGCCACCCATCGATAATATCGCCAATATTTTTCCTCACAAACCGGCGTTTGTACATCGTATACCTTTCAAGGTTCGCCATATATTTCTTGCCGTGGTATATAAGTTTAAAATAAGTCTAATCACTGCAGCTGCTCTACGTGACAATTGATCAAGCTTCCGAAACATAACGGAACTTGTAATTTTATTTTTCAGACTGCAGCTGACACACGTATCAAACGTTGAAATCACGAATGTATATATTTTGTTGTTGTTGAAATTACATATGCTATATATATATATATATATATATGATTCAGATAATTGTTTTCCCCATCGATCATCTGTTAGATCGCTTCGTCCATTCGAAATCATATCGAATATTCAACTGCAACATCAAACTGTTCAGTCTATAGAAATGAATGTCGATAAAGAAACATGCTTAAAACAATCTCCCTCATTACCGACGTATAACTTGACAATCTTTTGTGCCTGACAATAATTAGTATATATGTATATCCGTTATAATCAACATCGCAGAACGTGGGACTCAAGAACTATACATATATTATACCTATATATAATACGATAAATTTTTCAAGTCAATAAATTAAGTGCCATGTTTTTTCTTTTCATCTTGACGCAGTACTTGAATTGTTATTCTTACTTTTTTGTTCTTTTGTTATTGAACCATACGTATGTATGTACGTATAATATGAAATAGCAAACCTTTGATACTTAAATTGTATACTTAATAAATGTACCTCGATTCGTATGACTGTAATATCATATTACACACGCACTCACGCTTTATTTAAACTAGGTACGATTATATAGGTGTACCTTTTTATTTATATATATATATATATATATATATATATATATATATATATATATATATATATATATATATATATATATGTATGTATACTTCAGAGGCACATATCCGCAAATCGCTGCCGATATGTTGATTCTCGTCTTTTAGAAACAGCATAACGTAACTCAAATGTCAATGATAGTAGTTATAATAATAATAATAATAATAATAATAATGATAATAATAGATATACTTAATATAGCTGAATACTAGGTGCTTTTAAAAAACGTAATATTGCGGAGTTAATTGTAGACATACCATACATGCATAAATGTAATTCTTGGCGAGGATGATGCGATTAGTCGTGTACATACGTATATAGAACGCAGAGCGTTCGGATTATCTGTTGTCAATAGTTAAATTGTCAATTTAATGCGAAAAAATCATCGTAATCCTACGCTAACAAATATACATATTCATTGTTATTATACGTCGTTGGATCGTTATAACTAATATGATTGCTACTGTACTTACCGTATAAGGAAAGCTAAAAGTAGTCATTTTGCTTTACATACTTGTTATACTTACAGTATGTCTCTCGGTGATAAATAGATAATAAAATCGCGGAGAAAAATTATCTGCAATGGTGCTGAATTGAAAAAATTTTAAGTCCGTGTGACAAATTTGAGGAACGGAAAAGCAAACAGATTGCATATTGATGGTACATTGTTCACTCTCACCTCACGCTGCCAAAAGTCACACATGTACATGTATATATATATATATATATATATATATAATATATATACGTTTATTCTTAGCGTCATTTAATTCAATTACGATTGTTATTGTTGTTATAAACACGTCATTCGTCAATTAGATTTTATTGGAGATCATCTATGAAAATTGGATACCTTAAAAAAATATATTATGTATGGATATACGCACTAAATACAACCCGATCAGTTTATTCAGACGTCGTATTATTGTCACGATGTGTTTCCCATTTCACCTGGTCTGTAAAAAAAAATCCGATCCTAATCCCTCACTCAGTTTTATGATTTTTTTTCAACACCTGAAAGTTCAATATTACATTTGTCAATTTTAGTGTCGATAATTTCCTTCGGCATTTATAGGTAAAGTTGAATAATGAAATGACACGAATCCTTATGATTCGAACTGGATTACTCACGAACACTGAATAACATTAAAACTATGGTTATTTTTGGTAAGTAGAATATATTATATCTTTATTCATTATAACTATCACTTTTTACATTAAAAGTAACGATATAAAAATTCTAGCTCGTGCCGCGCAGGTTTTGATATTGAGATATATAATGACAAAGAGCTTTATAAGTCGAATTTTCTCTTTTTCTTATTATTCAGCAAATGAAAAAAAAAATTATTATTATTACATAACTATCATGACTTTCTGTCAGAGCCACTAAAAATAGTGCATAGTTTCGCATACTTGTGAAAAAAAGGCACTCCAGATGGAGGTAAAATTTTTTCCACACCGGCATTTTTTCCATTTTTTCCGGCACCGTGTTCTTATGTAACAATGTTTACCGTATACGAAATTTTGATTTGTGCAATCGTTGTGATCTCGGGACATGATTAGTCATACATATATGTTTAATAATTGTAAGCATTGGCGTATTGATTCACCTCGTAATCCGACGAGTATCTCATTCCTACAATATTTAACCAGTCAAACTCTATCCTCCGCGATTTTTAGTCACCTCTCCAAAGTGGTTCTTGTTATCATCAATGTGCACAGCTCGCTGAAGCTGAGGGGGTAAATCCCTGTACACGACTTCTGGCACTTGATCTAAAAACGAATAACGACCAGTTAAAATTGGCTCTAATCATGCAGTGAAATACGACGAAGAACTGGATTAATTATAAGCTTACTGTTGCATCGAGATACGAGGTCCGACCATATGATCGCTTCCTGAGAGAAGCAGAAGACGCCGAGATTCCCGCCCTTCAACGTTGAGTCGAATATATTCCCGGAATCAGCGACCATCTCCTTTCCCTCGTATATCCTAAGCCTGATCAGTCCAATCTTTGGCCTATGAAGGAGCAGCCAGCGGTAGGAAGTGTGATCCTTCCATCCAACGTTCCTCCGATCCTTCCACAGCAGCTTGACCTGGTCCTCGGTATCGCCGGTGTGCCATATGCTGTTCCTCAACATTTCGCCTGGTCCAGTGGCTGAGTTGACCAGTTTTATCTGTATCCCAGGTTCGGCAACTGCACGGAAAGGCGTCGACTGCCAGTAGGTCTGGCTCTTCTTCTTCCACATGACCACGTAGAACTTTTCGTTGCTTTGATAGGAGAATATAAAGCCTGCGTAATCGTCGTCGATGGTGGTATCGACGTAGAACGTACCCTCAAAATCAACACCGCTGTACTTGTCGTGGCCTAAAATCGAAGAGAATGATTAGCGATGAAGACGTGAGTCGATAAGAAACTAAGATGGAAAATTTTAAGCAGTGCAAACTGACCGAAGGCGATCCCAGGATCACTGTTTACCGTCTGCACGATTTCTGACCCATTATTCTGGATCACCCAGTTCGGATCCATCTGGGCCTCACCGATGGGGTCAAGTATGATGGCCTTGAACGCCCGGAAGTCAGTCGTCGATATCTGGCTGTTGTTTGGACAGTTGTCGATGTTGTTAGGAAACCCATCGTTGTCCCAGTCCTTCTTGCATTTTTCTTTGCGGAAATCATCTTCGGGAGAAGCGGTTTAGAACGTTATAAACCAAAATAACAAAAAAAAAAAACAACAATAATAATAAATCCATCACTCACAGTCCGGTAAGAGTTGCTCCGGGTTGTAGTAGTACGGACAGTTGTCCCTGTCGTCCGGGACTTCGTCGCCATCCTTGTCGTCGTCGCACTCGTCACCTCGGCCATCATTGTCCGTGTCAGTTTGGTCTGCATTCGCTACGTAAGGACAGTTATCCCAATCGTCCTGAATCCCGTCGCCATCCCTGTCGGCACCGGTGTCGCAGACATCTCCGACACTGTCTCCATCACTGTCTCGCTGATCGGCGTTCGACGCGTTTGGGCAGTTGTCGCAGACGTCACCAAAACCGTCACCGTCACGGTCATTCTGGTTGGGGTTCCGGTTGTACGGGCAGTTGTCATCGTTGTTTCGAATGCCTGAAAAAAGAAGACAATTCAAGGACCATCGAATGGACAGGAGAGTGACCCCAACGGCCAACCTGATCCTTATAATCACCGTCGTTATCGATGTCAGGGTCACAGGCGTCCCCCAACTTGTCACCATCGATGTCACGCTGCCCTGGATTGTATAAGTATGGACAGTTGTCGCAAGCATCTCCCACACCGTCTAGCTTATCACGATCGTTGTCCTCCTGGTCACGGTTGTAAACGAGCGGGCAGTTGTCTACCGCATTCAGGATGCCGTCGTTATCCTTGTCCGAATCGCAGGCGTCTCCTTGCTCGTCTCCGTCCGCATCTTCCTGTCCATTTGGAGTGTAACGACAGTTGTCGGCCATGCAGTTTCGCTCGGGGCAGTCCAACTTGTTGTCTGGGAAACCGTCAGTGTCGGAGTCGTGTCCACACAGTTTACCGTTTCCAGCCCAGCCGATTTTACACTGCGAATAACCATTGGTACCCCTCGTTATCACTCACGTGTGACAACAGTCGAGAGGATGATATTCGACCCAAGTATGGTGGGACGTGTGATATACGTATAATTGCACTGATGATGTCAGGATGCAGGCAAGTTGTTTTTTGGCTTTTTGCATATTACGATTTGGCTGTGTTGTAATCGACTTGAAAACTGGTTTAATAATTTTTTAATTAAAATCATCATTATACAATCGAGGTCAACAGACGATGTCAGTAAATTGTTACGCAGAGTAAAAAAGCCTGCTTGGTATGGTACATTAGGTACGACTGTACAAGACTATCCTATGATTCTTCGTAGAATATATACCTAGCTACAAACCATAGTTGGGTGCTTAATTGGAAGCTTATAAAAAATGAGTATGTTTTAGTGTGATTGAAGCTCTGTAAGTTGCCTGCATCTTCGAGTCTCTGGAGAATGAAAAATCTGAAAGAACTAAGTCACGTCGAAAAGAAGTACCGATGAACGTAACACTTCTATAGTCGAAGCTTGGCTAATATCCAGGATCGAAAAAGAAGGCATCTTCACGTTTGCCTCGTGTCTGATGACCTTATAAGCTACAGTGACGTCTACACGATAACTACATAGCATAAGTAAGTGCATTTATTTAAGTATTTCGTCCGCGTGCCATGATCCCTGAAAATGGTTGAGGTACAATGTGTCTCGACTGCAGACTTGGTCAATAGTTCCAAAGGACTTATTTTACCTTGCAGGCGTATTCGTTGTATCCGTAGTGGATGCAGTAGGCGTTATCGTCGCATATGGTTACTCCGTCATCGCAGACTACCTTCGCTAGCTTGCACCCTATGGACTGATTGCCAACGTAGCCTGGTTTGCACGGACCACACCTGACACTACCCTGAAAAGGCAGTAAACAAGACGATTTTAGTAGTTTCTACCTCATTGTCAGTCGGAACAAAACTCCCGCTTGACAGTCAATCGTTCGTTCTATCCCCCACAAGAATTATGCAATCATGAGCCCTTCCCCAATCAAACGTACGAAAATGAACACTAACGCCGGTACTGTAGCATTGAGAATTCGGAACGCATCCCCCGTTTCTCCGGTTATTACACCTGTCGATGGGGGTGCATCGCTGCCTCCTTCTTCGAGGGTCTTCGCTGCTTAGACCCATAACGGTTCGTACTTCGTACCCAGCGGGGCAGGGATCGCACCTGTAACCGGGAGATAAATTCGTGCAGCGAACCATGGGGTCGCATGGCTGATCGAGATCGCACTCGTCGATGTCATGACACTTCGTTCCGTTCCCGGTGAATCCCGCGGGACAAGGTCCACATCGATAATAAGGCGGGCTGTTCATTGGTATGCATTGAACCCCGCTGTGACACACTTGCAGTTGGCAGCCCTTCAGCTGGTCGCATCTCTCCCCGTCTCCTGTGTATCCTGAGGGACACGGACCGCACCTACAAATTATAAGTGGATTCGGTGTTGTTCAGCTTTTTTTTTTTATTTAATCGGAGGAATAGTTGCCCTTTTCTAATCTCAAATCCCAGCAACTTATCCATTCGATAAGTGACTCTATCTACCCCCAACCGACTTCAAGTAACCTTGAACGGATTGACTGACTTCAGGAGTGTCCTCGAGTGACTCTCCACCAAGTCTACCACTCATGCTTGATCAGAGAAAGCTTGACTCATCCCTCGACTTTAATATCAGTTCTTTTAATGAGACGAAAGAAGGGCATCTTAATGGTCATTCTCACTTGTAGCCATCATCCATGTTGTAGCAGGCGACTCCAGGGAAACAGCGCTGTTCGGCGCAGGGGTTACTTCGACGACATGTTATTCCATCTCCCACGTAGCCGCGGGGGCAAGATCCGCATTGTGGTCCAGTGCTTGTGTCCCGACACTGTGCTCCCGGGTAACATGGCGAGTTCATCGAACATGACGAGACTAAGGTAGAAACGGTCGTGGAAAAAAGCAATTTTTATCAACTCTGAACAATGTCTGATGTGGAGATTGGGAAGAATGGAGTTAGGAAGTTTCTGTGAGAGCTTTTAAGTCTTGAGAAGATGAAATAAGTTAGCAGCAGTTTCTACAGCATATATTCAATTCTTAGAACAAAATACTGAGAGATTGCGATCATTTTTAAAATTATAAAGAGAATTTTAGATTTGACGATTTTATGATAATAAGCAAAGGGTGAGGACGAGGGCTGCTACAACCGCTCGTACTGAGAAATTTTATTACTAAAAGCATTACCTTGTTGTTTGCATCCCGCGCAGTTTTCAATCAAGCTTCTCAAATGTTGCGTCTCTCGTTTCTGAAAAATCATAGAATCAATCAATCAGACAAGGTCATTAAAATACGATCGAATGAAAACGGTGTGCCAACTCATTTTTGGCCGCTTTCCTTACGTTAAATTCCACCTCATCCCTTATCCGACGAATGGATTCTATCAACGAATTCAGAGTTTTTACGAGCAGAGCTTCCGTCAAACAACCTGAAACATGCATGTGAGCAACTTAGAGATGCATTCAGGCGCAGTTTATACTTCGATATAATTCGATGCTTACGTTTCTCGTCCCAATCGGGAATAATCTGGATGTCACCCCGTCTAGGAATACGTGTGAGGTCCTCCTGCGGCTCTATTCCCTGCATCGTTTCAACGTCGAGGAACTCCGAAGGACAATTTTCCCGCATCAAGACGTCACTCATCTCCATACCCGAGTACACTTTAGCCTTGTGCTTTCTCTCCTTGTACTGAAATCCAAATAATTTCATCAATATCAATATTCCTCGGGGGAAGCAAGCTTCCTACTGGATTCCTTGACTTTACATGCAAAATTCGAGACTTCCAATAAGTCAAAGCTCACATCGTCCATCGAGAAGTAAAGTTAGTGGAATCGCATTGCAGGCTTATGTTAAGCCGCGTGCTGAAATATATATACATATATACATATTCTGCGGTTTGGAGTATCGAGACGTTGTGCAAGTCGTTTGCATGGCGAAGCGCCACTCTCGCCCATATTTGGAAGACCCACCGCCCACGAGCCTCGACGTCTACAACCTACGAGTCTTTTGCAGCTCTTGGGAGTATAGGTACCCTACTTAGAAAGGTACAACGCTTGAGTGGGTTCGGCGTTCTGCGCCATAATTTTTTCGCGTGGGCCATTCATTCCGTTGCCGATTACACTTTCGAGTACAACAAGCTCGGATAAACTGGTATATTTTGCATATCTAACAAGTTGGTTTTACGAACTTCTTCATCTCTTTGTTGAAAAAGCAATGAGTATCAGGATCCCGAAGAAAAAGACTGGCATGGATGCAGTATGGAGGTGTAATGTATCGGTCGTTTACCGATCACATCAGTTACCCTGAACCGAATGTGAAACCCTGCCCGTGAGAATGTCTCTGAAGATCGAGTTGAGAAATGTTGGAAGTACGTTCAGGACATTTCATGTACGTGGTTAGCGATAAAGTGTTTCAAACTTTAGTTAAACGAATATCGTTCCCTGGTTCAATCTGTAGATAATAATTATGTGTCGTGAACGTATTGCAATAATGGAAAGCCTGGGTTACGTCGCCAGGCTGGGTGGCCTCTCCTCGTGATCGGTCAGAGGAATTCAGGCGTGGGCCAGAAGCAGTAACAAGAGTGATACATTCTATGATCGGAGGTCTGTTGTCCAAGACTAGCAGGCCAAGGTACGGCTTGTGTTTATTATTCATCAATCAAGCTGCGATCGTGTTATACATACCCACCCGTGCATGCATATGTATATGTATAATGGATGTAGGACGGGGTGTAGGACAGGCTTGGTGCCAAAACCCTGTCGAGGGCGACGCGATTGGAAGCAAATCGACAGGTCCGCGGATCCGATTGTAAACAGAGAGAATGTGAAGTGGAAAATTTCAGTTGTTTGTACTTGTAATTGTATGGTGGCTCTGCTGGAATTGAATGAAAACCTGTATCGATGAGATTCGATATAGTAGCTGGCAGGATTGGCTGCTGTTGCAAAGCACTCGCACTTCGAAATAACCAACGTACTTCATTGATCGCGTTATTATGACCCCGTAAGATCCTCTGACTCTTAAAGTTCCTCTTACACCATACTCACCACCTCGAGGCGAACCGTACGCAGAATTCCAGCCATATCCCTGAGGGTTTTGTTCATCGGCAGGTTTCCATGGTGGGCGCAATTCACGTACAACTCGACGTTGGCGTCTGGTTGAACCTGGTGGACATGGAGAAGCAGATTCTTGACGATCGTAGAGTCGTCGAGACCTTTAACGTCGAAGCGTTCAGTGTGGACGCTCCCATGGTGAACCGTCTCGATTGCAACTGCATCAGAATTAGGGTAATACTAATGAAAACATGCTCATGGCTCATCAAATTCATGGTGTTACGCATCGAAAATGCGTGTTTCAACGATTTTGATATTGGAAAAGGTCAAAGTGCGGGAATCGTGTTTCTACCGCCGAGCAAAACTTTCCTCAATTTGTAAGTTTCCGAGTTGCATAATGCGATCGGGGATACGGAAAACGCTTCTCTGTGTCGGGTGCAACATCTGGTGCCACGAGACGGAGAGTGAGAAATTGGTTCAATCTCGAGGCCTCGAACTTCCCGTCTCTGACAAACACTCTAGTATTCTTCTAACACATATATATATGAGTATCAAACATGTGTGGGGGTTCACAGAAGTGATCACCGGATCGGAAGACCTTTTTTCATTCGTAATTTTTTTGGTTAATTTTTTTTCCAATCCCCAGGAGGATCGTTTTAGCAGATCACACGACAAATGCGATGACATAGTTTTGTATCAGGCCACTTACTCAACACGCAATCCGATCAGCAGTATTACCACATCGGTATTTTCACACACGAGTCGTATAATAAGTGACACTGTGTACATATTTTTTTTTTGTTGCCAACTCGACTATCAAGATTGATTCTTCTTGTTTCTTTTTCTCTGTTTGTTTCCTCGTTTTTCTCTTCTCTTTGTTTTTTCTTCTTCATACGTTCAATCCGAGGATTTCGTCACGGTGTAATATAGCTGCTGGGGAATTTGGTTCGCGGTGAAAAATTGTGACAGATGTTGAGGCTCAATAAGCGAGTTACGATAAATGGGACAAACTCTCTGTGTAAGAAGACGAACGTGTATTCAAGACAACCTTCTTCAATTGAGATAGAAATTCACCATATTTGGTCAGGGACGCTATGCGCTGGTATAAGATTGTAGATGGAATTGCGTCATGGGTTGGGAACCGAAGTAGTGTAGGTGCAAAACTGGTCTATATGGGGATTCAAATTCAAGTCTTGTTCCAATATTTTATACCTGGATCATTCGAACTCTTTCCAAGGCCGTTTGACAGATTATTTATCGATTTGACTATTGGTTTAATTTGATCGAGTCTCGAGCTTTTGTAACATTAAATTATAACTTTTGCGAATAATTTCAATTACCCTGTTTCGTGCGTCTGTCCAGTATCACTTTGAACTTCTCCTTCGATCCGGAAAAGTCTGCAATAAGTAGCGTCTCGGGACCTCGACGCTTCTTCGGCTTGATATTCTTCACGGCGATGACAAAATTGTCATCATTCAACGCCTCTTCTAGCTCCTTTGTCAGTGCTGTAAAAAAAATCACATTCGATTAGAGTCATAAGAAGACTTCCGGATCATGAATTCTGATGAATTTTCTAGGGGTGTATCTGTGGCCCAAAATATGGAGCTTTTCTTTTTTTCAATTTACAATTATAAATCAGATTGTCGAAAGTTCGCAGTTTGCGCTTTGCTATGGCTCTGAAGTGATAAAATTGTGAATCTGTAAGATTCTGTGATCGGAACTTCAATCGAGAACAACGAAACTTAATATTTGAGGCAAAAATACACAAATTCACTCATCAAACTACAGCTGATCTAATCAATTTCACCCAGATCGAACAGATGCCTATAAAATTAAACTACATATCGCAGGTTTTTCTATTTTAGACCATGGAAACGACCCTAGAAGTTTCATTGTGAGTAAAACTCACGATCCAGAGTTCTAACACTCTCCTAATAAATATTGTAGACTTGTTCATCGTGCAATAACAAAAATTTGTATTGTTTCACCGATATTTTTTGCCTCTTCAAGTATTTTCTAACTTCTGAATCTTGATACGTACGTACAACTAGGTTATGGCAGAACCTCAACTTGCGGGGGCTGAACAAGTTCCGTTATATGTTTCTCCGATTTCTACAAAGGTGTGATAAATAACTCGAGGCTACCTCATGCAATCGAAATGTTAATTTCCAAAATAGGATGTGCCAAAAACTTATATGATAAAATTTTATTTACTACCACACCTTTTATTCCAGAATAAATTTTTATTTTTCCAACAGGGGCATTAAAATTGACAAAATATATTCAATTAAATAGATTCGATCAACACACAAGGGGTTTAAAATAGATTCAGGCTCATTCGTTTCGAGTGATGCGTGTACACCTAAATTAATAGTATGTGCACATATTACCTCCACGTCATTTGGTTTCAAAATAAATTCTCGAATGACGGAAAATTTTGAATAATAAACAAGTGATACAAACGTATGTATTCAATATTACTATACACGTGATACGCAACGAAGCGAGCGAAGCGGAGTTTTCATTATCACTTGATTGTTTGCTGGAAGCGCCAGGCAATCCCAAGAGTTGAATCGAATCCCCCTGAATAATGAATGAACAGATCCTCCCGATAACCCGAACCCACGGGATGATTATTCGCACGGGAAAGCTGTGGGCTCGGCTGCTCGACAGGATTACACCTCGTAAACAGCGTGACTTATTCGATTTCCTGAAGCGTGGGCGGGCTGAGCAACGTCCAACAGTTTAACCATTTTTACCCAACCAATTATAGCCAAGAACCCAGCGATTCAGGACCCGAAGATCGACGCTCGCACAATCCGATATTCTCAGATATTTTTCGACGATCATCATTCATCCGGTGTCAGCCCCAGATCGCTTCTCAGGCATTCCATATGGGTATCGATTAGTCTCTCTCTCTCTCTCTCTCTATCCATCTACCCACAAACGTCTCAAGTATTGTCTCAAAATTATGCAGCCGAGACTCTGCATGAGCGATTCCCATCAGACTGGTGGATTTTTTTATTTTTATTTATCTTCTTATCGTTAGATGTCTGCTTCTGAGTCTGTTTTTTCGGCAGAAGTTTGCACTCATCGGGAACCAAGCAGTGTTTATATTTTATCGAAAAATTTAAAACACTTCGAGATCAGATTAAAAAATAGAGAAATGGAATATACCGGAGTTGTAAAAAAAGGTTTGTAAGTAGATGGTCACTTTGCAAATGGTAAAGAATTTAGTAAACTCGTCCAATTTTAGTCTGCGATGCAGGCTCGATTTATGCGCAAGAAAATTTTCTACAAATTTATATATACTCGTCGTGAAACGAGTTTCCTTCCTTTTTTCAGCAGTCAATTCAACTTTGACATATAATGATGGTTTCAATCAAGATCGACGCAAAGTTAAAAACTTCAATATTCGACGATACTACAGGAAAAAAATTGTTTTTTTGTTGTTTAAATAAAATAAGCCGTCGTAGAGTAAAAGTTTGTTATAAATACACTAATTACCAATTACAAAGCGATTTGAAATGAAGCATCGATATTATATTACGATATATTGTTTTCCGTATTTATCACGCTTCAATTGTTTTTTTCTTTTCTTTTTATAATTCAGTCACATTTCGGTTACAATATACGTAATAAGTTTTATAAAAGCATAGACGCGCAGCATCGTGTGTCGTAATGACATCATCCTGTAGCGCATCGTAGAGGACACTTGATAAATGACATTATGATGTAACCAGTCCTCTAAATGCGCTCTTCACCACCTTTTTTTTGCCACCGTCACGCATTTAATTGCGGCTGTTTCCATTTCTGGTCGAATTGTGATCCAAAGACGCGGTGCGAGATCAATTGACAAATTTGCATGCATATATTCGCTGACAATAAAGCCAGCATTTTTTTTCTAAATTACCGCAGATCTGAAAAACTTATGAAATTTTATCATCGATCGATACGCGACAAATGCTTTGTATTTTTCACGAATTCACGCCGTTTGTGTCTCCCTCGGCTTGCAGGTTGACGCCACAGAGCTTCTTCAACGGCGATCTTGGAGTTGAGTGACCTCCTTCCGGGTTTCTTGCTCGACGACGAGAGTCTTGAACGGGTTCCGCCTGGCTATAAGTGCAGCGACTGTGGAAACTGCCGTCGCGCAGATCGCCGTGATTCCGCAACTTATGGGAGCGCAATTTGTACCGGTCTTTCTGCTCGATAACCTCGACCCATCTCTGAGCTTACCGACCGCCGGTAAGCCAGAGCCAGACGGTGCTTACGACACTAATTTTACATAACGCGAGTATTTTTTACGCCTTTTTCCACGCGTGTTTTCCGTACACAAAGCACCCGTTTCTACGATGGACGAGTGAATCTGCGAATTTGTTTGGGCAGATTACTGAAAATCACACTTTTAAGTCCTGGGAGTTGAAAGTGGTCTTTTCTGTACTGCGCGCATGCGCTGTCGCGAATAAATTCGACGCTACGCGACTCTAACCTCAATTTTCACCTCGCGTATTTGCAATATTCGTTTTCGGCTCACCTACGACTCGTATTGCGAGCTCACGCTTGGCCCGAAAGGACTGAGTTTTTTTTTTTATACACAATATGCTATTTCAGCCTTAGACCGCCATTCGTGCAAGCACAGCAAGGAAAAACACGCGAAGCTGTGAAGCTTTTTTAGTTCGACGCCAGATGTGGAATGAGAAGATATTGTAGAGAAGAAATTTAAAGAAACGCATGAGTCATCGGTTAATGACCATGAATATAAGATATAAGGTTACTGAAAAATATTTTAAGTTTTATTTGTACCCTAACATGGGTTTCATATTAAGTCAACCAACAGATGTTGACGACTTTCGCATCGGTCGTTCATTACAGTTGTTCCGTCGTAATTATCCGAATGAATTGGTCGGGTGATCGAATAATTCAAAGATTACATCAAGTCAATTTTCTGTGAGAGTTGGAATTTAGTTATAGAGAATAATCTTAGAAAAAGTTAGCTAATAAAAAATAAGTAACTTTATATGTATTTTAGGTATATGAACGAAATGTAAATGCAGAATTTCGACTTTGTGATTTAAATATTGCATTTACGAGGCAATAAACGATCCAAAAAAATGAATAAATGAATTATAAAAAACTCAGGATTCATTGGGATCTAGTCGATTTTTTTTCATTCCAAAGTCAACGTCCTGCTGTAACATCGTGACTTTGAAATCTAGAACTACGCAACTTTTGGTCAACCTGCACGGAATTGCTGCAGAACAATTAAGTTTGAGAGCCAACCATACCTGTCTGTTTTTGCAAGTGATTTTTCCGCGATGAATTTTCAGTAATTAGAGTTCAGTTAAGGGTGAAATTATACCTCAGCTGGTCTACTTAACATTTTATTCACCGTGAAATAAAATTTCTTCTTCAAAAATTCATTCTCATGATAATTTATCACTTCTAGTGTATTTTAGGTGACATTAGACACTTTACAAAAAATGGGGCGGCTTTTCCAGGAGATGTGCTTTAATCTGTCACGTAACTCCGACGTGTTCAAAACCCCCTGAAAAGAAAGCGCTTTTACCTGATCAATAGATTTTTTACCGTAAAAAATCGACACCATGATTACGTATTTCGTGATTACTTACATTTTATAAAGTGATTACCAGAGATCACTTGCGAAAAAAATTTGACTCCGTTCATGTGATTTCTTATGATTTCATATGATCTTTTTTTTATATCACAAAGAAATTTCTCTGATCCTAAATGATTTCTTATAACTTCCAACGATTATCATGGTCGTTAGTAACACAGACTTTTATTTTAATATTACCGATTTCAGTGTGATTTTAGAAATCACAAAGTGGTTTCGAAGATTGCGAAATAATTTCCAATGAAAATAATCAATCATTTTTCAAACTCGTCAATCAACTGACGCGATTATTTTCCTCGCAATCGATTTTATTATGAACTTGATACAACAAGTAAAAGATAAATAAACACTTTCACCTAATATTGAAGAATATTTCATATAAAAGTATAAATTATCAAAAAACATTTCCGCCAAATCAACAAAATTTCGTTTCATAAATCCTAAACAATCGATTAAATTTTCACCGATTAAATCAAGTCGCGTTCGTTTATTTTTTTCTAACCGATAAATCGATGCATCGATTATATATTCTTAGCTCAGTAGCCACCGCGGACTCAGAGCGCGAACTTTGAACTCACCTTCATCCGGTGCGACGCTACGAACGGAGCACTGTGAAAGGACGAAAAGGGTGGCAAGGACGAGCAGCGCCGCGACGCAGCGCATCTCGAAGGATCTTCAAGTTTCCGGTGAAGAGAGAGCGGAAAGTAACGGAAGTAGCTGATCGAACAATAAAGTAAAGGGTCGCAACTGGCACAAAAGCACGTGTCGACGTCTCGACACGCGACTCGCACTCTACTGACACTGACTACTGAAGCTACGCGAAGCTGCGCGAAGCTGCGGGAAGCTAATCGCTGCCACTGGAGCGCGGAATCGGTTCCGCTTGACTTTTATACGGCGCCCACGGTGTTTACCGCCATGTCCTTAGCCGCGTCCGAGCTCCGCAGCTCTCCGCGACTCGATTCCCGACAGCCCACGAGATTCCTTCGCCGTTTCCTTACCGGCGCCGAAATGTTGCGAGAGCCTAAGAGAGGAGATCGCCAACCCGACAAATCGACGGAACAGGCCCACCAGATAACGCCGGATGCAGGTGCGCCGTCCGCCCACAATCCGGGCGACTGTCGAATTTCTTCTGCACCTTCGTTCACGTCCTACCTCTACGGTTCATCGTTTCTCCATTTCGAAACCCTGTCTCGATGGTGAAAAAGTGCTGACGACATTTCTTTACGCCAAAAGAATTTTATCTTCGTTTTTGTATGTCTCATATTTTTTTTTTTTTTTTTTTTTTTTTTTTTTTTTTCGAATACTTGTCTACAACATCTGGAAAGAAAATCGCAAAGACAATAAACGAATTGTTGATGTTTTTTTTTTCACAAATAAACTTTGATAAAAAAAAAAAATACCGAAACTATTCTTAAAAATTAATTTCTTGTTTTTTTTTTTTTTTAAATGTTTCGGTACCAGAGTAAGAAATTGAGGGTGTTTTAAACTTGGAAATATCTGTTTTCTAATTGTACAAAATTTTTGGTAATATTTGATCATTTTTCAGCTCTAGCTCATCGATAGTATCAAGTTTTTATCGATTTTACATTATTTCGAATTACATTATTTTACATATTGTTATTAAATACAAATGTAATGAAACGATTGAGTCAGAAAGTTTGTTGAATATGTAGGAAGAAATTTAGGAACTTACTGAGGAGAAGCAGAAGATTGAGAGAAAATTATTTCCGGCTTTGGGCTGCAATAATAATTAACAATTCACGCGAAAAGAGCAGGATCAGTGCAGATTAACGACTGGCTTATACTGCAGAAAATTAGCTTAAGGTCATAAGTCGAGGAATTAAATCCAGGATCAAGGTACGTAGGAAAATTTCTCTCTGCGTCGTAAAAGGATCTCGGACTTTAATCCTCTAATTCTACTTACATTACGCCTTAAGGTTCTAATCTGACGATAAATTATTTTAACCAAAACCGATCTGATTATTAAAATATCACAAACATGGATCACGCATTTATTACTATGGTGAATAAAAAATTTACAGGAATAAAACGACAAAATACAGTCCTTAAAAATCCACTTAGAGTGTAGGCATAACGTATATAGTTATGTATAATTGAAAAAAAGAATTCAATTGTATTCGCTTTTCTGTTCCGAACACTCTTCGTCTATATTTTGCAAAAAACGATCGTGTGTCTGTTCTTGTGATCTGCAAATGAATGGAGCACGTGTAGAGACTGTTTCAATGCCGTTCATAATTATATAACTGAATGTATGAATCGAAAAGCCACCCGCAGCCAGCACTCGTGGTGGCCACAAAGTGTCACGTGTCGCTGCATATTCGTCGAAATACGTACCTTGAATTTTGATAACGGACGATCGATTGTGGCGAGAGATGATCCGTCACCAGATCAAATGCAGATTGCGTGCTGAGCGACGTTGCGCGGCCTCGAGCTTGCGAAATTTTCGCTTGGGGTGAATTTTTTACATACAATATGAAATGCGATATTCATGTTCACCGATATCGGTTCTCATCCGGGTTTCATCAGCTTCCTGATCCCGTCAAAGTATAAATTTTCTTCAAGCCTGAAAGGTTCTCCGGAAGGAAATTCATTTGTTTTACATACGAAAGCTTGGCGTCTGGTAATCATTTTATAAAAGCCTTAGTCTTAGCTCAGTGAACTGGAAAAAAATTTCAACCGTACTAAAGCTGAAGCTATTTTTGTCTCTTTTTCATGGAACCATTGCATCGAACAAAGAAGACTGTCATTTGAGTTTGGGGCCAATTCCGGCAGCTCTTTGATCAGGAAAGTCCCTATAGACTCGTAAAGTAAATCACCATTATCGCAGCTCAAAAGCTACGACAATAACTCAGGTGTCACTAGGGCCTCAAAAGCGGTGTTAAGTCTTTTTCCACCTTTGATGGGAACCTTTTATGGGTCAATATCGGTTCGAAGAATAATTATTGAGCCCTTTCAGTGCGTCGAAACGACTATTCCTCTTTATTGTCGCTTTGTTGCGGTGGACATTTATTTCGCCCCTCGTCCTTCGGGACTCGAAGGCGCTTATACAAATCGAGTTGAGCTACATAATAACACGTATTACAGTGTACAGCAATAATTAGTTTTTAAAATATATCACACTACAGTTTGCCGGGCGTTCCACGCCATCATGGATCGCATGAACCGTCATGGGAATCGTGAAATACACGACATGAAGGCTTTGGATACTTTTCAAAATTAGCCATCCAATAATCGCGCGTTTAAATTAAAAAATTCGTAAATTTAGTTCGGATGATTGTACGACTAAATCGGTTCAAAGTGCAAAAAAATTGAACGAAACGTAAAATGAAGGAACAAAGGTAGCCTGGAACGCCCATTTAAAATACACTCAGAATTCTACGCTTGAAACAAGCATCAAATATTATAAATTCAGTCGCTCATCATCTCGACAATAAATAATTTCACAAGAAAATAACGATACTTTCCTATCACATATTAATTCTAACAGCAAGATATAGATCTCAATCAATTTTTCTCTCCGATGATAAATTACAAAGAATCCTCTCTCAATTTCTTGCTAATTACTTCCCTTCATTTCGTTATTGTTATACAGTTACACGGTAGACGATAAAACATCATTGACCAAACCGGTGCTCTAAATTTGATCAATTCAGAAATTACAGTCACATTATTAACGGATCGTGACGATCCTGCTGACCTGTTCTTGAACAGATCTCCACATACTTCAAAATCTTTATATAATTATAAATCACGACGTTGCACGTCTGCAATCTGCAATTGAACAGCTGATCGCCAACTGCAACAGGTTGCAATTCTGTAGAACCTGTGCCAGCATCGATACTTAAATTCGATTAAAAAAAGGGAAAAAAAGAAAGAAAAAAAGTAAAAAAAAAAACACACACACAATTACAAAAATTGAAGTGTTCTCGACGAGCCAATAAACCACCCGAGTATGACTTCGGGAATCGTGACGTCATCGTGAGCTTCAGAATATCGTGGTTCGGAGCTTCGGCGTGCCGGTAAAACAGTGTCTGTCACTCTCGGAATTGACCTGCTCCTGCTCGACGGTGACGGTGGTCATCTGACTTTCGCTCTGCCGCTTCTCCTTCCGGGTGTAACGGGCGGAGAAAAGCTCGAAAGCTTCGCGCGCCAGGGCGTTTGGCTTGAGGGGCTGACGTTGGGATCCTTTCGCATTTCCGCGCCAGGAAACGCGGCACATGACTTCCGTCGCGCCCTGCCCGAGGACCCCTCGACTCGTGCTGGAGGCCACCCTTTGCGATGTCGTCGCATCCTGCTTGTCATGGAAAAGATATCGAGTTTTTCACAGCGTTTAACATCCCCCGCGTTTATCCCTTTCAGTCACGCAATTCACGATTTTGTTGTTTGTTTTGTTTTGTTTTTTTTGTTTTTTTTTGTTTTTTTTTGCCACGGAAGTTCAATTTTACGTTTCCTCGTGTATTTTTTTTTACGCTGAATGCTAATCTAATGTCCAAAGTTTAATGAAACTGATGAACGACAACCTTTAAAATGGGGTGAGAACGGGGTGAATCATCGACATTATTTTTTTGGACAGTGTTCTTGAATGAAATTTAAATAAATATTTATTTTCAGAGAGTACGATTTTAGGCTGATATATGCACCCCTGATTAGGGTGAAAAATACCCTTATGCATTGAATTCTGTTAACCTAATGGCCATTCCGAGATCTCTGTTTGTCATCCAGTGAATTCCAAGCGTTTTTAGTACATAAAAACGTTTATTATCAAATTTCTTCGCTAACTAATTACATTCACCAAAGACAGGTTGTTTTTCCATATGTTTATTTATAGCAATGATAAACAGTTCCGGATTGACAAAAAATCCTAATCATTCCAGGTGTTTTATTTTTTTTTTTTACCTGAAAATGTTTTAAAAAATTCAGGGG
Source organism: Diprion similis (assembly GCF_021155765.1). Taxonomy (NCBI): domain Eukaryota; kingdom Metazoa; phylum Arthropoda; class Insecta; order Hymenoptera; family Diprionidae; genus Diprion; species Diprion similis. Next base: position 20,258,776 of record NC_060106.1, on the reverse strand, counting down.
CTTACATGAAAAATGAAAAAAAAGAAAAAGGAACACATTATTGTGGCTTCTGTGACTGAAAGGGTTAATTTTTGCAGGCGTCCGGTTTCGCTCCGAGTTTACGGAGTTTCAAGTGTGACACAGTGACGATCGTTTAGCATTGCAATTTTCAGTCGGGACTCATTTTTTAAAAGAGATTTGAATTTCCTGGATTGATATGAACGGAGCCGAATTTTTACCGGCTCAGACACTCCGCTGTCTCGAGAATGAAAAGCGATTCGAGCAAAGCTCCTGGTTCCTGCAATATATCGGTTCGATGTATTTATAATATAGGTATAAATGACATAATCGACAGAAGTGCATTGTCAAAATATAAGGTGCATGTTAGTTGAAAATAAATCGACCAAAAAAGCAGATTCGAAACATAGGAAGACGGGAAAAAACCGTCAAAAAATCTCCACAGCTGTTATATGCTCGACAGAAATAAAACCTGACCAATTTCATCAATTTGAAAAAAAAACGTTTTATAATGAGAATCAAATCAAAGTCAAAATGTACAAACTTAAATTTTAGGCAATTTATAGAGATCTGAAGAAATTTCTTGAAATTTAAAATTTATTCGAAATCGAATGGAAAATACCAGAGTCTGATTACTTCGAACGTCTGAATTATAACTTTTTGTCAAATTCTTAACATTTAAGTTTGCTGTATTCTACTCTTTTCAGATTCACGATCTTTCTTGTTCGCTATCGCTTGCGCAATTAATGACATTGCTGGAAATTTATCGATCGTTTTTTCTTGTTTCCTAATTTGGGATTCAGACGTTCGGTTATTGAACAAAACGGAATAATTTAAAACGAATCTACGTAATTCCATTGCTTGGAGGATAAGGAATGATCAGTTTAATAATATATTACACACTATAGATAAAATATACAGAGAGGAATATATAAGTAACAGTTGCGGAATAGTACAACTGATTATTCTACATACTACTTGAGACATATAAATATATATATATAATATACATATACCCTATAAGTACATGTATTTAAGTATGTATATTATACAATTAAGGTTTATAAAAAATAACAAAACAACGTCGTAACAAATTTTGCATCGGTATATCAAATAAACACAGCTTTGCCAGGAGAAAAACTGACTAGTCTAATAGATTGATATTTTTTTTCATTCTCTATCTTCTTTCTATAAACTCTGCGTTAAAAGTGAATATTTCGATTAAGTAACGCAAGCTTGAGTATTTTTTTAATTTTTTTATTTTTAAATCTCTTTACTGACAAGCATTCCTGTTGCAGTTACAGCCAATTATTGTTCAACAGATCGAACTGATATGTTTGCATTGTCGATAAGTCGCTTCTGCGTAAGGGTGATAAAGCTTAAATTTAAGAATAGAACTGAGCTTTTGTTTTTATTATTTACAATAGGACGGCAGGCTGAAAAACAAAAATGTATAATGTGTGTGTGTTTGTGTTTTGTGCAGGTTGCAGTAGAGCGTGCAGAACCCGTCGCATTAAGTCCATCATGCAATTCTCCGGTCTTTCGGTAAATGTCCCTCATCTAGATCCGTTACAATTGTTTCGTTCTCTCTTTTTCTCTTTCTGACTTTGCTTTTCACTTTGCTTTTCTTGGTTTTCAACTAAGCAGCTTTACCGAGAGAAACAGCGGAGTGACTCGAGTTTCTATCGTGGGAGCCCGCACCGGCTTTCGATCCTACAAAGCAAATTCGTAATTCTCTTCAAATCCATGTCAAGCAAAGCGGGGTTTCAATGAAAACAAAGAGAAAATACGGGGCTGGAGAAAATTGCCTTCTACGGCTTTTCTCAAAGCTTTTACACCTGCAGTTGTTCATTATCTCTTTATATTAATCGCATTTGTTACACCGTGTTTGCTACTCAATGTTGAACATTAAGGACTCGGTATTATCGGTTATAATAGAATGTCAAATAGGGTGATTAGATTCGAAAACGGAATTATTTGAGAAATTATTTAAGCGGCAGAATAAACCGATACTACGAAGAAATGTTAGGAAGATACTACCGTAAGTATATAGTCATGGAACGTTTTTCAAACTCACCCTTTTTCTGCTACGGATATTGAAGACCCCGTAAACTATCGGATTCATGCAGGAATTGGTGCAGGCGAACAAGAAGAGGCATTTCTGTATCCGCAGGTCGACTTTTTGCGCCGATGGGCGATCTATCCAGTACCTAAAATAGATCCGTAAGACGTCGAAGGAAGGTGAGAAATGGTTCAAGTCGTGCCGAAAATCAACGCCGTGTCAACTTACCACAAGCTCATCACGTAGTACGGAGTCCAGCAAACGAAGAAGACCAGAACAATGATGATGGTCATTTTGAGGGTGCGGATTTTTGCCCGGCCCAAAAATCCGAGAGACGATCGTCGCATTTTGTCTGCAAAAAAGGGCGATGATCTTTATACACAAAAATCTCGTGTCACGATGTTTGTTTACGCCAATTTCAGAAACTGCTCAACCGATTTTAATGAAACTATAGGCAACTTGAGAGATAGGACAGTTTTTATTTTGAAAACTGACCCTCAAAATTTTTCTAGCAAATTTAAGGAGCTTTTATTCGACGAAGCGTTGGAATTCGGTTATAAGTTCCATAAGTTTTCAATAGATGGCGGTGTGAGTGAATCTAGTGACATCTGTATTAAGCATCTAGCCCCACATTTAAACATCTTTTGTTATCTAAGTTGTGTAAGTATTAAAGGTTAGGTCACTAAACTCGGATGCGGACGAAGCTGCGACGGGGCAGCTACTAATGATATATAATTATAGAAGCTTGACAACTATTAGAAATTATTTCTACAAATTAAAAATCCCCAAGTTTCGAAAGAAATTCGGATAGATATAAGCTGCATGGCATTTCCTTCAAACTTGGACTCACGGTGAACCCTGTAAACTTGGCTTATTATAGAAGAGAGTGTGCACCTTAGACTCCTAGGGACATTTTCTGACATTTTGTGAATTTTATTGGTCACAGTTACCGCCTGATTGAGCAGCCGACGCAATACCAATCGCGACTGTCAGAAAATGTCCCTAGGAATCCACCGTTAGCTGTTGGTTCCTAGGGACATTTTCTGACAATCGCTGTTGGTATTGCTGGTAACTGGCCAATGAAATTCGAACGACTCGACGCACGCGCATAAGGTGCGCACTTTCCTCATGGATAAACGATACGTTATGTATAATGACTTGCCTGTAAAGGATTCCCTCGATCTCTTGTATATCTCGATGATAATGCTGGCGTAGCTGAATATTATCACGATCAAGGGCAACGCGTACATCACAACCATACCGAATAAAGAATAGGTCAACTCGTGCGTGTAGCTTGGGAATGTGTTGTAGGTGATGCACTGCTCGTACCAGGTGAAAACCGGGTGGTTATCGACGTGGAAAACGACCATCTACGATCCAAATCAATCAGTGCAGGTACCTTGTTGAAAATTTGTTTCAATATCTTTCTGCCTTTCTTTTCGTAATTCCCATTGTTAACTTTCGTTTCTAATCTTACATATACATAAATTATTGACAATATTGTTATTGAGAACTATAGACAAGCAATTGTGTAGTCAATGGCATGTTTCAACAAATTCCGTCCATATTTGTTTTCTTTTTGTTCGATTAATAGTTTTTTCTGTAAGTTGTAATTAAGTAACATTCATTTCGCATAATTATTATGTAATTAAGTCGGTATTAACCCTTTCAGACTTGGTGGTAAGTATTCTTACCACCTACCTTGTATCCATTTTTTATATACTTCGAGAACTCTTCGACATATTTCTTCGCGGTGTTTTGCTATTTCTGATAGTTTACTAATAGATTTTCAATCATTCATTTCCGAGAAAGTTACCCCTTTACACATATACATGTTTTACATAAATTACAAGTGTTTGGCCTCGCTGATTACAAATCTGAATTCGAATTTTAAAAGTTCAAGATGTCGGATCCAATATGGTGGACGAAAATTTCAAATTCGATCGAATTCAGGCAAAAAACTGCGCCCAAACGTTTTTGGGGTCGCTGATTACGAATCTGGAATCAGATTTTCATAATTCGGTATGGCGAACGTAATTAGCGACCCCGAAAACCCTTGCATAGAGTTTTTCGACCGCATCCAATCAAATTTGAAATTTTCGTCCACCATATTGTATCCGTCATTTTGAATGTTTGTAATCTGGTTTCTTATTTGTAATTGGCGGCAATTAACGTAGTCAAACCGAAAGAGAAAATCCATGAAAAACATTTCTGGATTTATGGCATGGTTTAATATATCTTTACACTGTTGTACCAATTACGGTGAAATGTGTTTTTTCTTCCTACATTCATTTTCTTCGCAATAAATAACGACACTTCTATGACAATTGGAATTTTTACAAATTTTCCCGAAACGATTGGTGGTTTGAAACTCGTAATGAACTTACCTGTGGCAGGGAGCAGATCGTCGAGCCGACCCAAGCAATGGTCAGCATGACTTTTCCTCTCCTGTCGACGTCCATCAGATGCAGAGGCTTCAATACCGCGTAGTATCTGTGAATTCAACTGATAATTATAACGAAAAAATAAAATATACGTAACAGGAAAAAAAGAAGACCGAATAGTTTTATAAGAGAAGCGAAAGCTTTGTACGTATATTATATTTTATTACTCTTGTAGGATTTTCTAAATTTTTATACGCGATGGATTTTCTCCTGCAGGTATACTCAATACAGCTTATTTGGCAATCGCATGATTCGAGAAAAATGATTGAGTTGATTTTGAGGGGATACTTTATTCGTGTCGTAATGTGTATAATATGTAAGGAATCGTTTAGACGTGATAATCTATCACCGCACGTGTTGGGCTGCAGGCTTATTGAAGTAAAATCGGTGTGAGAATGCCTGAATAATTTAGATGTAGCGATCAATCATTAGTCTTTGCACTGCGGAACTCTTTTCGGCTTGAAATATACCATTTTCAAACAACGCTTCGTCACCTGACGCTGGATCGAAAAATTCATTTCACGTTCGTAAAATTGTGATTAACATGAATCGGAATTGTTGGTTGGGAGGAATATAAAAATTTTTTTTAGTTGTAAGAAAATACTAACCGCTACCATTATAACAATTATTCATTCATATCTGAAAAAGAAACGACATTAAAATACCTCGGATTAGAATAATATCAAAAGTGGTGAAATCAATAGCAAAGAAATCGGTTTTCCATTTTTTGAAATAGTTCAATGTTTATAGTATATTTCGAGGTAATAGAGACTGCAGAGATTTCCTTCGTAAAAGAAAAAAAACTTGACGAAGGTTTAAACTTCAAAAGTTATTGAATAATATACGGTGTGAAAAAAAGAATCTGATGAAAAAAAATTGAATGGTGTTTTCAGGGCGAGTTAATTACATGGAAGTAAACAACGAGGGGTAAAATTTGTCAAGGAATGCCCCATGTCTATGTGTTATAGGAACATCTCACCTGTCGACGCTAATGCAGACGAGTACAAAGGATGATAGATAAAGCCCGAACATTCTGAAGAAAGCCATGATCCTGCACATCGCGTCTCCAGCATTCCACGACACGGTAGCAGCCCATCCGATCTCCGTAGGCATCATAATGAAGGTGACCTATCGGGATGAAGGAAATTTGAGGATTTCGTTGGGAGAAATAAAAGTCGAAGGAGTGTACAGGAGAGAAATCGTTACAATCGTTCCCGACCGATTCCATCGCTTTTCAATTACTTTATATTATCGAAAGTGGATAACGAAATGAAAAAGAAAAATAAAAATAAGAAGAATATTAAGTGTTATAAACTTACGAGTAAATCCGCGATCGCCAGGTGCATCAGCATCGTGTTTATCCGGGATCTAGTGTTTCCTTTTCTCCGTCGAATCAGAACGAGAACTGTTGAATTACCGATGGCAGAAATGACCATTAGTATACTGTAGGTGACGATGGCTATCACGTGGCCTTCGTTGAATATCATGTCAGGTTCAAGCGTGGGTTCCGCCGTTGTATTACCAGTGCTATTCAGCATGGCGGTGGTGTTTTCCCAGGTGTCGTTGTTTGCCATTGTAAATCCAGGGTGTGTAGGTACTCAGTCGTTTTGCTGAATATCTTCGTTAGCGTCCTGTGCCGGAGGAAAATTCATCATCAGTTGGTGATAAAATATGCGGAATTGAGTACGAATTTCGTATTCCACCTTCGAAGTGATGATTATAGTTGAGCTATCATCTAGAAAAAAAGCTTAATTCGATTGTTCTTAAACGAAATTTTCTTCGTGAGGTTTTTAAGTGACGTAATTTAAACAGTTGCAAGACTCAACTTTGTTTTACTCCGAACTCGTCAAGCTGTTGGCGGAAGTTTCTGAATTACTTTGCAATCTGTTTGAGTTCAGCTTGTTTTCCTAGACCATGGTGCGTAGGATCACTTTTTAAGCTGCTTCAACAAACTTTGACAATATTCGATGCGGGGTGAAGGATAATTCTTATTATACCAGTCAAAGAACTATTTTTTAAGTAAGACTTAAGAACTGAGGTGGAAATCATACTAGTGTGTGTGCTTTTGATTCAGCGTTGGGAATAGTCAACAATTTGGCCGATAATTATATAGGTCTTGGGATAAACTCTGATCAAATAAGGGCAAATCCCAACTGGGGGTAATAATACCAATAAAGAAAAAGAAGCGAGCGATCGATGATCCGCGGCGTAGACACGATACGAGCGTATCAAAAGACGGGTTCATTGTACCAAAAGACAGCCAAATCTCCTTCAAGATGAAGTGCCGACTTGAAATAAAGCTGCGCGATTTACTAAGTATACAGTAACACCGTTTTATTAAACTTTTTCAGACGTTCCTCAAGATATTGCATGAAAGATAGTGTCAGATACATTTGTCCAATACTCGTTGACAGCAAGTTTCCGAATTTGATGATTAAATTTTAGTGTCTTGCTAACAACATTAACAATGATGATCATAAATCCATCTCTGAGAAATTTGGTGGATGATATTTGGTCTTCACAACGACGAACCCGTTGCATATTGAGAAACAAGACTTCTGAAATTCCCTGGATTTATGGATTAGAGGTTATACACAGTAAACGAAAATCGTGATCCTCCATCTTTTCCATATCCACTAATTACCACGCTTCAAGTAAAACGTTTTTCGATTTCTCCCTCTGGCTTAACCCGCGACTGAAAACTCGGCAATGGTAGGCAAATCCACTCCCCGTAATCGTTCGTCAAAATCCTGAGGTGAGTAGCCGCAAGCTTATCGTAGCTTACATTAAAACGCTGAAAACGGGCCAAGTCGATACACAGACTCATCGGCACCCCGAAATCCGAGTCTAACCTAACCCAACCCAACCCAACCCAACCCAACCTAACCTAACCTAACAACGAGATTAAAAGTACTGGCAAAATGATTGACGTGTACTTTAGTTTCAAGCAACATCCGAACTCTAATTTAATCCACTCTGCGTTTCACAAGCTATAGGGGTGAAAATTTATCGAGTTAGAAAAAATATCTGATGGATAATTGGTGCAGTCTACATCCGCATATCGAGAATATCGATCCTTCCGCGCGAAATTGACTCTCAGGTATATCGAGTTATACGTATTAGACATCTCAGAGGGAGTCCTGCGACGCCGAATGAACACCCCTGCGAAGTTGGCAGGTGATCAATATCAAATCAAGTCCCAGAGGACTCGTTATACGGAGAGACGTAGGTACCTGTAATGTATCGGCACCTCGACGCCACGGTGGACGCCTCACGTTTCTCTAACGGAAATCGCAACCCGAGTGAATCACCGCCGTTTCAAACCTTGGTAATTTGGTTAAAACAGCATTGAATCAGCTGATTAAATTGAAAGCGAAGATCGCCAATTCCGTAGAGGAAACTGCCCTGAAGTTAGACGTAGGGATTGAAATCTTTTCGAGCATTTTTTCTGATACGGATCAGCTTCGGCCAGATTCTTCCGGTGATCGATGCAGTCGACCAAGTGATCGACAATCGGCTAAATATTTATCCGAGCTGCTTCTTATTCTTCTTTTTCTTCTTCGGTTTGTTTGAACTTCCGTAATGGAATTTCGCTAATTTTCAAGCAGCATCACCTGCGTGACGCACTCAAGTCCTGCACTTGTTTCACTGAAAGACACTTGATTAACCGATTGAAAATTAATGTTACATTTTTATTCCAAAATTTGTTCAGCCAATTTTAATTAGCCTTTAATTTATACGCTTAACAAATCTGCGATTTGAACGGAGTATAAGAAGAGCTTGAAATGATTGAATTTTTAAGGTCTCAGCTTGTTTAAACACGGGCAGGAAGGTCAAGTGCACTAGAAGTTTGTTTGAACGGTGAAGCCGATCGTCAGACCTCCATCCGCTCGAGGTGCTGAACCTTTTCCTAACCCCCGCTGAGTCTAGAACTCGAGAGGAACACTTCGGCAACTAATCGCCGCCTTTTCGTTGAGCTGCAAGAGGCACGCTCCTTCGTTTACTTTGGCAGAAATAACCGCCCCGCGATTCACCTCGTGTCGATTATACACACATTAATGAGCCACGCGTTATACGTCGTCGAAGCAAAACGTACGCAGCAGGAAGTGTATGAGTAGAAATTTGGCGCGATTCGTTTCCGCCTTAGTTTTCATTGAACTCCACTAAGGAGGATCCACTCCACACAAAAATCGTGAACATTTTTCCTTTCGTCAATATCATCACAAGATCATCGATAGCAATTAAGTATTCGTCAAATTTTTTTGTATCTATTTTAATTTTCGTATTAGCCAGGAAAATCTCTGTAAAAATACTCGACGACGTGTCAGGAAAAGTTTGGATATCTAGTTCTAGGCTAATTCATTTATTACTTCTGGACATTTTTGCGAACTAGAAATGATGATCGTGAAAATAGTTTACTCGCGAGGATCTGACAATGGGTATTGTGCTCTTTTCCCGGAATATAATGCACCACCTCAGGCAAATCCATGTTTATCTAACGCATATACATATATGAGAACTAAATTTACTAGGAATAGATCTTACGGCGAATTGAGGGGGTATTCTGGTCTAGAAATTTGAAAAATTTGAAAAATTTGAATTTTTTTTCTCCGTATTGTCGAAATTTAGATCTTTAAGAATAAGCCTCAGAGAGGATTTTTGGAAATTCAAATTATTTTCGGAGTTGCAATTATTTTTGTGACGCGCCAACTAAACCGGTCCGACCGGAACGAAACTTTAAACGCGTTTTTCTCGAAACTACTTTTTTCGATACGGTTGACATGATATCTCAAGTTTTGATAGACCGATTTACTTGAAATTTGGTGGAAATGTTCTTTGTATATCGATTTTGTTTGTTTGTTTTGTATTCTTGAAACGTCAATAAAGGTTTTGTAAAAAAATGGATAGTCGAAATGTTTTCTATTTCTTTTTCATCTCACTTAGAAAAATGCCTGAAATTTAAGCCTCTAGACCAAAATACCCCCTTAAGAGACTATTTTTTGTCAAACTTTGTGCGCATTTTCACGTTCCGGAAACTATTTATTTGCGTCTTTGTCTTTGAGAGCTTGTGTTGCAGGTATAATTATCTTTGGAATGCAGAGTCCGAAGTCGACTGAAAGCTGATATTTGATTGACAGTAATTACACGTAGTTCTCTAGACAAACAGCCGATCAACAATGTTCCAAACCGTGAACTTAGTTACGACGGAAATTACCAAATTTCAAAATTTTTATTCTGAAACTGATCAGAAATTCTCGATCTTAGTTCTCAAGATCAAGGATATTCAATGTATCAATTTCTGCCTCTATTTAATGACATGACGGATGATCACAAGACGCGAAATTCGACCATCAGATCAACAAACGACGTCAAGTTTTTAATGAAAAGAACTTTTTTTTTTCTCGCAACCGACGCCGATTCCCTGTCGAAGAGTAAATATCTCTTCTGCCTTTTCGCCGGGGGTAAAAAACCACCTGAATTGATACACGGACCCTAAATTTTTACCGTTTTGTGTACACGGGTGCGTTTTATTGCCCGTTTCGCTGCATTGTGTTCGAGGGAGAACTAACGGGTTCGATAAGTAAACAGATATACGTTCACGATTGAAAACCACTACTCGTGTTTGCAAAAATCGATATGATGCAGGTTGAAATTGAAACTGCGATAATTTACCTTAAAGTTTAGACGTGCGCGTGTCTTCGTTTACATGGCATTCACTCTCTTCTTCTTCTCTATATACTGCAATTCTTCACACCCACCACTGTCCCATTTATAACACTTAGTTTCAAGTCTAAACGTTCTTTGGATAAATATTGCACAAGAAATTTGACCGGCGTTGATTTATAAATTGTTTATTTTATTAATCAAATTTCGAGAATTTTTTAAAAAATTAAAAAATTATATTATTTTCATGAGACGATCTACCCTTAATTAAATTATCGAAGTTACGCACTTTTTCTTAATTCTTCATATTATATAAACAAATTAACGGCATTCCCTTCGCTGATATTAATTAACATCATATCTTCGAGAATCGCGTATCTTGAGAGGCTCTCTCTCGATTCTAAAACGTAATTTTGTCCAACACCGATACGATACTCGGATTGCATCACTTATTTACGTTCTCAAAATAAATTGTTTAAATTCTATACAGGATTTATTATACATAAATATATACGTATATACATCTACATCGATTGGATAAAATTTATATTTCCCTGTACCGCATCAATGCAATAACTCTATGCGTAAGTAAACAGAGTTGAACGATTGCTTGTGTTACTTTTTTCCATTGAGTATACCATAGATGTAAGATTCGTCTTCCGGATTCCCTGTGCAATAACACACGTTTTTGGTTACAAAGAGTAAAAGAAAAAAAAAATTCAAAAAAAAAAAAAAAAACTAAAACGAGAATAATCTCTCCGTGATAATTACATATATAGGTCAGATAATTGAGTTGAATTTTCTACAAGCTCAGTTTTCAACAAAAACAATTTATACGCTCAATTAATATATACTTATATGAGAAAATAATTTAAATAACATATTAAAATGCGATAAATACTCCGGATAGAAAGTGTTTTTTTTGGACAAACAATATAACGCTTCATAAAATTGTATATGTATATACGATTTTGCCGTATTCCAATCCTCGTCAAAAAAAAAAAAAAAAAAAAAAAAAAAGAGCGACCGTAAAAACTCATAAAAAACGAATTACTTGACGAATTGAGTATGTATATAATATATTATGTATCTACATGAAAAGAAAACGAATTCGGAAAATCGCTCGATGACTTCTATTTCCTGCGCTTATCAGATTTTATTTATTCATTTTTCATTCTCAAAGAAAAAAAAAAAACAAATACAATAAAATTTCGAGAATTTTAGCTATGCAAAGAAAACGAAAGTACGCATCTTACGTATATATATATATATATATATATATATAATGATAATTGATTAAAGAATTTCGATCATTTCATATCCATTTATGTATACATATATATATATATATTTATATATATGTGTATGTATATATGTATGTATATATTATATACACTCCCATTTAAGGACGATGTCGATGACGTATAGAATGTCGGCCGGTTGTCAAAGGCTCGGTAAGATAATATTACAACAACCTGTTCCGAACTGGTTGGGCTGCGTGACACAACTGAAGCCATTATACTTATGCCTCTGGTTCAGAATCCGAGTGAGTGCGTCGTTTTCAGCGCCAGCGCAAAACCGCGGAATCTCGACGCGCGCCTGACGTGTCTTGTCGTTTTCTCTTTTTACTACTTCAGTTTTTTCCATCCCTTAATCATTTTCCTTTCCCTTATGGAAATATGCAATTTTCAAACGATCTGACATTCTCCGACGGCACAAACAAGGAAGAATTATATATATATATATATATTAGACTGTATCAAAAAAATTGACTATTTTTTTTTTTGAAAAATATACTGAAAATATTGTTCAGGATAACTAAAAAAGGCTCCTGTTAAAATGGGAGCTCTTAATTTCAATACTAAGAAGTGCCTCATCGCGATTTTGTACTTTCCATAAGAATAACATGGCAAAAATGGTTCTTGCTCCTTGCGATTTTTATAACTAGATAACGACGCGTAGTACAGAAAATTCGTAAAAATGTTTTTGTAGGAGTTTGAACGTTCTACAAAAAAGGTCTCTTGTCATTTTACGATAAATCTACTCCTTCAAAAGTTATTTGAGGTCCTTTGTTAATGTTCGACCTCAAATAACTTTTAAAAGAATACACCTTATGTTTATTAAGACTAGATTGGTAAAAAATTCAAAACATTTGTACAATTTTCGAGTTACGCTACGGACAAGGTGATGAACAGATGTATAAGAAAAAAATGGTAAAAAATAATTAATTTACTGTTTTAATTCGTGGTTAAAACTCGTTGACTTGCATGATGTTCGATTTCATCGTTTTCTTACATTATATTACACATCTGCAATTAATATTTACATTTAGAAATGGAAGAATCGCATGCTTTGATATACAAAAAAAAAAGGCAAAGATTAATTACAAATACGAATGAGTCACAGTAATCACTCGTTCCGTTGATTCTATGTAAAATAATTTAACAAATCAATAAAATGTACGACTTGTACAACAAAGAGGGAGTGCAACGGAGATGGATTACGAGTGGTGATTACTTTACAAGTACTTGTTACGCTATCTGGTCGGACATATAATACAGGATAGGCGGAGCTCCGAATCTCGGAAATGGAGAGGATGCTGTGAACATGTGTGGAGGAGGAAATGGACCCTACAGTGAAGGAGGGTGAACCTGAAAATGCGAATCCGATGACCTTGCGATATTGTATCCCCGCGTGTTCATTAGGAGGCGTCCATTAATTACTGTCCATTAATAATTTTTTTTTTAATTATGACCCTCCCCTGAAATTTACTCTGTGATTTTTAAATAATTAAATTTATTTCATATGATTTATACTTAATATTGTTTATGCCCGAGACTGATTTTTTAATACAAAATATTATTTGTTAAAATAATGTATATTTTCCGACGTGAAGTTTTCGTTTACCCCCCCCCCCCCCCCCCCCCCCCCATTTTGAGCACACGTAATGGACACCTTCTTACGTGGAAGTTGAGTGTAAATAAACTGTTTGTCAGTATAAATAATACTATTACTTTGTTTGCTTATTTTTTATAGCGGTGAAAAATTTTGCATTACTTTTGAATTGAATCAACTTTAATATGCGTCAGATTGGATTCTATTTAGGATAAAATAAAAATAGATAGAACAAAAATCTTCTCTCTCTCTCTCTCTCTCTCTCTCTCTCTCTCTCTCTGTGTTTCTATGATATGGGGGAAAAAATTTGTACACCGTCGAGATGTGCGGGAGAAACACGCGAGGGCCAAACAAGGTGAACACAAAAAAGCGAACCTTCATCAAAACGCACGAATTTCTACGCGTCTAGTATTTTACTTCGCAATTTTTCTAGCGCGGCAATCGCGATTCGCCACGATTGGTCAAGTTCACGGTTTATCTAGATCCTCATTATTGCGGTCTAACCAGCTTCATGTTTATCGCTTCTTTTCCATCGGCTGCTCCTCATACGTTTTATTCAATTATTATTAGGGTGAAAGGAGTGAAACGGCGTCGAATCCTCAAGGTCCGATAAATGCAAATGGCCGACCTTAACCCTTTCAACAACAGTGCAGGGATGCTCAGCGTCCTACCCCAGAAACTTCTATGTGCTAGCCTTATCACAGTTTATTTTATACAACTTCAATTGATCTTTGTTACTTCGTATAACCCCAAAAATCCCCGAATAACAAGTTTCGGGCAGGATCGTCGAATTTTGATAATTTTTTTAGATTCTACATCCGCCATCTTGGATTTAGAAGCTAATCAAGTCTGACGTCAGATTCGTAATCAGCGACCCCAAAAACTCCGAGGAACAAACTTCAGGCCAAAAAGGGTTGAGGCGTTTAAATCGTAGCGGCACGTGATCGACTTAAGAGTTTTCACGAAAATATATCTCATTGTTTAATAAAACTTTGAATCAATTTACTATTTTTCAAAAAATGATCCTGCCATTCTCGGGAAGTGTGCTCTGGTCAGTTAGGGCTGAATAAATATCGTACAGATCTTTTATCTATTTATTTCGCCGCGAGACGGACATTGAGGTTAAATTTTGCATATAATTGTTCAATTTTTAATTCATACGATAATACATCAGTGCTAAATGACCAAAACACTCTTTGTAAGACCAAAGCGATCACATCACAAAAAATTTCAAATAAAATCGAAGATTTATGAAGGAATGAGATGGATTTCCGTATTACTCCTTGAATCGGTCACGTGACTCCACGCTCGGAACACCTTAACAACTTTTCCCGGAAATTAGGTATCTTGCGGATAATAGTACTCCCGGTTTGGAAGTTGGATTATTCGTTGGAATCACCAGGATAATTACGCTCCTGATAATTATTACGTACCGGGAACTTTTCACTCTTGCAGCAAGAAAGTTGGATGCTTATTAAGAGGATATAAGGTGACTTCTGACCTGGTTTGTCGCTCGGTGTCGCCTTACTCGCAAACCTCTTCGTGATTCTCCTCAGTGCTGGCCAGAATTTAAGGACCCTGTAAATCTGTTTTAGGAACTAAGACTAATGAGGTCAGGAGCCGGTCAAATATAACAATAGACACAGAGTGAGATGATTGCCAGAGGCAACATTTCATCCGGTGATAAGTAATTGAATTTTAACCCAGCTCTCGTTGTCTTATTGGGCTTTTGGTCGCTACTTTAGACCACTTTGTAGGAAGTCTTTGTTAGTTCTAAGAAGGTTTGAAGTTACGAGTGAATCGATCTAAGCGTCTGAGGGAAAAGTTTGAAAAGCGGATAAACCGTTTGACAAAGTTTTAGCAATTTTATTTTCCCCAAGAATAATGAAATTCAATGAAACAACATCCCTGCTGCTATCGTGGAACATAATTTTGTGCAAATTCGAATAACATGAGTCAAGGTACGAATAATTCAAGAATAATTTAAGAAAAGGTTTTACAATTAGAACGATAAAAATAATTAAACTCTGTCGTTTTTATACGATTCTAATGTTTTTGTGCTCAATTGACTCGTTGATCAGATCTCCACAAGATGTCTGCAAAACATCAAAGAAATCTTATAATATAGTACAGTTATAGTATATATATATATATATATATATATATATAGTGACACAGACCTCTTTTTATCCAGTACAGAGATAAGTGTTTGTAAAATATTTTTCAGACGATTTTTGGAGATCTTTTGGTCAACAAAATAAGCCTAAATATATCAGACTCGAATCAAAAACACCACAGTATAATTATTTTGAACGCTCTAAGTACAAAACCTTTTATCAAATTATGAGGTCCCAGCTTGTATCATTCGAATTTTCTCAGATTCATCTCTGTCACACAGTAAGACGTCGTTTTATTCCCGTCGATCATTATTGGAACAAATAACATGAATAGAGATTTTTTAAACTGTTGTTTTTCACCCTCACAATAGACCAAAGTAAAAATTTCCTGGTATAATTATTATTCCCGACTCATCCATAATGTTAACTTTTTTCACCTGAAAAAAGGGGCAAAAGTAGCATATTATTCCCTCTTAATGAATTGCCGAAAAATATAAAGCCATATTTCTTGCAAATTCAACTAACTATACAAATTAAGAGTTGTTTGATGCGAAACTGTAGAGCTTTTTAATATGCTACGAATCCTTTTCAGATGTTAATAAAATTCTGCGGAAAAACGTGATTTTCAGTTCTGTGATGTGGAGCGCTTCACTAACAGCTTTGATACAGGAAAATCTGAAACTGACATGGAATGTGACGATATCGATCGTGGGAAACCGGTGTGGCATCGTTAGGTTGAAATATCCAAATTTTACATTTTCTTTTTCGGATATAGCTTTCCTCTAAGGGGAAAAATCGAGGATGATCTCCGGTCGCAGAACAACCTTGTGAACCATTCTTGTATAATAACTAGTTAACATCATACAAATTTTCCATTTTAAATATTGAAAATTATGACAAGGAAATTATTCCTGGAATAAAGTACGATTCGAAAATTCGTCCACCCTTCCCAATTTTTACAAAAAATTTCTAACAAATCCAATAAGGTTCTTATCCTTGTGACACAGAGGTTGCGATCTAAGAGAGGAAAATCAATTCCACGTTTACTTCTGCGACGGAATAACGTCGAGCTTGTGCAAGCTCCGAAAGCACTTATATTCGAAAGCTCTCGCGTGACTGGGAAGCGAAAAGGGAGACATAACAGGAACGGTGAAATAGGGTTAAATCGATGCGTGTTTATGCCCGATGAACTCGATATCGTACGTATACATCATACACTCCACACTGTTGTACGAATTTGTATGTGTATAATGTATTAACGCATAAACATAATACATAGACACTGTCCTGCAGGAGAATTGTTGTTTGTTTCACGTAGATTATACATATACGTATATTTGCCGCCCATTCTTTCATGCGTATATATAGATATATATATATATTTTATAAAACCGCGAGGCGGTTTATCTAATCGGTTAGAAACACCGACAAGCCGCGTGCAACGTCGACTTATACTTATACACAAAAAAGTGTGTGTCATAAAACGTCGGCGAGCCAATAATCAACGGCCCGTTCTTATTTATATGTATTTAGATGGGGATTGGATACGATTATTATATGTAAACATATTTTTTTACGAAACGATCCGCGATATTGGCCACAGAGTCAAGAGGCAAGGACACGTATAATAGATCGGTTGCGTAGTTAGACAAGTGCCGAAAATCACGGTAATTAAATGCAGTCTTCTCTTAGCTTCTTCCAGAAAGATGGAAGAGAAAATAATCCTTCACGACGATATTCACTCGGATTCGGTTAACATTTTTTCCCGGTTTTTCAACGGGGATAAAAAATGATAAACTGAAAATTTTTAAGGCTAAAAACTTGCCAGTTGTTGATCGCGATCTATATCGATTCGATATTGTAAAATTCATTTTACAGTTCGATTTTGTAGAAAGTACTATCTTCTGAATGTAATTAAGCATTTAGAAGTGAAATCGAACGAATTTACTGGAGTTTTAATCATTTTGTAACGATTTGAAGTAAAGCGTCGTATTCTTACAACGTAATAATTTTATAAATAATCGATGTACGACTATTTTCTGACAAAATTTATATATAAAAAATATTGAATTTTGGCCGACCAACTTCCTCAATGCGATTCGTAATTAGAATATTGTCAAACGGAGCTCCGAACGAATTTGCAACGATTTTCTGCGCAGGCTGCGTAGCTACGGTAGATTTTTGCAACACACGTACGAAATGATTATTCAGAAACGGTATCTACTGGAGGGATCGACACCTTGTTAGCGCCGAGCTGTCAGTAATGATGGAAATCCATCGATTCTTCAGTTCCTCGGTAATTCGTCTCAGCTTACATGATTCAGTGGATAACCATGGAATTGTTTTAGTCGTTACGTATGTGAAATTTTATTCATCACGTTTTCGTTAAGTTTGGAAGTGGAGCCTAGATTTGATCTCGTTCGACTTACTTCCCCCAGCTTACATGATTTAGAATAATAATTTCAATGGATTAAGATTACGCGACGATTTTAATCCCGTATTTCTACACAAAGAGAAAAAAAAAAAAACCTTTTTCTAATTGGTTTAAAAATTATACCGTTCACTTCGATAATTTAATCGGATTGTACATCTCCGTGTTTTATACAAAAAATACTCTCCGTGCCGAAGGAAAATTAATTAGAGACATTTTTCATTCATATTCGCCCGAGTCCAGCTTTGAACCAATTTTGTCCGAATTATTTTCAATCCGTGTCTATCCATACTTCTGTCATTCTCCGAATTCCTCACTTTCAAATTATTTTCAGTCGAGTGAGGCTAGTCTTTTTTTCTTCACTTTTAATTCCTTAAATGTATCAGTCAATGGGATAGATTCAATGCCTTGCCAAGTTCATTAAACAGGGATTTTTAGTCGTCTCATTTTTCAACAGCGTCTTCTCTAATTGCTCATTAAATGTGAAACAGCGTTTGAGGCTCTCCACTGGCATGAAACAAAACAGCTTGTATATTATTACCAGGTAATGGTAGTGCAAGGATTTTGTTTTCCCCTTTTTCACAATAACTTTAGAGAAGAGCGAGTGAAATATGCAAAAATGATGCTATTTTTTATTCATTCAATTTTCTCATTATATTCAATTCCAAAAACAACCAGACCAAGCATACAAGTTCTGCATTCTGTTCTCCATCATTATTACAATTTCCTTGGAATTGAATTTGAAAATTCTTAAAAAACGACTTTACCATCATTTTACCAGTCTAGCATTTTAGATTTTAAAGGCCACCCAATTAAATTCCGTGAATTATGCAACGTGCAAATTTGTTTCATAAAAATCGTGCGAAACGAATATCATTGCACGGTTACCAGAGCAACTTTACTAAAAGCCAATACATTAAATTATGCAACTTTATCATCGTACGCACCTGAAAAAAATCTGCGAGTCCAATCGCTGTATCTGGGAATACCGATGACGCACTTCTTAATTAGACACGTGTCGAAGCTCGGTGGAAAGCAAACTTTTTCCGTTGTATCTCACTGCAGGAAATAATTAGATGCAAATTCACTCACAATCAGGGGTAAAAAGTTCACCTTTCATTATCCAGGTCGTTATTGAATCAAACCTGCATTCAAATCTTTGTGTTGTAATTTCCCATAAGGCATTGCAGGATCGCGATTTCCGCTTTAACTATCATCGCTGCAGATGCGGCAGCGGATCGAATGAAAAGGGTAAATTGGTCGTCGCAATATTGGCAGCGGGATTTCAGTTTCTCGTTATTCCGATTACGCAATAGAGGGAAACGGAAGCGGGGGAAAATCGTTTGGCAGTCTGATTGCGCAAAGAAAACGCGGCGCCGTTCTCTCTAAGTTCACGGATTTTTCATCGTCCTTTTCACGCGAGCCAGACTTGTTTCGAGAATTATATTTATTTGGAAACCGAACTTTTTTTGAAAGTCAAATCGCAACGTCAAAAACTTGCCGCAGCCGGTTTTTTTATCGCACGAACGAAGCGGACGACAAAGCGCAACTGCGGAATCCACTCGAAGAGCTATTACTCCGATGGGCACATAGGCCACCGTCAAGGGTCAAGAGTCAAATGGCCACTGATATCTATCTGTCTCTCTGCTTCATGTGTTTACGACCTGGACTATGTGCCGTCGGGGTTACCGGGTGTTCCATCGCCAACTTCGCGTTGCAGGGTTAAAGGCTTGTCCGAAAAATTGGCCGAAGAGTTTTGCAATTTTTCCTCGAAATATCGTCACGTTTTTTCCCGCCGAAATTATATCTCCGAAAGTAAACATGTATAGATATATTTTAATGTACGGTAAGCATATATGTATACGTAGAGTCGAGTTTAGGAAGAAGAACAAAACCGATTAAAAAAATTTCAGAAATGTTATTCGCGCCAATGATAGTGAATTTGAATGAAACAACATATATACTATGCTTGGAAATAAATCTGAGTAAAATTGAAGAACGCAAGCTAAGATGTCAGTAATTCGAGAAAAGGTTTGTTCAAAATGGTTAAACTCTCGTGTTTTTACATGATGAGAATTTTTTTAGACTCACTTTTTTCGTTGAGAAAATCTTCACACGTTTTACGGAAAAAATTCGAGAAATGTTAGGTTAACCCTTTGAGTCTCAGGTTTCAATACTCATCAAGAGTAATTATGGCGATGTATCGTAAATTATTATGGTTAGAAACAAAGCGATTGAAATAAACGTCAAGATTGTTGGAATAATTCATTTTTTTGGGTCGTTGATTACAAATCTAAAATTAGATTTTCAAAATTCAGTATGCCGAATCATATTAGCGACTCCAAAAACCCCCGCATAGAGTCTTTGACCGAATTCGATCACATTTGAAATTTTCGTCCACCATGTTGGATCCACCATCTTGAATTCTTAGAACTTGATTTCAGATTTGTAATCACCAATACCGAAAACCACTATATAGAATTCTTTGACTAAATCTGATTAAATTTGAAAATCTTATCCGCCATATTGGATCCACCATTTCGGATTTTTAAAACATCTTTTGAGTTTGATCATTTTGTTTCTTACAATTATAAAACCTTTTCTCCATTTGTTGACATCTTCATAGCTTGCAGACCGCAGTGTTCCTACTTGCTCATGTTCATCACAGTTACAGAGTACGGATGCTATTTCAGTCGAGTTTACTGTCATTTGCGTTATTATTCCCGTAGATTTTTTCAACGGTTTTTTCTTAATAGGGTAAAATTGCGTCTTCATTTTTTTCAGATGACCTTCTCCGAATTCAATAGATTTAACCAAAGAAATAAATAAATAATATGATATATTATATACGGGAGGGGTGGGTAAAACGGGGTAGGGGGCAAAATGGGATACCCTTAAAATTGTATAAAAAATCATTGTTTTTCAAAATGTTATTTAAATAGTGAAAAATTACTTCTACAAATATTATTGAGTATTATTTTGAATTTAGAAAAATTTTGTTTTTCCCTGATAACTGAAAATCATTTTTGTTTTCTTTGGTTACAATTAAAAAAACAAAGGATTCAGCGTATTTGAGTCCTCAAAAACTAAGTATTTCTTTAAGTACCCCGTTTTGCCCCCCATCCCTATTGGAATATTGATTTTTTGTAGTTCATTTAATTTATTCGGTAAGAATATTACGTTTATAACAACTAATTACGATATCAATAAACTTAATTAATTCCCATTTACATTTCATCCACCAGTCTTTCCGGTACTTTTTACTTCTGTTCTTAAGAAGTAAACAAGTGGTTGAAGAAGGATGGCAAAGCGTGGGTGTTACATATATTCGCCGCGTCAAGTTGGCATTCGGGAATTTGAATTTCTTCCCAAGCGATTTCTGGACTCCTATAAAGGAATTCAAATCCTTTGCTGGAAGGCACGAGGCCCGACACGTTACATGCGGCAATATCGAAAGATTGCAAAGCATCCACCCTATCGAGAGCTAACTATCGACCGGAAGCGAGACATCGGTATACAAATACAGCGAATACCTATACGTTATTACGTAGGTATTATACGTACGTATGATATGTGTTATTATGTATTTTCCTTCTACTGCGGTGTTTGTTCGTGAACGAAACACGAAGGTCAACTGAATTAGATCTAATGCTTTGATCGTAATTCGTATAGGTGTGGGTGTTTATTTGTCTAGTTGTCAGTTATAATAGCGCCTACTTACTTGATGATAATAAATTAAGGACTAATCGTCCGATGTCAATTCCTGTATTTACACGCATGTCGTGGATGCTACTGATTACTTGAAATCACCGCCATCGAAGTAAGCGATTGCATGCATGTCTTTCACGTAATTTAGATTCTTCGTGTCTTCAACAATTCTACCTTTACACCAGAAAACGAACAAGAGGATTTCGGGAATAACAATAACGAGTCATGTGTAATCCTGAAGGAAACTAAAATAAATAAATACGTAAATAACAATCAAAAATATTCGAGCATTGTTAATTTTTTAACGGAAGCGAAAGGTCTGTTCTTTTCCTTCTTCTATTATACTTGAGGACAGTCAGATTTAAACAAGAACTCCAAATCTATAATTAATAAATCGAAAACTTTATCTTCGTTGCGTGTAGATCAATTTTTCGTTACACAAAATGAATTTCTAACGCATTGTAGCACGTGCGCATTAAATTTTAGCAGACGACGGACCATGCAGTAGTTAGGAATTCACTTAGTAATCATACAGAGTCTATAAATTGTCCATATTTTTTCATACCTACACGTCCTGAACGAGAATGTCGTCCTCGCAAATATTTTAAAAGAGAGTCGTATGATCTCAAACTTTTCAGTTCAGTCAGCAAAATAAATACACAGATAAGGGTGATTGTCAAAATTTGGAAGAGTGAATATTTCGAAATTTCAAATATGTGAAGATAAATTCAGGAATGTTTGAAATTTCTGTGTGTATCGGCCATTCGAAATATTGATCCTTCCAAGTTTTGAGAGTTCCCAAAAGTGCAATTGATTGCAAAATCATTGTGCTCAAACAAATCTCAACTGCAAATAAATATTTTTAAGTCGTCGAAAGCATTCGGCACGTGTCGCCTAAATTATATTGAGATAATTTATAACCAATTCGGCGCAGATAATGTAACGTCTTGCGATTATTCGTGCCATTGACTTTGGCCTTGACCGGCACCTGAACTGTTCGAATTTGTCCCATTCCATGTTCCATCTCTGTTGCACGTGTATTTCGGATGTGGGCGATGATTAGTTCGGCGAGAGATTTCTGCATCAATCGACGACCCGATAGATAATAATTATTCGCGTCGAGGGAAAATGGAATTTGCCTCGAAACCCACGCCGATTTCACGTGCTCCGAGGAATTCCGCTCTTCGAGTTATGTATTTACCCAACGGCCAATGGAAGAAAATAAGATGAAGAATCCCAATCCGTGTTACAGCTCAAAATCGGAGCAAGAAAACAAGCTTTATCTCGCTCAGCGATAATGAATTCGAAAAACTTAAATACGTCTAATTAGACTGGCTACTTCGAGATTTTGCATATTTTCTTATAATAAATCCACGCATTCGAACGCACGAATTGTGTCGTGATGCAAGTCATTTTGTGTAGTAATAGTATTACAGATTAGAATATCAAGTTCATGTTGTTCTAAAGTCTATAAAAATTAGATTATACATATTAATTAAGTATGCCGATGTGTTTACTCATACACTCGTGATTTAATCTTCAATCTTGAACTTACACATTCATCAAAGTTCGCGAATAAATATTTGTGGATCATATTTGCCTAAAAATAAATGGTACCAATTCTGGTGATAAAATAATTAGCCTTGTGCTTCGGTTATTATCGTTAAGAGCAAAGTATGATTAAATAATCGTCTCTAAGAGATTTGTAAAACAGCTAAAAGTTTCAAAGAAATCGAGTCAACAATCAGAAACGAATGAAACACATCCACTAAAATATTATTATTAATTAGGAAGATTTGGCAAGATTTTGGCTTTCGAGTTAAACTAATCAGTTTTCGTAAGTTGAACTTGATTCCCGGTTTATCTGTTAAATAGACTAAATTAACGTATGCGATAGGTGATTACAATCATTTATAAGCGTGACTTTGTGAAACCAGAAGCAAAAATCAAATTATAATTTCAGACTGCGATGAAAATAAAAATTCGCGCACGTGGTCTCTTCTTGAAACCTGAAACGGAGGTAAACTTTCAATCTCAAGATGATATGACTTGGATGTTTGTAGACGATACTGCGCCACAAGATTACTCACCATGTTTACAGACACGATTAATTACTAATCAGCCAATGCTTCAAGAGTTTTCATTTCATTTTAAGACTGCATGGATGCAATAGCGTATTACGCAGAGATAATTTTGATCGGAATGACTCAAACGTGGTAAACGCAGTATAAAATGAAGGAATTTATTATTACAATTCATGAAACGTTATGTACACAAGAAAGATTTTACATCAGTAAATATTTTTTAGAAAATTTCTTCTACATTTTTACTATTTCTGTTCCACTTCCTTTATCTTACCGAACAGAGAACTGTACAATTCGTTTTTAGCCAAGTCGGTCCAATCATCATCGACCGTAATGGGAGCCATGAAATTTACAAGCTTAGAATGAACACCGAACCGAATTCTCCTTCCCTTCGTTGCTTTTGTATCAATTTTTCTCTTCATTTTACTCCTCATATTTTGAAGCTGTATCCATTGTTTACTGAGCTGTATCGGGTCAGTGATGTCGGCAGATTTAAATTCGATTAACTCCCGCAAAAGCTGATGATAGAAATCATCGTCGTCATAAATTTCACCGTCGTATTCTTGCTCTCTTCTGCCATCCTGAGCCGCATCGTTGCTTCCTTGCTTACCGACAATTTCATACTCCGATCTTTTCAACTGAGTTCGCTTTCTCAGCTTTGACTTGTCGCTTAGTATAAATTCAATCTGTTTAACCACCGGCTGTGTCGATCCCTTTGTATTTACATTACCGACCGCGATACGAGTCTTGTCATTCCATTTTTGTATCACAGAATTCCTGTAGTTTGTATACAAGTTGTGATTCTTTGCTAAAAGTGACTCGTAATCTTTCAGCTTTCTTTTCTTCTTCGGGACTCCCTCTTCCTCATCTTCTTCATCCTCGTTTTCTTCCTCAGTATCGGAAGGAATTTCTTCATCGTCATCATCTCTGATCTCTTCTTTGCCACTCGCGTTATTGCTCGCCTCTTTGTTTTTTACTAAAAGCTTCGTCTCCGGATATTTCGTTAAAAGCGAACTCTGGAGGTTGAGCAAACTGTCCAAAAGTTTGGACAAATTCTTTTGAGATTCATTTGTACTTTTCACAAAAGTTTTGTCCGCCCTAAGATCCTTGTGAGTGTCATACTGTGGCATTTTGTTACTGGATATCAGACACTTCTGTAACTTTATCCTCATTTCCAACAGATTTTCCCAAATCCCTAGCTGATTTCTAACGCACCTGCCTTTCTCAATTTCAGCCCCAGAGTCTGTCAATGACATATGTTTAAAGTTGGACGCCGCTTCACTTTTACCTCGCCTACGTAGAGGGTTCGAATCGTCTGTTTCAAGCTCCGGTTCATTGTCAGAATCTGTTTCAACCTCTTCTTCGCTTTCGTCGCTATTATCACCTTCGGAATCTGATATTTCAGCGTCGTCATTTTCATCAGAAGTCCCATTTTCCAACTCCGACTCCTCTTCCCTCGACTCGAAAGCAGGACTGACTTCTTTTTGCAGGGATTTTCTGCTCACCTTTTTTCCCTCGTATCTCTTGTCTACTTCGTCTAATAAATCGACGTTCTGTGTGCGAAAGTTTGACTTTCTAACCTCGATGTCGGAGTTTTCTTCCTCTTCGTCGCGCTCCACCAGCTTGGCCTTCGTGACGTCGTACTCATCATCTGAATCGAAACTTGTCGGAGCAGTTGAAACCAGGCTGCTGATTTTATCTGCTAGACTTAATCGTTTTCCTTTCAATGCCATGTTTCAACGGCCAAAAGAAAGTTTTTAGACTTTACAAGAACGTCGTGTACACGTGATAACACGTGTATAAACAAAGACATAACCTCAGGTGACTTCCAATTGCTGTCTCTTCTTTGTTCAGTCCATTCGTTCCGAGTTCCGCAGTTTCCTTGTCCAGCTTTAGTCAGATCACCAATCTGCGGAGGCAATTCGATTGTGTGATAAGCTTCAATTTATTATTATACTCTTGAACTCCAGAATCGAATTACGGTCAGTTTTTCGAGATAATGCAAATGAAAGGTAAACAGTTGATTAAACGCTTCAGTCAACGCTTCGACGAATCTATCGTCGAGATATCTAATGCGATCAACGGAATGACGTTCGAATTCCATCGTTCCTATGTTCACTCGAAAGTTGCCGGTAAAAACAAAAGAACACATGCAACTGGCTGATTTGTGGAACTCTTCGCTCATAATTTTATTTTATCTCATTTGTAAGTTTAATGGTAACTCAGTAAGTCCATGCGTCACTTTTCATATGAATTCATGATATGTGCGTGATACGGTTCATGATCCAGGTCGTTTGAATGAGTAAGATGACAATTTTTTTCATTTTAACTAGGTTTTCATATTTTGCAATTTCTTATTCTTCATAACATTATCATTTACATTTATCCAATACCTAACTGCTCGAGACATACGTTTTTCATTTGTTTAATGTTTGTAAGTTTTCAATTCTATTTTTACACCCAAGTTTTACGCATACGAAGAAAAATATTTTGAACAAGAAACAATCATTGTTTATATCTGTGTACACCATAGGCCATAGGTTACTCAAGTTTTTGTACACATTCCGCTTACTTGTATTACTATAATTGTACATGATATTATGTAGCTTACGTTGATACGTGAAATATTGTTTGGCTATACGTCAAATCAAATATCGAGCCTGCGTCAATTCTTATTCCACGTCGTATTATGTGACTCGATATGGTGCACAGTCTTGAAAAAATGTGTTTTAACGAACACACAAGTCATTCACTTTTACGTTTATCAAGTCTCAAAGGTCGTAGCCCATTAAATTCGATTAGATTTGTCTGTCTCATTTTTCACAAAATCAAGCTTTTCTAATTATTTATATAATTCGTTTGGATCTAATCACTGGATACAATACAATTAGATCAATTCGATTTTGTTTATGGGGAGAAATGACGCCTATATTATTAAAAGTTACACATTAGATTCCTGAATTTTTTACAACATAAATATTTATAACAATTATTGATTGCACTGTTTATCGCTGGCTAATTTACTCATACGACACTTCATGTATGAATTCATATCTGAATAGTCGATCAAAGTATCGCGGACAATTTCTTTCAAAATATTCGGCCATTCTTTTTCCAACATTTGTAATTTATGTACAGCATCGATCGTTAAATCTACCATATTAGATAAGTGAACTTTACCCTTGTGCCTCCAAATCAAATCGTCCTAAAAAAGAGTAATAGAGTTATTAGTTACCGTAATCTAAGAATTAAGATGCAGTATAAGTCACCTAATTTACCTGCGTAACGTTACCGCGACGCCATTGTAGAGCCTCCTTAGCAACAACGTTTCGCAACGCTGGATCGCTGTTGAATAAAAATTGTTTGGCAGTTATTTGTTCCCCACTTTGTTTCTGCGCTTTGTCCAATTGCAGTCTCTGCAACAGTGGCTGCAACAGTGATTCTGGCAGTGACCACATTACTATATCAGTCAATCCTGCATACTCTTGATTCGCTTGCTCAATTTTTTCATCTGCTATCTGAGAATAGAGACAAAATTGTTTTATTTTTAACAGAAATCTTTCTAGTTAAAATCACCATAAATGAAATTTAAAAATATTGAAAATCGTGAATAGCAATACTTGCAATACCTCTTCTCCATTAATCACCTTCAGGCCCCAGTGAGCCAATCGAAAAATAGCGTAATCCTTCCAGTCTTTCGATATGATTGGGTTGCCTTCGGCATCGATATGAATGCTACTTAAGCCCTGCACTTCGGCAAGGGCGTTTATTTGACCAAGATGGCAAATATTCGTTTCCTTGAAGATGAAATGTTCAGCGTTTGAAAATCTGTTCTTAAGCTTGTTCAAAATTGTCGCTATTCCGTTGAATTGAACATAGTTAAATTTAATTATGTTCACTTCGCTCGCTTTCGTCGCATCCCAGGGACGATCTATAAATCGCAATGCACCTTGACCATAGACATTTAAACAGCGACCTGTTATTTCAACTAAATAATCTCCACCTGTAAAAAAAGCATTTATTGCAATATTATCACCATTACGCCACTTTCATCCAAAATTTTTGTTCACAATTACTTAACCGACCCTGCTCTCTTTCCTTCGGCGGACTCGGTTGAGGAGGTGGACTAGCAGGAGGTAGCGCTCTGTGCTTGGCTCGAGCAGTCGCAGCTCTGTTGCTTTTATAATGAACGATTTTTCTCATCTGCGCACTTCTTACCCTGCTCTTCTCGCTTTCAAATTCCTGTGATTTGTCCAGCAAAATCTTTGGTGCTGATGATCCACTCGAATCGCTTAGTACAGATTTGCAGATTTCTACGCTGTTTGCTTTCAAGCTTGCCGATTGAAAGATGGATTTGTTGATCGCAGGCTTTCTGTGAGATTCATTCTGACTGTCATGGGAATAGTATGGCTTAGAATTCTTTGTTGATCCCTGATAATAAGGGCTTTGTCCCTCACTTAAGTGAGAATCTTCGCTGTTATGTGGCTTCAGGGTTTTTGCGAAGAGGACATTATTTCCTGTCAAATTGTCTAATTTTGTATCTTGTTGATTTTTATCACGATCTAATTGTACGGTAGATTTGATCAAATGATTTCTTAATCCGCTCTTTAGACTCTCATGGCTCTCACAACTCTCCACATCGCTCTCGGTCAGTGTATCTGTAGTGTCGACTTGAGTCGAATCGTTCCTACTTTCTAAGCTCTGCACATTTCCCATCGTCTTGTTGCTTGTCAAATTATTTATAATAGGAAGAAGAATAGGCGGGAGTTTAAAATCTAGAGCATTTACTCTTTCCACACCGTTCGTTCTTAACATATTATCGCTGGAATTACTTCTTCTTTTGAAGTGAATTTTCTTTGATTCTATATTCTCATTTATAGAAGTCAGGCTTCCAAATGCCTTTGATTTTGCTTTATCCAATCCTTTCAATCTTACAGTATCTATCTGTGATGAATTTTGCAGATGCAGACCACGAACCTGATCGTTTTTCATCGTACCAACTTTACTGACTCCGCTAGTTATGCATTTTGTCTGAGATCTGAGCAGTTCCCAGTTGGTCTTGGCGTTCGATATAACTTCCTCTCTTCTCACATTTACGCAGACTTGAGTGCTGAGGTCCAAGAAGGCAGAATTTGATTGTTCTTTCGTAGTTCTCCAGGCCATAGCTGCCCTCCTAACTTGTTCGTTAACTTGCATCGTCGACAGGATTTGTAGATTCGGTAAGTAAGAAACGAGAAATGACACGCAGTCCGCATTCATTGTCACAGGATTACCGTCGATAGTTACTTCCTTAACTTGCAAAGCCTTAGCAAGACTTCCCATATCTTCGATTCTGAAATTTTTAGTCAATTTCTGAATTCGAAGAAACTTCAATTAAAGCATTTCCTATAAAATTGGTCTATTTTAGGCAAAATTAAATTGATAATGTGTTCATCCAGACTCACTTCACTTACTTCTGTATCTCATTGTTGCTCAGGTACAATTTTTGCAGCTGCGGCGTCTCCCCAAAACCTGCCAACTTCTTGATTTTGTTTCTTTTCAAGTTCAATTCTTTCAACGAATTCAAACCTTGAAAATCGTTACATCCAACATTCTTGATGTTGTTCCCAGCCAAGTTCAACACTTTCAATGAAACTAATTCACTCAACCCAGATACTTGTACAATTTGATTACCATGCAAATCTAGAACCTCTAATTTGTTCAATTTTTCTAACCCTTCGATTCTTTTAATTCTATTCTTTCCTATGAGTAATACTCTCAAATTTTCTAACGGATCTAAATTACATATTCTCTCTATTTGATTATCGTACAGATCTAAAAATACAAGTTTTCTCAACTGCATCAGTCGATCGGTGTTGATTTTTGTCAGCAAATTATGCTGCAACGACAACAATCTGAGTCTAGTTTCACCAACGATATTAGGAAATGTTGTCAGACCTCGTCTGTCTAAACATATTCTATCTGGATTCTTGTCTCGTTGGGAGGGCGCACGCGACGCCACCACTGTTCTACCTTCTTCAGCCTGCTGCAGGGTGACAACGTCGCAGCCTCCAACCTCAGCATCTTCTACGTTGAAAGTGGAGCTCGATGAACTGCAATCATGTTCCATTATTGTTGAATGACTTTTACTTTCTTCTTACCTTTTCTTTGTCGAATGATCAAGATAATTTCATGCTCATCAAATCTTTCTCTCATCTACACATCGATGTCAACTAATCTGTAAATTTACTCAACCAAAGAGTGCAGCGATACTCTGAATAACCAACCTTAAAGTACTGTAGGATCGTTTGTTTAGTTTTGGAGGTATCGGAGCACCTGGTAATATTGGAAGCGCTGGAGCTATGGTCAAAAATTCATTTCCATCTTCATCAGGCTCGGCATGTGTCGTTGCTGACTTGCCTCTTATGTTAAACGACAACTTTTTATTCTGAAATGAAAATTCGATTTCCATCATAGCTTATGCAGTAAAATAATCTAACTAAAAGTGTCCTATTTCTGTCTTCTCAACCACACTTCAGTTATCAGAAAGGAAGAACCCTCAGCGTATAGCAAGTTTTCTGTCACCTTCATTCATTACTTTTTTTTGCGAAAAAAAAGAAAAAAATGGTCCAATAGTTATTTAAAGTAAAAGAGGCGACGATAAAAAGGGAGGGAGAATTAGTCTGTGTCAAAGTTGTGCTTACCGATGTGCCACTATGACCGTTACTGCTTATTGGCATCACATAACAAAACGAACCGAGTATCAACGATATGTGAAAATAGAATGTAATAAATCTCAGTCCGGTCATTAGAATATCGACATATCGCCGCCGTGGCTGCCACACGGGACTCGTCCCTGTTTGTTTGTTCCTGCGCGCTTATGTGGCTCCCTTATCTCTGCCTGATATACATGTGGTACCGATATACCTGTACATGGAGTGACTAAGGGGTGCGGGCATGTTTTTGCACGCAACGAATTCCTGCCGAAAAAGTATTCGATTCAAGCTCTCGAGCAGTGTCCTGGACTTTTGAACTAATGGACGTTATAGGAAATTTGAAAAATGAGTAGCGGTAACATAAGATTATAAAATCGACATTACCTACTTCCAATTAGGTGTCATTCTTCCCGCGCAGAATGAAATTTTCCAAAATTTCCGTTTGGCATTATATCGAACTGTTTTTCGTGTCTTGGTTGACCTTTTATTGTGGAAATGGTTCCTGTGGATCCTCCGTCTTGTTTTGCATTTTTAAATGACCTGTTAGACTAGAGCAA
The DNA here is from genome assembly GCF_021155765.1 of Diprion similis. NCBI lineage: Eukaryota > Metazoa > Arthropoda > Insecta > Hymenoptera > Diprionidae > Diprion > Diprion similis. Next base: position 20,228,122 of record NC_060106.1, on the reverse strand, counting down.
AACTGCACTGCATACTGTGGATCATTTATCCAGCAATGGTGTGATACACTTCACTGCTGCTGATACAAAGCCAGCGAAAAATGGATAAAGCTGCTCGTGCTTGTAGCCTGAGGATGGTTACACAGTAGCCAGTTTTACCCGTACAGCGTTTGAGCAAGAGCTTTCAGCGCGTGATCAATACTTGGATGATTCAGTGAGGAATACTGCATCCACATGATTCCTTTAAATTCTCTCGGTAGATAAAACGGTTTTATTCACGTAGTTAGACCAATCTTCAGCAGACTAAATTTGAATTTGATTCTTTCTACATCATGAAACTGAACAAGGGCTGAACAAAAAATCGTGTAAGCTGATATCAGTTTTTGAAAAATAGTTGAAGGCTGAATTTATTTATAAACAACGAAGCAGGAAAAATTGTAATGGGAACAGACATCGGTTAAACAAAAACATTTCTTTTGATGATTCGGAAGTTGAAAACCTCTGAAAATACGCAAATGCTTGATTAATCGTTTTTTTTTCTTTGTGCTGAAATTTAAGCCGTTAATCTCATCGATAACTTATTGGTTAAACCTCATATTCCGTCTAGGCGTTGCATAAGTGCGGGGTCTTTGACCTGCTATGTGGTTCCACTGAAAAGTGTTCCCCCCTCGTTGCGTTTCTTCTTATGGTGATGTTGTAGAGAAATTTTATTCTTTCTCCGATAAAAACAACTGTCGAAAGAAGTAGTCCGCAACCTAGGATGATGAACGAGATCTGCAAGTTCTCGAACTTGAATGCCAGCAACTTGCTTCTAGTTTCAATCCGTTTTGCCACGGCGTAATGGTGTTTCATGATCAACAAGTCGATGGTGGAATTGTACCAATAGTTCGTTAGGCCAGAATCGAACATCCTGCGAAGAAGGACGTTCATCCGTTTTAGGAAAAAGGCATCTCGCTGCACCATGTAGGCCAGATGATAAGTCCTCGGGCACTCGTCAACTACGTGCACGATCGGTTCACCGTGTTCATTGAGAAACTTGGTTTTGGTACTGAGCATTAAATCGTTTCTTCGCTCGATGGCAGCGATGTTTCGGTCCGAGGCGGTCTTGTCAATGGTCCCAACTTCGGACGTGGCGAATATTTTAATCTTCTGACGTAGGTGTGTCAACGTCGCCGAGCCGTCATCCAGGCCAAAAATGTCCCCCAAGTTTGGAGACGTTGTGCCAATAAGTAAGCCTGACTGGTCGAGCTCCGCTAGTGTGTTCAAGTTCTTGTAGTACCTAGGATTGGTGAATTCCTGGTAAAGAGATCCCTGGAAAGTACCGACAATGATGATGGTGCAAAGAAGGCAGACTCCCAGAAATATTCGTTCAGAATTACTGTCTGGTATTTTTTCTGGAGAATTGGTAAACATCATTGCAGTGGCAATGAGAATTTCCATCAGACCACTGGGGCTGCGTTTCTGATCTTGAAGCGTAGAGCGTAGACAATACCTGATCACACCGCACATCAAAACGTTGCAGAACAGCAAGACCCACACGAGGGGCGAGAAGCATTGAAAGATTTGTAGCCACTTAGGTATCATTTTCGACCGCGGGACCACAATGCAAATGCTTTCGCAGCTCGTTGGCGATGTGAACTCTATCAAATTGTTCGCGCCATAGTCCTTCAAGAATGCCCCATTAGCGGCAAAGTCTATTCTGCCGTAGGCAACGTCACCAATCATGCCAACCCAAGTGCCATTATCAAGCTGGTATCCATACTCGGCACCGTTGCTCGGCGGGTAAACGTCGATACTGAAGTTCATCCACAACGACAGAGTCTTCAAAACCATAATATCCAAACCCGTGGCTCGGTCCAAGTCTGATTGGCCATGGATTTCCCCGGTTTCGTCCAATTCAGGCGTTACAAGAACCGTAGGCGTCCGTTGGAATATGGTCACCTTCAAGGGATACATATTCATGTTCTTTACAATGTTAACGAACCCTGACAACGTTTCGTATACTTGGGGGCCATCCGCGTTCACCTTCACCCTTTTCAGCCTACCGAGAATTTTGTTGGTCCCCAAAGCGAACGGATCCCAGGCGAAAACATAGTCCTTAATGCACTCCGAGGTTGGTGCGGTTAGGAACACGTTTGTCACCTGATTTTCGGTCCAGATTCTCTGCAGCATCGTCTTCAGTGGTTTTTTCCAGTCCTTCGTCTCCGGCGTTCCTTCGCAGCTCAGGTCTGGATCCGAAACGATGATTATCAGCGTCATCTCAAACACGTTCCTCTGCCATGGTCCTGCCTTGTCTAGAAACGCGTTGAAAGTTTTTGCATCTGGTATCAAAAGGATCGTTGTAACATCGCGAGCTAAATTTTCACTGGCAACTTCGTTCCCATTTGGCCATGACCAAGCGTAAGTTGATGAGTCCAGGCCACTGTTGCTCCTTTCTTGATCTCCATTTTTAACCGGGATAGAATAGTGCCTCACGAGGACTGCAGTATCGGTTTCTTGACACACCGCGGTTATCAGTCTAGCCGAGCAACGGTCGATCGAGTCCGACTCTTTACCATTGAAAATTCGAACGGTGACCGAGCCTGTGCGTTTCAAGTACCATGACATGACGATTTGAAATGGATTCTGCTTAGCCCAGTCAGTCTCCTCGTTTTCGTACTCAATACGCGCCATCGACGAGCCAAAAACTACTGCGAGAGTGATGAGGACATTTATTTGCATCATCTGGAAACTTGAATCATGAAAAAAACGAATGTCAATTTTGCTCTGTTGATCATTGAAATGGAGGGTTTGATCGCGGGGTTAACCATGCTCCAATTACCCAGGTACAAAGTTGGCGAACTTGAGATAAAATTATTTTAATATTATGCATGAATTCAACCTCTTTTGAATTCGTTCATGGTATCGTGACCTGCGATCAAAAAATTTTACGACGAAGGGAAAATATGAACTAACCGTTGAAGTCTGTCAAAATTTTCCAAGACCTTTTGACCAATGCCAGTTGCTATCGAAATGCCAAGTTCTTCCACGTATTTTTTATACGAATAATGTACCTATGGAATTGCAGCTTTGAAAAGTCAATATCTGAAAGAGCCCTCAACTCATGCGTAAAGAATATTCAATGGTTGGAAGGTTTATTACTGAATTTCAAAGAATTTCAATGAAGTTTGCAATATTCGATTCATCGGAAGCTTTGATGTCGAGGATAAAAATTTAGTCATCATGAGCTGTTGTGTGTTGTCCAGAAAAAACCTTACAGACACACTGAACGTCGAAAGCTGCCTAATACGAAGTCACGGCGGTTATAACAGATAATTCTTCGTTCCTTTTCCCTATAAAAGCATTAACCGTAACTCGTCTACCCTACTTTGGATCTCACGCAGACCTGGAAAGTTCACGGTGTCGAAACTCTTTCAGCAGTTTATTCGAATCACGAGTGTCGAGCTATAAATTCTGACAAATCCATTTTAGGGCTGCACTTCACGTAGTACTTCAACCAATCTACCTACCCCTATGGTCGAATCCATCAATCAGACCGATATATTAGCCTGGCATGCATGACGAACTGAAATTCTTCCGGAAGTCTGAAACCGAGTGTGTTTAGAGCGGTGCGATAATCACAGCGTAAGCTGATCTCCGTGCATGAGCACGATAAAAGTAAAAAGTTTTCTTGGGGAGCTCTTTGATACCTAATGTTAGTCATTAATAAAGCTGAACTGAGCAATTAACGGTAAGAAGTTAGCCTGCAGCTTCCTGTCGTTAAAAATAACAGGTATCATAAATTTAGTTTTACGGGTGAAATGAGCCCTACCAGAGGCAGCTGCTGCAGTCATAAACCTGCACAATAAGGGCAACTATTGAACGGATATAGTCGATGCTGCAGTCCACGTGATCAGTGATACCCGATACAAAATCCTTTGCCAAAACGAGAACTGTGTCCAATATGTACTCTAGATGAATAATATAATGCTACAAAGGGTGGAATCACACATTTTGCCCCCTTTTCTGATGTAGTAGTCATCGTAGATAAAAGACGTATGAAAGCCAAAATTATTGTAAAAAAACAGTTCTATTTCAGACTTTGAACTGTAAACACGTATTACCATTAAAGCCTTTTTCCTCACCTTTTAATTTTGCTGCCTGTTTATAATTTGCTTCATAAGCTTGATCTTCAAAGTCGATTCATAAGCAGCAGCTTACTTCAAACGTTATATATTCGACACCCAATAACGCGTTTCTTTAACGGCATCAGAATTTGAAGAGATTTTCATCATCTTGTTCCGTGATCAGTGACCGTCGCTAATTATTGCACTTTGAAGTTTTCTCTCCTTACAACCTTGGAGAAAATATTGTTGAGATTATTCAACGGCGAGTTCGTCACTTTCTGCACGGTTTTTCTGATGGAACGCGGAGCGAATTTTCTAGGCTTGATGCCAACGGACATTCTCCAAATGTGTACAACGCAGTGGTACAGCCAAAATCTTACAACCATGTGATTTACCTTACGTGAATTTTATGAAAATGAGCAATTCATTCAATTGTTCAATATCTGTTGGAATACCAAGACGACGTGAAAATGTAGAACGAAATCTCATGATCGCTTTCAGAAGATTGCATCGTATGGTTTCATGAAAAAATTCTTCGACGTGTATGGTCAAGTCCTCGATCAATCAACTCGAGATTTTCGGTTCTAGGAAATTGAATGATACTCACATAATGCGCGTTTTTGCGTTCCGAACGAATTTCAGCTGCGTGAAGCTCACCTCCTTTGCGGTTCGATCATCGGTTGATAGTGATTGAAAATAGAACCTGCGTTCCGCCTGGATTCCAATAAATCCGCAGCTAAATTGCCGGCGGTGTTTTCGGATCTATAGAAGATTGATTGATAAGCATTTCGCAATATTTGCGCCGAAGAAAAACTCCGACTAAAATGACGAACGCCTGGCAGACACTTCATTTCCCACACATCGTTTGCTTACAATTAGTATAATAGCTCTGCAGTTATCGATTTTTGTCCCTTAAATTATTCAGCTCAGACTTTCTTCGGCGGAATGTGAGGTCGCAGCTAGATTTCCGGATATCACAAGCATGCACCTGAAATTTTTTTGCACAGCTAAACTAGTCGGTGCTCAATTCATCTGAGAATTATGTTTTTCAGATGTTTTCCGATTATTTTTAAGGTCGGATCAAGGCACTCGAGGTCGTATTCTTCTTATAACAGAAAAATTCTTACCAGAGGATTATATAAATAATATGTGATTATCCACTCTACGACATATCGAAATTAGATTTTTTGCAGATGCGCGAATTAAGGAGGTTTACAATAAAACCCAGGATTGAAACAAGTAGATAAACCCTGCCTCGAGTCAAAACAAAAATATACGCTCCACATCCGAATAGTTGGGCCACCATACGCTGAAGAAGTTCAAAAAGTGTGTTGAGCATTTCGCACTCTAGCTTCTATCGATAAATTTTTCTCTTCATCAGGCCAAAAGAAAAAAATTATTATATTTGCTTCTTCATTTTATGAAATTTCGAAGCATTTTACACAAGAATTGGAAGACTATAGAACTATTATCAGTTTATGATTGTAATTAATTTATGCGTGAAGTGAAATATGTTTGAAAAAAATTTAAGTGATTATGGAACGTGCCAGTTTCTCTTTCGACGTTCACTCATTTCAGCCTACAAATCGCGTGAATGGGTTCAACCAGCTGTTAAAATTTTAGCACCGTGGCGATTTTGGTATACAAAAGTTATTTTCAATAACCGACCAGTTAAAATGTTTAGGAGTATTTACTTCCTTTAGTGTCAAAAACAAGCGATAAGTAATAAAATCAAACAAAGGACTGTCGAGGGTTCGTTTTATTAGCAATCTTTTGTCCCTCCCGTTTTTTCAACCCTGTTTTTCGTTGCATTTTTCAAACCGTCATCGTGCAAATAATACCAAAAGTGAAAGTTCGATAACCATGTAGAAAAAATCTTTCGATCATTGTCATTTTGCCGGCAATTATATGCGCATGTTAATACAGTCGACAGATTCAAGATCGAAACTGGTGATGGACTAGAAAATGCACGTGAGTCATGACCAGATAACAGAAATACACGAGTAAAAGCTGAAGCAGATATAATAGCGAGCGCAATGCGAACTGGTTGTATTTTTCAATAATCTTACAACAATAGCGAAAGGTGGAAAGCGGATTGGGATGTAGTTGGTGTGGCCAAATAAACCCCCGAACATAAGAAAAAGGTAATAAGGAGGGTAAATGCTGTTTGACTTCATACCTCATAGCCAAGTTTCAGCAAGAAAAACAAACGTGTCAAACGTGCAAACATGCGAAATAACTACCGAACGAGGGCTTGATTCATCGCCACTAGCTACTTGAGGGAGCGGTTCTACTAACATAATTAAACCCGGAATAGACTGTTCCTATCCATGTGCAAATACGCTCTGCAGGGTGGTAAAACACTCAATTCTTCGTAGTCGGCAAATATCCGGTCCTACTTCACAACTCATTGTGTTTTGACCGTAAAGGACAGGAAGCAGATACTCTCTCCCAGAATGAAATCACGAGAATCTTCAATACCGCGGCCTTGAACTTGAAAGAGAAATTTGGACCGTCTGTTGAACCATTCACGATTGAGATGTAAAAATAGAGCAAATGATGGCGGATGATATGTGAGATAATTGTCCGGTGCACGTCGTACATGAAAGAGGTTGACAAGGCACTCTAAGTCTGCTATCGAAACCCCCGAACCAAGGAGTTAATGATCCAGTCGGGAGTATGAGGTCAAAGTACAGACTGAAGAGGATAGGATTTCTATTTTGTCTTCCCTGAGCTGCCGTCCGTCGACTGCTAATTAACGTCGTTAACTTCGCTCAAGCCGTGTTGAGAAGTGAGAAGAGAAGACACAACACAGCTTCGCCCGAAGCTCTGAAAATTCCACTAAGCTTTATCTGCTACGCAAAGGGCCCTTTCGCGAACTGGGGTGAATGGAAAAGAATTCACGAAGCATCCCGGATGAATAGGAAACCTTAAAATCTTTCTACACTTCGTGCTGATTAGGTCCTTGGACTTGGTATCAGCTAGGTGACGCAATCCGTGTCTGAGAAAGAGGTTAATAATTGGCAATGTTCGAACCAGTTCTTGTTCTTCACTTCAGAGAGTGATGCTCTGAGAAAGAAACACTTAATTGGTAATGGTTTTGCCTAAAGACCTGATACACAAGTCTTCTCGTCAAGTTCACACTTCGCAATTTTTTTAAATCCATTTGTTTGCTATTTCACGAGTATTAAGTATGTACCATTTATGATCATGCATAACCTAACTCCAAAAGTGTCTCTTCCAAGAGCTGTACAAGTGTCCGGCACTTTGCCAGTCTCACTGCGTAAAGTTCATGGAGAAAATCAGTAGACCTGATAGATTCCATGAAAGACTTGAGTGTATCTCATCTCAGGCTTCCAAAGTTCGATGAAAGGTTGAGTAAAGCTTGAGTCCATTATCCGTGAGAGCTAGTACCGTTATCGGCATATAGCAAGTGAGGGTAAATATTATATATGTACTTGCGGTAGCCGCGGGTTGTTTGTGCCATGAAACTCTTTGAATTCCAAGAACACATAATGCCCGGTAGAAAAGACATCGAGGTAGGATTACAATCTAGGAAACCTGTTCATCGTTAAGACGTTTTCAAAGGGATCGATCGGATATGATCAACCTTTGCTAACCATAAGTTTCACCGCGGAATCTGATTGTACAACGTTTAATAGAAGCGACGTCAAATGAAGTTAGTTTCCCAATTCCTGAACTCACTGTTAAACTACAGAGACATGTCAAGATGGTACTACGAAACAGAAATAGTCAGAAGAAATGGAGAGTACAACGCGTGGTAAAAGTATCAAATCGCGCGTAAAAAACGTCAGGTTCTTTTATTTCATCTATACTTATCTATACTTACTGCGTATAAAATTACGGTGTTCGTACGAGACTGAGAGGAACGTGGGATGTCTTTTGCCGTTGACCCCGGGGTCGGATTCAGCTTGAGATAAAAGTTTGCCCAGCGGGTCAACGAATAGATCAGCGTGTCTTGGGGTCCGATGAAGAGACCATTGTGAAATCAGGAATTTGGATATGTTTTCGGGCACCTTCCTTTGACGAGATTTCCATCATCGTGAGACACACCGGGCTTGGATGTTGGTCTGAAAGCCAACTTTACGCTCCGTGGGATACCGACTTCTTAGGTTTGGCCTTTTAGGAATATACCTACCACCCTGCGCTCTTCCGTCTCCTTGTAATCCCGGGCTTGTAGCAAGAGGGTGAAGAAGTATTCCGCTGTCTGGCACGTGGCGTCTTACTTTACCTTCTCAGCTTCTTCTCACCCTTCTGCCCTTCTTTTATCCTTATCCTCCGCTTTGTTTGCTCGATGTCTTAGAGCCTGATGGTGCGGTTCGTGGTTCCATTTTCATTTTTGAGGGTGTAAGAGACGCGGGCAAGTTCTGCCGTTTATACACAAGGCCATCCTCGGCTAATGGCGAAACTGTCCCGGAATGCTGACTCTCTGCATCCCGATGTTGTTTCAAATTAATGCAAAGCCCACCGCGAGATCTGAACCGTTCTGCAAAGTTTTCCCTTGGCAAATAGAGCCCCACGATGACACGTCCGTTTCATTTAATAAGCTCATTTTCCAACGCGACGTTGAGATGAAAGTGAAATTCTTAAGAGTTTCTTCTGACACCGGTGCTGACATTCGTGCAGTTCGTAAATTGATTTGTCAGTTCTTACGTACACGATTTCAAGATCGATGAAAAACGTTAGTTTCTTTTCGCGTTTCTTTCTCATAGCTATGAGACTAGACTTTTCGACACCGTCTTGTCCGAATGTCACGTTCAATCGGATCGCGAAAAGACTTTTCACGTCGATTGCTTATATGTATCACCGCGTGATACCAACATCTGGAGAGTGATGTCTGCAGTAGAATGATGAGCAGTCGATTCGTTATTTGCAAACTGACTGAAAACTCGTCGAGTGAGTCAGACGGCACTTATGTTTTTCAGTCAGCTTTTGAAACACCTTCGACGAAAGAAACTAGACTGGAATGCCCTGCCTTTCCATTCTCGATCTTTTCACTTGTTACATACCCACTTTCATTACTTCTAATATTCACGTCGTATTTCCATACTTGCCAACAAGCTCCGTGATTTGGATGTACTTCGTTGGTTTATGGAATATAAATATACGCGTTTTAGAATAATAATATTACGCAATAATGTACCCAACTCAACACGTTTTCGCCTTTATTCTTTCTCCTTTTGTCACCCATTATCAGGCCGTTGACATTCTCTCGGGGGATTTATCAACCTCCGCCGCCAACAACGCCCATTTTCACCCCCTGCATCTCTTCAGGTTCGAATAATACCTCATTGACATGCTTTCCCAGTTTGAGTCGAGAAAACGGCTTGCTTAGTCTTTCAGGAAAACAGCTTTCACTCGACTCGTTTACACAGCCTTTTTGTACCCACGAATAAAATTACCACCCTTTGCGTATAAATCTTCTCTTTCGGTTTGCATACGACAATTACTTCCGCGATCCCTCAGCAAGTGACTTATGTTATTCTCTTTATTATTATTATTATTATCATTATTAATATTACTATTATTATAATACACCCATACTTAACCTAGTGAAAACATTTTTAGAGATTAAAATTCGAGTTCTACTTCTCTCAGGTATCTCGACAAATTGTACAACGAGACATTATTATAGCCAAACATTTGAATTATTTCTTCTGATGAATTTCATTATCAGGCTTGTTGTTGTTTGTTTGGAAATTATCTTTCCGGTATTTTATATAAAATTCATCCGAGTTTATTGCCCTTCGTGCCTTCGTCATCAGAACCCTTTTTCAGACATGGACGATTTGAATAAATGTCTTTTTGTCGTTTTCCTTTTCACTTTCTGTTTTATCTTTATTCTTTCTCCTAGCCGTAAGTACACAATATGATAACATCACGTCGTGGGCGTTTCAGTCGGATTGCTGCGTACGGTCAAAATATATGGAGTGAGAAACGGACGTGAGAAAAGCCTTCAAAGAGCTTCAGCCCACGATCTCAAGGCGATTTTTAACTCCAAATTCGTAATGCGATTTGCGCATTTAGTGTAAAAATCGCAAATTAATTCATAATAATCACGCGGACTGATTTCATAACCGATTTCGTAGAAGACACTATGAATCTAATGTTATACGGAGCAAGTCCTCTGACACGCGGATTATTGAGAGAACCAATTAACTCTTGTACTAACCTATTCTGAGCTACCACCGTGAAGTTAATTCGATGAAAGTTTGCCACAGATTGTTTGTTTTTTCTCATCTCCATAAAGCCCCCACATTTATTTTCGAAGAGAACCGCTTAATCGTACTGAAATAAGTTCACAGAGCTGAAGTACGAGGATTGTTCACAAGAAAAAGAAACGCATGTACACCTGTATGCACTCGATTCAATTCAGTTGCATTGGCAAGTGAAAATGTATCTTGATATTGCAACAAACCTTCGCCTGCAGTTCTAACAATAAACGTCATTGAAATAATTCAATTCGCCAACTTTGCCAATTACGTTAAATAATTGATAGCTTTTACGGCTCACTTAATTGTTCTCCTTTCCGCCTTTCACACCTCTTTTGCAGTGATTTAATAACCTTAAAGAAATTGAAAATCTAAGGTATGTACAGTAGGCACCTGCTGAACCTCAAGGGCCTGCTTGCACGTGTTCCTCGAACTTTTGAACCGTTTAAACGCCACTTTGAGATTGGAATTTCGTTTTTGTACTGTCTGGAAGTAGCGTACAATTAAGTCTCGGCTCTTGGGTTCCAAGGTTGCTTTATTGTTGGTACTGGAATAATACTGTTCAAGCTTATTTTATTTTCATTTCAAATTTTACTTAGCTTTCTTCTTGGAACGGCAGCCTTTGTGTTATTGACTTAGTTTAAAAGCCAAGCTTACCACTCATGCTGAAATATTAAACAACGATCAGAATATCAAGTTGGACCTACGCTATTAACTATTTACGATTAAATCTGCTGGGTAGCTTAATATGCCTGAAGTTATTGTTTTCACAACACCATGCATCCTTGAAGTATTAATTCTTGACATTGCGGCAAATATTCAAAGAAGAAGAAGAAGAAGATTAATGAAAATAATTGCTCAGACAGTCTTTGAGCAAATCTATATTAGACAGTGAATTTATCGTATAAATGAACGTTTGAAACGAGTTTAAAGCCAACGTTGAAACGACAATGCTTTTCTGAAAACAAAACGGTTGTTTCGATTCTTGGCGATCATTGTCATGCGTAATTCAAGAAACTGTATATTATAGAGCAAAACGTAGTTATATTTATATTCTGAAAGGTCAATAAACAACAACGCAATTTCAAAGCCAATTCAAATTCATCTTTAAAGAAACTTTGAGATGAGATTCACGTTTAAGGTTCTATTAAAAGTTCTACGTCGATTGGTGTGCCGCCTATTAAATATAACCAGTATCGCGAGACGATATTGCGGCCGGGATTTTAACTAAAAAGTAAAGAAACCTGAAATGAATACTGAACTACAGTTTTCCGAATCGTTCACCCTGTGGGTGCTTCGTGAATAGATAGAAAATCGACGCCGAAGCCGAGGTTGAAGAAGACGGCGCTGCAGATGCTGGTAAAGTTTAAATTGATCGATATGTGAGAAGATATCTACATACATATATATCACATATAAAATACACGACGTGGACGCTATCCTAGAAGAATCGGATTTTCGTACCAAGTTTTGAGCGAGTGGAGTTGATTTCTCGACGAGATTGGTTCATCCGTTTCAACCATTCCAGAAAAGTACATACATAAGGTGGATGTATTTCTCGCTCTCACCCTATTTCTCTCTCTTTCTAAAAAGGAAGAAAAAGAAAAGAAAAAGAAAATAGCGCCAAGGGAATGAGAGAAGAAAATAACTTGCAGATTCAGTTGCTGTCTATCAGTTTATGTGGAACAGGACGCCAACACTATATATATATATAATAGTATATAATGGATATAAAATGCCGAGAATATTTTTTTTTTTCGTTTCTTTTAATTTTAGGAACGTCGCAAGAGGGGCGATTTATAGCTATTTACAAACCATTCGATGGCAGGTGATGAAAAAGCTTTGGCGATGACGAGATCAGGCTCTGTTTTATATCCGCGTAAAATTACGTGTCATGTATATCTAATATTACATGCTTTATATTATACTTGAAGTAGAATGTTATAGGCTGGGTGAAAGATTCATGGAAGAAAAAACGAGAAGCTGAAAGGCTGTTGAAGCAGTTGGCGGTGACTCTGATTCCAAAGTCCCCTCCGTTTTTGCGACGATGCAAAACAGGGATCTGCAACGCGTGAATTTGGTTTTTAATAAGAACGCCGTAAATTTTTCCCGCGCATCGTCTTACGAGATGGGGAAAATCGCGCGGCGACGTTTACCTACTTTGGCCCTTTGTCCGGGCCGTTGGATTTTATCGTTATTCTGAAACCGGAATTCTGTAAAACGACATTTCCGGCATGAGCCGGGTGATCTCATCCAGGTCGCCTGTCGACTGACACAGATTGCTTTAAATTAAACCAGAGGGTCGCGTGCTTTCACCCCGAAAATTTGAGCCCCCGTATTATACCCTGTATAACGCATGTGAACCCGAGGCATCCCGGGTGGGGCCCTTTTCCCTGCTTCGGATCTCCGAAGGGTCGTCTGATTTACGGCTTAGAAAAGATTTTTCGCCATTTAAAATTTGATGGTAAACGTCCTCCAAACCTCGGGCAGGTTACGTAACGAGAACGGACGGGGACTAGATGTGAAGGGAAGTAAACTCAAGGATGGAGCTAAGGAAGTGCAGGAAAAGTGAAACCGATATGGACGAAATGCGCGAAACGATGGTTCCTGGTCGCTATACTTTCTTCTTCCCGCTTTCCTTCCTTCCCATAAATGATCCCTTCATCTCGGAACAGAATACAACCATCGATACTCCGAGCCCTCCAAGCAGCAGGAAAAAGGGCACGTATAAGTGGCGTAGCCTTATGACGACTGGTCTGCTATTGTAAATGGGCTCGGGTCGTCTCTTCAGGTCCTCGAACCATTTGCGATAAAAACCAGCGTTGTGGAGTCTTCCGATTATGGTGTTCAGTCGTGGTTGGAAAGGTGAACCTGCCGGGAAAGAAATGGTTCCCTCTCAATTACGTCAAGGTGTACTTGTGAAAAAAGGAAACTAAGGTTTTGTTCTGCGAGTACAAAAATGACTTCCACTTCGAGTTTTTTCCTAATTTCGTCACATAGCGAAGATGGGTATAATACCTAACATTAAAGAAACACTTGTTAAAACACCAGAATACTTTGATATCGTGAAAGACGATAGCCAGAAGAGAGGAAAAAATATGGAGAGAAAAAGGAGTGCCGTCTCCAGGGCTTAAAAAGCTTCGCTTCACCCTTTGCAATCGGATAGGCCAGGTGATATTTTCTTGGGCAATCCGGAACCACGTGCAGTCCGATCACGGTGCTTCCCTCGAGCAGAGCACTCTGCTCACGTTCAAGGAATCCTGCGTCCCGAGTATGGAAAACGTGCCATTCGATCTCCGAGCCGTTATTTAGCGTCAGCTTGGCCTGAAGATTCCGCAGCGTTGACGGCTCGTCGTCGGCAAATACGTCCGACAGCAAATTTGGATAGTTGGTCAATACCTTCAGTCCTACAACGAGTCAGAATCAATCATCGCTTCTACGTCACCCTGCTTGAGATAGAAAAACGCGTGAAGCTCCTCGTCAAGCTGTTAACAGTGTTTGTCCTTGTCAATATCGACGATGGACCAAAACTCCCAGGCCTATATAGAGGTCTGAGGTTTTTGGGATCTTCGTATTTCAATGGGCGTAATAAGATTGCGTTAAAATTTTAGTAAAATGAAAATTTCGGGACTTTATTGTTACCGCTACGATCGAGCTCCTCAAGGGTATCGATGTTCTTCAAGAAGGCAGGCTTACTGAAGCTTGAGGCGAGCTGGCTGGTGAAATACCCGCTGACAACCACTCCGAGTATTAGTCCAGAAGTGATATGAACTCGTTCGCTGACCCACTTCGCATTGGGTTTCATGGGGTAGAAGGAATAAAACACCCAGGAGGCGACGAAGTCTTGCAACCTGATGCCGGACCGAGACTTGACCGAAGTCTGATCTCTGGTCCGAGCGATGGTGAGACCGGTCACGATTACGTAAACCAGAGCAAGAACGGCGTTCCCAAAAGATATCAGAGCCCATGCAAGGGGGCTGAAGATCCTGACCATCATAAGGTACTCTGGGACCCGCGCTCTGCGTGGCACGATTACGCATATCTGGTCAAGGCTGAGGTAGGTCGTGTACTCGAGGTTATCGGTCCCGTAGTTCTTGACGAAGAACTCGTTGAAGGCGAGGTCGCTATGGTGGTAGGCGAGCCGACCGAGAGTTCCGGTGAAGGTGCCGTTCCAGAACCATCCGAACTTCTCTGGAGGCTCGTAGAGCTGCGGAGTAACGTTCATCCGGGCGCAGATCTCGAGCATGGAGTTCGCCTCGAGTCCGACGTACCGTCCGTCCTTCCACTGGAGTGTCAAGTAGGGAAACATAGCGACGTTGACTTCGTAGCCGGAGAAGGTCTTCCGTTTCTTCAGGGGCTCCACCGAGTCCCCGAGATCTCTGAGCGCCCCGAAGCCGCCCGTTTCGCGAGGTTTGAAAGGGTCGAAGTAAAGGTTCCTTCCTTTCGTCGACAGGACGACCTTGTGGACGTAGTTCCGTCGCCAGAGGAGGCTGCCCGTCGCCTTAAACTCCTCGGACGCTACTTCGCCGAGTCCTTTCGGTACGTAGACGATGTACATGTTGCCTGGTATCCAGGGGCGGTCTTCCGACGACCGAAAGAAGGTGGCGACTCTTTCGGCCGGCATACAGAGCAGGACGCAGGCCTGCCAACCGACGCTCTTCAGCGCTCTCAAGTTGTCGAAGAGCTCGACGGGCATTTTGTAAGCCTCGTTGACGTTCTGGAAGACCTTGGAGCTCAGCCAATCCCTTGAACCACGTTCTGCTATCACAGTCAATTTTCTGTACATGTAATCATCGCCGCAGAATTCAAGCAATCGGTTCAGTTTCGACTCGTATTCGGTGCGATTGTCCGACCCAAGGATCACCAAATCCGCTTGCGACTTCAGAGAACAAGTCGTTAGAAGGACGAGCAGAGAAATCACGCGACGTAGGGGGGAATTCATCGCGCGATTTTAGACTGCCTTGGATTCCACCTCTTCCGTCTTTTCTTCACTCCGTTCAATCACTCCTTATAATGCACGAATAGCCCCATCGACTCCATAAATAACCACTTTCACTCAACGGTTGGCCTCACTTTGTTCGCTTCGTTGCTGACGCGTTATAAATTATTCCACCTCTTGGAACGCCGATTTATCAACACCGTCTTTAACCCCATCATTTTTTCTCACATATATATATACATTAGGGTGGCACAAAAAAACCGACTATTGTTTTTTTTTTGAGTCTCGTGCGACAAAATATTAGTTTTTGATGTTTTTAGAGCCCACTCCAAAGGACAGCTCAAAAAAAAAAATTTTTAAGAGGCCGCTCCAAATTTTAAAAAATGTCAAAAATCGTCAAAAAATTAAATTAAAAAAATTATATTTTCAGTATTTTGTTTGATTTTTAATTCATGTCGTCGTGTATTGTTATCGATTCTTTCTTACTAAATTAAAGAAAAAAAATGTATGAAATTTTAATATGAATATTAAAAGGTCGCTCGAAAAGATCTAAAGAAATGCACCAAAAAATTGAAAAAAAAAATATGAGCGACCTTTCAAAATTCAAATTTTGAACTGAAACTTTCGGAAACTTATTTTTTTTTTGTCTATAAAATTATATCGTAACGAGAAAAAAAATTTAAAAAAAAAATCGATTTTTGACGATCTCTGACGTTTCAAAAAATGTGAAGTGACCTCTTAAAATTTTTTTTTGAACTGTCCTTTGGAGTGGGCTCTTAAAACATCGAAAACTAACATTTCGTCACACGAGACTCAAAATAAAAAAAAATAGTCGTTTTTCTTTGCGCCACCCTATTATATATATATACACACGATAGCAAAACGTAGTCTTTATCAATTTTACCGAAACACTGCTACTTTTTGTCACTATTCAATGCGGATGTTAGCGCCTTTTTTCAGGTTTAGACGAAGCGAAGTTTGCACGACGATTGAGAGATTTTGCTGGAACAATTCGATCGTATCTTCAGAGCAGTGGTTGAATCCATGTACTCAACATTCCCTCGGGAATTAAATTCCCGGTAAAACACGAACGATGCATCTGAGTCTCAGCCTCGATTCAAATCGATTTCAAACTCCCGTCGCACTTTACAGCAATTTGTAGAATCTCGGTGCACCAAAGGCGCCGACAGTGTATAGACAATCATCACGTGACAAACGATCCACGTATACTCATCGTCAGCTGCAATCATTCATCAGACCGCAATCCTGTTCATGCATCTCTGTCAGAGCACCGATTACATTTGCAGTTTTATAATCACACACCAGCCTGCATGTTCATGGGTATCGAGTTGCGTTTCTCCCTATAATTACTATGCAGATCAGCTACAGAAATCAGCGTTTATGGGTGTGTATAATAGGCGTACTATAATTGGGTCAAAAAGTTTTTGAAACAGAAGCGTTGTGAATATAAAGGTTTTAAAAGTCTCATCACTGATAAAGATATTCTAGTTGCATCAAATTGAAACTGCGTTTTTTTTTTTTTTTTGTATTTTAATTAAAAGTCTTTGAAATTTCCTTCTGAATCACGACGACCGTCTAAATTAGAATAATCGTTTTAACTGTCTTGAAAATTATGTTCGAAAGTTGAAAATTCAGTTTTTCCTCCAAGATTCTGTTTTCCTTTCCAAGATTCCGTTTTAGCCCCACAAGCAGTTATTAAGCTCCGAATGAGCTTCCAGATATATTAAACCGCAGGATCTGATTTTCTCGCCCTTGGATCCTTTGAGAAGCGAGCTTGACAGTCCCGAACAGTCGAGGCAAAGGCTCATATTAGACTGTCAAGAGTTCTCAGTGGTGAGTTGGTGACACGAGTTCCCTCCCTCGAATCTGCGGAACACGCACGACTCCATAATTTATATTCCAGTACACGCAGATCGACGTTTGCCCAATAACCCGTTGATGTTATTAAACTCTCGTTGTCTCTTCACTTTCGAATTTGCACGGCTTATCGGACTGCAAGCATCGTCGTATAGGCAGTGCCGGCTTTAGGGGTGGAGAACAGGGGCTGAAGCCGTTTTTAGGTAAGCATATAGCCAACAAATGGTTTGCAAAAGGTAAAAAAAATTACCCTCCAGGTGAAAAAAAAGTTCTCCCACTCCAGTTTGGATTATTCATCGATCCATACGAAAAAAGAGTATCGAAAATACCGATCTAAGGAGCTTTTCTACTGTCAAATTCTTGGAAACAAAAATTTTAGAGCCAGATTACCAAACATTGTAATCACATTGAGAATGTACTTGGTGTTGCTGGTGTAAGAACATGATTTAGTTTCTACAGCATGGGCATTGAAAAGTCAACTTGTTGTGGCAGTTTTCGTTCCGTAAAGTGACGCTTTATACGGCAGCGAACAAAGTTGCGGAATAAAGTCTTTATTCCGCAGTTTTGATGCGCAGTTCGAAGTGCGCATCCCAAACTGCCTTATAAAGTAGCTTCGTCGAACAGATCGCGACATAACCTCACTCTTCGTTTTGCTTTTCAATGCCCATACTGTAAAAAATATTGTATGTGGCATGCCCGTAAACGTTTTTTGGCTCGGATAATTTCAGTACTCGCTTTCGGCTCGCTTCCGGCTTGCCTTTAGCTCGTCCTGAAATCTTTATCCTTGCCAAAAAAACAGGCGGTTTACGGGCATGCTACATAAATAGCTATTATTTCGTTTCTTGTATGTTACCATATCTACGCGTATATTCGTTGACATAATAATATTTGTCTCACAATAAATTATGGAAACACCATAGAAATGAAAATTGTTTGAAAAATAATTTGAGTCCTTTCACTTCTTCGTCCCCGTAGGACCTCCACTCCTTTAAATTCGCCCCTGGAGTTGTTATACATATATACGGATCGCAGACGCGGATGATATGAACCCGGATAAGAAGGGCTGCGTTCGCATTCCCGCCATAATTATACAACAACCACTAATCCTCCCTCTACTACCACCCTCACCGCTAGCCCAGCGATATTATCATTCTAATTCTAGTCCTCGTCGAGTCGCGCAGAATTTCAGTCGAGACATTTGATCCAGGTTGTGGATGATTTGTGTTTGCTTAAAGGTGATTTGCCGCGTGTTTATTGGACCCTACGCACCCGTGGGTAACGAGCTCTGAAGTCAAGTTGATGTCTGTCACTGCTCGATGGGAAAGAAATTTGCTGCCCCGTAAATTCGGGGGAAAAAGAAGACGAAGAAGAAGCAAAAATAATTAAAAAAACAAACAAAAACTCGCTAAAAAAAAGAAGGGAATTTGTTTATTACTTTTTTCTTTCTTTCATTCATAATTTATTCCCGGTACTTGAATATCGAATGGAATTTTTTATCCGCGGTTTATTGAATCGCCGCAGGATATAATATATTCCTTGTGATCTTCATTCAATCTTGTTCTCCGTCTTTCGGTTAACCGCATATCACTTATCTCGATCCTTGAATCCCGTGCAGCCTCTGCTCGTAACTAAATTCATTTCACTAATTCATTCAATTTGCTGCCGATGTTTTCCGCTAATCTCCACTCGGAAATGCGATTATTATTTCAAAACTGAGCGTTGATTACGTAATGAGATTACGTCGAATGATCGGTTGCAGGTTGGGTGTGATAATTATCTACAGGGAAAATTCTAATTAAGTCTTGGAGAACTTTATCAATTATTACTATAGCTTTTGAAATATTCTCGCGCGAATTTCTTGGCACAGATTTATGCGCTAATGGAACCAGGTGGAACATTCCGTCGTGCACTCTTGGCTCTTTGACTGATCTTCGTCTCATAGTTATGCGCTAATTACTTAGTTTCGTATCTCTATCCGACGTAACAAATTAGCTCTGCATCAGAAACTAGAATCCCTGATCAAAGACTCGCGATCATTTAAAATTACGAAGCTAAGACGTTGCGAAGTACTTTTTAGTGCTCATTTTTTATGTTATTCATACGTTTTCGAGACAAATTTATAACTCATATTTATATTCGACGATTTCGTCGAAGCTTTATTAGCCATGAAAAAGTGACAAAGTCTCTAGTTATTGAAACAACTACTATACCAGCAATATTTATTCGACTTTACGCAAGTACAGACAGTATTTGGAAGAATTTCGTGCAACTTCGGTTGTTTCCAATTTAAAAAACCAACCACGCGCGCACATCGCCGAGAATTTTTCCAATTTCCGCACGTGTTCACTTTAGGTTTCAATGAGCGAATGAGCTTCGGCATTTGTGATCCGGTGAGTTTGAATTGCTTGAATTTAATTTTGTTATCGGAAAAAGTTACTCAAAGGTCTCTGGATCGCTGGACAAAACCGTATAATATTGTGTAACGTTTAAAGTTTACTTTGAGTGCTTTAAACAATAAGGTTAAAAAATACGATTCACTTTGCATGTTTCTGTTTATGAATACGGATTTTCAATTTGTTTCAAACAATTTTCAGATATTTTCCATTCTGTGGCAAAACATGTACGAATCGTACGCGGTACAAAACAGCAACAAAAATGAATAAATAATCAATTTCAATATCTACATAATTTTCATATGTTTATTACGAAGTCGAAGAGGTTTTACCTCCTTTTCTTCTGAGACGCTGGCAGCACGTAGCTATAAATAAATAAATCGTATAATTTAATAAGACGCGACGAATAAGCAGAGAAATGAAAAGCTTTTCATTGTCAACGTCGGAACTTAAACGTCATGAATTTTTTTTTTTTTTTTTTTTTATGGACTCTTCGGCCAGGAATTTGAAAGTTTTTGTCCGACCTTTTGTTTTTGTTACTCCCAGTGTGAAAATGAGGCGGTAAACCAAATAACTAGCTTATTGCCACGCCGTTTATTTTCCAAAAGTTATTGGGCTGTGTCTTTTTACTCGAAATTCGTTATAGTTTCAAACATTTTCCGAAAGGTCGAATCTCGCGAGTATAATCATACGCTAACTCGCATTCGATGATGAGCCAAAAGCTCGTTATTTTCAAATACTCCAGAGCAAATATGTATATAGGATGGTGATCTAGCGAGAGAAGGAAGATTGAGGTTTGACCGAGTCTGAATGATGTGTACTGAACACCACTGCGTGAGCTGGAAGCTTCTCTATTCGGAATTTCGGAATTACCGAAAGCCTAAAAAGTTATTTACAGTTCTGTAGTTATGTGGGAAAGGGTGGGGCAAAGTGGGCCCCTTAAAAAAATAATGCCTGAAATCAGAATAAAATATTTTCTTTTCATATATGAACAATTATTTTAAATTATTATCTAGCTTTCTGGAGAAAAAGGAATCATAAATTCAAGTTCAGAAATTTTTTTTACTTTGACGAGTTGAGAGTAAAGCACAAATTGAAACGTTTCCAAATAATTCACATTTAATTAAAAGTTCAGGTGGGGCTAATTTAATCCCTTGTTATTTTAAAAATTTCAGGGGCCCACTTTGCCCCAAACTTTTTGAGATATCAAAAATTTTAAGGTGCCCACTTTGCCCCACACTCCCCTACGTCAAAATTTCGCTTCGTTGACTTCGCCGGATATGCTTCCGAAATTCACGGAAAATTAACCCCTTTCACCTCGTGTAATTGGATTGGATTTGCAGACCTCTGCTAACAGCTGCAGTTGCGTAATGCGGATTCATCTCTCCTCTGATTAACGAGCTCGAATTGTTCATCGGTCAGGCTAGACGCATTGCGAATGGCGTATTACCTAAATGGTTACGGCTAATCAAATCTCAGAATTATACATTCCCGTCGAATCTACACGCTTTTTGCCTTCAAGTTCATTTCTAATCGAATCTACACACTTTTTGAATCAAAGTTCATTTCTAATCGAAAGAGACCAAACGCATGTTAATTTGACTCTTGACCCTTTCAGTCATCTCAAAAATTTCCATGTCCAAGCCTTAGCTGGGTAATATTTGAAATGGTTTCATTCAAAATAGGCATTTAAAATGTAAATGACATTTTGCACTTAACACTTTAAATTTTCCCATAATAAAATTCCCATTTACTCATTGAAATATGTTTTTCAAAACATTTTCTGGTTTTCATTTTGAATGGATCTATATTGAAGAATTTTATCCAGCAGTGGCCTTTTCACGGTTTATTTACAATTTCAAATGATACTTGTTACTTCGTGTAATCCCGACAACCCCCGAGCAACAAGTTCCGGGATCAGAATCATCGAATTTTTACAGTTTTTTCGATTTTACATCCACCATACAAGATCCGCCATCTTGGATTTAGAAACTAGCAAATTCTAACTTCAGATTCGTGATCAGCGTCCCCAAAAACTCTCGAGTAACAAAATTCTGACCAAAGTATTGAGTTGAAAAATGTGTTTCTAAAAGGGTTAAACAAACGCTATCGAAACATCGAGAAAACTGTTGAACCTTATTCTTTTTACTCCAATTCGATTAATTTGACTGTACAAACGAGCAATAAACCCTGAAACCCTGAATCAAAAAAACTTTGTAATCGTCGGTTGAAATTTTTCGAAGTTTTCGGATCGAAATTGAAGCTTTTTTAATTCGTAACTTAGCGCTTTTAATTCAAGATCAGACGTGTTTTGTTTTTCCGCTCTCACACGACTCAGCATGAAATTGAATTGCTTGTTTCATTTCTTCCCTTTTTTTCTCCAGAGATTCGAGTGAAATTGGATCAGAGTTGAAATTTGGGCATCGCTGTTAGTTTCGAACACGAGTCACGTATCGATGGCGCGAGTTTCGAGCCAAGATAGTGAAACGCTTTCTTATTAGAAAATTAAATCGAGTTTTAACTTACAGTTGGTGATAATAATTAACCGAGAAATAGCGAGCCAAGGATTTCGCAATACGATGTGAATCGATCAACGTGTGGTGTTTTTCTCTATCTGCCAGGACGGATGCGGCATGCCAACACCGGAAATACCGTCTCATATCGCGTTGCGATACGAGACATCATGCTTTGCGTTACGAAATACGAACCTCCGATGCGTAGTTTCATCTAATGAGCCTTCCTTCGTCGAGATGTTATCGGTAATCATCTTAGATAAATTCATCTCAACTTTATTGTAATAATACAAAAATGATGTGGATTAAATTCATGGTTCATCTTAATCTAGACAAATCTACTGCCGTCCATGTTCATCTATTTTTTATCGTACAAAAACGAGGTAAACTGTGTTCTGAAAAACGTCGTCGTTTACATTCGGAGTCTCTGACTTAATTTTGCAAAGATGACTAATTCAATGAAAACGTTTTTTCCCTCCGACTCTACAATTAGCAAAACAAAGTATTTTTTCGTGATTGGTAGACAAAAATAATATCTCTTTCGCCGGAGAAAATATCTTTCATCTTATCTAGATGAATTTTTATATGAATAACCTTATCTTCATCCAGATAACGATACTCATTACCTTGTAGAGCACTGAGTGTCCGTAGCAAGGGTCGCGTTCCATGTCTGTCCGTATCGAATAATCGATTATAGGTCGGTTCTCGCTGAAATATGTTGGCACACGCGAAGGTGACGACCTTCGAGTAAGCCTATTGCATACATACACGAATGGAGATGGTGAACGCAGTTGGTGATGAAAGGAGATTTGATCCCGGCAACCTAAAAAGCTTTCGATCCTCCTCGAGTTATCCTTGCAATGGATTTTTTTTTCTCTTTCCGCAAATATGAGTCGTATTTCATTGACCAATTTTTACATTTTACGAAGATCTCAATAATTTCAAACGATTTGAACGTGATGCCGAAAGATTTTATTTCCAAGGATCCTGATTTTTGAAAAAAAAAAAAAAAAAAAAAAACACTTGAAATGATTTCAATGATTTTTCAGGATTTTAAACGATTTCATCTACTTTGTTACATTCGATGTTTATTCAACCAGACACGCAAGTAGAATATTGAAATGTTATCAAACCGAAGATTTCTACTCTGGAAAATAAATCGAGAATTAAGATATTGGAAACGAAATATTGCTTCTAAAAAATTAACTAAAATCAAGTGTATAAGCTGGTGTGAAGATATTCCGATTGGCTTCTCTTCCGGAAAGATTTTTGTATTCTTGATTGTATACGTTTTTTATTTGTAGGCGTACAAAAGCGATTGGCGACTGACTACACGCTGGGCAATCCGAGAGGATTTTCGTGTCGAATTCGAATGCGCGATTTCCCGTCGAGTGTGCCATTATTCTTCGGAAAAAGAAGTAACGGAAACAATGACTTGCGAATTTTGTGCTTTCATCCTGCTGCAAACCAGTCGGTCCGATATTTGAACATTTTGGTAAAATTGTCGAAACAATTTCAAATTTCATTAAGTATTTCAATGAATCATTTCATTAGGTTTGTCAGATAGAGTATCCAAAAAAAAAAATTGACACGCATTTTTTCTTTTTCAATTCAATGTTCATTAACAAAGATAAAACAGTTTGAGATTGACGCGTGACGTCGCAATATACATGAATATAGATATACTACAATGTGAAAATCCTCTGTTTGAATTATTCCACTTATTATTATTTCCTGCCATATTAAATCAATGCGCAGAATAGTTGTCAAAATATTTTTAAAATCATGATCCAATATTGGATCCTCTAAGCATTTATTCTTACACGTAATTTCTGACCAAATCGTAGGTACATCTCGGTTTCTCAGCACCGCATAAACTTTCTAAGCTTACAAATTTCCAGCTATCCAAGCTTTGTGAGGTGGAAATCGAAGCCAAAAAAAAAACCATTAATCTTTCCTTTCGGGGACGTGGTCGTTTCATCACGCTGCCCACCAGCTTCCCTGCGGGTAGAAAATACCTCTGTTTACTACAGTGATCGAGTTGTAAGACAGGAAAAGCATGAGTTTCTCTTCAGGCTTACCAGATTTTGCCCGACTCAGTTCTTACCTTACGTCTATGGAAAACGTTTGAACCGTCAAAGTGATCCACGCGACGATTAGTCTTCTGACAAAAGATTTTCTACAAAATTTACTTTTTATTCAAAATGATGATTTCAATATGACTAGAAAAGTTTTTTATTTAACAAAGATAAAAGTGAATCATAAAACAAAGTGGAAAAAGAAAATATTTCTACCGCGTGACTGTTGAAAACCTCGTTAAAAGGTAGACGAAACTCATTGTTTCAGTTCTGCGCAGCTAGACGTGCGCAGTTGCAGATTTTTCGCGGCGAGTAGAGGGCGCCACGGCTGACTACTCTGGAAGACTGGCGAACTTTTCTGGTTGATGAAAATATGCGAGAACCCAGAGCCGGGCAGCAATTCCAACGGATGATCCGGGCATCAGGTTGAGCCTGATCGTCAAGCGTCAGAACGAGAGTAGACGGTGATGAGATTATGAAAATTTTGCCAAGAAAGCAGGAGGAAAAATTCTCTGCTTTCCATTGCAGAGACATCTTGTGATAAGATTCGTGATCCTGGCGAGAAGGTTTGACCCAGATGAAGAGACGGAGATACGCCACCGAAAATAAGTCGTGCAGGAATTATTCGAGGACGTTTGAATGGCCGTTGAGAGGCATCTGCAGGGAGAAGAGAATGTGCAAAGTACCAGCCTCACTACGTTATCCGAGTATTCATTAGCCTGCGAGGAGAGTTGATGGGCTGAAAGAATGGCCGTAAATAAAATGATGAGGTGTAGGAGCGGCGACAACTAATGCGGCTATAAAACAAGCCAGTGTTATACCCGGAATTCCCGAGACCATATCCTTGCTAAGGATGACGTAGATTTCTTGTGGATATATTTCCCTCATACGTGCCGAACAAGTTTTTCAAACCCGAGTCACGGGCTGAAAAAACTTCTCAGAGTTATCTAGTTTAGACAAAGTACCGATTACTTCGATGATGTCTGTCGAGACTTTGTTATGGTGTCTTGCGCAGTTCGTACCGACTTTTAATTTCCTATGAGGAGTCAATGCTGGTTGACAACAGGAATTAATTAACGTTTATTCGAAGAGAAATGCTTTGCAATTTGAAGAAAACCTTGAACTTGAAACCACACTCTTCGTAGAAGCATACTTTTCAAAGTATGGGTCATGGTTAAAAAAAAAAGTTAAAAATAAAGACCCTCCACATATCAGGTTACAAGCTCCATCCACGCCCTGGCCAAGGAACACACAGCAACTTATATATAATCGAATAACTAAACGAACTGAACCGAAACTACGTCTGAAATCGTGGATATATTATAAGTATACTTAACCTAACTGGACCCAGAACTCTGAGGAGAAAGCAATAGTGGAAAAATGGATGAAATTAGATACTGGCCGGTACTGTCATCCTGTTCAAATTGCGGTCTACGAATCTGATTATCGTGATTCGAAAATTTCATGGCATCAAGTCGATGCAAAACCATTAAAGAAAAGAATGGAAAGAGTAGCAGAGAAAAAAAGATCGATAGATTGATAGATAAGATAGATAGAGGATAAAGGATTATTGCTTTATTTATTCATACCACATATAAAAATTATTGTAATAACACACTTTGTTATACCCAACGAGCAGAAATTTTCGAAGAGTACTTATCAGAAATATACAAACAAGTGGATGTTTCATTAATTAACACAAATATTCACCACCATCTTGACTTGGCTTGACGTCTAGGAAATAGATCGGCGCCTACGCTTATCACCGCGGTAGTCACGACCAACTGCAAACGGAAAATACATTTTTCAGTCAAGAACTGTAAGCAAAATATAATTAAATTCTCGTCGGATAAATTCCTCATGACTTAAAAATTCCTGAAGATAAACTTACCGTCAGGATTGAAGCGCGGAAAATCGGCTGGAGATCTATCCCATCGCACGGAGTTGCCGACGTGAAATTTAGTAAACCCTTCAGTATCGGAATCGTCGTCGGCATCATCTCCATCCGAATCGTCTTCCTCATCAGAATAATCGTATTCCTCATCATCGATATAGTCGTCATACTTTGTTGGGTACTTGCGCTTCTGTTCGTACTTTTCAACCTCATCACGACCAGCGAATCTGACATCGTCTTGCACGTCGTCTGACTTCTGTAGTCCAGCGTAACCTTGTCGACGGGTATCCTGCAGGAAGTCTTCGTCCCTGTCCGCATCCCCGTAGGCGCCCTCCTGAGGCAACAAATCATCAACCGGCCGCTGTGCAGACATGTACTTGGAATCACCGTAGCCGTAAGGGTAGAGCGATTGTGGAATCGGCACTGGATTAGAGCGCCAACCTCTCCTGGACGCGTCCCATTCCTGAACTCCGCGCCGAGAACGTCCTTTGGGCTCCTTAAAACCCCCAGGACGAGCTATCGCACCGACGAAAAGTACGGCAGTGAAAGCGAACACCGCGACGAAAGTGACCCTCATGGTTGTATTTCAACTTTGATACCGATGTGTGATCGTGCTTGATCGAAACACACGGAGGAACTAATTGCGCAGCTACTTGGGCGTGGATTTATACCATTTGTCGCAGGAAGCTTTGCGGCTGTGTTCTCAGAGTCTTGGACTCACGTCCGCTGCGGTTTCGTCCAATCATTAGAGATAAGACTGCATGTGAAAGAAACCTGGAGTTTTCGTCGAATGGAGTGGAACCTTTGCATTCTTTGTGGAAAAGACTCGCATTGACTTGACCATCGTTATTTCGTCATAACGGAATCGTGTCGCCCAATTTTGCCAAGTACGTAAATGAGCTTGCAGGCAGCTATACTCGAACGTCAAAACGGTATGTGGTTTTCGTTATGTCAGCTTGTCGCCATGCGGATGCTAAAACCGCAGGCTTATCTAGAGCATTGCAATGCAGAGAAAAACCGGTAGAAAGATTCCCCCTGGATTTGAAACGGATGCAGTATTCATCAGAGTTTCAAATCGACCAGGTTCGTTGCGAATGTTATTGCAGATTTCAATGATCCATGAATTGTTGATAGATTCATACAGGTATACATTGAAAACGTGTCCAAGTAGCTGTAAGAACACTGGTGGGTTGGCTCGGTCCATTGAAATTCTCAACCACACCAGAGACATTGAAGTTTGTCCCATTAGCCACCAAATGTCGGCTGGGCAGGTATTTATATACCTTTGGAATTATACGATTGCTGTGGATCTAAGAAAGTTGAAAAACCGTCTCGTCATCTACGACAACTCTTAAGCGGCTTACCTCATACTTCTGAAGTCTAGTGTATAAATAAAAATACCTATTCATCGTTGAGAAAAACATCTAAGCCTTCAACCAGCTTCGCTATTGGATCGTTAGATCGCCTAGTCGTTCATAATTTCCAGTCGAATAATCCGTGGACTTCGGTCTTAAACCTTTTGAGTTTGAGAAAGCTGAGCTTTGACCAGAGTAAGTATTGAATATGGTGCCTGAGACGTTAATCGGCGAGTCCTTATCCTCGGCCTCTGGTACAATGAAATTCGATCTGATTTTCAGCTCTAGTCTGAACCATGAAAGAACTTTTTTGATTTTGATGATTTTTTCCTGTCCTTCTATGCATTAAATGGTACGTGGAAAATAGATAACGTCTAAAAGTGACGTGGCAGGTTACTGTGCGATTAGAAAAAATGGCTCTGGCTTACCCCTGAAACCCAAAACAGATCTGATACTGACTTGCTCGGTGCAGAAGGTGTTGTGATGATCGATATTCAGGGGATCTTCGACGCTCGATCAAGCAGTTGTTTTGAATATTATCTTCGAATCCTGAGCCTTGGTAAAACCGGAAATCTAGGAAAACAATTCTCGGAAACAAAGTTAACCACAGACCAGACAGAATATAAATAAATACTCGTTGGTTTATAGAGATTCTATGCTACTGGAGTCTCGAGCCGTTGTCGTCGTTCAGAAAGGCAATTTGAACGGCATATTCTTGTAAAAAATCGAAATGACATGTTAAAAAAATGGTAAATAAGTTGTTGATCTTGACGCTGTTTTGTTGGCAGTAAAACACTCCATTTCCGATCCTCGGTAGCGAGAAGTAAACAATCCTTTCTCAGGGTGTGTACAAAACAATATCGCTTGGATCTCTCTCTCTCGTAGAAATTGTGCGTGCGTTGCACAGAGTAATGATGACCGATTGCGTGATGCTCCGAACGAAACGATCCTCAGCCACGAACGGTAATTCGATTTGAACTTATGCGAATTTATAACGTCGGCTTCGAGCACCTGTCGCGTGGCGAGTGATAATTTGATCTGAAAAAATGCCCTCAGAGAGCCAGACGCGATGCTTCGACAGTAAAAGTGACAAATAGCTGTTACTTTACGTTAATGAAAATTGTATCTAACAAGAGGGATACACAACGTGGTGGGATGATGCGAAAATTCCAACCCTACAAAATGGGGCTCACATATCATCGGAGCTTACCCTCGTTTGTCCTCAAAACCACGTCCACCTCAGCGACAGCAACAGCTGCCCAACGGAGATGATAGCGCCAATACCAATGGCGAGTGAGATATATCGTGACACTGCGTGTTATTATTATAAGAACAGGACACTTTGGTCTGAGTGTAACGCGGAGGCATCGAAAGAGGAGATCGAAGACTGGGAAATAAAACGAAAGTAGCTTTCCTGAAGGTAGCTTCTGAGCCCCGCGTTCGACACTTGTGATTTATTTCGCACCCTCCCATTGCAGGTCGATGCTAATGATTTATTACCCCTTCAGACACTGGATGGACTCAGATTTTTCGAAGCCACTGGTTCCCGGCATCAATTCCAATCAGGCAGTCGCGGAAAGGAACCATAAGGTTACCGCAAGCTGGAAGATCACTTCAACATCGTGTCTCATGCTTCGGCTGATTCGAACATCTTTGTAGGTTTTGCACTGATTCGTTACGGCATTTCAAGGCTTGTCAATAAGTTTGTACTTAATGTTACTACAGAGTTACCAGTCATCGCATTATCAAACTTCCTGACGTACGTAATATACCGATATGTATGTACCAGCATGTGCGGCTGGATGCGATAAGAGACTGATTGGATGTTTATTTTAAAAAACGTAGTGTTTTATTCTGGGCTGCCTTATCTGCCAACAATAAGCTCTCGACCACAGCGAACGCGTCGCAGATATTGAATGGTATTGAGAATCGCCGAAAATTCTCGTCATTGCTCAGTCTCGAGATATTTTCGTTACTATCCCAGACGTAAGCAGCCCTTGAAATCTGTAGTAGTAGGTACACCGACAGTCCTCGGCGAAACCTTTCTAAGACCTCAGCGTTTTCATGATATTTCCCATGTTTTTGAAAATAAATTTTACGTAAAATCTGTCTGAATCTCGTGCTACCATTGAGAGAATTGTTTAGCTATCCGAAAGGTTTGAAAGTCCTCGAAACTGTCCAATAAGAATCGAAATTTGAAACGATCAATTTTGGAACCCTCGAAATCCCAACGAAAATCTGATACAGATCAACGAACTACAAAAGAGGAATAAAAAGATTGTATCGATGATCAGTTGAGTGCGGATAAAAAATCTTGGTCTGAAAAAAAAAAAAGATCATCAAAAATATGGGATAGTGGATTGATTCTTCTCGGGCAGATCGAGGGTCCTTATTCTCGGGAAAGGAGACGACGAATTGATTTGAACGTCAGGCACGTAGAAATGGAGAACTCGAGTGAAGAAAAAATGTCAATCTGGACCGGCCGAAACCCGGTGGACCAGAGACACAGCGCAGGTTTCCCCGCGCTAGAGAAGAGAAGAGCAGAGACGAGACGAAAAGCGTCGAGCAGAGTTTACGCCAGTAGCGTCGCGACGCTCCGTCAGTGATCGTCTCCTCCCCCGCGACAACTTTCGAGAGTTATCACGGATTTACCTGTTGCGACGATCCGTTCTGCGTCATTCAACCTCGCGCTATGCTCGGCTGACATCAGGAAGAAGTGGAAAGTGGCTTTCCAGATACGCTAAAAGAGGATCAACACTTGTGAATAATTATTACCGCACTAATTTTCGGTTTTGGAATGGACCAGATGAAGAGGAGGAAATTGCTGGGCTGAAGGACCTCTGCACATGTCCATGGACAAGGCTACAAATTTGTTGCTCGGATCTTCGGAACATGGAAGTTAAAATTGCGCCGATTTGAAGTCGAGGTCAACTGATCATAAGCTGATTGACAGAAGAAACACCGGAATTCAATTAGACCGATTGTTAGTTTCGAACAGAAATGGAAATGGAATCGGTAAACTTCGAGTGACGATCGAGGGTGAATTCAGATGATGGGAAAAGCAATGGAAGTTGATCTTCCGCGGAAGGACACTCAAACATGAACCACAACGGTAAGTCGGACATCCTTTGCTTCAGACTTCAACCAATTATTTTAAAGGTTCCTTCGAACATGTAAGCATATATAGAACAACACAAGCGACTTATATTATTAGTGTCCAGTTTGTATCATGAGAAAGAGTTTTAGGGCCAAGGTAGGGTGAAATTTATCGATCGCTTGATGTAATCCGCCACTAATCGAGCGTAATTTGTTTACTAACCATTCATTCTCGTGGCCTAATATTTGTCACAGAAATAATGCCGGTTGATTACGTTCCGTTTAATCATGGCTTATGGATGCTTTTCAACCGCGTACAGTCACGAATACCGATAACTTACCGACGATTCTTCGTTTCCTTAAAGTCCTATCGTCCACATTATCGTACAACGAATTAAAATCTGCACGCATCAATCGTTACTTGATCAATCAGTCGAGCGATCAAAAATGGGTAATCAAACGCTGATTTTTACCCTCTCGATTAATTTCGTTAAGCTTATCTCGCAATTTGGAAAAAACACACACAAAAGGGTTCAAATTTGTAGTTTTCCGAATTCCAGGTGTGGAAATTCGCCTCGCCAATCAATTTGCGACAAAAATTAAATTCGAATCTTCTTCGAGTTGAACTGTTAAAAAAAAGCTCAACCTCCTTTGGTGTTACTCTAAGACTATAAGAAATAGAGAAAAAGGGGCCGGAAACTAGGGCGAGAAAACGGATACCGTTCAGTCGTCTTGACAGATGAAAGAATGGTCGAAAACATATAGTTATATACTCTATTCCATGCCTAGGCAAAATAAATTGCCACACGTACTCGTATAACATATTTCTCCTCTCTCCTTATTGCTTATCATTTATTTCCTTTCGCAATATCTCTTATCGCGGCAGCGAGTAGTTGCCAAAGTGTGATAAAAGTAGAAAAAAAATTATGCGGACTAAAACAATAGAAAAAAAAAAAAAAAAAATATCAACGAAAACAAAATGAAAAATAAACAAACAAACGGAAAACTTTTTTCACCCCACCGCGCATACGCGTATCAATAACACCTTATCTCGAACGTTTTGTAAATTTTTTCGGCGAATAAAATATTGTTGCACATACACGTTATATATATATATATATATATATGTGTGTGTTTACACGCGCCTAACGGGCTTTCATATATTATTATTATTATTATCAAAAATATTGTTGTTGTTGTTGTTGTTATTATTATTATACATTAACCCGAAATTTCTGCTGCTTGTATGCGATTATCGTTTAAAACGAAGGATAATAAGAAGAATTTGTAAGAAAAAAAAATGGATGAAATGAAAAATATGAGACGAAAAAGGGAGAAAAAAAAATTAAAAAACAACACCATGCGCAGACACGAGCAGCCATAAATAATTCTGAGGCTTTAATCGCGTCGTCGATCAGTTCGGTGCTCCGATATATGTATACATGTTGGTACGCGATCGGATCCTGTTTCTTTTTGCAATATCGTGAAACGACGACCCGCCAACCGATACGATACGCAAGGGCTGTCCTCCAAGAGCCGCGCAGGGGCTTTGCTATACCTTATCGGCGTAATTACTTGATAAAAAAAATATGTCGATGTCGGCAGAAGTTGGTTAGGCTTCAGGTTATACGTGTGACGCGATTCTGATCTCTATCGTGAAAACGTTGAGATAAACCGCGATAACCTGTGGCACGTTGTGCTATATTTCGTTATAATTTGTCATCAAAGCTTTATAGGTAAATGCTACCATTCTTTCGGATATGATAATTGTTAACAATACTTTGTTTGGTGGATTTTCATAATTATCTATTGTGATCTCCTAATCAACTCTTTCCTACTTGGCAAACTCGAGCGCGCAATATTTATGGTATATTTCTTGTGAATTAAGGCTACCGAATTAAGTAAGAATATTCGATGCATCGATTAATCGGGTCTGAAAAATTAATCGAGTTATCGATTATTTAGTTTTTATTTTTTTTATTTTTTTTTTTGTTTGTTTGTTGAAACGGTGCATTTAAAACCAAAATTACGTAAATTGCAGTCTATGGTCTTAACGGAGGAAACATTTTTTTTGTAATTTATAGTTTGATTGAAAAAATATTTCTTCAATATAAGATGAAAATATTCATTTCTCTTTCACTGACTATATCAAATACATACACACTAGATAATAATTGATACTCTATAATTACATAAATTGATATTGTATTGCCTCGTTCATGCGAGTAAGGAACAAAATCCGATTTTTCAGGATTTTTATCATTCTAACTCAATCGTAATGAAACTCATCGGAATCAATTACAAATCGAAAAAAAAAAAAAAAAAAAATTTCTCCCTACGTGTCGACGATTATAATAGTGCACTCTTTAAATATTATTTAATATTATACATTTTTTTCTCTCTATAAATGTAAATAATCACACGCCGCAATAGAATTTCTTTTCACTTCTCTTCGAAGCCTTTTACGAACACGATTATATCAGTAATAAAAGAACATGTAACACGCAATGCGGTTAACACGAGCAAAGAATAGACTTAACCTTATATCCGTTTTACTTATTCTGCGTATAAACCAAGCCTCGCATGACGTATTATTTATTATATTATATGTATAAAGTAACGTGAATGTCGGAAGAAGAACTGTAATTTATACCAAAAAAAAAAAAAAAAAGAATAATAATAATAAAAAGAAAAACCCCCGTAAAAAGTAGAATATTTTCGATGCAAAGTAAAAGATTTGAATCGCGTAAGAATATTTTTCGGGAAAAGAAAAATTGATTCCTTTGTAACAAATGTGAAAAAAAATGTCTTCGAATTTTCTTATCCGGTTTGGAATAAAGCCTCGCACTGACGAATGCAATTTTATATCGCTGGTAAATAGTCGCTCGTTTTATCTGAATATTGTATCACGTAGATACTGTACATAATAGCTTCACGTCGCATCCCGCTTTGAAATGGCGGGCAATTTGGGATCATATATCCCATGAATAATGGGGAAGAGATGTTACCGACTCGTGTTAAGAAATTTTCTCGGCACTCGCACGCACGTCAGTCTTTCGAAAATTCACGGGACGTGTAGTCAGGGCAAAAGTGTGTCAAAGACAAAAAACCAACAACGCAACGAAAGTTAAAGAGAGTAACCGCGAAGCTGTTGCTGATGAAATTGAATCTTACTCTGCGATCTAGTCCAGAGATATCGTGCTAACTGCAAAAAAAGCCTTTTTTTTAAAAGTGCTCCCGAAGATCAGCTTTAGCAGCTTTCAAAATAATTATTTTTACAACTAAAAAGTGTTAAAATACGGTTAAAAATTACCATAATATGGATGCAAATTTTTACTTTAATAAATTAAAAGATCTTCTCAAGAAAAATTCTTTACAAATCAATCCCTTCGGGCTTCCTGACTGTATGCAATCCCTCACTCGGTAATGAAGGGTTGATGGTAATTACTGAATTGGTTTTGTACTGTAGCGTTAGCCATTTGTTGACCGAATTTCACAGGCGTGGCTGACGTTAAATTAACGTCGTTCCAAGTCTGTTACGCTTCTGGGAATCCCATTTTCGATGGAAATTCTGTCTCCGAAGGAAGTGATCGATTCTAACAGGAAATGCCTGTTGCTCGCCAACTGAACGCCTTCCTCTTAACCAACCGATCAGCCTTATAATATAGCTGAACCACACGAATAAAAAATTTAGCAGAAACCCATCGAGTCAAATATATAATCTCAAAAAAGCCTGTGATTTTGAAAAGAAATTTCAACGAGACTCAATTTCAACTTTGAATACCTGATGATAAGATCAAGAACTTTGAATAAATCATATTATCCTATTTTAGATAATATTTTTTCGGATTCTGATAAAAAAAAATACATCTTTTTGTTCGTCAATAAATTTTCTACAAATCTTATGAGACATGGTTTTATTCTTTAGCTTTTCGGTTTCATGTGATCGTTATAATTTACAGATAAAAAAAAAAAATCTGTCATTCAGTACGAAATATATATGTTGATTTCCGAAGAATTTATATTTACAAATGAAATAAGCTGTTGTTCCCAAAAATCGGAATAATAATATGAATTTTTCCGTGAACAAAAATGGTAGAATAACGTGATTTTCCAGTGTAGTTAATATGACGATGTATTCGCAGTTGCATTAATTGAATAATGTTAGTTGGATGTAACTAAATTAGTTTGAATGAAATTTTTTACACTTTCTTATTGTATCAGATATTTGATTCGAAACTTTTTTGGCCTGACTTTACTTTCGACGAATAGAAAACGAATAAAAAAAAACAAAAAAAAAAAAAAAAAAACAAAACAAGAAACTAAATCAGCACCGTGATTCGAAGCGAATTGATTGATTGCTAAATCTTAATTGATCCCAAAACATTGACTGAGGATTTTCGACGACTTGAGGAATTTCAATTACGACTCGAAGTGAAGAAAAGAAACCGTGAGATTAATTATTCAGCAATTTCGAGTAGCTCTGGAACAATCCTGGTGAAATCCGCCGCAGGCATTCATCAGACTGACAGCTTAAAATTCTCTGTTAACTGACAATGAAATTCGACCGCCTCGTAACTTGAAACTCCCCATGAATATAGATGGCAAATCCCGAGTATAATTTAAAAATAAAATTGCAGATAAATTACAGATCATTATAGCAAATCGTTTCATCGGCAAATAAATCTTTTCAGCAAATCATCCCTAAGGATAAATTTTCTTCCTTGCATTATACAGCTAATTCTGTATAAAGTTAGCACGTAAACGTATGCGAGTTAAATAATCGTCTTGATTATAATTAATAAAATTTACCCTCGATGCGGAGAATATTTGAACGTTGTTGAAAATTCATGTCCAGCATGATTACATCAGAAAATTTGCAAACACACAAAATTTGGTGGAATGATTCTTTGAAGATAAAATTGCAGGCCTCGATTAACGTCGGTAAAAATTTTTGAACCCTGATTCGATCGTTTCGTCTCTCGCCTCACTGATTTTTATTTTCTTTATTTATTTATTTTTTTTATTTCATTTCAACGCCGCGTCCGATTCAATCATGCTTTTCCTCGCGTACATTTTTATACGCTAAAACGTGCGCATTGACAATTTTTGAGTGCCCCATTCGCAGGGAAATCGTATTTACCCGAGCTTTTAAGGTGCGTTGAGAAAGCCGGTAAATAAGCCGTCATTGAATCCGGAAGCTGGCTTCGAAATTCTATCAATTCACCAATAAAACATTGATTTTTCAGCTTCCGTATATAAATTGAAAATTTCTGACACTATGAAGCTTTTTTTTCATCGGTCCAAAAAGTTGTTTCTAATTTTTTTTTGTAAGATTGTATAAATTACAACGTGACTATCGAAGCGATCGCTGTTTCATTTTTCATTTCATACGTTCAACTCTTTTATTCATGAATCGTCATATTTATCGTATTTCTTTGCGTGTTACATATATATATATATAACACGGATTCGTTACACTGATGAATACAATATTACATTAATATTTGACGGTTGTTAAACGAGGTGAACGAGTAATGGGAAAATTTTTTCTTTACGGTGAAAATATGAGCTTATTTTCAGGACTTAAGAGAGCTTGCAATGAACGCGTAACGCATGAGAAAACTTGTCGCTATACGTTGCTTGAAAAGCTCCTTTCACAGCTTTCATTACCACGCGGGAAGAAACGTGTGAGGAAGAAAGGTGACAGAATCCGAAAGTATGTCCCAAGTAACATACTGAAATACCGTTTCAGTCTGGCGCCCCAAAAACATCTCGAGTGAATTAAGTTAAGGATACTCGGGACGTAGATACAGTCAGGCGAAAAAACTTGTTGCGAAGAAAAACGCTTCGGAACTGATACGAGGTTCGAAAACTATCATCGATACTAATCTCATTACATTATGTAACTAAAAAGGTTCTCGCGATGTCGAGAAATTTTTTTTAAACATTTTATTTTCACTGCCAACACCTCGTTGTACGTAATTTAAAGAAATCAGAGTAATCACGTTACTCTATCACTTTTTCACCGACTAATTTAAACTTCAGAATTGTTTTTACAATTCTAACGAAGAACAGCTTATTTGAATCGAAAATATATTTTCGCAAAATCGTCCGAGTTACATTTTAGATAACAACGATGTTAATTAACATTTAACTTGATTACCGATTCAATAACAGTTTTGAAATCTTTTCTTCGAAGTTTTGTATCAAAGTATTTTTGACACGCCTGTACATCCTACAAATAATCCTTGAAATCACTTTGAATGCCGAAACTCCTACCGGGAAAATCTTTCCCCTTTTCTTTCTGTCTTTCTCTCTCCGTTTCCATTTAGATTTGTATAGTGAGACTCGAACCCAAGCAATTGAAAAATAATCAAGGTATTTGATCCCTCCTCAAACGACGATCCTAACCAAGAGAAGCTTCGAACACTTTGAATGACTTGTTTTAAAAAAATGTATTTCAACCCGAGAAAAGAGAATTATTCAAATGGCCTCAAAAAATTTATTCATATATCGTGAGCACCTTTTACGCGTTTCTCAACGCGTGTTTTCCGTGCACAAAGTACTCGTTTCATCCCACGGCAAAGTGAGTCTGCGAATACGCATGCGCGGAGTGCTGAAAACACCACATTTAAGTCCTAGGAGTTGAAAGAGGTATTTTCTGTACTACGCGCATGCGCAATAGTGAACAAAACTTAAATTACGCGACCCTAACCTCAATTTCGTGCTCTTTTGTGCAAAAGAAGCGTGTGCAACAAGGAATCAACGGTTTTTCGCAACATTCGTCTTCCGTTCGCCTACGACTCGTATTGCAAACTTGAATTTGCCTCCTTGTTAAGCAATTAATATATTGATTGCGCATCTCGATTTATCACTTTGTCTAACACTTAGTATTACACATCATTAAAACCTTTTCGATACAAATTTCAACACTCCAATAACGAAGGCATGAAGAAATTGTATGAAAAAAAAAAATCTTGTACAATTAAAGCTGAAAATTCGGTGAAGAGTTTTTTGTAATTTGTTGACTGATCCGTAGCTGCAGCGTTTTTTCGACAATTTTTTTCCGCGAAATTGTCAATTTCTTCTGTGTCGTATCCCCCGCCCCCCCGACCCCCCCCCCCTCCTTCGTTAAAAAAGAAAAAAAGAAATAACAATTTCAACGAATAAAAAACACGAGAAGAAGCAACTTCAAGTACACTCGGCATCTGCTTCGCCCGCGGCGAAATAACCGTATAACATAACGTATACCTACATATAATTATCGCACATTTAGCAAACTGACATAACGATGAGCGTATCGCTGCCGTTTATTCTGACGGGGATAACGAATAATTGATTATTGCGATCCTCCAGGCAGATCGGTAAATTGATATTCCGAACGTATCGAAGCTTTCAGATTCTGTGGATTCAGTTACCCCCCCCCCCCCCCCCCCCAAATGTAACTTGAAAAAATTAGGCAAATTAGTCACCTTTAATTTTACGAAGTTTTAGATATGAAAAAGAATTCGCGAAACAACAACATACACAGGGAAATGGATTGAAATTGTTGGAAAAAGAATTAATTTTTACGATATTTAATTATTTATAATAGAACGAATGAAACTATTTTTGATGTTTTTCATTTGTAGAATTTACATTTAACAT
This sequence comes from Diprion similis, assembly GCF_021155765.1. Classification (NCBI taxonomy): domain Eukaryota; kingdom Metazoa; phylum Arthropoda; class Insecta; order Hymenoptera; family Diprionidae; genus Diprion; species Diprion similis. Next base: position 20,190,008 of record NC_060106.1, on the reverse strand, counting down.
GCCGTGGGGTCATTTTGACCCCGGTATACAGCGTAAGTGTATTCAAACCGATTGCGTGACGATTATTATTGTTAAAATGTAAAGGTTGCGGATATTGTGAAAGGTTTCTTTTTAACTTCACCACACTGTATATTTTGTATATATGATTATTATACTTTATTTTAATATTATATTTAGTTACAACCTAATGGCTTTCCTGTTTGTCATGCGGTGCTTCGTACGAGAGTGACTCGATTTTGCGGTCACCTCTTCGTATCGCTGTATTCTCCGGGACGAAATTTTCATTCAGTATAAAGTAAAGTAAAGTAAAGTAATCGGGTAAAAAATGAAGAAGAGACAAAAAAGAAAAAGAAGGAAAAAAAAATGTGAAATATTTCAGGATAAATTCCCACCGTTTTTTTCGGTCAACACTTTTGAGCTTTCCTCAGCTCATGAAATACGTCAAGACTGTCGGGAATTTCATTCCGTTTCGAAATGCGGATAATTCCTGGCACTTAGTCCTCGACGGTTCTTCAGTTTGGCGGCTGTATGCTTTTTTCTCATCCCGGGCCTCGAGTTTTATTGCCACGGGAAATCTAACCGGGCAGGGATTCGTAGGTGACCTTTTTCAAGGCCGAAGTACGCGGACTGAGATCGAAGATAAATTAATTTCCCGACATCCCTTGAGCGAGGACCTCGTGTCAAGATGAAAGCCTTGAGCCCGGAATAAACTGAAAGCGCTTCCTCTGCTTTCCTCGGGATAATGTTGCAAACAAAATTCTTCATCAGCTACAAAGACGCTCCTCGATATTCTCCGAAATATCAATAATCCTTAGCAAAGTGGAAGGATCATCCTGTTTCGACAACGCGTGATTTTATTTGATCTCACATAATTCTCATTCTCATTAATAAAATTATTCATTATTACGGAGAGAGAATAATTTGCATAACACAAGTTATCGTGAAGACAGTTCAGCTCATTGAATACATACCGAAGGATGAGGAAAATCTGGAACCCGATAAGAATTATTCAAAAATATTCACCCCTTCCTCCATTTTTTAATTTCTCTTTCTACACCATCTTGTCTTTTTGTCTTGACACCGGGTTGTATTCGTTTTATTGAAGTAGGCTATACGCTTAATGCCCGAGAAGATTTAGTTATTATTATATTTTTTGCCTCGCTTATAATATGGATTTTCTGAATTTTTCAACTCATAATTAACTAAATTTTTAAAAATCCAATAACTCCACAATGCGGGACAAAAAAATTTATAACAATTTCAATTGACTAATTTACAATTATTTCAATTATTCTTCACACTGTTGATACGCACTTTCTTTTCTGCATAAATTAATAAAGAATGTCGTGAAGAAAACCTGCGACAAAACAAAATTTCAGAATTCCATTGCACGGATAAAAAAAGCATGAAAAAAAACCTAATTCCAACGTCCGTACACTAATCCAATAACTTATTGCTAGTGACGGAGCTACTTTGGCATGTAACGGAAAAAATACGAAGGTTGGCATTTATGATCGCGTTATATATCGATCCTCAATTTATCCGGTTCATTCGACTTTAACTTTATATTATTATCATTATTATATGGGTTTAGATACAGAGTAAAGGTATACGCCTACGATATGAAATGCCAACGAGGGGGGGGTGGGGGGGGGGGGGGGGGGAGTGTCCTAAACTTTTTTCATCGGGCAAATAGCCCCACAAAACTTTGACTCGATCTTCAAACCTTTTTTTATTTTTTTTTGGAACTTCCCAAAACGACAGAATTATTTTTTTCCACTCCGTTTTCTATTCGTTAAGAATTTCCCATAAACGGAATTCGTACCTAAATTTGTTTTTCGATTTCCTTGTTTTATTATTAGTTCGTTTACCGCGTTTATTTTTTTACCCATAATTTTTTTTTTTTTTTTTTTTTTTCTCTCTTTCTTCTGATTTTATTATTCCCAAGGTGACGCGTATCGCATTATAGCTATATTGTTATACACCTAAGATCACACGCAGGCCATAATTTTTCTAATCCCTCGAGCTATTCACGAGCCGACTTGCGTACATAAATTCACACGTTGAAAGCCGATGTATTATAAAAAAAAACTACAGCCGAGATATTCTACGCTATGAATATATAGTAGATATTCATCCGGTTTATCGCTAAATAACCGCGATCACCGCGTTGGTTTAACAAAATCTTTAACTCACTATATTTAGAGCATACGATAAACATGTTACCAAACGTGTCAGTGTATAATTTTCGAATATATTATATAATACATCTATCGCTTCGATATTCACCTAAATTGCTGACGCTTCATATTTTTAGCCAACATATTTATCCTCTCTTCTATTTTCCCGTTATTTTATCGTGGTTTAGTGGTTTATTTAAAAAAAAATTTTTTTTTCCTTTTTCATCATGTTTTGTTACATTTACCGCGAGAAATTAACCATTTAGTCTTATATTATATTATATATACTGTGTTGAAAGAGAAATTTTTCATCCTTTGCTATTCTGTCAATTCGACGGTGTTACGAGGACGAGAGTTATTTCAACGCCGTGTCACTATCGTGTCCAATTAAAGTCATCTATCAGCCCTGAAGAAACGGCAGAAAGTCAATTAATCATTAGAACTTCGTCCCCACCACTATATACCTCTTTAAATCATAGGATAATCAGGATTAAATGGCTTCCGTAATTAGCAAACCCCAATCCTCATTGCTTGGGCAGGGCTAATTGCAGTCTGTATAATTCAGGGTGAACGACGGGGTGAAATTGGATTAAACTCTACGGAAAAAAGCGAACATCCGGTTTTATTACTAATATTACTCTCCCAGTTGCCGGGGCAATGAATATTCGGAGTCTCTATCGCTCTTTGAGTTTTTAACAATTACGAAAATTTTGATAGATTGCTTGAAAATCCCTCGTTTCATAAGGGATAAAACGGAACGCTGATACATGTATTCGTCATTTCTTAAAAAAATGTCGCAACACAGGGTGTGTCATGGATTTTCACCCCCGAATTTCATTCTCCGGGATCAGTGATACCCTTGGATCCGGCAGACACTTTGCACCAGATTATATCCCACAGCTGACACCATCGGGCAGAGCTGAATGCCGGAAAGGATGCTTGGAACGTGGTTAGTGGGTCTGACGACATACTCGTACAGAGTTGCCCGGAAATAACCTCGAATTAGATCTGAAAAGCCATCGCCGGGAGTCAGGAAGACGAGACACGTGGATCCCTGCAGTCCTGATGCACTCTCGGCAATTCAATTTCTTCATAATGACAACTCGGAGATGGAACGCGGACGCGAAGTATCGTTGGAAGTGTTTTGCGTCCGTCGAAGAAGTGCAGTATAACCTTAAAGCTATGCATGGAATTACATTTTTACTACCCACCGACTCGAATCAACAACCGTTGCTTCATCAGCAGCCTCGGTTCCAAGGTATAAACTTATTCCCCAAACTTGTGTTGATTTAATCTGGCAAAAGTTACGATTCTACGTGAAGTTGACCCAGAAGAAACCTCAGTTTAGTGTCCTCCTTTCATTTCATTGTAGAACATCGAAAACTAAAAGACGCTTTTTTTTTTCATCGATGGAAAACGGTTTAAAGGGGTAAAAATGACTTCCAAAGATGGAAAATTGATGTATTTTAATGTAACCAACGCTGGAATCTTTCATTTATTAGTGGAAACATTTTAGTGTGTTTTAGTTTGCATTGGCCTATACAATCATTTTCCATGGATTCCTGGAGGGACCAGAATGGATCCTCCACCAACATGGCGTGACAAGCCAGTTTTTATACGCTGGGTGAAAAGAAGAAGCAGAAAAAAAAGAAGAGAACCGGAATGGCTGTGGATACAATACATTATTTACATGGCAGACAGTGGATGCTCGGTCTTACGTATCCACTTGTTTTGTCCTTCGACAAAATAGCAGACGACGCCGTTGTAGCGGGTAAAACAAACTTCTTACTTCAAGACGAGGCGAGGTCTTTTGGCACTCGAGCTTTTCTGTGACAGAAGTAGAGGAACGGAATAATGGAAGAGTGGAAAATTTTTAAAGGAAACGAGAGAAGCTTGTCCTGATTGCGCACAAAGGGTACCATTGTTAACGTTCCTCACCGCAAAACCTTTCATTTGCACGAATAACTCCGTTGGTAAATATTTATAAACTGCGTAAAGTTTGTGTTACTTGAAAATCGGTAGAAAATTCCTCGCCTCATGCTTCGTGATGATTATCATTTCAACTAGGATTGAAAACAAACAGAGGCTGGATAGACGTCTGCGAATAATTCCACGTCTTTTCAACACCTTCAAAAGTACATCGCTGCAAGTCTGAATCAGCGTTCCTACACTTGATCGAGACACAAAAGCCGTTATAATAGCTTTAATTTGTACAAATTTCTGACGATTCCTGCCAGATTACGTCACGGATAGAATTTGCTTCCAATGTGACGTTGAAAGCTCGTGAAAATCTGGAATTCGCTAATTGGCCAGAGTTCGCTTGAAGCGGTAAACGTGAAGTCGTCTCGGATAAAAATTCCTCTCCGGAATTCATCCAGCGAGAAAATTACACCGGAGAAGATGAAGACTGATCTCCATCGGTGTCTTTGAGACTTTGAACCCCGGTAAACGAAAGAAAAACGTAGAAAATTCTAGGCACTAATTTTCATCCTGTGCATTCCGAAAAATTGTTATATTCCACTGACGCGTCTCTCCGATCTTTTTGTTTCGTAAAAGAATTTTCTGTGTGTGCGTTATCCTTGAAATAGGTCGATCGGGTGAAGGTGCAATTAGCGTCACTGTCAGCCGGGTACAACAACCCTCTGTTAACTCAGCGCCTTGGTTTCTTCAATGGAAAAATATGTCCTCCAAGAGATGTTCTCAGGATATCGAAATTGTCCTGCGTCGGACAAAAGGCCCAACGGCTACAGGACTCGCGGAGAGAAGACAGTGATTTTATATTATTTTCGTAACAAAAGCGTGGATACGATCGGTAACCGATTTTCAAAGGGTGGTTCAATTGTGTTCCTTCAATCTGTCCAAGACAGGCTGCACCTAATATACATTTTATAATTCGAAGCACATCCGAGGATATCAAACAGGCTGGACTGCTCTGTAGCGTCAGGAAGAAACTTGATGTTTACAAGACGTCGTTTTATCATCGAAAGAGGTGGTGGGTGGATCACAAGGATTCGGTCTGGAGAATCGACTTACGTTTCTGTCTTCGACATGCAGCGATTCATTCGCCGAATTCTGATAGTTTGAATATCCGGGCTGGATAACAGGAGGCAGGTCCTTGGACACAGGAAAAAAGTTGAAGAAAGCGAGGTCTGGAAAGTACTTTAGAAGGGGTGAAACCTGTCGGAGTTTTCTTGCTACTTTTTCCACATTTCTTTTTCCTTTGTAGAATAATAAACAATGTCGATAATAACGCAGATCGTAGGATCAAAGGACGGGGGTGAGTCGATTTGAGGAAATTGAACAGTTGACGACGAGAACAATACGGGCAAAATTAAAAGGCGCATCGGCCCGGAAGATGAGAAGAACCCTTTGATCCCATCATCGAGAGGCATAAAAGCGAAACGGAGAGAGAGATAGAAGACCGACGTATCCTGATAAAATCTGTATTCAAAACCGGCGATTCTACGGATGAAATGCTCTAGGCGTTAAAAATACTTGGAAAGGCTGTACTGTGCGCTTTCACCGAATCTCGAGATCACTCACTGATCGAAATTTTGATCCTAAGGATCTTTAATCAGAGGCATGCTTTCGCCGATTTGCAGGCTATTTTTTTTTCTCAGGTTGGGTACTGACAAACGTTCTACTGTTCCAGTCGATGTTGGTCCAAAGGATTTCTCAAGATTCCAAGTCTCATCCTTCTCGGTAATATCCGGTATCAGAAATTTGAACTACACGTGAAGTTTATCTCTGTGACGTATCCAAATTTTTTTTAACGCGTTTTATCGACATTTGCATTTTGCTAATTTAATGAAACCAACTGCGAGTTCCCGTGAGTTTAACGAAATGAATCATCGACGTAACCAGACTTCTTCATATCTTAATAAATTATCGCGCAGATAAACTGTTAATCGTAATTTGTTTGAACAAAAAAATCCTCGGTAAGAATATCAACGGAAAACAGGTCACTCAAAAGCGATTTTCTCCTTTTACTTTTTTCAAAAAACGCTGATATCCGCATAATTGGAACGAAATTAAACCCGGTCGACGTGACGATACGTTGCACGGTTTGCTGAATGCGTTCCAGCCAATCGAAGAGCAAATCTTTCTCTTTCTCTCTCTCTCGCGTGATTCCCCCGAAGCTGAATTGATAGGAGATTGTGGATGGCCAGCTGTGATAATTGTAACAATAATTGTCCGAGATAAGAGAAAACGAACCGAACTGCGCCGGCCTGCATTAACTGTATAATTACAGATAGGAGCAAATACTTTTAGTTTGCCGGTCGAATCGCGCAGTTTGCTTGATCCGAGGAATTAAAGGTATTACGATACGGTAGGAGAATTATCCCTGCATGCATGCGCAACGTGCAGTCGGTGAGAATGTATTTTTTCCAGCGCCTCTATTCCTGGCCTGATGAAAAGCTGGCAAAGAAAAGAGAAGAGAGATAATTTATAGAGCCTTGGCGAGCTGATCCGGGAGTATAAACTGTAAGTTAATATTTTTGAAACTTCCCAGACACCATCGTCGAGCCGGTTTTCAAATCCAAGCACTCGACTACGCAACGAGAAAGAAAACACTAGTGCGGAAAAAACTGGGAGCGAAAACGAACCGGAATTTCATTCTCGGATTATTTTAGTCACGTGATTGACTTATTAAGACGTCGAGAATTCAATCTTTCACGTTTTCGAAATAAAATGAAATTCAAACAAGCCGTTCTTCGGTTGCTTCTCGTCTGGTGAAAATCGTATATTTGCAAATAAGTTGAGCCGGGGCGAAGACGGAATACTCTAGACGACAAATTGAAACATCTGTTCGCGAGTCGCAAACCACCTCATGTTTTATACTCCTCTGTAGTTGCGCGAATTTCATTCGTCGTCTTGCTGATCAACGCAGACGCACCTGCGGGACGATTCGTCTTCGAATTTTGATTTCCTCGGGGATATTACCCTGTCGCGATATTCGTATACACTGAGCTTATCTGCAAGGTGATGATAAAGGGACGAGAATATTTTTCCCCGAGAAACGAGGACCTTCAAGTTTTACAAAATTTTTACTTTTTTTCAGCATCTCTGGAAACGTATGGGCGAGCTTTTAATGGATTAAGGAGGAACAAAAATAATTGATTCGAAAACGAATATTTTGCAAACTTACAAAATTAATCGATTGACTCAATATTATTTCTCCGCATATACGGCTTTTGTTTTTTACTCCCACGAACGACGCAATGCAATATCAATTATTAACATTCTCTTTTAATACGTGAAAATTGGATGAATATTTTTACCTGATGTTGAAAAATATTTTTAATGAAACTATGAATGATCAAAAAACGTTTTCACTGTTAAGACTGTGTGCCGAAATTTACATAATTTTGGGTTCACATTCACCGTTTCAAAAAAATACGAAACAATCAATTAATCAATTTATTTTTCAGATTCAATCGAGTTACGTTCGATTATTTTTTTGAACTCAACTAATCGACGCATCTATTATTTTTAACTTATGTTAATAGCAATCGCTACAATCGGAAGTTAAATAGTTTGAGTAATCATGTTTTGAAATTTTGAAAAAGTTCGCTGTACCATGTTGAACAAGTTTAATATAATCAAGGGAAAAAAGTACATTGTACACTGCCAATTGTTGGAGCTTTTACATTTATATTTGAAAAAGAACTTATCCGGCAGATCAATCGCCGAGAAACAAATTGCGGTGTTTTGAACATTGAAAAAGAGGCTTACTTGTAACACGTACCGACGTCTAATAAACCGATAGCAACAGCGTTATTATACATAACGCTTAAATTTTCGTATATTAAATTATCAATTAGTTCGACAAAGCCCGCGTCGTAAATCAATAAATAAATATCGTTCCACGTAATCCGCAAAGTACTGTACATACATTTGATAAAAAAAAAAAAAAAAAAATACGGATTCACTGGCAAATCGAATTTTTGTTTTTTTTCTTATTCATATCCATGAAATTTTTACTTCGTTTTATCTCCATAGATGGGGTGGGTATAAAAACTTTATCCTTAAGCTGCATTTGAACTCTCGGTTATTAAAAATTAGGGGTAAAATTAGGTACATTAAAAAAAAGCTTGTTGCACATTTCAAAAGAATTTATGACGGTATGCGGAGGCCCATTAAAAGCCGCCTTGGCAAGTTTATTACGTAATAATTAACCTTATAATTAAGTGATTATAATTTAATGATTATAATTATTTTGCCATTCTTATATTCCATTTAAAAACTCCGTGACAAATCCTCTGGTGATTTGCAAAATTAACAGAACTGTGATTGCATAATATTTACGCAGTATAAAATATTTTCAAAGAATTGCAAAAACATCTGCTCTACTTTAATAAAATTTTCGATACTTTTCTCGAGACTCAGTGAACAACGATTGCAAAAAAATATCGGAGCACCTATTTTTCACAGTGAGGTTGGAGTGCTATAAGCGAATGACAATTCTCTCTTCTTCCCGCAAAAATTGCGAACCACCTTTTTCCATAATCGGTCCCTCGGCGATACTTCGGAATAAAAGCTCGTTCCACCGACGGGCTTCTCTCGAAATTTTATACTGACCGCGTATTGCCGCAATACCAACCGAACTGTTTTCCTTTCGGTCTATTTCTAGGTTTAAGGGTTTGGCTGTCGCACCGCAGGAAGCATAAACGCGTCTCGAAACTCCAATTCAAATGAAACGTCACAGCTGCTGAAAGAAGATTAAAAAACGAGCAATGCAAAGTGAAAACCTTAAAGTTTTGACCGACTCCAAGAAAGCTCGGGTTCCAACTGTTCCTCGCATCGGCGTTCGATCCTTTCGCGTCCAATCCCAAGAATCATATTTATACGTGATTAAATTTATCGATTCTATGCAACTTGTCAGGTTCGTCTGATGTATTCATCTTTGGATTCATCTCCGTTGAACGCTTTTGATTTCTCAGACCACGGTCTTAAATCGATGTTTTGATAGAACGAAGTCTGGTTCGTCATAACATTTGAATTATTATTTCATTCCTCAACGTCAAACGTGAGTTACTCTGAAATCCTCGGTTTCCGCGAACGATACCGACGATGATCAGAAGTTGGCCGCATTACTAAAGTAAATAACTACGTCAAATATTGATAACTGCACCAGATGCTGCCCGATATCTATGCCGCATTGGTGTAAAACGCATTTGTCAAAATCAGACGTCACAACGTTGACGAGTTGTATTTTCCAACCAAACGCAACTGGACCTAGTTATCAGACACCATTTTGATTTTTCTGTCAACAGTGGCACCCTGCAGATAAAAGTGATCAGCAGCACCACAGAACGAGCTGACAATTCTTCGCGATAAAGTATGGAACCGGAAATGAAGCTGTAGTCGTTGGTATCAAGAGCTACAAACCTGGACGGAGATGTGATGCACAACCTGGCTGAAGTCCAGCCTGATGCGAATCAGCTGATCGCTATTCTACCTCAAGCACTTGTTGCACGAATCAACGACGATGAATCGCCACCAGAACTTGTCGGACTTGTACAAAAAGCTGAACATAACCGAGGAGGACATCGACTACCTAAACAACTTCACCATTCCTTCGTCCGACGACAAGTACTGCTACTGCAACGGCGTAGTTCGTGACCTTGCCCTCTCCTACAAGGTCTACCACGGCTACGTTGCCCTGATAGTCTGCATATTCGGAAGCGTCGCGAATATGCTGAACATCGTAGTTCTCACCCGGAAGGACATGGCTTCGGCTCCCATCAATCGCATACTCACAGGACTTGCCACCGCCGACATGCTCGTCATGTTCGAGTACGTTCCATTCGCCGTTTACAAGTACCTCATCCTTCCAGGACACAAAGTCTTCCCTTATGGCTGGGCGGTCTTCGTGCTCTTTCACATGCACTTTGGCCAAGCCCTCCACACCATCAGCATAGGATTGACCCTCACTCTTGCGGTCTGGAGATACATCGCTATCAGGTCAGTGAATCCTTCCACCAATCGATTGCACCCTAATTTTTGAAAGAATTGAATTGAATTTATGTCCACATATTTTTAGCTGGTAGCTAGAGCTTGTGGTCGTTCGTCATAATACGATGAAAAACACTTCAGGATATGTGAGATAAAGGATTGCCAAATTTAGGAGCTAGCTTTGTACGGGAATGTATCGAGAAGGAATCAACCTGCTCGACTAACTTTGCACTGTCATGGTAAATCCTGCAGATTTAGTTACATCCGATAAAAAACGGAACACGGAAACGTCATTGGAGGCTATAAAATTCGTGGTTGATGCGACGTAAACGTTAAAAGCAGTCGATAGGATCAAATTCGCTTCGGGGACTGCCATGGATTTTGATTGAACCAGTTTACCTCGGTATGGAATTGCCTTTGTGGATATATATTTCACTGCAATTGCACGAGCTGACCGCTAATTTTCCGCTTCAAATCGGACCCCAATTGCCTCTGGCTTGTCGCTCAAACTGACTGCAGGTTATAACGAATGAATATCACATCCTGACGACTTACTGATTCAGGAATCGGTTCAGAAACGATTCCAGAGATTATCCTTACATGATGACAATCCCGTTGTACCCCCGCGAAATCTCTCAGTCATGGCGGCAATTAGGTAATCTCGTGGAACCAAAACATTGCCAATGCACTATGGACCTCCGTCGAGTTGGACGCTTAAGCTTCACCCTTGGAAGTGATCCCTGTCCGATTAGGGTACGGGATTAAGGTTCAGGTTTCTGGTATCTCTGGTATCTTCGAGTCCATTTTCCTCGATAGCAAAAGTTTCCGAGAATTAACGTGGTGAAAACCGTTTTACATAGACCACCAAAGTGAAAGTGGTCCTGGTGCTTTCTTCGCCCCCTCCCCTGGAATCCAACCCGGTTGGAAATCCATTTTTATTGACTTCTTGCTCACCGCGATAAGGACACGGCGAGCAAATGGATTGGACTGATTTTTTCTTCCTCTTTATTCCTCTTACATCGATTCGAGATTCGGGACCACAAGCCAAGCTGAACGGCCTCTCTAACTGAATTGTCACTCCCCGAAATTTCGTCCACAGTTTAGGGTCTGATCAAACAAATGTTCAGTGATGTTTCGTCAAGCCAACGAAAAAGCACTTCGACGAATTCCCGCGATCGTGAGCCTTCGCAAGCCCCAATTCTGAGCTCGTAACTCAACCGTCTGACCGTATCTTTGGAAGGAAGATCATTCTCCAGTGCGCACTATATCGAATATTATATATTTTCCTAACATAGGTCGTAAAGTTATTTCGCGATGAAGAGCCTTGGGTTTGTTTTCTCAGCCTTAACGGACCAGATTTATTCCGCAATATTAACGCGTTTCTGTTTTCCAAAACGATAATCGTACCGCCTAAGTGCTACGAAGCTAAAATAAATTTCTACGAAATAGTGGCCCTCGAAAGAAACCCTCATAAATTTTTCGTCATGGTTTTATATGACCGAGTCTGATGGCGCGTGTTGCTGCTCTTGGGATCCTGATTTTTCAACTTTCTAACAAAGTTTTCTAAGCAAGTAACACAAAAGTTTGAATTCAGCACCTTTTCGGCTTTTTGAGCCTAATGTGGTCCTGGCAAAACGAAATAAAAGATGAGGTGAAAGGGACCAGGCAAAAAATCAACGGGACGCTGTTTCAACACCAACTAAGTCACCCTCTTCCAGAATTCTACAGTCGTTGTGTCGGCAGGAATAAATTAAGACGGTAACATAATTAAATTTTAACCGGTTAGAAGGAAGAGCCAAGAGCAAGAATTCTGGGTTTACAATCAGTCAAAATATAACTAAGTGGTTACTTATATTACTACAGAATAAACTCGAATAACGAAAATTGCCTGATCCGTCATCCCGTTATTTAAAAATCTGACAAAGCGCAGCCGGAATATCATCCCCGACACCGGGTGGCCAGGTACCTTACACGTTGGATGAAATACAGGACAAAGTTTCGTTGAAAGGTAGGAAATATGAGCTGCGCAAATAAATTATGGAAAATGTCTGGAGAGTGAAAACAGTCTCGTGTGTCAGGCTGGTGGAAAAAGTTTGGTAAAAAAAAAATGGCAAGGTGGCTGAGGCCATTACTGTGCGAACCGTTGACACTGCAGGGTTTACAAAAAGCAGTAGGCGTCTGACAGAGGCGCCGGAAGTGACACAAGGGGTTGATCAAAGGTGTAAACAGCGCCGAAAGGAAGCAGTCAAGGGACTGAGTTTCACCAAAACGTTAAGAAAAAGGGAGGAAGAAAGATGGCCAGGAGCAACGGACCGCGGAATTCACGTAATCCGATCGCCTATAGACTCAACGACGCAATTTATAACGCGTGAAGAGGTCCATGGCGCGAACGACGCGTCTTCCAATTCCGGTATATCACATAGTAGGTATATGAGAGCGAGGGAGGAATTGGGTTCATATAAATATTTATAAATCCGTTAACATCGAGTTCTCCTCGGGCAACTTTACGACCTGAGTGCGGAACGCGGCACATACTGTTCCCTATCAAAGGTGACGTACGGTCGAAATGGTGGGCATAAAAATTCACCGGTATAATACAAATTCCAGGCTTCACTCCCGAGGGGAAGATCTAACTTTGCATAAAAATGGGATCCAGAGAGAAGCCCCGACTCTCATACGCCGGCCAATCCACGCCCGGTTATAATTTTTCGGAATGCTTGTAACCTCTGAAACAATTTTCCTTTCTGCCATGGACAATTATTACTGGATTTTCAACCATTTCAGGTTCCCCCAACACAATCATGCCTGGTGCACCGCTGCTCGGTGCAGAGTCGCACTCTGGAGCAGTTTCCTCGCCCCTTTCATCGCCTGCGCTCCAAGCTATCTGGTCTTCGGGGTGAGTTCACTTTATTTACAGATTTTGATTCTACAGGGTGTCTGATTTTTCAAAATATGTTGAAATACGTCGAACACTAAACAATAATGCGGGACAAACAAAAGTTGGGCCTCACTGGACCCAAAAACTCGATGCTTGTCTGATGACCCCTCTTGATGATATACTTGAGCATATTTTTCGAAATCGGACACCCTGTAGGTCGCGTAACGGTGATTGAAACGAATCGTCGGGATGACCGAATCCTTGTTTGCAGATCAGGGAGGAAAGCCTGGAGGAAAATGGCCGGGTGGAAATACTCTACTACGTCGATGCGATGGACGCAAACACGACGGGAAAGAGGTTCCTTATTCAGTTGAACTTTTGGATGTTGGGCGTCGTCGTCAAGCTTCTTCCCTGTCTGATTTTGACCGTCATTAGCTGCTGGCTGATCAAGGCCTTGTACAGGTAAGCCAGCTGTGTAGCCCTGCATTGGAGATGTCCTTTAATCATTCTCGTCCTTCAAAAGTCCTGGAAACTAATCTCGAATTTTTCTCGTAGAAATATTCTGTTTCCAATGTCCTTGAATAGCCGGAAAATGTCTTTGAATTTGATACCAAAATTCTAAAAACTTTTAGATATGAACTCATTTCTGACATGACGTCACGATTCACTGAACCTAACAGACAAACTTTAACCCTGAAACAAAACTAACGCGCATTGGTTAACCCGGAAAAGCTCAGGTTTGACGGGTGGATGCAGCTTTCGGATCAGACTGCTTGTGTCAGGCTTTCACTAAGACGATTTGTCAACCTAGTAGAAACGAGAGTCGTTGAAAAGGAAAACGGAGAAATCGTTGATATTTTTTGATAAAAAAATAATCGACTATACCTACTTTTCACGGTGTATTAAAAGTTTCCAAATTTGAAAAGTAGTGCAAAAATTACCGGTTATTTGATAAAAAAAAAAAAAAAAAAAAAAAAAAGAAAAGAAATTTCGTCACTCTCTTGACTCTCGGCAACTTTTCTACGTTTGTACTACGAAGACGAGACTTTAACGAAGCGTGAATGAGAGGAAAAATTGTATCTATTCAACAGGGCGAAGGGAAGAAAACAGGCGCTGAGGGATTACAATCCGTGTGCCATTAACACAATGAAAAACGGGGGTTCCCGGAGAGCCAGCAAGTCCGAGAGACGGACCGACCGGACAACTCGGATGATGGTTGCCGTGCTGCTCCTCTTCCTCGTCACCGAATTCCCGCAGGGGATTCTGGGCCTGCTTTCAGCCGTGCTGGGAGAGTGTTTCTTCCGGAACTGCTATCACAGCTTGGGGGAGATTATGGACATCCTCGCGCTCCTGAACGGCGCCATTAACTTCATTCTCTACTGCTCGATGTCACGGCAATTCAGGACGACCTTCGGCCACCTTTTTAAACCCAGGATAATGAAGAAGTGGCATCCTGCCACGCAGCAGACCGATATACAGAGCACTTATGTATGATACAGGCCTTGCAATGCCCCGATTCAAGTCAGCTGCTTTTAACCCTTCCGTCTGTTGTGTGCGTTTCACCCCCTGCAGTGCCTCGCACTTATTGGCTGTGCAAAAACCCTCGTGTCTGTATTTTCTCATCTTTGAAAAACTCGACGATGGCGCGCCGAGAGAAATTTTTAGTTCACTATGTTCACTTTTTATCATAGACGAGAATATACTTTTGTCTATAAAATGAGAATAAATGAGCTTATTAGGTGTAACCAGAAAATCTATAAGTAGGTATTTGTTTCTATTATATTTCTTATTACATGCTCACTCGTACTATATTTTTCTTGTAACTTTTGCAATAATTTCATGTCTTGGATGATATTTAATTTAACAAAATTAGGAAATCAAGGGAACAGATTTAATATTGCATTTAGCGGAAAATCTAGTACATACTGACAACTGTGATTAATATAAATATTTACTTGTATCCAATTTTCTCGTGATTCCAAGTTTAATTTTCTTTGGCAACTATAACAAATGAAATTTTTCGTCAGTGTGTACTCTTCGTTTTCTGAAAGCATCGGACGCTGTGTGTTTACTCAAAATTAAATCCAGAGGCAATCTCATTTTGCATATTTTAAACCGTGTAAGTTCCTTCTTCTCTTGTTGAAAGTACGGTCACAGTCTTGAAAAAACTAACTTAAGGAAAAATATGCATTGCTATACGCTGCACGAAAAAAGCGGGGGGGGGGGGGGGGGGGGGACTGTAAGGTGATTTACGTCAGAACAAAAATTTAACTCGATTTTTAAGCTCAGTACTCGCTCTTGTCGCAAGAAATTAGATCATCCAATTGCCGTCAAAGTTTACATCCCAGAGGACTCGATGCACCGGAAGGCCAGGATGTATATTTATAGGTATTACACAACTAGGTATTCGTTTTTTTCGATAAAGAGCAAGTGGCGACAACCTCGTTTAAAATTCGAGCCAGCAACAACAAACGGCTGTTTCTTCTACAAATATAAATCTCTACTTACGTCCCAAACGTCACCATCGGATGCCATTTTTTCCCGAATTCTTACCCCAAACCCTCTGTTGTGTGATCAAATTGTGTGAGTATATATAAAATTGATATTGCAATTACATTAAAATCTATAGAATAATCTTCGATAAATTTTTATTCTTATTCCCGGAAAAGTTGTCGACAAGTTATCGAGTTTATCAACGATAATCCTTAGGCTATTAGATTTGTCAACGGATGATCCTTAAAGTGCCAAAAAAAGTATTTGAAGGAACGTTTTTACGAGAATCTATATCGCTGTTTTTTCACCGCCAAAAAATGTGAGGTCGTGAATTATTTCGATATTATTTCATGGTTTCTTTCATAGTCTGTTTGACCGATCTTAGAAAAACGTATCGTTGAACAAACATTTGTAAGTGGACATTAAACATCCGAAATTGAGGTTTCTCCTCACCTTGGACGTCAGGGAATTGGAAATCAAAATCGAAATATTAAAAAAAAAAGATTCACTTCGACAAAATTCTGAGGCGAAAGATTTCAATTCCGTGGGGATTATAATGAACGTAAAAAAATCGAGTGAATATCTAAGACCGAGATAACGTCGGGATCTTTTATTTCACGGGTCCATTTTCCGGGTGAAAAATTCTCAAAATCATACCGCAATTCCGTTAGCGATGCACAAACGTTTCTGTTAGATTTTATCTTTCGGATATAGCTGTTATCTATGCAGAAATTGAAACTCGTTTAGATATTATACCGAGGCGAAGCGAGAAAATTGAAAATACATGGATATTGCGTTAGCATGGTTACAGAGGGTGGGATGTGGACGTAGGGAGGGTTCGCCGAGCCCGCGAAGCAGAAAACAGTTTTATCCTCTTCCTCGGATGACTTTCGTTCAACCGTAGAAATCGGGGCGATGGATCCGGGGTGAATAAGGTCTAAGGAAAAATCCTGGTCCTTAAAAAAACCTACTCGGCCAGAGGGAGGAGAAAAGGAAATAAATAGAACGAAACACTCTCCTCTCGGTGAAACTCCTTCATTGTAGCTAAATCAATTAGCTGTGCCTGCCGATTTAATTTCATTAATTACCCGCCTCTCGTGGCTCTGTGAACTATATTGACCGACTTTACATCAATTACGGAAAAATCAAGTTTCACGTTTCAAGCGCAGAGAAACGCAGGGCAAATTCGTCACGATTCGATGCTTTCCCTCCTTGATCTCGTGCTTCTTTTTTTCTTTCTGTTTTAATCGTTCAGCTCGCTTTTCCTTTTCTGTGTACCTCAGATGATATCTGACTTATGAATGTGATTGGAAAAGTAACGAGACGACGACAGGCATTTGTATTATATAATTGCGGTTAGCTGAAGTTTGTTGATTATTTGTAGATCGAAAATTGGCAGTTTGGCGAAATAGCAACGTTTAATGATCGTATGAATATTTATGTATGTACCTGTATGTATCGAAAAATTTGTTGCGGTGTAAAAATAATGAGGGTAAACGAAGACGAGAGTTGAAATAAAAACGTGGTTATCTAATCATAAGGAATACAAATTTTTACCAACGGTCAGGATTATAAATTTAGTCTAGTTAATTATCACTGTAATGTCTTAATGTTATTATATAGTTGATAATATGATTAAAGATCGATTAGGCAGCAAAGATTTCCAGCTAATGAGCCTGGCTGGAAAACTGAGCTGCTTATAACGAGTGACTGAATATAATTGTGTTCGCGAGTGAACTTTAAAATAACGTGTGAATATAAATATTTAAGCATTGTATTAATAAACGAATAAATTTACGTATAAATAACAAACGCGAAATACTAAGCTGATTTAGCACTTGACATAATATCGTTGTATAAATAAGTACGAAATCTGATCGCTTCAACTGAAACAGAAATATGAATTCAATAAGTTCGTGTTTATATCGATGTGCTTTATTATGCTGAAGAGATCTGCGGTATACTTATTAAAATAATTCGATAAAACGAGAATAATTCTTTACCCGACCCTCTCGAATTTCTGCCAATTAGTTCTTCCGAAAATAACCAGTGAAATAATTATCCATTTCACCACCATGGAAGATGGTGTTTTATTTAAACGGTATAAGTTTCGAAAATTTCGGAAAAGCAACACTTTGTAAATATAAAAACACTGTAATTATTTTCAACTTGATCTGAAAAAATAACAAATTAAGCGTGTAAGTATAGAAAATCGTGCAATCACAACGCGATCTAGCTTTGAAAACTGGATAAAGCTCTATGCATCGAATAAATTTATTATGGATGCAAAATATTATTGTTATACTCTCAGTTTTATAGTTAGTTACTTTTTTTATAATCACCTTTTTACCATATTGACGCGAGCGTTCCTTTCACTTTCGCTCAAGTTAAACGAAGCGCACAAATTGCGTTTAACTTTTCCAGTGAATTTAAATTAATATTTCTACCTCGTACTAGAATAATCATTACAAGTGTTCAAGTTCAAGTCAAAAAAGTTTTGCTCTATTGAAAAAATGTATCATTTTTTTTTTCTTTTATATAATTCTTTCAGTCGTTTCCTATTAATCGGATCTGCAGTTTTGGCCGCCCCAAGAATGACTTTAGCCTTAAACTTTCTACTTCAGCGGTACATTGTACAGGTACAGAAGATATACTTGATGACTGTAAACTGTACAACATTTATCAAGCGGCAGGTAAACTTTTAATCAATACGCGTGAGCCAGTCGCGAATCGCCAAACTCACTTCCCTTCTTCGTAATCCATCAAGTAACCAACTTCGTTTCCATCCCCGAAACCGCAAACTCTCTAATCCTTAAAGAGGATACGCTAATTCTCTTCCATTTTGAAGAGGGCGTATATCCTGGAAGATTTGTATTTGTATTTTCGCGGTAAAAATCTAGAATGTAAAACAGATTGCGCAGATTTTTCAACTTCACTTTCGCATACGGATTTACCTGCAGTATTAACGACACTGTAGCAAGTTCGTTAGAGAATTTTTCCCTTCGTGCTCGGTTGAATCAAGGATTAAATCGCTTGTAACGTTAGAGAGAAAAATGCACCTACACATCCGCATCATTACGCTCAGTGACGTTTTCAAGTGTATACATTACACGGTACATTTACCACACACGTTTTATTACTAGCCATATACATATACGTTTGACCCTCACCCTAGGAGTGAGTTTTGTCTAATTTTTTTATTGTTACGTCAACTTGATAATGAAACCAGTCTAGAAATGTTCAAAGTGAAAAATGTAAGTTTTGAGGATTTTTTGGAAATTGTTAGTAAAAAAAAAAAATCCGTCAAAGAAATCCCATCATGGACCTATTCTTGAAATATTTGGAAAAGATGGTACGGTTATTGATATTTTTTTGAGAGTCTCAACACATGTCCTTTTCAAAATCACTCTCACCCCTAATATGCATAACAATTCAGTGTTTCTGGGGTATATAAATACGGTTAACGGATCAAGTTGCAGGTATCGGTGATCATCCCTCTAAGCGAATATATCCGGGGTGGAATTTTCCAGAGAAATGTCATCTCGTGACCGAGAGAAGTCAAGTTCGTAAGCTCACGTGCCCGCGGCTATCTATACAAATTGCCAGTGGCAGTCGATTCCTTCCTTTGCGGCGATATCGCTACCCACACAAACCCCATAGTTGGCAAATGACGACCGATCCCAGGGGAAGATTCAAGCTCTCATTAGGCCCAACCTCCCTGCCCGGTTAAATTGGTCGTACCTAATTCAACCCTACGCTAGTCACCTCGATGCAGAAGCTACGCTACTGGACGCATGTTTTCGGAGAATATTATCGGAGCCGAATTATAACTTTGCAAATGGTAATTAGCGACGCATGGTCACGAGCTCGACATCATAGGATCGACCCTATGGATCCAGTCCAACCGTGTTATTAGACTTTTTTTCAGTGGACCCTGAGATCAGTGATGTCCCAGTTAATCACTGAAATTGTACTTAGTTCTGCGGTGTAGTTGTGAAATTTTTCCACCGCAGTTTTTCCAAAATTACACTCGGAAAATCCACTCTGGTATCACCAAAATATCACTGATAATCGTTTTTTTTTTTTTTTTTTTAAGTGAAATATTTTCGCATCATTTAATTTCGGTGGGTTTTAAGTCTGTTTTCAATCAGAAGTATGAATTCAGAATTCAATGTATAATTTCAGTGGAGTAAGAAATATTTTCGATTTCAGTATTACTCTGGTGGGGGAGTCGAAAATTTTCCTTGCAGGTTCATTGTTTACCGCAGAGAAAGTAAAAATACAGCGTAAAAAATTCTTAATTACACCGTGAAATCAAAGTGTCATCGAAGTGAAATGTAAGCGTAACCTTAGTTCAATTTCATTAGCACAGAATTTACCGGGGGAAGGTCACTTTATATGAAAAGAGTATTACGCGCTTTTTCACGCAGCACGAATTGAGGTTATGGTCACGTAATGTTAGATTCGTTCGCGACAGTGCATGCGCGCAGTACAGAAAAGACCACTTTCCACTCCTAGGACTTAAAAGTGGCATTTTCAGTACTCTGTGCATGCACGTTCGCAGATTCATTGGACCGTCTAAGAAACTGGTACTTTCTGGTACTTTCTACTACTGGTACTGGTACGAAAAATACGTGTGAAAAAACGCCTACAATATTCTCGCGTTATATAAAGTCTCTTTAAAAGATTCACCAAAACGAATCGACTCTAATGTTTCTGATTCTTGAATCTTCAGTGCATGATTAGCGGTTCGAGGTAGGAATATTGTAATGAAATTTCCAGTTCACCAGCCGAACAATTGTATTATGATGTATTGCAGACCGTTTTTACAGAACTTCTCGCGATTGATTCACGTTAGAGTTCCTCAGCCTTGAATACTGTATTCAGAACAACCAATACCGTCAAATTACATTAAACCTCGTCGTCGCTCAGAGTTCGAGCTCCCGCTATTGATGCAGGAGTTTCTTCCTCGGTCTGCTCCAACTTCGAAGACAACTTCCGGGCGGTCTCAGTAATCTGAAAATTGTCAGAAATTGAATAACACAATTTCGAAGGGCTCATCAATTTCGAAGGGGAGGGATCCAAAGCAACGAAGCCATTTCTATCAACTCCGCATATTAACATGGTAAGAAGAAAAGGAAATCGACAGCTGCGATTGACGTCCGGAACACTGAACGTCTGACCGCAGAGATGAACAAACAAGAAGGCTGCGTATCGCCGATCTCTGTAATCCGTTGTTAATTAATTAGTCTAAGAATTGTACGTGGGGTAGATCGAGTACCGCCCCAGGATAAACCGTATAGTCCGTGCCACGTCGGCTTGAAACTACACGGATAAGATCCCCCGGGAATTGTCGATTCGCAAATCCATTAACCTGCCAGACCCTCGTCGAATGACAAGACAAGCTTTGGAGTAGTATTCTGCTTTCAGGAAATTTTTGCTCCGCGAGAAGACAAGTTCCTATCGTATCATAACGACGAGTGATAGAACGGAAACCGAACCCAAGACGCGAGGAATTTCCGTTTCTTCGTTACGCTCGTCTATAATTTGATCGTCTAATTCATATCTCATTTTCCTTTTCTGACGCAGTGCGTGTATAGTTGATCAAAAACCGTCAGGCGTAATGCAAAGCCCCGAAGGGATTCGATAACGTGGGAACTTTTCCGAGAAATGCGAAACAGACGCATAATTGCTCACTGGCTCAACGTCATTCGATGCTTTTCGAAACGATCGAAGCTTTTCCAGACAACAAATCTCCCAACCATTAGAAATTCGAAACTGTATTCGGGTTCCAGAGATAGAACAGGCGTAGCTTGGGGGACATTGACGTGGGCAGTTAATGCAAATAGGACATGGAAATTCGTGAAACGTTTTTCACCTACAAGTCGCTGTGTTCGCGATGAGTAATCGCAAAAAACACGACAAAAAAAAGCTCGTGCATATCGAATTATATCTAAAATTACCTCGGAACTGTACTGCGAAGGGTTGTCGTTTACAGTTGCAAGCACGTCACTGAGTTCCACGAGAAGGTCGGAAGCACGTTGCCTCTTCCCTCCAGCTTCCATGATTACCGCGAAGTTGACTAAGACCAAGGGATCCCGAGGCGTTAGGCTGTAAGCTTTAGTCATCGCCTTTTCTGCTCCCTCATAATCCTCCAGCTGCTTCAGGGCAACTGGACAGCAAATAAAAAAAATTTTTGGCCATAACTTCGGGCAAAAAATACCCGGCCATGCAGTCTTCACTTGCGCTTTGAATTTCCGTACTTTTGGGGTCTAAACAACACCCTGTAGCTTAATTTTTTGAGACACAGCCTCACTTGAAACTTCCTTGATTTAGTTTATAACAGCCTGAAGAGAAAATCTACTTGGTTTTCATGAAATGGAAATAAAGCTGGTATCTTTGGCAAGTTTTTCCCATTATCAAACAGAGAATTAGCCGTGAATACTAACGAAACTATGGAATTAAACCTTGGATGAAATTTTTTGGTTACATTGTTATAGATATACGAAATTTTGATCAAAACTCGAAAAAAAATTTTCACTTTATATCGACACGAGTATTGCAACTTTTCACAGATAATTATTACACCTATGTTAAATTTTTCTAAGAGAATTTCCGGTAGGTGCATGTATTTAAAAACGTAATAAATTCTGGTTTGAACATTTGACTAAAACTGACCTATAAAATCATTTTAGAAATCTGTTGCATTGTTCTATTTTTTATATGCCACACAGACATTTGTCAGACGAATCTTTGCGGCAAGATGGCAGAAACTTTCGAGAAAAGCTAACTTCCAAATTTTCACATCCCACACTGACCTCCCAATAGCATGTAAGTTTGTCCAGCTTGTTTCAAGCTTACGGATGTGCTTGAGGCTGCTGCGTTGCAAAGATAAATGGCAGCTGAGGCGGGCTGTCCAGTAGAGAGAAGAACGATGCCCAAGTTGAAGGCTGACGACGGGGAAAGCGGGTTCAGATAGTGTGCCCTCTTCAAGCAGGTGATCGCCTGAAATGCCAAAGTTACAACTTGAATGCGAATTGTTAAAAATGTGCTTTTATCTATGGTAATAATTGACGGTAAAAAAATAGTTATAAAAAAAAATCTATAACGAAAAAGGGCAGCTATCCTACAATTCTTTCATCCATCCAGTAATTGTCAAAAGCCGTACGAAAATTTGCAAAAAATTTGTCACAAATTTTGGGAATCTTTCGATGACATTGTCACATAATATGGGATATTATCAACACCTGTTACTTAAGTTATTATCCCCCATGCGAGTCTTCTGGCTTTGGAAAATCTTGCCAAAACTTACGATACCGCGGAATCTACGTGGGAAACGCACGTCTGTTTCTAGTTTCAGTTCGTTTTATGATTGTTCAGATATTCCTAGTGGTTCTTTACGAGTTAGTTTTCCGGTATATTACTCAGAAATTTCTCGGTAAAAAATAGTTAATTTATATTAAAAATTCTGAGGAGTTTAGGAGAAAAACCTGAATGTTTTTCAATCGAGGAAATAAATTGCATAAGAAATTTCTGAAGAATCGTAACAATACTTTCTGCGCGGTCTTGAATCATGCATAGTTGGGAAATCCATGTGGTTGATTGTGGATCAAAAGTATCTAAGTATTGCAAAAGAAATCTTTCATTGTTATCGCAACTCCCTAAAACGGATCTTGTGGTTTTCCAGAAAACTTTTAAGCCTACTGCCTCGAACACAGACGTATATATAAAGTCAGACCTAACCGAATGAATCAGTCCACAAACTAGCGTATTACTATAACCAAAGACTGTGCTAAAACATCAGCGATGAATATCACCCCGTTGTGTCTCGTACTTTTTGGAATCGCTGCTTTGGTGGTCGCCACAGCTGCGATGCCAACCGACGGTTTGGACGGAGGGATTTCTAAGCACCCCACGAGCCTCGCAGATTTCGAAGAGTTTGGATCACTCTCTAGAAATTTTCTACCCGAAGGTGAGTTTCACGACGAAGAAAAAGTCTTGTATTATTTTTCACGTTTTGTCTTTTCACACTGAATCATGACCGTCGTCTTTATTCCACAGAAGCTAACAATCTTGTCATGAAAACCCGAAAGACTTCTGGACGTCGTAAGAAATTAGTGTCCAAACTTTTCAAGGAGCTGGGGAAAAGAGCCGGTAAACATTTGGTGAAAGTAATTATTGATGCCGCCCTGAAGCCCGTGTTGAATAAAATTACCGGAAATACAGATGAGACTACAGATAGCGGGGAAAATTCAATCCTCAACAAGATTCTGATCGAAGCACTCTAATTTTACCTTCTCTGTTTGTCTAAGACTCAATTCAGTGGCTTTAGTTTGACAAAATGTTACCATGATAAAATTCAATATTTAGAAAAGGAAAAACACCCACCGGTTGATCGTTTACTTGATCTTGTGAAAATTTTTAAATTATCTACCTCTGTAACACAGACGAGCTGAATTTACAGCTCACAAAATTTTCCTGAGATGAGTTTCTTCTTTCGTAAATATTTAGAAAAACAAATTAAAATTTTCAAAAAATCTAAACTTGAGTTAAAAAAAGGAAACCTGTAATCATTTCAACTATGACATTTATTTCAAATACTTAATTCCTTAACTGTAGTGATATCTATCACATTATTTATCGTATGTGTATCTGTATAATCATTTATTTTTATTTACTATTGTATAATGTATAACAATCCAATTACGAAATGGAAAAAAAAGATTAAAAGTTGTATAAAACAAAGAATAGAAAAATTTCTGCATGAAATTGAACAGAATGAATAAAATTTAATCCTTGACTAATCGGTGTATAATAATTATTCAGAATCTTTTTTCTATCATCTTTTGTCTGCATTTCTATATTTACTAATATATAATAAATTATTTACCCATCCCATGCACACATTAAATAAAATAATCTCTTGTTATTTCCCCGGCATGCCTCGCAAAAATCGTTTGCCATTCTGTGTACTTAAAGACTCGACCGTTAAAATACTTATTCGTTCCCATAAAAAATCAAGGCACGTAATTAAGTAAATAGAAAAAAAGAAAAGTATATAAAGAAAAATATTGTATACAGCCGAGGTACGAGATCAACGGATATTTTACTCTCCCCTCCTGTTCAAAAACTCATTTATCTATCCATGATCTATTGATAGCTGCAACATGATTATTGTCCAACAAAAACTCTCACTATGCCTTCTAGCACGTAATATCTTACATCCATCTAAGACTTCTGTTTTTGCAGGAAAGTAATGCTTGAAATTCGTCCGCAGTATTTTCTGTGGCAAGAGTCCCAGTCTACATAAGAATATATCTCCATGTAAACATATTTTTTCCACTCAAACAGCGATACTTGACCTTTCCTTGTTGATCCTATTACATTATACCTATACAGATTTTCTATTTTCAAACATTTTTCTTACATTAGGATTTTCCATTTTAAGAGGGTCAAACATACAAACATTGTACAATGGAAAGAAAATCGTGCTTATCTTACTGACTTCCAAAGTTCTAAGGCGAATATAAGTATCGAATTTCACTCACTGCTACAAATTTACGTTTCCCGTAGAAACACATCCCGATGTTGTTCCACAGGGCGACCGACTCTGGATGCTCTTGAGCCGCTATTCTGTACTTGGACATTGCGACGTCGTACTCCTGGTGACCCTGCAACCAAACACACACTCAAGTATGTACATCACGTCCTTCAGGCGGATCGATTTCTCGACCCCCTCGCAGAACCGTCTCCATTACTTTTCGTTTACTTCTCAATTGGCGGAGTTTATAAACCTCTTCGTCAGCGACAGAGTAATATGCTCGACGCGCCATTGTATTAGCAAACACTTTGGCCGAAACGGAACTTATTCCGAACTCTGGGCGATGGTGGAGAAGTAGAATGGCCACAGAACGCAAGAATCACGATATCGATTTCCCAAAAACGCGGAAATGTATAAATTGGTACAATCTTAAATGTGGTAAGGTAAAGATATAAAAAAGCTACTATATTGAATCTTCGAAATTTCTACATATTTCTCTACCAGCGTTTTGTCGGTTATATTTTTTTACTCACGAGGTACACTTTTGCCTTTCCACATTTTTAAATTCCATGCACTAGATTTCCGAGTGTATAAAAATTTGAAATCGCAGAATTTCCATCGCGTGGATACTCTGCTTTTTGACTCTACACCCACTGAATTACCGTTTGATCAAGGGTAGTACAGATTTCAATTTTCTGATATCTACTTCCAGGGAATTGAAAATTCAACGGAACATCTCAGTTTCCACACCTGCATCACAGAAGCCATGGGCAAGAGCGCTTCCGGACAGATTGGCTGCTGGGCGAGAGCAAGTCCGAATTGTTGAAAAGCCCTTTGAGTGTCTCCGAGCTTGAGATACAAGAGACCGAGTTCAACAGCGACGTCGATGTTCTCTGGACAGACGCTGCACACATGCAATAAGGAATGCAATTACGCTGGGTTCGAATTACAGTCTTGGCTTAGGTGCAGTGGGCGTGTCCTGGAATTAAGGCAGTGTAGACACAACAACGTACGGTACCAGCGCGCTATATACAACCGAGCAGAACTAATTGGGCGTAAATTTCCAGGATTATTTGATCGAACTTCCAATATCCGATATTATCAATCAAGCTATCAAGCCGAGTAGAGCGTAGCCGAGTAGAGCTCGATCGACCAACGGCAGTTTGGCAAAGTTTGGCTCACCTCGTGCAGCTGCACCCTAAATTTTAGTGCCAATTCACCAACCTGAGAGCGGACGTGTAGACTTGAACAGCTTCCGCGACGAGACCTTCCGCAACGTAAATCTTGGCCAAGCTTAGGTAAGGCCTTTCATCGGCGGTCAAGCCGATCGCTCGTTTCAAGCAACGCTTTCCCTCCGACGGCTGATTCAATTTAGTATAGCACTCGCCTGCGGAAAGGTCCGACATATTTTTGCATGATATTTTTACGGAATATTTACGGTTTGTACGGATTATTCTTACCTAACTTATAAAGAATCTCCCAGTCCGGCGACCCGCACATTCTATCAGCCTCCAGGTACGCCTCGAGTGCTCGTCTGTGACTTCCTAATAAAAATCTACTCGAAATATACAACGAAGTTTATTTTTACCGGTGGTATGAAATTTTTTTATTTTTTTTCTTTGTCAAAATAAGCTGCGGAATTTCATGTGGTTATTAAAAAATTGCGAGATGAATTATTCGACATTTTTCGGTGAGGAATTATACCAGCATTATTATAAGCTTATAGCAATTTTAGCTACTCGAGACTGAAGAAAAAAACGTGTACGTAAGTATCTCAGTCATGGAATATATCATTAGTCATCTTATGTGTATTTTTCCTATCAGCATTCTGGTGATACTGTTGCAAGTCATATAATAATTTACTCACAACGACTTGGCTATTTGCTTCACATTTTCGATGTTTCTCGTATTGACCGTATAACAAGCTTGGAAGCAATCCATCGAGTCTTGTACTTTGCCTTCCTTCCTCAGTATGAGCCCCTGAAATTATTTGGATTCCAGATTTCGACAAAAATCAATACTTTCTTGAATAACAGTATCACCTTCAAGTAAGAAGCATATTCGTTGTGTCCGTTGGACCTTATCAATTCTTCCTCGAGGAGTATCTTGCAGATTTTGTACTCGTGACGTGTGTAATGTTTATGGATTAGCCAGTTTCGACTTTCAATTGCTGGGATATCTGGAACTGTGACAATAATTCACATGATATTTTCTCCCTGCTGATAATCGTGCGATTGTAATTAAACTCCGAATATAGAATTTCACACCAAAAATTTCTCTTACAAAGTGTCATGACATCGTGTCAATGAAAAATGACCGACCTTAGCAATAATCTTAAGTAAAAATTCTTGACAACGTCAAGTTTTCCGAAACACTGTTAATTATTATATACCTTTCTTGCCTCTGTCAATACTCAAACTTTGTGGGACCGTCGAATGGTGAATTCGTCCGTTACTTAACACGTTGTTAGCCATTATACAAATATACTTGTTTTCAGTCTTACACTATATCGATGCGCTCGCTTGCTGTCGTGAAAGCATTGCTGTTAGTAAGTATGCGACGACAAGTATCGAATGTTGTTCCATTCTGTTACCCAGCAACGTGGGCGCTCAGTAGAACCACGTGCATCGTTTTACATAACTACATCTTATTCCCACACATTTGCCTTCAACTTAACGAACATCAATTGCTATACCTTTTCAATTTTTGTATAGCAGTGTATAAGACACGCTGTTAGAAAAATATTTTTTGGTAAAATGATCGTCCTGTATTATTTTATGCTATAATTAATAATATACTTTCATTCTTTTTTCAAACAACGTTTTCATAACCCCGACTACAATATACATATAAATCATGAAAAGAAAAATCGATATATTTCCCATATCACACTTTATTATTAAACTTTTACATTTTCATCAGTTTTGAACACTTATAGACAAATCTGACAAAGCTAAATTAATGCACGATCGACCATTTAAAAAAAGGAGCGAATAATTTATCAAGTTTAAATAAAGAAATCTCATAGCATTATATACATCGCAAGGTATAACTGACAATGAAACAAACTATCCTCATTCATAAATAGTGAATTGTACTTAATAAAACTACGCCCAGGTTTGCATGAAGTATGTGCACTAAAAAATTGCAAGTAGCAATTTCATGGCTGGTAAAATGCTGCTAATACAGCCCGGGCGTTTCTTATCCCGTAGCTAGTCAAATTAGAGGACAAGATGAGTAGGTTCATTAGCATTCAGTGCTCGTTGCGTACACACTCGACTATCGGGCGAGATAACCGTCAATGCAATACCATACGTCAATATTATATTTATATATACAAGCAAAAATGATTGTTGGAAAACTAAGTAGTAGCGTGAGATTTACAGACACCGTAATATGACAGACGTCAAAAGTAGCATACGTCCTTCAAGCAATAAAAACACATTTGTTACAGTATGCAAATAACGAAGTGATCGCAGAATACTATAATTTCTACGTTTCATCATTTACTGCCTTGAAACTCTAGTGGTTGAAAAAGACAGTAATGAGGAATCTTCTCAGTCCTCCATTTTCAGGGAATTGAGGTAAATATTAACAACATTTATCTCTAATTATGAAAATCTTTCTAGCCTTCAGATACTCCTTTTTAAAATGACAAATATTTGAACGTAAGATACTCCACCACAAAAACGTTCCATCACAATTCGGAATTCGAATTCCGTTCAACGGTTGCTAAGTTCGTAGTAAATGGCGGGAAAATTTGAACACGCATTGTGACAGGTTCTTCCAAAAATCCGTAAGAGAGCGCCAAGTCTAGGTAGACGAAACCGTCACCGAAGATCCAACATGGCAGTTGATCTGTTAGTGTGGTTAATTTGTGGTGAGCAATGTAACCAAACGTGTTTACGGTTAAACATCCTTATAACGATAGGAACAATTTGAAAACGTACATATGGTGAATACAGATTCCCCGATAACAGAAGAATATTTATGGAAAGAGACGCCCCGGCGTTGTTAAACCGTATCGGTGAAATAACGAAAGTTCTGAAATGTAGACCAGTTGGTGGCGTCAAGCAGTGTGAACGTAATTGTCGTACACAACTCATCAATCATGACATAAACTCGAGCGCGGTTTATCGCAGTGAGTAATTTCACGATAAGATATTTAATACAATTATTTCCCCTGCGACGTTGAGTTTACTTTTTACAAACCTTTACGTCCGCCTACCAAATTCCTCAACTTGGTTTTCGCCGGTTTTTTTCCCTCCTCAGTTCTTACTCTGTTTCTCTTTTATACCCCGTTCGGTTTGTCATCTCGCGCAACTCCCACCTGTTATCAAATCATGACAACGAACTAGGTATATTTGTGTATTAAACCATACAACACATATTGAAAAAAAAAAACGTTCGCATGCAGGTGTGCAAATATACTTTTAAGCATGTTGAAACTAGGCTCAAATGACTGCCACGCGATGACAATATTGTGTGAAACTTATGGCTCTTTACCACCTTATATAGGTATTGATAGTTTCGTATTCTTCTAATTCTTTCAACAGATCGGCCATGGCGATGTGTAAATAGATTTAACAACATTATACTCGGATCGTGAGATGAGTTGTTCGGTGGAACTAAGACAGCAAAGGCAACAAGGGATGGCAGAGGATCCTCACAGGCTGGCAGCTATAATGAACAAGTCGCAAAGACTCGTTTTAGGTCTATTGGTTTTACTCCTAGTCGATATTATATGGGTGTCCAGTTCCGAACTCACTAAAGTATGATTATTGATATTTAATTACTATTTCTGTAACATACGTTTGAAAACACAATTATTTGGAGCCCGAATAAGTTATATACCTTGGCAGTATTTTAGTAAACAGATCGGCCCAATGATGCATAATATTTTTCCGCAGTAGATACTGATTCACAAAAATTAACCATCTTGTAAACATGATTATCAATTGACTCAAATGCTAAAGAAAGGTCAGAGTTAATGTTCTCTTGTAGTACAAAATTAGTTCTTTAAAAATTTTAAAACTTCAGTGTTTATTGTCAGGTTTTTTAGAAACCTCGAAACATAGAAATAGTTTTTTTCAAATCCTTAGCACCTCGGTATTGACAGAATGAATTATAATGACACTGCCACAAATACATGAAATTATTCTTCTGTCCCTCAGAAGAAACAGTTGTTCATTGCATATTCATAAATAGAAGTTACCGTTTATATTCATAAATAAGTTGGAAACATATAGTACATTTTTAGCTCTTAAATAACACAATCTTACATCTTTAAATTTATAAAGGTAAAGCCTGTGGAAATGGTAAACCTTCTACAGTGAACGTTTGTTACTACTTTGCAATTCCTTAAACTTTATTCCCGGTATGATTTTTAAATCATTTGATATAGTGTCAACGAAAAAAATTGTATCGTGCTTTGGACATAAAAAGCTGAAAATTATAAGTTACTTTGAAGCTTAAATTTTGCATTATGATTATTTCGAAGTAATTCAGGTGCAGAAAACTTGTACATAAATATAATACTCTCTATTTTTCAGTACATTTATCAGGAGGCTGCATTTAAAAAGCCATTTTTCAGTACATACATCAAAACTTCAATGTTCACGTTGTATTTGCTTGGTCTCTGTTTTTGGCCTCCTTGGCGAGATCAGTGTAATAAACCAGCAACTTATATGGTATGATTTTATCACTAATCTAGCATCGGGAAGAAGTTGGTAACGTTAATATAACGATCTATGTTTAATAAGAATTCAGGAAACCATCATAAATGAAACAGACTTATATTTTAAAAAGCCAACTCCTTAAAAGTCATTCTAAAATTGGCTTAATATATTGGATGTTTTGTTATGTTAACATTACCAACTTCAGCCTTGTAATCTATCTCAGTTTTTTCCCATAGCACATAAAAAGCACATTTTTTCTCTAGTTCATAGATCCGAACATGGAGGATGACAATTTTTATGCGGAAGCAAACACAAGTCTGGTGAGATACTGTTTGATTATTATTCTTAAATTATTACTAACATTGTTCTTAGGATACTTGATATTTCTGTTTTTCGTTTTTACACCACCTTGTAAACCGACCATAACGTTTGATCTGAAACTGTGATAAATGCGGCTGTTTATACCTACAGAAAACTGCTTTCACTTTGAATTCCCAGAAACATTTGAAAATATTAAAAAAAAATAGATTCTGATATGCCAGCTTATATTTTCAATCATTCACAACTGGCAGTAGTGTAGCTACTCATTATTCCGTTTAAGAATTATCTATGGAGGGATTGAATTGATTTATCAAATTTATCAATCTTTAACTACACCTGAAAATCTCTCAAACATGAATGCAGATACTTAACTGATTGTCAGAATGAAACGATTCACACAGAGATTGTCCTGTTTGAAACAATCTTATCTGCAATTTGTTTCATACAAGTAGATGAGCATTATTTTAGTAGTCCAAGAATTATTTATTTTCAAATCGTACTGCAAACAATTTATGCCAGTGCGAATAAAATTAATATGTACAATAAATCATAAAACAAATTAACATTATTTTAGAGTGATCCAACATTTGTACCAATCAAAACCCCCGAACATTGTGACCGTTCATCGGGTACCGAAAGCGATGATTCTTCAATACGTTCCGTCAGGTTTAGTAAACTAGCAGAGGTTCGACATATGTCCGAATGTGATGCTACAGAGGCACTTTTGGCAAGGCTCAGTTATCAAGCTAGTGTCAGAGCTGGAGAACATGCCAAGCGGCAAGCCAACAAGTTTTCAGTGCAGAAAGTTGCTAAAATTGCTCTGATGTTCTGCCTATTGGTACGAATATTTAAAAATACTTAGATTAAGATTAATCTAAGGACTTAGAATATTTACGAACATTCTGCAATTTCAGTGGTTTATGGCCAATTACACCTATCAAATTTCGTTGATCGGAACTGAAGCAGGCATTGTAACAGTATTATCCTCGACATCCAGTTTATTTACATTATTCCTTGCTGCGGTATTTCCCAGCAACGGTAGTGATAAATTCACATTATCGAAGTTCGTTGCGGTTTTAATCAGCATACTTGGTCTGGTAAGTGTTTTAGTAGTCAAATCTTTCTTCTGAATATATTCGCCGAAGAAAGTGCTGCAAAAGACATACAAATCAATGCATTTCTTCTTCGCAGGTACTTGTGAGCTTGTCAGATTTAACAATTGAAGCCAACAGGATACCAATAGGTATAATTTTGGCACTGGTCAGTGCATTTTTTTATGCAGCATACCTAGTTTTTTTAAGGCGAAAAGTTGACCACGAAGACAAAATGGATATACCAATGTTCTTTGGCTTTGTCGGACTCTTCAATTTGACACTTCTGTGGCCTTTATTTTTTATACTCCACTATGGAGATTGGGAGGACTTTGAATGGCCCAATACTTACCAGTGGACCTTTTTAATCATCAACGGACTTATCGGTACTGTTTTAAGCGAAGTTCTGTGGCTCTGGTGAGATGTACTCCAACTATTCCTACCGTTCAATATTTTCAGCTGTTGTTTCACACTATGAAAAAAACTTTGGGTAACTGAATATCTTTCTAGGGGCTGTTTCCTAACGTCATCTCTTATTGCAACGCTGGCTGTCAGTTTAACAATGCCAATGTCAATGCTAGCTGACGTTTTAGTGAAGAAGGTGGAATACCCGTGTATGTTTTATTTAGGCACGATTCCCATGTTGCTGGCATTTGTTATTGTGTCACTTCTGTCATACTATGATAATTGGGATCCAGTCTTGGAAGGTGTCAAAAGACTTTACACGTGGACATGCAGAAGGAGCAGATCCTCTGTTAGGTGAGATTGTATATTATCAATTATTTTACTACCATCCTGTCTTATGACAAAAGTGGACTGCTTTACTGTACAAATGAGAACGTACATTGCATTGCTTTAATAGGTTTATTATTTTTAGGATACAAGACTTGGAAGCAGAACAAACAGAGTCTTTGATCTGTATAAACAATGGTGAGCACGAGGCCTAAACTGACAATAAATATGTAGGCTGTTAAAATGTTCCTCACATGGGTCAGCACTGAACAGTTTAGTTATTTTTATTTTCATTATCGTTTGTACTTTTACTTTCTCTCTTATTTTTAAAAGGTGCATTACAACTCGCGTCTTTGTTTTAAAGTTTCTTACAAGTAGCCTGGGTCTAACAAGAATGACCAATTCCATATCCAATTCATCATTCCACTATAGGCATTTCTTTGTTTACTTATTAATTGGCATGAAATGACTGACATTCTGTTACATGTTACATTTTCATATATAAAATTGGGCAAAGTAAAGACATTTATTAAAAACTAAAATTTTATGCAATCTGATGCATAAGTAGTGGTAACCACTTCTACGATCCTGCTTTTATATTGCATATTAAGTAGTTGCAGCTATATAACGGAATAGAAATAATAATAATGACAGCTCACTGTAATATCCTTAGGTATTTCCTTTGCCAAGCATAGTTCTACAACAAAAAGAAATTTCGTATTTGCGAAGAAAAATACATTTGCTCATATTTAATTGCTTTATTTAAGTAAAATTCAGACACAAAAAAAAATGTCGACCTTGAGAATTAGCTGCGTTTCAAATATTATTTTTTAAATTTAATTGCTGTCAAACCAAAGCTTAATTCAAGTGGGTAATGTATAATTTAATAAGATCGTTGCTGACAAATTTTAGCGTGCTAATCTGGGCAAATATAAAATGCTTTTCCTAAGCAATAAGAATTATAGCAATTCTCTTGCGGACTTTTCCATTTACTGAGTGAAGAAAAGTGATGGAGAGTATTACTTTGAAGACATTACTGGTTCGTGTTCTTTTTTTTTATGCATACACTCGTCCACACAATTCATTGTTATACATGGCAAAATTATTTCGATGGTTATTACATGAAATTATTTGATTGAATTGTATAGAAATGGAAAGCTCATCTCGTAATTTTGCCAAGGCTTAAAAGATATAATTTAAAATGCTTATGTATAAAATATATTTGTGATATCATATTCATTGTATAGACTGTTAAACTCTCATAGGCTTTGGATCAACTATATTTCCATAATTGTTTACTGTAAACTTTTATGCATTGTTGATGTTTGCCATTTTACAACATCTAATTTGTACATATTAATACTTTAGCTGTTATACATTCTGATTTTGATTTAAACTTGACTTACGATATAAACCCACAGGTTTATTGTACCTAGTTATTACTCGTTACTGGTCTGTTTGGGTAAAATTCAAGTGAAAATATGTTCAAAGCTAATCTTTTGCTGTTCATGAGTCCTGAGTTACTATTGGAAACATATGTAAGTGCAGTATGCGTATCGCTTTGCAAAAATACACAAAAACTTACTCAGTTTTGAAGTCAAGGTCGCTAAAGAACCTGTTACTTTTGTTGCAAAGGTTCCGCACATTTTTCAGATTTTGCTGTTTTCGATTTAATAAATAGCTGGGAATTGTGAGACATGTTTTTATTCAGTTTTTCGAGCCATTTAAAAAAAAAAAAGCCAGCCAAATATATAGAGTAGGTACTTAAACTTTTCTAAGACACTATCAGTGAGATATTACTATATAGTTTTAAATCGGTCGAGGAACAATAAACATAATTGGTTACACTTTAGGACCAACTTGAAATAAAATTGATACAAATATATATTAATATGTATACACATACATCTATATGTATGTATGTATATGTATATTGAAACTTGCTAAGCAATGAAATTATATTCAGCAAATTATTGCAGAGTACTTAAACACGAAACGATTCTGAAAATGTGTTCGAATCAGTTAAAGATTAATTACCAATTTTTCGAAAGTATAATAATGCAAAGTATCTCGCATAATAAAATCTAGTCAACATGATTAATAAATTTTATATTTTGTCACTTTGTATTTCCAATACCTGTATTATGATTTACAAAAGTCAGGCAAGATCTCTTGCGCAAATATGTACAATAACTACTAACTATGAATGTTAATTATGCCTGTTTATTATAAATACATTACGAAATACAATTTAGTTAATGCGCACAATGTGCATATTCATCAATCAAATTGATGATTTATATATGTATATATATTTTAGAGATTTATGAATAGATTATTGCACGCTCCTTAAAGTGCAACTGTGTATCTTTTTGTATGTATGCATATAAATTATCGGGTAATTTTGTACAAGGATTCAAAATATTCCTCTCAACACACGTGTGTCATGTTCAAAATCATTTCGGTTTATGGACCTTAAATGATCAATAACTTTCAATCTTTTATTTCACTCTGACAACACTTTGCTTGGAAGATTTTTCCTTTTTGCATTATAATTCATTGAGAAAAATGTCATTAAATTTTATAGATTAGATAGATATGTCTTAGAATGCCATAGGAAAACGTTGATACCATGCCAAGATGTTTGTACTGCACACTGAAATCAGTTTATGGAAAATACACATACGTATATATGCATATACTATATACAGTTTCATCGACTAATACGCAAACGGATCAATATTATTTATTATAATTAATTATAGCTGACTGTTCCTGTATGTATTATTATAACTGTATATCTAATGTAAATATTAAGAAACCTTAATTAGCGAATGGAATTCTATACATGTAACGTTATACATATGGAGGAATTAAAAGAAAATATTCGCAGCAGTAGTGACCTGTGTTTTAAGTACATTTTTAAGATTGGAATCTATACTGCAGAGAACTATTCATTTGTAACGATCGTAATGATCATGTCCACTGAGATAAAACAAAATATTATTGTTACCATGGCGAATTCACAAAAAAAGAAGCGAAATGTCAAACCAAATTGACATTGACATACTAATGGTTTACATACAGTAGATGCGATATGTAATTTTCACTTGAGTTAACGTTCTACCTCTTGGACAGTTCTTACCCAGCAAACGTCGGAGGTTCTTTGAAAAGTTGAACAATTATGTACGATTCATTTGACATGGCGTGCCACGATGAGGACACTGATCTTAGATTGAATATAAAAGGTAGCCAATGTGAAAAATATGATTACAACTTTCATGGTTTTATGATTCATAGATGTCTGATTCTTAGTTAATAGCGAAAACCTATTGCCTACACCTCAAAAATACAACCTTGGTTCGTTAAGGTATGTTGTACCTCTGTGGATTTTCTACCAATCAGTATGTATGGAATAAATTTCATATTTGTTATGAATTCAGGCTACCTGCGGA
Source organism: Diprion similis (assembly GCF_021155765.1). Classification (NCBI taxonomy): domain Eukaryota; kingdom Metazoa; phylum Arthropoda; class Insecta; order Hymenoptera; family Diprionidae; genus Diprion; species Diprion similis. Next base: position 20,153,680 of record NC_060106.1, on the reverse strand, counting down.
CCCTTCTTGGCCTAAAATACCACAGCGTAGATTGGCAGATGATGCTGGCGATTTGATACAACCTTCGTATACTGTCACATTTACTGGCACGCCAAGGCGAAGCCGGACGATAGTACAAGTCCCACAATCCCAGTACGTATTCGTTTGCATATGAATTGATTTGTGTCTCTGTAGTTAAAAATATTCTAACTTTCTTTTCCAGTTTGTATGGAAAACGGTAAAACGATTATGCTTATCCTTTATTCTTCATTTTGTTACTTCTGATTCAGATCTTCGAAAATGTTTGCATCTCAAGATTCTAAGAATTTCAACTTGCATCATCACACTCGAAAAGAGCAATATTCCCAAAGTCAACAGCCCAGGAGAAGATCTGGCTGTACTGATCCAAGATTCAAAAGGTAAGTTATTATTTTACGGCTGTATTTCATAGTCCAGTGCCAATATAATTTCATCTCAGCTGTGTAAGTTTCAATTTACAACCTATTGTTAGGGTCACAACTGTGAGAAGTCAAATGACGTCAACTGATCCAGGAGAAGATAGAATTGAGGAAGAATCAGGAATGTCTGTACCAAAAGACTGCAAATCTCTTGCAGACAAAACTGCACCATGGGAAGATTCGACTCAGTACGACAGAATCCTTGCTGATAAATGTACCGATGTTGCAATTACGTTTTAAGTGCAAAGTCTATGAATTCTCTGATAGCTGGCAACTCTGCGTGATTAAAGTTGAATAATAGTTATTGTTGACATTTAATTCTGTCACTATGTAGATGCAATTTCAATGTTTGTTTCATAGAGCCCAAGTTATTCAGCAGAAGGCTGAGAAACCTGACGAATCAAAAGGGATGGAAAGTGTTGGTGTACAAACTGTGCAAATAGTATCGTCAAAAGCTGCTCTCGACCCAACTCAATTAGCCCAGACCAGCACCATCAAAGAATCGAATGAGCAGAGCTCTGGATTTGCTGAATCCAGAAGAGAAACCTGCAGTCCGGTGAAGAGTGGTCAAACGCAGTCAGAAAGAGATACACCACGGCCTAGCACCTCAGTAGGAAAAATAATGCCTAGAAATTCGGGAAGGATTGACTCGAAAAGTTCTGAATTTGACCAAACTCAACCTTTGCAATCTTGTCAGGTGAATATCGTGTGACAAATGGAACAAATTTACCTTGAATAAGATGATTTTTTCATTGAGATTATTCCAATTGATATAGTACCTTTTTGTACTACCATTAGTTCAAATTTGTCTAGAAGGGAGACACAGTTTGTGAAAAACCGGCACAAGTGACAAAAAAAGAAGACAAATTTGAAGTAATGGGATTGCAGAAAGGAGCATGAAATGATAACTGTAATCATCAATATTTGATAAGGAAAGGAAATCTCTTGTATACTAGGCAAAGGATGGGCAGCTCTTTTTGACGGTAGAACAGAAGGTTCAAGCAACCAATGCACCAATTACAAAGAAAGTCGACCTTGTACCTGGAAAAAAAAATCAGAGCACAACTCAATGTTATAACGTACAAGTACCAGTGCTTAGCTTTCAAAATGTACCAGTTCAAATGTCAACCCAGCCACAATCGAAGGTTGATATTCCGCCGTATAATTCATCTTCGTCAACTCCTGATTTCCAAATTTCGACTCTTTTCAAGAACATTGATGTTCCAAAATTGGAGTTACCTAATGATGTTACTCCTCAATTCATGAGTCTAGGCACGAGCTTTACTAAAATAACGAGCAATCCATTCTCGAGTCAAACACTGCAAAGTCATGATTTTCAGTTAAATACTGAGCCTACAAGTCAGTTAGGAACCGGTGAGCTTCTGACCAATACCAATTAAAACTGTATATTAATTCACAACTACTCGTGATGCAAATGTTGAATGTACATATTTCCGTAGGTTCACAGAAAAAATTGGATGATTTAAAACAGCAGCAACATTTAGAATTTCACAAAGATAAACGATGTCAATTATCAACTGAATCCAATGTTCCAATAAGTTTTCAAACGAATAGAGATGGCGTTCTTGAGTTTAAATCAAATTCGGAAAAGTTAATGAAAAATATTCGCAATGAAGAGAAGTGTAGTAGACCACAACAAAATATTTTAAACATTAATAAGGATAACGTCATACCCAAGCACGATTTCCATATTTATTGTCACCCGGAACAGCCTCTTCAGTCACACACTACAGATGCACAGCAGAAACTGTGTAACATTCAAGCACCACAGTATCAGCTAGGAGTGACTGATTCTGAACCTGAACGACATGAAGTTTTTAATAAACAAAATCGTAATCCTGACAATGGAACAGAATGCTTAATCAAGAACAAAAAGTCCTTTCACCCACAACAGCAAAGTACAGATACAGACTCGCATGTGTCAGACAAATTAACTCAGTTTTGTAAAATGCAAACAAATTATTCTCAACCAGCTGAAAGGTTGAACGCAAGTTTTCTCGACGGAATAGAAGATCATCAAAACAAAAAGTTCGAGTTATTGAAACAGAAAAACGTATATTTTGAAAAAAGTAAATCACAAGAGTTGACGCAGGATTGGAAACATCAGACTCTGCAGCTCTGTGAGCAAGGCAAGGTGATATCTTTGCGTCAGAAACGAAAAATGAAGTCGGAACAACATTTGATGCTTAGTAAAAAACGCATCCAAAGTTCCGAGCCACATATAGCAACCAATCGAAGACGAATCCAAACTCCGTATTTAAAAAAGGCAAGCTCGTACCTATCAAAGTGTACACAACAATTAACACCTAATCCAAAAAGTAATTGCACATATCAAAATCAGCAGTGCATACCTTTGTCTAACCACAGAGAAAACGTCAACAATATGACATCAGATGATACTGAAAATTCGCCAAGCTCACAGCATACCATGCAAGCTAACAATATAAATTTTATTGATTGTAACAAAATTAACGCAAGAGTACCGCATCCTACGGACCTGAACGAAATAAAACCAGAACATTGTATCAAGCCATACCAAAGACCACCTCATAAAGATGTTAAAATTACTTCATCGCTGGATTTGGAGAAACAGAATTTATCATCGCTTCAATCTCCTAGAGCAGATACAGATGTACCAATTGAAAAGCCGACTGCAATACCAGTCAAAACACAGCAGCTTTTAAACAAAAGTTACTGGGATTACTATAATAAATTGAAGCTACATAAAATGGAGAGTGGAGAAAGTCCGCAACAGCAGTACTTTTGTCAAGTAGCAATGGGAGCACCGATATCAAAGAAAAGAAGAGCGCCGGAATCGATTGCCGAGGAGTCTAACAGTACATCGCAAGTGGGACATCAGATGGAACTTAGTTTACCAGAAATCAGAACTTTGGAACAATGTTCAGTTCTGTCGACTATGATCAACAAGACATTGTACGTTAATGGACATTATCATTAACCGATCAAATACAATTGTATGGTACAGCGAAACAAAATTAACTTGAATCACTTGTTGATTTATAATGTATTCTATATTTTTGTTACTGTCAGGGATTCCGCACTGCAGCCATCCTCTGAAACACTACAAACAAAACAGATTTACTTGAATGGCAATATGAGATCATCTTCCGATCCTACGGCAGGAACTCAGAGCGCAATACTGAAGAAGCTGTTATCTGGTGACAACGAGGACTCAATTATTTCTTCAAAACTTATGTATTCGCAAAAGCATAAGCATGATAAGAATTTTAGCAATAAGACATTGAAACTGAAGTCTATCGGTGAACATCCAATAGGTAATCCTATTATTAAAAGTATATCAGGTAGCAAAGTATGGTAAAATCCCTCATCCAAAGCATTCATCTCACGTAGAATGACTCAGTACGTAATTATGATTATTGATTTTAGTCTTCTTTGGCTGCATGGTGTACGCTATGATTATATTTCTTCCGATGATCTATGATTGTTTCTTCTACGAGGAGCACGATCAATATGAGGACTTGAGTTATATCGAGGTAGTATTCGAATACATTATTTCGTCTGTCAAGGAAGCTTGTGGAGAATTTTTCAACGTGATGAACAAAATATTTTTAAAGCCGGTACGTTGACCATAAGAATATAATTACGTGCTATGATGCATTTTGAGACTTAGACTTTAATTTAATAACAGTAATCATAGTTTGGTGATGACAGAATCGTGTCCATCTGCTTCACATTTATCATACAACGAATTTCGCAATCTTCTTTAATACTAGCTTGTTTTTAACATACAAGGATGCACGTATGCAGCGATTATCAAGCGGCAGGTGGAGACAGAAGATATCCAAACAACACCTATTCTGATTTGAGATACATAAAACCTAAAACGTTAGATAGTACAAAGAAAACAGAAAGAGATACGAAAATATAGCAGTTTTAGAATATACGACCGGTCGAACTATGGTGCTTGGCTTTAGTAGATTCAACTTTGTCATGAGATTTTATTAGTGTCGAATTTTATATCACTACCGAATTACCCTAAAACTGTCTTGTAAAACTCAGCAGTTTTTTTGTTTCTAATTTTCAGCGCTCCTGTAAGAAATGTAATAACCTTACATAAATTACAAGTAACACGACGATCATTCCTAGCATGGGTAGTATCCAGTTGATCGATAGTTGTTTGATATAATGTCTATATTGTGACTTATTTTATATAATGATATATTGTACTGCCTTCCTTCCATATGCTCGTAATTCATAGTATTGATGTATTTACACTGATTTGTGATTAAATATTTACTCGATTATGGTGTATAACACCAGCATATATACTATCATGTAGTTTTGTTGTAATTGTAAGTCCGTGATTTTTACCCTGTTCTTTTCACCTGTTATATGCATAGATTTTCAATGTTGTGCTCCGCTCTCCATTACAATGGTATCAAAAAATTTTAATCTTCGTTAATTCAATGTATCCGACTGGATTAATGAGATGTAAGCATGGTAGAAGGATTGAAGTAACGAGTAACATTAAACCACTGTATGAATCTCCTTGCGAGTTCAGCAAGAAGCGCATGAAAAGCTCTGTGACGTTCCCCACCATAGAGCATATGCTCCGAATTGCGAGCTTCCCGGAAACAGCCCAGAAGCTTCTCATAAGTTCCCAACAAAAACTCCTAATAGACTATAGACAATAAGTCCCCTGGGGGCTTCTTTGGAGCTTTGTGCTGTCTGGATCAGCTACTGTTCAACGACCTATTGCTGTTGCCAAAGTGTGGCTCAGATGTGGTAAAAACATTAAAACTCGGTTTACGAACATCGCATATGTAATCATATGTATTCATGATCATACTTGATAATTATGCATTTGCATCGTTGATTTTTGCATTGACAAAAATCTGTTTTACAAATTTCGCGGTATGCTGTTGAAAAGTTTCGATTTATGCCGCGAGATGGTGTTCGTAGTGCAAGCGTGGTGCAAGCAAAGCATGATTAGCCTGAGGAGCGTTGACCAATGAAATGCTTCCATATTAGAAGGGGGGACTGATTGTGATGGATCATTGGTTGAGGTCGCTTTGCACAAGAATTATCTACATAAGTAGCGGTCTACATAGGGCCGGCGAGCACGTTCATATCGGTCATTTCGTCGGCGAAGTTTGGCGAAAGCACTGACGCCACGTTCCTGATTCTACCGGAAGACTTGAGGTTCCCACGGAGCCGTAAAGAGAAGCCACGCAGCGGAGGCAGGTAGTGTGCAACAAATTAAAGTAGCCATAACTGATATCACAGAATCCTTGGCGATCCTGTCGAACCGAGAAAGAGCACGGTAATATGGCAGACTACGTGATCGACGACGCTGGTCAGGACGAGAAGTTCCCGATCCGAGAAGACGGCCTCTCAGCAGCGCAGCTTCTCTCAGGTGGAGATGGCTTGACGTATAACGACTTCATCATCCTTCCTGGGTACATAGACTTCACTGCTGACGAGGTAGACCTCTCATCACCGCTGACTAGAAAAATCACCCTCAAGGCACCGCTTGTCTCTTCCCCCATGGACACAGTCACAGAGTCCGACATGGCGATAGCAATGGCACTTTCAGGAGGAATTGGTATAATCCACCATAACTGTACTCCGGAGTATCAGGCAAACGAGGTTCACAAGGTCAAAAAATACAAACATGGATTTATCAGGGATCCGGTCGTTCTTTCACCAAACCACACGGTCGGTGACGTTCTGAAGGTGAAATCCAAACATGGTTTTTGCGGGGTTCCAATAACTGAGAATGGCAGGCTGGGTGGAAAGCTTGTAGGCATTGTAACGTCGAGGGACATTGACTTCCTCGAAGACATACCTAGTCAACAGAACCAAAAGTTGGAAAATGTAATGACCAAACTGAACAATCTGATCACTGGAACTTCTGGAGTTACTTTGCAGGAGGCTAATTCCATCCTTGAAAAATCAAAGAAGGGTAAACTTCCAATAATTAATGAGAATGGTGAACTTGTAGCCCTGATGGCAAGAACTGATCTGAAGAAAAATCGAAGCTATCCAAACGCCAGCAAAGATGAGAACAAACAGCTTCTTGTTGGCGCAGCGATTGGAACTCGTGAGGGAGATAAGCAGAGGCTGCAACTCCTGGCAGCTTCCAAAGTCGACGTAGTCGTGCTGGACTCATCACAAGGAAACTCCAAGTACCAAATTGACATGATTAGGTATATCAAATCAAAATATCCGGAGTTGCAAGTGATCGCAGGTAATGTTGTCACAAGTATGCAAGCGAGAAACCTCATACGAGCGGGGGCCGATGGTCTCAGAGTTGGGATGGGGTCAGGATCGATCTGTATAACTCAGGAGGTAACGGCTGTTGGTAGGGCACAGGCCACAGCAGTATACCATGTTTCTGAGTATGCCAGGAAGTTTGGAGTCCCTGTGATAGCAGACGGCGGCATACAGTCTATTGGCCATATAATCAAGGGGCTGAGCTTAGGCGCAAGTACAGTGATGATGGGATCGCTGCTGGCTGGAACATCAGAAGCACCAGGAGAATATTTCTTCAGTGATGGAGTGCGTTTGAAGAAGTATAGAGGGATGGGATCGTTAGACGCTATGAACCGGGAAGATGCAAGGGGCTCAGCGATGGATAGATACTTTCACAACGAGATGGATAAGCTAAAGGTGGCACAGGGAGTCAGTGGATCAATAGTTGATAAGGGCACGGTTCTCAAATTTCTGCCATACCTCCAATGTGGAATTAAGCATGGTTGTCAAGATATTGGAGCCAAATCTATAACAGCATTGCGATCTATGATGTACAGTGGAGAGCTCAAATTTGAAAGGCGATCACAGTCGGCACAGCTCGAGGGTAATGTGCATGGATTGTTTTCATATGAAAAACGATTGTATTAAATATCTAGTTCAATTCCTACATGGTTACTTGCAGCGTTAATTGAAAGACCCTAATTTTTGAGGCTGAAGTGAGTAACATTAAGTCATGAAAAGTTGAGATAAAAATCACAATTTTGCATCTTCAGAATAACTTTCAAGGAATTAAATTTGCAATATATGAGTTTGTGCATGATGTAGAAGGTCTTACAAAATTTCACTTAACTCTAAAGTTGCGAAGTAATGAGTTTTTCTATAAATGCATCTTTGCAGTAATGTTACATACTCCAACTTTACTTTAATTTACGGTACACTGAATGGTAAACTTGTGTTTGCATAATATTATTATAATTAGTAAAGCATCAAATTTACAAATAATCTATAGTGATGGAATTAATCCCTGCTCTTTATTTAATCTTTTGTTCCTTCTCAGTTTCCGATCTGATAGATCGCTAAGAATATCTAAGTACCTTTATTGTGCAGAAATGAATGTTTAGCTCATCGTATTTTTCCTGTTACCTAATGGTATTCCAAACTGAATTACAAATTAGTGAAATTTAATTTCAAATTAGATTTATTCTGAACGTACCTTATAAGGTCACATTGTAAGAATTTGGGTTGTTCATCTATAGCAGTACTGACAAATTTCAGTTTTATCAGTATAAATGTATGTATATATTTTGCTCATGATGTATTTCAAACAACCTTGCCAAATCAATTGGCCTCTCCAATTTTGTAACCAGTTCAATTTATACATATACGTATTTCATAGGTCTTTATAAATTTATAACAATATTTTGTGTGTATTACATACATATACATAGGTATACATGTATTTCTAGTTTGTATATTTGGTATAATTATAAGTACATTAGACCGGACATGTAATCGCCCACATGATAGCTAAAAGCAAAAGCTGTACTTAAAGTCTCAAATTGAAACAATCCTTAGACCATACTTAGTAATTTGAGGTGAATTATGATAATATGCAGTAAACTTGACCAATTATCTGTATGCCGGTTACATTAAAAAAATTAGTTCAAGTAAACAAAATTGCATACGGATATACGTATATCCATAACTAATGAATTTCATTATTTTGTTGTAAGTAATTTTAATTCAAAAATATTCCGAAACCAAGTTATTTACACCAGATATTTTATCAACAAATATATTTTATACCAAGATATTATTATAATACCATAATTAAATACAATTGCAAGATGACAAGATTTCCCGAATTTATCTTACCCGTCCCCATATTATGCAAAGCTGCAGGAAAATTATTTCACGTGCTAGAGCTAAGAGCAGTGCCTGAGTACAAACATTCAACGTTTTTATTCGTGCGTGATGTATACCTACATAGACTGCAAAGGAGTTGGAACCGTGAAACGAGTTGCCTACGTACAGGCGGGTCATGTTACAATAAAGCCATGCGCATAGGTAAGTCGAATTGCCATGCATGTAGGCGTAGGCTAGTAGTAAGCAGCTTTAAAAGCTCGTAAACATCGTATACAAAACGGTTCGATTAAAAATTGCAAAAAAGATGGTATTGTGTAATGTCGAATGTGTGCAACGAGTTTCTCAATATTTGCGAGTATCGCCTGGAAATCTTTATATGTCGGAAAATAATGTAAGTACGGAGAATGTGGCCTTCGTGCGTCATAAATCTGAAATATTTTTAGGTTATACCGATCCAATGCTTCTGCTGACAGATGCATCCACAATTTTTTACCATGCAGGTATTAGCGTCGGACGACATTCTCGTAAATCAGTGCGTTGAAGGTTTCAGCGCAGTAGTTCAAGCACTGGTTAAGAATTCCACTTATCCTGCCAAACACCTTGGGAGCGACACAGAAAAACAGGCTTTGACACGCCAGTGGTTGGAATATGCAGTATTACATATCAACTACGCAGACAATCCGTTGAATTCCAAGAGAATTCTGAGAGTAAGATTATTGACAACTGATTTCAAGGTTTTCCACATTACTTCGTAAATTAACCCCATTACATTTTACAGGATCTGAATGATGCTTTGAAAACTAGCCCCTACATCACTGGCACTGAGATGACCCTAGCAGATGTTGTGTCTTATTATCTGTTGCATGGAATCGTGGTAAGAAAATTCGAATTGTACAATTATGATGCTGCTGTTTCTGATCAGCATTGGTCAATAAACTATCGCTATACACGGATTTTTTGTTTCAGAGAGATTTAAATCAACAAGAAAAAGCACAGTACGTTAACATCTCGAGGTGGTTTGACAATATCCAACAGGACGATAACATCCGACAGAAAATGCAATTGGTGAACTTTGATTTGCTGAATCTATACTTATAAGAGATACATAGGGAACGTTTTATCTATGCAATGCATGTATGAGAGCAAGTACAGTGTTGAAATGTCCTGATGTGAACATGGTTTGTATGACTTGTGAATGCAGGACTTGACAGACAGACATTGAAGTCCATTAGGCTTCGAAATTGGGTTTGAGAAAGCCGTAGATAATAAAGAATATCTCCGTATCTCCTCAGCAGTTGAATATTAGATGTTTTGAATACCTCTTTTGGCTTCTGATTGTCAGACAAGAGATTTTTGATTGAAAGAAAGTGTAATTTTATTTTATCCTCTTTGGATTTTTGTCAAAAATTTCGACGATTCCGAAAAGTGCTGCAATTAATTCGTTGAGGCACTATTCCGACGTAATTTTGCGAGAGAAATTGATTAAACGCAGTCCCAATGCGCTGCGAGCAACGCCTGAAAAGTTACAAGCGAAAAACTGCTTATTTTCGTCGTAATTTCTCTGCTGTTGGTCCTACGCTCTTTTTCATGAGTTTTTTGAGTTTCTGGGGGTCCAATTAGTCCAAAAAGGGTCATACGAATCGATTCCGAGACGAAAAATTTTCGGCTCCGGAAATGACGAAAAAACTAAGGCTAACCCCTTTGCATTTTTGGCGAAAATTTCAACGATTCCGGAAAGTGCTGCAATTAATTCGTTAAGGCACTATTCCGACGTAATTTTGCGAGAGAAATCGATTGGACGCAGTCCCAATGCGCTGCGAGCAACGCCTGAAAAGTTACGAGCGAAAAACTGCTTATTTTCGTCGTCATTTCTCTGCTGTTGGTCCTACGCTCTTTGTCATGAGTTTTTTGAGTTCCTGGGGGTCCAATTAGTCCAGAAAGGGTCATACAAATCGATTCCGAGACGAAAAATTTTCGGCTCCGGAAATGACGAAAAAACTAGGGCTAACCCCTTTGCATTTTTGGCGAAAATTTCAACGATTCCGGAAAGTGCTGCAATTGATTCGTTGAGGCACTATTCCGACGTAATTTTGCGAGAGAAATTGATTAAACGCAGTCCCAATGCGCTGCGAGCAACGCCTGAAAAGTTACAAGCGAAAAACTGCTTATTTTCGTCGTCATTTATCTGCTGTTGGTCCTACGCTCTTCTTCATGAGTTTTTTGAGTTCCTGCGGGTCCAATTAGTCCAGGAAGGGTCATACGAATCGATTCCGAAACGAAAAATTTTCGGCTCCGGAAATGACGAAAAAACTAAGGCTAACCCCTTTGCATTTTTGGCGAAAATTTCAACGATTCCGGAAAGTGCTGCAATTAATTCGTTAAGGCACTATTCCGACGTAATTTTGCGAGAGAAATCGATTGGACGCAGTCCCAATGCGCTGTGAGCAACGCCTGAAAAGTTACGAGCGAAAAACTGCTTATTTTCGTCGTCATTTCTCTGCTGTTGGTCCTACGCTCTTTTTCATGTGTTTTTTGAGTTCCTGGGGGTCCAATTAGTCCGGCAAGGGTCATACAAATCGATTCCGAGACGAAAAATTTTCGGCCCCGGAAATGACGAAAAAACTAAGGCTAACCCCTTTGCATTTTTGGCGAAAATTTCGACGATTCCGAAAAGTGCTGCAATTAATTTGTTAAGGCACTATTCCGACGTAATTTTGCGAGAGAAATCCATTGGACGCAGTCCCAATGTGCTGCGAGCAACGCCTGAAAAGTTACGAGCGAAAAACTGCTTATTTTCGTCGTCATTTCTCTGCTGTTGGTCCTACGCTCTTGTTCATGAGTTTTTTAAGTTCCTGGGGGTCCAATTAGTCCAGGAAGGGTCATACAAATCGATTCCGAGACGAAAAATTTTCGGCCCTGGAAATGACGAAAAAACTAAGGCTAACCCCTTTGCATTTTTGGCGAAAATTTCGACCATTCCGAAAAGTGCAGCAATTAATTCGTTAAGGCACTATTCCGACGTAATTTTGCGTGAGAAATCGATTAAACGCAGTCCCAATGCGCTGCGAGCAACGCCTGAAAAGTTACGAGCGAAAAACTGCTTATTTTCGTCGTCATTTCTCTGCTGTTGGTCCTACGCTCTTTTTCATGTGTTTTTTGAGTTCCTGGGGGTCCAATTAGTCTAGGAAGGGTCATACAAATCGATTCCGAGACGAAAAATTTTCGGCCCCGGAAATGACGAAAAAACTAAGGCTAACCCCTTTGCATTTTTGGCGAAAATTTCGACCATTCCGAAAAGTGCAGCAATTAATTCGTTAAGGCACTATTCCGACGTAATTTTGCGAGAGAAATCGATTGGACGCAGTCCCAATGCGCTGCGAGCAACGCCTGAAAAGTTACGAGCGAAAAACTGCTTATTTTCGTCGTCATTTCTCTGCTGTTGGTCCTACGCTCTTTTTCATGAGTTTTTTGAGTTCCTGGGGGTCCAATTAGTCCGGGAAGGGTCATACAAATCGATTCCGAAACGAAAAATTTTCGGCCCCGGAAATGACGAAAAAACTAAGGCTAACCCCTTTGCATTTTTGGCGAAAATTTCGACCATTCCGAAAAGTGCAGCAATTAATTCGTTAAGGCACTATTCCGACGTAATTTTGCGAGAGAAATCGATTGGACGCAGTCCCAATGCGCTGCGAGCAACGCCTGAAAAGTTACGAGCGAAAAACTGCTTATTTTCGTCGTCATTTCTCTGCTGTAGGTCCTACGCTCTTTTTCATGTGTTTTTTGAGTTCCTGGGGGTCCAATTAGTCCGGCAAGGGTGATACAAATCGATTCCGAGACGAAAAATTTTCGGCCCTGGAAATGACGAAAAAACTAAGGCTAACCCCTTTGCATTTTTGGCGAAAATTTCGACCATTCCGAAAAGTGCAGCAATCAATTCGTTAAGGCACTATTCCGACGTAATTTTGCGAGAGAAATCGATTGGACGCAGTCCCAATGCGCTGCGAGCAACGCCTGAAAAGTGACGAGCGAAAAACTGCTTATTTTCGTCGTCATTTCTCTGCTGTTGGTCCTACGCTCTTTTTCATGTGTTTTTTGAGTTCCTGGGGGTCCAATTAGTCCGGCAAGGGTCATACAAATCGATTCCGAGACGAAAAATTTTCGGCCCCGGAAATGACGAAAAAACTAAGGCTAACCCCTTTGCATTTTTGGCGAAAATTTCGACGATTCCGGAAAGTGCTGCAATTGATTCGTTAAGGCACTATCCCGACGTAATTTTGCGAGAGAAATTGATTAAACGCAGTCCCAATGCGCTGCGAGCAACGCCTGAAAAGTTACGAGCGAAAAACTGCTTATTTTCGTCGTCATTTCTCTGCTGTTGGTCCTACGCTCTTTTTCATGTGTTTTTTGAGTTCCTGGGGGTCCAATTAGTCTAGGAAGGGTCATACAAATCGATTCCGAGACGAAAAATTTTCGGCCCCGGAAATGACGAAAAAACTAAGGCTAACCCCTTTGCATTTTTGGCGAAAATTTCAACGATTCCGAAAAGTGCTGCAATTAATTCGTTAAGGCACTATTCCGACGTAATTTTGCGAGAGAAATTGATTAAACGCAGTCTCAATGCGCTGTGAGCAACGCCTGAAAAGTTACGAGCGAAAAACTGCTTATTTTCGTCGTCATTTCTCTGCTGTTGGTCCTACGCTCTTTTTCATGTGTTTTTTGAGTTCCTGGGGGTCCAATTAGTCCGGCAAGGGTCATACAAATCGATTCCGAGACGAAAAATTTTCGGCCCCGGAAATGACGAAAAAACTAAGGCTAACCCCTTTGCATTTTTGGCGAAAATTTCGACGATTCCGAAAAGTGCTGCAATTAATTTGTTAAGGCACTATTCCGACGTAATTTTGCGAGAGAAATCCATTGGACGCAGTCCCAATGTGCTGCGAGCAACGCCTGAAAAGTTACGAGCGAAAAACTGCTTATTTTCGTCGTCATTTCTCTGCTGTTGGTCCTACGCTCTTGTTCATGAGTTTTTTAAGTTCCTGGGGGTCCAATTAGTCCAGGAAGGGTCATACAAATCGATTCCGAGACGAAAAATTTTCGGCCCTGGAAATGACGAAAAAACTAAGGCTAACCCCTTTGCATTTTTGGCGAAAATTTCGACCATTCCGAAAAGTGCAGCAATTAATTCGTTAAGGCACTATTCCGACGTAATTTTGCGTGAGAAATCGATTAAACGCAGTCCCAATGCGCTGCGAGCAACGCCTGAAAAGTTACGAGCGAAAAACTGCTTATTTTCGTCGTCATTTCTCTGCTGTTGGTCCTACGCTCTTTTTCATGTGTTTTTTGAGTTCCTGGGGGTCCAATTAGTCTAGGAAAGGTCATACAAATCGATTCCGAGACGAAAAATTTTCGGCCCCGGAAATGACGAAAAAACTAAGGCTAACCCCTTTGCATTTTTGGCGAAAATTTCGACCATTCCGAAAAGTGCAGCAATTAATTCGTTAAGGCACTATTCCGACGTAATTTTGCGAGAGAAATCGATTGGACGCAGTCCCAATGCGCTGCGAGCAACGCCTGAAAAGTTACGAGCGAAAAACTGCTTATTTTCGTCGTCATTTCTCTGCTGTTGGTCCTACGCTCTTTTTCATGAGTTTTTTGAGTTCCTGGGGGTCCAATTAGTCCGGGAAGGGTCATACAAATCGATTCCGAAACGAAAAATTTTCGGCCCCGGAAATAACGAAAAAACTAAGGCTAACCCCTTTGCATTTTTGGCGAAAATTTCGACCATTCCGAAAAGTGCAGCAATTAATTCGTTAAGGCACTATTCCGACGTAATTTTGCGAGAGAAATCGATTGGACGCAGTCCCAATGCGCTGCGAGCAACGCCTGAAAAGTTACGAGCGAAAAACTGCTTATTTTCGTCGTCATTTCTCTGCTGTAGGTCCTACGCTCTTTTTCATGTGTTTTTTGAGTTCCTGGGGGTCCAATTAGTCCGGCAAGGGTGATACAAATCGATTCCGAGACGAAAAATTTTCGGCCCTGGAAATGACGAAAAAACTAAGGCTAACCCCTTTGCATTTTTGGCGAAAATTTCGACCATTCCGAAAAGTGCAGCAATCAATTCGTTAAGGCACTATTCCGACGTAATTTTGCGAGAGAAATCGATTGGACGCAGTCCCAATGCGCTGCGAGCAACGCCTGAAAAGTGACGAGCAAAAAACTGCTTATTTTCGTCGTCATTTCTCTGCTGTTGGTCCTACGCTCTTTTTCATGTGTTTTTTGAGTTCCTGGGGGTCCAATTAGTCCGGCAAGGGTCATACAAATCGATTCCGAGACGAAAAATTTTCGGCCCCGGAAATGACGAAAAAACTAAGGCTAACCCCTTTGCATTTTTGGCGAAAATTTCGACGATTCCGGAAAGTGCTGCAATTGATTCGTTAAGGCACTATCCCGACGTAATTTTGCGAGAGAAATTGATTAAACGCAGTCCCAATGCGCTGCGAGCAACGCCTGAAAAGTTACGAGCGAAAAACTGCTTATTTTCGTCGTCATTTCTCTGCTGTTGGTCCTACGCTCTTTTTCATGTGTTTTTTGAGTTCCTGGGGGTCCAATTAGTCTAGGAAGGGTCATACAAATCGATTCCGAGACGAAAAATTTTCGGCCCCGGAAATGACGAAAAAACTAAGGCTAACCCCTTTGCATTTTTGGCGAAAATTTCAACGATTCCGAAAAGTGCTGCAATTAATTCGTTAAGGCACTATTCCGACGTAATTTTGCGAGAGAAATTGATTAAACACAGTCTCAATGCGCTGTGAGCAACGCCTGAAAAGTTACGAGCGAAAAACTGCTTATTTTCGTCGTCATTTCTCTGCTGTTGGTCCTACGCTCTTTTTCATGTGTTTTTTGAGTTCCTGGGGGTCCAATTAGTCCGGCAAGGGTCATACAAATCGATTCCGAGACGAAAAATTTTCGGCCCCGGAAATGACGAAAAAACTAAGGCTAACCCCTTTGCATTTTTGGCGAAAATTTCGACGATTCCGAAAAGTGCTGCAATTAATTTGTTAAGGCACTATTCCGACGTAATTTTGCGAGAGAAATCCATTGGACGCAGTCCCAATGTGCTGCGAGCAACGCCTGAAAAGTTACGAGCGAAAAACTGCTTATTTTCGTCGTCATTTCTCTGCTGTTGGTCCTACGCTCTTGTTCATGAGTTTTTTAAGTTCCTGGGGGTCCAATTAGTCCAGGAAGGGTCATACAAATCGATTCCGAGACGAAAAATTTTCGGCCCTGGAAATGACGAAAAAACTAAGGCTAACCCCTTTGCATTTTTGGCGAAAATTTCGACCATTCCGAAAAGTGCAGCAATTAATTCGTTAAGGCACTATTCCGACGTAATTTTGCGTGAGAAATCGATTAAACGCAGTCCCAATGCGCTGCGAGCAACGCCTGAAAAGTTACGAGCGAAAAACTGCTTATTTTCGTCGTCATTTCTCTGCTGTTGGTCCTACGCTCTTTTTCATGTGTTTTTTGAGTTCCTGGGGGTCCAATTAGTCTAGGAAAGGTCATACAAATCGATTCCGAGACGAAAAATTTTCGGCCCCGGAAATGACGAAAAAACTAAGGCTAACCCCTTTGCATTTTTGGCGAAAATTTCGACCATTCCGAAAAGTGCAGCAATTAATTCGTTAAGGCACTATTCCGACGTAATTTTGCGAGAGAAATCGATTGGACGCAGTCCCAATGCGCTGCGAGCAACGCCTGAAAAGTTACGAGCGAAAAACTGCTTATTTTCGTCGTCATTTCTCTGCTGTTGGTCCTACGCTCTTTTTCATGAGTTTTTTGAGTTCCTGGGGGTCCAATTAGTCCGGGAAGGGTCATACAAATCGATTCCGAAACGAAAAATTTTCGGCCCCGGAAATAACGAAAAAACTAAGGCTAACCCCTTTGCATTTTTGGCGAAAATTTCGACCATTCCGAAAAGTGCAGCAATTAATTCGTTAAGGCACTATTCCGACGTAATTTTGCGAGAGAAATCGATTGGACGCAGTCCCAATGCGCTGCGAGCAACGCCTGAAAAGTTACGAGCGAAAAACTGCTTATTTTCGTCGTCATTTCTCTGCTGTAGGTCCTACGCTCTTTTTCATGTGTTTTTTGAGTTCCTGGGGGTCCAATTAGTCCGGCAAGGGTGATACAAATCGATTCCGAGACGAAAAATTTTCGGCCCTGGAAATGACGAAAAAACTAAGGCTAACCCCTTTGCATTTTTGGCGAAAATTTCGACCATTCCGAAAAGTGCAGCAATCAATTCGTTAAGGCACTATTCCGACGTAATTTTGCGAGAGAAATCGATTGGACGCAGTCCCAATGCGCTGCGAGCAACGCCTGAAAAGTGACGAGCGAAAAACTGCTTATTTTCGTCGTCATTTCTCTGCTGTTGGTCCTACGCTCTTTTTCATGTGTTTTTTGAGTTCCTGGGGGTCCAATTAGTCCGGCAAGGGTCATACAAATCGATTCCGAGACGAAAAATTTTCGGCCCCGGAAATGACGAAAAAACTAAGGCTAACCCCTTTGCATTTTTGGCGAAAATTTCGACGATTCCGGAAAGTGCTGCAATTGATTCGTTAAGGCACTATCCCGACGTAATTTTGCGAGAGAAATTGATTAAACGCAGTCCCAATGCGCTGCGAGCAACGCCTGAAAAGTTACGAGCGAAAAACTGCTTATTTTCGTCGTCATTTCTCTGCTGTTGGTCCTACGCTCTTTTTCATGTGTTTTTTGAGTTCCTGGGGGTCCAATTAGTCTAGGAAGGGTCATACAAATCGATTCCGAGACGAAAAATTTTCGGCCCCGGAAATGACGAAAAAACTAAGGCTAACCCCTTTGCATTTTTGGCGAAAATTTCAACGATTCCGAAAAGTGCTGCAATTAATTCGTTAAGGCACTATTCCGACGTAATTTTGCGAGAGAAATTGATTAAACGCAGTCTCAATGCGCTGCGAGCAACGCCTGAAAAGTTACAAGCGAAAAACTGCTTATTTTCGTCGTAATTTCTCTGCTGTTGGTCCTACGCTCTTTTTCATGTGTTTTTTGAGTTCCTGGGGGTCCAATTAGTCCAGAAAGGGTAATACGAATCGATTCCGAGCCGAAAAATTTTCGGCTCCGGAAATGACGAAAAAACTAAAGCTAACCCCTTTGCATTTTTGGCGAAAATTTCAACGATTCCGAAAAGTGCTGCAATTAATTCGTTAAGGCACTATTCCGACGTAATTTTGCGAGAGAAATTGATTAAACGCAGTCTCAATGCGCTGCGAGCAACGCCTGAAAAGTTACAAGCGAAAAACTGCTTATTTTCGTCGTAATTTCTCTGCTGTTGGTCCTACGCTTTTTTTCATGAGTTTTTTAAGTTCCTGGGGGTCCAATTAGTCCAGGAAGGGTCATACAAATCGATTCCAAGACGAAAAATTTTCGGCCCCGGAAATGACGAAAAAACTAAGGCTAACCCCTTTGCATTTTTGGCGAAAATTTCGACCATTCCGAAAAGTGCAGCAATTAATTCGTGAAGGCACTATTCCGACGTAATTTTGCGTGAGAAATCGATTGAACGCAGTCTCAATGCGCTGCGAGCAACGCCTGAAAAGTTACGAGCGAAAAACTGCTCATTTTCGTCGTCATTTCTCTGCTGTTGGTCCTACGCTCTTTTTCATGTGTTTTTTGAGTTCCTGGGGGTCCAATTAGTCTAGGAAGGGTCATACAAATCGATTCCGAGACGAAAAATTTTCGGCCCCGGAAATGACGAAAAAACTAAGGCTAACCCCTTTGCATTTTTGGCGAAAATTTCAACGATTCCGAAAAGTGCTGCAATTAATTCGTTAAGGCACTATTCCGACGTAATTTTGCGAGAGAAATTGATTAAACGCAGTCTCAATGCGCTGCGAGCAACGCCTGAAAAGTTACAAGCGAAAAACTGCTTATTTTCGTCGTAATTTCTCTGCTGTTGGTCCTACGCTCTTTTTCATGTGTTTCTTGAGTTTCTGGGGGTCCAATTAGTCCGGGAAGGGTCATACAAATCGATTCCGAGACGAAAAATTTTCGGCCCTGGAAATGACGAAAAAACTAAGGATAACCCCTTTGCATTTTTGGCGAAAATTTCGACCATTCCGAAAAGTGCAGCAATCAATTCGTTAGGGCACTATTCCGACGTAATTTTGCGAGAGAAATCGATTGGACGCAGTCCCAATGCGCTGCAAGCAACGCCTGAAAAGTTACGAGCGAAAAACTGCTTATTTTCGTCGTCATTTCTCTGCTGTTGGTCCTATGCTCTTTTTCATGAGTTTTTTGAGTTCCTGGGGGTCCAATTAGTCCAGGAAGGGTCATACAAATCGATTCCGAGACGAAAAATTTACGGCTCCGGAAATGACGAAAAAACTAAGGCTAACCCCTTTGCATTTTTGGCGGAAATTTCGACCATTCCGAAAAGTGCAGCAATTAATTCGTTAAGGCACCATTCCGACGTAATTTTGCGAGAGAAATCGATTGGACGCAGTCCCAATGCGCTGCGAGCAACGCCTGAAAAGTCACGAGCGAAAAACTGCTTATTTTCGTCGTCATTTCTCTGCTGTTGGTCCTACGCTCTTTTTCATGTGTTTTTTGAGTTCCTGGGGGTCCAATTAGTCCGGCAAGGGTCATACGAATCGATTCCGAGCCGAAAAATTTTCGGCTCCGGAAATGACGAAAAACTAAAGCTAACCCCTTTGCATTTTTGGCGAAAATTTCAACGATTTCGAAAAGTGCTGCAATTAATTCGTTAAGGCACTATTCCGACGTAATTTTGCGAGAGAAATTGATTAAACGCAGTCCCAATGCGCTGCGAGCAACGCCTGAAAAGTTACAAGCGAAAAACTGCTTATTTTCGTCGTAATTTCTCTGCTGTTGGTCCTACGCTCTTTTTCATGAGTTTTTTGAGTTTCTGGGGGTCCAATTAGTCCAGGAAGGGTCATACAAATCGATTCCGAGACGAAAAATTTTCGGCCCCGGAAATGACGAAAAAACTAAGGCTAACCCCTTTGCATTTTTGGCGAAAATTTCGACCATTCCGAAAAGTGCAGCAATTAATTCGTTAAGGCACTATTCCGACGTAATTTTGCGAGAGAAATCGATTGAACGCAGTCCCAATGCGCTGCGAGCAACGCCTGAAAAGTTACGAGCGAAAAATTGCTTATTTTCGTCGTCATTTCTCTGCTGTAGGTCCTACGCTCTTTTTCATGTGTTTTTTGAGTTCCTGGGGGTCCAATTAGTCCGGCAAGGGTGATACAAATCGATTCCGAGACGAAAAATTTTCGGCCCTGGAAATGACGAAAAAACTAAGGCTAACCCCTTTGCATTTTTGGCGAAAATTTCGACCATTCCGAAAAGTGCTGCAATTAATTCGTTGAGGCACTATTCCGACGTAATTTTGCGAGAGAAATCGATTGGACGCAGTTCCAATGCGCTGCGAGCAACGCCTGAAAAGTTACGAGCGAAAAACTGCTTATTTTCGTCGTCATTTCTCTGCTGTTGGTCCTACGCTCTTTTTCATGAGTTTTTTGAGTTCCTGGGGGTCCAATTAGTCCGGAAAGGGTCATACAAATCGATTCCGAGACGAAAAATTTTCGGCCCTGGAAATGACGAAAAAACTAAGGCTAACCCCTTTGCATTTTTGGCGAAAATTTCGACCATTCCGAAAAGTGCAGCAATCAATTCGTTAAGGCACTATTCCGACGTAATTTTGCGAGAGAAATCGATTGGACGCAGTCCCAATGCGCTGCGAGCAACGCCTGAAAAGTTACGAGCGAAAAACTGCTTATTTTCGTCGTCATTTCTCTGCTGTTGGTCCTACGCTCTTTTTCATGAGTTTTTTGAGTTCCTGGGGGTCCAATTAGTCCAGAAAGGGTCATACGAATCGATTCCGAGACGAAAAATTTTCGGCTCCGGAAATGACGAAAAAACTAAAGCTAACCCCTTTGCATTTTTGGCGAAAATTTCGACCATTCCGAAAAGTGCAGCAATTAATTCGTTAAGGCACTATTCCGACGTAATTTTGCGAGAGAAATCGATTGGACGCAGTCCCAATGCGCTGCAAGCAACGCCTGAAAAGTTACGAGCGAAAAACTGCTTATTTTCGTCGTCATTTCTCTGCTGTTGGTCCTATGCTCTTTTTCATGAGTTTTTTGAGTTCCTGGGGGTCCAATTAGTCCAGGAAGGGTCATACAAATCGATTCCGAGACGAAAAATTTACGGCTCCGGAAATGACGAAAAAACTAAGGCTAACCCCTTTGCATTTTTGGCGGAAATTTCGACCATTCCGAAAAGTGCAGCAATTATTTCGTTAAGGCACCATTCCGACGTAATTTTGCGAGAGAAATCGATTGGACGCAGTCCCAATGCGCTGCGAGCAACGCCTGAAAAGTCACGAGCGAAAAACTGCTTATTTTCGTCGTCATTTCTCTGCTGTTGGTCCTACGCTCTTTTTCATGTGTTTTTTGAGTTCCTGGGGGTCCAATTAGTCCGGCAAGGGTCATACGAATCGATTCCGAGCCGAAAAATTTTCGGCTCCGGAAATGACGAAAAAACTAAAGCTAACCCCTTTGCATTTTTGGCGAAAATTTCAACGATTTCGAAAAGTGCTGCAATTAATTCGTTAAGGCACTATTCCGACGTAATTTTGCGAGAGAAATTGATTAAACGCAGTCCCAATGCGCTGCGAGCAACGCCTGAAAAGTTACAAGCGAAAAACTGCTTATTTTCGTCGTAATTTCTCTGCTGTTGGTCCTACGCTCTTTTTCATGAGTTTTTTGAGTTTCTGGGGGTCCAATTAGTCCAGGAAGGGTCATACAAATCGATTCCGAGACGAAAAATTTTCGGCCTCGGAAATGACGAAAAAACTAAGGCTAACCCCTTTGCATTTTTGGCGAAAATTTCGACCATTCCGGAAAGTGCAGCAATTAATTCGTTAAGGCACTATTCCGACGTAATTTTGCGAGAGAAATCGATTGAACGCAGTCCCAATGCGCTGCGAGCAACGCCTGAAAAGTTACGAGCGAAAAATTGCTTATTTTCGTCGTCATTTCTCTGCTGTAGGTCCTACGCTCTTTTTCATGTGTTTTTTGAGTTCCTGGGGGTCCAATTAGTCCGGCAAGGGTGATACAAATCGATTCCGAGACGAAAAATTTTCGGCCCTGGAAATGACGAAAAAACTAAGGCTAACCCCTTTGCATTTTTGGCGAAAATTTCGACCATTCCGAAAAGTGCTGCAATTAATTCGTTGAGGCACTATTCCGACGTAATTTTGCGAGAGAAATCGATTGGACGCAGTTCCAATGCGCTGCGAGCAACGCCTGAAAAGTTACGAGCGAAAAACTGCTTATTTTCGTCGTCATTTCTCTGCTGTTGGTCCTACGCTCTTTTTCATGAGTTTTTTGAGTTCCTGGGGGTCCAATTAGTCCGGAAAGGGTCATACAAATCGATTCCGAGACGAAAAATTTTCGGCCCTGGAAATGACGAAAAAACTAAGGCTAACCCCTTTGCATTTTTGGCGAAAATTTCGACCATTCCGAAAAGTGCAGCAATCAATTCGTTAAGGCACTATTCCGACGTAATTTTGCGAGAGAAATCGATTGGACGCAGTCCCAATGCGCTGCGAGCAACGCCTGAAAAGTTACGAGCGAAAAACTGCTTATTTTCGTCGTCATTTCTCTGCTGTTGGTCCTACGCTCTTTTTCATGAGTTTTTTGAGTTCCTGGGGGTCCAATTAGTCCAGAAAGGGTCATACGAATCGATTCCGAGACGAAAAATTTTCGGCTCCGGAAATGACGAAAAAACTAAGGCTAACCCCTTTGCATTTTTGGCGAAAATTTCGACCATTCCGAAAAGTGCAGCAATTAATTCGTTAAGGCACTATTCCGACGTAATTTTGCGAGAGAAATCGATTGGACGCAGTCCCAATGCGCTGCGAGCAACGCCTGAAAAGTTACGAGCGAAAAACTGCTTATTTTCGTCGTCATTTCTCTGCTGTTGGTCCTACGCTCTTTTTCATGAGTTTTTTGAGTTCCTGGGGGTCCAATTAGTCCGGGAAGGGTCATACAAATCGATTCCGAAACGAAAAATTTTCGGCCCCGGAAATGACGAAAAAACTAAGGCTAACCCCTTTGCATTTTTGGCGAAAATTCCGACCATTCCGAAAAGTGCAGCAATTAATTCGTTAAGGCACTATTCCGACGTAATTTTGCGAGAGAAATCGATTGGACGCAGTCCCAATGCGCTGCGAGCAACGCCTGAAAAGTTACGAGCGAAAAACTGCTTATTTTCGTCGTCATTTCTCTGCTGTAGGTCCTACGCTCTTTTTCATGTGTTTTTTGAGTTCCTGGGGGTCCAATTAGTCCGGCAAGGGTGATACAAATCGATTCCGAGACGAAAAATTTTCGGCCCTGGAAATGACGAAAAAACTAAGGCTAACCCCTTTGCATTTTTGGCGAAAATTTCGACCATTCCGAAAAGTGCAGCAATCAATTCGTTAAGGCACTATTCCGACGTAATTTTGCGAGAGAAATCGATTGGACGCAGTCCCAATGCGCTGCGAGCAACGCCTGAAAAGTTACGAGCGAAAAACTGCTTATTTTCGTCGTCATTTCTCTGCTGTTGGTCCTACGCTCTTTTTCATGTGTTTTTTGAGTTCCTGGGGGTCCAATTAGTCTAGGAAGGGTCATACAAATCGATTCCGAGACGAAAATCTTTCGGCCCCGGAAATGACGAAAAAACTAAGGCTAACCCCTTTGCATTTTTGGCGAAAATTTCAACGATTCCGAAAAGTGCTGCAATTAATTCGTTAAGGCACTATTCCGACGTAATTTTGCGAGAGAAATTGATTAAACGCAGTCTCAATGCGCTGCGAGCAACGCCTGAAAAGTTACAAGCGAAAAACTGCTTATTTTCGTCGTAATTTCTCTGCTGTTGGTCCTACGCTCTTTTTCATGTGTTTTTTGAGTTCCTGGGGGTCCAATTAGTCCAGAAAGGGTAATACGAATCGATTCCGAGCCGAAAAATTTTCGGCTCCGGAAATGACGAAAAAACTAAAGCTAACCCCTTTGCATTTTTGGCGAAAATTTCAACGATTCCGAAAAGTGCTGCAATTAATTCGTTAAGGCACTATTCCGACGTAATTTTGCGAGAGAAATTGATTAAACGCAGTCTCAATGCGCTGCGAGCAACGCCTGAAAAGTTACAAGCGAAAAACTGCTTATTTTCGTCGTAATTTCTCTGCTGTTGGTCCTACGCTCTTTTTCATGAGTTTTTTAAGTTCCTGGGGGTCCAATTAGTCCAGGAAGGGTCATACAAATCGATTCCGAGACGAAAAATTTTCGGCCCCGGAAATGACGAAAAAACTAAGGCTAACCCCTTTGCATTTTTGGCGAAAATTTCGACCATTCCGAAAAGTGCAGCAATTAATTCGTTAAGGCACTATTCCGACGTAATTTTGCGTGAGAAATCGATTGAACGCAGTCTCAATGCGCTGCGAGCAACGCCTGAAAATTTACGAGCGAAAAACTGCTTATTTTCGTCGTAATTTCTCTGCTGTTGGTCCTACGCTCTTTTTCATGAGTTTTTTAAGTTCCTGGGGGTCCAATTAGTCCAGGAAGGGTCATACAAATCGATTCCGAGACGAAAAATTTTCGGCCCCGGAAATGACGAAAAAACTAAGGCTAACCCCTTTGCATTTTTGGCGAAAATTTCGACCATTCCGAAAAGTGCAGCAATTAATTCGTGAAGGCACTATTCCGACGTAATTTTGCGTGAGAAATCGATTGAACGCAGTCTCAATGCGCTGCGAGCAACGCCTGAAAAGTTACGAGCGAAAAACTGCTCATTTTCGTCGTCATTTCTCTGCTGTTGGTCCTACGCTCTTTTTCATGTGTTTTTTGAGTTCCTGGGGGTCCAATTAGTCCGGCAAGGGTCATACAAATCGATTCCGAGACGAAAAATTTTCGGCCCCGGAAATGACGAAAAAACTAAGGCTAACCCCTTTGCATTTTTGGCGAAAATTTCAACGATTCCGGAAAGTGCTGCAATTAATTCGTTAAGGCACTATTCCGACGTAATTTTGCGAGAGAAATTGATTAAACGCAGTCCCAATGCGCTGCGAGCAACGCCTGAAAAGTTACAAGCGAAAAACTGCTTATTTTCGTCGTAATTTCTCTGCTGTTGGTCCTACGCTCTTTTTCATGAGTTTTTCAAGTTCCTGGGGGTCCAATTAGTCCAGGAAGGGTCATACAAATCGATTCCGAGACGAAAAATTTTCGGCCCCGGAAATGACGAAAAAACTGAGGCTAACCCCTTTGCATTTTTGGCGAAAATTTCGACCATTCCGAAAAGTGCAGCAATTAATTCGTCAAGGCACTATTCCGACGTAATTTTGCGTGAGAAATCGATTGGACGCAGTCCCAATGCGCTGCGAGCAACGCCTGAAAAGTTACGAGCGAAAAACTGCTTATTTTCGTCGTCATTTCTCTGCTGTAGGTCCTACGCTCTTTTTCATGTGTTTTTTGAGTTCCTGGGGGTCCAATTAGTCCGGCAAGGGTGATACAAATCGATTCCGAGACGAAAAATTTTCGGCCCTGGAAATGACGAAAAAACTAAGGCTAACCCCTTTGCATTTTTGGCGAAAATTTCGACCATTCCGAAAAGTGCAGCAATCAATTCGTTAAGGCACTATTCCGACGTAATTTTGCGAGAGAAATCGATTGGACGCAGTCCCAATGCGCTGCGAGCAACGCCTGAAAAGTGACGAGCGAAAAACTGCTTATTTTCGTCGTCATTTCTCTGCTGTTGGTCCTACGCTCTTTTTCATGTGTTTTTTGAGTTCCTGGGGGTCCAATTAGTCCGGCAAGGGTCATACAAATCGATTCCGAGACGAAAAATTTTCGGCCCCGGAAATGACGAAAAAACTAAGGCTAACCCCTTTGCATTTTTGGCGAAAATTTCGACGATTCCGGAAAGTGCTGCAATTGATTCGTTAAGGCACTATCCCGACGTAATTTTGCGAGAGAAATTGATTAAACGCAGTCCCAATGCGCTGCGAGCAACGCCTGAAAAGTTACGAGCGAAAAACTGCTTATTTTCGTCGTCATTTCTCTGCTGTTGGTCCTACGCTCTTTTTCATGTGTTTTTTGAGTTCCTGGGGGTCCAATTAGTCTAGGAAGGGTCATACAAATCGATTCCGAGACGAAAAATTTTCGGCCCCGGAAATGACGAAAAAACTAAGGCTAACCCCTTTGCATTTTTGGCGAAAATTTCAACGATTCCGAAAAGTGCTGCAATTAATTCGTTAAGGCACTATTCCGACGTAATTTTGCGAGAGAAATTGATTAAACGCAGTCTCAATGCGCTGCGAGCAACGCCTGAAAAGTTACAAGCGAAAAACTGCTTATTTTCGTCGTAATTTCTCTGCTGTTGGTCCTACGCTCTTTTTCATGTGTTTTTTGAGTTCCTGGGGGTCCAATTAGTCCAGAAAGGGTAATACGAATCGATTCCGAGCCGAAAAATTTTCGGCTCCGGAAATGACGAAAAAACTAAAGCTAACCCCTTTGCATTTTTGGCGAAAATTTCAACGATTCCGAAAAGTGCTGCAATTAATTCGTTAAGGCACTATTCCGACGTAATTTTGCGAGAGAAATTGATTAAACGCAGTCTCAATGCGCTGCGAGCAACGCCTGAAAAGTTACAAGCGAAAAACTGCTTATTTTCGTCGTAATTTCTCTGCTGTTGGTCCTACGCTCTTTTTCATGAGTTTTTTAAGTTCCTGGGGGTCCAATTAGTCCAGGAAGGGTCATACAAATCGATTCCAAGACGAAAAATTTTCGGCCCCGGAAATGACGAAAAAACTAAGGCTAACCCCTTTGCATTTTTGGCGAAAATTTCGACCATTCCGAAAAGTGCAGCAATTAATTCGTGAAGGCACTATTCCGACGTAATTTTGCGTGAGAAATCGATTGAACGCAGTCTCAATGCGCTGCGAGCAACGCCTGAAAAGTTACGAGCGAAAAACTGCTCATTTTCGTCGTCATTTCTCTGCTGTTGGTCCTACGCTCTTTTTCATGTGTTTTTTGAGTTCCTGGGGGTCCAATTAGTCTAGGAAGGGTCATACAAATCGATTCCGAGACGAAAAATTTTCGGCCCCGGAAATGACGAAAAAACTAAGGCTAACCCCTTTGCATTTTTGGCGAAAATTTCAACGATTCCGAAAAGTGCTGCAATTAATTCGTTAAGGCACTATTCCGACGTAATTTTGCGAGAGAAATTGATTAAACGCAGTCTCAATGCGCTGCGAGCAACGCCTGAAAAGTTACAAGCGAAAAACTGCTTATTTTCGTCGTAATTTCTCTGCTGTTGGTCCTACGCTCTTTTTCATGTGTTTCTTGAGTTTCTGGGGGTCCAATTAGTCCGGGAAGGGTCATACAAATCGATTCCGAGACGAAAAATTTTCGGCCCTGGAAATGACGAAAAAACTAAGGATAACCCCTTTGCATTTTTGGCGAAAATTTCGACCATTCCGAAAAGTGCAGCAATCAATTCGTTAGGGCACTATTCCGACGTAATTTTGCGAGAGAAATCGATTGGACGCAGTCCCAATGCGCTGCAAGCAACGCCTGAAAAGTTACGAGCGAAAAACTGCTTATTTTCGTCGTCATTTCTCTGCTGTTGGTCCTATGCTCTTTTTCATGAGTTTTTTGAGTTCCTGGGGGTCCAATTAGTCCAGGAAGGGTCATACAAATCGATTCCGAGACGAAAAATTTACGGCTCCGGAAATGACGAAAAAACTAAGGCTAACCCCTTTGCATTTTTGGCGGAAATTTCGACCATTCCGAAAAGTGCAGCAATTAATTCGTTAAGGCACCATTCCGACGTAATTTTGCGAGAGAAATCGATTGGACGCAGTCCCAATGCGCTGCGAGCAACGCCTGAAAAGTCACGAGCGAAAAACTGCTTATTTTCGTCGTCATTTCTCTGCTGTTGGTCCTACGCTCTTTTTCATGTGTTTTTTGAGTTCCTGGGGGTCCAATTAGTCCGGCAAGGGTCATACGAATCGATTCCGAGCCGAAAAATTTTCGGCTCCGGAAATGACGAAAAACTAAAGCTAACCCCTTTGCATTTTTGGCGAAAATTTCAACGATTTCGAAAAGTGCTGCAATTAATTCGTTAAGGCACTATTCCGACGTAATTTTGCGAGAGAAATTGATTAAACGCAGTCCCAATGCGCTGCGAGCAACGCCTGAAAAGTTACAAGCGAAAAACTGCTTATTTTCGTCGTAATTTCTCTGCTGTTGGTCCTACGCTCTTTTTCATGAGTTTTTTGAGTTTCTGGGGGTCCAATTAGTCCAGGAAGGGTCATACAAATCGATTCCGAGACGAAAAATTTTCGGCCCCGGAAATGACGAAAAAACTAAGGCTAACCCCTTTGCATTTTTGGCGAAAATTTCGACCATTCCGAAAAGTGCAGCAATTAATTCGTTAAGGCACTATTCCGACGTAATTTTGCGAGAGAAATCGATTGAACGCAGTCCCAATGCGCTGCGAGCAACGCCTGAAAAGTTACGAGCGAAAAATTGCTTATTTTCGTCGTCATTTCTCTGCTGTAGGTCCTACGCTCTTTTTCATGTGTTTTTTGAGTTCCTGGGGGTCCAATTAGTCCGGCAAGGGTGATACAAATCGATTCCGAGACGAAAAATTTTCGGCCCTGGAAATGACGAAAAAACTAAGGCTAACCCCTTTGCATTTTTGGCGAAAATTTCGACCATTCGGAAAAGTGCTGCAATTAATTCGTTGAGGCACTATTCCGACGTAATTTTGCGAGAGAAATCGATTGGACGCAGTTCCAATGCGCTGCGAGCAACGCCTGAAAAGTTACGAGCGAAAAACTGCTTATTTTCGTCGTCATTTCTCTGCTGTTGGTCCTACGCTCTTTTTCATGAGTTTTTTGAGTTCCTGGGGGTCCAATTAGTCCGGAAAGGGTCATACAAATCGATTCCGAGACGAAAAATTTTCGGCCCTGGAAATGACGAAAAAACTAAGGCTAACCCCTTTGCATTTTTGGCGAAAATTTCGACCATTCCGAAAAGTGCAGCAATCAATTCGTTAAGGCACTATTCCGACGTAATTTTGCGAGAGAAATCGATTGGACGCAGTCCCAATGCGCTGCGAGCAACGCCTGAAAAGTTACGAGCAAAAAACTGCTTATTTTCGTCGTCATTTCTCTGCTGTTGGTCCTACGCTCTTTTTCATGAGTTTTTTGAGTTCCTGGGGGTCCAATTAGTCCAGAAAGGGTCATACGAATCGATTCCGAGACGAAAAATTTTCGGCTCCGGAAATGACGAAAAAACTAAGGCTAACCCCTTTGCATTTTTGGCGAAAATTTCGACCATTCCGAAAAGTGCAGCAATTAATTCGTTAAGGCACTATTCCGACGTAATTTTGCGAGAGAAATCGATTGGACGCAGTCCCAATGCGCTGCAAGCAACGCCTGAAAAGTTACGAGCGAAAAACTGCTTATTTTCGTCGTCATTTCTCTGCTGTTGGTCCTATGCTCTTTTTCATGAGTTTTTTGAGTTCCTGGGGGTCCAATTAGTCCAGGAAGGGTCATACAAATCGATTCCGAGACGAAAAATTTACGGCTCCGGAAATGACGAAAAAACTAAGGCTAACCCCTTTGCATTTTTGGCGGAAATTTCGACCATTCCGAAAAGTGCAGCAATTATTTCGTTAAGGCACCATTCCGACGTAATTTTGCGAGAGAAATCGATTGGACGCAGTCCCAATGCGCTGCGAGCAACGCCTGAAAAGTCACGAGCGAAAAACTGCTTATTTTCGTCGTCATTTCTCTGCTGTTGGTCCTACGCTC
The DNA here is from genome assembly GCF_021155765.1 of Diprion similis. Classification (NCBI taxonomy): domain Eukaryota; kingdom Metazoa; phylum Arthropoda; class Insecta; order Hymenoptera; family Diprionidae; genus Diprion; species Diprion similis. The sequence goes on along the minus strand of NC_060106.1, from coordinate 20,124,196 downwards.
TTTTTCATGTGTTTTTTGAGTTCCTGGGGGTCCAATTAGTCCGGCAAGGGTCATACGAATCGATTCCGAGCCGAAAAATTTTCGGCTCCGGAAATGACGAAAAAACTAAAGCTAACCCCTTTGCATTTTTGGCGAAAATTTCAACGATTTCGAAAAGTGCTGCAATTAATTCGTTAAGGCACTATTCCGACGTAATTTTGCGAGAGAAATTGATTAAACGCAGTCCCAATGCGCTGCGAGCAACGCCTGAAAAGTTACAAGCGAAAAACTGCTTATTTTCGTCGTAATTTCTCTGCTGTTGGTCCTACGCTCTTTTTCATGAGTTTTTTGAGTTTCTGGGGGTCCAATTAGTCCAGGAAGGGTCATACAAATCGATTCCGAGACGAAAAATTTTCGGCCTCGGAAATGACGAAAAAACTAAGGCTAACCCCTTTGCATTTTTGGCGAAAATTTCGACCATTCCGGAAAGTGCAGCAATTAATTCGTTAAGGCACTATTCCGACGTAATTTTGCGAGAGAAATCGATTGAACGCAGTCCCAATGCGCTGCGAGCAACGCCTGAAAAGTTACGAGCGAAAAATTGCTTATTTTCGTCGTCATTTCTCTGCTGTAGGTCCTACGCTCTTTTTCATGTGTTTTTTGAGTTCCTGGGGGTCCAATTAGTCCGGCAAGGGTGATACAAATCGATTCCGAGACGAAAAATTTTCGGCCCTGGAAATGACGAAAAAACTAAGGCTAACCCCTTTGCATTTTTGGCGAAAATTTCGACCATTCCGAAAAGTGCTGCAATTAATTCGTTGAGGCACTATTCCGACGTAATTTTGCGAGAGAAATCGATTGGACGCAGTTCCAATGCGCTGCGAGCAACGCCTGAAAAGTTACGAGCGAAAAACTGCTTATTTTCGTCGTCATTTCTCTGCTGTTGGTCCTACGCTCTTTTTCATGAGTTTTTTGAGTTCCTGGGGGTCCAATTAGTCCGGAAAGGGTCATACAAATCGATTCCGAGACGAAAAATTTTCGGCCCTGGAAATGACGAAAAAACTAAGGCTAACCCCTTTGCATTTTTGGCGAAAATTTCGACCATTCCGAAAAGTGCAGCAATCAATTCGTTAAGGCACTATTCCGACGTAATTTTGCGAGAGAAATCGATTGGACGCAGTCCCAATGCGCTGCGAGCAACGCCTGAAAAGTTACGAGCGAAAAACTGCTTATTTTCGTCGTCATTTCTCTGCTGTTGGTCCTACGCTCTTTTTCATGAGTTTTTTGAGTTCCTGGGGGTCCAATTAGTCCAGAAAGGGTCATACGAATCGATTCCGAGACGAAAAATTTTCGGCTCCGGAAATGACGAAAAAACTAAGGCTAACCCCTTTGCATTTTTGGCGAAAATTTCGACCATTCCGAAAAGTGCAGCAATTAATTCGTTAAGGCACTATTCCGACGTAATTTTGCGAGAGAAATCGATTGGACGCAGTCCCAATGCGCTGCGAGCAACGCCTGAAAAGTTACGAGCGAAAAACTGCTTATTTTCGTCGTCATTTCTCTGCTGTTGGTCCTACGCTCTTTTTCATGAGTTTTTTGAGTTCCTGGGGGTCCAATTAGTCCGGGAAGGGTCATACAAATCGATTCCGAAACGAAAAATTTTCGGCCCCGGAAATGACGAAAAAACTAAGGCTAACCCCTTTGCATTTTTGGCGAAAATTCCGACCATTCCGAAAAGTGCAGCAATTAATTCGTTAAGGCACTATTCCGACGTAATTTTGCGAGAGAAATCGATTGGACGCAGTCCCAATGCGCTGCGAGCAACGCCTGAAAAGTTACGAGCGAAAAACTGCTTATTTTCGTCGTCATTTCTCTGCTGTAGGTCCTACGCTCTTTTTCATGTGTTTTTTGAGTTCCTGGGGGTCCAATTAGTCCGGCAAGGGTGATACAAATCGATTCCGAGACGAAAAATTTTCGGCCCTGGAAATGACGAAAAAACTAAGGCTAACCCCTTTGCATTTTTGGCGAAAATTTCGACCATTCCGAAAAGTGCAGCAATCAATTCGTTAAGGCACTATTCCGACGTAATTTTGCGAGAGAAATCGATTGGACGCAGTCCCAATGCGCTGCGAGCAACGCCTGAAAAGTTACGAGCGAAAAACTGCTTATTTTCGTCGTCATTTCTCTGCTGTTGGTCCTACGCTCTTTTTCATGTGTTTTTTGAGTTCCTGGGGGTCCAATTAGTCTAGGAAGGGTCATACAAATCGATTCCGAGACGAAAATCTTTCGGCCCCGGAAATGACGAAAAAACTAAGGCTAACCCCTTTGCATTTTTGGCGAAAATTTCAACGATTCCGAAAAGTGCTGCAATTAATTCGTTAAGGCACTATTCCGACGTAATTTTGCGAGAGAAATTGATTAAACGCAGTCTCAATGCGCTGCGAGCAACGCCTGAAAAGTTACAAGCGAAAAACTGCTTATTTTCGTCGTAATTTCTCTGCTGTTGGTCCTACGCTCTTTTTCATGTGTTTTTTGAGTTCCTGGGGGTCCAATTAGTCCAGAAAGGGTAATACGAATCGATTCCGAGCCGAAAAATTTTCGGCTCCGGAAATGACGAAAAAACTAAAGCTAACCCCTTTGCATTTTTGGCGAAAATTTCAACGATTCCGAAAAGTGCTGCAATTAATTCGTTAAGGCACTATTCCGACGTAATTTTGCGAGAGAAATTGATTAAACGCAGTCTCAATGCGCTGCGAGCAACGCCTGAAAAGTTACAAGCGAAAAACTGCTTATTTTCGTCGTAATTTCTCTGCTGTTGGTCCTACGCTCTTTTTCATGAGTTTTTTAAGTTCCTGGGGGTCCAATTAGTCCAGGAAGGGTCATACAAATCGATTCCGAGACGAAAAATTTTCGGCCCCGGAAATGACGAAAAAACTAAGGCTAACCCCTTTGCATTTTTGGCGAAAATTTCGACCATTCCGAAAAGTGCAGCAATTAATTCGTTAAGGCACTATTCCGACGTAATTTTGCGTGAGAAATCGATTGAACGCAGTCTCAATGCGCTGCGAGCAACGCCTGAAAATTTACGAGCGAAAAACTGCTTATTTTCGTCGTAATTTCTCTGCTGTTGGTCCTACGCTCTTTTTCATGAGTTTTTTAAGTTCCTGGGGGTCCAATTAGTCCAGGAAGGGTCATACAAATCGATTCCGAGACGAAAAATTTTCGGCCCCGGAAATGACGAAAAAACTAAGGCTAACCCCTTTGCATTTTTGGCGAAAATTTCGACCATTCCGAAAAGTGCAGCAATTAATTCGTGAAGGCACTATTCCGACGTAATTTTGCGTGAGAAATCGATTGAACGCAGTCTCAATGCGCTGCGAGCAACGCCTGAAAAGTTACGAGCGAAAAACTGCTCATTTTCGTCGTCATTTCTCTGCTGTTGGTCCTACGCTCTTTTTCATGTGTTTTTTGAGTTCCTGGGGGTCCAATTAGTCCGGCAAGGGTCATACAAATCGATTCCGAGACGAAAAATTTTCGGCCCCGGAAATGACGAAAAAACTAAGGCTAACCCCTTTGCATTTTTGGCGAAAATTTCAACGATTCCGGAAAGTGCTGCAATTAATTCGTTAAGGCACTATTCCGACGTAATTTTGCGAGAGAAATTGATTAAACGCAGTCCCAATGCGCTGCGAGCAACGCCTGAAAAGTTACAAGCGAAAAACTGCTTATTTTCGTCGTAATTTCTCTGCTGTTGGTCCTACGCTCTTTTTCATGAGTTTTTCAAGTTCCTGGGGGTCCAATTAGTCCAGGAAGGGTCATACAAATCGATTCCGAGACGAAAAATTTTCGGCCCCGGAAATGACGAAAAAACTGAGGCTAACCCCTTTGCATTTTTGGCGAAAATTTCGACCATTCCGAAAAGTGCAGCAATTAATTCGTCAAGGCACTATTCCGACGTAATTTTGCGTGAGAAATCGATTGAACGCAGTCCCAATGCGCTGCGAGCAACGCCTGAAAAGTTACGAGCGAAAAACTGCTTATTTTCGTCGTCATTTCTCTGCTGTTGGTCCTACGCTCTTTTTCATGTGTTTTTTGAGTTCCTGGGGGTCCAATTAGTCTAGGAAGGGTCATACAAATCGATTCCGAGACGAAAAATTTTCGGCCCCGGAAATGACGAAAAAACTAAGGCTAACCCCTTTGCATTTTTGGCGAAAATTTCGACCATTCCGAAAAGTGCAGCAATTAATTCGTTAAGGCACTATTCCGACGTAATTTTGCGAGTGAAATCCATCGGACGCAGTCCCAATGCGCTGCGAGCAACGCCTGAAAAGTTACGAGCGAAAAACTGCTTATTTTCGTCGTCATTTCTCTGCTGTTGGTCCTACGCTCTTTTTCATGTGTTTTTTGAGTTCCTGGGGGTCCAATTAGTCTAGGAAGGGTCATACAAATCGATTCCGAGACGAAAAATTTTCGGCCCCGGAAATGACGAAAAAACTAAGGCTAACCCCTTTGCATTTTTGGCGAAAATTTCAACGATTCCGAAAAGTGCTGCAATTAATTCGTTAAGGCACTATTCCGACGTAATTTTGCGAGAGAAATTGATTAAACGCAGTCTCAATGCGCTGCGAGCAACGCCTGAAAAGTTACAAGCGAAAAACTGCTTATTTTCGTCGTAATTTCTCTGCTGTTGGTCCTACGCTCTTTTTCATGTGTTTTTTGAGTTCCTGGGGGTCCAATTAGTCCAGAAAGGGTAATACGAATCGATTCCGAGCCGAAAAATTTTCGGCTCCGGAAATGACGAAAAAACTAAAGCTAACCCCTTTGCATTTTTGGCGAAAATTTCAACGATTCCGAAAAGTGCTGCAATTAATTCGTTAAGGCACTATTCCGACGTAATTTTGCGAGAGAAATTGATTAAACGCAGTCTCAATGCGCTGCGAGCAACGCCTGAAAAGTTACAAGCGAAAAACTGCTTATTTTCGTCGTAATTTCTCTGCTGTTGGTCCTACGCTCTTTTTCATGAGTTTTTTAAGTTCCTGGGGGTCCAATTAGTCCAGGAAGGGTCATACAAATCGATTCCGAGACGAAAAATTTTCGGCCCCGGAAATGACGAAAAAACTAAGGCTAACCCCTTTGCATTTTTGGCGAAAATTTCGACCATTCCGAAAAGTGCAGCAATTAATTCGTGAAGGCACTATTCCGACGTAATTTTGCGTGAGAAATCGATTGAACGCAGTCTCAATGCGCTGCGAGCAACGCCTGAAAAGTTACGAGCGAAAAACTGCTCATTTTCGTCGTCATTTCTCTGCTGTTGGTCCTACGCTCTTTTTCATGTGTTTTTTGAGTTCCTGGGGGTCCAATTAGTCTAGGAAGGGTCATACAAATCGATTCCGAGACGAAAAATTTTCGGCCCCGGAAATGACGAAAAAACTAAGGCTAACCCCTTTGCATTTTTGGCGAAAATTTCAACGATTCCGAAAAGTGCTGCAATTAATTCGTTAAGGCACTATTCCGACGTAATTTTGCGAGAGAAATTGATTAAACGCAGTCTCAATGCGCTGCGAGCAACGCCTGAAAAGTTACAAGCGAAAAACTGCTTATTTTCGTCGTAATTTCTCTGCTGTTGGTCCTACGCTCTTTTTCATGTGTTTCTTGAGTTTCTGGGGGTCCAATTAGTCCGGGAAGGGTCATACAAATCGATTCCGAGACGAAAAATTTTCGGCCCTGGAAATGACGAAAAAACTAAGGATAACCCCTTTGCATTTTTGGCGAAAATTTCGACCATTCCGAAAAGTGCAGCAATCAATTCGTTAAGGCACTATTCCGACGTAATTTTGCGAGAGAAATCGATTGGACGCAGTCCCAATGCGCTGCAAGCAACGCCTGAAAAGTTACGAGCGAAAAACTGCTTATTTTCGTCGTCATTTCTCTGCTGTTGGTCCTATGCTCTTTTTCATGAGTTTTTTGAGTTCCTGGGGGTCCAATTAGTCCAGGAAGGGTCATACAAATCGATTCCGAGACGAAAAATTTACGGCTCCGGAAATGACGAAAAAACTAAGGCTAACCCCTTTGCATTTTTGGCGGAAATTTCGACCATTCCGAAAAGTGCAGCAATTAATTCGTTAAGGCACCATTCCGACGTAATTTTGCGAGAGAAATCGATTGGACGCAGTCCCAATGCGCTGCGAGCAACGCCTGAAAAGTCACGAGCGAAAAACTGCTTATTTTCGTCGTCATTTCTCTGCTGTTGGTCCTACGCTCTTTTTCATGTGTTTTTTGAGTTCCTGGGGGTCCAATTAGTCCGGCAAGGGTCATACGAATCGATTCCGAGCCGAAAAATTTTCGGCTCCGGAAATGACGAAAAACTAAAGCTAACCCCTTTGCATTTTTGGCGAAAATTTCAACGATTTCGAAAAGTGCTGCAATTAATTCGTTAAGGCACTATTCCGACGTAATTTTGCGAGAGAAATTGATTAAACGCAGTCCCAATGCGCTGCGAGCAACGCCTGAAAAGTTACAAGCGAAAAACTGCTTATTTTCGTCGTAATTTCTCTGCTGTTGGTCCTACGCTCTTTTTCATGAGTTTTTTGAGTTTCTGGGGGTCCAATTAGTCCAGGAAGGGTCATACAAATCGATTCCGAGACGAAAAATTTTCGGCCCCGGAAATGACGAAAAAACTAAGGCTAACCCCTTTGCATTTTTGGCGAAAATTTCGACCATTCCGAAAAGTGCAGCAATTAATTCGTTAAGGCACTATTCCGACGTAATTTTGCGAGAGAAATCGATTGAACGCAGTCCCAATGCGCTGCGAGCAACGCCTGAAAAGTTACGAGCGAAAAATTGCTTATTTTCGTCGTCATTTCTCTGCTGTAGGTCCTACGCTCTTTTTCATGTGTTTTTTGAGTTCCTGGGGGTCCAATTAGTCCGGCAAGGGTGATACAAATCGATTCCGAGACGAAAAATTTTCGGCCCTGGAAATGACGAAAAAACTAAGGCTAACCCCTTTGCATTTTTGGCGAAAATTTCGACCATTCCGAAAAGTGCTGCAATTAATTCGTTGAGGCACTATTCCGACGTAATTTTGCGAGAGAAATCGATTGGACGCAGTTCCAATGCGCTGCGAGCAACGCCTGAAAAGTTACGAGCGAAAAACTGCTTATTTTCGTCGTCATTTCTCTGCTGTTGGTCCTACGCTCTTTTTCATGAGTTTTTTGAGTTCCTGGGGGTCCAATTAGTCCGGAAAGGGTCATACAAATCGATTCCGAGACGAAAAATTTTCGGCCCTGGAAATGACGAAAAAACTAAGGCTAACCCCTTTGCATTTTTGGCGAAAATTTCGACCATTCCGAAAAGTGCAGCAATCAATTCGTTAAGGCACTATTCCGACGTAATTTTGCGAGAGAAATCGATTGGACGCAGTCCCAATGCGCTGCGAGCAACGCCTGAAAAGTTACGAGCGAAAAACTGCTTATTTTCGTCGTCATTTCTCTGCTGTTGGTCCTACGCTCTTTTTCATGAGTTTTTTGAGTTCCTGGGGGTCCAATTAGTCCAGAAAGGGTCATACGAATCGATTCCGAGACGAAAAATTTTCGGCTCCGGAAATGACGAAAAAACTAAGGCTAACCCCTTTGCATTTTTGGCGAAAATTTCGACCATTCCGAAAAGTGCAGCAATTAATTCGTTAAGGCACTATTCCGACGTAATTTTGCGAGAGAAATCGATTGGACGCAGTCCCAATGCGCTGCAAGCAACGCCTGAAAAGTTACGAGCGAAAAACTGCTTATTTTCGTCGTCATTTCTCTGCTGTTGGTCCTATGCTCTTTTTCATGAGTTTTTTGAGTTCCTGGGGGTCCAATTAGTCCAGGAAGGGTCATACAAATCGATTCCGAGACGAAAAATTTACGGCTCCGGAAATGACGAAAAAACTAAGGCTAACCCCTTTGCATTTTTGGCGGAAATTTCGACCATTCCGAAAAGTGCAGCAATTAATTCGTTAAGGCACCATTCCGACGTAATTTTGCGAGAGAAATCGATTGGACGCAGTCCCAATGCGCTGCGAGCAACGCCTGAAAAGTCACGAGCGAAAAACTGCTTATTTTCGTCGTCATTTCTCTGCTGTTGGTCCTACGCTCTTTTTCATGTGTTTTTTGAGTTCCTGGGGGTCCAATTAGTCCGGCAAGGGTCATACGAATCGATTCCGAGCCGAAAAATTTTCGGCTCCGGAAATGACGAAAAAACTAAAGCTAACCCCTTTGCATTTTTGGCGAAAATTTCAACGATTTCGAAAAGTGCTGCAATTAATTCGTTAAGGCACTATTCCGACGTAATTTTGCGAGAGAAATTGATTAAACGCAGTCCCAATGCGCTGCGAGCAACGCCTGAAAAGTTACAAGCGAAAAACTGCTTATTTTCGTCGTAATTTCTCTGCTGTTGGTCCTACGCTCTTTTTCATGAGTTTTTTGAGTTTCTGGGGGTCCAATTAGTCCAGGAAGGGTCATACAAATCGATTCCGAGACGAAAAATTTTCGGCCTCGGAAATGACGAAAAAACTAAGGCTAACCCCTTTGCATTTTTGGCGAAAATTTCGACCATTCCGGAAAGTGCAGCAATTAATTCGTTAAGGCACTATTCCGACGTAATTTTGCGAGAGAAATCGATTGAACGCAGTCCCAATGCGCTGCGAGCAACGCCTGAAAAGTTACGAGCGAAAAATTGCTTATTTTCGTCGTCATTTCTCTGCTGTAGGTCCTACGCTCTTTTTCATGTGTTTTTTGAGTTCCTGGGGGTCCAATTAGTCCGGCAAGGGTGATACAAATCGATTCCGAGACGAAAAATTTTCGGCCCTGGAAATGACGAAAAAACTAAGGCTAACCCCTTTGCATTTTTGGCGAAAATTTCGACCATTCCGAAAAGTGCTGCAATTAATTCGTTGAGGCACTATTCCGACGTAATTTTGCGAGAGAAATCGATTGGACGCAGTTCCAATGCGCTGCGAGCAACGCCTGAAAAGTTACGAGCGAAAAACTGCTTATTTTCGTCGTCATTTCTCTGCTGTTGGTCCTACGCTCTTTTTCATGAGTTTTTTGAGTTCCTGGGGGTCCAATTAGTCCGGAAAGGGTCATACAAATCGATTCCGAGACGAAAAATTTTCGGCCCTGGAAATGACGAAAAAACTAAGGCTAACCCCTTTGCATTTTTGGCGAAAATTTCGACCATTCCGAAAAGTGCAGCAATCAATTCGTTAAGGCACTATTCCGACGTAATTTTGCGAGAGAAATCGATTGGACGCAGTCCCAATGCGCTGCGAGCAACGCCTGAAAAGTTACGAGCGAAAAACTGCTTATTTTCGTCGTCATTTCTCTGCTGTTGGTCCTACGCTCTTTTTCATGAGTTTTTTGAGTTCCTGGGGGTCCAATTAGTCCAGAAAGGGTCATACGAATCGATTCCGAGACGAAAAATTTTCGGCTCCGGAAATGACGAAAAAACTAAGGCTAACCCCTTTGCATTTTTGGCGAAAATTTCGACCATTCCGAAAAGTGCAGCAATTAATTCGTTAAGGCACTATTCCGACGTAATTTTGCGAGAGAAATCGATTGGACGCAGTCCCAATGCGCTGCGAGCAACGCCTGAAAAGTTACGAGCGAAAAACTGCTTATTTTCGTCGTCATTTCTCTGCTGTTGGTCCTACGCTCTTTTTCATGAGTTTTTTGAGTTCCTGGGGGTCCAATTAGTCCGGGAAGGGTCATACAAATCGATTCCGAAACGAAAAATTTTCGGCCCCGGAAATGACGAAAAAACTAAGGCTAACCCCTTTGCATTTTTGGCGAAAATTCCGACCATTCCGAAAAGTGCAGCAATTAATTCGTTAAGGCACTATTCCGACGTAATTTTGCGAGAGAAATCGATTGGACGCAGTCCCAATGCGCTGCGAGCAACGCCTGAAAAGTTACGAGCGAAAAACTGCTTATTTTCGTCGTCATTTCTCTGCTGTAGGTCCTACGCTCTTTTTCATGTGTTTTTTGAGTTCCTGGGGGTCCAATTAGTCCGGCAAGGGTGATACAAATCGATTCCGAGACGAAAAATTTTCGGCCCTGGAAATGACGAAAAAACTAAGGCTAACCCCTTTGCATTTGTGGCGAAAATTTCGACCATTCCGAAAAGTGCAGCAATCAATTCGTTAAGGCACTATTCCGACGTAATTTTGCGAGAGAAATCGATTGGACGCAGTCCCAATGCGCTGCGAGCAACGCCTGAAAAGTTACGAGCGAAAAACTGCTTATTTTCGTCGTCATTTCTCTGCTGTTGGTCCTACGCTCTTTTTCATGTGTTTTTTGAGTTCCTGGGGGTCCAATTAGTCTAGGAAGGGTCATACAAATCGATTCCGAGACGAAAAATTTTCGGCCCCGGAAATGACGAAAAAACTAAGGCTAACCCCTTTGCATTTTTGGCGAAAATTTCAACGATTCCGAAAAGTGCTGCAATTAATTCGTTAAGGCACTATTCCGACGTAATTTTGCGAGAGAAATTGATTAAACGCAGTCTCAATGCGCTGCGAGCAACGCCTGAAAAGTTACAAGCGAAAAACTGCTTATTTTCGTCGTAATTTCTCTGCTGTTGGTCCTACGCTCTTTTTCATGTGTTTTTTGAGTTCCTGGGGGTCCAATTAGTCCAGAAAGGGTAATACGAATCGATTCCGAGCCGAAAAATTTTCGGCTCCGGAAATGACGAAAAAACTAAAGCTAACCCCTTTGCATTTTTGGCGAAAATTTCAACGATTCCGAAAAGTGCTGCAATTAATTCGTTAAGGCACTATTCCGACGTAATTTTGCGAGAGAAATTGATTAAACGCAGTCTCAATGCGCTGCGAGCAACGCCTGAAAAGTTACAAGCGAAAAACTGCTTATTTTCGTCGTAATTTCTCTGCTGTTGGTCCTACGCTCTTTTTCATGAGTTTTTTAAGTTCCTGGGGGTCCAATTAGTCCAGGAAGGGTCATACAAATCGATTCCGAGACGAAAAATTTTCGGCCCCGGAAATGACGAAAAAACTAAGGCTAACCCCTTTGCATTTTTGGCGAAAATTTCGACCATTCCGAAAAGTGCAGCAATTAATTCGTTAAGGCACTATTCCGACGTAATTTTGCGTGAGAAATCGATTGAACGCAGTCTCAATGCGCTGCGAGCAACGCCTGAAAATTTACGAGCGAAAAACTGCTTATTTTCGTCGTAATTTCTCTGCTGTTGGTCCTACGCTCTTTTTCATGAGTTTTTTAAGTTCCTGGGGGTCCAATTAGTCCAGGAAGGGTCATACAAATCGATTCCGAGACGAAAAATTTTCGGCCCCGGAAATGACGAAAAAACTAAGGCTAACCCCTTTGCATTTTTGGCGAAAATTTCGACCATTCCGAAAAGTGCAGCAATTAATTCGTGAAGGCACTATTCCGACGTAATTTTGCGTGAGAAATCGATTGAACGCAGTCTCAATGCGCTGCGAGCAACGCCTGAAAAGTTACGAGCGAAAAACTGCTCATTTTCGTCGTCATTTCTCTGCTGTTGGTCCTACGCTCTTTTTCATGTGTTTTTTGAGTTCCTGGGGGTCCAATTAGTCCGGCAAGGGTCATACAAATCGATTCCGAGACGAAAAATTTTCGGCCCCGGAAATGACGAAAAAACTAAGGCTAACCCCTTTGCATTTTTGGCGAAAATTTCAACGATTCCGGAAAGTGCTGCAATTAATTCGTTAAGGCACTATTCCGACGTAATTTTGCGAGAGAAATTGATTAAACGCAGTCCCAATGCGCTGCGAGCAACGCCTGAAAAGTTACAAGCGAAAAACTGCTTATTTTCGTCGTAATTTCTCTGCTGTTGGTCCTACGCTCTTTTTCATGAGTTTTTCAAGTTCCTGGGGGTCCAATTAGTCCAGGAAGGGTCATACAAATCGATTCCGAGACGAAAAATTTTCGGCCCCGGAAATGACGAAAAAACTGAGGCTAACCCCTTTGCATTTTTGGCGAAAATTTCGACCATTCCGAAAAGTGCAGCAATTAATTCGTCAAGGCACTATTCCGACGTAATTTTGCGTGAGAAATCGATTGAACGCAGTCCCAATGCGCTGCGAGCAACGCCTGAAAAGTTACGAGCGAAAAACTGCTTATTTTCGTCGTCATTTCTCTGCTGTTGGTCCTACGCTCTTTTTCATGTGTTTTTTGAGTTCCTGGGGGTCCAATTAGTCTAGGAAGGGTCATACAAATCGATTCCGAGACGAAAAATTTTCGGCCCCGGAAATGACGAAAAAACTAAGGCTAACCCCTTTGCATTTTTGGCGAAAATTTCGACCATTCCGAAAAGTGCAGCAATTAATTCGTTAAGGCACTATTCCGACGTAATTTTGCGAGTGAAATCCATCGGACGCAGTCCCAATGCGCTGCGAGCAACGCCTGAAAAGTTACAAGCGAAAAACTGCTTATTTTCGTCGTCATTTCTCTGCTGTTGGTCCTACGCTCTTTTTCATGAGTTTTTTGAGTTCCCGGGGGTCCGATTAGTCCGGGAAGGGTCATACAAATCGATTCCGAGACGAAAAATTTTCGGCCCCGGAAATGACGAAAAAACTAAGGCTAACCCCTTTGCATTTTTGGCGAAAATTTCGACCATTCCGAAAAGTGCAGCAATTAATTCGTTAAGGCACTATTCCGACGTAATTTTGCGAGAGAAATCGATTGGACGCAGTCCCAATGCGCTGCGAGCAACGCCTGAAAAGTTACGAGCGAAAAACTGCTTATTTTCGTCGTCATTTCTCTGCTGTTGGTCCTACGCTCTTTTTCATGAGTTTTTTGAGTTCCTGGGGGTCCAATTAGTCCAGAAAGGGTAATACGAATCGATTCCGAGCCGAAAAATTTTCGGCTCCGGAAATGACGAAAAAACTAAAGCTAACCCCTTTGCATTTTTGGCGAAAATTTCAACGATTCCGAAAAGTGCTGCAATTAATTCGTTAAGGCACTATTCCGACGTAATTTTGCGAGAGAAATTGATTAAACGCAGTCCCAATGCGCTGCGAGCAACGCCTGAAAAGTTACAAGCGAAAAACTGCTCATTTTCGTCGTAATTTCTCTGCTGTTGGTCCTACGCTCTTTTTCATGAGTTTTTTAGGTTCCTGGGGGTCCAATTAGTCCAGAAAGGGTCATACAAATCGATTCCGAGACGAAAAATTTTCGGCCCCGGAAATGACGAAAAAACTAAGGCTAACCCCTTTGCATTTTTGGCGAAAATTTCGACCATTCCGAAAAGTGCAGCAATTAATTCGTTAAGGCACTATTCCGACGTAATTTTGCGTGAGAAATCGATTGAACGCAGTCCCAATGCGCTGCGAGCAACGCCTGAAAAGTTACGAGCGAAAAACTGCTTATTTTCGTCGTCATTTCTCTGCTGTTGGTCCTACGCTCTTTTTCATGTGTTTCTTGAGTTTCTGGGGGTCCAATTAGTCCGGGAAGGGTCATACAAATCGATTCCGAAACGAAAAATTTTCGGCTCTGGAAATGACGAAAAAACTAAGGCTAACCCCTTTGCATTTTTGGCGAAAATTTCGACCATTCCGAAAAGTGCAGCAATCAATTCGTTAAGGCACTATTCCGACGTAATTTTGCGAGAGAAATCGATTGGACGCAGTCCCAATGCGCTGCGAGCAACGCCTGAAAAGTTACGAGCGAAAAACTGCTTATTTTCGTCGTCATTTCTCTGCTGTTGGTCCTATGCTCTTTTTCATGAGTTTTTTGAGTTCCTGGGGGTCCAATTAGTCCAGGAAGGGTCATACAAATCGATTCCGAGACGAAAAATTTTCGGCTCCGGAAATGACGAAAAAACTAAGGCTAACCCCTTTGCATTTTTGGCGAAAATTTCGACCATTCCGAAAAGTGCAGCAATTAATTCGTTAAGGCACCATTCCGACGTAATTTTGCGAGAGAAATCGATTGGACGCAGTCCCAATGCGCTGCGAGCAACGCCTGAAAAGTTACGAGCGAAAAACTGCTTATTTTCGTCGTCATTTCTCTGCTGTTGGTCCTACGCTCTTTTTCATGTGTTTTTTGAGTTCCTGGGGGTCCAATTAGTCCGGCAAGGGTCATACAAATCGATTCCGAGACGAAAAATTTTCGGCCCCGGAAATGACGAAAAAACTAAGGCTAACCCCTTTGCATTTTTGGCGAAAATTTCGACGATTCCGAAAAGTGCTGCAATTAATTTGTTAAGGCACTATTCCGACGTAATTTTGCGAGAGAAATCCATTGGACGCAGTCCCAATGCGCTGCGAGCAACGCCTGAAAAGTTACGAGCGAAAAACTGCTTATTTTCGTCGTCATTTCTCTGCTGTTGGTCCTACGCTCTTTTTCATGAGTTTTTTGAGTTTCTGGGGGTCCAATTAGTCCAGAAAGGGTCATACGAATCGATTCCGAGACGAAAAATTTTCGGCTCCGGAAATGACGAAAAAACTAAGGCTAACCCCTTTGCATTTTTGGCGAAAATTTCGACCATTCCGAAAAGTGCAGCAATTAATTCGTTAAGGCACTATTCCGACGTAATTTTGCGTGAGAAATCGATTGAACGCAGTCCCAATGCGCTGCGAGCAACGCCTGAAAAGTTACGAGCGAAAAACTGCTTATTTTCGTCGTCATTTCTCTGCTGTTGGTCCTACGCTCTTTTTCATGTGTTTCTTGAGTTTCTGGGGGTCCAATTAGTCCGGGAAGGGTCATACAAATCGATTCCGAGACGAAAAATTTTCGGCCCCGGAAATGACGAAAAAACTAAGGCTAACCCCTTTGCATTTTTGGCGAAAATTTCGACCATTCCGAAAAGTGCAGCAATTAATTCGTTAAGGCACTATTCCGACGTAATTTTGCGAGAGAAATCGATTGGACGCAGTCCCAATGCGCTGCGAGCAACGCCTGAAAAGTTACGAGCGAAAAACTGCTTATTTTCGTCGTCATTTCTCTGCTGTTGGTCCTACGCTCTTTTTCATGAGTTTTTTGAGTTCCTGGGGGTCCAATTAGTCCAGAAAGGGTAATACGAATCGATTCCGAGCCGAAAAATTTTCGGCTCCGGAAATGACGAAAAAACTAAAGCTAACCCCTTTGCATTTTTGGCGAAAATTTCAACGATTCCGAAAAGTGCTGCAATTAATTCGTTAAGGCACTATTCCGACGTAATTTTGCGAGAGAAATTGATTAAACGCAGTCCCAATGCGCTGCGAGCAACGCCTGAAAAGTTACAAGCGAAAAACTGCTCATTTTCGTCGTAATTTCTCTGCTGTTGGTCCTACGCTCTTTTTCATGAGTTTTTCGAGTTCCTGGGGGTCCAATTAGTCCAGGAAGGGTCATACAAATCGATTCCGAGACGAAAAATTTTCGGCTCCGGAAATGACGAAAAAACTAAGGCTAACCCCTTTGCATTTTTGGCGAAAATTTCGACCATTCCGAAAAGTGCAGCAATTAATTCGTTAAGGCACCATTCCGACGTAATTTTGCGAGAGAAATCGATTGGACGCAGTCCCAATGCGCTGCGAGCAACGCCTGAAAAGTTACGAGCGAAAAACTGCTTATTTTCGTCGTCATTTCTCTGCTGTTGGTCCTACGCTCTTTTTCATGTGTTTTTTGAGTTCCTGGGGGTCCAATTAGTCCGGCAAGGGTCATACAAATCGATTCCGAGACGAAAAATTTTCGGCCCCGGAAATGACGAAAAAACTAAGGCTAACCCCTTTGCATTTTTGGCGAAAATTTCGACGATTCCGAAAAGTGCTGCAATTAATTTGTTAAGGCACTATTCCGACGTAATTTTGCGAGAGAAATCCATTGGACGCAGTCCCAATGCGCTGCGAGCAACGCCGGAAAAGTTACGAGCGAAAAACTGCTTATTTTCGTCGTCATTTCTCTGCTGTTGGTCCTACGCTCTTTTTCATGAGTTTTTCGAGTTCCTGGGGGTCCAATTAGTCCAGAAAGGGTCATACGAATCGATTCCGAGACGAAAAATTTTCGGCTCCGGAAATGACGAAAAAACTAAGGCTAACCCCTTTGCATTTTTGGCGAAAATTTCGACCATTCCGAAAAGTGCAGCAATTAATTCGTTAAGGCACTATTCCGACGTAATTTTGCGTGAGAAATCGATTGAACGCAGTCCCAATGCGCTGCGAGCAACGCCTGAAAAGTTACGAGCGAAAAACTGCTTATTTTCGTCGTCATTTCTCTGCTGTTGGTCCTACGCTCTTTTTCATGTGTTTCTTGAGTTTCTGGGGGTCCAATTAGTCCGGGAAGGGTCATACAAATCGATTCCGAGACGAAAAATTTTCGGCCCCGGAAATGACGAAAAAACTAAGGCTAACCCCTTTGCATTTTTGGCGAAAATTTCGACCATTCCGAAAAGTGCTGCAATTAATTCGTTGAGGCACTATTCCGACGTAATTTTGCGAGAGAAATCGATTGGACGCAGTTCCAATGCGCTGCGAGCAACGCCTGAAAAGTTACGAGCGAAAAACTGCTTATTTTCGTCGTCATTTCTCTGCTGTTGGTCCTACGCTCTTTTTCATGAGTTTTTTGAGTTCCTGGGGGTCCAATTAGTCCAGAAAGGGTCATACGAATCGATTCCGAGACGAAAAATTTTCGGCTCCGGAAATGACGAAAAAACTAAGGCTAACCCCTTTGCATTTTTGGCGAAAATTTCAACGATTCCGCAAAGTGCGGCAATTAATTCGTCAAGGCACTATTCCGACGTAATTTTGCGAGAGAAATTGATTAAACGCAGTCCCAATGCGCTGCGAGCAACGCCTGAAAAGTTACAAGCGAAAAACTGCTTATTTTCGTCGTCATTCCTCTGCTGTTGGTCCTACGCTCTTTTTCATGAGTTTTTTGAGTTCCTGGGGGTCCAATTAGTCCGGGAAGGGTCATACAAATCGATTCCGAGACGACAAATTTTCGGCCCCGGAAATCACGAAAAAACTAAGGCTAACCCCTTTGCATTTTTGGCGAAAATTTCGACCATTCCGAAAAGTGCTGCAATTAATTCGTTGAGGCACTATTCCGACGTAATTTTGCGAGAGAAATCCATTGGACGCAGTCCCAATGCGCTGCGAGCAACGCCTGAAAAGTTACGAGCGAAAAACTGCTTATTTTCGTCGTAATTTCTCTGCTGTTGGTCCTACGCTCTTTTTCATGTGTTTTTTGAGTTCCTGGGGGTCCAATTAGTCCGGCAAGTGTCATACAAATCGATTCCGAGACGAAAAATTTTCGGCCCCGGAAATGACGAAAAAACTAAGACTAACCCCTTTGCATTTTTGGCGAAAATTTCGACCATTCCGAAAAGTGCAGCAATCAATTCGTTAAGGCACTATTCCGACGTAATTTTGCCAGAGAAATCGATTGGACGCAGTCCCAATGCGCTGCGAGCAACGCCTGAAAAGTTACGAGCGAAAAACTGCTTATTTTCGTCGTCATTTCTCTGCTGTTGGTCCTACGCTCTTTTTCATGAGTTTTTTGAGTTCCTGGGGGTCCAATTAGTCCAGAAAGGGTCATACGAATCGATTCCGAGACGAAAAATTTTCGGCTCCGGAAATGACGAAAAAACTAAGGCTAACCCCTTTGCATTTTTGTCGAAAATTTCAACGATTCCGCAAAGTGCGGCAATTAATTCGTTAAGGCACTATTCCGACGTAATTTTGCGAGAGAAATTGATTAAACGCAGTCCCAATGCGCTGCGAGCAACGCCTGAAAAGTTACAAGCGAAAAACTGCTTATTTTCGTCGTCATTCCTCTGCTGTTGGTCCTACGCTCTTTTTCATGAGTTTTTTGAGTTCCTGGGGGTCCAATTAGTCCGGCAAGGGTCATACAAATCGATTCCGAGACGAAAAATTTTCGGCCCCGGAAATGACGAAAAAACTAAGGCTAACCCCTTTGCATTTTTGGCGAAAATTTCGACCATTCCGAAAAGTGCAGCAATTGATTCGTTAAGGCACTATTCCGACGTAATTTTGCGAGAGAAATCGATTGGACGCAGTCCCAATGCGCTGCGAGCAACGCCTGAAAAGTTACAAGCAAAAAACTGCTTATTTTCGTCGTCATTTTCCTGCTGTTGGTCCTACGCTCTTTTTCATGAGTTTTTTGAGTTTCTGGGGGTCCAATTAGTCCAGAAAGGGTCATACGAATCGATTCCGAGACGAAAAATTTTCGGCTCCGGAAATGACGAAAAAACTAAGGCTAACCCCTTTGCATTTTTGGCGAAAATTTCAACGATTCCGAAAAGTGCGGCAATTAATTCGTTAAGGCACTATTTCGACGTAATTTTGCGAGAGAAATTGATTAAACGCAGTCCCAATGCGCTGCGAGCAACGCCTGAAAAGTTACAAGCGAAAAACTGCTTATTTTCGTCGTAATTTCTCTGCTGTTGGTCCTACGCTCTTTTTCATGTGTTTTTTGAGTTTCTGGGGGTCCAATTAGTCCGGGAAGGGTCATACAAATCGATTCCGAGACGAAAAATTTTTAGCTCCGGAAATGACCAAAAAACTAAGGCTGACTCTTCTGTATTCTTGTTCGAAATCCGCACGAGTTAGAAAAATACCGGAAACACATCTTCAATACACTTCATCGTCATAATTTTGCGAAAGGAATTTATTACGTAAAGACTAGACACGTTGCCAGCAACGAATCAAAACCTACGGCTGCAAAACATCAAATTTGCACTGGGTTTTCAATGAGGTGACAGAGGAAAATCAGAAACACGTATCTTGTATAAAGTTCCAGTCCCAGTTTATTTAATGTGCCTCAGTTCAGTACAAGTGTTCGTGTGTCAGTGTATACTGTATACTTTACCAAGGTAGTACAATTTCAATACGTTACTTACAATGATATAATGTACAAATAATTACTCTTATAATGTACTCATAGCTAGAATAAGTACAACATTTTCCATAGTGTTTGAGTTCATAAGGACACTATACTGTGAAGTATACTGGATCAAGCAGAATATGTATAATTTTGCATGATATAATTATTATTCTAGTTTGTAAGCATAGTTCAAGCTTCGACCTGAGTACAGGTGAGATGCTCCGCTGCAGGATGAGAGTTGTATAATATAGTACATATAATTATTGTTACAATTTTACGTAACCTGGAATAAAAGGACTGACACCTACATAAATTTTTCCCTTTTTCCATCAAATCTCTCCAGGTGTTGATCCCACGATGTTCCAAATACTTTTTTGCAATACTTGGATCCCAATTAGCCTGGAAAGGGTTGTTTGCATTGATTTTGAAACGAAAATTTTGCTTCGCAAAAAAAAGGAAGGTTAACACATTTGGTTATTTGAGACCAGTTCTGACGGACTTCGAAATACGCTGAAATTGATCTGTATTCATACCTCGGGTCGACGTAATTTTGCAAAAGTAATTGGCAGTCTACGCAGTCAGAGTTATTTTAAAAACATGAGCTGTCTGACTGCCGTTACTTACGTTAGGCGTACGCATCGTTTCGGTGTTAGAAAAAACTCACGGTTTTACGTTGAAAAGTTCAGAACAAAACAAAAGTTCATATCATCAGTCCGAGCGCAAGTTCAATTTATATGATCGCAATCAATCAATTTTCATGTCCAATGTATTCTTTAACATAGTGTTCGAAAAAAAGTTCTAAGATATAAAGACATGTATGTACAAATTACAAAAATGTAAGTTTAGCATCTAAGTGCAATTTTAATAATTCAATAAAATAAATCTCACAGTACTTACTTACCTATTACTATTCAAACAAAGATCTAGATTAATTATTTAATATAATCACACCAGTGTACTTTGAAAACTATTTGAACGGATCTGATACGCTAAAGTACATCTATATTGAGTACAGTTGGTTCTCGCTACAGAGTTGGCAATGCTGACACATTCGTTTTAACCGTTACCATCTACGTCTTGTGCCATATTCACCGTGGTCACTCTGTCGTGTCCTAAAGCCGGTAAAATAATGGACTCTGCAAATTCGTTGAAATGTGCTGTGACTTTACAATACCTCAACAATCAAGGATCCTTGTCAAACAAAGTGTCCCACAGTTCGGCGACATTGCGTTTATTTCGCAATGGTACGCGACAAATGCTCATAGAAATCCAACCGGACAAACGCAACGGCCGAGTAGAATTGTCGCTCACAGGCTTTACTGTGTTCAAAAAGTTTATAACCGAAGGCAAGGCGTCAATTAAATTCTTAGAACAGAATTGCACCCTGTTCATGTCTAATGCCCCGCCAGCGCAGCTGATATCATTCCTCAAAATGATATTCGTCAAAATGACCGGTCAACCGGGTAAGAATCCATCTCAAAATCCACTGCGTGATCAGCTCCTGTCCAACAAGCCGCTGCAAGCGGTCCAAGAAATAAGTCCAGCCACATCCGCCGAGGTAAACAAAGCCAAGGAAAAAGCAATTTGTGTTTCGCGGGCCACATTCACTACCCCATCACCCTCCAATGTGAGGAAACGAAAAATCATCGATCACAGTCAACCGAAAATTCCATTAGTTAAGAAACTCTATAATAATCCAACCGTCTGCAACCTTACTGAGGAGCAAACAGCTGTTCTAAACGCTGCTATTGCTGGGCAAAGCTTATTCTTCACTGGCTCGGCAGGTACCGGGAAATCTTTTCTGCTCAAAAGAATTATCGCTGCCTTGCCACCCGACGTTACTGCCGCCACAGCTAGTACAGGTGTAGCTGCTTGCCACATCGGGGGAATAACGCTGCATCAATTCGCTGGTATCGGTATCGGTTCTGCATCTCTAGAGAAGTGCTATGAGTTAGCATCGAGGCCGACAGCAGCTCAGATTTGGCGGAAGACCAAGCATCTCGTTATTGATGAAATATCTATGGTTGATGGTGATTATTTTGACAAAATCGAAGCTGTTGCCAGGAGGATAAGAAAGAACGACAAACCATTCGGGGGAATACAGCTTATTCTTTGCGGAGATTTCCTGCAGCTTCCTCCGGTTACCAAAGTTGCAGATAAGATGAGGTTCTGCTTCCAAAGCAAGTCTTGGAAAGAGTGTGTTAAACACACTTTTGAACTCCAAAAAGTTCACAGACAAAATGATCCGACTTTTATCAGCATTTTGAATAATATCAGGATAGGAAGAGTCACTGATGAAATTGCGAAAATTCTTGTGGCAACATCTAGTCAACAGATTGAGAAAGATGGAATTCTGGCTACCAGACTATGCTCGCATATCAACGACGCCAACCTAATTAACGAGTCTAAACTGGAACAGCTGGATGGAGAATGCAGGACATTCTTAGCCGAGGACTCTGATACTTATATGACCAAGACTCTCGATCAGCAGCTACCGGTTACCAGTAAATTAGACTTGAAAGTCGGGGCCCAAGTTATGCTCCTGAAAAACATAAGCATTGCTGATGGTTTAGTAAATGGAGCTAGAGGCATAGTAATTAAATTTGTAGAAGATGCCCCAGTAGTTCGTTTTCGATGTGGCAAAGAGTATAGAGCAAAATTAGATAAATGGACAATAAAAACGGCTGCCGGTGCAGTTATTTCTAGGAAACAAATTCCACTGAAACTTGCCTGGGCGTTTTCAATCCATAAAAGTCAAGGGCTTACTTTAGATTGTGTTGAAATGAGCCTTGGGCGAGTTTTTGATGCTGGGCAAGCTTATGTCGCACTGTCTAGGGCCCAAAACCTGCAAGCTTTAAGAGTTTTGGATTTCAGTGCTAACCAAGTGTGGGCTAATCCAGTTGTACTTGAATTTTACAAGAAGTTCAGAAGACATTTAAGAGAGATGGAAATGATACCACTTGGGAAAAAGCCACGTAAATAGTAATATCAAATTCAGGGCAATATTGTTTTGACTGTGGTGCACCTATATTTCCTTTGTTTAATTTTATTCCGTGATAACAAATTCCAAGAGTTAATATTAAGAGAGTAGAATATTTTTATAACCAGGAAAAATGTTAGAAGGATGCACAGGATGTCTTGTGTATTAAAATCGATCTGAAAAAGGATCCAATATTTCAGACACTACTACTTAACAGTACACTACTTACTAAACAACAAAAACCTAACAATTCACTCAACTTTTTCATGACTTGACATTTGTCTATTTGTTTAGGAAATGATCAGTTAGTTACTTCCTATTACGCTTTATTTCGGTGCCCACATCTTGGATCTCAACAGTAATGGAAAAGTTTGAAGCAAGTGCAATAAGACTAACTACTGATCGATTGTTCTGATTTCTCTCAGTAATATTTCGTAGTTATGTGTTTCATTCAATCGCAAACACACATTTTATTTAAATTATGTTAATTTTTGAGTTCTATATTTGCAATTTGTAATGATATTTGAAAATTAGGAAGAATCATCTATGTTATTAACACTTTGGATTGTGTGTGCAAAGATTCTTAGAACTAGTTACCAAATGATAACACTCTTAAGATAACGTGGAAGACTGAAATTGAACTAGAGATGCCTTTCTTTTAAAATCCAAGGTTCGATATATATAGAACTTCTTGAGCATATTGAAATTCGTCATTTTAATACAATTTACTAACGGGAACAAGAACATGTTCCTACCGCACTCATATCTATACGTAATTTACAAATCATAAAATCATTTGCTATAATCGCAGTTGCTCTAGTAATTGTGGTAAATCTATAAGGCACCATGACAATACCTATTTGACTTCACGTTTTTTTTTTGACCCATGCCTGTAATTAATGATAATTAAGGCAGTAGTGGATGATGTCCGGATATTTTATTACATTCTTCAAAGTATCATAATATTCATAGACTGTATATTAATAACAATATTTTATACCATATTCTTTTTACTTCAATAAAGCATTTGAATACAAACTGTGCCTTTTTACACTCTTGTCATGGAACTTATAATTCTCATTAAGTCCACTGTATACTTTTTTTTTATGTCAAACTAAGTACTGTTACATAGATTTGAGTTTCAGTATATTAGTTCTGTAGTACAAATAGTTATTATCGCAAGCTGTCTGCGACTCCTAGTGAATGATTTGTCTTCCGAGATCAGCAATCGTCAACAGTTATTTCAATAGGTGGTATGTAGCGCCATGTATGACCAGCATTCATGAGTTCGGAACACAATGTTGGTGTACCAGGAGTTGACTCGCTGCTACTGCATTGAATGTCGACTTTGTACTGGCCTGCTGTGAAAAATACTACTCGACATTCATGATGAGCTCGGCCATGTTCCTCGAGCTGTAAAAACGTATTTAGTATTTCTAGTGATTTTTCAGTGAGGAAAAGTTACGTATGCATCTCAAACGATACATACCATTGGTAACATCACTTTATTAGCCCCAGCTGTCGACAATCTGGTGTCCAATCTGTAATTGTTTACGCCATTGTGATGGTCTTGATAGAAGTTAATTGAGAGTATTAAATCTCTGAGCGGTCTTTCAAGAGCATTGCACACGCCAATTCCTACACTGACGCATTCGCCCAAACCACATGTTAACTCCTCTTGAGCTTTGACTGCTGAATCATTAATGGTTATTTCTGCAAGATGATGATACAAATTCTGATTATTTTTAGTAGAGCTAAAACTATTTTTATATATAATCCAAGCTTCTATTCTTCTAAAATTTAATCTCTGCTTTGCTGAATTGCATACCCCATTGTAACGGACTCATTCTAACAAGGTCCAACATATCTTGAGTCAGTGTAATGCCTGCAAGCGTTGCTTTGCCTGTTGTTTCTGTACCCAGTAATTGCCACTTCAAGTCAACCAGAGAAGCTATATGTTCAGAACAGACCTTTTCAAGCTCAGCATCACTGATTTCCTTTTGCTGTTTCATAAAAGGGCAAAAGATCAACAGATGTTTCAACTGTTTTGAAGAATAATTGAATCACTTGAAAATATTATAAATTACCGAAGACAGCTTATTCAATGGGCATCGATTTACAGGCACTGGAATACGACAAGGTTCTCGTCCTTCCATATAGATACATTTACTCTGGGTATAATGTAATTCCATTTCATGGTTTGTCATGTTTGTCACATCTAACACAAGATAGAATTGCGTGGGCCTAGAACGAATGAAAGTTTTCTTATTTATTAGTCATGCTGAATCTTAATTTTATATAGAATCGGAGAGTTGTTTCTGAAATAATGAATGTAGTCGAAGAAGTTAATTATAAGCCAATGTATAAGAGACTCACGTTTCAGCAGGAAGTACATCCCAACTAGTAATCTGCACACTGGGCAGCATTTCGATAGTAACATAGACTGAAGATATTCGACAATATCCAGCAGTCAGTCCGCCGCCCCCTGAATATTTGATTTTCAACTGACCTTCGATTATATTGGAAGCATGGAGAGGTACGGCTAGTTTGGATAAACGTGTGCTTGCCAGTGAAGAATGTCCAGAATGAGAGCTCAGACCAGATCGAAAAGAAGAAGTCAGTTCCGACTGCCTTTTTGTGTGATGAGAAGGCGAGCTCAATCTGGAAGGTAAAGAACTTGGACCAGATTGCGACATCAAACTGCTCGGCTGACTCAAATAAGCGCCACTGCTCATATCTAAAATGTTAATACAACGAATGTATTACATTCAGAAACTATGCTTGTACAGGTTGTTTCAATACCGACTCACCATTTCGAGATACAGGCGATATGAAGTCAGCAACAGCATACAAATAAATAGTGAAACTGGCACTGGTCCCAGGGAGAAGCGGTAGCTGGGTTTTCAAATTTTCTTCACTCCACTTGAAGATTTTACTCTCGGTCAACGTGTCAAGAGCAGATTGCACAGATACTTCTATCATCTCGATAGGAATCACACCTACGTTTGTCAAAGTGACTGTAAATTCTGCGCTGAAATAAAACTTGGATTATTATATCTGACGTCGGGTTGCGATATGATTTCCAAATCATATGATGATTTGGAATTTTGCTCACCTTTCACCGCCATAGAGTGAGATGCTTGCACTAGTAACTATATTTTCACCAGAGCTGAAACTAGCTGTCTGCGGCAAGCTTGTAGATACCTCGATTTTTGGGAGGGCAGGCACAACTTCTACAGAATATTGTGGATGAGGCATTTTCTCCATATGCCTTAATCTGCAATTAGATTTCACGCCTAAAGTATGCGTGCTAAAGCCAAGTATCTCCAGGTCTCCAACTTCCTTAGGCGTTCCTGCCAGTGTTACAGCCATCGGGCCAGACTCTGCAGCCAAGGTGATTGTCTCTGGTATCGATTCGAACACTATTCCATTTGTAAGTAGTCGCATATTGGAAACGAGGAGCTCAAATGGTAATGGATTTAAGAGCTGCATAGATACTTCGCAAATATCTCCTTCCACCCAGAGATAGTCTACGCAGGAATATTTTAGTGTTATGATATAGAATAGATCATTGAGTTGAAATTGAAAATTTTACAACTGAAATTTGCTGAGAAATATTAGGTGAGAAAACAATGATAAAAATCTCACCCATTTTACTTTTCAAAGTATTCTTCCTTTCCAAAGACCCGAAATTAATAGGAGTGAATAAAAAGGGGCCGTGATCTTCTTTTATTCTCTCTATTCTTTGTGGCTGAAGATGTGGTTGAAGATTCTTCAAAGTGAACGATTTGGTTTTTGGAATGTTTGTTAAGTTCGCTGGTGGTATGACCATCCCCGAATCTAAGACCTGTGCAGAAAAAATACACATGAAATATCGTAATAAGAAGTAACACAACAATTTTTATAATGAAAACTAATTAATTGTTTTACAACTATTCATACTTGGCAGTACATGAAAAGGAACAACATACAAGAGGCACTGGTGCACCTTCACATTGCTGCGACACAGCTTGAAGTTGTAAAGCTGATTCCTTGCGCTCTGTAGGGTTCATATGATCGTACATTGTTTGGAGCAGGAATGTCATGTGCCGAGTGGCGAGGGCTGGATTACCCATTCGCTTAGCTGCAACGACCAACTCTTGGATCAGTTGAATTTGCAAAGTAGGCCATCCCCGTAAGCCATCTGCAAAACAGTTAATAGTGAGGCATTTATAGTTCCAGTCGTGAGCGGTTCAATTTGGTGAAAAGTTGTTAGAAACCTCACCAGAAGGCATTTCCACTGGATCAAGACTAAGCTTGAGGCCAGGTGCAGCTTGCAACATTAAATTATAGCACTGCTGCCAATCAGGATTGGGATTATTTTGAGAAACATGCCTCGTAGCAGCAAGACGTAAACAAAAAGAAGCTTTGCGCGTGAACCCAAAAGCAGTGAACAGCTCTGACAGTGTGGTGAAACGCTCGATCTGGAACAGAATATTCGCACTGTATTTGGCACTATCTTAAAGATGTGTAAAGAGGGAACACTGAAATTGCTTACTTTTTCCTGCTCGCTAATGTTCAAATTAATGAAAACCACATTATTAAGAAAAGAAGCTGCCTGCAAAGTACAGTTTTGTTCGATAGAAATTCTTGTCGCCTTGAAACTTGCTTCCGTTTCAATTACTCCTGCATTTTTGTGTTTGCTGTAGTGAACTATGGCTTCTCGATATTTTTTTGCAATCTCTTCAGGCGGTAAAATTTGCGGCATTTCAGCTTTGATCGCCTCTATATTAGGAGACGGTGGCAAAGTATTCAATGCCTGACTCTCCCTTCTGCAGATGAAAATGGGATTTCTTGATTACATTGGAGACTAACATAAAATAATTTTGAAAACTTATGTTTACCTTTGTTTTCCTGGACTCCCTTCCTGCAGGGACGAATTTCTCTGCAAGGGAAGACTCCGGCACATATTTGGATACAAGACTAAAACAGAGGCAGCGCACAATCCCTCAAACGCAGCGCCTAACCAGAGCCAATCCTTAACAGCTTGCAGAGTATTAGCAGCAGAATTGTAATGGTATAAAGCATCGGCAGGTAAGCCGGCCTGGAGGCAAAGATCTCCCAAGTGTTTGGTCATTCGTCCGACGCATCTCTTTCTCATGGTACCAGAGTCAAGATCCAAACCAATGAAATCCTTCTTCTCAAACGGCGCAAGTAGTAAAGGAACACGGTCAACTTTTTCTCTGGATCGTTCAAGTCTTTTAGATTCCAGGATCCAAAAGAGGGAATTCAGACATTCAGCAATTTGAACTTCAAGGTCTGGGCAACTTTCATCAGCGTAGAACAACGCCCTTGTCTTAAAATTTGAAGGAGTTGTAAATGGTTTCGGTGGTTCATTTAAATTCTCAGATTCAACTGGTCCAAAAAGAATTGCTCTGGAATCGTAGAGGGTCGCGCTATATTTCACCTTCAAAGTTTCATGCAGTCTGCAGAGCTCATCGAGCTCGATCTGGCTGTCATATTTCCCTATCGTAATTAGGCCTAGGAGTCTTCGATGTGTTTGAAATTCGCTCCAATCGTTATTTTCGACTGGATGTTCCCTTACGAATCTGGCAAGAATTTCACGCGTTGTGCCGGTAGAATCAAGCACTGTAAATCTACTTCCACTCTTTATAATTCTCTCTCCAATTTTTGTTACAGTCTTCTGCTTCGTTTGTGTGCCAATTGGCTTTAACAGCAATAACAGTGCTGCGTGGTCGTGAGCTGTCTGCTCATAGTCGGGCTGAGACATCTTGTTGTCAGGCACCGAACTCGACAGAATTACACTAACTGCAGACCGCATTTATGCCAACGCTAACATCAAGCAACAACCAAAAATTACCTAAAGACAAAGAAAGTGGAAGGTTTGTTATACGAATATTCAAGACTTACATCGATCGTCAAATATCATATTTCTTTGGATTTGCGTAGTAGAGTATCACAGTTTGGATAACCTCACAGGGAGTACAGAAAAGTTTCTCGTGTTATGTTTATTTTCTTTTACACTCAGTGTATTTCATACACGTGAAAACGTGAATGGAAATATCTACGAGATAGACATAAATTCGACTAGACCAAAATTAGCAAATTCATAATTATTCCTCTCTGTTTCTTTATTGCTAGAACTTTTAGTTCCTGATTTTCAACCTACCTTAGCGGCGATCATTGTTCAACGACGTGCGACGAAATTCAATTGATCAGAGCCTTAATTTATGGATCGAGAATTGCCGTTTGACAGCTTTCAACTGAACTGACAGATGAAAGCTAGGTTAGGTTAGGTTGGGTGATAGTTAATAGCCGGTGTGATTTCACAGTTCATTACCGTTCTACAATGTTTACGTGGTCAATGGATTTTGTATAACAGGACAAAAAGATGTGGTCCTGTCCAGTTTTTCATTTTCATATAAATATAATAATGTGAGAAACAAATTTATGCCGATGAACCAAGTGGAATAGTCAAACTGTCAATGCAAGCTTATATCATATATGTATATAATCTTCTTTTCCCGAATCCAAACTCTGTAATGAAGTGATTGCTGGCCATACACTCTATTCTCAAATATGTACTCTAAGGTTGTGTCCAGTTGGTCCAATAGTTTCGTTTTTTCCCACGAGGGTCGAGTGAGGGACACGATTGTGTTATCATGAGTCTCTCCTCGTCACTTTGTTTGCTTCGTTTGAGCAAAAATATTATAGTTCCTTTACAATATGCCGTGCAGATTAAAGGCTACGCGAAGGCAGATGCCGGTATGTATTAATGCATTTTAAATCATATATCTTTCATTGAAAATAGTTCCTCCGGACTAGTTTAGATTAGGTTAGGCTGATCGTAGGTTATGAGCTACACAGGCACGGAATTCCGTATTGCCAACCGACAGGCGGAAATATATCACGTGTTTGTCCCACGAGCGCGCGTATTTCAAACGTCAAATACTCTGCTCCCACCTTTCAGCTGTTAGTTATATTCCGATGTATTTACTTGAAGCGCTGAGAGTGTAAATTAACCTTTCCAGTCGTCGATTATAAAAATGGAAAATCGCAGCTTTGTCTTTTGACGTCAATCAGTTGCTCAAGAAGTTGAACTAATTGCGATTCTTGTCTTATTTTTATTTCCTGTTTCAGGTGGTATGTTCGGGAAGGGGAAAAAGGGAAAGCTCAAACTTAGTCAGCCGTTGGAGAAGAAGGTACTCCCAGTTGAAACAGATCCTGAAAAACTGGTAAAATTTGTGTGCGGAAGTAATATAATGAAAGAAGGACGGGACATTGAGATTAAGCCAGATTCTGAATATCCTGACTGGCTTTGGGATATACACATTGGCCCACCTCTAAAGCTGGAGGAACTGGATCCAGATACGAAACAATACTGGAGGAAGGTGAAGAAAGCAGCCATGAGGAGGACCAATTTGATGGCCAAGTTGAAACCCTTCTAATGCTACCTTCGTAGTTTAGTTTATACTGATTTCTTAAACAATGTAAAGATAGGTATTACATTAAGCTCCATGAATGTTTGTGTACAGTAATAGTCAAAATAAAGACACATAACTAATGTGAAAATTGTAAATATTCATTTTTCATTTTTTTAACATTTTTACGTATTTCACTTGACCTCCCTAAAAATGCGTATTTCATAGTCTGTGATGTTTTTGTTTGATTTCGTATCATTTTGTACCAAAGTGAATCATAGACGATTAGTTTTCTTTACTGACATGACCGCAAGTACACGCATATAAGCGAATTAGGCCGGTCAAGTTCTCAGCCTTTTTGATTTCACATCCTTTCCTGATTTTCGTGATAATGTCGTAAATTGTGTTTCTATTTATAGCATTCTATGCACTTCGTTAACTAATACGAATGATTTCGAAATAGATTGGAGGATATACTTGAACTAGTGCTTTTAGACTTATTTGATCTGTCCATCACGTACGTAATGAGATAAATGACAAAACTGCATTTATTGAAACCAATGATTGTATGACTAACATGTTATATTAATATGTGCACAAACTCTGGCTCAGTTTTAATTTGGGACAGCAAATACACCTATTTACAATAAGTGGAAAGAGTAGATTTATCATAAACTGGTAACAGACCTTTTTTGTCGAACGTTCAATTCTCTACAAAAATACGTTCTGGTCTTATCAGTATAACAATAATGCGTTGTCGAGGTATAAGGTTCCAAAAAAAAAAAAAATGTCCATGTTACGTAAATGTGAAGTAGAAAATCGCGATGATGCACCTCTAAATATTAATATTAATGGTCTCTTGTTTTAACAAACTTATTCCATTAATACATTACGTGTATAATATGAAAAATGAAAAAAACTGCCGTTCAACCAGAATTCGGATCATTTTACATAAACAGTAAAATAAGAAAAAAAAATAATGCTCAACAAAGTAAGAAGCGTAAACTGGAGCAGAAAGTTTTTCAAATCCTGAGGCATGTGATTTTTGGTTGTTTAGTCAGCTGAACGAAATGATTCATTCTGCGCTCGCAGAAGTCTAACGTTTATATGGTTATTTTAAAAATGAATAATTCTCTTAACGATCATCCTTTTTCGTGGCATTCGATAAAGTACAAAGCGAAATCGGGATTTATGAAAAATACCCGCTCGTTCATTTGAAAAAATGTCTAACTTTTTGTGGTCGTTGAATATAGGAAATTCGTTGCGCATTTCTTACCAGTATAATTTACTTGTATTTCATACTCGTGAAAAACTGTGAATCAAAACACATTCGGACATTTTCTTACAACATTATTTTTATCAATTTTGTTTTCATATTATATTTGATCAACCTGCTACTAGCATATTCCTTTAATTACTCATAGGTGATTAACCAATCCTTGTAAATGGAATCACTTTTTTTGGTCGGTTCACATATTTTTGTCGGTAATATTCTTGTTGCGTATCAACACAATCCAATTTATACAATTAACCAATTCTTCAATTTTAATCCATATCCTCCAATCATCCAGCTGTCCGGAAAGGACAGCAGTCCTACATCTGGCAATACAAAACCGCGCTGAAGGAACTGCGACCCTAAACAATAAACTTAATATCGAGCAATAAATGAACCGTCTAAGGGTCGTATGGAACTTCCAGCGTGGGTTTTTCACTACTTTATTACCCCTGGGTTTTTACCAATTATGAATAGTCAGTTGGCTGCCAGATGTGGACGCTGGCCTGTCCGAACAATAGGTACGCGAAATTCCGAAAGGATCACGTATTGTTCAAGCATAGGTCATACCTGCATGCTTCCACTCTCCTCCTATATATAAAATTTCCATCCCTATAACCAAGACTTCCGGTGCAATTTCTTGGCCAATCCTGGATTACCACCAATCGCAATAATCAACCAATGGGAAAAATTGACGAATCAGCGAGCTCCTACACCCTCCATATTTTCTTGAAACTCCTTCACATTCCTTCTTACTTTACTTCAACACAGTCAGTTCCCATCGAGACATCAACCACCAACAATCCTATCAAGACCTCAAGCAACAAATACCTAACCGTTTCAAATACCAATCGAATATCTGAATTTAACTAACTATCCAGTCTTTCATCTTTCAAGTCAGAGTTTCGTCGCTAATGAAACTTGCACGATATGTTAGTAGACATGAAAATAATTTTTGGAGTATCATAGATGAATGATAGACGCTTGAATATCAGAACAGCAAAAATTCATTGCCAAAGCAAGAAACGATTTTTCCAATCGGATTATTTCTGCTACAGACCAGACCGTGTACTTATGCTACTGGGTATTGATTCAAGTGTTCCTTGCATCGTTGGGACTGGATTGTTAAGTTTTGCATGTAGTCGCGAGTATACGTAAGCCGTATGAAAACAGTACTAAAAAGAATCCGCCGACAAGATCCAGTTGATCAAATACTTTTATGAAACATCTATTGAACGAGAAAGAAAAAAAAGAAAGAAAGAAACACAAATCAACACGTGTGGCGGAGTTATAGTAAAATCTTTCGACTGGATATTTGAGGAGTACTTAGAAAACCTGAGAGTCTAGCTCTGAATTTATTTTTTCCAGGCCGAAACAATTACGCGAGTAATTTTTTAGAACGTGAATGTCGCTTGAATTTCTTTCTTTTATTTGAAATTGTGTTCAATAACGTCCACAATGTGGATAGTTCTACCTCAATTTCAAATCGCCCGGAAGTTAGAGTTAAAATAGTCTGTTAGACTCTTCAATGGAGATGTATAGAATACAAAACTGTAACCTCGCAAGTTTTTATTTCTCAACTCATCAAATTAATTTTTATCGTACGATACTCGAATGATGGATCATTACGTTAATAGCGATGGCAATTTCGTTATTTGGAATATTGGAACAAAGGAAGTTCATTTACGAAGCACTGAATGATTTTTTTCAACCAGATGTTTCTTTTTTTGTTCAACAGATCGTGTACGGCTCTGAGTATTTATTCAGATGTTAATTTCATAATTGGGATTACATTGACTTAAGATTTGCACGTAATCGTGAGTATATAAATCCAAGGAACAATTCTGGAATCGGCACAAGTTCACCGAAACACGGAACTCGATATCTTGTTGACGCTGAAGTGAAGATCGTCGAATCATTTACAGGAAAGGTGAGCTCTATATTCAGTTTTGTTCTCACGTTCGTGCAACCTTGTTTTGTAATTTGGAATATACACGTAATAATAATCTACGCTTGAAAATTGTCATAATCATTACGCTACTCCGGTTCTCGTTGTTTGATCTAAGCGATCTTAAGACGGAATCCAAGATTACTGAGATTCAGAAATTTTCATGCACCCGCAAATTTTGCGGATTTTTTGTATCCACAGATGCGGCTGTTCGTCACATTTTGTACGCTATGGTTGAGCTGCCTTGCCTTAGCAGATGCCGGCAATTGTAAGTTCATGCCTTAAAATGAATGATCCTTGATCTGATTAAAGTAATTTTCTTCGTATATGTCTTATAAAGGCAAAAAAAAGAAGAATCATTTTTATTAGAATTTAGTAAGTGTAATAAACTATACATAAATTATTGGATTCTACGAGCGTGAAAAGTCAGTTAACTAAGAATTTTTCATCACAGTTAACAAAGTAGTTGCTTACATGGGAAGCTGGTCAAACTCTAGACCTGGTGCAGGAGCATTCAACATATCGAATATAAACGCAAGTTTGTTGACCCACGCGATATACGCGTTCGGTTACATTTCCGATGGTGGTGAAATCCTGATTGAGGACGAGTATAGAGACCTCTCCACAAACGGTGGACTGGGTGGGTACGACGAATTCAACGCCCTTCGGAATCAGAACCCCGAATTGAAGACCCTCTTCTCGATTGGTGGATGGACCGCGGGTTCCCTAAACTTTTCTGAGGT
The DNA here is from genome assembly GCF_021155765.1 of Diprion similis. NCBI lineage: Eukaryota > Metazoa > Arthropoda > Insecta > Hymenoptera > Diprionidae > Diprion > Diprion similis. Next base: position 20,090,998 of record NC_060106.1, on the reverse strand, counting down.
GGTTAGCAGCTCTACACTGAGGTCAAACTTCGTAGAGAACGCACGCGAATTCGCGCTCAAGTACGATTTTAACGGTATCGACATCGACTGGGAGTATCCGGCTCAGCGTGGCGGTGCTGAAACGGATTACGAGAACTTCGTTCTTCTCCTGGAAGAACTTCGCGCGGCCTTCGACGAGGAGGGTTTACTTTTGAGCGTGGCAGTAGGAGCTTCCCAATCAAACGTGGACTTGTCGTACAATGCTTCAGGAATATCAAACGCAGTTGACTTTATCACTCTTATGGAATACGACTTCCATGGGTCCTGGGACAACCTCACAGGCCATAATACACCTCTCTATGCCGGGTCATGGGAAACAACAGCAACCGAGCAAACTCTCAACATCGTGAGTATAATTATAGTTACGCTGTACAACCTGCGCTATAGTACAGCTGACACGTTCGAGAAGTCCGATAAACGAATTATCTTTTGTGTCTTTAGAACGCATCCGTGCATTATTGGCTGGAACAGGGAGCATCAGCTGAAAAGCTTCTCCTTGGCACTGCATTTTATGGAAAAACGTTCACTCTAACTAATTCCTCCGAAACTACGCCTGGATCACCGGTTAATGGGGTCGGCAATGCGGGACCGTACACTCAGGAAAACGGAACGTTGGCTTACTACGAGATTCTCGAAAAGTTTCAAGAAGGAAACTGGACTAAAGTTTTCGACGACGAGCAACAGGTGCCGTATGCCTACTGCGGTGATCAGTGGCTCACCTACGATAATCCCAGGTAAATAACGTGCCCACAAGTATCTGGGGCCTCCATAATTGTGTCAAGAACCGAGCAAGTGAAACAGTTCAATGGCGGTATGAAATTTGTGTACAAATCGGTACAAATCGGATCCATTTTTTGTCACTGTTGATTTACTGACACGTACTACTAAACTAGCAGCAAGAGTGAGAAGCTCTTTCCGCAACCCTATCGAAACAGGCACTAATTTGGTAATCAATCACGCGAACGAAACTAACTTAATCTGTAATAAATTATGCCCCTGTAGCAGTCTGGATGTAAAAGCTGCCTTCGCAAAGGAGATGGGATTAGGGGGTTTCTCGATTTGGGCAATCGACTTGGATGACTTCAGCGGCCTTTACGGGGAAAAGTACCCTCTACTAAATGCCCTGAATGCGAATATCGATGACACTAGCACCAGCAGCTCTAGCAGTACCTCAGACTAGAATAGTTCTGAGCTTCAGATATTTGAATGACATGCACCATTTCATCATCAGTATGCAATTACATGTACAAATTAAACGGATTAATATTCTTGAACCCTAAAGCGTCAAAAATCATTTTATAACCTATTCATATCCAATTGCCGCTTCGAGAAACAGTGTTGTCTGCTAATAACTCTAGTTGTAGTCTATTGCCTCCTAGGGACTAATGAAATCAAATCAGTGTTTCGACCGAATCGTTGTCTACAACAAACTGGCACACCGATCCATGTGATTGAAATGCGCGAGTAAGTCCTGAAAAAAAATAAAAAATTAAAAACGAGTCACGGGTCCGTCCCAAGATCAGGTCTGCTTTAGGAGTAACCCGATCGGTCTACCGATTGGATAGACAAATAGACAAGACACGATTTTTGAAACATGTTGGTGTAGGGTGTTATACTGTTACTTCCAAACGAGTTAGTAGTAATGGCTCGCAAACATATTCTCCTATATTATACCTAAGTATCAAATAATGTGATTCGTGGTTGGCGTATGATGAACATCTTAATCCTTAGAGGAGTTCGTTATACCATTTGTCATCAACTTCGCACGTTTTTATCGCCTCTGTCACTCCTGATCGAAGTGAGGTTAGGCGTACCTCGATGCCACGTGTAGCGGATGAACGGGTGTTGCAACACTATGTCGTTTGTCATTGTTCGACATCAAGTGATTGTAAGTGATTCGAAGAACGTGACAGATCCATCACCTATCTGAGCTTTACCACAAATTGATATTGATAACCAACCAGCGTATACGCGTCTTATTGCGAACTCAGTGCGAATCTGTACATGTCACAACAGTGAAATATCAGGCCAGTTAAGCTCGAATTTTATCGTCTCACAGCTGAAGTGATTTCAGTGATAAACGTCGTAAAACATTATCACATCCGCAATACCCACTCTGAATGACAGAAAAGGTAAATTACGCCAAAATGATGGGTCTCGATAGTGTTCTGGATAGGAGCACTGAAACTGACGATTTTTGGATCATCTGTTGGGAAAAGTATCGTCTTCTCAAACCCCTGAACCCAGGACATGTCCCGAGTCAATCCTGCAAGCCTCAAAGACAGTGTTTCTATTCGACTTCCTTTTTTATAAGAGTACTGATCATTGTAATCGAGAATATAACTTTTTATACATCGACGTTGTGCAGGATAGGTTCGAGGCTGAAAAGTTCAATTATTTTCTATTCAATGTAATAGTAGGTCACAATAAACAAAAGTCTCCTCACGAAGCAGGGAGTTGTGCTGTTGGGACTTTCTCTCAATTTAAGACGATGGATTCCAATTTCCAAAGGTCTTCAGATTCAAAACATTTGTCTTTAAAACTAAAGACCTGTGCCCCATCGAATGTTTTTTTATGTAAGAATAACAAAGCCGTCTTTCGTAAGCAATGATCGATACGATATCCTATGGTATCTTATCAGTCATAATTACAGTATTTGTTTCAGTGAATCTTAGTTTTTTGTGTGTTACAAATACGCTGTACAACGTGAACACAAGTATCAGCTATATGACATTTCAATACAAGTTTACATTCGCATCTTTAATTTTTTGGAAAATAATTGTTGGATAAAAATGAAGCTTTCAACCAATCGGAAAACCCTTACGTACCTTGATGGGGAAGCTTACCTCCAAGTTACTGTTAAGATGAATTTAATAAATTTATAAATTTTATTATTTTTATGTAATAAATTCAGAGTCCTTTCTAACCGAGTTGTTGACTTAGGTACGAGTGCCGTTATTCCGTTGACTTTATCGTACTGTAAATGGTTCGCATGCATGAACGTGCGAAATTCTGTTGATAAGTAATCTGCGTTGTTTCTATTTTTATGTAAACTCGTTTTGTTGTTGAAAAAAATGCAGGCAGTAATCTACGCTCCAGTGTTTTTATAATTATCATTCCACTCACGGTGTCGCATAGCTGTAAGGTGCTGAGTGATTTCCAGATGAATTTACAACTATTCATAGGGTTTTGTTTAGTTTGGTTCTAAATTGAAGATGATAAAATGTGGATTTGTGTCATAGATTGGTCCATATTATAAAATAAACTTTTTTTTTCGAATTATTGGAACTATAATTTGTTTATTCAGCCATTGGCCCGACACAGTTTCGTCCTTCAACGTCGACATGTACTATTTCAATACAAGTGTGCAACTGCACGATAAGATAAATAAAAATATCCTTGTATTCCAAAGCGTTAAAAAAGCAATTAACAACTCATATCCTTCGTAATAATTATGTACGATTGCCTCTTCGAGAAATTATACATCTGTTAGTAAATCTAACTCTGGTCTTAAGCTTCCTGAGAACGGCCACAGGCAAAGATTTCCAATGAATGCGATGCTATCATCACGGAGTCAAGTCAAAAGTGCCGATAAACCGTCTGCTAGTTTCTCAGATTAATCGATATCAAAGACAGAAATTTTATTATCGGCATTATATTCAATCGCCCTTTAATAGTGCGGAATGAATTGAAGTAGAGTTATTTTTTGCATTGTGAAGTAGAGTTATTTTTTGCATTGTAAAAAAATACCAATTGAATATCCGTAGTCTGTGTTGTTGCTAAATCAGTATTTCCACACTATAAGGAAAGATTATAATGATGTCAATTTCCAGTTTATTTCGCCAAAGCCGCATCCTGAGCTTCCACGATAATAAACATGTCGGTTTCGCAAATTGATATGCAATATTTATCATGTGACAATATTTCGCAAGTGTACAAACAACAGAGTCTTCCATTTTCAATTCAAGTTGATACGAAATTCTATTGTTACACGCAATCGTAAAAACGCCGCTGAACCTCGCTCTGGGTTCCAATTTTGAATTTCGCACACCAAAAGCTTTGCATCCAAACACGATACAAGAAACAACAAGTTGAAGAAGTGATCTGCGGTGTTTATAAGTATTCTATTCGCAACATTTACCGTTTATCACCGGAGGTAAACCCAGTTACGCGTTAAACCACAATAATTTATTGTGAAATGGTACTGGCGCAGATTTCCTTGTTTAATGGGAACGAAGAAAGAGGTGGACATCGTATAGCGTATGTATATATACATATAATATAATCGTATCGTTATCCAGAACGTCAACTTCGGTGTCCAATCTGCACACGCGATATGCGTCACTTTGAACCAATCCCAGTTTATTTATACTAACCGTTAATGTTAGTGAAGTGTACATCAAAGAAATCGTTCCGAAATTAAGGGGTAAGTAAACTCAAGCCCGCTTCATGTCGCCGACAATTGCTTATTATTACAATCGCAAGTTGACTAACTGTGCCAAATCGATGACGTATTTTCGCAATGCGTAAAATACTTTTGTCAGATATCGAAGTGATACGTCGTGCAGATAAGTGGTATTATCATCTTTTTCATCCTGCGCAGAGGTAAATTTTTTTCTATACATCACAACTGATATCTTTGTAAATATTTTCACACGATAAGTGGTACAGTTCGTTAACAGATGTTGATAAAGGATGTTCAGCATCCGGTATTCGTTATTCATTCGTACAAGGATCTGACCATTTTAAATTATCCATCAACGTTCGATGGGAAATGGGTTGCATTGTTACCTCTGAGGTAGACAAGTGTGACGACCAGCAAATATATTTTTCCACAATATCATCCGCGTAATCAGTATTGCGACGTGTCGTTGGTATGTAATACACATACACATTAGTCACCATGGGTTGCCGTTATGTACCGTTTGTTATCGGGTTAACTTCGCATGATTGTATCGCCTGTGTTGAATTCAAAGAAGTAAGGGTAGGTATACACATACATTGATAACACGTATAGTGAATGGATAGGTGTAGCAATACTACATCATTTGTCACCGTTCGAAATCAACTGATTGCAAGTGAGTCGACGAACGCAACTGATCAATCATCCATCAGTGATTTACCATAGATTGACATTGATAACAATCAGCCAGAGTTTACACACCTTATTGCAAACTCAGTGCGAATCTGTACGTATCACCACAGTGAAGTGTTTTAGCCACTCGGGCTCCAATCTATCTGGCCGTCTTTCAAGTGAGAAGATTTTAGCGATATACATTGTGAACTTGTATCGTACGCTAAATACACTCTCTGGCAGATAATTTATTTATAACGGTTCTTTCAACAGGCTCACTCGAGATCTTTCATTCAACATTATCAGTCACAGAATGCGGCTGCTCATCGCATTTTGCATACTCGGACTCAGCTGGCTTAGCATAGCTGAAAGTGAAGAGAGTAAGTTATTACATTATAAGTACACGAGAGGTTTCAACTGAGCTCATAGCTATAGGTAGTCGTTTGAAGAGAAAATCAATCACAGTTTTTTCCACTGAAATAAAGAATTGTAATCAACGACGAGATTGTGATGAGATTTTCGATACATGCAACATCGAATATTTTGTAAAACGAGAATTTTTGAGAACAGTGTATCTTAAGAGATAATTTTTCTCCTACAAAGGTAAAATAGTCTGCTATTTTGGAAGTTGGGCGGTTTACCGTACTGGAAATGGAAAGATCGAGATATCGGATTTGGACCCGAAGCTCTGCACCCACATGATTTACACGTTCGTTGGAATCACAGAAGCGGGCGAAGTCGAGGTGTTGGATGCATGGGCTGATTTACCCGACAACTGGGGTAGAGCAGGCTTCCAGAAATTCAACGCCCTGCGGGAGCTTAATCCAGGAATGAAAACTCTCGTGGCAATTGGTGGCTGGAACCAAGGCTCTGACAGGTACTCCAGGGTCGCTGGAAATTCGGCTCTGCGGTCACACTTTGCCAACAACGCGATGGAATTTGTGCTCAAATACGAATTCGACGGCCTCGACTTTGACTGGGAATACCCAAATCAGCGAGGCGGCACCCCGGCGGATGTCGAGAACTTCGTTCTCCTCCTGAAGGAACTTCGGGATCGCTTTGACGAGCACGATCTTATCTTGACCGCTGCTGTCGCCGCGACGGAAGACTCCGCCAGCTTGTCGTACAACATTCCATCAATCTCAAAGTACCTCGACTTCATCAACATCATGACCTACGATTTCCATGGGTCCTGGGATCCCGTCACTGGTCACAATGCTCCTCTCTATCCAACGACACGAGATACGACAGCAATTGCTCGGAGACTTAACGTCGTAAGTATACGGACTTACACTTGTTCTATTGTCCTCCATTGTTGCTCGATTTTTAACTAACCACTCCAAATGCCGTGAGCCCAGAATGCATCGGTACATTACTGGCTCAGTCGGGGCACGCCAGCCGAGAAACTTGTCCTGGGAACAGCTCTTTACGGAAGGACCTTCACTCTTTCGAATTCCGGGCAAAACTCGCCCGGATCTGCGGCTTCTGGACCTGGCACAGCAGGTCCGTATACCGGAGAACGCGGGATGCTGGGCTACAACGAGATATGTGAACAACAGATGAAGCCCACCTGGACTACGGCTTGGGACGATCAGCAGCGGGTACCTTATGCCCACAGTGGTAATCAATGGGTCACCTATGACAACGTTGAGTGAGTATTTGATGGTTGATTGTAGCTGCAAATCACTTACATTCATGTTTACAAACCACTATGGCTTTCTCAACCGCAGAAGCATCACGGAAAAGGCAAATTACGCCAAGACGATGGGGCTCGGGGGCGCCATGGTTTGGAGCATTGAAACTGACGATTTTCGGGGCATCTGTGGGAGCAAATATCCGCTTCTCAACGCCCTGAATCAGGTGCTTCGTTAGGATAGTTTCATGGCTCAGTATTTTAAGGTCTTCGTATTAAACTTCCTGTGCCAAGAGTACCAATGATTCTAACTAAGAGTACAACTTTTATGTATTGACCCTGAGTAGAATAGGTCCGAGTCTCAACAGTTTAGTGCTATTCAATGTATAATATAGGTTACGATAAATAAAAATCACTTTACAGAACAGAGCGCTGTGCTGTTTTATTTTCACCCAATTTAACGGCGGATTCTATAATCTCGAAAGTCATTTAGTTTCAGAATGTCTCAAAGGAAAAACGTTTAACTCTGAGAACTGTATCGCTGTCATTTCATTTTATTCACATGTGCAACCGTAACATGAATTATTTAGTTGTCAATAGATCCGCACCAAAAATCAACCATTCGATATTAATGCTTTAATACTTTGCAGAAGAACTTTGCAGTTTGAGATTAGACTATCAAAATATGGCTTGTACTATGCAATTCTCCAACTGGCTGCCTAGCAACTCGAAAGTGAAAAAATTGAAAATGGGGAGTTGAAAACAATCAATTTATCTTATAAAATTTATTTTATTTCAGTAATATGCTATGTTTCACTAGAATTCTTACATTCTATTTTTCATACTTTGAACCCGGTGTATTTTGAGTTAAAAAGTAATAAATTCAAATATCAAATTTATTATTCGTATCTACGGAAGAATAACAAAACTGTTTTTCTTCACCATAATTCGAGAGCATTAACCACGTAAATTAAATTCACGTACCTGAGAAGACCCAATAAATGAAAAAAGGTTCGAATAGCTCACCGATATGAATCCCCAAATGTAGTTTAATACTCAACAAAAGATTCCGAACATTTGTGTGCCTAAAATACGTTTCGCAATCGTTCACCTTGCAAACGTGCAGGAGAGTTTGGCGTTCTCCTACCTAATTGCACCCGAGCTGAATTATAATCATCATATCGTATAGATATAGGATGTCAGACTTTCTGCGTTTCATGGTCACCAAATTTTATATGTAAATTTTACTGGACTGCTGTAACCACGACAAAGCAGTGTCAAGAACCGTATGCACTCACTGTCCTTGTGATCATCGACGGTTGCTTGAACATTCAAGTAAAATATGATTCTTTCTTTGTTTCCATGTATGAGTTTAAATTTAGAGGATACATGACTAATTGTGTTTCTTTCGCGGTCGTTTTATTATCTGGTTTTTTCCACCTGCCAGGATGCACGCAGGACAATGTCGGTCAAATCCAGCTACGCAGTAACACCATAACAACTTATCTTTGAATCGTATACTCACTCATATTATGAATCTCGTTGCTAACGGGAAGGAGGAAAGAGGTGGACATCGTACCGCCTGCATATATAACCACAACATTTTACAGAACGTCAACTTCGGCGTCCAATCTGCACAAGAGATGTGCTCCATATGAAACGAAACGCAGTTTATACCGGGGGTTAATATCAGTGAAGTGAATTTCGAAGAGACTTGAGTCAAAAAGTAAGTAAACTCGAGCATGTTTCGTGTTGCCAACTATTTGTTGGCGTGAGTTTACTATTTGACAAATTGTTCTAGCATGGAATTAAAGATTATATCAATTTAAATAGATATTCTATTTCATATTGGAGATAATTGATTGTAAAGAATTCTCACAGGATGGATGATACTCGATGTTGCTCGCTTTATGAACTGTTTTATAAGTTTCTATGATTTTTCGTCTCCATCCTATTTGTCTGACGACGTTTGTCTGATAGTAAAATTGACCAAAAAATGGTCCTCATGCGACGTTCATTATATATTCGTTGGAAGACCCAATAGTTTAAAATTATTCTGGCACTTGTACAATACCCAAAACACCCGCTTTGATACATAATACATTTATAACGGTTGGTTTGAACAGGTTCACTTAAGAATTTTCATTCAACGTTATCACGTACAACATGCGGCTGCTCATCGGATTTTGTATCCTGGGACTCAGCTGGCTCACTTTAGTTAAAACTGAACCACGTAAGTTTCTACCTGAAACTCTGTAAAATAAGATAGTGTATTGCTATTTTCAGAATAGGAGTGTTAACAGAGAATTTTTCACCCGTACAGATAAAGTAGTCTGCTACTTTGGAAGTTGGGCGGTATACCGTCCTGGAAATGGAAAGATCGATATATCGAAACTGGACCCGAGCCTCTGCACCCACATGATTTACACGTTCGTTGGAATCACAGATGCTGGTGAAGTCAAGGTGTTGGATCCGTGGGCTGACCTCCCCGATAACGGGGGTAAAGCTGGCTTCCAGAAATTCAACGCCTTGCGGAAGCGGCATCCGGGAATGAAAACTCTCGTGGCAATCGGGGGTTGGAACGAAGGCTCTCAAAAGTACTCCAGGGTCGCTGGAAAGCCGGCTTTGCGGTCACATTTTGCTGAAAACGCGGTAGATTTTGTACTCAAATACAAATTCGACGGCCTCGACATCGACTGGGAATACCCAAATCAGCGAGGCGGCAAGCCGGCGGATGTCAGGAACTTCGTCCTCCTCCTGAAGGAACTTCGGGCTCGCTTTGACGAGCACAATCTTATCTTGACCGCCGCTGTTGCCGCAGCCGAAGTCTCTGCCAGCTTGTCATACAACATTCCGTCGATCTCGAAGTACCTCGACTTCATCAACATCATGACCTACGACTTCCATGGTTCCTGGGATCACATTACCGGTCACAATACTCCTCTCTATCCAGCGAAACGAGAGACGACAGCAGTTTCTCGGGGTCTTAACGTCGTGAGTATAAGCACTGGCACTCCTTTCTCAGGCTTTCTTTGTAGCTTGATTCGTAACTGACCTTTCCGATTGCTGTGAATCCAGAATGCATCGGTGAATTATTGGCTGAACCACGGCGTACCGGCCAGAAAACTTGTCCTGGGAACAGCGCTTTATGGAAGGACCTTCACTCTTTCGAATTCCCGCAAATACACGCCTGGATCTGCGGCTTCTGGGCCTGGCAGAGCAGGTCAGTATACTAGACAACCCGGGATGTTGGGTTATAACGAGATCTGTGAACAACAGTCGCACTCCACCTGGATTACGGCTTGGGACGTGGAGCAGCGGGTGCCTTATGCCCACTATGGCGATCAGTGGGTCAGCTTTGACAATGTTAAGTGAGTACCTATATTCAACCATTTTCTGTAGCGTCAGATCACTTATACTTTCACATTTACGTCATATTGTGGCTTTTTTGCAATTGCAGGAGCATCACAGAAAAGGCAAACTATGTCAAGAAGATGGGGCTCGGAGGTGCCATGGTTTGGAGCATCGAAACTGACGACTTTGGGGGCGTCTGTGGGAACAAGTATCCTCTTCTCAACGCCCTGAACCGCGTGCTGCGAGTTCAATAAACTGTGTCAGAAGTATCAATACTTTAAATTTAAAGTACAAATTTTATGTACCGACACTCATCGTGAGTAGAATAAGTCCGAGTCTCAACAGTCCCAGTGATATTTGATATAATCATAGTTTACTGTAGATTAAAAGTCTTCGAATTAGGCAAAGAGCTAAGCTGTTTTTATTCTCTTTGCAATTAAGCGATGGGTGATTCGAACATTGAACGTCGACAAGTTTCAGGATAACTAAAACGAATAACTTTACTATCTGTAACTACATTACCGACATGTATTTTATTCATACATAATATTTCAATAGAAACGCAAAGTTTCGACATTTGAAACTCAAGACGAAACTCATACTTGAACGTATTTTATAAGTCATGATGACATCCTTTGTTTATTTGTTCTGTACTTGTGAATGTAACAGCTGTAAACAGTTTAAGTGAATTCTCTTAATCGATGCTATAAGACTGTTATCACTTTCTTGTCACATTGGGTTATATTCTACTTTTTTGCGAGAGTATACAGAACAAATCCAACATTTGGATAGAAAGACGAATCCAAATGAATCCTGTTCCAATGAGCAGTATACTTTTCTTTTTTACTTTCTTGTACTAATATAAAGAATTTACACCTGTACAATAAAATAATATTTGCAGAAGAGATCGCGCGTGACTCAAACTTCAAGCATTCGTGATGTAATATTTGCATTAGCGAGAATTTTAAGCACGGAAATCGTACAACTGCAACCGTTAACGGTTGAATTCAAGGGCAACTTAGGCATAAAGTATATCGTGCATCGTGCAGGAAAACGCATTTCTTCCAGTTTATGGAGAAATAAAATTTTATGCGACACGTACGCAGGTGTTTGAATAATCAGATATGATAAGCGGACCTATGTAACTATAAGTGGACATATAAATATGAATATTTTGTCACCAACGCTAGACTACTCAAGTTCAAATACCATTTCTATTTTACCAAGTTAACTATAGTGTGGTTTGATTCATCATTACTTGCAAATATGCGAGTGCTTACAGCATTTTGCTTACTGTGGCTGAGCGAATTCACCCTAGCCTCTTCCCACATGCGTAAGTACGTAGGTAAATTAATAAATTATCGGTATACGTAAACACAAAGGTGCTTTGAAAACGCACAATTGTTTGTTTTTCTAACAACTAATTAATTAGTTGTATCTAGATTCTCGCCGAAAGTAAACCATTCGATATAATGCTGACCTTTCATATTACTTTAGAAGCTCTAGGCTTTGCGAAAAACATAAGTCATTAAAAACTCTGTCATTTAGCGAATTTTGGTTGTCCGTAATAAGCTGAGTCGCTGTCAAGCTATTCCAAAGAGAAATAATAAATAGTGTGGTGTTGAAAATTTTATGGTTTAACATCATAAGCGATCATCCTCGGGGTGCATGGAAAAAGGAATGCATTGATAAAATATTTTTGATGACATGATCACAGATACAGTATTCTGCTACTACGGAAGCTGGGCTGTGTACCGACCCGGCAAGGGATCATTCAAAATATCGGATATTGATCCAACTCTCTGCACTCACATCGCCTACGCGTTTGTTGGCATCACCCTGGACGGCGACGTCCAGATCCTCGACGAGTATAGAGACCTCTCCACAGACGGTGGATTGGGTGGGTTGGAAGAATTTAACACCCTTCGGGATCGAAATGCCGAATTGAAAACCCTAGTGTCAATTGGTGGATGGAACGAGGGTTCTCTGAACTTTTCTCACGTGGCTAGCAACTCCAAACTGCGGTCAATGTTCGCAAATAACGCACTCGAATTCGTGCTCGAGTACGATTTTGACGGTATCGACATCGCCTGGGCGTATCCAGCCCAGCGTGGTGGTGCTGAAACAGATGTCAAGAACTTCGTTCTCCTCCTGAAAGAACTTCGAGAACTCTTTGACGAGCATGATCTCATCTTGAGCGCCGCTTTAGGTGCCTCCGAAAGCACAGCGAGATTGTCGTACGATATTCCAGAGATCTCGGAGTACCTTGACATCATCAATATCATGGAGTACGACTTCCATGGTTCCTGGGATAACTTCACCGGCCATAACACACCTCTCTATGCTGCGACACGAGAAACTACGAAACTCGAGCGAACCCTCAATATTGTTAGTTTGCATGGCAACAGCAATGCCCGTCATTTATACAGTCAAAGCGTTCCAGGGTTAAGTCACTGATTACTAATACAATTATTCTGACCTTAGAACGCATCGATCCATTATTGGCTGGATCAGGGGGCACCAGCTGAAAAGATACTGCTTGGTACAGCGATGTATGGAAAAACCTGGACTCTTGAAGATTCTTCTGTACACTCACCTGGATCACCCGTATCTGGGCTTGGTAATGCAGGTCCGTACACGCAGGAAAATGGAATTCTGGCCTACTACGAGATCCTCCAAAAACAGGCTGATGAAAAGTGGACGGTCGTTTTTGACGAGGAGCAGCGGGTGCCTTATGGTTACTGTGGTGACCAGTGGGTTAGCTACGATAACGTCAAGTAAGTAAGGCCCACAAGTAGCTGGAGACTGTCGTCTGTGTATTTTGGGCATCTAAAATCATCAAAGGATTAACTGATCACTGATTTTTACACCTACAGAAGCCTCACCGAAAAAGGAAATTACGCCAAGTCTTTGGGACTTGGAGGCTTCTCGATTTGGGCTTTGGGCTTGGATGACTTTCGAGGACTCTACGGGACGAAATACCCACTTGTTAAAACCCTCAAGAATATGATCGATACGGATAGCTCTATCAGTTCCGACAGTGAGTCTGACGAGGAATCAAGCGAAGAATTATCCTAGACAGCTCTGGTTATCTGGGTTTAAGATATTAGAATGATACATGTAACATTTGAACACGAGTATGCAATGACATGTATAGATTCAACAAATTAATCAATGAAAATATTGTATCCGGTATTAAGTATAATTCTCGTCTTCAGCTTATTCCTGATAAAGATCACAGGCAATGATTTGTAATCAAGGCGATGATTTTGTTCACTAAATTAACTTCGAATCACCAATAAATCGATAATTGTCAGTCTTATATTCATTCATCCCTGACCAGTACAAAGTATATCGAAGTAGAGTTATTCGTCGTAATTGTGAACGATCCCAATTAAATGCCCACTCGTGTGTTGATATTAAATCGCTATTTCTATACTATAAAGTCCACTTTCATGGTCGTCAATTTCATCGACGCTGCAACCTGAACTCGATCGAATAGAAAAACATGATTTTGCACACTAATTCTAAATGGTCAACATGTGGCAATATTTTGTAATTTCGTGATTATGATTTTTTCATGTGATTTCAGTGAGTATTTTATCTAATAATCTATCATCAATTTCGAATACGGACCACGGTTTTAAATCCCAGACTTAGAGAGATTTGGAATCGATTTTATCATTAATTTATCGCAAATATCGGAAATTTAAATAGGAGATAATAAATAAAATACCTTGCAGATAAAGAAACAAGCTCAACTAAATTTCATTTCGAATCGGACATCTTTTACGTTGTGAGGAAATTAAGTTTTGATAAGCAAAAAGGCCACATTTGTGAGCCAGCGAAAACTGAGTATGTTAAGAGTTGGGGTTGTTACAGGAGTGGAGGATAACTACACCTTGCCGGAAACCTGTAAAGCGAGCCTCCTGGGACCGACCCTGGCCGACATGTGTAATGTCACCTCGTACGATTTCTTCCTGTCGATTCTAGAGGCATTTGTCGGAAGAAAACAAAAAATCGCTCAAACCTGCGAACGCATCACGCCTATCCAGACCCCGGATACCGAGTATGACTTTATCATAGTGGGGGGTGAGTTGTTTTATAAAATAAATGGTTTTCACTTACGGGAAAGATTTCAAAACGCATCGATGCTACACGAGTTGAATAAGGTGCAGAGAACAAGAGTGCCATCGCAACATAAGCTGTGCTTCTTTCGTTTCTAAGGTGGAGCATCCGGTTCCGTCGTCGCTGCAAGACTGAGTGAGAATCCGTCCTGGAAAATTCTGCTTATGGAGGCAGGCCCGGAGGAACCAGTTGGTGCATCAGTCCCAAGTTTTGCTTTTACTATATCCCGTAGGTGTACCAGCAAATCCAGGAATTCTGGTTCACTGACAACTTAAAAAAATCTGTCACTCTCATTTTTGGTAGAATCATCCATCGAATGGGCATACCAGTCAATAAACGAGAGCTACGCCTGTCTTGGTTCGAATGGTAGCTGTTCGATCTCTGCAGCCAAAAGTCTCGGTGGAGGCATGATGCACAGTGATATGATATACCTGCGTGGCAGCCCGTTGATATTCGATCAATGGGCTGAAATGGGTAACGAGGGATGGTCGTGGAAGGAAGTCTTACCATTTTTTAAGAAGTCTGAAAATAACGGTAACATCGATATTGTTGGTCAAGAGTATCACGGCACGGATGGGCCGCTTTTTGTCGAAAGATTTCCGTCCCAACCACCTTTTGCAAATGTAATACTCGAAGCAGCCAAAGAGGCGGGTTTCGGCCTCAGCAATGATCTCAATGGAAACGATAGTATTGGCTTCACTGTAGTTCAAACAACAAGTCACAGCGGTGCGAGACGCAGCAGCGCTACAGCGTATCTGCGGCCAATCAGACACCGCAAAAATCTCCACATCGCTCTGAACTCCACCTGCACGAGGATCATAATCGAGAATGGACAAGCAGTTGGCGTTGAATACTACAAAGTGATAATGATAATCTATCAAGCTGAGGAATTTAAATTAATTAATTTCTCCACCTACGATTTATTTATTTCAAATGTCGTCAAGTGGACTGATCTCGAAAAATTTTTCTCAGGACGGAAAATTCTACACGGTACGCGCATCCAAGGAAGTCATCGTATCCGCAGGTGCCATTGGGTCTCCCCATCTTCTACTGCTTTCTGGAGTTGGGCCTGAAGAAGATTTGACCTCCATGGGAATCAATGTGGTCGAAAATTTACCTGGCGTCGGCATGAATTTCCATGATCATGCCATATTTCCGATTGCGTTCACCATTAACGAGCCTGACGTCTACGAAGACAACTGGGCTGCTCTTGCCGAGTATATCGCTTTCCAGACTGGACCCTTGTCTAGCACTGGACTCGGTCAAGTGTTGGGTGCTCTACCATCTGGAATTACCACGCCCGACCTTCCGGACATTCATATATTCGCCAACGGTTATTATGCTGCTTGCGCACCCGGTGGAATCGGCGTCTTTAGAAGCGAGGATAAACGCGAAATCGAGTTTTGGGCCGGTTACGAGCATCCAAAATGCAGAGGTACTTCTGACTCCTTGAATTCCTGTGGAAAAATTCTTTCCCCCATAATTGAGAAATGGAGGATTACAAGCCAAAGAAGCAACTGCAGATATTTTCCATTCCAGGAAGAATCAGTCTGACTTCACCGGATCCTTTTGAACATCCTTCAATCTGGGTAAACTATCTTTGCGATCCTGACGACGTTGCTGGGCTTGTGAAAGCCATCGAGTATTCACTGCGATTCGCCGATACACCGGCATTGAAAGCCTACAATATCACCTTGGCCGCAACACCTTTCGAGGCCTGCTCAAATTACACTTTTGCAAGCACGGAATACTGGGAATGCGCAGTTCATTACAATGCTACTTCGGAATACCATTTTTCAGGCTCCTGCAAAATGGGTCCATCATCGGATCCACTTGCAGTTGTCGATCCTCGGCTTCGAGTCTACGGAATACAAAGACTACGCGTTGCTGACGCTTCTATTATGCCGCAGGTAAGTATCGAGATGACGTACTTTGATCCATTCGTTGATTCTAGGACAAAATAGATATCTCGTCTATGAGTCCTGATAATCATTCATAAAGATCGTTGACAAGCCGGTGAGTGACAGTGGCATAACTTTACTTACAGGTGAGTACTGCTAATACTGGATCAGTCTGCGTCATGATTGGAGAACGAGTTGCACACATGATCAAGCAAGATTGGAACTATACAGATGCAATGTAATATTTTTCATAATTCGACACAATAAAACCTTTTCAAAGTAGCGACGGATGTAAAAATAATTATTTAAATAAAATTCTTTTTTTTTTATTCAGCGTGGTTTTAAAACGGACTAAAAAATATAAGGTAATTTCTCCTTTCCCCATATAGACTTAAAATGAAAAGCGTGGGGCGTACGTAATAATAGATAATTGATGCATGAATAGTTCACTCAAGTTAACAACAATTTCATTTCACTGTAAATGATGTGAACTGTTGAGTGAGTTTTCTCAACGATAGCTACTTTCTACACTCCTTGCTATTATCTGTTACACGCGTTTCACGTTTTGTGTTTCAGATTTGCATGAGACTAGGAGAATTTATTTTATACTTTTTAGTCTTTTTTAAAAACAATTGAAATAAGTCACGTTTATGTATTTACTTTAATCACTATTTATACGTTTATAATAATATCTGCGAAAAAGAGCTTATCTAGCCTATTTTAACTCGTGTAAGTATATATACCTCAACACAAGACTAATAAATAACCTACTGAAAATGTATTACTTTAGTTCGTCTTATAAATGATTAGTTGTAAATGGTTTTCCATGTGAGATCAACCACTGGATATAATATGGACCTTTTTTCTTATGTTAAAATCTTTAAGAGAAGCCGAAACATTGATTATCGGGAACTTTGTAGTTCAAAAAATTTTTCTTATCGAAATAGACTCTCTACTGTGTAATTCTGTCATACTGTGACTCTGTCACACGAAAAATGTCACTAAAAAGATTATCGAAGGAACGTGAATAAACTTCATACGTTTAAAAAAATAATTCACACTGTTTATTGGAATAATTTAACAAAGATTATAGATGTAAGTCTTACGCTAAAAGAATACAGAAATTCTCATCAGCCACCATCGATAGAGGGACTCGACGAGAAATATCGGGCTGCATTGACGTAAAAAAAAAGTGATTTGTTCTACAATCTTTGCAGCACATCGCACATGCGCACACATTATACCTGCTTATAAGAATTAATTTTCCGCTAGCAGTTTACGAATTCCGGATAGTCGCACCAATTCGTTTCCGTATTGAAACTGAAACCCCGTTGGCAGTAGAGCGCGTTTGGCACGGCGTAGGCTGTGCTGCATTCGTAAAACTTGCCGCAATTGTAAGGATCCCGGAAGTAACCCTCCTTCGTGCACACCGGCCGCGAGACGTACGGAGCTTCCGTAAAAACGTAGTTCGCTGGTTCCATTGGATGATGTACGGGCATCGATTGCTTGTCGACGTAGTTCGCAGGTACGAAGTCCTGGTTTCCCGGCAGAGGTAAGGACCATGCCACGTTAACCAGGACAAACAGAGTCAAACATGCCGTTGAAATTCCCGCCGTCATTTTCGACCTGCAAGCGACTTGGGAATTTTGAATTCGGATTCCCCTCGGAAGTTCAATAAGCGGAAAGAATTTCCCCCTTTTTCTTAGTTCACACATTAATTCACATAAAAACCCTTGTAAGAAATATGAAAGAATTGTTTTTCAGATATTTTGGAGGATTGAAATTTCACCCGCAGACGGAGGAAGTTAAAGATTTTCTTTATTAATTTTATACAAGTATTCTTCACGGGGTTTAGAAGTTGTCGGATTCATTGAGTGATGATTTTTACTCACCGTTATAATGTTTGCAACTTTTATAAATTCGGATATTCTGCACGTAGTGGATTTCAGAGGAGCGTTAATATCCTGACGATAAGTCGAGCGACGATTTGCCAGGGAAATGTGTATACGTAGATTATCGGATCAAGAATTATCCTTCTCGAACTTTATGAAAATTACTTGAATCACGAGAATTAATGTAACAACGTATATTACGTACGCGATTATGATGTGTACGGAATTTTTGTAGAGTTGCTACTGGCTCGTCTCAACTAGATGTCACGCTTATATATATTTCAGTTTTTTCGTTATCACCTTAATTGCGGAGAGCCGTCATTCGCTCAATACTCAGTATACAGGCGCTTCTTGACCTAATACAGCGAGGTTAAACGGTCAGGGCTAACTGACCCTGACCAATCTGCTAAGATGAAAACTTTACTTCATCAGGAAGAAAAATAAGCAGGAAATTTATTTATCTTCATCAAAATTAATTCACGTATATTTTAACTTGTCGATTTCCTACAAAGTGGAGACTATTTTTTTCACGTTTTCTTTATCTTAAATGAAATAGGCATGAGAAGTGCAATTCAAAAATCAATTTATACGGTATTCGTCATCTTCGTTTCCACCTTCGAACTTCCTATTTCAGTATCGTGCATATAGCAAGAAAATAAACGAGCAATTCATCTCATTTCGACCTGCGCCCGAGCCTTGACCTCTCGGATTTGGCCCACAATTTTTTGTACGATTGTTCTCACATTAGAAGCATTAATTTTTTTTTAGGTTCTTTCGACACGGTTTGAATTTTCTACAATTTTTTAAAACGATTTTATTGATCGATGCAATTTAAAAATCTGAAACAATTCTGAAAAACCGGGTGTCAGATATAAAAATTTTTAAGTCTGGAACCGAAGTGTGGAGATTTTTCTTTCTTACTGTTTCCGAGCTTTTTCCGAAAACAAACGTTAAAGAAATTAGAAGCGGGAGTCGTTGTACTACGGATGGTTGCTGAAATATTTTCATATGCGACGCCAGATTTTTGAAAAAATTTTCAGACGTTTTGCAAGATATTTTTTTTCTTTTTTCCTTGGATTGCTAATAAAGGTTTTTTCAATCACGATCAATTAATAAAAAAGATCTAATTTGAGATGATAAAAAAAATGATCAAAAATCCGGAGTGACGTGTGAAAATGTTTCAGCAACCATCTCTACAGTGAAATGACTCCCGCTTCTAATTTTTTCAAATGTTTTCTTTCGGAAAAAGCTTGGAAACAATAAGAAGGAAGAATCTCCCCACTTGAGCTGCAGGCTTAAAAATTTTGATACCTGAGATCCGATTTAAAAATTTTATTCAGATTATTAAATTGTGTCGATCAATAAAATCACTTAAAAAAAACTTTGCAAAATTATAATCGTGTCCGAATGCGAGAATAATCACATAAAAAATCGTCGGCCAAATCCGAGAGGTCAAGGGTCGGACATAGGTCGAAATGGGATGGCTTGCCCCAAAGGAAAAAATTGTTTTACCGCAAAGTTTGCTATCGAACTGTCTAGATGGAATTTCCGAATACCGAGTATCAAGCGATGACCTCAGGAAATGTTTACGAGGCGGCCTCTAAGATTTGTTCATGACTTTATATAATTACTTATACGATCCCGGCATCTTTTTTCCTTCATACGATAGCTAAGTGACCTTAGGGTACAACGCAATTGAAATTACTGGAAATAATAATTGCGTCAAAGCATGTGTGATTTTTATCGTTTACACGTGTAGGTGTACGGACGTCTATGGTGGTGTTATTTTCACACGTATCTTTCTCGTGATCCAGAATGGCAAAATAAGAAAAATCGGTCACGTCAGCTTTTCTTCGTAGAATTTTTTTTTTTTTTACCACCGATAGTAAACGCTTCTCCGTATAAAGATATAATGTATTTCATGTTATGCGTTCATCGTGTAACGCTAAAAGATGTTGCATGACGTATGACGTAGGAAATTCAATCATAAGTATTTCGTTGCACGAAATCTGTACCGATTATTTCGGACTAAACGAAACATAAATTACTATTTCAAATTTGTTGCCAAACCATTGGAGAGATAAAGGAAAGAAAAAATGCTTTATAAATCGGAAACGAAATAGAATATTTCACAAATGAGATGTTGACGTGTATCTGCGATGTTATACGGCATTTTTAGAGCAGAATCCGCTCTTTGATCATAACTTATCACAGATCGCTCATTTATCGGTAATTGGCTCTGATCGAAATCGGATAAGTTGCGAAATGGAAAAATTTGAATGTCATGAATCTTATCTATGTTTTTAACGACGTTTCACGTAACTGATACTTATTTTTCTTCGTTAAGGAAAAGTTTACGATTAGTTTAGACCGTGTTCGTTACTTGTTGCTCTTATAGTCGTTGTATCGCAAATGTTGGTTCACAGAGATAAACGGACGACGAATAATCAGCGCTAACAGCTGATAAGGAACGTAAACCAAACGTCATCGCCGATTAAATAACGTTGTACGATGTACACATATACATACATTACTACTTATGTATAACAACCATTCATGAACAGCGGAGACTCGGTGAAGGCTGATCTTTGCGATTAATTGATTGAAAATAAAAACCCCGAAGACGTATTCGACACGTGACCATGATAAAGATATATAATGCAGATCAAACTTAAGGTCGGAAGTAAATCTAACGAAACAGAGTTTTGTATATATATAAAAAAAAAAAAAATGTATGTTTATAGTTTTTACATTTTTTATCGCTTATCGTCGGCGATCAATTATTTATTTACACTATATCGACGACAAATCGGGAAATTGATTGACGTATTTGTATTTGATTACAGGTTTCTTTGGTGAATTAGTATTGTTTAGTTCAACCGGACTGACGTTTACGGTGCTCGTAGTCAACTCGACGGGTCTCAAAGATCCGAAAAAGTCTGTGACCGGTACGTTCTTCGGATCCCTTCTGAAGAGGTCTTTTCTCACACCGACCGTTGATATGCAAAATCTTTTCGGGCACACCTTTAGCTGCGGGGAAAAAATTATAAATGATTATGAAACGGACAGTAGTTTTGGGAATTTCATTACCCGGATATACGTTGAATAATAAAATATGTTTTTCTTCCGCTAGGGATTTTCCAGTGAAACGGACAAACGTTCTTGTTTCGATGATAAAACGTTCGTTCATTTCTCGCGGGAATATCGAGCTAAGAATTATCAATACTCACAAATTCGCTCAGTGTTTTAGAACTCGAAGGTTCTACCGTTTCCAGAAAGTCTAATGCGTAATAGGTGTAACGATCGATTATGTAAACTCCGATTGCCGGATCGACGTGATGCTGGAAAGAAAATACATTTTGCGTGTAATTGATATCTCTGCGGTAAAACGGAAGAGTCCGAAATTGATTAGAAAATGAAAATAAAATGCTTCTTTTCGTCACCGCCGGCGATAAGCATGACTGAGTGGTGCGAAGTATTTCGGTTTATTTTTTATAATCGTTAAAGCTGATTTGAATTCTCTGCGAACTGAAAGTTTAGTAAGACTGACGTTGGCACACCATAAATGTGCATCAAATGTCTGTGTTTCGTTTTTTTGTTTTTTGTTTATAATGGAATTAATTACGATGAAATAGGAGAATTAAGAATGACACTGGCTATTTATGGTTAGCGTTTTCCTGAACTGATATTCCATTGGAAATATACATTTTAAATGATCTAAGATGGTAAAAGTGTTCACGAAAAAAGAGGAAAAAAAGTGAGAGAAGAAGTCTAAGAATAATTTTTTCAAATTTATTTTTAGTAGTATATTTTGTACGTATGATAGTTTATTTTGCGAAGCATTTTCGTGTTATATTTGAGTGAACTTGGAAGTATGAGATAAGATCTTCCCATCAGGCAGCCAACCTTTGATCTCGCACGAGCCAAGATACAATTATTCTGTGTTGTTTACATCAACTGAGACTCATAAATCTTGTGTTTTAAAATAGAAGTTACACAAGGCACATTTTTAAGTTTCGGCAAATTCATATACTTTACCCCGAAGAGATTGAAATAACTATTACTTGTGATCTTCAAGTCAGTTAAAATTTAAATTTAGCGATCAAAAACGGAGAGGACAAAATACATGTGGTAATCTAATCTTGTGCAAAAACTGAAAGGCCCTGTTTAATTTTTATGCATCCTGCAAATCAGAAATTTCGAATAACAATTCAGCATTATTTGGGAACAGCCATGGGGAATCAAATTCAATGGTTTACAAATTTTAGTTCAGTAGTCGGATCAATGTTAAGGAATTAAACAGCCCAGGACAAGATATATTAGAAAGCATCGAAGAACTGTAATAAAAACAAGGTTTAAATTTAGAGCTAAATAATTACCGACAAAGAGTCTTCTCCGACCAAACTGGAAGCCACAGCCAATATGTTCGGCGAGTAAAACTTTTCGTACATAGAACTCGCCTGGCAGGTATCAACGACGAATAAAATTTCGTGATATCTCCTCTTTTGCCACATTTGCTCTAAGGCGTCTCCCAATTCCTGGCTTGTTATCTCTTCAGAGTCTTGAAATTTAAGAAATCCGTCACCACCGTGACCAGTAAGATAGATTAAAATGTTTGACCCTTCGTCAGTGAGGAGTTTTTTAGATCTAGGAGTCTCAGGAGGAAGTCTGCCTGTCAGTAACCTGACAAAGTTTTCCACAGTGACTTCGTAGCCCCTGTAATCGACCTCTACGTCGTCGCCATAGACGTTTATGTGCTGCTTTGCATTGTTGAAAACAGTAGCAGGTCGAGGATTTCTCGGGTTACACGCCATGTCATCGGCTATCATTAATATTATCTGAGAATCCGGTATGCCGAGGCGTTTCACGCTTCGGTATATCGACAAGACATTGGCTACGTGTCGATAGTTAAACCAGAATCTCGATGTGTCAACTAATACCGCCCAATTGTTTGAGTGCCCGGTTTCTGTCACCTGAAACAATTCCATTTTCATTTACCAATTTTCTGAAACAGTAGCAACAAGACGATGCAGAAATTATGGCAGCTCCTAATTGCGGCATTGTCGTTGATTTTGGGCGTTGGTCGCGTCGCCGGGACCAAATTCTAACCTTAAACTTTATCTGCGACTGAATCATTCTGTTATTCGTTCGTTACGAGATCGGTTTTTGCTGCAGTAAAAATTGCGAGGATGAGACGTACGTCAGGAAATTTACAGGAATAAATTTAAGCCCTGATAGTAAAGAGATTTAACATTAAATCGTGTTGAGCTTAACCTAAAACTTGACGTGTAACCGTACGAGTTGTGTGTTGTTCACCTTACCTCGAGTGAAAACGCGGATAAGAAACACAAGGAGAGAGTGAAAAGTATCACCCGACATCGCATAATTACTATTTTCTGTTTATTCTATTAGAGAAAAATATCACACAGTTTGATTTTCGTGTTTCGTCGCGTATTTCACTTGGTTAAGTGAGCGTTGTTGCGGCTCTAACTCTGTTGTGACTGACAGCGTTCGAGATTTCGATTCCTCGTATCGCAAAGTTGTTGTCACGATTCTGCGTATTTCAATTGCAGTGGTGTATGTACGGCTGCGGCACCTTAGGCGCTGCTGATTAACGCCTGCAAAACGGCAATCATGTTACACTACGCGGATATTGAATGCCTCGGAAGCCATTAATTTATACGCCGCTTTTTCGTCGAAAACCACGTTATTTCACAATTCCTGCTATATTCATTATTTTATCGACTCGAGATTTCGTTAAGGTTTTGTACTGATGTAAGCTAAAACAAGCTCTAGTAATGGAGATTGAAGAAATTTTCTCGACAAATTGACAACAATCACGGTTTCAGGTAATTTTGTCGACGTTATAATAATTTATTTAAACATTTATACACCTATATAATGTTCCACAGTCTTTAAAGTATGTATATATTTATAATTTATATTGTATTTATACATATATCGTTTTAATCTGTATCATTTTTAATATTATATGTTTTATCGATTGAAAAAAATAACCACGACGATTTATAATTTTGATTAATTTTTTTCACAGTATAATATCATCCAAACGAAATAAGAATTTGAATTTTATTATTGTAATACGTCGATTGTCAAAAAATCAACTGAGATACGATCACATCAAAATTTTTTTCTTAAACGTTTTCCAATTATTCTTGCTGAATTATTGAAATCAAGTAAAAACGTGATCATGCTCTTGATACAGTTAAATATGTCAATAAATATGCTCTTCATTTTTTAGTGCATATATTCGAAAACATAAAATAATTTAGTTTGTTAGAGAGTAATTATAATAATTAATATTAACATATTCAACATTCATTCGCAAATCTTTTACAAATTAAGCGTACACTTTGATAAATAATGGTATGATACATTTATAATTAAATGGTTCTAGATAACATTGAATAAAAAAAAAGTTGATTGTAAGTATACATCTGCACCATGCACAGAGATTCTAGACACTCGGAAGTCAATGTACAATGATTGCAACGTTGTTTGATGAACGCAACTTCAACTTGATAAATAATATTTTTCATCTTTTTATACAAAAAAACGACATATTTGTACAGAAATATGGCGATAAAATATATCAATACGATGCAGATGTGAAGCGGAGAGTTGTTCAACAAACGAATAATATCAATACTTGATATACCGACGGTATTTATTACAAGCGGAAGTCTCATTGCGGGGTCGCGTCAATTGCTTTAAGGAGAAACCGCGGAGTAAGCAATTCATTTATTGCGATAAGACAAGTGCGGCGCACATTTGTCGGATATAATATATCTTCAATATAGTTTAGGTTTTTGAATTATTACAATATGCAGCGTAGTTAAATGGTTACTAGTTGAATATCGTATCTATGTGAGATATCATATAATAACTATTGCTTCGTAAGCTATAAATACCTAGAGGTATCGTAATTTTATTTTATACGTAGGTATAATATATAATGCGCGGTGGTATTGTCCTAAGTTATTATTAATTGTAATTAAAGTAGTGTGGAATCCTTCTTGCAATATTCATTCTTCTTTTGTAAAATTTTTTTGCCACGCAGTTATTTCTCATTTAGGGTTTGCCGAGAAAAAATAAGTTATACAATTTTGACTTATCAATGATTCGGTATAATTGCAATTGCATTTATGGATCCGTTATACCATATAGTATACCTATACCGTTTAAACTTGGGCAGAATTAAAAACACATATAATTTAGGAATCAAGCGCTATACATAACAATTTAACCTGATGAAATTTGCAGCTGGAAAATCGTCGTTGACCTTTGTTATTATACAAATACATACCTATATACTCTTATTGTCTTCTTGTCTTCTTCTAATCGTTATTATACTTTTCAATTCACGACAAGTTCGTCATCTATACCGTGTATATTATACATTTACATGTATGTATATTTACTGCGACTCGGCACGTGTAATCCAAATCGAAAATTGACAAACATTAATAAAATAGAAATGCGTGTTACACTGGCTTAAGGGACCATAATCATATAATAGCTATCTGAATTGTTACAATAATAAAGAATAGCTATGAAGTCGATATAATTACACTATACACCTACTCCTAAATAATGTGAAAACGCTGGCATTTAATACAATTGTAATAAACGAAATAGTAACAGCAATAATTGATATGTCTAAAGTTTAAAATGAATATAATATATAAAGTGAGAATTATTATAATATATATGGTGATTTATAATTTATATTAATGTTTATGTATGATCGTATCTTACAGGAACTATATGGACGTTTCTACTTATTATTAAAATTATTATTATTATTACTATTATTATTTTACTTTTCGTCGTATGATATATATACCTATATAATATATAGTTTTTTTTTCATCCAACCTCTCGCATAATTAATCTAACATTCACAATTGTTACCTGTTTGCCTGTAAATACACGCGCGCGATATAGTACGTGTACATTACACATGCAAGTACATAGATAATAAGGAATACATACATATGTATAGAGAGATTTCTTAATTCCTTTATTTCAATATTTATATTATATTTTTAAAAGGTTATATTTATAGAAACTTTAGATTTGAAAAAAATTGTTTGACTAAACATTTAGATTTTGTTTTTATATTATTTCACCAAACTTTTGCAACGAGGTAAAGCTTTTAAATTATTTGAAAAAATTCTCTTTTCCATTTTCCATTCACAAAATAACGATAGAAAAAAAAATTATCAAGTTATCCGTGGTCATTGATAAAATTTCCTACCAACGTGAGAAAACTGATGAATTAGTCACAGTAACTTTGTTGTGGTTGAGAGATTTTTTTACGATCACAGTACCGATCGAGAAAACTGCATTTAATCAACGATGGGTTGAAATATCCTAAAGAATCGTGAACTTTGATATCATCTGATGATTTCGAAGAGTACCGTGAGAATAATTAATGACCGCAATTTGCACCACTGCGTTAAAACTATATACATACACGCGTTCGCGTCGCTATGAGGCATTCGTCAAGCGGTCTATTTCCGGAGCGGCAAAAGGCTTTGAGGTACATCTTGTGCCGTCTGTGTTACCGGCACTTTGCGGATAAACATATCGTAAATATTGCAACGTGTGTTTACAAGCTCTTCGAGTGGCGGCGCAGTCGCGCGCATCTCGAGAGCGAGCTCGCTCTAATTTAGATAATATATCTCTCACCTCTCGTCGAGCTCGCTGCACTCTCGTCGAGATTCTCGACGTGCCAACTGATCCCTCGTCGTCGCTCGAATAATTCGTCGTCGACGGTTTCAGCCTCGTGTCCTTCTCGACGTTTTCAATTGCGATTCATTATTTATCCTCCTAATTTCCCGGGTCAATTAAGTACATGCCACTTTGAACGACCGCCCATTGTCAAGCCTAATTAGCGCGTCAAGTGAGCTGAAATTGATTATAATTCCCGATTGACATTCTCCACGTCTAATTGTTCTGTGCTCACGATTGATCGATTATCAATTTTTCCGATAATTCTTGAGCGGAAAGCTCACTTCTAATTCCCGCTATCTTTTCTTGTAATGCAACTGTCGGCGATATATTTTTGTTTTTTTCTTGATTCTTGCAGCGGGGTTTACCGACCTTGGATATTCGGAACGATCCATTTCAATCAGTTTCTGATTTCCGGCCGAATTTGACCTCGCGCTACCTTGTTGGTGTGTGATACAAAAAAGAATACAAGAAAGTATATGAAATGGAGAGACGGGGTGGATCGGATAACGGTTTATACGATGTATATACTTACAATAGAGATACGGTATCGTCGTCGACGAGTTAATAGATTAATTAAATAAATACTAAACTTACGAACTTTGAATTACTGGTCTATCTAAGTCGCTACATTTCGAATACTCAAAAATTGATTTAACGTCACTGCAGCAGACGAGGTATTATCGCGGCCGTTACACTCGCCGTCGGAGGGCACGTGACTGCAGCTTGATAAGAGATTATCCGTATGTTGGCGTATCAGATACGCGGTCGTCGCTCTCTTTGGTGTCCAGAACCGGTCAAAACCCTCCAGTTTCGACGGCCGCCGTTTAGCATCGTCACAGAAGTCGCGACTCGCGTCTTGGAGCCCCACTTTCCTTCACCCTCGACGCGTTTTCGGCCAGCTCTACGTCGTAGGCGAGTGACGTGTTGTTCCCATCTGCTCGCATGGAACCAAAAAAATTACCCGGGATATAAGATTTTTTTTTTCAATTATCGAACTGATTCAACAATTCACACGAATCTTTGCGATATTTTTTTTTACTTGCTTTCGAAGTTTTCGATTTGTATAGCGGTGTGTTAAAAAGTTACATGCCGGAACGATTCGTTCAGGGTTAGCAACGCAAATGACGTCGCTCCGCCGGCAGATAGGCAACCGAAGTTACATCTTACACGCAGTAAGTACCACAGGTGTAGCTTCGGTTGCTTGTTTGCCGGCGAAGCGTTGATCGCATCGTTAACCCTCAAGGTATCCGCCCTGTATCGAGAAGACCGGGGTAAAGTGCTGCACGCAAAAAAAGATCGGTATCATGGTTATTCGAACGGCATATTCCGATCAAGCCGTTTACTTAAAACAAACGGAAATATTCCACTTTCCAAACTAGGAGAATAAAAAAACAGAATTTTTTTTGCTGACAAAGTGGGGTACGTGAAAAAAATGTAGAAAATTTTTTTTTCCCCAAATATTACACTTTCCCTTATATTATGTCCGGTCTTTCTGTGAAAAAAGAGTTGAAATAAACTGGAATTAAAATCAGTTTTACCGAATTAACCATTTTTTCTTTTTTCAGCAGCAGGAAACTTCCTACGTTATATATTGTACAATTTTTCAAAATTTTCGTTGGAATTTCGTGTCACGCTGTGTACGGGTTCTGGCGATGTAGTGTTACGTGTTCGCGTTACGTGAAAATGACCGCACTGAATGTGGTGTGAGTTACACGTGCGTTTCGTATCTGCGGCTGCAGGAGGGGAGGGCGAAGAGTACGATGGAGGGGTTCGAGGGGAGATGATGGAATGTGTTTTCGTCCGAAGGCTGGCCAAGGGAGGACAGCGTTCGGTATAATACCGAGGTCCGAATCCCCGCATCATGGGTGCGATTCGACACGTGCGGAATATCATCGAGCTTGAAAAGCAGCTGTATGAACGGTGTGCATGTGCAGCAGGTATGTTATGCACATGCAGCTTCAGTCGATCGAAGTGCTGCAGTAACGCTGAGTGCAGTTCAACATCATACACGACAAGAATTATTCCTGATACCAGGGCTTGCCAAATCTCAATTGTGCAGTAAATAGCGTTATATACCAAGACAGCTGCACCACGAGTCTAGTAAGTCGGTTAGAAGAGGCCTGAATTCTGCAGGACTTTCTGTTATTTGGGTCAAATTTTAAATTAATGATTTCACAATACCCTAAATTTTACAGTTACATCCTTGGACCAATTTAAATGCTCAAGTTTAATCGAGTTCCGACTCCGGAATGTGAAACAACTTTTGAAAGAAGTTACCCAGGGTTGATGATAATACGAGCGAACATTTCAAATGATTTCTAAGGTTCCATTTTTTCAGGGTTGAGAAACGACAGTGTATCTTTACGTCTAGGTTTGCATTGTGCTTGGATTGCCCGGTGATATACGCATAGGGAATATAGTGCAAGCTTAACGAAGTGCGTAACTGTCCCGTATTAGAGTTGAATGAATACTGAGGACAGATTAAAAAGGTTTAGGAGCCTCGTTAGTTTTCTTCCTTTCTTTTCTCATTAGTTTTCTCCAAATTCTTGGCCGTTGATATTTTCCAATTTATCTATCGATACAAATCGATTTAATAAGGGACGGCCACGAATACTAAATTTCGAAGCTTACCGAAATTCGAATATTGGCAACAATGTGTGTATAGTTTCTAGAATATATCAGTGTTGACCACGCGTTTCGTAGCGCGTGTGCGGTAGAAATGACCTGCGCAGATGATCTGCGCAGACTCGGAACGACGGTGGAACCTAACCTCTAAGCCTGCCTCGAAAGTTTTACGAAAATGCCGCGTTTTTTGTGCGATTCAAGAATATTGCTGTAAAATCACGAGTTCTTGTTTCGATTTTGAGGTATCTCATAACCAGATGGTCTAATATTAGTTTCTTTTCACGCATATAGTTATTCAAAATGTCTCATACTTCCGTACGAAATTTTTTTTTAATATTTCAATATCGCTTTCACCTTTTTCACCATGTTTCAAGAGTTTCTGTATAAAACCCGAACTTTGAGTAAAAATTTTTAAAAAACGAAACGATCAAAGGACTTCAAATTCAAAGACATCGGGTATCAATACTAAATAAACGAATTCCAAAAATAAAAATGAAGTCCTAGTGTATGGGCATGACTTCCAAACTTCTTAAAACCTCTATAGGTTTAAAAACTTTTGCTGCATGAGAAAAAAATGAACTCAAACGTCGGGGAATCTCCTGAAATTCGTGTAAATGCCCTTTTAAAGCAGGTGTACCGCGGCGTCTCTTTAAAGCCAGACCACAGGGTTTGCTGCAACACGGCGAGCCGGGATAAGTTGGGTTCGATGTAACGGAAAGCATGACCTATTCGAGGTTTGAACCTTCTCCCACTATTCGACGGTTCGAAAAAACGTTTAGGAAACCCAGGTAGAGGCCCATCTGCGATGCCTAATTGAGAACGGAGTAAAAGTGCGCCTTGCGAGAAATCTAAATTTACTCAAGCTGTCTAAATGCGTTGACCAGCGTGAGCTTGCAGCTTCGGTCGGTTTGACCGCCCCTCGATGATCCAGATTCTGCGGAGCCAGATCAACCAACACTAACCTAGGCTACGAAACCACGCGGTAACCTGAGGCATTCCGCCGGGTATATGAGCGTGCTTTGATCTTTACTCGGACTCTGTGTTCTATCCGCGAACTAGCAAAGCTAAGGCTTCTAAAACCGACTCCAACAATGAAATTTTGAGTAAAATATCTGCGGGCCTCGTTTTTGGCTTGGGTTATACGTATGTAGGTATTGTTATGTCGGTGCATGCGGTGTACAAATATAGATTGCGGGTGGATATAATAAAATGAACAGCTGTCTGCATTCCTGGCTGCCAGAATGTGGTATTTGAAAGTATAGCGGGCGTGTGTGCGTGTGAGTTTGGATAAAAATGAACGTTGTTTTCATTCAAGATATAAGCTGCTGTAGGGCAAATACATGCACCGCGGCCCTGCACGGAGAGAAATTCTCCCCGGTTTGAATTGCACGATGTATTTTCGATTTTAGGAGTGCCTTCAACTCCGATCCCCCCTTCCCCCCTGCGCCCCTCTTTATACCGCACGAACCAACAGCTCCGATCTTTTTCGGATTCTCGTTTTACTGTCGCTGCGTGACGATACTGCTGCTGCCATGTTGTATGCGCGGACTTACGTCGTGCCGTGTTTAAGTTATCTCACGAGCGAGCTTCGGCGCCTCGTAAATTTGTCAACCGAATGTGTGTTATGCACGGTGAAAAGCGCGTAACATAAATTTTCACCGCCAACTAGCTATGCACACATGGTCACGTGGGTATACGTATTTTCTGTGTAGGTACGCATATTCGTACATGTGGTCAGCTGCGCGCTATAATTACTGCAAACGGAAGAAATTTCCCTTCTCGATTTTCGTAATTAAGACGGAACGGAAATGTATTATAACCACCTATATCTGTGTAACCGCAAGTCAGCATCCTCAATTTGATATTTCCTTTTGTTTTCGTTTATTTATGACCCCAAGAAAGTAGGTGCGCCTTGTTTAGATATTGAACGACGAATTTTGATCCAGTTTTTTGTTACCATAACGATGTGTTTTGAAAACAATTAATGACATGTTTTACAATGTAAACTCGGAGTATTGAAAATCGAATAAGTTATTGAATCCACAAAGCTCTGAGCTGTTGTCAAAATGTCATACAGAAGGGGTGAATTTGTTATGGAAAATAAATTGAAAACAAAGTAAATATTTGTTGTGAAAAATAATTTGTTTTACGAACCTGCGTGAACCGCAGCGTCGTAAAGGTTACAGGGTCCAGGATGAAGGGTTTCCAGGACAAAGCCCGTCAGGCAGGCATCCTTAACGATGTGACACCAGCTGGGGTAGGTTATATTGTTGGAGGCGCAGTACTGGGGGGTTGCGGCGGCCGAAGACGAGGACGAGGACGAAGACGAAGACGAAGACGGGTTCCGGTTGCGTCCCCGGGGACATCGGTAGCTGCAGGTCACGCATCTTGGCCTGCCAGATCCCATCTCCGTCAGGCACGTCTGACCTTCTCGGCATCGGATGCTCGAACAGTCTGCAGCCTCTGAAATCAAGAAAATCAACTTTTGCTTACCCATCTGTACATGCATCCTTTAAATTCCTCCAGATTACTCTCTTCTATTAAAAGAATAATTAGCAATAAATATATTGTTATTGTTAAAATAAATTGTTTAGAAAAGATAATTTAGATTGGAAGTATATGACATCACGGGACTAATTTCGCCTGAGTTTATGCAATTCAGGTTACATTTCTACCGAAATCCAACCGCATTTTGGTAACTGAAATTATATTCTACCGAAGAACATTTGTTTCTGCGTAAATACAGGCGAATTTATCCTGCGTTAAATTTTACCCGCGAAAAATTTGCACAAAATAACCGGGCGTGACACATCATAAGCTCGTCGGGATTGAAATTCACATGAGATAATAGGGGAACAACCGTCTGATCGACAGAGTTGCTTTTACTTGGACGATGGTATTTAACCTGGATGATTACGAAATGGGGGGTATTATTGTTGGGGTCTGCGGGGCTTCGTCGCGGACTATTTTTATTGTATACGGTAGACATATATAGCCCTAGACGTCGGACAACTGCGCCGAAAAATCGGAAGCAATCGTTTGGATTTAATGAGGTTGCAGCCGAACACGTGCGGGTCAACGTACGCTCCCCTACTCTATTTTGAAGGTCAACAATTTAGAAAACGACTATCCGGCTAGCCGGCCGACGACCGATTATTAACGGTGGCTGTGCATGTATTGTTGCATAATTTTTTACTCTTTTTCACAGCTATAGGACGCTGTGCCACGTGTCGATTCTCGGGTCAAGGCTCCTTGCAAATTGACTAGCGCATTTATATCGGGCTCCGAAAAGTTCGTACTCATTCTCGTTGCACGATTTCG
Source organism: Diprion similis (assembly GCF_021155765.1). Lineage (NCBI taxonomy): Eukaryota > Metazoa > Arthropoda > Insecta > Hymenoptera > Diprionidae > Diprion > Diprion similis. The sequence continues at coordinate 20,058,271 of NC_060106.1, read as the reverse complement.
TCGCGCCGAATTGAAGTTGAGTAAATTTATTAATCTAAATCGGGACCACTGAATGCTCAATTGGGACGGGGTTGAAGTTCCCAGTTTGAAAAGTTCGGAAAGTGACTAATTCCGAATTATTTACTGGCAAAACTTGAAGTTAAGAAGTCAAACTTTTACTCAACGACAAAGTTTCAAATTCAAGTTTCGATAGAGTAAAATTCTGGAAATTAAAATATACTAACACAGTGGAGTTTACTCAACGAGTGGGTGTAAAAAATTAGGAAAACCAAAGATAAGAATTCCGAACGTAAAGATATCGAAAATCCAAAACAAAGAAAGATCATAGTGGTGGTCAAATTCCACCCAGCCAGAAATTCACAGAACTGAAAATCTTCGATCATTCGGAATTTCGATGTTTCAAATTAACAAATTTTCTCATTTTCGTCCTTCCGGAATATGGCGCTTCCGGATCTTTCCAAATCTAGAATTTCAACCGCACCCCGGTGAATTTAGTAGGTATTCATTCTATCGTTCTCTCACAATTTCGACGAACCCGAGTGGAAGAAATGGACCGCTGACTAGTATATCTTTAAATTTATCCCAAAGAAATTGAGCAAAAAATATGATGATGGGAAAAACAGCGAGCAAATTAGTAGCTCGTTGATACGTTTCGAGTCGCTATATCATCGCTCCCATACTATGACCAAGGCGGATTCCACTCTGCTGATAATTATCTGGCACGTATACATAAAGTGGAATCTGAGACGAAGGAGGAGCAGCGGACGGGATGCTGGGAAGACTCTGAGTCTGCGAGAGGCATGCACATGATCAGAAGCGGGCTGCCTACGCAAGCGGCATAGAAATCGGCAAGAAGAATCGCCGCGCAGCTTCCTTGTTCGCTGATTGCGAGCGAGCTGGCCTCCGAGGGAATCGGTTACGTATGTAGCCACGCTCTGCCATCCCTGCCCCTCTTCGGCCAACATAAGTAAATATCGCACGTACATCTTCCTGGCCGCCGCTCATTGTCGGAGTCGCGTACCACCTAGACACCAGACTCACATCTCGGCTTACCGGGGCAAAGAGGCCGCGAGATTAACCCGATTAGGCTACCCGAGATTCTCACTACGCCACGTGCACCGACTCCTTCCTGCACTCCGTGTTTCTGTCCTGCATTCAGGATCGTGCTTGACGGCAGTGGGTGTATCTGCATTTGCTCGTTCGCCGGAAGAAAATAAAGAATTTTACCAACAGATGTAAACTAGAGATTTCAAAACCGATTTTTTTTTTTAACTGAAATTCACTGAGATATGATAAACTCAAAAATCGAGCTTATACTCTTACAGATACTGTTTGGTGTTCTTGTGGATTGGAAAATTGTCAACTGATTAAAAAAAAAAAAACAATTTATTTGAATTAACAAAATGTTTCTTTCGTTGTATTCGATTCAACGTCAAAATTCCGTACAAGATGTACATGAAATGAAGGACTTGAATTTCCATCAACTGCAACAAAGTATAAGTTCTCCGAGAATTCCCGTCCAATTAATATACGCTCGGCAACACCTGCAAGTGCTAATACCTTGGGTTGACTTTGCATTCCACGAGTTCGCGAATCGTACAATAAGCAAATTACTTAGCGCTTTCAGTCCAGATGGTTTCACGAATACCTGCGTGTCTTTCGAAACGAGTAGGTATGTATATTTGAGGAGTCCTGCTGCAGTAAAGGAAGAAAAGATCGAGCCGCAGAAGGATGAAAGATAAGAAGCCAGCGCGCGAAGATGGGTATTTGCGCACTAGTCTTGGCGAAGCTTTCAGTAATTGTCTCGGTATTTTTAACCGCACTTTCGACCCTCAACAAGTTTATGGCCGGTAGAGTCCAGTCGCCACATCTCCTCGACTCTACCGCGGCGCTCGCTCCTCGAGGACTTGAGACGACCCGGAGACCCGGTGCAGGCCTCCTCCCTTATTGATGTTTGCTTGAGATTCAGCGCGGGTAGAAACTTTTCGCACCTCTTTCTCGAGTGTTGACCCTGCGACACCTAGCACGCGAATCACCCCGACCACCATGTTTGCTTATTTGCCCAGTGACCGCTGCTCCGAGGCATTGTGTGCATACCCTCCTCTTCGCGGTCACTTCGAGGTGCTAAGTGCTCCACGTCTCCTCCTCATCGCGGCTCTCGCTGCACTCGCTTCTCTTCTCTTCCACCTTTACACGCAAGTACTGCCAGAGCTTACCACACAACGTCAACATCGCCATTCTTTGCTCCCTCTGACGAATTTCAGCCTCTCCCCGCATCTCAAACGCCTACACATTGACTACCACTGATTGATCCACTGCCTCTATAGTTTCCTGATGGAAGGTAGAAGTAAGGTAGTCCACCGTGATGTTGGGTCCAAAGTCCAGACGACGACGACGACTCGACTTTCTGATTCGAAGTTGAATTGCTTCGAAGCTCTAACCTCATGATTCCTCATTCCATAATCGCGTTCTTCTCGAGGCATACCTATAATTCGAGCCGCTCATTACCGGTCGAGAAAATGCCTCGAAATGATGATCGCAGCTCGCGCCGTGCTGTCCGATCCTAACCGGATAATTAAGTTTTCGTTTCGGTCGTATCGTTTCGTCGATTGTCTTGGGCTCAGGTGTAGCGTGAAAGTGAACTGGTTTCATGGGGTTGTGCAGCGTTTGAAAGAACCTTTCGTACTCCTCGAGTATGTTCTCTTCCCGTGTTCAGCCTTGCCATAATTTTGAACCTCATGCTTCAGCATGATCAAAAACTTCAAATGTTACAAACATGAAATTCCAAGAATCTATGAACGGGCTGCTATAGTCTCAAGTTCCAAATTTTCGCTTACTTGATGGAGTCAATGACTCCTAAAGAACTACTTAGCGAGACTTGATATCAATGATAGTTTGACCTTTCACTCAAAGCTTTAGTCTCATACGAAATTATGACCTGTACAATAGCCTGTCTTAGAACTTCTCCCTCTAGCCAAAGAAAAGCTCAACAATTTCGTCCGATCGAGCCTAAATATCCGTGAATACAATCGTGACGTTCACCAGATCTCTGAGGGAGGTTGGTCCTCTCAGAGAGTGTTTACATTCGGTGTATAATGCACATCGGTAGGTACGTCATCCGCAAAGGTAATGGTGGGCGAGGGGGAGGTAAGCGCGGGGATCTCCGTCGGAGGCATTAAACTCTGGGGCAGAGTTTGCGACTGGGGATGGGAGGAGGTAGAGGAGGGGGGCGGTCCCTGGTGAGGCCCATGCACGGTGAGTACTGCAAAAAGAATGCAACGGAGCCGCTGCACCGCAGCCACATCGTCGAGTTCTGGAGCCTCGGCATCGCGGCTCGACTGCCTGCAGACTCGGCGAGGTTCTCGCAGCTCACTCCGATGGTCTCTTCGTCCTGCACCGGCTTCTAGCCGGCTGAATGTGCGCCTGTGTGCTTGTGAGAAGTCACGAGTGGGGCCCAGGGCCCAGGGCCCAGGGCGCGTAACGCTCAACCTTGTTTACATCCAGCCATCCGGGAGATGGGAGTTGATGACCCCGTCGGTAGGCACGGGCGCCTATCTACCCGCCGAGACACCGCACACCGATCTCCTTTCGCTCTACGACAAGGCAGCAGCTTCTTCTTCTTATAGTATACTTACTCCAGATACCAAGGCGATACCAGTGCCGACGTAGTAAGCGTTCCGTATATCGGTCCTCAAGTTTGCATTCCCAGATCGCCGGGTCACGTTCTTTGTTTACATAGTATGTATATCATCATGCATCGCCGTCGAGATTGTTTTCATCTTGCTGCTTCTGCATCGTCTATTCCTGCACTTCATTATTATTAATCTTGAAGGTACAGCATTATATGAAGCCCTGCTGCAGTGCTGCAGACTCGTAACAATGATTGTGCCAGAAGTTTCTTCTCACTCGAAAACAGCCTGGTTTGAATTTTGTTCGTTTAACAAATGTCTTCTTCTTCATGTTCTAAATCAAAACTAATTTCCCCTCGTCCTTGAATAAGGGAATCTTTTTTTCAGTCGGTGAAAAATGTGTGCAAAAACGGTGTATCACTGCATTGCAAACCGAAATGCACGCGCATCAAATCACGCGATTTCATTCGAAGGTTCAAGAAATTCTCGTCGAGTTGTATTTCGTCTGCTTGTCAGGTTGATCAACCTAGTTGCGCGATCGTGGCCAGACGCCAGCTAGGAAAATTACCAGACATCCCGAGGTTATTTTGCGTTGACAGTTTGAGACATCCAATGGTGACGGGTCCGCGTTTGAATCAACATAATCTTGAAAGCTCGAGAGTATAATTGACAGTTTTCGCATTTGTCCAAGCACAAGGAGTTGGCGAGCCTGTCTATACAATGCTTTCGAAAAACTTGGCGCATGCGCGCTCCGGTGTTCAGTATTCCGAGACTGTCGCATGAAACAATTTATCGAAGAAGCTGTATAGGCACTCATTGAATACTCGGGAATCGAAAATTTATCGGATATCGTGCGGTAGTTTAGAATATTTATCACTTATCAGCCTCCCAGCCCCGTTGTACCGTGCTCAAAAAATGGCTCTGCCGTTTGTTTATTTATCGACGCATTAGTTTGTTTATTTTTTTTCAATCCACCGACCGTCAAAGCTATGAGCACATCGCGTGCGAGTCGGTTCACCGCGAGGAGGAAGAGAAGAGGATGGAGGGAGCTGCGCCCTGCATAAGAAATCGACGCGGCGGCGTCGCCGGTTTATTTTCGGAGTGATTGGTTGCGGTGGCGTCCCGTCGTAAGGACTGACGGCGCTGCAGTTACCGGTCGCTGGCACCGGGAGAGAGAGAGAGGAAGAGAGGGAGAGAGGAAGAGAGAGAGAGAAAATTTGGGCAGTTGGGGCCTTGCCTGCGTCGGTCGCGTGGGCGACGCGACGCTCGGTCAACGAACCCGGGGGCAAGGACGTCGCAAGGACACCCGAGCCGGACGCCCCGAGCGAGACGCGACGCCCTGTCCCAACCCTGAACACGCGACCACCCCCGTCTGACGTCGCTGGCAGCAAGCGACGTCTTGCGTCGTGGCGAATTAGGGGCGAGTTAGGGGGAGGGGGGGGGGGGGGGATTGGAAGAGTGGAAAATCCCGAGGAGGATACATAATAATTAATTGTAAGAGAAGAAGAGGTGTAGAATCGAAAGAGCGAAAGAAGAACTATTTTATATGGTTACAGGAAAAAATTGCCGGTTGGATGTTTTCTAGAAGGTTGAAGGTGACGATTTGTACCTTTAATTTCCAAAGTTTCCAGCATTTTTATCGTTTAAAGGACAAGTTCAACAGTTGAGCTTTTTTTCTCTTGATAAAACGCGTCACTTGTTCCGGTTGGATAAGTCACTTATTTATATATATAAATATACAGAAGTCGCAGTGAGTCAAGTTGTGAGAGGTAACCTCGCGAGATCGAAAAGGTATATGTATTCGAAAAAAAATAGAAGTCAAAACGAGGAAAGAAGATCATTGGAACCCGTTATAAGACGATTAGTAGCAAAAGATGTTCGCTCGTTAGAGATATGTAGGAAATGATCGAGCACGTGCAACAGAAAGTGAAGAAAAAGCAAGAAAGAGGAAGATAAGGGAGCTTTTTTACTCGTGCCTTTTTACCCTTCGGATTGCAGAGCGCGTGTTCACGGTACATACATTACACGTACCTACACATATGCACAGAGACACGTATGCGCAAGGTATATAGGTATAAGGTAATCGAATAGGCGGAATTATTATTCGAGGAAAGATTCTCTCTTTATGAATGCCATACCTTTCGGACTTTACAGCACCTGCCAAGATTCGGGGGATTGCAAACAGGCAACAATAAGGCTAATTCCGATGCAAAACGGCGCTGGTATATCGCCGTGGTGCGTTAGCGAAATGCGTACGTATTTCCACATCTCTCTCTCTCTCTCTTTCTCTCTCTCGCTCTCTCTCGAATCGATGATTTTTTCCTCATCCTCCCCCTTCTTTGCATCGTTTCTTTCTTCATTCCCCTTATACGGGTGATCCTTACGATGCCCAACGCCGCTGTCGAGCCGCTGCCAGATATTGGTCAGGCAAAAACGACTTCGGAAACGTGCAGTTACGACACTGTCTTCTCTCGCTCAAAGGTCTCCTCTCATTTGGAATTCAGGCATCGTCAGCTGTTTTATGGCAATGTTAGATTCTATTTTTACGGCCTCGCTATTCCTGGCCCTAAGTTACCTATATTTAGACCGCAACGAAGGCAACGGCGTTCCCGCATACCACCGATACCGTAGTGCACGCCACATTTTTACCGAACAACTTGACGAATATTCCATTTTTAACGATATCAGGGTAAAGCCGTCGAATTTTAACCCCATGAGTGTTTAGTACCAGTTGATTCGGAATTTTGTCCACCCGATTCTTTACACTGCAATTTGAAAAAAAGTTGGAAACCTGGATGTACCTCGAGTCCAAAGTTTTGTTTGGTTAGTGAGAGAAAAAATTCCTAGACACACGATTCTTGTTTGTACATCCTTTTCGGTATTTCCGTTACGTATTAAATCAGTACATCAGAAATTCGTCGAAGTTTTTCCGCGTCCATTTTCCCCCTGAGAGACGAAACGAAATCCAATTCGAATGTAATCACATAATCTATCACACTAGCGTACTAAAAGATAATTTTTTATTCACATTCACTATCATCGAAGTCACATTAACATTGTTGGAGATTTTCCGAACGGTTCTTTCTCCTGGACTAACTTTTCCTTTGGACTGTAGGTACCATCACTCGACTTGGAAGATTTCATTTCGTTCCTCTTTGCTTATTACCATTATATCACCTTTGTTACCATAATCATCATCGTCGTCGTCGTTGTCGTCACCGTAATTCTTATCCTTCTTTATTTTCTGTTCAGCGAAATGGCACGCCAGGAGTGTCCGGTACGTTATGCGTAATGACACCGTTTCACGTCTCTCTGCGGATCTTCTGGATCCTTACAGCTGCTGAGACCGGCGGGCAAAAGAGGCCCAAAGCGGGCCCACCCAGACAAATAAATTGCGTAGAATCCGGACTGCGGTCGCAATTGAATACATGGATATTAATTCCTGCAGCTACCGTGTAGATGGCCTCTAGACCCGATCTCTGAATATCCCGTGCATTGCGTGCCCGCGCAAATTATGCACAATATTATTTATCACTTTGTTCGATCTCGATTCGTCTTCTCCGTACCGCCGCCCTACGTTCTTTTCGATCTTCTATAACTTCGTCATCTTGTATCGGACAAAGTCTAGACTTACAAATATCATGAAAGTGAAATTTTACAGGGACAGGTTTAACGCTCACGTTTATAAAGTTTTTTGAAACGTGCTGCTCGTACTCTGAAGAATTTCAACTTAGTCACATGTCATTGGTATTTCCATTCCACAGGTCTTTAAATGTCTCGGTGAAGATGTGAGAAGGAAAAAATTTCATAAAAATTAGCGGGAAAATTGGCGAGCTAAGTTTTTTTAACAAAAGAAAAAAAAAAAGTCTTTCGGGCATGAAATATGAAAATGGCGCTCTAAAACGAAGGAATGAATAAATGATCGACTCACGTTTGCATCGTCCTTTATAAGCGACGGGAATGGCTCGTCCAGCTCTGCAGGCCGCGAGACGAAGATGGCAGGCGCTCTTGTAGGTGTTTCCATCGGCTCCGCATACCGGCCGATTCCCTGCGGCCTGAAGGGCCTTGTGAATCCCGGGGAGTCCGTGATGGCCCTGGACCGAGGGAGCTGGACACCTCCGGGCGCACTTGACGCAGTGTGGACTCAGGTTTTGGTCCAGGAGGCAGCTTCGACCCGGACCGCAACGCACCCCCGTGCACGAACCTGCCCGACACTTGACGCGTTACTTCCCTTGGTGGAGGTCGTTAATAACTTTCGCAAAACGCGCTCCCCCCTCTCAAATCAACCATCAAGACTGTTATCCCCCTAGAAAAAATGTCTGCTTCATCGCAGTAACGACTTTTCTGCTCAAAATGAGAGTTTTGGAATTACCAGCTTATATATTCACTGCAACAATCATGAGGAACAAGAGATTTTTGTTTTAACGAAAAACGACACACCGAGTATTTTTTTTTTTTTTTTAAATCAAAGTCCATGAAACAGTTGTCTTCAAAATTGATGTCAAGATTCTTCATGACACTAAATTTGCGGCACAGTTTCTCTGTATAATCTTTCAATCTCATCATTGAATTGAGAATATAATTTAAGTAATCTTTCCTCATTTCAAGATTCAACATAAAATCTAGATCAGACTTCATTGATGGGCTTCGGTAATGAAAGAAAAAAAAAATGTACCCATTTTAGTAACAATTTTCACGGGCATTAGTTGTACAAAGAACGAAGCAGAGTATAACAATCACGTGTGTCTTATCTGGGCCAAATACTCACTTTGACAGTGGCCATTGTACGCAACAGCCAGGTCGTGGCTGTCTTTCCTGCAGGCCCGCTTCTTCAGCCTGCAAAGACTCCGGTAGCTCCGTCCGTCCGTTCCGCAAACCGGACCTCCACCACCCCTTGGCGCCTTGCAATCAGAATTGCAAACGCACCTCGGCCGCCCCCGACGAACGATGCACTTCTTTCCCTCCTCGCAGCGAACCTCCGTGCAAGTTTCTGCGTCAGGATAGAATAGAATTTAGGAGAGAACGAGACGAATCAAACACGTCAGATTTTCACGATGAAAAGTGAAGAACAACAGTTTTTCGATGGTTATTTATCGATATTTATAGCGATTCACAAGGAGAGTATCAGACTTCCGGATCACAGAGTCTACTTATAAACTTCTATCGTAGTTTCATCGACGTCTGATAGTTTCCTTGTAAGCTAATCAGGCTCTAGTCTTACCTCGACAAGGCCGACAGGGAACGCCACCCCCTAAAACCCTCCAGAAGAAGAGGGTACCGCTGTCCAAGTCTTCATCGGAGTAGGCGGTTGCTGCAGCGGTGTTCGAGGCGCAACAGTCCTCCCGGGATATTCCTTGTGCCAGTAATTCGGTGCATCTGCCGTTCCGGATGGAGGACCAACATATACCGCCTGAAAACAAAGATGGTGGTTTCTTTTTTTTTTTTTTTTTTGCAAGTATTCGTGAGTTCACGGGGAAACACTTTTCAACCCCATTCGTTGATGCAACGCGTTATAGAGATCGTCATTAGGGGGAGAAATTTGACAGACGCTGATGTCGAAATGTGGGAACAGTTATAAAATTATCGTATAGGGGAATAACGGCGGTCCAATGTTGAGAGTACCGTATGATAAAGAAGAAGAAAAAACGGAAAATAGAAAAAAGAGTCAACAACTAAAGAAACGAATGTTATATACATTCCGTTAACCGCAACGTTATAATAGCGAACAGTAATTTTAGACGTATACCTGTATATATGAACTATTCAGTAATACCAGTCACGCTAATGACCAACACAATGCTTTTGAGTGGGCCTAGACCTAAATTACACATGTTCGTTTACTACAGTAGAACCTCGTCTGATCCTCCACTGGTACTTCCAAATGCGCCTGCGCAAAGTCTTTCGTTTGTTTAGACAGGCTGGCTAACTCTAGTTGGAATCCAGCGGAACTACGTTAATACGATTGAGTGTTTTTTTTTTTTTGAGGTTATTAAAATTACCAAGGAAACCCAAGTTCTAGAAGCCTCCGAATTTTGATAGCTGAGATAAGTGTATCAGTTATTGACACGTTTATATCCAATTATTAGCTCTTTTATTTTACAAAATTATAAATTGACGGCAAGAATTGTGAATTTCTTGATTGCTAAAACCAACTGCTAGAGGGGTTAGACGCTGCAAATTTATTATTTGGTAATGTCAGAGCTAAGGATCAATCGGATACAACCAAAAAAGGTCAATAATTGAGAGAGAGTCAAGAACTGGTACACTTAACCTTACTATTTGGCTGAAAATGTGTCGGTCAAACATACAAGCAGACGAATTAGAGCCCAGCGGGAATAAGTCGAAGCTACCAATGGAATGCCACGATTTGGCGCATGCGCATTCGGAGTGCAGCTGTCAAAGTCCGTGAAATAGGCGAAGTTCTACTGTAGCTAGTCTACGCGGCAGTTTCCTTCCTTCGTCATTGTCATGTCGTCGCGGTTTTTTACAGGTTGAGCTCACTGTAGCTCTGTTGGAATTTTGCTTTCTCATACCGCAGGATCTCCGCAGGCGAGCGGATTCGACCTCCAGTTCAACGCGATGCGTATAAGCTGTTCGGAATTGGTCAATTTTCCGTTATTGCATTCAGCCGTCAATATGCGAATATTCTAGCGTTGCGGGAGGAATTGTAATAGCGCTAGCGCAATGAGAGGTAACTAAAAGAAGGATCTAGGCTCATTAAAATCGCCTAAGATTGCCGACGGGTATGCGGCGGTGTTGTGCCGTGCGTTGTGCTGATCGGAATGTGGATCCTAGCTAACTCGCGTAGAGCGGCTAGAAAATCGCGCTATATAATTAACCGTCGAGTAACGAGAGGGAGAGAGAGAGAGAGAGAGGAGGAGAGAAGTGAACGATTAGCGCTGCGCTCTGTGGAAAAGTAGCACGAGGCTACGTATCCCCACACAGCATGCGCCATTATGCACTTCAACGTCTCGTTTCTACGCGATATTCTAGCCGAGCCTAGACACCGTGTACCCTGAGTCTGATGGATGCAGATTGCAGATGCAGGATGCAGGAGAGCGGCGAAGGACGTGGAACACGCCATCAGCCTCCGCTCGCTTCCAGGCTCGTTATGCAGAAATGCGAGCTGGGGTGCAGAGCGAAATATCTGGCCGCTATGTGTCGGCAGAAAATTGACGTTTAATCTTGGCAAAAAGGTGGAGAATTTTCATCCTGAATTCCAGTCGCACTCGCATTTATCATCATTCATTAAAATCACTCCCGGAATTATTGAAATCCTGACGTTTTTTTTTACCCCATTTGAAATCCGTATTCGGAATACCTTATACATAGTCCGATATGACTCGGGTTCGTTTGAAATCGGTAAGTCAATAGCGAGAGATTTTTGTGTATAATTAAACCTGGACTTTGCACAAGCGAGTATACAAAGCGTCCGATTTCTTGATTTCGATACGTTTTCACACGATCATTTCTGCGAATGGACTGTTGAAAATCGGGACGACAATTTTTTGCGACACTTCATTTGTCTGGTTATGCTGACGGGCCTTCGCAGCAGCAACAGACTGGCATCGAACAAGATACTTGGGATTCCGGGATTTCTGCGACTGAGGAGAATTTCTCTGCATGTACGGTTTCACGGAAACCTTGCGGAGTACCTACGCTCATTCTGCGGTTTGCGCGTCGGCGGATGAACCATGTGTATGTGCGTATGTGTGTGTGTGTGCGAGTGCAAGGTGGAATGCAATGTGGCACATAGAGGAGTGACGACCGTCTCGAAGAAGGACACGAACTTCGGCGTCAACGTCAACGTCAACGTCAACGTGTCAACGTCACTCCTCGCTGCCTTCGGGCACCGCGACTGCCGCATCGCATCGCATCGCAGACCGATGATCGCGTCGTTTTGCTCATACTAAACAGACTCTGGAGCCCCTGGGTCGTTTCGTTTTTAGCTTCTGTCGGCACCGATTGTATTATATACACACACACACACGCACACAATTTGTCTCCCAGCTCGCGGTTAATAGAGTATACGACTCTGAAATAAAGAGGTACAGAGTAAAAGTAGGTACACTTTCTCGCCAGTGAAAGATCTTCTTTCTTTCTCCCGGTGATTCGTGTTTCCTAACCTATAGCTTTCAATTCGTTACTACTTCACTTGACACTTTCCTCAATCCCAGTGAATATTTGTTTTATTTCAATTATCAAACAGGCGAATTATCCATTGGAAGAAGAATACTCGATTTTGTTACTTTGTGCCGATGACATTTAATACGGAGCTGAGTATCTAAGCCGCCATATTGAATTCTGGTATAAAAATATAGGGGAATTCCGAAATGTTTTAAAGTAAAATTAAAACTTCACCGGCTGATATCGTGTGCCAAAAAGTCTCAGTCAATCTCACTCTCTGCAGAATTTCAGTTCATGGCATTTGATATAATCAACGTTATTATGCGAATGATATAAACTTTGATTGGAACATGAGCCATCACTCATGTAACGATGTGGTTTAAAGAAAGATAATTTCCGAAACCAAATTCTACTGTTTCCAGGAAGTAATTCAGCTTGAATAAAGACGGTTTTAACAAATTAAAACCTGCACCCTTCGTAGAGTTGAAGGTTGAGAAAGAGATGGGCCGGGATGCGATGGGGAGGAAGAGGAAAGACTCGAAGGACCTGAGGGGGTCGATTTAAAACGTAACCTAACCGCAACGAAGGACCAGGCGGCAAGCTCGCCAGTATTTTACAATTAGCTTCGGGTATAACACGTCCTAACGAGTATATAATTAACACAATCGTTCCTTGGCAAAAAGCCGGACAGAATGTTACAGTCTAGCAGGCGCTCGGTGCAGTCTGCTATTCAAAGTGCAACGAGGTGCGTATCCACCCTCCTCCTCCTCCTCCTCCTCCTCCTCCTCCTCCTCCTCCTCCTCCTCGTTCTCCACCTTTTCCTCCGACCAACCGACGAATAAAGTATACGGTGATATACACCGATAATGCAATCTCGACCAGAGAGATATACAACGAGAGATATACCCGGATTCACCGAGATACAGCCTGATACGTGCCGCAGACTCGACGTGCTCTACCGAGTCTCACAGTGTCTATCAACGAAACAGATCTTCATATTTACTGTTATTATTTTTGTCCCGGAATTGTCCCGCAGTTAAATAAACAGCTGATCAACTGTATTCTTGCTTTAGTTTTACCCAAATTTAAACGTTCGACTAACGATGATGGGTGAAAGATGCATCAGTCTGAATAAATTGAAGCCGAAAGTTGATAGATGAAAAAAAATCTGAGGAAAATCTCCAGCAATATGAATAAAACAACATCCCTACCGGATACTTTCCGTGAAAACCGAATCTGACGATGAGAAAAAGTAAAGACGTTGTTTTTTATTCGTGGACACTGTACACCATCAGTGGTGCAGATTACACAAGGCAGTAAAGATCATTAAGAACTTTTCATTTTTCAGACGTTGACTTTTAATTCAGACCAATTCATCTTCAATCCACAAGATTTTCCAAAGGGGATGAAAACAAACAGACAAGTAGAAGAGTTCAGTATTCGAATTTAAAAATCACCAAAAGAAAGTGGAGACGAAAACCGTCTTGCGTGAATTCAGACTATACAGAAATTGCCTGATCAGGATTCAGAAGCCGACCGCAAATTGGTTTGAAAAAAGTTCGTGTGTCGAAAAAACGGAGCGTGGTTAGAAAATTGAATCGCAGATTTTGGACCTCTTGCCCTCGACTTGGCTGGCGGTTTCCTACCCTCGTTAAGGTTTAGGGTAGGTTGGGTCAAGTGGGGTTTGGCCCAGTTCGGCTCCCTCGTTGTGGCGAGGCGCAAGCATCACGCCGTCTGGAGAGTCCCGGTTATTTAGAGGGGTTGAAGGGGCGAAGGGCGGGAGGGGGGGGGGGTGGAGGGAAGGAGCGGACCGCGGCCCACATCCCGTCTCTCGACCTAGTACAACGTCGTCGTCTGGTTCCTCCACCCCCGAACCTGCGCTCGTCTCAGCCCCCGTCGTAACGTATTCACCTATCGGGCATTCCCTGCCAATTCGGCCAGCTTTCGACCCCGTCGTTTTCGATTTGGTTGACTTTTTTTAAGGTGATAATAGAGTCTCTAAGGACTCCGATTAATTTTGTTCTATATTTTTTTTTTTGTTTTTTTTTTAGGCAACATTGGATTCATTGGGTATGAATTGGATTCATTAGGTCCGTATTATAATGATGGTTTTAATATTTGTTCGATTTCTTTTTTTTTTTTTTACATTTTTTGAATTTGAACGCAACACGAATCGATTTGTAACGTTTCTGAGATTTTGACAGAATTCTTAAATGTTATCAGAATTATGTACAGTTAGGTGTCACTGATTCTTTAACTTTTTTTTCTTATTTACCACGTTTCCGAAAAATCTTACTCGAAATCGATACCTTTTTCCTTTTTCATAATTTTAACATGATCGAAGAGTGATTTTTGTAAATCAAACATTGTCAAGGAGCTGAAAGACCGTAAGATAATCAGATTGAGGGATGTGAATTTTTGAATATTTGACGAAAATAAAAAATCGGGAAGCTTATAGGCTCTACTATATAACCCAAGAAATGTTCAACAGAATTAAAATGGCGAGGATAAAGCGTGGTTGCGTTGTCATGGAATGCCCGTTTTGTAATCCCTCGCGACTACACGTTGGACTGCATTTCGTACAGTCTTCGAGCATATATTTAAATGTTTATGGTATCCCCTGATAGCTGCTTTCATATCGAGTGTGAGAATTACCGAGGAGGGAGAAAACCGTGCTGGAGGTCGAGCTACTCTCTGTCTACGTCATAAATACGGGGATGATCGGTGAATCGAGTATGTGAACTTATAGGCCTTTACTTCGGATTTTCAGGACACCTTGAGCCTCAGATCACGCTCGTTATGGCACGGATTTGTTCACCAGATTCACGGCTAGGAATAGCCAACTTCTTCCTCTTCCCAGCATCGACGTTAATCTTGATTTCGTATCTAGTTTCTTTAATATCTTTAAATTCTATAGATTGTCAATATTTTTATTCACGTCGTGTCTCCTCATCAATGAAGTTCAATTTCAACCGTGAAAAGAAAAGGAAAACGAAACGCTTAACAGACTTTGAATACCTACTCCTCACACAATGCAACGTCACGCAGCCTGTCCAAGCGACGCGACGGTGCTTCATCCTTGCTTCTTGACTTTACCACAAATCACTATAACCACGGAGCTTCTCCCTTACATTGGCGTATCGCCAAACACGAATGGTCTCCGGCATATAAGTTGAAACATAACATCACGATATTAACTGCAGATAATTGTCACCCAGTTCAAATAAATTCGTGTATTTAAGGTACCTACAATGAATGTCTTTTGACGTAGGCTGCTCAAATTGTTGTTCGTGGAAACGTTGACGCGTTTCCAAAAACACCGGGACGCGTTGCATCAAAATGTCTCGCAATATATCCATTCTCGCACTTTCCTTTCATCAGTGGAATTGATTGCGAACACCGACAGCAAGTAGCTACACCGAAATGCATCGCGGTTTGGTACCACTTCCAACACGAAATCACACGGTGCAGCGTCCACAGAGCTGGCATCCATATTGCACTTGGTATGAAGTGAAGGAGGTCCGTTGCTGCTTAGGTATGCACCTATACCAATAACAAGTCCCAAGGAAAACGTGAATCGTATGAACTCCTGTACTGCAGTTATGTACACACAGACCCAGTACAGGGTGTCCGATCGTTTCATGATCTTAACTCCGATCGCCATTCCGTCACATTGGATCCTTTATCGCCTTCGTTGGTAGGACGAACTACTTTGCTCGTCAGATTCATCTGCGCGATATCCTGAAGTAATAGTTGAGGTTATTGTCTCGAGATGTAAACGGCTACTGATCTCATGGTGTGGAATCTGGATGTCGGTTCGACGTATAACAACAGAATTCAGTGTATAAACTGTGAGGAAAGAGATTCAGTGTTGGATATTAATTCTGCCGCAGAGTCTCTTCGTCCTTCTAAATGAATGGGTTCGCTATTTCGAAAAGTCTTAAGAGACCGTAGACCCAGTGTAGAGACGTTGATGACTGGGTGTTTCGTGTGTGGAGTACGTTAGCCAGGACTCATTGTATTATTCGAGGGTAATACACGCGTTTCGGTTGTACACGCAGGGATCACGGCATGGCATGCAGGATTGTGACGGCGTTGTTCGTCGAGGAGGCGGAGGCGGCGGCGGCGATGAGGGGAGGGCGCAACAACCGGAAGGAACCTATCTTGATTTCAATTGTCCAACGATTACTATGCTTTCCAGGAAATATGGCATTCTGCAACGAGCTGCGATGCAATGCGTGCCCCACCGGGGTCGGTGCATGGCTGCGTCGTATCCTCGTATAATATAAAACACATTTACAGAGAGACATAGGTACATGCGTGTACATGCACGTATGTACGTGTACCGTGCGTATATATTATGATTTCATAAAATCCGGTGTCGAGTTACGATAAGGTATTATACCTGCCGGTTGGAGGTTGGTACATATTCATATACCTGTGCATGCGTTTACATTATGATCGTATAACGCAATAGACGCGATCTTTGAAACGCGGTGCAGTGCTGGAATTCGCTCAATCGTTCAATTCCGAGATTATGCTCTCGTGAAATTGCTGGTTATTTTGTCAGATCCAGAGAGGATCTGAATCAATCCAGGCGGTAAAATGTTCCGGGAAAATTTTAGGATGTTTATAAATGCTGACGTAACAGGTTGCGCCCAAAGTTGTCTCAAGATTCATCTTAAGACTGAGACAAATTTAATCCTTTTTTTGTGATAACTCTTCAGTTACTAGAATACTTATCTGAAATAACTTTTTTAGTCTTAAAAGTGATCATTCAATGTAATTAGGTGTAGCTATAAGTACAAAATTTTCCGTTTATTTTAGCATTGATCTATGATTATTCTATCGTTGCATCATGAAATCATCACAAAAATCATACGAAAATAGTGTAGATATGCAATAGTGATTATATCCGGAAAGAATTTATGCAACGCACATTAAACATTTTGTTTATAACTAGAAACCGGATTTTCAACTTTTACCCAGAACAATATTGTTCGGTACAATCACAGCAAAAAAAAAAAACATTTTCCCAGTGAAATCTTGGAAAGTGCAATTATTAAAAACATTTGGATTGTTGCCAATTTTTAACCCCAAGCATTTCATGACACCCTGATCTGATCAATTACGTCGACTTTTTTCCAAAAATACGAGACAAAAACGCCGATGTTTATCATGTACTGATACTTTTGAAGGTGCATCGATGCACCAAGCTCGACGAATGACATGAACGGCGATCGCTGTAGTAATGCGAAAGGTGATCCCCGCTGATCGGAAGTGGTAGTGGTGGTGGTGGTAATGCGCACGGTGCGTCTGGTGATATAATCTCTCTCTCTTTCTCTCTCTCTCTCTCTCTCTATATATATATATATATATATATATATATATATCTCCCGCGAAATGCATGCGCGTGTAACACATGTAAAGAGGTGTAATCGAGCTTCGCGTTCGCAAGAGAGCTGTCTGCGGAGTTTCTAGAGTTACTTAATTGCTACCTGTAACCAAGAGCTCTGCGGTTTTTGGTCAACCGGTCAAGGGACCCTTTACTGGCTAACTGACTGACTGACTGACTGACTGAGTAACGAGTTATAATCATGGAAGGTCACAAACACTCCCTTCAAGCGTTAACCCGGATAACTAAGACTGTTTTTGAGCTCAGGAACTGATGGCTAAGCCTGTTTTCTATTTCGCAGTTTCTTTTTTTTTTTATGTCATTTTTCTTTCAACCTTGTTTTATCCCAACTTTCTGAGTAGCAAAAGCTGCGAGAATACGAACTTAATGAGCTGGGAAATCGATCGAAAGGGGTTCAATTCTCTGTTCATATCAATTAAAGTGAGCGATCCAGATGTTCTGGAGGTAATGGCGAACTGCATTCAACTGCAACAAAATGTCTGGTGGAGAGTCTATCGGCTCCGGAGAGGCGCAGTTATATTGCCTAACTGCAGCATCGGGTCGTAAAGTGAAGAAGATCGAAATCACCTCCAACGGCGAGAGTTGGCATGATGCTGGTAACACATATTACGACAGGGCAAGCCGCAGGCATGAGGATACGAGCGGCGTTGAAAACCGGGAGATATGTGAAATTGGCCACCTGTGGCGCTCCTGAAATCAGGATTCGGCTTTTTCGCAGTCTGCAGACGGGAGCATTGTCGACGCTCTTAAAGGGTGGATTTCTCTGAGGGGTTAGAATTTTCAAACGTCAAAGCCACGACGACTTTCTTCTCGCTTCTCGATTATCGTCGTCCGACGCATGCAGGTTTCGCCGAGTAGTACAAGTAGCCAATTGCAACCGGAAGAAGAGAGAAACCCTCTTTTCTGCAGGGGTGGAAGAGATCGAGATGCAGCGCGGGTCTGAGATGCAGGGAGAAGTGGTTTGCCGGTCACTGCACCGCGTCACTGGGCACGAAGAACGCGGATCACGAGAAGAGGAGGAGGTGGAGGAGAAGAAAATTAGAAAAGGAACAGGACGAGAGGGAGGCCAGAAGCACCGAGTCTACAGAGAGTTACGAGTGCGGAGAGAGAGAGAGAGAGAGAGACAGAGAAAGGGAAAGAGCGAGAGGGAGAGAAAGAGAAAGAGATGCAGCAAAAGGAGAGAAAAAATCGAGAGCAGCCAAACGTGCAGACGTAGCCCTTGGGCCCGGAGGATCGGAGAAGAGGGAGGAGCCATTGCATCGAGTCCCTTCTCCTTCGGGCCCTCTGCAATAAGTACGTACATACACCGTGACAGTCTGAGGAAACTGAACACCCAAGTGCGCATGCGTCCGAGTCTTTCGTCTGCTTAGACAGGCTGGCCAACTCCGTCTGATTTGGCTTCGCAGGGAATTGTCGATACGAGGGAGCATTTCGAGGTTAGGTTGATTCGAATCTAGAGCCAACACATCTTCGCTGTCCCAATTTATCAAGAAAACATGACCTCGAGACGTCACGGAACATGCATAACTCGTGTTTGATCGCAGATGGGTTGGCTAGCTTGATAACAAGCGGACGAAACACTCAGTCACGTGATTTCGCGCATGCGCGTTTGATTATTCGGGTTGTATGCACGTTGAAAATTGAGTCTTGAAGATAAAGTTTGATGTCAGTTAGACGGGGAAAATCCGAATCGAGAAATCAATTTTCCGCATGAATTTACAAGACAGCCACCTTTTGGAAAAATTGGTAATACAAAACGTGGAAACAGTCTTGTCTGACATTCCAAAGCTGATTTAAATTTTATGAGAAAATTCCTGGTATTTTATTATGTTCTGTACTTTCTTTATACTTGCATCGCAGTGTCGAGTTACGTGTACTTCCGGTTGACTGTTCTCGGAGGATTTGCACCCGTCTTCGGGAATCACGATGACGTACTTCGCCAGTTCTTGTGCTGTTAATATGTATGTATTATATAATGCACATGGTCGGGTCGACGGGTTGATGTGTGAAGAATGTTAATGCGTAGCTCCGGAAATAGCCGAGGTGCTGATATATGGGGATGGGTGGTAATCGTGGAAGACAAGAAATTATGATACGATTATTAGGACATGCACTCTAACGACATGTTGTTTTTCTATGTTTAATGGTATCAGCATCAACAATTTGCAGACGAATCATAATTGCGAGTAGACGTGTGTTTTTTTTTTACTGATAATATTGTACTTCTACTCTTGAAAATTATTTTATCATTTCAATGAATAATAAAAGAGAACTAACCAGAAGAATGAAACAGAATCAATAACCGGATAACCGTAAAACTTAATCAGTTGTGAATTTTTTTATCCTAATTAGTTAATTTCACTCAGTTGAAAAAAAAAAAAAAAAAAAAAAAAAAAAAAAAAAAAAAAAAAAAAAAAAAAAACTTGTTGTACATATGGCTGTAAACGAAATGAAATTATACTTATACAAAATTGAAAGAAAAAAACTTTTAAATTACGCAAAAAAATTTTAACTACACGATAATCATAATTACAGCCGTACGCAATTAACCCAAGACGTTCCCTTCCGTTCGCAGACAAAATCCTCAATTTTTTTTCTCCCATTTTTTAGTTGGTATAAATGTCAGCGGTCCATGACGAAGTAATGCCAAGTACCCAGTATCTAACGGTGCAGGTTTCATTAAATTCGTTCATAAATAAGAAGAAACAAACGGGCGAAATTCAATATTATCACTGTAAGCAAGAAAACAACGAGGCGAAGGTACGAAAAAACTATACACAATAAATTTTTTAAAGACTCGGAAAGAGGTTGAATGGAAAAATTTTTGCAACATGCGTAAATTAGAGTAGTTTTTCATGCCTGCATCGGTTTCTTGATAATATATTACACGCGCAAAATATGTGTATGTATATGTATAGGCAGGCTGCGGTTTTTAACGACGTGTCGATATAATACCCACTTACCGATGTGTGACTTGTACCCGTATAATAACGCGCGTTATACATGCGTACATGAATATTTAACGAGGTTATAGTCTGGAAGACGTCCGGAATTGAATATGAAGTTATTCGATAATTATATACCCGGTGGAATATACGTAATATATATCTGAATATACAACATGTGTGTATATAATATATGTATGTATATGGGCGTTATAAAATACGTTATAGTCTCGTTTAATGCCTGCGATAATATTACGTCGTCATAAAAATAATAACTTCCAACGATCATATATTTACACACACGCTATATACCGAAGCGTCTTCCGAAAGGTTTGTAAATGAGAAAAAAACTTGTTTCCCCGTGAAGATGAAAGAATTCTTTTTTCTTTTTTTTTTTTTTTTTTCTTTTTTTTCTCCTACTACATATGCAGGAAATTTCCTCAAAGAAATTACTGCGAAGAACTTTTCAAATCTTTCAGAAACTATACATATAGCAAAGTGAAACGAAGAGAATTAAATTAAAATATTGTGAAAGAAAATGACAGAAATCAGAGATTTTTTTTTTTTTTTGCGAATGAACAGATCGCTTCATCGAAATTTATCGGGTATCGTTACTCTAAGATTATTTGAGCGTTAGTTCGTTGTTGCTGATAATTGGGATATCTGATTCGTAATAAACAAAAGTATCATCAATCCATACGTTTGTTTATAAAACCGATAACCTCTCTGAACCTTCTCGCGATTTCTACAAATGCGAACTGTTTTTCGTTGCACTGGGTATAAAAAGCTCACGGCAATTCGCTTGCACATCGATTACGGAATGATGAAAATGTTGATTGTAAAACCGTGGCGTATAGAATAAAGCAATAACGATCGATCACGTCGGCGATAAGCGGAGGCGCAGGTATCAGGCACACACCGGTACTTGGCCGATTCCTTATCGCTTGTTGGCATGAAGGAAGAAGGAATTAAGGAGCTGAAAATTCTGACTTGTGCCTCGAACTGCACCGGAATCGAGCGCGAGCGCAACTTCGGCATTATCCTTCCGCATGTATGCATGCATCCATGTTTCTATGCATGCATGCATGTATGTATGCACCGAGTAACGCGCACCTGGCTCATTGCTCGTTGCAGCAGCAGCAGCAGCAGCAATTTATTCAATGCTAATGCAAACTGCAGCGCGTTCAATGCGAACGAGTAAACGTACCTACGTGCGTTCCTTCCTTCCTTCCTTCCTTATTTCCTTATTTCCTTACTTACTTCCTTTGCACTTTCGCTCTTTCTATTCGTCCACGATGCGTGCATGCATGTGGGGATTAAACGCACACTTTCAGGCTGCACCGATGCAATTGAAAACATAAAAACTGTTGGTTACCCTCGAAAATCAAAGATATTGCTGAAATAAAGGTATCCGTATAACGATTAGATTTTTTGAAAATATATTTTAGCGTTAAGTTTACGTAATCAGTGGTGAACGGAAAGAGATCATTACAAAAATTCTTATTTAATTATAGAAGGTGCTCAGATATATACTCTTGCAAACCCATATTTGTGGAAAATTGAAAATTCGTTCATACGTTCGAAAGGAATTTTTGAAAATTGATATTAGCATGATTTTTCAATTCATTGTCATTAAGTACTGATTTTTTTTCCTTCTCAAACGTCTTTTTATTTCTTTCATCTTTTTTCTTGCGGAGCTCGGCAATTTTGCAATTAGCAATTTTGGCATTCTAAGCAATACTGATACCGAGCTTCACAAAAAAGAAGATGGAAGAAATACAAAAACGTTTGAGAAGAAAAAAAATTCAGAATTTATTGAAAATTAATTGAAAAATGGTGAAAATATTAATTTTCAAAAATTTCTCTCGAATGTATGAACGATCTATCAATGTTCCGCAAATATGGATATGAAAGAGTATATGGCTGGGCACCTTATATAATTAAATCAAAATTTTTTGAATGGTCTGTTTCCGTTTATCAGTGATTACATAAATTTAACGCTAAAAATGGCGTTTTTGAGCGTCCCGCCTGCCCTCAATATATTGTCAAAAAATCGAATCGTTGCATGCAGACCTTTATTTTAGCGATAACTTTGATTTATGTAATAATCCATGCCGATTTCACCTTTTTGATTAGACGATGTTCTTACGGACCGCGTAATTAATTTCATCCCCTCCTCTCCTCCTCCCAAAAAAAAATCAGTGTAATTTTTAAAATTCAACTCACAGACAAAATTTTACGCCAATAAATTTCACCGGATTTAATTGCGAATGCAAAGTTTGGTCAGAAACGTGATCAGACGAACAAAGTCTCGCTGAAGCTCAAAGTACACGTCATACTGGAAAAATGTTGTAACACTGAATTTAATTTTTCACGTTAAAACGTAACAAGAATCACATTTTTGTACAATTTTTTCATTGCAGGAAAATCTGTCTTCTTGACGATTTTCCGATTCCAATGAACCGTAGGTTATTTTATTCGCAAATGAATGTTTTACAAATCGTCTGATAATAATGAGGAATGCCTTGTTTAATCGTAAATTTATCGTTTATAAATTTTTTCACGATTTCACGCATCGAATTTTTATTTACTATTTTGTCTCGTGATAATATCTGTATCACATAGTAAAAAGATTCTTAGGAAATGAATTTCTGAATCGCATGATAATTCAACGACGCATAAGGTAAGATGAAAAAAAAAAAAAAAAAAAAACAATCGGGTAGAAAATCCTCACTCGACAAACAAATTTGGTCGATTCCTCGAAATTCTGACAAACAAAAAATCGACGAACGGTAATTCGAAAATTTTTCCTCCCTTTCCTGCATTGCCCGAATAATTATAACGGTGTTAAATTTTCTCAAATCAGAACTTAAAAAGTGCTTAATACAATGTAGATTCCGGAAATGTCGACGAATAAATCTTTACGATCGAAACTTTAGGTTCTTGCTTATTGTTAGTGTTGTGAGTTTGTGACGTAACAAATATGGATATTCAAAACAGTAAAATATATCCCCAAACTTCGGCAACATCTCGTGATTTTGGATAGCTCAAAAAGTTTTGTTCACTTTTCAAACCCCTTCAATATTACAGTCTGCGACAAGTAGATACATTTTATCATAAATTCACGAAGTTCGGCGTTGAATTCACCGCTTATTCACTGGTTCCGTCAGTACGAAAATGGCGAAAATATGTCTTGGAGTAATTACAGGAAGTTAACGATAAAATATTCGATGCATCGATTAATCGAGTGCAAAAAAATAACCAAATGCGACTCGATTGAATCAGTAAAAATTGATTATTTCTTATTTTTTTGTTTGAAAAATAATCGATTCCATCTAAAATCGATCATCCTCGATTATCAGCAAGGACGAAACTCGGGTGGATTATTATAACGTCTTACCTGTTGCGGATTGTGCGTGCAATACGGCGGCGAGGAGAGACAGCAAAAGGGTGAAGTTGAAGCGGGGTTTTGCGCGACCCCGTCGCAAAGCCGTCATCGCAGGCGCCCAGCGCCAGGAACCCGACGGAAGAGTCGCCCCCGAATCGGCGGTGAAATGCAGCCTCCGGAAGTCGCAGGATCTGACCCGGATGCTGGGTGGCAATGCGCGTCGTTCTTTATTATCACATCTCATCTGCCCTTCGAATGATGAATTCCTTTTAGCAATATCGTTTTTCTTGTAACCGTGATTATATTATTGTTACTGTAACTATTATTGACGCGATTTTTCTCGCGCGTTGTTCGAATCTCCCCTGCTGCGTATCAATGAATAGCTTCTTATCCAATGGGGAATAAAATAAAATTAATATGAAAGAAAGTGATTTAAACGAGAGTGAAAAATTTGAGACAATTATAACTGGCAATATTTACTCTCTTTTTCTCTCTCTCTCTCTCTCTCTCTCTCTCTCTGTTTCTGTTTTATGACAAGTTACTTAACACTTGTTATTTTTACACTTCCGGAGAACGAATTCGTCTACTGTTCGCCGTAGAAGTTTGCTTTTTCTCCTTCATTAACTTCGTTTCCGTTGATCTTCCTTCGGACCGTCTTGTCATAACATCGCTTCAGAGCTTCACACTTTTATTCCCGTGTTCTTCGGCTGATTTAGCGGGTAAAAATTAGTGGACTCCGGCGATGCTGCAGCTGCAGTGCAAAGTTTGATACAAATACTCGGTTAACCATCGGTGCGGTATGTAATAAGGCGGTATTCGCGGCACGCCGAACATTTCTCGAGGCGCTTTTTCCTTTCCTTTTCCTTTAATGCCTCTTCCTCTTTTTCCCTCCCTCCTCTCTTCCTTTCTCTGGTCCACCTCGCGTTCTTCCTCACGTTATTTTCTCTTCTGTTATTTTTATCTCCACCATGTATACCCGGTTTCTTGCTTCTTTTACGATTCACGTATTTTTATACGCCTTATTTCACTGTACCTCTCTTTTTTCTTATATTCTCTCCCTCTTTCTCTTTCTCTTCTTCTTTTTCTTATTCCACTCGTTTTTTTCCTCTCTCATCAAACGCGCATACTCTTAGGTATACATATATATACACATATGTATATATATTATAAATATATATATATATGTATGTATATTATACTATATTGGATAATTTTTTAAAACCGCAGGGAATTTCCACGGATGTTAGACACTCGCGTTAATCAACACTCTCGGATTTATTATAATTGTGTCGCAACGTCTGAATTAATTAACGACGCGTTTTCTTCATTCTTGTATACCGGTCAAGCGGCTAATTCTTCGGCGTAAAATTCGATTTGTGTAACGTAACGAAATACCTATGATTTTACGTGGTTTCAAATTTTCCCGCCAAATCTAGAATCCCGGTAGCACAGAGTTTGATGTATTAAACTTGACTCAAGCTCGGTACGTCAACTTTTTTCGCGAACCAATTTAACTCCTTTCGTTGAATTATCAAAGATTTTTACGCACCTCGTTTTCCAATTCACTTGTCACGGTGCATGAAAGTCGATTAATCTCACAGTGTATAACGATTCGCGTTGCAAGATTCGTTTTGCTGCATTTGTTGCCGTAGGTAGTGATAAAATTTTAATCTTCGCAAGTCGTTTTATTATTACTTTTATTTTATTTCATTTATCTTCTCTTTTTCTTTCTTCTTCTTCTTCTTCTTCGTCTTTACCGCGAACCAACGAAGATAACCTTTTATAAGCGTATACGCAATATTTACGGGCGTTAATGAGAGTTAATGTCACTGCAGTGTGTAAGCATATATGTATAATAAAATAGTCGCACTAAATACGATGATTAAGATTTCTCGTTCCAGCACCTTCTTTTTTCATTTAATTCACGTATTTTTTATTTATTTATTTTTCTTCTCTTTCTTCCCCTTTATTTCTTATTTTATTTATTTTATTTTATTCGAGGCATGTATTTTTCCTTCAGCTTACTCGGAAACACAATCGTCATATATTGTCGTATAAAATTTTTTGGCAAGCGCACGCAGCACAGTCTAGTTTGAAATACGAACGGAAGATTGAATAAATCCAAGAGAAAAACAAACACCCCCTCCTCTTCGAGTCTCGACGCGTGCAACGTTGCTTTTTTTGTAAAATCCTTTTCGTACAATCATAAATAAAGTACGATCGTTCTTCGGTTGAAATAAATAAATAAATGAAAAGTGTTCAAACAAATCGTCAACGATTTTCTCTCTCTCTCTCTCTTCCTTGTTTCTTTACTTCCTTTTTCCTCTCTGCAGTTGTATCTTACAATTCTCCTTCTTGTTTTCTTTTGCGATCAAAAAATAGGCGAACAAGAAGAACAGAAAAAAATGTCCAAAAATAAAAAAAAACCAACAATAAGAAAAAATCGTTTCAAACAAATTCGGATCGCTTGTCCTTCTTCCTTTCCCTCCTCCTCCTCCACCTCCTCTTCCTTCTTTAATTTCTCGGCGTTATCTCGCCGAAGATACGAGCGTCGATTACGAGAGCCGCTGCAGTCAGAGAAGTCCGCAAGTAGAGCTGCTTTTCAGTCTGCACCGCGATACGTCGGAGTCCACCGTGTTCTCCGAGTCTTAGGCGAACCCCGCGTGTCGTTTCGATGCGCGGGAGTGAACCCCCGCCTTCAGTTTGGAAGGGGGCACGGAGAGGGAAGATGATATTCGTGGTGGGGGGTGTCCGCGCCTCTCTCTTTCTCTTTCTCTCTCTTTCTCTCTCTCTCTCGTTTTCTTCCCTCTCTCTCTCTCTCAGTCAGAGTTTCAACCCAATCCCGACGGTGCAAAGAGAAGATCTCCTCTCAGTGAGTGCGGGAACGACGAACAACCCTTTGGTGTAGATATATATCGCCTCTTCCGATAGGTGTTTGATATAAAAGTAACAAAAAGTTAGAAAAAAAAAATAAAAAAAAAAAAAATAACAACAAAAAAGATCAGATTTTCGAGAATAAAAACCGAATTTTCGTACCACTTGCGGTATAAGAAAAAAAAGTTTCCCCTCGATTCAACGACGAATCGACGACGAATAATGAAGAAAAAAAATTAAAAAATTGTTTTTTTTTTTTCTATCTTTCTTTTCCTACAACTTATCGGTCTCTCCGATTGTTTTTTTTTTTTTTTTTATGTATATATATGTATATATTTTTTTTTTTCTCGTTCGGAGGGTCGCCGAGGGAGGCCCTAACCTCGGGGGCGATTCGGGGGAGCGAAAATCGCGAGGCGCAGGCCGCGGATCGAGCTCTCCCGATTAGAGGCGTGAAAATCGGCTGTGTATAAGCAATTTATTAGTAAGCCAGCGCGCACGAGGCCGCCCGATAGACTGAGCTGGCGAACAG
Organism: Diprion similis; assembly: GCF_021155765.1. Taxonomy (NCBI): domain Eukaryota; kingdom Metazoa; phylum Arthropoda; class Insecta; order Hymenoptera; family Diprionidae; genus Diprion; species Diprion similis. The sequence goes on along the minus strand of NC_060106.1, from coordinate 20,031,363 downwards.
GCAGTCTGGCTCACTGGCCAAGCCGGAGAGCCAGAGAGCCGAGAGCCAGAGGCAGAATTGTTGGTTGTGTAGTAGAGGAAGGAAGGCAGGCGGCAGGCAGCAGGCGGCAGGCGGCAGGCGGAGCCGCGGTGGGCACACTTGTTTCGAGCAAAGCGGCGCGCCGGTTCCCTGATCCCTCCCGGGTTCCCGGTTCCATCTTCCCGGTTCCCCGCCGTCCCCTTTTCGCCGATAGACCGGGGCTACGTTTCGCCCTTCCACCCCCTCCTCGAAAATTGAAAAACACCCTCGGGAACCGCGGACGACACCGGATCCTCTTATCACACTTTCGAAGCCCCTCTTAATCCGTTTAATCCTCTTGCAAGTCTTTCGTTCCTGCATCATAAGCTGATATATATATATATATATATATATACGCATGTAAGTTCTACAGCCTCGTAAATCCTGAAGCAATTGTGAATCGATGATTAACTGAAGATCGAGTTCACTTTTGATTTCACCAAGTATTAACCACCGACGCACAATGTAAAATCGGGTGTCGATGAATATGAATGACACGTCATTCGGTTTTGGAAATTTTATACGTGTAACTATATTACGTCGGTGTGCTTCGTGTGTGGTAACTGATTTCGTTTTATTGATGATTAATTATCGTGGTTTTTCGTTTTTAATGCTTTTGTTTTAATCGACGATTGCTTTCGTATCTACTAACGTGTGAAATGAGATTCGTTGGCGAAGTTCGTTGACTCGGGTTTTAAGGTCGAAGTATAATCGGAGGTTGAAAGATCACCGAGATACAGACTTCGGTTGTTACGATGTTTGTTTTTCACTCTGTGAGTTGATGCGATTTCAGATTTCCTTCGTTTACGGTAGCATTTTCATATACGATTATTGTTCACTGTGAGCTGATAGCGATTATTGCAGAGAAAGAAAGAAAAAGAAATTTAAAAAGTGAAGAGCAGGGAAGATTCGATTCGAATCGGTCCTTATTTGCTGTTCTTACAATCGTTACTCGAGAATCTACTTTCATACAGTTTCATTGAAAGACGATTACACTTAAAATCCCTGAATTAAATCCCTTCGAAATTAGCACCATTTCATTCTGGTTAATCGGCCTTAACTTTACCAGAGACGAAATTCAAAATCAAAAAATTCTCTACAATCAATTGCGTCAACTTTTTTCGCTCATGGAAACATGGAATGAAATTCGACGCTGAGAAAAAAAACTTGGAACAAGTTATGCAAAAAATTTGTTAAAATTATCCAAAAAATTACACGTGACAGGAAATTTGTTTAGTAAAAAAGATAATCGATTGGCAAAAAAAAAAAAAAAAAGGGGGGGGGTCGAAGGGGGAAAAAGTGAATAAAAATACTCCACAGGAGTACAATTTTACCTTGGTTTCTTTACTTTATTATTGTTTCGTATATTTTGTAGCAAAAATTCTCACGTCGTCGTCGTCGTCGTCGTCGTCGTCGAGATAAACGCGCTTCTATTTGGTAAAATACGCGGAGAAATTAGCCTTCGGAAAAACGAGGAGGTCGAATCTAACGCGGATGAGGAGCGCGCGCGAAAAGGGCTGGAAGTGCGAAATTCGCGATACCGAATTGTCTGGATAGTAGAATCGGCAATACCGCGGATGCACCAGAGACTCACCTCTTTTATACCTACGGCGACGGCGTCAAAGCTTTGCCCAACTCTGGCTAGAACACGCCTCCCGTCGGCGCGTGACAATCGCGCTGCAGACCGCACTCGCTGCCTACGTCCTTCCTCGCCACCCATACGTTCAGGGATGCTACCCCCGTGGTCCACCCCCGGTGCCCCGTTATACCCCGTCCTTCCGTCCCCTCCACGCGGGCGAGACGCCATCAGCCTCGTCGACGTCGACGTCGACGCCGATCGCCGCCGAGGCCGAGGCCTTTTCCTCCCCTGAGCTCGACACGCGTTCTCCAGAAGGTGCGACGTCCTTCGACGAGGTCGCAAGTCCAGGGGAGCAGGACTCGCTTGGAGAATTACCCAAACGTGAACGATTTTTGACTGAATCGATTATTTTTTTCACGATTAATCTGGTATGATTTATTGTTTTTTATCACAATTGATTTTTGTTGTTCTTCACTCACAATAACGAGGCAATACAATATCGATTTATGCGATTAGAGTATCAATTATTATTATTGTCTTACTTAGTGAGTACCTGTTTGAATATTTTTTTTTTTCAAACTGTAAATTATCGAAAAACTTTTATGCTATTTAGACTAGATGTACTGAAATTTATGAAATTTTTCTTTCAATGCATTGTATAATAATAATAAAAAAGTCTCAAGTGTTTGAGAAAAGCTTGGGTTATCCGAATTTCTTCAGATTCATTTATGGTACATAACAGCTATTCATTCATTCATTCATTCGTGTTCATTATAATTGAAGCAAATTACATTACTGAAGATGTTTTAGACGGTTTATTCTTTTTTTTAACGTCTGATTTAGGTGCAAACCCATCTATTCTCAATTGATTTGAATTTTTTTTTTTATATAAAACAAATCTCCTCTCAATTTGTATGTAAATATTTTGAAAGACAAATGAACGCAAAGTATTATAATTATGATTAATCTTAACGCCAAAATCGCATTATTAATCTGCAATTTCAACGGATCAGGAATCATTTTGTTCGTTAATAATAATAAGACCCTAATAAAAAGACCTTTAAAATTCCGAATGAAATGTTCTAAAAATCATTCGACATTTCTCAAATTCATACGAAAGATATTTTTGCAGTCTGGTTTATATTTTATAGAACCGTGAGAGTTCTGAGATTTTAAAACTCAAGGTGCGTTTTTCTTCATTTTTCAGCTTCAGATTTTTGACATTTGGGAGAAGATCGATGAAAATCAAATCTTTAAGAAGGTTGATTCGCCCAAATTTCGCGCTTTTTATCAATTTTATAAAAACAAAATATAACCTTCCGAATAAAATTATCCGGCACAGTAGATCAAAATTGAACGAATCTACAAGATATTTAATAATTTCAAATCAATTTATAACAAAGATCGTTGTCTAGGCTTTTATTTTATAATTCCTAAATCTTCGATATTTTCAATTTCCAACGAGTTCTTCGTAGCTTAAAAATATAATGTTTTATCAAATACTCAATGTACAACTATCTCGTAAGAAAAATGAATAAAAAGCTTGAAATTTGACCGAACGAACCACGTCGAAGATCAGATTTTCACCTGTGTTCTCCCCACCTTTCCTCTGCCAGTGTAAAAATAAAAAAGCTAAGCACCGAGAAGCAAAGAAGAATAAAAAGAAAAGAAAAAAGGATAAAAAAAAAAAAAAAAACAACCCAGAGAAACACAAATTTCCCCTAAGCAACACGAACACTTGTTACTTGTCTCCTGGGGCAAGGAAGACTGCAGAGGGAAAGGAGAGGCGCGCTGCATTGTATCTGTTGTTGACACGCGAGCCTAAACGGCTCCTGCGAGGGGACCTTGCCCTACTAATGCCGAAAAGAGCGGGGAAAAAAATGACTAAAAGCGGTGTAAAAAAAAGAGGAAGATAGAGTCGGGAGGAGCGATGGGAAGAGGAAAGGTGGAGAGAGAAAGAGAGAAGGAGAGTGAGAGAGAGAGAGAGTAGGGATCGCGGTCGTTCCTTTCTTTTCCCCTCGCTTTTGCCTCTTTTCACCCCAGCCTACGATACTGCAGCCGCCTCTCGTAGCTCCTCCTTGCATCGCTTAGTATACTCGTAAGTAGTAGTAAACGTGGTTGGTTTGCCACGAGGGACGGAAAGACGCCAACCCTTATTTTTTCGAGAAGGCTGTAACACCCCAAATACTTGTTTTTTTTTGTTTTTTTTTTGATTTTTCGGGGGAAATCTTACGAGAAACGGCCATGCCGCACATTTTCCTGTGATCTGATCTGCCCAGTCTGTGTATAATATATACGATCTAAAATTTTGGAAGTTGATTGGGTATATTTTATAATCAAGAATATTTTTCACTACGTATTTGAGGAGGCTGATCAATGGAAATTCAATACTTTTACCATCACTTTATTATACTTACAAATTTATATGGACGTTCTTAGGCCACAATGATTTTTTCACATTTGGGTGACATCAAAATTGGCAAATTTGAAAAAAGAGGTTTATAGAGATGTCAACTTTTTATTTGAAGTCAGTTTTTAGTAGTGTTTAAAACGTTGAATATTCGCTTGATTCTACTTTGCTGTTATTCATTTCGTTCGAAAGACTTTATATTCTTCGTAATCTTGCACTGAGAGACTTTATCTTTATCACCTCGGTATCGTTCGATGTTTAATTTCGCAAGATTGTATTTGATATTTAATTTTAATCAACGAACAGCAAGATGGAATTGAGTATCGGAGGATAAAATTTATTAAATTAATCCAATAGATTTTTGTACCATTTAACGAAGCGAATTTAAATGAAAAATTCGTCAATTTTCTCGTCATTTTTGGATTAGTTTCGTACATTTTAAAGGAAAATTACAGATTAACTTGGGTATACATTAATTCGATAAATACGCAATGAGTTTCATTATTTTAGTGTTTCAGTTTTACATTAATTTTCAACTCATCGTTTTCTACGCTTATCGCAAAAGTAATTCGTAACAGTAAAATAAAAATTCTATTTCACCCCTAACCCAAGATCATGTAATTAATAATTTGACGACATATGAACTATTTATTTTCATACACACACATACTGCGTAGTTTGTAAGTAAGTTGTGCTTGTTGAAAGCCTTCTCCAAATTCTACTCGTTTAGCACAAACACTTTTCCAGATTTTCCAAGCAACGAACGTCCGCGTAATCAGAAATAACTCAGCCGGTCGAGAAACGTATCTTCGAACACCATCGGATGTCCCGAGATTCCCAAACCTCGGTATGTGGTTCGAGTCTCTCGGCGTCGAAGATGGATGCGCCCCCTTAACGTGATCGGAAAGTCGGTCATCGCTCCACGTCACCGATCTGCAGCGTCAATAGCGCTCGTTCTGGTCTCGGGGACCGAATTATTCTATCGATTAACCGCCCCGGTGACACCGATAACCTCTACCTGCGGTTCACCCTTGCGGCTGAATGCTCATCGTCAGCGACGTCGACTCGACGAATCGCGGACTTGCGGTGCGCGCCTAATTTGGAAATAGATTGCGAAAAAGGGGAAATTTTTCGCCGAGGGAGTGTCGGATGATCACCGTAATTCTCAAGTCGCGGATGAATCGGTGAGACGCTCTTGAGTTTCGAGGAAATTCGATAGCACAATTACAGCATCAGCGCGTTGTTGATTTATCACAATTCGCCTCAGCTACGACGGGGGCTGGAATATAATGACCATTCGCGTCGATGCAGGTAATTAATCGATCACCGGCAGCAGCAGCAGCAGCAGCAGCAACTCGGCTACGGCAGGAAACTTTCACCGATCGGTGATATAGGCGTGATCGTATACCGTAATTTTACCCTCCGGTTGCAGCGGCATTCGTGCAGTTCTGCAGCATGTAACGCACGTGTTGTGACGGCACTTAAAAACGAATTATCCGCTGGGTGGAGCCGGCGGATGAAGAATGAAAACAGAACCAAAAATCGACGATAAATTTCGGCGGGTATAACAAGAATACTCAACGCCCACCATCTTCTTCTTCTTCTTCTTCTTTTGCTTCTACCGGCACAGACTTCTCATCCCGTAATAAATTTCTCACTCGCTGAGTTCCTCGGCATGAGTTCATCGCGCGAGATTTGCAACGCTGCAGAATCAAGCCGTCTGGATTCGAGCTAAAAGGAAAGGGTGAGATTTAGCAGACTGACGATGAGTTACCGACTGCGCATGCGATGAATAATTGAACTCTATTGGTCGGCGAGGATCGGCGCGAGGCAGGGGAGCCAACTTGACAGAAACGAGGAATTAGGTGTCAAACTCTCCCGCGTCAAGTGGCCGATTGATATTATGAGTTACGATGAAACGTAGCAGGCATGAGCCGTCGTTGGGTTAACGATGAGAGTTTGTTTAGCCTTCCGAATTCACCGCGTCATCGACTATTCCGATCTACTTAGACGAAGAAAAGTCGCGTCACTTACATAACCTAGACAAGCTGGTTAGTTTGACAGCTAAAGTTTAAGGTGGCCAGCCTGGATGAAAATGCAACGAAGTCAATCATTCGGTTGCTAAGATTCACTTCATTTCTTCCAGCTTGGTTTAATATTGTAGATTTATCCCAGCATTCCGATTTTTCAAATTTCGAATCCATTTCTGGCAATTCATCAAAATGACTTCTGACTCTGATGTCATAATACCTAGAATGAAAGAAGGAGGAAATCTAAATTCCGTTTAATTGACGTCGCGACGCTCGTCGGCGGAAATTCAAATCGTTCCTAGGAAGGTTGCGCATGTAAGTCGAGCGCCTCCAGTAGTTGCTGTACTTCCTGGTGCCCGTCGAATAAAACGACTCGTTATTTCGGCATTTTTGCGAGGTAACGTTTCTTGGAATCAGAGATACCTATCCCGTCTATACTAACGGAGAACCAGAACTCACGAGCCGGGTGAGTGGCCAGACCTCGACGAGCAACTAGTGAGTTTAGTCTGTAGATGGTCAGGCTGATCGAACGGGTTGCCTCGAGCTGCCGCCAGTCAATGGACATGATTCACTGTGCTGAAGTCGGCGTAACTTGAGCCAGTCCTTGCTAGACTTGTCGCAAAAACTCTTTCCGAGCTCCCCGTAAACGCTGAATCCCACCTACTGTCGCCTTCGATCGCCGATCCTCGAGACGTCTTCGACGTCAGAGCAAAAATGATGGCATGCACGACTGGAATAAAAGGCTCGATTTGAACGCGACACGAGTTCTCTTGTGTATTTGTACACTACAGGCTATTTTTCAGGACTTTAGTAGACGCTGAATCATCATCCAAATTTGGGCTTGGAGAACACTTGCCAAAATGCAATCGTCCTGTCAAGTGCAGATAGAATCTTCTGTACTTACGATCTTCTGAAAACGATTCATACATCGATATTCGTACGTTTATCGTTCAGTTTCATTTTATGAGAAGATTGTTAAATCGAAGGAAGAGAGGAACGGAACTCATCGAACAAATTTCCGTACGATTCGTTGATTTTTACCTCCACCTTATACAGCTCGCGCCAATTTCATTAGCATTGTCAAAATAATATTGGATAATTTAGTTACGGTGCAGGGAACTGCATATTTATAACAACGTATGATCGAATAATTTAGCACATAATACATTGCACAACCGGCTTAACATACGGAAGAGTTCGAGGCCGTATGAGCGATGATTCGCAGCGATGCCGATTGAATAATAACCGGCGTAAGATGTAACAAGATAAAAGGTTGTTGTATATGTAAATTTCTCGGAAGAATTCCTCTCCGTGTTTGCAATTATTATTGCGCAATGTTGACGTCATTCAGCGACTATCGTTGCCTGTTGTATGCATACCTCACTCTCGTCTGCATTTGTATGAACCTACTACGATGCTCGAAGAAGCTCGTGCCACTTCCACGAGTGTAATGGCTACGCACTCATTAAGCGTCGTTATGTTACGTGTTTCTCGACGGAGATAAGACAAGAAATAGGTCTAGAAAATGAAAATAAGAACGTGAAAGATAATTTGGGTCAGGAACACAAGGATGATCGAGTTACTCACTGCAGTCCTCCGAGCAATCTTTCAGGAGGGAATAACATTTTGAGTATGATAAATGATATGACACTCGGATTAGTGACGCGATATAAAGTCGGTTCTTGGTTCAACTACCCATTGTGTGTAAATGCGCAAACTATCAACTATCCCGTTTCTCGGTCTGATGTATGTATATTTCTTTTTTTTTTTTTCGGTAGACGGTAAATTTTGGAATCTGGGTTACGCCATCGCGTTTCTAAGCTTGCGTTTTCACACAACTCCTCTGAATCAACGTCTACATTTTTCGTTCAATTCGCATCGCTCGGCAATTGCATAATTCGATTATACAATTGCTCTTTGAGTAACGATTTTAACGGATTAATAATCGCTAGCAATTTCGTCTCCGCACTGTTCACCTCTCAGCACCGTTAGACAAAGTTCATAAATTTGTTAGGCGCATTACCGCATATTCAATTATACCGTTACGTGATGTACCGGTCCAATGAGCGGCTTGCGATTCGGGATATTCCTCTTCTTCTTCTCATTCTCAATCTCCGCCTCTGTCTCATTATTACGTAACGTCTTACGGCTAGACGAGGCAAATTATACCTCTCCTTAAATAAAAGCGTATCCATATAATCTTATAATCACATACATAGGTGGTAGACGTGTGTGTGTGTGTGTGTGTGTGTGTGTGTGTCCAGGATGTTCTCGGCGTTGCCCCCGGGACAGGCGCATATAGGATGGCTATAAGTGGTAGTGGCGATGGTGACCTTGAACTTGACCCATATAGGGAGGCTGTTCTCTCGGTTCTGTGGGCGGATGTAGGTACACGTATACGAATACAAAAACACACACACACACGGACAGACAGACAGTCAGACACATATATCTGGCTTCACGTACGTGCCGACGTTTCGTTTCGTCGTTGATCACCACACGCACCGCATGCCTCGTCGATCGAGTCTGCAAAAGTCGAGTCTAGTACGTGGTTAGCTGATTCCAGATGTTACTCTCGCTGATACAGTTATGACTTGTTTTATTGACCTACTAGTAGAATCGTCGACCGACGCTGTTTGTTTGGTCTGGTGATCCAGGTTTCCTTCGGCAAGATCAACGGCTGCAGAGTGGAAAACAGGCCTTCCGAATTTAGTATCACATGCGAGTATGACGAGACGGTGTGAGCTTGACGCAAAAGAAGCTGCACCAGATTCCGCCTTTGGCTAAGTTCCATTTGTATGCGGGACTGCAACCGCGAGCGTGGCGAGTATACCTGATGCCTACAAGACACGTATGGAATAGGAAAGCACGAGTGTGTGGGTACAGGTGTGTCAAAATGTGCGTGACTCGTAGCCTGACAAGGAATACCGAAATCGGGCTGATTGCGACAAAAACTAGACAGCTGAAGTGAGCGCCGAGACTCGTCGTCCCAGACTGTTGGTTTAAGGTACAGAAGATAATTTCGACCGTTTCGCTCGATCTTCATTCATGGAACGAAAGAACCGTCGCGACGTAGGCTTCTTTGCTGAACATAAGTAACGCTGAAAGGATTTTCGGACTTTGTCTTTTGCCATGAAACATGACGGTACAGACTTTTGTTCTCTGACTCGAAGAAAGATCGTTCGAATCCAGCAAAACATTTTTACTGTCAAGCGCATTGACGAAAACATTCTTTTCGGCGATGTTTGGTAGATAAAGTGTAAATTTTTCGTTTTTTACCTATATTTCACTTTTATGTATCGAGTGTTCGTGATAATGGTAATTGGTATCCTGCATAATTTTTACGCTGAACACGGTTGTTTGAATTTTTCAATACCAATACGATGTTGTTGAAAACTGGGTATTTTCCGCACTGTCCTGTGAAGACAATGGGGAGAAGAGAAGAGAAAAAAAGAGAAAATAAAAAGCATATAGGTTGACACACCTGCGCACGGGTTATGGATGTTCATGCACGGTGTGTGCACCCGGTGCCGGATTCGTCACGAGCTCTTCATTCATTCGCGGCAACCGACGAGTTACCCTGACCGCTCAATATGGTAGCCTGCTGCCAATCACTGTAGCTTTGTGCAAAAAACTAGCCGACGCGAACAGACGGAGGCTGCCACATTATACTTATACATAGACGTGCATCGTCTATACTCACTTACAAAATACTGCCGACGTGTATTGGGCTCGAGGAGGCACCGATTTAGGCGGTGGTCGCGGTACCAGCTGCAGAGAAGAGCCATCCGTCTGTGGTGCATCATCACCGTCGGTGATCAGGCTACTCCGTCTGGATTTCGACGCAGTTGGTCATCCTGCATGTGCCAAAATAATTGCCCACCCCTTGTCCCTGCGTCTCTGGATACTTCGGAGCGAAGAAAAACTTGGCCGAAGAATAGCCCCAGGGTGTCACTGAACCGTCTTCAATACTCTGACAGGTGTGTCAGTTTCCACACTGCGGGTGCTTGCTTTGCGGAACAAGTGTAAGTGGCCAAACAAAATCATTCAACGACTTGTACGACTGGATGGAATGAAGCGACCGGAAATGGGTCGGCAATAATGGCACCCATCTGCCCCCTCTTTCGCACGATCATCCCGTACACCTCGTAGATGACACTTGGATAGGTCGTTTTACAATGTTCTTCCGCGGTTGCAGGAGAAAGGAGAAAATCCGTTGACTGGCCTGCGGTGCAGGATGTTGCATGTTCATAGCCGGGTTATTTTTCATCCTGAAAATATACGAGCACGACCGCCGGTCTTGTGCATCGTTCGTCGACGATGAGCTCGCGATGTTCCAGGCATGCACATACCTATAACGCAGCACGCATGAGTCGGAGGACAATTTAGCTTTGGAGATGAGATTTACTTGGTGTACCGCACGTGTGCATGCAGCAGTGCACCACGGTTCAACGACGTTCAGAATATATCTTATATCTCGCGTAACAAGACAACAGAACTCTTTATAAGGCCCGAAGGGGAAGTTTATGTCCGTTGCGGAATATACCTGCCTCCAGGCCTCCCGTCCTGGAGCTTCGCATCGTCGCGAGGTCCTCCGGAGACCTCCGGCTTCTCTGGAATATAATGCAAACCTGACGTCAGTGCATCAGCTTAGCATCGTGTGCGTTGAAAGGACGTGCGTTTAGGGTACGATGACAACGTATCCTTAAGGTCCTGCGTTAGTAGGTATACCAATTTCCAAAGATACAGGATTCAAGTTTGAGGCGAGCTGATCATGCTTATAAGGAAATCTCTCGAAGAGTCTCAACTGCAGTGAAAATGGACGAGTGCTTTGTTGCGCCATTCATTCCAAGTGCAAAACTTGAAGCGTTGGTCGGAAGTTAAAAAAAGTAACACACACACGAAAAAAAAAAAAAACTGTTCACGCAAAGTGGAGATTTTTCAACCTCGCCGAAGGCTCTCTCCCGAAGTGCAACCAACTCTTTGGACTTGGTAACGTGATTCCTACAGGATTGCACAGCATGCGTGGTGCGACGAAGAGGTTACATTATCGCACGTCCAGATCTTCTTATCCAGATGAACTTATACGCGGAGTCAGTGAAAATTGCTTGAATAATTAAGCAATTCGGAGGCCGATCTTTATCCGCAGACTGCTTCTCGAGTGTACTGCAGTCAAGCTCGAATGCCTCAGGATTTACGTTATGAGATTCACCATACGCCGCAACGGTTAAACCGTGACAAAATTGAGCAAGAGTTTTCTTACGACTGACAGGAGGTTTTTTATTTATTTATTTTTTTTCTTTCCATTTCTTTTACAAGTTATATTAGCTGCACCTGAAACTTCGCGGTGTAATTTAAACTCGGGGACCGAAGAGCGACTTCGCGGTGTGTATAGTGCGTAGGTCACCGTGCCAATTCAACAAGAATATCCTACATTGCGTAAATAGCTTGGGCAAACTCAATTTCGACGAAAGACTCGCTTCGCAGCTGGCTTGATAATGAAATAATGAATTTAGCTGATCGTTAGCTTTCGATTCTCTAATCTTCAACGAGAACGGTCCATCGGATGAACACTCGCCAGACTTTTCGGAGGTGTATAATTTTTTTTCTCAATGCGCACAGTGTAAGAGCATGACTCTTCGAGATGTCTGTAAAGTGAATGTTTCAATATTGATAATAAACAGACACCGCAGACGCGATTATTCGTACTTCAAACAGTCAACATGCGATAACTTTTCGCATATGACAAGGCAAAGAGGAGGAGGTGGGGAGGGGGAGGAGCAGCGAGCTAATCAGCGAGCAAACCTTGCGCACGAGTAAAAAGAACTTCGAAATATGGCACTCCGTCAAGCAAGTCGAAAAAGAGGAGCGCAAGAGTTTTGATTTGCGGGAGCAGGTCCTGCAGAGGCGGCATGGGCACCTCGCTCCCGAGGATAGGTCGTAAAGCTCGCTGAGCGGCCAGCTTTGATAGCGTCATAAATTCCGAGCCGAGGTACGTGGCACGTGTCCTGTACTCGGGGCGCGATGTCAGCGTGTTGCGTGTTACGCAGAGGTACGGGAGACGCGCCTCCGGAGAATAAGGTGAAGGAGACATGGATGAGGAGAAAACCTGCAACGGGAGGACCATATTGTTACCCAATTACAATCCGGAGGTTGGCTCGGGTAATGGTCCGATAATGACCGTCTTCTCGCCCCCCCCCCCCTGCCCTGTCGTCCCTCGTAATTTCGGCTCCGAACTCCGCTTAACCGCAGCACCAGCACTGCGTTGCTGGTTCCAGCCAAGGGCCCAACACTGGCCCATTATGTACCTGCGTCTCGCATTGCGCTTCTTCTTCGTCTTCTTCTTCTTCTTCCCTCGTCGCAAACCCGCCGGGCACATCGGGACGACGTGAACGTGTTGTTGCTGAAAAGGACATACCTTTGGCAGCATTCGAGTCATTCGTGAGTCATGATTGTGCTCGTTTCAGCATCCGACTTTCAGTAATGTCAATAAATAAGAGATAGATACTTCAAGCTCAGACCATAGGGTTGGCGTGATGTTCATACTATTCATTGGTTATGTCAATTAATTATTGTTCTGACCATTATGTGTACAGTAATGGTCATTAATGCCTCTTCGAATCAAAATGCAAGTTTGATTCTGTACGAATTATATGACAATGACTGGCGATTAAGTTAACGTCAGAGAATGGGAGTCATTGTCATATAATTCGTATGGAATCGAATTCGCATTTTGTTTGAAGGCATTCATGAACATTGCTGTGCCTGTATCTCGTAATGATCTTCTCTTGTCTTTGCCAGATTCAAGCCACGAATCTAATCATTTGACGCTAGAACTTTCAGTATAAACGCCATCCAATATCGAAACAAGAAAGTTGATTCCAGTATATAAGAGTACAGTTTTTTAGTATTGTTCATACCATGCACGAATTGAACCAATTAGGTAGATACTTACTTTTGTATCCATTACACGTACCTGCATCTGGCGATGTGTTTCTCCAATTTTTGCCAATGTGCTCCTTCAAAAATTAACTTTCCAATGATGCCACCTTGGGTCAAAACAAGATGGTCAATTCATGTACAGAGTATATGATCTTGGCAGTGTTTGTACTCTAGTACACCGATTACAATTCTTATCACTTACTTTCACGCCTCCTTTGGATCTCACTTATTACTAAGTTACTTACTAGCTACTTGGTCCCCCTTTCAAACCACGAAGAAGGTCAACTTCTGTGCGGTCAGTAGGATCGAGTTGATGCAGCAAGGGGATGTCGACGACTCGTCGTCATCCTCATCCTCATCGTCGTCGTCGTCCGTGGTGGCGGTGGAGGGCATTAGCAATGGGAGGTTGTTCCGTTGCAGAGGTTGCATGGTCGTTTTGTCACGTCTGCCGGCAGTCTAGACCGAGGCTGGGAGCCCGTCCGGGAGGAACATCACCTCCTCCGAGAGCAACCCACCTTTAAGGCGGTAAGCTACCATCCCGGTACGCGGGACAGGTTGATGTTCCCATCTTTCAAGATTCTAACGAGTTTTCTTGGTATTTCGGTTATTTTTGTCATTCATATCGAACGTCTAATAAATCGTAACCTCAAGCGAAACTTGTTGTTGGTATATTATTAGTTTCTTTAAGTTCTAATTTGTAAAAAGAATTTAAAAAAGTGGAAAAAATTCAAAAACCAAATAATTCGATGACCATGATGAGAGGTCAGGACACTCTCGTGGTTCCACCTCGCATTTATAACACTCTCTCCTGTCTTTTTCTGAATAAATATTCCGGTTTTTCCGGCCCAGACACGAGCCCACCGTCTGATCGAGAGACTCGTTACCATTAGTTTTCAGAAAGAGATGATCTGTGCTTTTCTACGGTAGAAACTTTCGAGACGCCGAATTATCCCCTCATAACAAACATGGCGGCTTGCCGCCACTTTCCTAGAAAGAATGGCTGACGCAATAAAACCAACCTCATAGTGCACCACTTTCAGATATTTTTAACCAGGGTTGAGAACGCACTTTTTTCTCACTTCTCGTTTCATATTATAATACAAATATCTTTTCTGTTAAATATGTTCCGATCTTGCGACGCACCAATGCAACGGCAGGTATTAGGGAACGCCTTTAACTTGTCCGTGGGCTGCAGCATCGAGATTTATTAATCATCAGCGGGAGCGGGCGACTCCTGGTAAGATCAGAATCCCGTGGACATTTCGAGGTCAGCGTTATACCTGTCTTGTAGCCGCTACAGAGCCCGGTGTCCTGTCCAGTTCAGGATCGTTCCAAGAAGCGGCGGCGGACGCGGCGTCGCAACTATCGCCGCGTTTTTCGCCCGGGGATGATGACGCCGTTCTTTTGCACAGCCACAGGAGCTGCTGGTACCGGGTTGCAACTGAATCGTGATTCCCCTCGCCTCGCGGTTCACTTTCCGCGCTCATCCCCGCGCGCGCGTCGCAGACGTTCGGCAGCTGGTGCAGAATTCGCCAAAACGCCACCCTGCACTGTACCCTGAACATTATGCTCCATGTGTCACCGTTTTACGGTGGATAAATTGGAAAATTACTCAAACCCGGAATCAGATATGATAAGGACCGCTGACACCTGTTGCGCATCTGTCCAACGGGGTCTGCTTCCCATAGTCTTTCAAGTCTCGGGTTATCGCGTTCCACCGCAAACTGCTGTCACGTAGCTGTTGGCTTCTAGAGATTTTGAAACTCTTCACGACATGACGTGACAAAGTTTGGCGAAAATTGGAGTTGTGATTGCCGATGCCAATTTAAACGGAAATGGTTGTTCTTTCCAACGGTACCACTTTTAGTGGTACCACACTTTCCTCTCCTTTCTTCAACTCAACAACGAGCACAAAACTGCTTTTCCGCAGGATCACGGAGCTCCTAGCTGAAAGGGAAACGCCAGACGGATGAAGGGGTTCGCGCAGAAATGGTGCCTACAGTGGAATTATAACCCCACATGCACGGTGAACTCCAAGTTCTTGAATGGTAATGATTATAGCAAATAGCCGGTCGCTTGCCGAGCTGCTGCAGTGCAGGATGACTGCAGTGGGGAGTTGATGCGGGGCTAATAGCCACTCGGTAGAGCCATTCAGCCGCAAAATCCCCGACCCCCCCTTGCGAACAACCTTTGATCCCTGAACGCGGAGAGTCAACCCCTTTCGGATCTTTATTGTTCAACCCTGAACCAGCACGAGGATGTTCGCATTCGTGCAGTGGGGTGCATAGCGGGAAACGATCCTGTTTACACTGCACTGCCCGACTACTGCAACTTAACTGCATCACCCGCAGCTGTCTAGGAACTGAACGGTGACCCAACCGGCTCATGGGAAACGGATTAGCCGATTACTGATTAGGCTAAGTCGCCCACGTCGCTGCTCGCTGATGCAGTTTCTACGCCCATTCAACGTACGTTCATTATATCATATTATAAATCTGCAGACTGGATTCAGGACTTGATAACCATGCAGTCCACGATAGTTTACGGACGCGAAGCAACTACAGCGAGGACTGCAAGCTTCGAAAGGGTTCAAGTTTTTCTTCTTGCTCTTTAACCGTCTTCTTGCTTTGCAGTATAGCTCAGTCCGAAATAACTAGTTCCTCATACTTCGTCTTGAGATAAATCGTGAAAAACGTGCGGTAATTTTACTTTTCCGTGGTAAATTCGCGGACGCATTTTTGTTATAGTCTTATATGGAGGTTGTATACTGTGGGTACTGCAAGTACAAGGCATGAAGTGGCGCAGGGTTAGGTAGAATAGCTGTGTAGCGCAGTTTCTCCTCGTGCAGTACAACCCCATCAACTCGTCCCTAGGCCAGCGATAATCGCCCCGCACTGATTCTTGTCTGAGTGGCAAATTGACCACTATAGCCACATGATGGATGGATTGCGCACAGGGTGGTAAACCTCGGACCATAATGACGAGAGAGAATTGAAAAGAGGGAAAAACGAGGAGAACCGAAGGGGGAGAAAGCGATACTTTACAGTGATGCTGAAGTTTTTCTCCTGCAGGGTCCGTTCGAGTGTCTAGTGTGACTTTTCTCCGAAGTCGTATATTTTCGACTTGAGCATTTAGATCTATAAGGTATGTAGACACGTGAGAAGCTCTTCAGTGGGCTAGTTTATACGAATAGAATTTGTTGGCGCTGGATGTCTGGTGTGTATACAATTCCAAGCCGAAAGGTTGTGTATCCTGTTAAGTAGCGACGGTATTTATGTGTTTCCTGTTGATTTCAATATGTATATGTATACACAGGCATGCATGGTGAGAAAATGTAACCCATGAAATTGTCAACGCTGAAGCGTGTCGGTCGCTGCGTGCCAGAGCTGTAATGGGTGAAGACCGTAGGAAGAAGACACTTTGAGACGAATGTATTTATTAATGGTTTCCTCGAAGAGTGACGCTGGATCTTGTAATCCGATATCCTCGAACGAAGAGTCTGGAAAAGATAGGTGGTCACTTCCTGCGATCTTCCGAGAACTGCGGTGAATCGCCAAAAGCAACGTGTGGTTCATCGTCTGCAGGGGTGTGTCTATCCCACTCCCTTAGGAGGCTCGTCTCGTCGGACGACAGCGACTCCAGACACACTAGAGATACCGATTAAGAGGCAGATAAAAATATTTACCAGACACAGAAACGAAGAAAGGTCACTAGGCGTATATTATTTCCTTTCTTATACCTACGCTGGTCAGCACGCGAGTGATAAAGACACGTTGAAAAAATTGTACTTCTTCCTTTGGATTTTTGGGGCATCTTGACGACAGATTGCATAATTCGTTCAGGACTACATGTAACTGTAGTTACAAGTACTCAGGTATAAGTGAACAAAGAGAGAATTTTTTTTAAACTACCAAACGAATTGAGTTGAAAAAATTAACATCCTTAATTAACATTTCCGATTATAAATGGAAAGTATGACTAGAGATTTTCAAAGTTTTCCGTCGTTTTGCACACATCCAAGATTCAAAACAGCAAAAAGCTTCGCTGATTTATATGAAAGAACTGTGAAACTTCTTACGACCCGAGATACCGATCAATGACAACTTCCCAACGTCAGATTTCAGATACAAACTTCTAAACCATTTCATTCAATTAATCCAAACGATCTTCAATTTCATCGATACCGTCGCTTCTGACTCTTACAGAAGCAAACCCTCAACTCGACTGTAAACTTACTGCACGCTAAATTATTGTTTTACAAGTTAGAATTGAACTGTATCTGCGAGGTTAGGGATTGAATTTACACCCAGATTGGATTTATTCCGCAAAGTGGACGTACAAACTGATTTTTGATCATGGATGAAAAAAGTAAGAACGTACACGGGCGATTTCAGGAAATTGAAAAATTTGATGAATTTTATTAAGGGTTGAGTTAAGAGAAATGAATTGTTTTAGCTATAACCAAAAAATCTACTCTGCGTAAGTACTTTTTTTGATTCTGGTCAAGCGAACTATATTTTCTTGTACAATTTGGTGCGAAGAAATTACGCAACTGTAAAAATGTAGTAAACCAAGCAAATGGATTATTAATAAACGTTGAAATAACAAAAAAACCTAGTATTGACAGCAATAATTATTACATTAAACGAATGAAAACTAAACATCCAGAACTTTCATCGATAAAACATGTACACCAATTTTCGCGATATTTTCGTTTTATATAATACTACGAACTATGTAATTCAAACAAGTATTATAACGATAGCCTGCATTCTACCAGAGAATTTTCTCGTAAGTATAAAAAATGAAATTATTCTTATTGCATTATTCTGTACGGTAGGGTGTAGCTAAGAAACTAATTAAATAATATAATAAATATAATTGTTAAATAAACCCGAAAGTCGAATGTTCATAGAGGCGAAAATCTTATTCGTAGAATGAAAAACTGTGAAAAGTTTACGTGTACAGAAAATTGAAAGCGTAGTAATTCGAAATACAGAAAGACGAAGTACAGAACGAATCAAAAAAAGTCAAAACATGGAGCAGGTAAATCGAGAATCTGTATACGTTTGTATATTATCTAGCAGAATTCTGACCACAGCAATTTGTCATTCCACGTCCCGACCTTTCCAATCTTTCACTTCTCCACACTTCGACTTTAAAAATTGATGAATTCTACGTACCAATCATTCGCTTTTTTCTAAGACTCCAACATCACGATCATTAAATTTTTCCCTCTATCAATCCCTTTCATCCCCCCACCCATACAGTGCAGCCATTTTATTTTTCGCCACCCCCCAACTGGCGGGAGATTTGAAAGTAGCGTTTTAAGAGGGAATCTTTGCGATTGCCGTTGCCGTTGGCATTACCATTACCATTGCCTGCAATACTTGAATAATTGCACGAAGCGTACCGAACGCGAGCGGCTCGAGCTTGTGGTGGAGGTGAACACGGGCCTGCGTATGCTGTGTGCCTCTTCCTTCCCATGCGCCGGCAGGTAGGCGGGTAGGTATAAAGCAGGAATACGGACGCGGGGCGATAAGCGAGGTCGCGGGGGCCGCGGGGGCTGAGGGGGCCGTGGGGGTCGAGGGGGGCGGCCGCATACACGTGGCGGACCGTCTAGACCGGCGTCAGACGTTGTACCGGGTTCGCCTCGCCTCGCGAGCGTATCATTACGCGTACGTGCGACCGGCGGGCCGACCGGTCGGCCGGTCGGTCGGTCGGTCGGTCGGTCGGTCGGTCGGTCGGTTGGCCGGTTGGCCGGACTGACATAACCTCTGCCTGACTAATTACGACGGACGACCAGCGCGGGCGAGAACACTGCTGGTACGGATATACATGTATGCATACACGCAGCCTAGCGACACGGACTTTCCGGTGTATCCGATCCGCAAACATGCACACAGAGATATGAACTTGGGGCCAATCACGTGCGAGTATACGTGCTTCGGGTGAATCGAGGGAAAACGAGTCGCCGAAAAGTCTGCGAAAAATGATGAAGGATGGAGAAAATTAATCAAATGAGAATATCGTTATGACGCAAATGAAGTTGGCTGCTGGTTGATGTTATAGATTGTTTAATTTATTATCGAATGATATGAAAATAGTTTATAATCGAATAATAGGATGGGGGTTAAAATTTGGAAGAATCAATATTGCGAATGGGTGATATATATCGATGTTTCTAACATGTGAAAATAAAATAATGAAAGATGAATTTCTCGAAATATTGAGTCACTGGTTGGTAGTCGTTTTATTCAGCAACACTTTCAAAAATCGAGATTTTTTTTCGACCATGAAACGGAAAGCTTTTCTTCAAATAATTGTTATATTCAAATACGTTTTTTATTCCGGATTTTAAGCCACGGATTCTCGGATCAGAGCAATGGAATACAATTTCCTTCCCCCGTTAAATAATTTAGGTATTTTAGAATAACGGTTGATACGTACATTGATTATAATTTGCAAAAAGTAAGCTTTTACATTTTACGGACATAGTAATAGAATTTTGCCAAATTATGATCTATTTATACTATAATATATTCAAAGGTAGGATTTGAAGAGGAGAAGAAACGCGAAGCGACGAAATATGATACGTATAATGATACTTCTCTATATTTGATCTATGTAATACGATATTATATAATATTTCAACTATAATTCATTCAACCAATTTTGCTAGAAGTGGGACGCGATGACGTGGCAACTAGTTTATCATAGAGCGACTAATTCGGTTGTTGTTAAGATGCCTTCGTATATTGCGTAGGTACAGTAATTGTTTACCCTGGGTAGATTGTGTTTTGTAATAAACGTAGACTGTTTTTTTTTTTTCAATCCAATACTGAAAATACCGATCATTCACGTCAAATACAAAGAAGAACATTTCAATTGATACCGTTCAAGCAATATATATGCCTACAATTAATTACGCAAATATAAAGGAGACTTTGTCGGCTTGTGGAATGGATTCAAGGAATTTGACAATTCGAAACTTGGGTTGTTTATCTATTATTGCCAAGTTTAGAAGCAATTTCAAACCTTCAGAACAATTAACTCGATATTATCAGGCGTAACAATTAAATTCCAACAATAAGTTGATCGGTGGTTTGCTTATACTGTCAGGAACAGATGATATCTGCACACGACTTCTGACGTAATTCCGTCTAACAAAACGTGAGTTCTTTCGAACTCTTCATAAATTTGAAGAACGTCTTAAGAAATTTTGCCACAAGATTTAGGTTGAGCATTATCGGGCTAATTCAGTCGATTCGTTTCAAGTAATAACATTCTTCACATGAGGCGTGAAGTCGTATAGAAATTTGTATAACAGTGACACCCACGCGTATAAAATTTTTTAAAATTGTTTTATTTATAATTTCTCAGGTTAAGCAGAAGCCCATGCAAATCTCATTCTCGGAATCTTGGCTCATTCATAAAACTATTTATATACGCATCTAAGGCGGACTCCGACTTCCCCAGCACGAATATCATTAAGTTCCGGAATACTTGAGACGTATTAACGTCAGGGAGAAAGGGAAAAAAAGAACGAAGGAAAGAGGAAGATGCTTTCAACCAGTTTTACAAATCCATTAAGTACCAACAAGAATAAGGTGAAAATTCGATCACGAAATCGATGCCAGGCAGGTTAAACTTATTTGTTCGTACAAACAATGTTTGTATTTATACATAAGTGTTTTTAAATTGTACTAACTTATTTCAGCCTTCGAAGATATCACGTGATTGCACTTTTGGGCTGTTTTTGTAATTTCCTGTCGATGTGTTCATGCAGCTTTGATTTTTCTCAGAAAATTTCAAACCACCTCGCTTCCTTCGTCACGTAAATTTTTCCGCTAAAAATATCATCGGCTTTTACATAACAATGATAATAAGCAAGCTAGTTACTAACTCGCCGGTTTGTAGAGCTCCTTCGGCTATCCTGCGCGCCTACTTCGCTGACTGTTATAAATTGTTGTATACGTAAGGCAAAGTGTAAGCCATGACCGTTGTGCAATTCTCAGATAATAATAAATCGATAAACCCGTGTGCACACTTATTGCGTCAAAGTACGCGTGCTAATTTCTGCAAGCTGCAATATATTGCATTTCTGAACAGTTTATTTTTGCATGCTTTTGTAAATCTTTGCACCTACCGTGGACGGATAAAACACCATAAGGTATGGTAACCTCTGACCTTCTCACGTATAACCACATTTGCGTAACTAACCGTACAGCAAGTTACGCGATCTTTTTTTAAATCGATAATGTGTTTAGGCTGGATTTGCGTTGATCTTAGAGTGAACGAATGGCTGCCAGGAATAATTTTCTCGGTAGCTCTGGATCAGGGACGCAGAATGACGCGGTGTGGATGGTACAAGAAGATACAGAATACAGATAGAGAGAGAGTGAGAGAGAAAGGGAGAGTGGAAAAAAGCTCCAAGTATTTTTGTAAGCTTATACGCTATACACAGGGTACAGCTTACAGGTGTATAAGATATAATGTATACAACACGCCGCATCGGAAGAAGTCATCCGAGACATATTCTCGGGAAAGGCATATTGTGACGCTTCCTTCCACGAACCGATTACACTATTGCATTTGTAGTTGACTATGGCATGAGGAGTGCAGCCGAGCGACAATGGTCCCGCGGGTTCCGAGATCCTACTGCATGTCGGTGGAAATAGGAGGAGCGACAATTTCAGCCTCGGCATCGTTCTTCAATTTCAGGTCCAACGATCCATCGTCAAGTTTTAGTCACCATTCGTACGGAATGTTTTTTATATGCGTTATTTTTTTCCTCCTGTTGCCACCTCGTCGTCTTTAGTAGATTATTCAATGATTCCGCATGTTTCGTTTATGCACCCATGGTACCCATGGTACACTGTATCCACCAACCCAAGTAAGAAGCCTTCTGCATCACGCTGCGGATGAGCGTTATTATGCATATGACGTATATGTATATATATATATATATTTGTGCGATCCCGACATGTTTCGCAGACACATAATGCAGGAGGCGATGCATCGCGTACCTACTGCAGCGTTGCATACTCATACTCATCCGTGGAGAGGAGGTTCAAACACCTTTGATTGGGCATGCATGTATGCGATAGGTGCGAGCGATTGTTGCGGGCATTCCCATGCAGGCAGACAGAGTAGACTGGTTTTGAGACTCACAAGGCCATCCGAGATCCTCATCGCCATATATTTCGCCGAGGCGAGTTGCACCCGTTACGTCTGCTCCTCATCTTTCTTTATTGTTCCACGAGTTATTTACTCTTCTTTTCCACTACCGATTGAGGAACATGAGGCATCCTTGCGTGTCCGAGCCCAATTTTTGACATAGCCATTTCGGGCTCCCGCATGATCATGGTAATTGACCGCATACGCTATATATATATATATATATATATATGTAAGCAAAAGCTGGTCGAACGATCGGCGCCAGTTTGGTTCGAAAATAAGCCAAGACTATGATCTACGCGAGCTTGGATACATGGAAGCATCTCTCATCGTCTGCACAGCGGCGGGTTGATTCTCGGTACACCAGAAACGAATAAGCAAAATAAATTTATAGGTCAAAGGAATTTGTTATATTCGTCGAGTTTCTTTTACCTACCCGAGATTATAACTGTTCATACACGTATCGCATGAAATGACGTTGTACCCGGAAGGTTGTACGAAAATAGACTCCATGTCTGCAGTTAGGAGTAGGTATAGTTATAATCTCCGGCATAAATCTTCCCAGCATCACGCGCTGCGCGGTTCTTCGGAAAAACAAGTTGTTCAAATTGTTGAAAAATGAAAAAAAGTTTGCTTTTTGGTACGGTACATTGACGTGGGGAAAACGAAGGCTTTAACTTGAACTTGGACGATTCGAACCGTTCGTTACAGCCGAGAAATTTTGACGCCTTTCAGTGACAGCGGAAGTACTGTCAAATGTTAAACGTTAAAAGCACCGAGTTCTTTGACTTTTCGTTACAACCGCACAGTCACAATATTGTCGATGGAGAAGTGCCGCGGTGGCTGATGTGTTTGCGGTGCTGAAATGAATTGTAGTGGTCTGCTCACCTCGTGAAGTGAAGTTGTGTCTTCGTCTACCTGCCACGAGACATAACAAGCCAAGGCTGTTGATCATCGCGATCCTGAAGTGCTAAGCAAAGCAGAAGTCAGAGCAACGGAGTGAGCAAAAGAAAGACACCAGCCAAAGCAAAAGAGAAAGCAAAAGTTGCAGGGGCGAGGGAGACAGAAAACACGCCTGTTGTCGACCACAAACGTTCTCTCTAGCTGTACATCGACTCTGGAGGCTTGTTGTTAATTAATACCAACGGTAGACGATGAACGATATACCTACACTGTTTCTGTCTTCCACTTATTTGTAAATTAAACGACAGACGAATAAGAGATTTTATTCCACCCCTGAAGGAGGGAACGTGACGTGGGAACGTCAAAATAAAGAGACCCGATTTGCTCGATATTGAAACGGTAATATGGATGGTCGACATCTGATCATTGGAGTTTAAGCTACTTGCCGAAAACGGAGTTTTCGTCAATTCCCAAATTGAAATATTCTCGCGGTCACGTTCCGAGTACACCACGTGTTTTTATCTCCTGGGAGTCATGCATTACTTATATGGCTCTCGAATTTTGTATTTTAAATTCATACCGACCTTGTTGCTTTCGCCAATAACATCTCGACGGCATTGCTGTTTGACGGAAATTATTTTATACCTACTCTAAACTCTGCCGACCGAAATGGAGAGGACGTTATAAATGGAGTCGTCGAAGGAACAAACGTCGTCATCCTTAGCTTTCGATAACAAAAGAATGGCGACTCCACAGGTGGAAGCAGAAAAGGTCTTGCAACGAGGACGTTGCGTCACGCGCCAAGTGAAACCGTTTCGTGACTCAATCACAGTTCCGTTCAAGTATTTACGATCCAAACTTGGCTCTCCGACGTACCCTTATTCCTAGAGAAGTAAATCGATGGTCAAAAAATTCCATGAACGGGGGTGCAAGGGATTTGCGAACATTCCCAAACCCCCTGAAAATTCAATAAATACGGGGAAAAATTTAGTCAGGTATGATCAGGGTTACCGAAACGCCTTGTTGGCACCCTGACCAACATCCAGGGTCTGGATAAACGGCTCCCAGAAGCTGCGCTCTTTCAAAAAATGCATTGGCGAGTTGGCTTCTCAAATTCCCAGCTGAAATCTAACGTTCCCGGGACGCCATTCTTCCTGTCCAGGTCGGTGATGGGGCCGTTGCAGGTCTCGCGATGGGTCGGATAATAGAAAAGAACTGCGCGTAAGGTAGACACGCATTACCGACAATTGGACCCTTAGGCCATAGAAGAGTGCCGGATGTGCGTACGAGGGAGGCAGTGACCTGAGGCAGCTAGCTCGACATAAACAATCCTCAAATGCCCTGCTACGGAGGCCAGATTCAACATTGGACAGTGAATGCCTGGATGGATAGACGAAAACACACCAATGATCATCATGACTGTGATAATCGTGATGCTTTGATATTACGGACGTATCTCCACGCACGAAATACTCGTATAATATGGGTCAAGTGGTCCTTCCTGTTTTCTACCGCACTAAATATACGCATCACGCGTACAGCAGCGTCACACCGCTGGATTCTATTCACTCTAGGCCCTTTATAGGTACGGTACCATTCACTCGAATCATCAACGTCGGCTAGCCAACTCCGAGATCTTCGGCAGGCGCAACTAGTCGCACGGAATTCAAAGCGCGGACTTCGCTCTCACGAAACGTTTCAGTCGACACATCGAATGTCATATTTTATTATACAGGGTCTCTGACGCAAGGACGTATTTATTTTACGCGTAGTTTTTCATCGCCGGAAGAATCTGTCTCTGGAACAGAACAGAGTCGCAAGTATTTGTCGTACACACGTTTTGGAGTTTGATCAGAGATCGGATCTTTCGTAGCTTAACATTTCAGCTGATGAATAATGAGCACGTGTTCGATATTACCGTCGTCATCAACTCTAAGCTATCTATCAATTATCCTGATTCCAAATGGACCTGCATCGCTGTTATAAGAGAAGAGAAAAAAAATTCAGTGTGTACTTCTGCAGACCACAGTTTGGCGTCAACTTGAGACTATCTGATGCTGGATTTACATATTGATTACACAAGTGATTCCAAAGTAGTTTGAAGCGATAAATTTTCGTCAATTTCAATACCAAAACTTTTCACAGTAATGATTCAGTCTCTGGGTTTAACTAATTGGCTCGGCTGGCTAATAAGACAGGAAGAAAAGATTTGTCTCCATGCAAGCCGAGAGAGCGAAAATATGGGTAATGCAAAATCATTCGTCAGCCAAGTGGCAAGGATCAACAAGTCGGAAAACGTGACTTCGAAAGGTCTTCGGCACTCGCAGTCTTTTCTCTTCTGCGATGCGTTTTTCGGACGAATTCCACGGTGAAACTGGACGAAAGTAGGCGAGGCTGTCCGATTGCCGGATAGAATCCACTTGTTACGGTGGATCAGCGAAGCTGTTTCAGGGGTTAACGATGCATCAGTCGGTGGTCACGCAGATCACAGTTTCGCGTTTCGCGTGCTGCTCCGCTTCGCTTTGCTTCGCTTTGCCGTATCTGGAAAGGCGATAGTCTTGCTTTTGCAGGGTTGGATTACGCAGTCTGCAGACGGGCATGGCAGCTTTTACTGCAAGGAATATGCGAGGAGGCAGGCAGCTGTAGGTACAAACCGGCGGTTACTGCATCGGGTGCATCTTCCGCACGTTCCATCCTGGCCCGCATACCTGGCGGATTACAGGCACGCAGTTTCCGCTGCAAGCTCATTTCCGCGATAGTTGCACCGCTGCCGTTCAGCTACGGTGAAACACAATGCGATTGAAAGGCAAAGAGCCTCGTAAATAGATCCGCTAATTATTTCTACCGTTCAATTTCCTGCCGTTTGTGATGCCAATGCAAACCGCAGAGCTCTGCACTGTACCTGCAGCGTTGCTGCATGCACCTCATAGGTAATCGCGATTCGAGTCTCGTGTGACAAAATGTTAGTTATTGATGTTTTAAGAGCCCACTCCAAAGGACAGCTCAAAAAAATTTTTAAGAGGTCGCTCGAAATTTTTTAAAATGTCAAAAATCGTCAAAAAATTATATTAAAAAAATTATATTTTCAGTATTTTGTTTGATTTTTAATTCATCTCGTCGTGTATTGTTATCGATTCTTTTTGACTAAATTAAAGAAAAAAAATTTATGAAATTTTAATGTGAATATTAAAAAGTCGCTCGAAAAGATCTAAAGAAATGCACCAAAAAATTTAAAAAAAATTATGAGCGACCTTTCAACATTCAAATTTTGAACTGAAACTTTCGGAAACTTATTTTTTTTTTTTGTCTATAAAATTATACCGTAACGAGAAAAAAAATTAAAAAAAAAAACATCGATTTTTGACGATTTCTGACGTTTCAAAATATGTGGAGCGACCTCTTAAAAATTTTTTTTCGAACTCTCCTTTGGAGTGGGCTCTTAAAACATCAAAAACTAACATTTTGTCACACGAGACTAAAAAAAAAAAAAAAATAGTCGGTTTTTTTGCGCCACCCTAATGTACATACAAGGTTAATTTCTACTCTTCAGCTCCGTTGAATCGTTAAAATGTTCAACTTTTTTTTTTGTTCTCAGGCGAAATAATGAGCCCCGATTTAGAGTTGAATAGGAACAACACGAAAGCACACCTTTCAGTTAAAGGATAAACTTTGCGGACATTTAGCGCGGCGAAAGATGTGAGAAAAAAAAGAAACAAGATCAAGTCTCTGTTAAAGAACGGATTGCAAAAAAAAAAAAGAGTGAAAAAGAAAATGTAAAATAAGTACAAAATAAGTAACTCGCTATCGCCATAAGGTTCGTCGATGAAAAATTGCCGGCTCTGCCGTGATGCAGGAGCGTGTTTGATTTGTCCGTATATCAGAAGCACGAGGGGACGTATACCTGCAGTATCAGACATCAGCTCACGCATTTATTTGGCACTGGGCCCTATAGGCGGCGAATTGCTGCACCAGGGTACCGAAATTCGCAGGCTTAGCCTCGTCCTTAACTGCGACTAGCGCTAAAAAATCACGCTCATTTGTCCCGTGTCAGTATTTTTGATCTTTTTTTTTTCTTGACTCCTCTTTCCACCCCCGATGCACTCAGAATTTGCCGCGTTTAACGATCAGCCCACCTTTTTATACCATCACGGTATAAATAATATAATTCAACGAATATATCAGGCCCAAAATTATCTGAAATATAGCGTGAAAATTATACAACGTTTTACGTTTTAAGCTTTCTGAGATTTCATTTTATTTTTTAAGTTCATTTTGCGATTACATCGATTCCAATGTGTTATAGATAGAGACGCGAGACGCGATTATCATCCGGAGGCGACCGAAAGCTTACGCAGTCCACGCGTTAGCCGCAACTTCAGCCTCGTACTGTTATGCGATAAACGTAAGAGGCAAGGATAAAAGGGGAAAGAAAGGAGAGGAGAAGAAAAAAATTTATATCTTGGGTCTCGCGCGAAAGGTTTTCGCAAGCGTCGTAGGGAACGTCTGTGCAGTGTCCTTTGGGACGTGTTATAGTAACCCAAAGGATCACCTAGAGGGTGGTTGAAAACAGAAGAACGTCACAGAGGGGTTACCGATTTAGAATTCAATAGGGGAAGGCGCAAGGTGCAGAAAATATATCTTGATAAACCAATTCTTTGCCACAGGAAAAATGCAAATCTTTCTATGTACGTAAAAGTAACGAAAGAAAATGAATACGTAAGATAAAAAAATTAATACACTTAATGTTTTTTTTTCCTGTATCCTTTTTCTCCAGACCAATAATTTTCGTTTACTTCGAAATAATATATGTACAATTAGTAACATATTTTTTTTTTTTTACACGATTGTAAAAAATTTCACCGATATCGCGAGACTTTGTAAAGGGTTACAGTCTCGTTTACGAAATAATATATTTATTGTAAGAAGAATAGAACTAAGCAAAGAAGAAAAAGAAGAAGAAGATGAAAAAAAAACAGAAATAGAAAAAATTTTCAAAAAATATGTACAAGAGCTATACGAGTTCCGAATGGTCATCGATTTTTTTTTTGTTTTTTTTTTTTTGTATGTTTGTTCCTTTTCTCTTTCTATCCCTGGAGAATGCCGGGATATCTTCACGCACGTGTTACAATTCGCCGGGGAATTTGAAGGGACGAATTCTTTCTTCGGAGCATTTACCGATTCCGCTATCTCTCCGCCGCGTCGGTTCGAAAAACGAAGTACGAGCAATATTAGGTATAGCTATACCAAAGGCTGCAGGTTCCCTGAGCTGTTAAGATAGGTCTGGTTTTTTTTCGCCCCGGCCCACCGTGTACATACATGGAAGGGTCAAGAGGGTCGAGCGGGCCTAAGGGGCCGAGATATGTCGCTTGACTAATTTTCACTGGCATCCCCGCGATAAAAAAACTCGCCTATACCTATAACCGTCCGTGGACGGGCGCACACTCGGCGAGTCTAAAAGCTCCGGGGGCGAAAGATATTATATCCCGCGATGCCGGAGGGACGGACCCTTCGTGAGACACGGACGGGACGGCTAATAGCCTCGTTTCGCTTGCCAAAACTATTTCTTCGGATTTTATGAGGCTTATAAAAATGATATCACCCGACTGACTCAGCCTAAACACTCTCTTCCTCTCCCTTCCCTCATCACCCCTCCCAAACTTTCAGCTTCCCGCCGGGTCCAGACACTCCTGCCCCGATTATAGGTATACCTATACATATAGGACGCCTCCAGGGTCCCTTACTGCCGAAATCCCAACAGATGCTCGCACTCCTCGATTCTGATTACTTATAGCTACCTAAACGTGCCGCGTGAGTAGGTGGAAGTCGTTAATCGCAGAATTGAAAGGCGAACTTGGATCGCGATTTTTTAGATAGTTAACCGATCGATTTTATTTTATGTTGCAAATTTGTGGTGGTTCGAGATTAAAGGTTTGCAGCACCGATTTTACGCGCTGCGGAACCGACCGAATCGGAATTTTGAGAAAAGAGAAAGAATAATTCAAACTGTAAAGTAATTATAAAAGGTTTTGCGTGGTGTAACCTGGAGGTTTTTTTAAAGTTTTTCACTTTTCACTTGCCTTTCACGCGATTTCAAGCATTGGGATCCTCGAGTCAATTCGTTATGCAATTTAATCGACTAACTTTATATTATTGTCACGTTTACTTACAATAAACCAATATTGAAAATTCGGTTAAAAAATATGACTGCAAAAGAGTTAGAATCCCCATAAAAATGTAAGATAAGACTTCAAAGTTTCAAAATATTCATAAAAAGACTTCACATTCGTCATCAGCGACCGCTAAAAACCCTCGACTGATAAAATTCGGCCAAAATATTGAGTGGAAAAATGCGTGACTTAAAAGGTTAAAAAAAGAAAAGTACGCGTGTCTAGTTGTAGGTGTATATATCCAACCAACTTGATACACCTTGATGATATATGAACCGAGACGCGGAGTTGATACCCTGTGTATTATTATTGTATTTGTAACTGTTACACGTGCGATAAATTATAGTAATTTTCCGTAGAATTAATAACCTTCATAAATCAAAGCTTGATGCATCGAAAGAAGGAGAGAGGTACGCCCAACCAGCCCTCCCTCCTCTTTCCCCGCGGCGTCACGACGTCCACTTCACTTCACTTCACTTCACTTCGCTTTACTTCACTTTACTTCGCTTCGTTATCTGAATTTTCTGCAAGAGGTTGTTGTAACTGCAATCTTTTCTGTGCAGGTTAATAATTTTTTTTTCATCGACTATGTATCTAGATCCCTCTTTTTACAGGTTTGTTTCAACAACGATGCAATATTATTTTGAACAGTTCAATGGTTCTTACGGAAATCTTTGTTCAGCCCATTTTTATAGAGCGTTCAATTTCCTACAAAAATCCATCTTGCTTATTATTTATTGTACAGTAAAAATAAAATTCCAAAGTTCAGAAAAAAAATTTCCCATGTCATTTAAATGGAAATAGAAAATTGAGAATCGACACAATAGAATAACAATATTAAGGGCTCATATTTTAACAGGATTTCTGTTTAGGGATAGTCTCACGATTTTTCAACGTTTTTTTTATTTAAACACTCTAACGTACACCAACATCTATTATACTCGTATGTACGTAAGTTGTAGCCGGTCTGCAAGGCGATATTTTCCATCCCCGCTTCGTGTTTCTTAGCTCGTGATCGAGTTCACGGTTGACTGCGAATGAATTATTTTCGTTTCCGGTACACATATAGAATTACTGCCACTATACACATATACCTCTATAATAATGTATACCGCTGTACATGTTATTTTATATTTTACGCCCGCCTTGGCCGGAGAGCGTCTTTTATAAACAACTCGATAAAAACAATGAAAGAGGATGGAGAGGCGAGAACCTTTTTATATCTCTAAGGGACAGCGTGCCGGCGAACTGCAACCGTGACGAAGTCAAAGTCTTCCAAAGGATCATTATTCATATATTATAGTACGTATCGGAATTTCATCTTGACGTGTATATATAATATATTAGGGTGGCGCAAAAAAACGGACTATTTTTTTTTTTTTTTTTTGAATCTCGTGTGACAAAATGTTAGTTTTTGATGTTTTAAGAGCCCACTCCAAAGGACAGTTGAAAAAAAAAATTTTAAGAGGTCGCTGCAAATTTTTTAAAATGTCAAAAATCGTCAAAAAATTAAACTAAAAAAATTATATTTTCAGTATTTTGTTTGATTTTTAATTCATGTCGCGGTGTATTGTTAACGGTTCTTTCTTACTAAATTAAAGAAAAAAAATTTATGAAATTTTAATATGAATATTAAAAGGTCGCTCGAAAAGATCTGAAGAAATGCACCAAAAAATTGAAAACAAATTATGAGCGACCTTTCAAAATTTTAATTTTGAACTGAGACTTTCGGAAACTTGTTTTTTTTTTTTTTTTTGTCTATAAAATTACACCGTACCGAGAAAAAAAAATCGATTTTTGTCGATTTCTAACGTTTTAAAAAATGTGGAGCGACCTTTTAAAAATTTTTTTTTGAACTGTCCTTTGGGGTGGACTCTTAAAACATCAAAAACTAACATTTTGTCACACGAGACTCAAAAAAAAAAAAAAATGGTCGGTTTTTTTGCGCCACCCTAATATATAGTATGTAATCCATAGTTCGAAAGTCTTTCTTTCGAAATTCGTATTTCTCATTCAGGAATTAACCAGCTTTCAATTAATATTCGAATACGATAATCACAACTTCTTCATTTTTTATGTAATAAATAACGGAAACGACTTGATTCATTTATGACTTTGCGACAAGAAATAACAGGTATAATAATTAATATATAATTACGGAGCAGAGTTTGATTGAATTTGTAGTTTTAGAATCGATTTTACCTGCGATTGTGTCTGATTTTTCACACTCGATTATTTTTATACGTGGTGTTAACACGATATGCTCAAAATATAAGTACATGTACCAAGAATTTACAAATTGTTATTATAAATTGATCACGAATAAAGCAACGACAATCATTGTATTTGAAAATATGGAAATGACAAACAAAAGTAATAACGATATAACGTTATACTAGTACGAACAACACAGTGTAAAATTCCTGATAAATTACCATAAACGTGATCTACCTCTTGTTCGATTTCTCCTCTTCGTATTTCACGAAATAGAAAAAGTGAGAGAGGATAGCGATCGATGTAAAAAGGAAAAAAAACCAGGCTGGGAGAAAAACTTTAAATAGAAACAATAATTTCGAAGTCTTTCATATCGGCAATATATAAATCGATCGGATTGAAGGAAAAAAAATATCGATCGAAAAATAAATTGATTATGGCTGTAAATTTTGCGGTAAACGATGATGAATGTGTTTAAATTATTATTATTGTTATTATAAAAAGGTATTATTAGTTTTTCAGTCAGGAATTTCTTGATATCGTTGCTGAGTCTTCTTCCACATGGCCTGTTTCTTTTCCGTGTTTGGATCAGAATCCAAAGTCGGAACCATACCGGCATCCGAAGCACCCAGCCCCGCTTTTTTGTGATTTGACACGATTGGTACCTGGAATGAAAAAATTTGAAGATGGATGAAAATAACGATGGAATGAAAAAATTTGATGGAGAATGAAAATAACGATGAAATAAAATGCTCGACAATTTGAGGGTAAATATATAGTTGTGAAGAAATTCAAACTTAGTTTAAACAATTGGTTTAGTATACGATCTCCATAGAATTTTCCTATTTCTAGTACATTATAGTAATTCGATTTTGTCAACCATTCATCTTTGACTTTTGAATAAAATGAATTCTGTATATCTGAAAAACAAAATTTGTTTTCGATAAAATGTAATCCACGTGATCGAACTTTTTAAGCTGATTCATTTGATCTCATCGATCATCAACCTTCGATTTCGTAGTAAAATCATTTCTCCAGATCTGAAACAATATCATTTTCCCTAATACGTGATCGACGTTATCAAACTTTTTCAGCATTCATTCGATGTTACCGATCATTGATCTTCGATCATGAGATAAATTTTTTTGTTTTTCGTTCTCGAAAAGCTAAAAAAAAAACTCTTCTTCTCTTTAATGAAACCGTAGCAATCGAGAGTATTTTTCAATTTCACCGATCAATCTCCTCGCGATTTTGGGCTAAAAATTCAATCTTAACCTATAAACAAGCATTTTCGCAATTATGGACGAAATCGAATGAAAATCGCGACTCACAGGGTAGCAGGGTTTAAAATTAAGCCCAATATAACCGACGTTACACGTTGCAAGGAGTCCGAGGTACGTGCGAATGCAGGACGATGGCAGAGCTCCAGGTCGAAGAAGATGGAATTTGCATTCCGCCACCTCACGCCGGTTTTCGCGACCCTCCCCCCCCTCCTCTCCCCCCCCCCTCCTTTTTCTCGTCATCGTCTTTCCCCCCATCGTCTCGTCGCGACGACTGCCGTCTTATTGTTTTGCGGCATTGAATAAATTCGCTGTGGAGCCTTCTGCCCGGTTGGTGGAGGTTGACTCACTGCAGCCGATGGTCCGCTTCAAGGAATCCTGAGAAAGCCAAACGAGCCCCAATACACGAGGATGGCTCATGGCGGACCGTTTCGTCGGACTCTACTCATCTCGTCTCGTCTCGTCTCGTCTCGTCTCGTCTTGTCTTGTCTCGTCCGCTGGAGCTGATATCTATGCAAATTTCCCCCTCGGCGTCAGGCGCCTTCTGATAAGTAGCCGGATCATCCTGCTGCAGGCCTCGAGACTCGAATCCCGGGGGAGGAATAACCGGGATCAGGAGATCACGGGGAGCGAGGATTTCGATGCAACTGCATCGCTCGCTGCAGAACTTGTCACTTGATTCGTATCTTGCAGTTCGGTGTCTCTCTTTGTGCGTTTAGCTATTTTCTTCCCTTCTTTTTCCTTTTCTTCTTCTTCTTGTTTTTAGACATTACCCGTTATTCTTGAAGCAATTATTTTACCAACGTGCAAATTACGGCGATCGTATCGACTCGAATAATTTGCATAGTCAATCGAATTATTCTGATGTCATTTAAATAATAGTCGCTTTAATTCACTCATTTTTCCCAAATTTTGACCTATTTGATAGTCGAAATTTTTCTTTGTGCAGAAAATGAAATATATCATTTCTTAAAATAATAATAAATAGTAATTTTCAAGTTGCGAAATATTTTCAGAAATAAGAGAAACCTGTTCACAACGGGATATGCTTGAGAAAAATTA
This sequence comes from Diprion similis, assembly GCF_021155765.1. Classification (NCBI taxonomy): domain Eukaryota; kingdom Metazoa; phylum Arthropoda; class Insecta; order Hymenoptera; family Diprionidae; genus Diprion; species Diprion similis. The sequence goes on along the minus strand of NC_060106.1, from coordinate 19,997,539 downwards.
TGATAAACGAATCAAATATTTGAGGGTTCGACCGAATTGTTGGAATAATTTGTCACAGCTGCTGGCACGTAAAATGAGAATCAAGGATTCGAGGATCTGCCCGAAAGCCGACTTGAATAATTCGAATTATCCGCGCATCCTTGAAACGTGATTTCTTTTTCTAACCTCGAGGAATAACGACGCGAACTTTGTGCCAAAGGAATAGCGCTGAGGAACTTGTTAAAGCGATGAAGAGTGTATGGGTGTAGATAAAAGGTGGATGACGATGAGAGAAGCGTCGAGAGCGGTGAAATCGCTGTGTCTTATAACAACAGAGATTTGGCAAGGAGGTGTGTATATATGTATACCTCCACATCGTACAATACAACGACTTTGCGTAAAAAAACGAGCATTTTGGGGCGAAAAACATTCTTAAAATTGCCAGACTGAAGAGGAACTTTAAGAGTTGATTATTTTCTGCAGACGCGAAAAAGCGTAGATATGGTCCACCCCCTTCTTCCTTCCTTCCTCTTTCTGCTGCTCCGCCGCTTTGTTAAAGTCAAACTTTCCTCGTCCTTTTCTTCTTTTATCCTTCATCTCAGAATGTATAACACAAGTTACGCGAATTCCTCATCCTCTGTATAAGGTTAGGTACATAAAGTCGTCGACGTGCCTTCTCGCCGCTTAGACTTATACGTATAGGTAGGTACATGTGCCACACATATAGGTACTATATTTTCAGAACACGGGGAAAAATTTTCTCCCAAAAAAAAAAAAATTTACCTTTGACAAGCCGGAATATTTGCAGAAAAATTTTTATTACCTTATATAAACGTTAAATTAAACACTTTTTACATATTACTTGTGCTCATGTTCAAGTAATTTCAGAAAACGTCTTAGGATCAATTTTCTTTTTCATTTCTGATTTGATTTTTAATAATTACTGCATCTGCGTGTATTTTTTTTTTTTTGTTTTTTTTTTTTATATATATATTATGATTATTTCGACTCAAAATTTTGCAATATATTTTACGAACGATTTGTAAAACTGATACTAAGTTTTTGAAATTACAATATCATTGTTGAGATTGTTTAAAAAAAACGGAACCAAATTCATTGTGTAATATAAATATGAGCTTGGTATTTATACGAGTATAAAAATTGATTCTAAAGTATCAGCTTCGTTAGAAAAAAAAAAAAAAAAAAAAAAAAAAAATAGCTGCGACTTTGCAGTGTAAACTTATTAAGAATCAAAGGTTAAATCGTTGAAAGATGCAAAAAATATACGTCAGTCTCAATACCGAATTATTAAAACAGTGAAGAAGCAAGGTTTTACAGAAATTTCAAATGTTGAAAGAAAGTAAAAATATATTTTCGATTTCTCTAAACACACCATCCACCTTGATATTTTTAAATTTGAATCTTTCACTCGAAATCCCGACTTTCTAGACTTTGAAATTCAACAATATGAAACGTTTATTCGCGTCTTTAAAAATTCTTTCTATATATATATATATTCCTCCCTCCCACTCACAAGTTTGAAAATAAAGATTGAACCGGAGGTTGACGAGGCGCACGTGGCACGTGTTTAAGGTGGGTACATGAAGAAAGTGGCGAAAGGCGGTTCCAGGCCGAGATGCGAGACCAGGCTGCGACTCTTATCGCTAAAAGCCGAGGTCGTTTCGTTTTTTCGGTCGGCCGGCCGTAGGAGAGGCCCTCAGCTGAATTCTCGCCCGTATTTGGGGCAAGTGTCTCACCGTCTGGATGTAAATGAGACCTCAACAGCCCCCAGGGGTCCCTGCGCGCCCCGCCTTTCACCCCAGACACTTGACTTACTTACTGACTCTCTCCGACCTCGTCGCTAGGCGAGGCGAAGCGAGCCGAGGGTTTCAAGCGGGGTGGACCACCCTTTCACGCTCCATTTCCGAGGATGTTCCCTGGCCGAAAGTCGATACTTTTTTATTTATTTATACCTAATCTCATCGCGAGACAATCGCACTGCATTTAGAACCCGTTTATCGCATTATCGTGTAACCCCTGACCTACAAGGACCTCCACATAAATTTCAAATTTTTTCTGGCGATTCTTAAAAATCTAGTAGATTCGTAACAACTCCGGTTATTTTTTACAATTTCACTGATAATGGATATGTTCTTTTTTTCTGCAGTAATCGATTCATGCTGCAATATTAAATATTGAAGGATGCCGACGTGATAGCAAAACCTAAGCAGAAAAAAATTAATGTGTTTTACTGAATTTGTGGAAAATAGTCTTATTGTGAAGAAATTCAATGAGCGATTCATTTTTCAAAATTACGAAGCGGTTTGAGACGAAGCATGAATGTCGAAACTGTTGTTTGTAACCCACGTTGTTTTTTAATTTGATATTTTTGGGGATCTTCGCAGCTTACGAGTATAATAATTTTACAAATACACGATGTACGACTATTTCGTTAGGGAAAATTAATAAATAAATGTCAATATTTGGCCGTAAACAACCTCGCGAATAATCTAATTGTAAATCAACTTTAAATACCTGCTAGGTATATCGATTGTGGAAGATTGACGAAGATGAAGTTAGTAACATTAACATAAATAACTAAACATCAGAGAAAAGTTCATTATTGTGGAATTTCGAAAAGTTTGGCTTTTCAAATTATGAGTATATTTTGTTTATTACGGTTTAGTAAATTTCAGAAAATCTTAAAGGTGCAAAGTAACGTTGTTTTCCTAAACCTTCAACCTCGTGAAGATTGGAAAATACTCACCGATTAACCCCTTCGTTGACATTGACGCAATAGTGCGTCAACCTTTATTTCCCTATTTAATTTGGGTTTTTGAGCTCGCTGAATCCAAATTTGAAGTTAAAATTTGTAAATTCAAAATGGCGGCACCAATATGGCTGACAAAAATCAAAAACTTCACTCGATTTAGATGAAAATTAGTATTCCGGGATTTTAGAGGACGTTTATTACGTATCTGAACACAAAATTCGAAAATTTTTAATAACCGATTTCATATGACGGACGAAAGTGCAGAAAATGGGTAACAAAATTTATCGAAATCAAGCCGTTTTTTGCATTTTCGTCCGCCATATTTGATCCGCCATTTAAAATTTTTGAATTTCTAGTTCAGATTCGTAATCAGCACTCTTAAGAATTCCAGAGTACCTATAAGTTTTCAGGAAAAAAAATTTTCCTTCATTTTGGCCATTTTTTGTCGAATTCTCTCTGCTAACGAAGGGGTTAAACGACTAAAATATACTTCCTTACAGTTTGATCCTTTTTATCGACCATCATTTGGTGCCGATACCAGCTATTCGATACAAATTAAGAAGTTAAGGTCGTAAGGGTGACCAAAACCCTTAATTTTGGCGTCTCGACGGCCCTTTTATCGCGTTTTTCCGTAGCACCTGACAGCCATGAAATCCTCTTCGCAGGTTTTGGCGCGCACGTGTTTACCCACTTTTGAAAGCGACTCCGTGGCCTAAGTGTGTTTGTGTTAAACAAACGGGGAGCCATCGGGCGAAACTCGAAGGGACGAAGAAGACATGCTCGAGACTCACTTTATCTTACAAACGAATCACCGAGGCTGTAGAAACGCTTTTAGTGGCACCACTTCCCGCGGGAGAATTAAATATCATCTAATTCATTCACTCACCACTCGTTCACCATTCCAATTAGAAATATCCTTTGACAGGTTTCGTTGGCGGTTTTCTATTAGCTTGAAGAGTTTCCAAAGACTCGTCTACTGACCTGAATAGAATAAATAAACGGTGCTAAATCCTCAGGTGCTTTTCGTTTTAAGAATAAGATCAAATTGACTCTGGAAGAGTAGAACAAGCGATCGGGTGTGACTGTTTCGAACGACATTTCCCACTGCGTGATGTGATTCTATAATCTTGTGTGAACTTGAGGATAGCGAAGATCTCTCTTTCTGGAAATTCCTGCAACTGCAGAAGTCAGTCCGTCAAACCAATGATCAAGGCAGAGTGAGTTTGTTGAAAAATGGCGATTCTTTGATCACTGTGGAAGTAAATGCAGATGACTTGCTGATGATAAACGTTAGTATAACAAGTCGATTTCCAATGGTTTGAACCTTGAAGATATCGTCCATATTAGTATCAGTTTCCATTTCTTTTGTCTTCGGCGTTGCCTCCCAAGAATGGGTACAAAATGGACTCAAATCCAGCAGCCCAACATCCCCAATCATTGAGAAATTTTTTTTTATGAAACTTCATGCAAGTATTTGAGGCGTCAGTAACGTTAGTGAATTATTTTGAGTATTTGTCATACGTATACCAATAAGTCTGCTAATTTTGAAGGCCATCATGAGCTTAATTGAGTTCAACCCGTATCCATGGGTTTGCTCTCGCCTCGAGAGCTGCGGGCGGTGAGTTGCAAGCAGAGCAAGAGTGCTCGCGATACATAACGATACGGGGTGAATGCAGAAAGATAGGTGTAACGCCCGAGGCGGACAGACGGAGAGACAGACAGACAGACTGACGTAGCAATCAGAACATACCAGCACGCATTCCCGGACACTCGACGAAGTGAGCACATAGTAGGTACAGTGTAAGTTTTGATTGGCAAGTGAAAGGCGACGGTTCAGCTGTAATAGCTCGAGTGCATGCAGATGCAGATGCCGATGCCGAGTGGTTGGAGGGCTGCTCGAAAGCTCTCGGCGAAAGGAGATGATGACGAAGAAGAAGAAGAAGAAGAAGAAGAAGATGAAGAAGAAGAAGAAGTCAATGCCCACGCGGTTGGTTCGCATCCCTGATCACTCTGGTGGTGATGCATCTGTCTAGACCACTTAATGCCGCTGTTATTGCCCGTGTGGTTTGTTGTAACCTTTCTTAATACCCGCGGCAGTCTCTCTCCTCTCCTCTACCTCCTCTCCGCCAACCTCAGGACTCGAGTGCCAACTGCAGCTCCTTGGACGTGGAGGAGATCCACCGTGTACCGTAAAACGTGTTGCAGTAGGTACAGCTCCGTCGGCGTCACCAACACCGGTCTTCTTCGTCTTCTTCATCTTCTTCTTCCTCCTCTTCTCCGTGGCGTGGATCACGGCTTAGTTTACGATGGTGTTTGACCAGATCCACCAACCAACACCTTCAACCTTCGGTACGTTCTTGCATGCGCTGCTTACATTGACACTACGGACCTCGAGCTGCAGCAGGTTTATTCGGAACATTGTCCATACTCGGCTCCACTGCAGTCGCGTCTCTCTTTTCTTCTCGATCTTTCCCTTTTTCATCTCCTCTTCATCTCTCCCCGTCATCCGCGACGTCTGAACGAGGTTTTCGTAATTATTTATACAAATTTGCCGTTTTCTTATAGCACCTGCTCACCACTGCGGAGATTCGTGAAACAAATCTCGTTACTGGATTCGGAGATATACGTGAAGTAATGATTCCTTTTTCCTCTTCTTCTTTTTTTTTTCTGCTTCTCAAAATATTTTACCCATAGTTATTCGTGTATGTGATCGGAGTATGAAACTACATATTCGATGAAACTAAATTTTAACGGACAACTTCTTTCCAAACTTTATCAAATCCAGTATTTTTATTTTCAACTGGTTTCGTGGTACCAATCAAGTTCCGAGTAATTTCTAAACCAGTGACCAGAATCTTATCATCCGACCGACTGCAGGCTTCGACGATCATTGTATGTATTCAATATCTGTACTTGGAGAAAATACAAGCCGAAATACTATATCAAATATCCACATATCCATGGATTAGGATTTGTTCTGGAAAAAAAACCTGCGATCTCGTTCGTCGAGGACAAAAATAAGAGAGAGAAAAAAAAAGAAAGAAAGACGAAACAAGATAATAAAGATAAAGAAAGTACCAACCTTCAACGGACAACGTCAATAAATTTGAGAAACGCATATATATACATATATATGTATACATACAAGCGAGTATTACTCCGGAGGTTATTCGAAGTACGACGTACTTGCGTAAAAAATAAAGAGTATGAGAGAGAAAGAAGCAAAAAAGAAGAAGAAAAAACGAAAAAAAAAAAACAAGGAGAAAAATATCGATGACTGTACTATACACGGCCGAGAGATGATTCAGAGTAAGCCCAAAAAAGAATTTCACCACTGGGATTTACTGATCGTATTTAATACGAAGTGCAGAACTCCTACGTAACATGATTATTATAGTACAGTACATACATATATACATATATACATATATACAAATATGGAACTCGTCAACCTGAATTCACCAAAGGACTTAAATTCATGCAATAAGGATGTACGATGGTTATTATTACACGTCTGTGATGCACAGCGTGCATGTATATTCGCATATATATATATATATATTAGGGTGGCGCAAAAAAACCGACTATTTTTTTTTCTTTGAGTCTCGTGTGACAAAATGTTAGTTTTTGATGTTTTAAGAGCCCACTCCAAAGGACAGCTCAAAAAAAAATTTTAAGAAGTCGCTCCAAATTTTTAAAAATTTCAAAAATCGTCAAAAAATTAAATTAAAAACATTATATTTTCAGTATTTTGTTTGATTTTTAATTCATGTCGTGGTGTATTGTTATCGATTCTTTCTTACTAAACTGAAGGAAAAAAATTTATGAAATTTTAATATGAATATTAAAAGGTCGCTCGAAAAGATTTAGAGAAATGCATCAAAAAATTGAAAAAAAAAAATTATGAGCGACCTTTCAAAATTCAAATTTTGAACTGAAACTTTCGGAAACTTTTTTTTTCTGTCTATAAAATTATACCGTAACGATAAAAAAATCAAAAAATCAAAAAAAAAAAAATCGATTTTTGACGATTTCTGACGTTTTAAAAAATGTGGAGCGACCTCTTAAAATTTTTTTTTTGAACTGTCCTTTGGAGTGGCTCCTCAAACATAAAAAAACTAACATTTCGTCACACGAGACTCAAAGAAAAAAAAAAAATAGTCGGTTTTTTTGCGCAACCCTAATTGTATATATATATATATATATATATATATACGTATATACGTGTTACATGCAATGTAATATATCGATGCAACGCGCTCAAAGTGTGCTTTTATGCATGTAATATGTACGTGGCGAAGAGAACGAAGCGGTCGGTATAGACTTTACCTGATGCAATATTCACGTTTCCTATTATATACGTGTCTATATGTGTATACATATGTATCTATACATATATACATATATATATATATATAATATACATATTAAACACAGAGGTTAGTTATATCGAAGCTAGAGAATTTAATTAGCCAATTAATAAACAGTGAGGTGAGAAAATTGCAGCCAGGTTGGGGAAAATTGTATCGGAGGCTGTGCGAGCTGCAGCGGGGGGATCGACCAGACGTCGAGACGGCTAGACGCTCAAGGCGATGCGATGCTGCAGCGTTCGAGCCCTGCGATAGCTGATTAACGGATTGTGCCTGTACAGCCTCGAGGCTTCTACGTTTCTCTGTGCATTTTACAAACTGCATATTACACGCTGACGATACGTTATATCATGCGAAAATATACTGCAGCTCATGGCGGAGCGAATTGAATGTATAATAATCGATCGAGCGAAAATATCACATAACTTTGGTACAGCAAGTGTCCCGCAAATTAAGATGACTAACGACAAGTAGAAGAAGAAGAAGAAGAAGAAGAAGAAAAAGAAAGAAAAGGACGAGAAGGAAACCTTGCACCGAACACGCGGCTAAATTTTTTTTTCCCCCGTTGGAACAATAAACGATCTCACAATTTCTATATATTCTTAGTTTTTTTTTTTTTTTTTTTTTTTTTTTTTTTACTATTGAAAGATTGTCATCGAACTCGTTAATTTGCGAAAAAGTATACGACTCGTTGGTTCTTTGGACGGTTGTTAATTGGCCGTAATTGGCGATGATTGGTCGGTTGGTAAGAAGAAGTTGGGAGATGATCGTACGTATGATCGGTCACGTGCCATTACGCCCTAGAATTTATGGATTTTAAACGAATTACACGGCAATTTGAGGCGGAACGATCGACCTGTAAAGAGTTAACGGCTCGTAGACAACTGCGGTGAAAAATTGCATCTAAATTAACCCCACGTATCTCAACGCATGCGTCAAACGGTGACTCGTGTTATATTTGCACCCACGTTAGGTCACCAGGTTACGTAGATATATATATATATAGATAGATATAATGTCGTGATCCAATTTTCCCATAAACGTTCACCTGGTTGAAATCAAACCGATTGACTTGAAATTTTGAGTATACATCCCTCTGTAGCACCTACCATAGACATTGCGAAATTATGATTGCAAATATTTAAAAAAACAATTGAAAAGCATCTAAAAAAATACAGGAAAGAAATAATTTGCCCTTAGAACACTCGTCGTTTTCGTAATTTGAATTTTTTTTTTTTTTTTCTCTCTTCTTGCTACAAGCTATAGCGACATTCTTACTAATCGTGAAAACTCGTTGCTTTCCTATTTCACGGCCGATAATTTTTTCAATTTTCATTCGTTTTATTTATACAAAAATATAACTGTAATTTGTGTAAAAACGAATAAAAATTGTGCAAAAAAGTGGACGGTGAAAAAATATATATATATATATATATATATCGAAAAATGTCCGAAATAGAGAATTCTAGACTTTGGATCGCATGGAAAGCTTAACTCTAGAACGACAAAATTATTTTTTGGACCTCCATACTACAAACTGTGGTAAATATATACTCTACGCGTTTCTTGTTCGTAAAATCATTCCCAGAGTAATAATGATCACATTTTTTGATCACGAAATGAATGACGCATAGCGAAATCAGTTTCATGAAAGTTTAATTGATGAAAAATCCGTTCGAAGACAAACAAATAAAATTATGAAAACCAGCGAAACCTCATTTTGTCTAGGCTGAATCGTAACTCTGTGATTAAGGTGCGAAGTTAATGAGACAAAGTAAACATTGCAGTTACCGTTCGAGGGGGATTAATTAACCGAGAAATTATAAAATAGGGGTACATTCAACGGGTTACAACCTCGAACAAAGACTCCTGACTCAGGGTGTCCAGTAATAATTAGTGAAAACGTAATTCCTTAAGAATTCCAAATTTTTTTAAGTCTAATATCAAACCCCTGAGAATTTCCACGTATACCGAAAACCCTGCCCATGCCCATTGCCCATTGCCCATTGCCCATTGTCGATTTTCAAGAAAGGAAGATATATCCGGCTGGTCGACAGATTAACCTGAAACCTGAAATCAGGAGTGTGAGTAAAATTCGCCCGGCATTAATTAGCGCTTCGTCTATGGTCCAGAGTCTAGACTCCAGAGGAGGACGAGGAGTGGAGGCTAGTGGACTATAATAGGAGCCTGCATCGGGTTGCCGAGAGGTCAAACCTCGTCTAGTCATCGCACTGCAGTGCAGGATAGGACGAATAGGCGAGACTAGGCAGAGTCGACTGCACCACCAGCACCAGCAGCTCCAGCCTCCCATGGTGTTGCAGACAACACGTGGCGGGCCATCCATGCATGGATGGATGGGTAGAGGAGAATATGGGTAGAGAGTAGCTGTATGGTATAGGCGCGTACAGTTGCAGCAGCGCATTATAATCCCGTGTGATGGATGTCCCTTGCTCGGCCAAAACCCAGCGTTGAACCAACCACCCGCATTTCAACCACCGTCGACCACCTCAAACCCCCGGGTGTTTGCGCAGACGAGAACCGTCTGGCGGTGATAGTCGGTGCCGGAGAAGGTTAGACAGTTTCGCGACGGTCGACGAACTTTACCCCCCAGTCATTTTATTGGACGGAAAACCGTCTGTCATCGTTGGTCAGTGAGTGCAGATACGAGATTCGTTTTTTCGATTTTGGAAAAAAAAAAAAGAAACTCAAAAGAAGAAGAAGAAAAAGACTGCGAGAATTTATTATATCGTCTCACCCCGAGGATGAAAAGTTGATTTTTTACTATAGCTTGACGTTTCGGAACCAACGATCATTTGATGAATTTTTTATGGTGATGACTTGTTTTTTTCATTTTCTTTCTTTTTTACGACCATTTCTAGGGAACGGATGCGGATCATTTTGATCTCGATCGACGGAGCTTTTACGTTTTAAGGATGTGAAAAAAAAAAGTGAAAATATTCGAGAGTAAATCAACGGATTTTGACGATTTTTATCTTTTTTTTTTCACCATAACTGAAAAATGTAGTTCTTCGTAAAAAATCTTAGTAAAATTTTCTAGTGACTATGACAAATGAATTTCTGTCGTGGTGCATCCAATATTTAAATGAATCATTTCAATTCATCGAAATTTTATTTCATCGTATCACGAAATTATTGTTAATTTTCAATTGATTTTCATTTATTTCTAAATACTGCATATTGTCTGTGATTTTCGATGATTCTTCCACCGCTTTGTCTGCATTAGAAAGCTGAGAAATCATTGTAAATCAAAATTGCTTGCAATAATAAAAATCAATGAAGATCATTGAAAACAATTCAGTGAATAAAAATTAAAACCATCGCAGGCTTTATCGCCGCAGGATTTTCAGCGATTTCCATGATTTCGAATGATTCAAATGTTTCGGTGGATGCCGTAAGACTCCAAAAAATATAAACAACCAAATTTCATGGATTAGAAATTTACGTCTACACAGAAATTTAAGGGGTCTACCTACTAGCTGACGACCAGAAAAAAAGGGTTTGTTCTACATTTTTTTTAATAAGTTTCAACTGTGAATATTGATTTAGGTTTTGTTAGGATTAGTAAATACACTCTCGAGTTACATGTGAAAAAATTTTTTTTATCGATTTTAATCACTTTTCGTACATATCGGCAAAATTGACAAAATAGCGTTCATTTTTCGAAAAAAGTTGAAAAAGATCGCTTTTTTTGCAAAAAAAAATACACTTAACATCAAAGTTTCAAAAAAAATATGATTCGTTACAAGACCATTGACATGCTGAATCTGAAATCGTTCAATTTTTTGGTTTCAGGTCAACCATCTCCGAGAAATCATCAACACCACAGACCTACCTTTTATTTTTTTCGTGTATAAAAAGTGATTAAAATCGATAAAAAGTGTTTTTTTTTATGTAACTCCAGAGTGTATTTATTAAGCTTAACAAAGCCTTTATCAATACTTACAGTTGAAACTTGTTAAAAAAAATGCTTGAACAAACCCTTTTTTTGCTTGTCAGTTGGTTAGACCCCTTAACAATTCGAAGACAGGCATTATTTCCGGGTATCATCGTCAAACGTGCGTTATTTTAATAATTACCAAGTGCGAGTTATACAGTTACAGTAACTGTAGCGGGCTCTGCAAGCTACTAGGTATAGTAAAAATGGTAATCACAGCATACGTATATAATGCATGGTATTATACGGACAGGGTAAATTGTCGCTGATGCGTTTTGCGGTATGTGGATACGCTGACGGTACATGAGTTATAACCCACATCATCATCATCATCATCATCATCATCATCATCATCATCGTCTCTCTCTCTCTCTCTCTCTCTCTCTCTCTCTCTCTCTAAGCTCGCGACTCGCGAAATTAACAGAGTAAGGGGTGTCAGTACCTGCATTATACCTGTGATACATGCAAGGATACCAGAATAAAATATGTTGCCTACACATCCAAGTGAAGCGAATATTGTAGGTATAACATTAGGGTGGTCCTTACGTAGGGTGTTGACGAATTTTTTCTGCCCCAGCCCACAAATGAACTTCAAGTAATTAATTATTAAACAATTACTTAATTTTTTTCAGATTTTTACCTCAACTCTAAGATAGTCTGCTTCGTAGTCGAAGTTTCTTATGGAAATATGATGGAAAAATTATTTTTTCTTAGTATATATTTCATTATAAGAGTAATATAATGTTGAAAAAAAAAAATTTATATCCGCGAGATTTTAGTCAGCATTAGTGCTATCGTCTGGGAAAAAATTCACATAATCGTACCAAGCAATCTCGACGAATTGCACACTCTCGAAATCTGACCTTTTTTTTTTTTCCATTTAGAGGAAGTGTAATTCGTCGAGATTTGCTGGTATCGTGATGTAAATTTTTTTTACAGATATTAGCACTATAATGTCCACTAAAACCTGGCAGTTACAGTTTTTTTTTTTTTTTTTTAAACATTATTACTCTTCCAACAAAACATATACCGAGAAAATAAGTTTTTCCTAAATTATTTCCATAAGAAACTTCGATCACAAAGTGGACTATCCCAGAGTTGAGATAGAAATGTGAAAAAATTAGGCAATGGTAGTATAACAACATGTCGCGATGTTAAATAAAGAGTGTTGAAAAATGGAGTAAAATAAAGTCCTGCACAATCGCTCGCTTATCGAGGACTTAATATTGTCCAGCCGTAAAATGACCGGATGAACATTTTTCTCTTTGCTCTTTTTCCTCTTCTCCGTCTCCCGCATTTCCTCTTCGATTATATATACTAATTAAACAATTCTCACCCTATACAGTATCATCGCATATAGATAGACCTTCGTTATAACGTACCAATACCTACGTATTGTCAATTAATATTGCCTAATTAAGATTCACAGTCGATTGCTCGATGCGTTGTATATAAAAAAAGTAATTAACTGATCCGATATGTTCCCGAATAAAACATACGAATTGACGTATGCAGGTTTCGTTGCATATAGAGAGGATATAATATATTGCATATTACAGCAAGCGGCGAGCCGCGATAGCTAGTTTGCCTAGACGAGTAGACACATATATATATATATATATATATAAATGTTACATGTAAAATACATATTGCAATAGATGTACCTACGGGTGGTAACGAGCTCACGTATGTAACAGCCTAGAGAACAGAGCTTCTCTGCTCGTTGCAGATATAACACGTATTCATACGTAAATTATACATGCATAGGTGCATACATACGTGTAAGTTCGCATAGAGTCTACAACTAGCGAAATCTACGAGAGTCTAGACCGATCGACCGGTTCCCCCCAATGCTGCTGATGCTATTCCCGCTGTTGCACTCTCGAAATTTTTCTCACACGTAACACGCAATTTTGTATAAGGTTAGGCTACGTTAGGTTACGTCAGGTTAGGTTAGATTAGGTTAGGTTAGGACACGCAATTTTGTATGAGATTAGACTACGTTAGGTTACGTCAGGTTAGGTTAGATTAGGTTAGGTTAGGACACGCAATTTTGTATGAGATTAGACTACGTTAGGTTACGTCAGGTTAGGTTAGATTAGGTTAGGTTAGGACACGCAATTTTGTATAAGGTTAGGCTACGTTAGGTTAGGTTAGATTAGGTTAGGTTAGGCACACAATAAAAATAAATAAAATACCGAACATACGAGAGACATGAACAATTTTACACAAATAATAATAACAATAATAATAATAATAATAAAGTAATGCACTATAATAAGATGCGATAGTTGGTACATATATTATATTATACGTATATAGGTGCGGTATGAAGATAGAAGAAGAAGAAGAAGCGTATACATGTATAGGTATATCTATATATCTATATAGATATGTATGTATCACAGGCGTGCATAATAGATATGCAGGCGTGTTATACGTGGCGAAGAAAAAGCGATTTTTTTTCGCCAGCCAAGTAGGTATACCGAGGCAATCACTCTTCGTCATATCTGACATGTTTTGTCATGCAGGTGTATGCTAGGTATAATGTATATACGCCTTTGCACTTATAGATGTTGGAGTTGGTGCACCTTCACACTTTGACGTTACCGTACCTATATCTATACCTACGTGGCATGTAATACGATAATCTCTGCCCAGCCAAAGTGCAGCTTTGAAAGTGTTACTTATTGCGGCTGTTATACGTAAACTGTATAACTGTATACATGTATTACATATATATGATTATACTATTCATAATAATAATATAATCTAATGCCTAAGGTACAGATTAGCTAAAATATTATTTTATAGGTATATTTATATTGCGTACGAATTGTTACGTGTAATCCACGTGAGGTGATAGTCGCAGAACTTATTTCGCGGCATTGTTGTAAGAAAATGTATAAAAAAATGTTTGCATCGCAAGTCAAAATATAAATTTTTAATTGAAATTACACGATAAATTATAATACTCTACTACCGTTCGCAAAGGACGAGGATCTTAAAGAGACAGAGATTCTATGACGTACGTATTAAAGTAGCGGGCAATTAGACATATAACTGAAGTATGTATATATACATATACATTTGTATACATATATATATATATATTTTTTTTTTTTTGCCGAATAATATAAAGCCGATGAATTATTCATCAATAATGTACTGAAGCGAACCGAAAGACATGCAGATTATATCGAAAACGATCGATCAGATAATTATACATTATGCTAATGACGGTTGTCGCGGTTTTCGAATCAACGCTTCGGGCATACATCCGCGGATTCTATACTAATAAACTAATAAATCGCTGGTGGCGATTTGCATTAATTAAGTTATGGAACATTAATATCTATGACTCTTGGTGATACTCGATAAAAATTTTCCACACCTGTGTGAACATGATGCATTGAAAATTTGATATTCTCCTAACTTTTGCGAAAAATATTTCAGTGCAGATTTTCTATATTCCGAGATAAGTTGTCGATTCGAATTACTTTTTTACAGCATAAAAAATGCAGAGAAATATCGAAGCTGGAGTAAAATGTTCGAGGAATCTCTAATAAACTCTTGCGGCAGCTTTTCCGCTTTACTTTATACATACTCTCGACTCTCCTCGTCGTTAGACTTTAGCCGGCTGTAAGGAAATCCGCCTCGGATTTATTTGCGAGATTGTTTTGCCCTGAAGTCTCGGTAGTTGTACCGGCAATTCCCACCTGTTGCCTTTCCCTCCCGGCTCTCCAAGCCCAAAGAGGTAGTCGATTCTTACGTCGCGTCGTCTGGATTTCAGACACGCAGAATGTTACGTTAGTTTGTTTAAAATTAGGGTGATATACTTTCTTTTACGCTGCAATAAAGTCTCAACATATTTTTCATCTTTCATTTAAACAACGTCGCGAATAACATACAAACAAATTTGATTTGCGAAATTTTCAGAAATAATCGCGATTACGATCTTAATTATCGTTCTACGTTATATACATTATGCTGGCTCTTAATATAGGTATGAAAATTTTTTTCTCTCATCCTTTAAATTGTCTCGAAATACTAAAAAATGTTTTTTAAACCTGAAATCCGCTCTTAATTTCAATATTAACTCGTGACAATGAAAGATTTTTGATATTCAATTGATTAAAAAAATAAGTTTTGTAACAAAAATGTAAATTTTTTCTTACGTCAATAAGAATCCTTTAAAAATTTATTCCAATCAAGTTACAACGTTTAATATAAAATAATTGTTTTTAATTCGATAAAATGAGAGATTATTTGATTAGAATTTAAAAAGCAGAATTAAGAAAAATTTTCAATGTAAAAAAAAAGGTCAAACTTCCACAAAAAATGAGCTGAAAATAAATGTAACATCTCCGAACGTAATTATTGCCAATATAGCGTTGTAGTTTTTACATCCTATTATTAGTTACTTATAGGATTCCACCATGAAAATTTTTCGTGAACGATAAAATTTGTATGAAAAATCCAGAAAACGATATTCACTAAAAATATATCATGTATAATGAAAACGGTATATGAAAGACAGACAAGATCACAAGATTGCGCTTGATATTTATACCGTGATCCACCTGTTTCATAGGCAGGCTAATATTATACCTATACGTAAGCCGTGCACGCGAGAGAGTTGATACATTGTATGGACGTGTATATAATTATTGTTAAAATGTGTGTACTTATTCGCCGCAATTTGGACAGGTCCATAACAGGTATCAGGCCGATTATTATACTCTAGATATTTTTTCAGGTAAATTAGTTGAGAATAAAGCAAAGAAATTGGGGTTAGGTTTGAAGGACAGGAAGGAAATAATCGCCTTCGTCGGAACGAGTATGACGTGTGTGTGTGTGTGTGTGTATGTGTGTGTGTACGTGTATGTATAGAGACGTAAACGGAGTTACATTGTAGCTGGCACGAAGGGCGTGAGAGAAGACAGGAGGAGTAGAGAACGGTAGAAAAAGAAAAATAAAAAGAGAAAAAAAAAACAGCAACGAGAATTAAAAAACTTACGTATATATGTAAAGCCTGAACAGAAGAAATCAAGGAAAAAAAGGAGAAACACATCCGTCCAATACAATGTATGAGGTGCAACACTTTTCGTCCAGACAGACAGCTCTCGGGATAATTTGATTCCAAGAGGAGAATCAGGTTTAAGAGTATACCGAAGACTCGGTCTTTACCGACCGTGCATTATTGGCATGCAGAAATGCATTTTCTGACGTTAATTTTGCATGGGAGAATAAAAAATATGTTATTGAATAATTTTTTTCGGTATTAGATGTAGGATTTCGCTGTGACGTTTCTATGTCAGTGACGCTTAGGCTTTGGATATTGGTAGTAAAAAGGTGACGTTTTACTCGGTCGGTAATAAACAGTCGGAAAGCAGTTTGTCAGCAATAATACGACGAAGAGTCGCAGAGATCGAGACGATTAAACAACCTTCGTGAAGAGAAGAGGGGTTGAAAAGTGGTTTTTAGTCGACACGAGAGGCTGGAAGCTGACCGTTGAAATCATCTCACGATCAGAGGAATTATGATACGTAGGTATAGTATACGGTGTGGATGAAAGCGGAGACGAGAAAGAAGAAAAAATTAGTGGGAAAAAAAAAATATAGTACAAGTTAAATAGCCGTACAATGTATGAGAGATGCAACATTTGCGAATCCCGAGCAGACAGCTCGGGGGAATTTGACACCCCGGGGGGAAACCGGCTTTGCGATTTAGTCCAGGCTTCAGCTTCTCCCAAC
Organism: Diprion similis; assembly: GCF_021155765.1. Taxonomy (NCBI): domain Eukaryota; kingdom Metazoa; phylum Arthropoda; class Insecta; order Hymenoptera; family Diprionidae; genus Diprion; species Diprion similis. The sequence goes on along the minus strand of NC_060106.1, from coordinate 19,980,706 downwards.
GATTCTTGCTCGCAAGTCGGCTCGCGTTTATCGCCGAGGAAGAGGAGGAGGAGGACGAGGACGAGGACGAAGCGACTGAACCTACCCACCTAACCACCTACCCACCTACGTGTCTACGTATCGCTTGCAGCAATATTTCAATTGGACGCGCGTAATATACATTTGTTATTTACTTTGACAGGCTTAGCCGCTATACTCCGTAAATCAAAAGGCGATTAATTAGAAACTGCAGCGATATAACGCGCTCCGCACTCCCTTCAACGGACGACGCGACGGCCTGCATCCCGTGGGCGAACCGCAATTGTCGACAGTCTCGTCGCTTCCAAAGGACACCAACACTGACTGCGTATATCGTTCAGTCGGAATCCGATCATCGTAGAACCCATCAGCCAACTACGAAACCGGAAACTACACGCTGGGTGGGAAAATTTCTAGTCATAACTGTTCAGGGGATGCTTAAGGGGGTGCTCTGGTCGATTTTAACGGTGTCGTTCATATCATCAAAAAAAAAAAGGCTTAACAGCGACATTTTATATACAGTTGTGTACAAAAAGAAGACAAGAAATTTTTATTTCATGCAGAAATAAAGAAATGATAATTTATTACAATCTTTTTTTTCGGAATTGTGTATAGAATGGGGCGGTTAAACCTTTTTTTGCGTTTAAAACACGTGGATTCCGATATCTGGAGATGTGTAGGTGTGAACGTCGAAATCGACCAGGGCACACCCTTAATAAAAAGAAAGTGAAGTGTCTTCGTTTTACGAAAAAATATTGCCAGGTATTTGGTCGGAATTGTATGTAGAATGTGGCTGTTGTGCACTTTTTCGTCTTCCAGATCCGTGGAATTGTAATATATAAATTGAATGTAATATCTAATTGTAAGACCGCGTAGAAATCGAGTAAATAGCGTCCCTTTAAGACGATGCTCACTGGTCAGTCCTTACCGACTGAGTAAAATGTGACTATTATCGACTATTATCAAAGCATAGCGTAGCACTGATGTAAAAATGGATATGTATTTCTACAATGAGTGGTAATTCGATAGTACAGGAATACATTTCTGGTATTATTCTTGCGTAAAACGAAACTAATTTTGCGGATATTTGTATTTGGCATTGCGCGCAGAATCGCTCTGACTGCCTTATTTTCACGAGAATGAAGTTAGTAACGTTACAGTAATAACGATGCATGTTTAGGAAAAATCGTACAAGAATCGTCACTTCGCACATTTAGGATTATTTGAAATTCAATAACCGCATGATTAAACAATAGATATTCATATATTTCGGTAAGTCGATTCCTTGAACGTCATTCAGAAATTTCACGATAATGATTTTATCCTTTGATATTTCGTTACTAACTTCAGCCTCGTTTATTTTCACATCTTTGATAATAGTAAAAACAAGCGACGTTCAACGCGGTCGGTAAAAACTGACTACAGCATCCTCTTGAGGTGTTTTAAGCATGGTGTCACATGACCGTTTCACAAAAGTATCTACTGCCGAGAATCAGGATAATTATTTCTTCAAACTTCAAATCGATCATGCTATTGTTACGAAAAGTTGTGTTCTGGTCACAGAAAATCTCTATTCATCTGTCTTGAGATGCCGGTTTCGAGGTTATGTTTCGCAAACAATAAAATCGTCAATTCATGCGACAATTTACGTTACACAAACTTTCCGTCAGATCGATAACACGACAAAGAATGTCGAATCTAATCTAACCTACGTTTCATAAAAACCGTTAAACCAATCACGTGACACCGATGTTCGAAGCACTTCAAAGAATTGAATTTTCTCATTGAATGGCGATGAGTGCATATTAGGAATGGGTCAGTCACCTCTCCCGTATTCGTTTCTCTGCAAGACAATGGCTATGAGAGTGAGTCTAGGCTAGGTTGTTATGTAGAAAAAAGCATTACTAATCGCAAGCTTATAGGCACGAAAAAAAGTATAAGAATATTAGGAGTGAAGATGTCGAGGAGAAAAAAGGGCGGGTAATAAAAAAGCAAGATAAAAATAAATAAATAAATAAATAAATAAATAAATAAATAAAAATAAAGAAAGGCAAAAAAGCGATCGAGAAGATGCCTCGTGTAAGACCAACGTCGGCCACAGCTTCCCCAGCATCATCCTCGTAGGTGCGTTACGTAACACATCGACTTCGGCCTTGCATTCCGTTGTCTTACGCAAACCGCCTTTGGCGATATGGGCGCCGGGAATTCCGCGTGTAGCGGATCACTTCCGCCTCAAATATTCATCCCGAGATCCGCCATTTTCTAACTACATACATTCGCTGTATAGCGACAGGCAAAAATAAGCGTTAACTTTTTTTTTCACCACAATCGAAAAACGCGGTTTTCTGCATAAAATGAAAACTAGGTTTGTAGCTGATGTAAACGAGTTTTCTCGAACTTGAAATTCGATTTCGTCTATCGCTGTTTTACGATATTTCACGCTTTATAAAATATTCTCGTGTAACCGTTGATATTAGTTTTTTTTTTTTTCTTTTATATTCACGCTACGTAAATAGGATGTCCAAAATATTGTTCAAAAAAAAATTCCCTGACTTTTCCCGTGAAAAAAAAAATCAGAATTCTCTGTTAATGTAGGACGCAGCTTATAATATGACCAAGAGTTCCAGAAATTGTGAACCATTGACACGTAAATTTGAATTGAAAAACCCAGAAATCACTATAAATGATCAAATAGTATTTCCGAAAGGTAGCTTAAAATTTTTTTTGAAAAGAATATATAAAAAAATTCAGTTTCTTCCTGCAGTTAATCATAATTCCAAGACTTTTCCCGATAATCGAAGATCCCTGACCGATTTACCCAGTTTATCAAGTTTTCCCGGTTCGCCATTGTGGTAAAAATTTAGAGAAAAACTTTCCAAGCGCACGGTTACTTTTCTCATTTTCAATTTCACTTTTTTCATCCTTTAGCAGTGTTTGTTGCAAGGTTAAAAAAAATGAACAGACGACTTAAAGAATCTATTGCGATATAAATATCGCCGATCCGGGAGAAAAAAAAAAAAAAAAAAAAAAAACAGCCGAGACTGCATGGCGAAAAAAGTAGAAAAATAAACCAAGAGAGTGGGGGAAAAAAACGTGTAAAAGATGAAGAAGGAGAATTGAGGTTGACGTTTACGAGCTAATAATATGACGGAGTAACCCTACCGCGGCTTTCAGTTGATGTTTAATCATTCGGTCGTATACCGGAGGAAAACGCCAGAACCACTATCCGTTTCATACATAATAAATATAATAATGAGACAGCTCAAGTCGAGTTCTTTCACGTCGAAGACGCGCGATCGGATTCAACATTCAAGTCGAATAACTCGAGCGGAAAAATTCTCATTGCAACGTGTAATAGCGTTACGCGTCATGTTGCAAATCTACTTTTTTGCATGTTTTATGTTTATACAGGTGTATTATATGTATAACATTATGATAAGATATGTTCGATTTATGTTTATAATCTTAAAAATGAAAATTTCGATCAAAGAATTAATTTTTAACATTTAAGACACAGTATAAATGAATGAAAAATCGCGAGGATGAAATTGGTAAGATTAAATTATGGATGAATGGGATCCACGGTTCGAGTCAAAAAGTAAAGATAAGAAAGAGAAAAAAAGAAAAAAAGAAAAAAAAAAAGCTCTTCAAAAAATATCCTGAATCGAAAAACAACGAAAGGTCACAAATATTTTATAGAAACGAATTCGACTAACACAAGGTAAGATATAAAAAATTTGAGATAGGTTGAACGAAAAATCACTATTTTGTAGTCTCGTAACAACCCCGAAGGATACGATTTCGCAAAACATAGGAGTTCATCGATGTTACAATAATATTACATTACAAGTCTAGTGAATTTCAGACAATTCTGAATATCCTGTACGTACACAGGGAAATGGAAACTAGAATTCCCAAAAATTCATCGTTAAATTACGAATAACCTGATGAAAAATGTGTAGAAACAAAAGAAAAAAACAGAAGGGAGAAAAAAAATTCAAATATAAAATGTATGATTTTAACACACGTTTCTTTATGAACGAGATGTCGGAAAAATTATATAAATACGAATGAAAGACGCGGAGGCGTATAATATAATAACAGGGCGCGTCCAGTTATTTGTGAAAACGTAATTCTCTGAGAATTCCAGGTTTTTCAGACAAGAATCATTATTTATCCAGTTTGTTCTCGTGAACACAGAAAATGAAAAATACAACCGTCATACGAACAAGAATATTCTATATTTGACTAGAGCCCAGCTCACTGCGAGGTGAATTTGTAAAAATTCGTTAACACGTACAATTTTTAAAAAGTCAGAGCTTTGTTCATGACCAATGCCTGAAAGATGAAAAGAAAAAAAAAAATTTTTCTCACCAAATAGCTAAATCTTTATGAATCTGATGAAATGAAATTCCCTGAATTTTCCAGGTATATCAAATTCCCTGAGAATTCCCTGATTCCATAATTTTCATGAATACTGGACACCCTGAATAAGTTTCCAACCAAGTCGTGTGCATATATATGCTGTCATTGCAGAAGCGAAGAGAATAAGGAAATATCCTTAAGCGATGTTGACTGCGCGGTGTTAATTCCGCGTTCAGGTTTGCGTTTTCCTATCCTTTCGTTTTCCTTTTTCCTTACCTGTTGTTTCTCGTATTTCTATTTTTCTTTTCTTTTCTTTATCTCTCTCGCGTTGTAAAACTACGTAGGTACGTAAGTAGATGGTATTACGCTGGACGAATAGACCATATATGTATACGTTTATCCACTGGCATGAGGTATACATACGTACATTGTATAAGGATGGGAGATATAGGCGCGGCAGGAGGATACACCTTATACCTTTCCTTAGACAGAGCGTTGGAACGGATCGCAGCAGGAAATCGTTGTAAATCGTAAAATGGAACGACTTGTTCCCGTAAAACGGTGAAACGTTGAAGCTGTTAAAAGTGGCGAAGCCAGTAGAGTACTAGGGAAATCCATAAAACTAGACAGTTGCCGATACAGCCCTTCACCTGAACGACCCTCGCCGGGCATTTTCTCTCCTACACGATGCCTAGCTATGGAAACCAGCGTCTTCAATTCCGTTTCTCTCGTGATTTTAACGTAAATCTGTGTTTCCTCTTCGAAACGATGACAGAAAAAAAATTAAATAATGTGCGCGTTTCACTGAATTTCCCAGCAATACTCAAACGTGAAAAGTGCAGATCACCGATAATGGAAAAATCTGTCCTCAGGTGTAAACTGCTGTGTACAATAAGAGCAAAAAAGGATCAAAACTAAAAAAAAAAAAAAAAAAGCGTGGATACGTAATATACGTGTATAATACGGATGCGGCGAAGGGAAGGTGCACTCAAATTGATCAGATTGCCGGGGTTTTCATGCGAGGAGAGTTGTTTATATTCGTTTCACTGCAGGACTGAAGCAGAGTAACGAGATTTTACGCTATTTTGCAATTCATTTACCCTCTGGTTTACTGCAATCACTACTTGTCTAGTGCACTGTGTCTCCGTCCCCCCCCCCCCCCCCCCCCCTCTCCCTACCACTTTAGCTTCGCCATTTTACAACCGTACAATGTAACTTTATGGGTGGAAAAAACAGGTGCGCCCGTCAACTGTTTCCACCTTCGACGAGGACGTGTGCAGGAAAGCAAGGTGCATGCATGTGTTTGTACCTAGAGGTAGAAGGTAGGCTACACGTACCTTATACCCTGCACTTTTAACCGAACGCGTCCCGACGCAACCCTAAACTCCTAAACCAATTCCCAGTTCAACCGTTTTATATGGGTCACGTCTGCGTCGGACAGACCAGAAGTTTTCAGACGAAATCGCGAAGCTCGTTTTGCAATTTTATAAACAAGCTGAATGTTTAGGAGAGGGTGGGGCAAGGTGGGCTCCTTAAAATTTTTGATGTCTTAAAAAATTTGGGGGCAAAGTGGGTCCCTGGAATTATTTAAATAATAAGAGATAAAATTAAGTACCTCAATGTTTGATTAAATATGAATTATTCGGTAATCATTTATTCGAGTAATTTGTGTTTTACTCTGAACTCGTTAAAGTCAAATAATTTTCTGAACTTGAATTTATGATTACTTTTTTTTGAGAAAGCTAGATAATAATTAGACATAATTGTTCATATGATTTTCACCTCGATTTTTTTTTTTTTGATCATGTAAATTCTTGTTCTCGCATTATCATCGTGACTCAAAATCTACATTCTGTGATTGAAAGAAGAAGAAAAAAGCAAAGATGAAAAAAAAAACGCACGAAACGGTTGAAAAAATAATTATGAACACCGTAACAGTGAAATTCAACTGCCGGTGCATTCCAGGCACGATTTGAAGTGTGTGCGATGCACTTGAGCGTCATGAGCAGAGTTTGCACCGGGAGGCCGGAGAATATTGTGATGCAGTTTACAACGTGCTCGGACAGCTATTTATGCGTCACCTCGTCGCAGACAGGCGATTTCCCTCGTCGATGGAATTTATATACTAATTATTACATGCGAAGATTATTATATTCAAGTTTTATAGACGCAGCACGATCTGCGAAAACCGAGCGAATGAATCGGACTCTGCACAGCGGTTATGAAACAAGAGTGAATCGGCATTCCGCCAATGGCAGCGCGTCTCTCGCTGCGCCTGCGCAAAGCGCGCAAAATCAGAGGCATCTGATTCGCTGAACGGCTGCACGACGGTTAGGCGCAGGCAAACGCAGGTTGGCCAACTTTAAAACGACTCTGGTTTTTTAAAACTATGATACTTTTGACTATTTCATAGGTTTGCGCAAATTCTCGCAATTTTTTTTCTCGCAAGAAATAGGATCGAAAAGCGATTGATTTTCGTAGAACTTTGCAACGTTTCTTGGTCTCGACAAGGAAAACGAGATACTTGTGCGTGTTTGTCAACTGCTGCTATGTTGCTGCTACTGCTGCTGCAGAGTACCGTTTAATCGCGTTAATTAGTTGGAAACTAGCGGCGTACCGGCTGCTTGATCGACTTACCAGATAAGTTAATTAATTATTTAATCACGTCGCTTCGTAGAGAGGTTTATTGGATCCGGGTTCCTTGATTAATTCTAGACTCGTCGTACTCGCGACAGTGAATATATATGCACTTGCATGTTCTTGCAGGCACTTGCCTAAGGGGTATTGACCTTTTTTTTTCATTTATTTTCTTTTCTTTTTTATATTATTTTCTAATTAGTAGGTAAAGAAATTCTCATCAACTTAACTGACCATGCAATTTGACGCTGTTTTTAACCGAGTGAAGGCTTGAACAAAATATTTCACAACTATAGTCGATAAATCTGATAGATTGTCTGCGATTTTTAATGCTGCAGTATTTGCTGATCGAATAATTTAATTGAAATTCGTATTATCTCGAATAAAGGTATATTTCGATTTGAAAATACCGAGCTGAATTGAAAAACGAGTAAAAATAAAAACTCATAATTTCAGGGACATTACACACAATGTTGAAAAGTTCAACCGAAAAAAAGTGACTCTGCATGCTCGTTATTTAAGTGGCTGTAGTTGGATACGGCAAGGAACCTGACAGATCCCTTCACGGGGGTAAAGTGCTGGTAATTTAAATACGCGGTAAAAAGCAAAAGAAGAAGAAGCACAAGAAGAAGAAGAAGAAGAAGTAATATCGCTTCGTTTCCGTGGCCGGGAGCAACTGCACTTGCATTCTGGAGAAGAACGAAGGCGTGCAAAATTATTAGGTATACACGGGATGCAAACATATATATATATATATATATAGATATATATGAGTATAAATATGGCGTGTACGTATGAAAATACGTGTGTGATTATTACATTACACAAGGTGGAAGATATGTATAAAATGTAATGTATGAAGTAAGAAATTGGCGAGGCTTCGCGGGTTGCAGACGCAACAGCACTGCAGTTTCTTTGATAGGTATGAAGAAAACGAAAAGAAGTAAAAATAAAGAAATTAAAAAAAGAAATCTTCCCCCGGAGTTAGGTGATTACGCCTTCCGTTCGGAAAGTCCGCGAGGTTTTCAACTCGTCATTTTTCATCTTGTCCCGTTTTTTTTTTTGTTTCTTTCATAGATCTGGTAACTGCACATCTGAGCTCGGCTATTGCAAATCGCTGGGTATATACTCTGCCGACTCTACGAGCAGGCAGCATAAACTCCAGCTGAATATTATAGCCTCCTTGCTCATTGCTCGTGTTATTATACAGAAAAAAAATAAATAAATAGTAATAACTAAGCGCGATTCTAGGGAAAAGGAATTCGCAATCTCATGAAAAATTAATTTTATTTACTTTCAATAGATAATATATATGGTGCGTGCTGATACACTCTTTTTCACTATGCAGATTACTCGGATTGTAGGTTTGTGGAAAAAATTAATCCCTAGCCTCTCTTTTGGCCGAAAAACGTTCAACTTTGAAACGTTGCAACTTTGCGTCAATTGTAAAAAAATTGAATCAAAAACGATCTTGAAGCTGAAAATCTTGGCTTTAAACTTCAACCTTCAGATTTAATCTGCACACATTTTTTCTCGAATATTCCTATCTTCAAGTCACTTGTGTGAAATATGAAATTTGTAAAGTGAATTTTCGATTTCACGCCGTCGTACGTTACATAGGAACAATTTTTTTTTTTATTTTCACGAGATTTTTGAAGTAACCATTTTGTAGCTTAGAGTTTCCTCTGAAAAATCCATTTTTCTCATTTTATCTGCGAACTTCTTTTATCACCAAGTTATCCAACATCAAGACAAGTGGTATTCGAAAAATCTGCGAACGTTATCGAGCTGCATGAAAATTTTCTGAATGGTCTAGGACCAGGTTGAATTCGTGTGTATGCGAGTGTGTGAAAGTTCAGGAGAGGCGGAAAATCCACGAACAAAAATTCGTATCCATACATACAAAATATTGTTCGATCACATACTGCTTTATTTTTGCATTGAGAGTTCGCAACAAAAATTCTACAACATTAGCCTATGGCTGCTTTATGCGATATACAGGCAAAAACAGAGCAAACGGATGTAGGTAGGTACGTAGGTAGGTAGGTAGGTACGGTATAAATGGACAAATGGACAAATGGACAAATGGACAAATGGACAAACGGGAAAATGGAGGAACAGACTCACAGACCAAACAAATTTAGCAAAAGCAAATGAACCGTTGTGCACGTGACGCGTGGGATGGGCAGGCAGGCGTGGGAGTGCAATAGGGCATGTGATGCGTCTAGACAAAATAATGATTTGAATTTCAATACATTTGCATTCATTATTGCAGTACGCACCGTGCAATCGGTGCTGCGTTCGCATCGCAGATAACATATCGGGCAAAGTTTGTCCCCCTCCCCCTCGCCGGTGATTCGGCATTTTTATTACACTCGTTCCTTTATTTGCAATAGAATTTACCACGATTATATGCATTTTTTTTTAAATTCTCACATTCCTCGTTTTCCTTTGTCAAACAGATAAAAAAGATAACAAAAAAATAAAAATAAAAATAAAATAAAATACGTCACAAGATCAAAGGTAATTTCTCTTCTCCGTTAGTTTTTTCCCGATCTGCTTGCTTTCGTCTTTATTTTACTTTTAAGTTTGTTCTTATAACTTTGTATTACTCGCATATATTGTGCAATAATAAACCGAAAAAGTTTAAAAAGTAGAAGGAATCAAGATAAAGAAGTGTAGAGAAGTATGGCGTTACTGCTTTAGGTACTTGGGCAAAAAGAGAAAAAACGAGAGAGAGAGAAAGAGCAGAAGAAAAAACGGCAAAATTACCCCGCGAGTGACTCGGAGGGAGACACTTAAATCATTATTCCGTACTAGTAGTTGGTGTATCCTGAATCCTGATGGAAGACGTAGACGATCCATGATTATAGGCCTTTGCTCGCTACTAATTGTGAGCGACCAACCCGGATTTGCCACGGCGCGGTAACTAGTCGTGAGGGAGGCAACTAAACAGAAACTCTATAAACCAATCATGACTGACTCCAGGTTGGTGAAAATAAAAACAGTGATTACGGGCAATCCGATGTTCCTTTAGATGCATAATTTGCTTTGTTGCAATTAAAGGTGAAGCAAAGATGTTAGCAGCGTTGCATAATATTCTCATGAACCGTTTCTACATCCTTCGAACACACCAAAAAGAAAAAAGTATAAAAGAGAAACATAATTAATTACACGGCAACAGGAGGAGAAAATTTATAATCTAATCAATGAGATTATCTCCAAACTATTCGTCAAACGCAGTGAAAGGGAATCGTGTAGACGGATTTCATTCGGTTTTTATAGTCGCGAGTTAAAACCGCGGAGCGGACTTCCCTTTCCGTTTTATTGTGTATAGTTGCGGCATAGTTAGGTATGTATAATGTAAGCACCTAATCATCGCATTGCAGAGAATTTTTCACCGCGCCAGAGGTAATTCAGGCGTGTTTAACTGCGCCGGAAACTTCAATGGAAATTTTATTCGTTTTGTAAAATTGACGGTGCTGATCACTCTGTACATTGACTTTCCACCCAGGGAATGTTGGAATTGAGCGTACCTTGGGATTCAAGATCAATTCGATACAAATCGATAGGGCAGATAATGTGTCAGATCTGAGACTTCGATCGGCATTACTGAAGATCATAATTCAGATTTGGCAAATCACTATGTCAAGTGAGAAAATAAAATTCACGGGAGTAAACTTATTGATCCAAAAGACTCACAGGTTCGATTCTGCCATCACCGTCTTTTCCCAGCGATTGACCCTCCGTCCATCCCATTTTCGAGAGAAGCTTGAAGCCCTTGTTGTCGCTTGCTATCGATCTATATTAAATATAAAGTATAAAATGAAGAACAAATTTATCCAGAGATATCGAATGAATAACAATTATTTAAAAACACAATATTAAAGCAGCAAAGAGTCCCTTAATTTCACTTACACGTCGACGGAGCTCTGCTGAGTCTTTGCATGGTGATTCAGTGATCCTACGAGTACTCGTCTTGCTTGAGCACGATCTTGGTACCCAGCGGCGAGTTGACTCGATGTTTTGACGTTGTTTTTCTCAACACCAAATTTATACTTCAACCTTCTCAGTTCAGATTTGTGCTGGTTTTGTTTTCTTGCTGTACTTCCTTCGATGTTGACATTTTGCTGGACAAGTCCTGGTTCGCAGTGACCACAGGTTTCGTGCCCGTTGTGAATGTGACAAAGTAACTTCGTACATCCGACCTGAATTATAGAACCGTGCACAATCTCGAACGGCTCGGATTCCTGCTTTGCTACCGACAATCGTTTGCCGTTTAATATGGTCCCATTTCTTGAACCCAGATCAATGATTTCGTAACGTTTATTTACTTCGTCGTACTGGAATCTTGCATGTTGCTGAAAATAAAGTCATCAAAGTTGGAAATGTTTTTCTATTAGTGTGAATTCTGCTAGCATTCATTTTTTCGTCAACGAAGCAAAATATTTTCGTTCGCACTTTCACTTATTTATAAATCAACTGCTAATCGAAGTTTGTTCATTTTCTTAACCCACCTTGCTTATGTTGATGTCTTGTATTAGTACAGAGTGATCGCCTTCCCTGCCCATTGAGCCACCGGTATAAGCGACAAGAAATAAGGAACCAGGTTTCAATTTTGGTAAACTGGTTTCTTTTACGATAATCCTAATGCAAGGTGGATAGGTTTTGGCCAATTCTGTAACAAAAGGGATATTATAGATGGGTTTTGCCTGTTCGAAGTACTGCAAAGGTGAGAAAAAGCGTATCCAGTCTGTAACAATAGCAAACTATGACCTCAAGTCGTGGAAACGGAACAGGAATTTAAATTTGAAATGAAGTTATTTTTCTTTAATACTTCATTTTCACCCTAACCAGAAGAAATCTTTATCCGGGATATTATAGACTTGTGAATTTTTTCCGAAAAATCAATATAAATAAACCTTGTTCAACTTCGTTTTCGCTCTCGTCACTAGAGGATATTTCAGAAGCAACATCCTGCGTGCTAAGGCTGTTATCACTGGCTGAGCATTCACCCTCTTCGTATTCATCGTCATCTGACTCGAGCCCACTTGCAAGGATTTTTCGCTTTTTCGCCGTATCCTATAAGAGAGACACGTGTAGGTATTAAAGGTGTTGGATATTTACCTAAGGCGTGCTGTCTAGATCTTTCAATTTTTATCTTTGAAAGGCCAGTTATTAACTCATGTATCTCATCCGAAACCTAAAACAGAAAGAGAGAAATCATTATTTCATTGGTGGGGCACAAATTTCTGTATTTGTCGTTTTTATGGCTTCAAATAGTGATTCTAGCATCGGAAATGTTCAATTCATCGTCTCAGTTCCAACGACCACAACATTTACTCATAAACGATGAATTCTGATGATACCTTATTTGCCTTCCTGGCTTTTCGCTTCTCCTTTTTCTCAATTTTCTCTTTCTGTACCGATGCTTCGCTTGACGTGACTTGAGTTTGACTGTGAAACTTGTAAGTTTTGCTCGTTTCATCGTAGCAGTAATAGGTCCCTGAGTTTCCGTCGTAATAAAGTCCTTGTTCCTGCAATAAATAAACAAACAATATCACGTAATTAGACTTTAGACTTATTTTCAAAGCAAGAGAAATGAATATTTCTGATTCCAATTTTCAGTAAATTTCATGATTTTGCAGTAAAGTGAGCTAAGATTTTAGACTTTATAATCAAATGTAAGAATGTACCGCATCGTAATAATAGCCGGTATTATAATCGTAGTAGAGTCCGGACGTTTCTTCGTAAACAAATCCAGTCTGCTGTAGAGCAGATTCTGCCGCTTTCGTGACCTGCTCGACGATATTTTCTCCATTTTCTAACTTGCTCAAGTTCCAGTCTTGACTGGTAACCGAATTATGATCAGCATTCCTTAATTCCGTCTGAGTTGCACAGTCGACGAGTAGCGTTTCGGCAGATTGCAATTTTCCTTTCTTCTGTAAATTTTTGGGGTAAAAATGAATGCGAATTGCTTGATAAGTCGCGTAAATTGTCAGTGAAAAATGTACTCACGCAACTGTTCAGTTTGTTTCGCAGTTTATTTATTTTCTTCCTCTGCCATCTGATGTGGTTTTGTAGTTTTCGTATGAAATCTAATACTTGCGGAAGATCCTTCAAAACATCTTGATAATCTTCATCTGGTATCGATGTCACATCGTCACTGTCGTTCCTTTCACAAAATTCCATCGCGCTTCTCAATGTGACGTGTCAAAACATGTTTGTTTTAATGTTGACTTTAGGACACCCATTTAAGATATGAAAAAGAGGACGGGAAAAAGTGAATAAAATACGAGTTTATCGGCGTTCGATCAAGTAATCTTAGATGCATTATTTGATAAGCTTATACTACTCGGCTCCCGTAAAAACTTGAACTAAAAAAAAAAAGGAACATAACCTAAAAGTTATTTGCAAAAGTGCGTACAAAATGTGATATTAACTAAAGAAAACCGCTACTATAATAAAAAATCATGTTTAGTAAATAACGTAAATATGACTCAGCATTTCGTATGTGTACAAATTATTGGAAATATTTCTTTTCTCGTCATCACACCAGCTGGTTTGATCTAACTGTCATGATAATTTTTAGCCGATTCTCGACATCGATTTACCTAATAATGCCTGGAATGCGATAGGTTCTTGTTCTTACATGATTATTTTTGTTTCTTATTCTTAGCCGTGTTCCAAAAATTTGTTAAACACAATCACGCGTGTCATCGACTACGTCACTTACCAGCAGGGATAAAAGTCCTGAAAAGATGACGATGACAGCTTGAATGGCTTGAAACGTATAACCTTAAAGCATATTATATACAGTATATGCTCTAAGCGCATAACACACGTTACAGCACATAGAATCGAGATGAATTCCGATGTAAAAGAAGGGAAGAGAAGGAAGAATAAAAAGCGGAATAAGAAAAAGATAGATTGCAATGCAAATAATACAGAAAAGTGCAATGAAAACAGATATAAGTAAGGTTAAGGTTAAGGTTATTTCTTATGCTTTTCCGTTCAACTGTAGTTCGTAGTTTCCGATTGTATAATTATTTCATTTGTCAACAGCCAATGTGCCTACGTTGGGCCGAACCACAGATGCATGCATTGGAATGAATACTCAGAGAGTGTTAATTTTTACCTCAAAGTGTCATTAATTCCATCAATATTAATTTTATTATGGATCAACAATTATGTACCTTTCGGAGAGAGTATTTTTGGGGTAAGAATAAGATAACGAGTCCCATGCATTAATTGAAATTACACTGTGCATATACATGCGTATGTGCACAGATACAACAACATTTCATCGAAACGTTTACAATTCGCTGATATCATAAAATATACTCATTGCAGAAAATAACAACATTCACGGTTTTCGTTCACGTGATGAACTCTGTGATTTATACTCATTGTGGAATCTATATCTGCGAATGGCAGGTTTTGAGGCGAGGTGATAAGGCAGTCAGATGTTTAGCACCTGGTATACCACTGTAAGTATTTTTTGTAATATGATGATACAGTAAAATTATGTAGAATGAACTGTAACAGTTGAAAAACCAATTGTGAACTTGACGAATTTTTACACTACAACAAATTTTACAACTTGTATTACTTACACATCTTCTTCAAATCGTGGTTCATAGTATTGCACCGATTTTTTGTGATTACAGGCATGCTAGGGTCATCATATTAGTGGTATCTTGTGCTCAAGTTGTTACTCTAATTTCATATTTCTCTTACCCAGTAATGACCTGGTTACTTCTAAATGTACTACATCTTTCCCCCTGTTACCTTTTTTATAATTCCAAAGTCATCAAACTTTTCTATTATATAGATTTCATTCGCAATATCTAGATGTAACTACAATACAAATTAGGAATGGTTGAAAACTTTACGCAAGTTGCAGTGAAATAAGAATAATTATAAAATTGATATTTGTTTGAAAACATTGAGAAAAATTAATTTTTTTTTTTTTTTATGTAAATAGTCAATGCAATGTTTTCACTTGATTCGGGAAAATAATTTGCCAGCATATACAATCGTAATTATTTATATTCAAATACACAGTATTGTTTACAACAGCAAAAGTGTATGTATCAAAATAAGTATAACGCGTTACTTCTACCAATATCAGTTAGGCCAATAAAATTTTATCAGAAAACGTAATCTCAATCAAGTGAAAGAATTCCCATTTCTCAATAGTCATATACTCTTAGAAGCTACGCTGTTCTATATTCATGTTAACATTTCGAGTTTTAGTTTAATCATGAGCCATTATTTGTCGCAGGGTAGAAAACAATGACATCAACTCTCAATATAAGTGAAATCGAAAGTCCTAAGACCCATATTGGAGCAAATAGTGTATATAGGATATATATAACTTATAATACTCCTTGTTAACTTGATCATTTTCAATTTGTTTCATAACTTGCGAAATGATTGTTCTCAATTCTGAAGTTGTTAGGATTTTTTTAGGGGAATTAAAAAATTATGCGGAAAACAAAATTGAAAAGTTCTTGGATTGAGAAGAATGATATAAAAATAACATGAACTTAATCAGGCGTTGCCTGATTCGGTATCGGGTATCTAAATTGATTGCTTCTAAAGTCGAAGCAGTGAAACCCGATATGTATGTTGATAATAGAATACCAAAAAGACTGACTACATTTGGCATAAAATGACATGCGAACATAAAGTTTCTGTGCTATTCTTATACTGAATTTAAAAAAAATACTTTGAACTGAAAATTTTATACTCATGTTTGTACTTTTCATATATATATATATATATATTATATATATTCTTTTTTCGAAATAATAAATCTTAACTATTACATTGCTAGTTATTGCCCAACTTTCCACTACTTCTTGTTGATGTACTCTTTCAAATCAAGTAGAAGTTTTGCCAGACATGCGATTCTGGTGCTGGTATCGGTACAGTCGTCGATGCCCTGATATATTTGGGCATTAGCATTGGGACTAATGAAAACCTCGAATTCGCTACTGAGCATCTTGACGATTCTTTGCCCTGGCAAATTACTATACTCAAGAATATCTATGATCTCATTGTGCAGTTGTTTCTCGATATTTTCCAAGGTTCGTCTTACTTTTGTATTTACCTGTAGTCCAGTTAAAGTCTGGCATGGTCGATTGGTATTTGAATTACTAATTCTGCCGACGGTTGAAACAGATGCATAGTTGCAAGTCTCACCATGCTCTTTACTGATTGAAGCTTGATTCTGAAATTTATCTCCAAAGGTTGTCGGTTTAGCGATTGCTGCTGGATCAGCAGAATCTCGTTCAAGTTCCCTTACTTTATTTTTGTACTTGAATAATCCGAGAAGTTTGTTCCTCACATTTGAATTAATAGAGGCTTCAGAACCTAACTTGATAGATGCATCTTTGGCAGAATTCACTTCCTTTACTACTTTACTTGACTTTCGTTTACCAAATACACAAATGGGAACCGGTGACTGTGGTCCTTGCAGCAAATTATCGCTCAAACAAACTATGTCGTTGCTGTGCGACGATGTCATCCACTCCGTCGATTCAAAGATTTCGCAAATAGATGCTGCCTCCATAAGGATTTTTATCATCCTTGTAGCAGCCTCTAATCTCGCTGCGCCTTTACTCTTTCCTTGACCTACAGCACAAAGGTAGGAAACTTTGCACTCTGCCTTAAAAACGGTCGAATGCACAGAGTCTGTAGGCACGTCCACATATTTAGGCTGTCCCAAGTTGTTTATTGAACAAAGGTTCTGCAAAAAGAATTCGACAAGTTATGACTTTAGTCTGAACAGCTTCTCTTTTTCTAACGATTTAATAATACTTACCTGTAGGACAAGGTGTCTGTTGACTGGATCGATATTAATAACACAAGTTAGATTTTCCTGTGTGCTTGCAAATTTGTTATCGTCATCATCGTTCAAATACTTTTCTATAAAAGCTTCAGCAGCAAAGCGTTTGGCTTCTTTTTTGGATAGCCCATAACAACCCTCAGCCGCAAGGGTCATACCGTCCCGTGAAATTGGGCAGGTGATTCGCATAACAAATTTGTTAAAACATGGACCATTTTCACTGAATATCAATTCGTATTTGGGTTTTACCCCATGTTTAGCCATGAGATTGTGCAACTTAACAGTTGGCGGCTGCCACATTTTTTTTCACTCCAAAATTTCGACCGTCAGCTGAAAATATGGGATTCTTAGGGGTATAATTGATGCCTGCTTACGTCAGACGAATCAGAAGCGATCAGCGTTACACGCGAAAATTCTACTCGTGCAATTTGTAATATCTGAAGAATGCTAATTTTATTGACATGGAACAGCTTTTACTGGACCAGTGATGCACGTGGCTGTCGGTAAAAGAAACGTAGAAAGAAAAATCGTGTAAGTACTACGTTAGAAACATTTTACTCGTAAGAAATATAAACTCACTTACGATATTAAAATTGTCTCTGTAGTTTTTGAACACGGGTTTTCCTTTCGCCTGAAAAGCTCCCAATTTGTTCAACAAACCATTCACTATTATTCTATCTTACCGTAACTCTCACACCGCGCGCACGTCTTATCGCTTTCATCAGGTTTGATCTAGTCTTCATGCGATTTCAACCGAAACTCTGCAGCCAATGAGCGCAGAGTGAATTCTGCAAACACGAATTCGCGACGTTGATGCGATTGAATAGAGATTTTGAAAGACTAATCACATGGTAGGTTTTAACTGTCACTTGCATAGTCTTGACTTTCTACATTACCGATGCTCTAATGGGCTTTCAACGTAAGTGAGTCGGTAACTGTAGACAACTGTAATTTCCCACATTTTCCACACAAGTTACATTGTACAATCTCGATTTTCATTTCTTACGATTTTCTCGAGATGAACTTATTATACTAAAAATGTTAAATAATTGTCAGGTATATGGAATGGGGGTAAAATTTTCTGAAAAATCGATTGCCGATATTCATTTTATAGAAATATTTTTACATTACGAGAAAAACGCAAATTAAAAGAAAAAAAAAAAAAATCAATTTCTAAAACATGTCCAAAACATCTCAAAATCGTGCAAAAAGTCTTTCTTGATTTAAATGAAGGCATTTTGAGCCAATATTTTCATTTTAAAGTGAATGGGTTAATACATCTTCAGTTGACGTTCGTGCGTTTCAACTCTAGGTTTCAATTGAATTTTGGCAATTCTGTAGTGTTTACAGTATTCGTGGGTAGATAATGAAGTAAAGCATCGACAAAATCAGTCATCGAGCGAGGTCAACGATTTTTTATATTCTCCAGTGCAGAACGAATTTCTCGTGGTTTGATCAGTGTGAAAAAAGAAGAATGTGTACAAATTTAGAATTACGGCTAAGTGCGAGTTGAATCTTTTCTACAATATAAATTACTGTATACTAAGATTTTGAATTTATGTAAGTAATCTCTCTCTATTTCAGACTTTTGTCATTCCAGACGTTTTACAATTTTTTTACAAAGTGCACTGTTCTATTTCAGTATACAATGAGGAATTCTTGGTGGGACCGTTCATATTTCAATGATTCTGACTTGGAGTTTCCGAACAATATTTTGGGTTTGACTCATCTATTATAACACAGTTTATCCTCCCAATCTCAAGCCGATACGATGTTATCGCATGAACTTTTGTTCAATATTGCTGCAGCTGCTTTTCATAAACATTTTCACTCGTTCTAACTAAACACAAACATCAGTTCTTGCGGGGAATAAAAGCGTTGCACAAAAAATTTGCATCTTGGTATAAACGCAAAGAAACATTGAATAATAAGTTCGTAGTTTTACAAAAAAAAAAAAAAAATCCCACATACATTAGATTGAAAAATACGACGATGTGACAACACCCATTCCAGGTTATCTGTGAAATTCGCACACACATTAGCTTCACACATGCTGTTCTGACTTGCGGATTTTTCAAACATTATGTTAATTGATCAAGCCGTGCGCGGGCGGAATCGAGGGAGAAAGCTTATTTAAACGCTCTGCAGTTTTATTTCGAGCTCCTTTCCGTAATAAATTTGTATTGCGACTGGAATCTGAGCGCAGATCACTCCCGCTGCTAGCCTTGGAAATCTTCTCCCCCCTCCTCTCTCCAGAAGCGTTCGGCTGTCTTCGGCGCATGCGCTCAACTATCGTCGGCGCATGCGCAGAGCCGTCTGCTCTCATTATCAACCGATGTCTCGATAAGTTGATCCCACTGATGTCTACTACAGTAAAAGGTTGACCCCCTTCACTCAGCCGCCTCATACCTCGCGCCCATGGTACTGTCATCCTGCATTGACTCTTACTCCTTTCAACCACTTTATGTAACAGATGAAACTTGCCACCACCCTATGTGATTGACGACCTTTTGTCACCCTATGTGATAGGTTAGTTTTTTATCGCCATCCTATATGATGGAGAACCCTTTTTAGTCACCGTATATGACAGGTCATCTGTGGTGTTTGATGGCTTATCTTCCCTCGTTATTTATCCATTTTTTATATAAATATTTTGTTCCCCAATTGCTTACTTATGCGTTGAGCATACGGCAATAGCGATGAAGCAAGTAAAATAAACATATATCACTGCGCACAAGTGATTAATGCGAAAATAAGTGGCTCTCTGACCATTAATTAATAATTAAATAAGGTGAATCTACTAGCTTCGGTTTGTCATACTTTAAATAGTCAAAGTATGTCCTGTGAGCTGAGTTTCAGCACTTTTGGACTCACCTGAGGCATGATGGAAGTATCTAAGACAAAAAGGCCTTTCTTTTACTCCGTGGGCCTTAAGGTGAGGATCGGCGACTGCAGGACGTTTCAGTAAGGACTTTCAGTCAGTCTTGCAGCCATTACAGAACCACCTGTTTCCCGTGCTGTGATACTTCTGTCCAACTTTGTCGACTTCACGGTTACATTCTGCCTTCAGAAAAAAATAACAAAACCTCTTTCCACGTCTAATTCCACCTACCACCTAGTGAAACTCGAAACCGAAAGCCTCTCTCCCAGCACTGGGGCACGTTATGTGTGAATTGTTAGATCAAGAATCAAGGCAATTTGATGCATTATGACATATTATAATGATTGTTCCTGAGACGTGTGTACAGCATTTTGTGAAGGATTCTGAAGTACAGAATAAAAGCTCAGATATCTGCGCTTGACAGCTGATTTTCTGCAGGAAGAAACGTTCCCAGAAGTGCGCTATATTAAATTAGTAAGTAAGATATGATTGTGGTTAATCCCCTCGAATAAAGTTGTTTTTTCCCTTCAACTGCCAGTTACCATGATAAGTAGGTATATGTATTTTTTACATCCGTTGCTACTGCGGACAGGTTTCATTGTCCCAAAATATAGAGAATATTACATTTCATCTGTATAGTTCCAGTCTTCCTTGATCATGTGTGCAGCTCGTTCACCAATCATGACGCAGACTGATCCAGTATTAGCAGTACTCACCTGTAAGTAAAGTTTTGCCACAGTCACTCATCGGCCTGTCAACGATCTTTATGAATGATTAGCAGAGCTCACAGGCAAGGTATCTATTTCGTCCTAGAATCAACGAATGGATCAAAGTACGTCATCTCGATACTTACCTGCGGCATAATAGAAGAGTCAGCAACGCGTAGTCCTTGTATGCCGTGGACTCGAAGCCGAGGGTCAACAACTGCAAGTGGATCCGACGATGGACCCATTTTGCAGGAGCCTGAAACGTGGAATTCCCCGGTAGAACCGTAATGAACTGCGCACTCCCAGTATTCTCTGCTAGCAAAAGCGTGTTTTGAACAGGCCTCGCGAGGTGTTTCAGCCAAGGTCGTGTTGTAAGCTTTCATAGCCGGTGTATTGACCAATTCCAAAGAATATTCGATGGCCCGTACAAGTCCAGCAACATCGTCAGGTTGGCAGAGATAGTTTACCCACATTAGAGGAAATTCCAAAGGATCCGGTGAAGCCAGAGTGATTCTTCCTGGAACAGAAAATATCTGCAGTTGCTTTATGGGCTTCTAATCTTCCATTTCCCAATTGCGGGTGAAAGAATTTTTTTTCGAAAGCATCCAAGGAGTCGGGATTACCTCTGCATTTCGGATACTCGTAACCGCTCCATAACGTGAATTCGCGTTTTCCCTCGCCTTTAAGTTCGCCGATTCCACCGGGTGCGCAAGCGGCATAAAAACCATTTCCGACTATATGAATGTCCGGAAGTTCAGGCGTCGTTACTCCAGATTTTAGGGTGCCCACGACCTGACCGAGTCCAGTGTTAGACAGGGGTCCGGTCTGAAAGCTGATATACTCGGCAAGAGCAGCCCAGTTGTTCTCGTAGACATCGGGCTCGTTTATGGTAAACGAAATCGGATATACGATATGATCATGGAAATTCCTGCCGACGCCGGGTAAATTTTCGACCACTTTGATTCCCATGGGGATCAAATCTTCTTCAGGCCCAATTCCAGAGTGGAGTAGAATATGGGGAGACTGAATGGCACCTGTAGAGATGATGACTTCTTTGGTAACGCGTACCGTGTAGAACTTGCCGTTCTGTTGATAATTATTGCAAATTTGTTTACTACCCATTACGATTTTTGAAACTATAAGGTGGTAGTATGAGAGAATCGATGACCAGGGGAGTGAGATTATGAGAGTGAGGAAGATAGTGAGCGAGGATTGGCAAAGTCGGAGAAAAAAGTGTGTGAGCTATTAGTCGAGATGTGATGTGTTGGTTTTATGCCTAGGACAAGTTCCGTGTGGCATTGCAATAGTGAGAGATATGACTTGAATGAACGAAAGATGCAGTTTATCTACGCCTGAGTAAAACTGTAGGGTGAAGAAAAAATAAGATGTAATACAATTTTAAAGTTAAATTTAAACAGCGTGCAGGGAGAACAAATTAGAGCGACAGAAGATGAAGCTGAAAAGAATAATCGTAAAGTACGGAAGAGTTATTAGTTATTAGCCCCGAGCAGAAAGAGGCAGAAGAAACAGGAGACATTTGGTGCAATAGCTAAAATGAAGAATCAAGTAAATTAATATTAAATTGAATTGAATTAAGAGGAGCAAAAGAAACGAACGTGAAATAATACAATTAAGATTGCAGTCAGAATTAAAATTGAGTCCACGTCTAAAGCCTAAGATTAAGTTAGGAGGAAATAGGGTAATAGTTAGGAACAATAGCTGACTTTTACTCCCTGGGAAATAAGAAGTGTGACGTCGCAGACGTATAAGGAAAATCCAATGGACCACGGATGGCGCAGAGAGTTTTACAAGTTCTTTTTGCCTCTGTTTGTTTTCATTACGCATCTCCAGCTCGCAATGTACTTAAAACTCCACACGCGAGCAAAGACGACCCACTTCTTGTCCTTGGTGATTAATATACCGAGTCAATCAATTTAAGTTTTAGATCTGGCGTAATTAAATCTGCATCTTCATCTGTACGATTTCCCGCAATGAAAACACCACAGAACAATGAAATTACGAGAGGCTAAATAAATGATTGAAATTCTGTAGTTTCTCATATCATTATCACCTTGTAATATTCGACGCCAACGGTCTTTCGATTCTCGGTTATGACTCTCGTGCAGGTGGTGTTCAGAGTTATGTGGAGGTTCTTGCGGTGTCTGTTTGGCCGCAGATATGCCCCAGCGCTGCTGCGTCTCGCACCCCGATGACTCGTTGTTTGGACTATAGCGAAGCCGGTACTATCCAAGTGGTTGAGGTCGTCACTGACGCCGAAACCCGCCTCCTTGGCCGCTTCGAGTATCACGTTTGCAAAAGGTGGTTGGGTCGGAAATTTTTCGACAAAAAGCGGCCCATCCGTGCCGTGATACTTTCGACCAACAAGATCGATATTGCCGTTGTTTTCGGACTTCTTAAAAAATGGTAATACTTCTTTCCACGACCATCCCTCGTTGCCCATCGCAGCCCATTCATCGAATATCGAAGGGCTGCCGCGTAGGTATATCATTGAATTGTGCACCATTCCTCCACCGAGAACTTTGGCTGCAGATATCGAACAGCTACCATTTGAACCGAGACAGGCGAAACTCTCGTTCTGCGATCGGTATCCCCACTCGAGAGATGATTCTATCAAAAATAAAATTTACAGTTTTTCTCAAACTATTTAGCGACACAAGATTTCTGGAGTTGCTGGTCCACCTACGGGATATATCATAAACAAAACCAGGAACGGCTGCACCTGCTGGTTCGTCCAGGCCTGCCTCCATAAGCAGAACTTTCCAAGACGGATTCTCACTCAGTCGTGCAGCGATAACGGATCCGGATGCTCCACCTAGAAACGAAAGAAGCGCAGGTTATGTTGCAATTGCATTCGTGTTCTTCACACCTTATTCAACTCGCGTAGCATCGATGCGTATCGAAATCTTTACTGTAAGTCAAAACTCTTTATTTTATAAATCAACTCACCCCCCACTACGATAAAGTCATACTCGGCATCTAGGGTATTGATAGGTATAATGCGTTCGCAGGTTTGAGCGATTGTTTGTTTTCTTCTTACGAATGTCTCCACAAGTGATATGAAGAAATAGTACGAAGTAACATTACATATAGTGGCCAGGGTCGGCCCCAGAAGGTCCCCATTGCAGGTTCCCGGAAAGCTGACGGTGTCCTCCATTCCTATAACAGACGAGTCGAGTTAAAAGTAGACGAGATTTTTCGAGAATAACAATAATTAATAAAAATCATAATAATCAGACTGCACCACAATATAAATCCGATTGCAATACACCAACTATTTTTAGACAAATTATTCCCGATGAAACAACAAACTGTCACGGATCACGTTTTCTTTGCCGAACCCCAACTTTCAACATGCTCAGTTTTTGCTGATGAAAACTCAATCTGCGCTCAACGTAAAAGTCGTCCGTTTCAAAATGAAATTTAGTTGAGCTTGCTTCTTTATCTGCAAGATATTTTATTTATCATCACCACAACGTCTTTCGGTATTTGTTTAATTCCAAAATCACATTACGATTTACAGAGATTTTCAAAGTATCACCGTATTTCTTGGCAACTGTTTGAATTTCCAGACTGGGTAACTGTACGGCAATGACTAATGGCAAACATACATTGCGTCAGATTTTGAAAAATATTGACTTTTCTTGCAATTAGTGTCAGTGAAACTACTACGGTGCACTAATATGTATAAGGTGTTGGAAAATTGATATTTACTCATCAGAATCTACTCACGGTATAAGTTTCTCAGATCGCAATCTATAAATTTATACTCTAATAGATAGTGGGCGTATCTCCTGAAAATATTTGTTTTTCATATTGTCAATCTATGCAATGAAACATCAACATTGACAGGCCATTAGCAGGACCTCATCTTCTTATTCCGATAGAGGATGGGGCCTTACAAAAACATGTCATTGACGACATATTTTTTCAGTTCGCATACGGCAGCTTCTGACATTTCAGAATATGTACGCACAGTTTCCACTTTCCATGAAGCTGCGTCGTGATATCGTCAGCCACCAGACTTTTCGCATAACAAGTTCGTGTTGAAATAGTAACAGGCCGTGCGGTATCTCGCGAGTTCTGTGTTCTTCGACGCATCTGGACCATTGACGCGCAGATGCTTACGTAGTAGAAGAAGTTCTTTAGTTCACATATCTTAAACAGAAAAAAGAACTCAACAGCCCCATTCCACATGCAATTCTGAACAAAACTGCTCTAAAATTTTTCGGTCAACGCAAAAATGAATAAATGGCATTGTGATAGTAAATTTGTAGGAATCATGTCATTTCTTTATTGTTGCGTTGACAGTAAAATTTTAGAGTAGTTTTGTTCAGAATTAAAATTGTTCGGAGGTTAAAAAAAAGTAGATTGTTGACGTTACGAAAAAAACTTGTCTATTGAAACGATGTTCGGCATCAGCCTTCGGATGAGGATAAATCCAAGACGATGAAGTTGAAGATCGATAAGATGCAGATGGATGTCGCGTTTAGTTTGTAATTCCACAATCCACGTGCACGATGTGTAGTCCATTCGATTTGCTTATTTATCTTGGCAAGGTACTCTGGTACACTGCATGACAACGTCTCTTCTATGTTTAACAAATATTGTTAACTTCCGCTGTTATTGGTTCAATTCTTGAAAAAATGCAATTTCCAGCACTTCTGGGTAATTTTTTTCTTATCATCTTGAATTGCGACAATCTTTGCTCGTTCGCACACATGTTTTGCAATTGATGCATTACCGTAAGATAAAAATAAGGACATCTTGATGAGGTTTGAATTATTACCAATTAAAAATGTCTTTATTACATTACATTGATTGTATTATGTATTATTTTCACGCCCGTTCCTACTGTGAATACATAGCCCGCCTCTTTGGCTGCTTCGAGTATCACGTTTGCGAAAGGTGGTTGGGTCGGAAATTTTTCGACAAAAAGTGGCCCATCCGTGCTGTGGTACTTTCGACCAACAATATCGATGTTACCGTTATTTTCGGCCTTCTTAAAAAATGGTAATACTTCCTTCCACGACCATCCCTCGTTGCCCATCGCAGCCCATTGATCGAATATCCAAGGGCTGCCGCGTAGGTATATCATTGAATTGTGCGCCATGCCTCCACCGAGAACTTTGGCTGCAGATATCGAACAGCTACCATTCGAATCGAGACAGGCGTGGCTCTCGTTCTGTGACTTGTACCCCCACTCGAGAGATGATTCTACAGAAAATAAATTTTATGAAGTTTCGCAGTTTGATAGAGGAAAGGGTGTCTAGATTTCCTTGTAAACTTACGCATTATGGTGGTATGAAAGCTCGGAATCGATGCACCCGCTGGCTCGTCTTGGCCACTCTCAAGAAGTAAAATTTTCCAGCACGGGTTCTCACTTAGTCTTGCAGCCACGACAGACCCGGTTGCACCACCTGATAATGGATAGAAGTCTGTCCTCTTAGTGAATACATTTTATATGTATAATAACTCACCGCCGACTACGATGAAGTCGTACTCAGGATCTGGGACTTGGACATCCTTAACGCGCTCGCAGGCTTGAGCAATTCCATGCTTCCTTTGTATGAATGTATCCAGCATCGTGAGAAAGAAATAGTATGAGGTGACATTACACAAGGTTGCCAGGCTCGGCCCCAAAGGACCCGCATTGCAGGTACTCCATTTTTGTTACAAGACAATCTAGTTAACAAAAAACAATAAGGATTAATGTGAATCACGATCATTAAACTACACTAAAAACCAAATTTGACTGTCTGAAATTTGTGGTGATATCATTTTTATTCTGAAGTTGGAACACCAATGAGTCACGGATCACATTTTGTTCATCAAATTACAAGTTTTAACCTGATCCGTTTGCTCGTCTTACAAATCTGGTCCTTTTGCTCAACGTATAAAACCCAATGCCCTCGCAGCTCGAAAGTCGTCTGTTGTGATACGAAATTGAGTCGAGCTTCTTCCCATGCAAAGACTTTTATTTCTTATTAATTTTCACACCGTGCATCGGTCTCAGTTTATTAAAAAAATCGTCATAAGCCCTACTTCACGGCATAAGGGAATTGTGTCTGGACCACCGTATCTTTGGAAAACTTTTTTCAGTTTTCGACTGGGCTCACTGAACCCTCGCGATTTTTCGTGACGTTACGATTAGATAGATACACACAAAACTATCCTTACAATTTCTGCTAGCGGAATTGTGACTGTGTGATTATCTATGAGGATAAATTGAAAATCCGATCGTTACTTGTTGGAATCCAACCGTGATGTAAGTCTCTCGAATCGCGCAAAACAAATTTATACTCAAAACTCAAAGCGGCGTATACCGTTGCGTGAATATGTTTTTTATCTTTTTAATGACCTCATAGGTTATATACAACGATGCAAAAGAGTTGCCTGAACACAAAAGATGGATAGAAGAAGACGGAGAGCAGCACACAATAAGCACACGTACCAATACACCCCGTTACCCTTGTAATTGTTTTATAAACACGGAAAATATATAGATACACCAAGTTTTACCTCCAACATTATGCGATAATGTTTCTAAAACATCCGTCTCTCCCAAATTCTTCTTTCTTTCAATTTTGTGCGATGAAACCCGTCACAATCGATGCAATATATTTAGGGGGTGTCGCATTTCAAATTCCCTAAGAGAAAAAGGCGATGCAAGAAATCATTGCTTCGTCCTTTTATCCGATCGGAATAGAATATTCCATTGTAATACCAAAGCATTACGAAGTGTTGAAGGTATTCAGTTATGAAAACATACGACAGATGTTCACACATTGAATACAAGTTTATGATTTCCATTTTCAACAAAGATGGCTGATGTTGGGAAGAAAAAAAAACCAACCTCTCCTGCTCCGAGAATATCGAAGTTTTCAGTTTCTCCCGAAATAACCAATGATTACGAAAGTTGAAAACTAGGTATTACATGTTTGTATAATTTTTGATGTATTAAAACTTTGTCGGGTTTTTCATGGGGGAAGATGATGGGTGAATTTTATTTTTCATCTTTGATTGCAACGATCTTTACTTGTGCACATACGTGTTTCGCGATTGTTGCATTATCGAAAGACGAAAATAAGGACATCTTGATGCGATTCAAATTGTCACCGATTGAAAATGTCTTTTTTACATTATATTGATTGTATTACGGATTATTTTCCCGCCCGTGGTTAGGGTTAGATTACATCTGGATAGTTCCAATCTTGCTTGATCAAGTTTGCCGCTCGTTCTCCAATCATGACGCAGACTGATGCAGTATTAGCAGTCGTCGACTGAAAGTAAAATTATGACTCTGTCACTAATCGGCATGTCAAGGGTCTTTATGGAAGATAAGCAGGGCTCACAGGCGAGATATCTATTTCGTCCTAGAATCGACGAATGGATCGAAGTACGTCATCTCGATACTTACCTGCGGCATAATAGATGCGTCAGCAACGCGTAGTCCATGTATTCTGTGGACTCGAAGCCGAGGGTTAACAACTGCAAGTGGATCCGATGATGGACCCATTTTGCAAGAGCCTGCAAGGTGGTATTCCGTAGAAGCATTGTAATGAACTGCGCACTCAAAGTATTTTTTGCTCGGAAAAGCGTGTTTTGAGCAGGGCTCGAAAGGTGTTGCGGAAAAAGTCACGTTGTAGGCTTTAAAAGCCGGTGTATCAGCCAATGCCAAGGTGTACTCGATGCTTTTTACAAGCCCAGCAACGTCGTCAGGATGGCAGAGATAATTCACCCAGATTGAAGGATGCACAAAAGGATCCGGTGAAACTAGACTTACTTTTCCTGGAACAGAAAATATCTGCAATTGCTTCATGGGCTTGTCGTCCTCCATTTCTTAACTACGGGTGGAAGAATTTCGTTGCAAGAATTCAGGTAGTCAGTAGTAGTACCTCTACATTTCGGATGCTCGTAACCGGCCGAAAACCCAAATCCGCGTTTACCATCACTCTGAAGGGCACCTACATTACCGGGAGCGCAAGTGGCATCATAACCTGCGCCGATTACATGAATGTCCGGAAGGTTGGGAGACGAGATTCCAGATGGTAGGGCGCCGATCACTTGAGTGAGTCCGGTATTAGACAAGGGTCCAGTTTGGAAAGTGATATACTCAGCAAGAGCATCCCAGTTGTTGTCGTAGACATCAGGCTCGTTCATGGTAAAGTCAATCGGGTATATGGCATGATCATGGAAATTCATGCCGACTCCGGGTAAATTTTCGACCACATTGATTCCCACGGATGTCAAATCTTTTTCAGGCCCAACTCCAGAGAGCAGTAGAAGATGGGGAGACCCAACGGCACCTGCGGAGATGATGACTTCCTTGGATGCGCGTACCGTGTAGAATTTACCGTTCTGTTGATAAATATTGCAAATTTCTTCACTCCCCATCAACGGTTTTTGAAACAATGATATGGAGGTGGTATGAGCGAGTTAATGACCAGGGGAGTGGGATTATGAGAGTGAGGAAGATAGTGAGCGAGGAATGGCAAGGTCGGAGAAAAGTGTCTGAGCTATTAGTCGAGATGCGTTGCGTTGATATTTTATCCTTGGGAAAAGTGCCCTGTGGCATTACAATGGTGGGAGAGATAAGATGAATAAAGGAATGATGCAGTTTATTTGAACCCAAGAAAAACTGTGGAGTAAGGAAAAATTAGATGTAATAAAATCTCTTGAAGTTAGATTTGAACAGAATGCAGGGAGAAGAAATCAAGTATAGAGTAGTGAAAGCAACGGAAGATGAAACTGAGGAGAATAATCGTAAAGTACCGAAGAAAAAAGTTACTAGCCCTGAGCATAGAGAAGCAGAAGAAACAGGAACTTTTTTTTCGATAGCTAAGATTGCGAATTAAGTAGCTTAAAATTAATTGAAATTGAATCAAGAGTAGCAGAAGAAACGAACGTGAAGTGAGATAATTAAAAATGGAATCAGAATCAGAATTGAGTCGACAATCTAAAGCTTAATATTAGGTAAGTAAAAAATCGGGTTTCCGTCCTACCGAGGAAGGCAGGGCAAGTAGACCAAAGAGGATGACCAGCATGCAATAAGAATAGTGAGGATTAAGAAAATAGAGAGAGAGGCAAAAGAAAAGAGGTACGCAAATCATAGAAAGGATAATAATTAGAGCCAAAGCAAGATTAAGGATAAAATAGATGAGAACAGTAGGAATGTCCATCGTTTCTCATGCCCGTGAAGCGGGAGTAGAAGTCAGCTGATGTCATACGATCCACTCCTTAGAAACCAGAAGCTGACTTCTACTCCCTAGGAGATAAGAAGTGAGACGTCGCCACTTCTGCACATGGAAATGCAAATCGAATACGGATGGCGCAGATAGTTGCACAAGATCTTTGTGCTTTTGTGTGATTGCATGACGCGTCTCCAGCTCGTAATGTACTGCAAACTCCACACTCGAGCAAAGACGACCCACTTTTTGCCCTTGGTTAATGATATTCTAATTTAATCAATTCAAGTTAAAGATGTGGCGTAATTGAATCTGAATCTTCATCTCTACCGATGTCCCATAATGAAAACACAACAAAACAATGAAATTACGAGCAAGCTGAATGAATGATTGATTCGAAATCCTGTATCTTCACGTATCATTATCACCTTGTAATATTCGACGCCAACGGCCTTTCGATTCTCGATTATGACTCTCGTACAGGTGGTGTTCAGAGTTATGTGGAGGTTCTTGCGGTGTCTGATTGGCCGCAGATACGCCGCAGCGCTGCTGCGTCTTGCACCGCGGTGGCTCGTTGTTTGGGTTATACCGAAGCCGATACTGTCCAAGTGGTTGAGGTCGTCGGTGACGCCGTAACCCGCCTCCTTGGCCGCTTGGAGTATTACGTTTGCAAACGGTGGTAGGGTCGGAGCTCTTTCGACGAAAAGCGGCCCATCCGTGCCGTGATACTTTCGACCAACAATATCGATATTGCCGTTGTTTTCGCATTTCTTAAAAAATGGTAATACTTCTTCCCACGACCATCCCTCGTTACCCATTGCAGCCCATTGATCGAATATCATAGGGCTCCCGCGTAGGTATATCAATGCATTGTGCGCCATCCCTCCACCGAGCATTTTGGCTGCAGATATCAAACAGCTACTATTTGTACCGAGACAGGCGAAACTCTCGTTCTGCGACCGGTATCCCCACTCGAGAGATGATTCTACCAAAGGTAAGATTTACAGTTTTTTTTTTTTTCAACTTCTTAACGAAACAGAATTTTTGGATTTGCTGATACACCTACGGGATATAGAACCAAAAAATCCAGGGACGGATGCACTTGCTAGTTCATCCGGGCCTGCCTCCATAAGAAGAACTTTCCACGAGGGATTCTCACTCAGTCTTGCAGCGATAACGGACCCGGCTGTTCCACCTAGAATCGAAAGAAGCGACAGCTTATGTTACGATTGCTCTTGTGTTCTTCATGTCTTATTCAACTCCTGTGGCATCGATGCGTATTGAAATCTTTCTTGTAAGTCAAAACTGTTGAACTTTGTATTTTATAAAAAAACTCACCCCCCACTATGATAAAGTCATACTCGGCATCTATGGTATTGATAGGTATGATGCGTTCGCAGGTTTGAGCGATTCCTTGATTTTTTCTCACCAATGTCTCTAGAATTGTCATGAAGAAATAGTACGAGGTGACGTTACATATGCTGGCTATGGTCGGCCCCAGAAGGTCCCCATTGCAGGTTCCCGCGAAGCTGACGTTGTACTCCATTCCTATAACAGACGAGTCGAGTTAAAAGGGGACGAGATTTTTGGAGAGTTATGATTATCAATATAAACCAAAATTATCAGAGGGCACCGGAATATTAATCTGATTGCCGCACACCGACTATTTTTAGACATATTATTTCCGATGGAACAACAAACTGTCCTGGATAAAGTTTTCTTTGCCAAACTCCAACTTTTAACATACTTAGTTTTAGCAAGCTCACAAATATGGCTTTTCTGCTGATCAAAACTTAATTTCCGTACAACGTAAAAGACGCCCGTTCTCACATGAAATTTATTTGAGCTCGTTTCTTTGTCTGCTAGGTATTTTATCTATTATCACCACAACGTATTTCAATATTTCTTTATTTCCAAAATCATACTATAGCCCGAAATAATGTGAACCAGATTTTGGATGTGATCACCGTAATTCCTGACAATTATTTTAATTTTCAGATTGAGTCAGTGTACGACAATGACTAATCGCAATCACACATCGCGTTAAATTTCGAAAAATATCGACTCTTCTTGCAATTTGTGTCAGTGAAACTGCTACGGTGCACTAATCTGTATAAGGTGTGTTTAAACTTTGATATTTACTCATCGGACTCTGTCCACGTTATACGCTCCTCGGATCTTACTCAAGAAATTTGTACTCTGATAGATAGTGGGCGTATCATTTGAAAATATTTGTCTTCCACATTGTCCATCTATAGAATGATACATTAACGTCACAGGCTATTAGCAGAACATCACCTTCCTATTCAGATACAGGATGGGGCCCTACAAAAACATGTGACTGGCAGCATATTTTTTCAGTTCGGAGACGGCAGCTTCAGACATTTCAAAACATGTACGCACAGTTTTCATCTTCCATGAAGCTGCGTGCTGATTTTGTAAGCCACCAGACTTCATCGTCGTATTGATAAAGTATAGCTAAAAATGAGGTATATTCAAAACAAAATACATGAATGTGTTATTGACACTTGAATAAAAGACACCAAGTAAACATAGATTGTAAATAGCCAGTCTTTCATTTACACTAGAGAATAAAAGGTACGAATTATTAATCCAATTCAAATCGACATGGTATAACAAAAGTAAGAGAAAAATCATACAAACACTTTAGAATACACCGTTTTTTTTTTCAACAAATTGTTATAGTTGTGACTGACCGAGAATATGTAGGGACTGGTAGGAAATCTTGGAAACTCGGTTGTACGGCCAATAAATCTGAATTTGATGCATTATACTGCCGACAAGTGTACTCTGTTGGGTTTATCATCAAGCAAGGTGATGAGTGAATTTTGTTTTTTGTTTATCTTTGATTACAACAATACTTGCTTGTGCGTATATATGTTTCGCAATTGTTGCAATATAGTAAGACAAAAATAAGGTCATCTTAATGAGATTTAAGTGTCACTGACTGAAAATGTCTTTATTACATTACATTGGTTATATTATGTATTATTTTCATGCCCGTTGCTACTGTGTATAGGATTCCTTGTACCAAATTAGGGAAATTATTTCACTGCATCTGTATAGTGCCAATCTGGCTTGATCATGTGTGCCGCTCGTTGTCCAATCATGACGCAGACTGATCCAGTATTAGCAGTACTCACCTGTAAGTAAACTTATGCCACTCACTCACCGGCTTGTCAACGATCTTTATGAATGATTATCAGGACTCATAGACGAGATATCTATTTTGTCCTAGAATCAACGAATGGATCAAAGTGCGATATCTTGATACTCACCTGCGGCATAATAGAAGCGTGAGCAACGCGTAGTCCTTGTATTCCGTAGACTCGAAGCCGAGAATCAACCATTCAAAATTTTGCGTACCGTGTAAAAAAGAGAGAGAAATAAGAAAAAGAGGTACGCAAAGCATAGAAAGGACACCAATTAAAGCTGAAGCAAGATTAAGGATACAAAAGATAGGAACAGTCAGAATATCATTCCCATGAGAAAGAAATACCAGCTAAAGGATGCGAGAAGATTCAAGTTGTCCTCCATTCCTTCAACAGACAAGGCGAGTTGAAAGTAGACGAGATTTTTTGAGAGTAATAATAATCAACATAAATCATAATAATCAGACTGCACCACATTATAAATCTGATTGCAGCACACCGACTATTTTTAGCCAAATTATTCCTGATGGATCAACAAACTGTTACAAAATCATACTATTGCCTGAGTTAATGTGAACCAGATTTCGGAAGCCATCACCGCATTTCTTGACAATTATTTTAATTTTCAGATTGGATAAGTGTACGACAATGACTAATCGCAGTCACACATCGCGTTAAATTTCGAAAAATATCGACTCTTCTTGCAATTTGTGTCAGTGAAACTGCTACGGTGCACTTATCTGTATAAGGTGTTGAAAATTTGACATTTACCCATCGAAATCTAACTACGTCATACTTTCGTTAGATCGCTCTCGAGAAATCTTCACTCTAATAAATAGTGGGCGTATCACCGCAAAATATTTGTCTTCTATATTGTCTATCCATGTAATAATACATTAACATTCACAGGCTATTAGCCTTATATCGTCTTTGTATTCAGATATAGAATAGGGCCTCACAAAAACATGTCACTCGCAACATATTTTTTCAGTTTGCATACGGCAGCTACTGACATTTCAAAATATGTACGCACGGTTTTCACCTTACATGAAGCTGCATGCTGATATCGTGAGCCACCAGACTTTTCGCATAACAAATTCGTGTTGAGATAGTAACAGGCCTTGCTGTATCTCGCGAGTTCTGTGTTCTTCGACGCGTCTGGACCATTGACGTACAGCTGATTGCGTCCTGGGAAAAGTTCTTCAGTCCACGTATCTCAAACTCATGCAAGTCAACGTATCTCAAACGCAATGAAGGACTCAACAGCCCCAATCTACAAGCAGTTTTGAACAAATCCAGTCCGACACATTTACAATTAACGCAAAAATTAATAAATGACACGATTTATACAAAATCGCGTTAGTAAATCAGTAAGAATAATGCCATTTCTTTATTTTTGCGTTGAATGAAAATGTGTCGACATGGTTGTGTTTAGAATTGCAAGCAGAATATGTCATGTCTATAGAATTTTGTGGATGTATTGATAAACTATAGCTTAACAATAAGCTATATTTGAAAGAGAATAGAATGTATATATTATTAACACCTGAATAAAATATACTAAAAGAACATGTTATTGTGAATAGCCTGTCTTCAATTTACACAATTCAAATAGGTACGGCAAAACAAATATGAGAAAGAAATCACTCACTCGTCGGTTCAACAATGATACAAACACTTTAGAATACGCCGTTTTTTTTCAACAAAAGCTTGTCACTGACTTATTCATGAGGTTACTGACCAAGCAGGTCAATAAGTAGAATATCAGTTCTGTTGATAATAATGAGCTGAAATTCATCGGGTTGAAGTTCAGCGCGTTCGCAAGTGACGTTCGATGTGAGATCTATAACCCCACAGGACTCTATTAACATAGATGACTGTGCTCGCAAGTCGTAGTCACACGAAATACTTGAATGTCAGGAAAAGCGAAAAAAAATTGTAATAAGTGAATAATGACGAAAGTTCGAGAAACAGAAAATCTTAGTAATTTTTCGTTCAAATCGTGGACAATTTTTCCTTTCCTTTCAATCTTATCCTTCGGAAGAAGTATGATTTGTGGTTTTATCGTGGGATAATATGATATCATACTACTGAATTCGATCAACATGGAATGAATATCAGAAGTTTTTCATCGAGAAACATAATGGATAGCTTTTTTTTTATCTCTGATTGCAACAAC
Source organism: Diprion similis (assembly GCF_021155765.1). Lineage (NCBI taxonomy): Eukaryota > Metazoa > Arthropoda > Insecta > Hymenoptera > Diprionidae > Diprion > Diprion similis. Next base: position 19,945,684 of record NC_060106.1, on the reverse strand, counting down.
CTTTGCTTGAGCACATACGTGTTTTGCGATTGTTGCCTTATCGCTACATGAAAATAAGGACATCTGGATGAGGATCGAATTGTTACCAATCGAAAACGTCTTTATTATGATATATTGCTTGTATAATGTATTATTCTCACGTCCGTTGCCACCGGGGATATGGTTCCTTGTACCGAATTACGGAAATTATTTCATCTCGTCTATATAGTTCCAATCTTGCTTGATCATGTGTGCCGCGCGTTCTCCAATCATGACGCAAGGCGATTGAGTATTGGCGGTAGTTACCTGTAAGCAAAGTTATGCCTCCGTCACTCATTGGCCTGTCGAGGGTCTTTATGAAAGATTAGCAGGGCTCACAGGCGAGAAATCTATTTCGTCCTAGAATCAACAAATGGATCAAAGTAAGTCATCCCGATACTCACCTGCGGCATAATAGAAGCGTCAGTGACGCGTAGTCCTTGTATTCCGTGGACTCGAAGGCGAGGGTCAACAACTGCAAGTGGATCCGATGATGGACCCATTTTGCAGGAGCCTGCAATGTGATAATCCGAAGTAGCATTGTAACGAACTGCGCACTCCCAGTATTCTCTGCTAGCAAAAGCGTATTTTGAGCAGGGCTCAAACGGTGTTTCGGCCAAAGTCAAGTTGTAGGCTTTCAAAGCTGGTGTATCGACCAATTCCAAAATATACTCGATGCTTTTCACAAGACCAGCGACGTCGTCAGGATCGCAAAGATAATTTACCCAGATTGAAGGATGTTCAAACGGATCCGGTGAAGCCAGACTGATTCTTCCTGGAAAAGAAAATATCTGCAATTGCTTTATGGGCTTATCGTCCTCCATTCCTTAATTATAAGTGGAAGAATTTTGCAGCAAAAGTTCAGGGAATCACAAATACCTCTGCATTTCGGATGCTCGTAACCGGCGTACAACTGAATTTTGCGGTTACCATCACCCTGAAGGGCACCTATATTACCGGGTGCGCAACCGGCATTATAACCATGACTAACTATATGAATGTCCGGAAGGTCAGGCGTCGTTATTCCAGATGTCATGGCGCCAACCACCTGAGTGAGTCCGGTGCTGGACAAGGGTCCAGTCTGGAATGCGATATACTCGGCAAGAGCATCCCAGTTGTCGTCGTAGACATCGGGCTCGTTCGTCGTAAACGAAACCGAGTATGCGGTATGATCATGAAAATTACTCCCGACTCCAGGTAAATTGTCGACCACATTGATTCCTATGGATGTCAAATCTTCTTCAGGCCCAACTCCAGAAAGCAGTAGAAGATGGGGAGACCCAATGGCACCTGCGGATACGATGACTTCCTTGGATGCGCGTACCGTGGAGAATTTACCGTTCTGTTGATAAATATTGCAAATTTTTTCACTCCCCATCAACGGTTTTCGAAACTATGATATGGAGGTGGTATTAGCGAGTTGATGACCAGGGGAGCGGGATTATGAGAGTGTGGAAGCTAGCGAGCAAGGAACGGCAAAGTTGGAGAAAAGTGTGTGACGTATTGGTCGAGATGTGTTGTGTTAATTTAATCCTTGGGAAAAGCGCCCTGTGGCATTACAATTGTGAGGGACGTTATGAATGAACGAATTATGCAGTTTATTTATGCCCGAGTAGAAGTGTGGGGTAAGGAAAAATAAGATGTGATACAGTCTCTTAAAGTCAAGTTCGAACAGCATACAGGGAAAGCAAATCAAGTAAAAGGTAGTGAGAGCACCACAACGAGGGGCTGGGAAGAATAATCTTAAAGTACTGAAAAAAGAAGTTCTAAGCCCTGAGCATAAAAAAAGGAAAGAAACATGAGACATTTTTTCCCATAGCTAAGAGTAGGAATTAAGTAAATTGAAATTAAACTGAATTGAATTAAAAAAAACAAACGAAACGAACGTAAAATAACATGATTAAGAATGAAGTCGGAATTGGAATCGAGTGTAGAGTCTGATTTGACAAATCGGCACCTGAATTGGATCGAGCTTCGGCGACGAGGACTGGGAAATAGGGATGATAGAATTAATGATGGTGATAGTGAGGATGGTTTGTTGTTCCGTGGTAAGCCCTGGGCAAGTAGATTTACAAAGTAGAATTCCTTCAGGTACAAAGTTAGAGCAGCATAATGAGAATGAAAGAAGACGAATTCTTTGTCATGCCTGTGGAGCGGAAGTAAGGTACCACTTTTCGATCCGGGTCACGTGAGCGAGAGTAGAAGTTACCTCATGTCATATTTTTTACACCTTATAATATACCAATTCGATCAATGCAAGTTATGGATGTGGCGTAATTGAATCTGAATCTTCATCTCTACCGATGTCCCGCAATGAAAACACTACAAGGCAATGAAATTACGAGCAGGCTGAATGAATGATTCGAAATTCTGTATCTTCACGTATCATTATCACCTTGTAATATTCGACGCCAACGGCCTTTCGATTCTCGATTATGACTCTCGTACAGGTGGTGTTCAGAGTTATGTGGAGGTTCTTGCGGTGTCTGATTGGCCGCAGATACGCTGCGGCGCTACTGCGTCTCGTACCCTGATGGCTTGTTGTTTGGACTATAGCGAAGCCGAGACTGTCATCTCCGTTGAGGTCGTCACTGACGCCGAAACCCGCCTCCTTGGCCGCTTCGAGTATCACGTTTGCAAAAGGTGGTTGAGACGGAAATTTTTCGACAAAAAGCGGCCCATCCGTGCCGTGATACTTTCGACCAACAATATCGATATTGCCGTTGTTTTCGCATTTCTTAAAAAATGGTAATACTTCTTCCCACGACCATCCCTCGTTACCCATTGCAGCCCATTGATCGAATATCGAAGGACTACCGCGTAGGTATACCATTGCATTGATCGCCATTCCTCCACCAAGCATTCTGGCTGCAGCTATCGAACAGCTACCGTTCGAACTGCGACAGGCGAAGCTCTCGTTCTGCGATCGGTATCCCCACAGGAGGGATGATTCTACCAAAGGTAAGATTTACAGCTTTTTTTCAGCTTCTTAGCGAAATAGGATTTTTGGATTTGCTGATACACCTACGGGATGGAACAGGATAAAATCCAGGGACAGATGCACCCACTAGTTCCTCCGGGCCTGCCTCCATAAGTAGAACTTTCCAGGACGGATTCTCACTCAGCCTTGCAGCGACGACGGAACCGGATGCTCCACCTAGGAACGAGAGAAGCGCAGTTTGTGTTCCGATTGCACTCGCGTTCTTCACACCTTATTCACTTCGCGTAGCATCGACGCACATTGAAATCTTTACTGTAAGTCAAGATTGTTTATTTTATAAATAAACTCACCCCCCACTACGATAAAGTCATACTCGGCATCTATGGTATCGATAGGTATGATGCGTTCGCAGGTTTGAGCGATTCTTTGACTTCTTCTGACGAATGTCTCCAAAAGCGACATGAAAAAGTAATACGAGGTAACATTACACATGCTGGCCATGGTCGGCCCCAGAAGGTCCCCATTGCAGGTTCCCGGAAAGCTGACGTTGTACTCCATTCCTATAACACAATGTAAATCTGATTGCAGTACACCGATTATTTCCCGTCAAATTCCTCACGATCGAACAAAAAACTGTCACGGATCACGTTTTTTTTACCAAAAATTAACTTTCAACATACTGAGTTTTCGCTAGGTCACAAATGTGGCTTTTTTGCTGATCGAAACTTAATTTCCTCACAACCTTAAAGACGTAGTTTTGACATGAAATTTAGTCGAACGCCTAGTTTTCACCACCCATGAAACTGCGTGGGGATATCGTAAACCACCAGTCTTTTCGCATGACAAGTTCGTGTCGAGATCGTAGTCCATTGTCCATTGTCCATTCTGACCACGTCCACGTAAATTTGTACCACCCAATTGTTCACAAGTTAATAAAAACGTCGATATTCAGTAAGTCGTATTCCGTTGACTGGCCAAAGAACACCAATCAGCGATGCTCAGACCTTGTGCGTTTCGTATCAATTCCATCGGAATAATTCGTAGACATTCATCTTTTTTTACTTCCATACGGTAATTCTTCAATACCACATCGTGATACAATTCAACATCGTACTACTGAATTCTTTCAACAGGGATTGAATATCAGAAGTCGCAGACCTTTGGCAATACGGCAGACGAATTTTCGACCGCCCCTTCTATGAGAAACTTTCGAGTTTGTCACAATCTCCCCATTAATGAAATATCTTCTACCCGTCTAACATGATGACGTTCACTTACCTTCGATGCGGTTGATATACTACAGGAGATTATAGATTGGTTCTTCAGACTCGATGGCACTGGACTCCGATCGCCTTTGATTCGGGACGTCCCTGACGCGTGTTTTTATATGACTGACGACAGAAGCCAAAGGTTGCTCGTCGAACCCCCTATAGCTGTAAGTCGAGTACGTCTACATGTATATGTATATGCATGTGTAGATCACGTGATTTTTTTTCGAATTCGAATTTACACCAGTTACAACGTGCGTTGCACGTTTCGCGAGAATAGCTTCAATTTCACCGTTTGTATCAATATTTGTTGATAATAATTTTTCGCATGACACTTTGTGATAGGAAAACGCGTATTTCGAAATATCGAGTCCACGTACCCTCGGCAGAGAGCGGACCAGGGGGCAAGGGGACAAAATATTCATGTACATATACTTATTGGACTTACAGCTATAGAAATACACAAAAGATTCTCGATCAGTTGATACATACATTATATATTAACAAATGAGTACGTTTTTACCTGTCAAAAATTTAAAATTTTCGTTCAAATAATCGCCAATTACACGAAGATCAATGTTTTTAAAAACCATTACGCATTTCTGTAGCTATTATTGTGTAGATTAAGTGATATTTTTCTGATTCAAATTTGCACCAGTTACCCTGCGTGCCGCGTGTCTCGCGAGAATGGATACGTGTCGCTATTTTAGAATACTTGTTGACATTAATTATTTTCCGTGCTCAAATATATGCCTAATAACTTCCTTAAATATTATTATCTCATTACCTCTTTTTACATGAAAAAAAAAAAAAATTGTCAGGAAAGCGTAATCCTTTTGTTTTCACAGTGGTGTTACCCCTAAAGAAATTCTTATCCAATCGACGCTAGTTTTAGTTAGTATCAGTTAAAATTATTTTTCTACAGGTTCAATTTTTATGCGCGATATTTTCTCAACGTGAATTCGTCATGCAAACGAAAGAGATTCGTTGTACTTTGATGCCATAGCCACAATTGTATCTAAATATGTGCCATAAGGTTAACAACTGCAAGTAGATCCGGTGCGGAACTCATTTGGAAGAGCCTTAATATTGATTTTTTTCCACGTGTACTGTAATGAACCGTGAACTCTCAATATTTTGGGCGAGCAAAAATTGAATATGAGCAGGCGTCAAGAAGTTTTCTTGACAGTCACATTGGAATAGTGGAAGGGCATCGGCGCAATTTATAGTCTTTAGTAGAGATGCTAACATTGGGAATATATTTTTCAAGGTTTTTCGCAGGTGCCTCAAAGAAAACATCATTATTCCCGACTCAACGAAAAAGTTATTTTTTTAACCTGAAAAGCGGGACGAAAGTGGCATATTTTATCCGCTTAATTTTTTTCTCATTCGCCAAAAAAGGGTACTTTTTTGATATGCAACGTCTTAGTTCTCGGTACGTGGCATTTGATGATGATAACGATGACGATAATGATAATGATGATAAAAAAAGAACATTCTTAAGTGGCGTGGCTCAGCCTCCCCAACCCCTCGGTGGAGGCTTGGTCCGTTAAACGACTCCTGCCGAACTACATCCATGCACTACTTGTATTCGTTGTTTAGATTTTCTTTTCTCTTCTTTTCCTCTCAAGTTAATAATGTAGCAACTAGCCACACTTAAATCGTAATAGTGTGATACACTCGACTTGCATTACCCACCGGTAACCCATGTAACTTGCCTAGGTAATGTGGTCGATACCTTAAAGTGGGTTTTGGGGTCAACTGAACCCCAATCAAGAAAACGAAAACAGCAAGCACAAACTGCTCAAAAAGGACATCATCCACTCGCGCGGCGGTCGATATAGAACGCTCAGCTTCTGTGCGTGAGTGATTTCCACTTTTCGAGTCCATAGATGTGGCAAGAGTTGAGTCAGAAATAAAGTCCCATATGTAACACAGGAATAGAGGTCGATTTTATTTCTTTGTCCCGTGATGTACTATTTAAACAAAGGCCATTTGCTCGGGAATAGACATTTTGTTGGCCATTCACATTGATAAATAATCAATGATTCATTCAATACAGGTAGAATTAAATGATGGAGAGTTACTGAGAAAAAAAAGGAGAATGTTGAGAGAATTTTTTTTTCAGCGTTATTTTGGAGGGGATCCATCGTGCCTCAAAGATTATATATATACAACCGTGATAAACATTTTAAATTACCTGACATTCAGTCCTTGAAACGTCACGTCGTTGCAAAATTGAAATGAAGGTTTTGAGAGATATTTTTTCACTCCTGGATGTGTTCTGCGATTGTTATACATTGGTTGACAGTATTATTTGCTAACATCTGTTCGAAGATCGTTAAAACTGATAATGAGAAGTGATAATATTCTTCTTCCTCATATTTTGTACATCGATCAATGAGATCACGTGTTATTTATTTGAAAGTTTGAAGTTTTCTTGAAGTGTTTTACAGCTTAGTATGGAAATTTATTTATCACGCATGATAAAAATTTCTGATTGACACTCGTACGGCTGGATTTGGACAGCTGGTACACGTGGCGTGAGACGAAGTCGAGAAATCGAATCGTTGGAAGACGAGTTCATATTGAAAGGAATTTAATTTTGTACATTGTTCAGCGTCCGAAAGACTGCGGGATTGAATTTGAAATAATCTAAAAAAGTTATTCGTATCCTTGAGCTGCTGTTTGTTATATGAATGAATGTTTGTCCGGCTGAACTGCTTTGAGGGGTGCTTCGAGAAGTAATCCGTAATATAAATTCGGGCCCAGCTAACGGGCCCGTAAATATTTATCCAGGCAAAAACGACTGAAATATCAAGAAATCCGCCAAGTTACCAAAACCACATCGCAATGAAAGTACAAGAAAAAACTCAGGTCTTGCCCGTCTCTGTCGTGAAATCAGGAAAGAACCCCAAACCCTGCTTATTCGCTTTTGTATTTTTTATCTGAATGATTATATTACACCCTCATTATAATAAGGGAGTAGTCTCACATCCCAATGACTATTTTTAATAACTTTTTTTTCGTGGTAAGACTTATTCAATAATTTCAAATTTCTCACACATAAAAAGAAAGTTACAAAGTAATACGAAAAACATTTTTGTTACAGCCACCTGAAATTACCACTATTTAAAGATGGCTGACACGATGTCTCAATCTCTAAGTATATGAAAAAAAAAGCGGTTATCTCATAGTACACTCTTCGATATTGCCTAAAACAGAACTATGCGAATGCGATGAGAAAATTTTTTTGAAAATGGCGAACTTTTAAAATTTTGGACCTCTTCTTTTCAACTTAAATTGGTGAAATAGTGGATTGAATATAAGTAAATAATTTTTATGCTGCTTCAGACTAAAGCTATAGATGTGTATAATAAACCATTAAACTCTCAGCTTGATAGGTGCAACAGTTTTTCTTCTGTAGAATGTCAGCCAGATTTAAATGGGGGTAACTTCAAGCAGCCATACCAGCGAGATTTACCGCAAAAACTAACAAACAAATTTCTGCATCACTTTATAACTCCTTCTTTTATATACAAAAAATTTGAAATTTTTAAATAAATTTCACCATCAATAATAATTATTCAATCACAAATCAAATCAAACACAATCGATTCTGCCTGAAATGACTGGTTGATAACATTTTTTTCTATATTACATACTGACGTACCCAATTTGAAATGGTTTCTTTCTACCACCTGCGGCTTACATTCATGTTTTATAAAATTGACGACTTCCTCGAATTAACTCAATTGTTTATTTTCATACCGATTATCGTATTATCAATGTTGTATTGGATAGATAAATTTCATCGATTCGTTCTGTTCTAACTCTATCAATTGCCGTTGATTACGGTCCGAATACCGATGCCTGAGAGTGTATTTACGTGCTGGCGTAAAAGGCATATTTATGCCGATGTTGGGAGAATGTTTGAACAGATTTTCTGCAGGTCCCTTAAAAAAATCATTATTCGTTGTGACAGAGCCAATTTTAATTAACTCTTCTTGAAAACTGCCATTTCCAGCACATTTGCATGTCAACGAAGCAATTATTACTTTTAATTATTGTTGTGAATGCGAAATGTTTACTCGTTTTGATAAACAATATAGATTATACACTTGGTTGTATGTTTGATAGTGTTGCGAGGTGCATCGATAATTGATAAGATATTATCAACAGTCTTGTTATAGTTACAAATTCGGCCAAAAATACGTAGGTACTGGTATGAACTCTTCGAATCTCTGTTGTAGGGCTAATGAATCTGAACATGACGCATTATACTGCCGACGAATGTACTGTGTTGAAATTTTTTTTTTTTTTTTAGGAAATTGACGGGTTATTCTTTTTTTTTTATCTTAGATTGCAAAAATCTTTGCTTATGCACATACATATCCTGCGATTTTTGCGATATTGTAAGTCGGAAATAAGAACGTTTTGATGAGGTTCGAGTAGTGACTGCTCAGACATATCTTGATAACATTATATCAATTGTATTATGTATCATCTTCATGCCCGTTGCTACTGTGGACAGGGTTCCGTGTATCCAATTCCACAAATAATCACATTGCATCTCTATAGTTCCAATCTTGCTTGATCATGTGCGCAGCCCGTTCTCCAATCATGACGCAGGGTGCTGCAGTACTAGCAGTAGTCACCTGTAGGTAAATTAAGTTATGCCACTGTCATTCGTCGGCCTGCCATCGGTCTTTTTTACAAAAGATTAGTAGAACAGACTAGAGTACTATTGATATGTATAGATCCCTGATAATGTTCGATTATGAATAGGTAAGAAAAAGACCGAAAGATAAAGAACAAAACAGAGAGATCGGAGTTAGACATAATCCGTAGGGCTGATGGATGAGGTATTAATTACATCTCGCTATTTTTTCTGAAAACCAAGTCTGCGCTTTAACGGATGAACCGGATTACATGAACTTAAGACTTACCTTAGGCATTATGGAAGCATCTGCAACACGCAGTCCCTCTATGCCGTAAACTCGAAGCCGAGGATCGACAACTGCGTGTGGGTCCGATGTAGGACCCATTTTGCAGGAACCTGCATAGTGATAGTATCCACGTGCATCGTAATGAACCGCGCACTCCCAGTATTCTCTGCTAGCAAAAGTGTAATTTGAGCAGACCTCGAGAGGTGTTGCGGCCAAGGTCATGTTGTAGGCCTTCAAGGCGGGTGTATTAGCCAATTTCATAGTATATTCGATGGCTTTTACAACCCCAGCAACGTCGGCAGGCTCACATAAATAGTTGACCCAGATTGAAGGGTAATCCAAAGGATCCTGTGTAGCCAGACTGATTTTTCCTGGAATAAAAAACATCTTCAGTTCCTTTATGGGTTCCGAGTACTGCAGTACTTGATTATTATCGACGTCGATCTGTTGCTTTAATTCAGGCGGTAAAACGCACCTCTGCATTTGGGGTGCTTGTATCCTGCCGCAAAGATGATGTTGCGTTTACCATCGCTCTGAAGGGCGCCGATTCCACCAGGTGCACAAGCAGCATAATAACCTTCGATACCAATACGGATATCCGGAAGGTTGGGCGTCGTTATTCCTGATGGTAGAGAGCTCGTAACCTGAGCGAGTCCAGTGTTGGATAAGGGACCAGTTTGGAAAGCGATATACTCAGCTAGAGCAGCCCAGTTGTTGTCGTAGGCATCACGCTTATTAATGGTGAATGCAATCGGGTGTGCGATATGATCATGGAAATTCATGCCGACACCAGGTAAATTTTTTACCACGTTGATTCCCATGGATGTCAAATCTTCTTCAAGCCCAATTCCAGAGAGAAGTAGAAGATGGGGAGACCGGATGGCACCTGCGGAAACGATGACTTCCTTGGATGCACGTACCGTGTAAGACTCGTCGTTCTGTTAATAATTATTAGTGCGAATTCGTTCACTTTTCAGTAATGATCTTTGAAACTTTTGGATGAGGAAGATAGTGAAGGAGGAATGGTAAAGTCGGGGTAAATTCATGAGTTATAAGTCGAGATATGTTGTGTTGATTTTATCTCTAGGAAAAGGTTTGCTTGTGGCCTTGAAATTGTGAGATATGTAAAGTGGATGAACGAAAGAGACAGTTTATCTACGTCCGAGTCAAACTGTGGGGTAAGGAAAAAACAAGATGTCTTCTTAATCTCTTAAAGTTAAATTTGAACGGCATGCAGGAAGCACAAATGAAGTAAAGGGTACTTAGTAAGTGCGACATAATATGGAGTTGAGATGATAATCATAAAGTACCGAAGAAGAACGTTATTAATTCTGAGCATGACGAAGTAAATGAAACAGGAAGCTTTTTTTTGATAGCCAAGATTTAGAATCAAAGGGTGATACTAACTTGTGTACACGAAAGTAAGGAGTCATTTTCTCCAATTTGTTCAAGAAGAATGAACGAACATTTTTTGATTCTGTTTTTCATACACGTCAATATGAGTCTTGACATACAAGAAAAAATATCTTTTTAAAAAATTTCAAAAGAAAATGACGGTGGAGTGGCTGATGAAATTTTTTTTCCACCTTTAGCTTCAAATTTTTCCTATAAATTAAATTGAATCAAGAGAAGCAAAGAAGCGAACATGAAATAAAATAATAAAGAATGAAATCAGAATTGGAATTAAGGTTGAGTTGGTGAGAAATAAATTGTCGGTCCGACCGAGGAAGGCAGGGCAGACAGACGAAGGAAGACCAGTACGAAAGGAAAATAGTAAGCATCACGTGAGGAATCATCATCACCGTGTAATATTCAACGCCAACTGCTTTCTGATTCTCGATTATAATCCTCGTGCATGTGGAGTTCAGGGTTATGTGGAGGTTTTTGCGGTGTCTGATTGGCCGCAGATACGCCGCGGCGCTACTGCGTCTCGCACCCTGATGGCTCGTTGTTTGGATTATAGCGAAGCCGAGACTGTCATCTCCGTTGAGGTCATTGCTGAGGCCGAAACCCGCCTCTTTGGCTGCCTCGAGTATCACGTTTGCAAAAGGCGGTTGGGACGGAAATCTTTCGACAAAAAGCGGCCCATCCGTGCCGTGATACTTTCGACCAACAATATCGATGTTACCGTTATTTTCGGACTTCTTAAAAAATGGTAAGACTTCCTTCCACGACCATCCCTCGTTGCCCATCGCAGCCCATTGATCGTATATCAACGGACTGCCACGCAGGTATATCATTGAATTGTGCACCATGCCTCCACCGAGAATTTTGGCTGCAGAGATCGGACAGCTTCCATTCGAACCGAGACAGGCGTACCTTTCGTTTGTCGACTGGTATCCATACCCGATAGATGATTCTATCGAAAATATAATTTACGGTTTTTTTTAACTTGTTAACGAAACAGGATTTCGGGCTTTGCTGGTACACCTACGGCTTATAGTGTAAACAAAACCAGGGACGGCTGCACCTGCTGGTTCGTCCGGGCCTGCTTCCAAAAGCAGAACTTTCCAGGACGGATTCTCACTCAGTCTTGCAGCGACGATGGAACCGGATGCGCCACCTAGAAACGAAAGAAGCGCAGCTCATGTTGCGATGGCAATCTTGTTCTTCACACCTTATTCAACTCGCGTAGTATCGATGCGTATTGAAACCTCTCTTTTAAGTAAAAACTGTTTATTTTATAAAACATCTCACCTCCCACTACGATAAAGTCATACTCGGAATCTGGCGTTTGGATTGGCGTGATTCGTTCGCATGTTTGAGCAATTCCTTGTTTGCTTCGTACAAATGTCTCCAGAATCGACAGGAAAAGGTAGTATGAGGTGACATTGCACATGACTCCCAAACTTGGTCCCAGGAGGCCAGCATTGCAGGATGTCAACGAGGTGTGGCTGTACTCCATTTCTGTGAAATATAAGTCCATTTAAAAATGAACAAGGCCTCCAGGAAATAACAATAATGGTTAATATAAATAACTATCATTAGGCTGCACCGAAAACCGAGTCCAATAACCGGATTCACTTTTTTCCTCGTAATGGAATACGCTCATTTTAAAAGCTACCTTAAGTGATGAACGAAATTCTTTCCTGGCTGCCGTAATTCTAATCCCTCGTCCCAAAGTTAAAAGATGTGCTCGTATAGAGAGAAATATTGAAAATGTAACTGTCGCACTGTCGACTTGTCAAGCCGGATACATATACTCTGAATTAAAAGTAAATGTTTCATACATCAACGTTTGTAAAACATATACATTAATGATTTGTTATCCATCAATATTTTTATCTAGTTGTAGGCAGCAAGTTTACATTGATTTTGTAAGTATTTGTCCCAGTTCATAGCATCTGCCTTGACAGTGAAGATCCATGCGACCCATTAAAAAGGTGACATTTACGTTTCCATACAAATGAAGAGCCCCTGATTCCCAATTTCTCACTTCGGCTGCATCTCCAGTCATTGTCACATGATTCATGGCAGATGTGGGTGGGCAACCTTTGACACCCTAAAATCCGAATTTGGAAGTAAAAATACCCAAGTATCGTATAACGGAAAACCTGAGGGCATCTTAAGCAGTCGACTTAATGATAGTGCTATCAGAAATATTTTTTTCATGATATATACTGACGAAAATGATTAATCCTGAATCCTAATACAAATTAATTTTTGAAACCTGCTGAGGGAGTGTTTCAAATATTAGCCTTGTTTAAATATTTGGCCTTGTTTATTTATCGTTTCCATTGGACGCAAAATTAAGGTAAATCAAAATTCGCTGCGATCATTCTGTTTCCTCGCGGTAGATCTTAACATACTTCTAGCCGTAGAGTGAGTACCAATTGCAGTTCATACTTCATGAAGTATTTTGCTAAAATATCGCTGCTCGTAATTGTTTTATCAGTCTTTCAGAAGCTGCTCTAGCATTGAACATCATCCTTTTCTAAGCAAATATGTAACAATATTTTTCTACAGTTTGCCTTAAGAGCTGTTTGTGTTGACTATTCTTTCAGACATTATATGAATTGTTTATATCTGTTGATTGATTAACGACTTCTACAGCACTGATCAATATACCAATATTTTCCATCCAATTACTCCCAGACAAATTCTTCTGGAAATGTTTGGATGTTAGATAACTTCTTTAATGTTATGTATTCGAATAAGCTTACTAGGCTGTTCATTTTCTGAGTGCTCGCTCCACAAATCCAGCCAAGAAGATCGTAGGTTTTTCCTGACCTGCTGTTCTACGAAGCGATATCTTCTCAAATGATATGGAAATAGATTCAGGACTTAAATCCCAACCAAAAACTATTTCAGAATTTGAAGCACGATTATTAGATGAAACCGTACATGTTTGTAACACTTAGTTCAGGAGACAACTTATTTTTATTAATGTTTAAAAACGGCAAACCCGTTATTTTCTTACTTTTTCACTTCTAGGATGGAAACTGATGAATCAATCCTTGTACTACAGTGAGAACAGTTGTGAAGAATTGAAATACCTCGAAAATGATCCTGAAATTGAGGTGATCTGGTCATTTTTAATCGAGATCAACTTTGACAAAAAAAAAAAAAAAACATAAAAATTGGATAATGTTTCCATAAGGTGACATAAATGTTTTGATTGTTTGATATGAAACAGATTCTAATTTTAACTTTCTAGATTTTCTTTGCCTCGCTCGCCGTAATTATTCCTGAATTCATTCAGTATTCAATTTTAAATCACTAAAAATCCATAGAAATTCTACTAAGTCTTGACCTTCTGCAGAAGGATCAGAGGATTCGAGGTGTTCGAGCTCCAGCATCGAAAAAATCCAGGTTTTCACGGTCAAAAACTGCCGAGTACGTTATCAGAAGTCGCAACATGATGAGAATTTCGAAAACAGGTTCATCCAATAGAAATTTTATAAATATTCCTCTTCTTCGCCTGGGAAACATCAGAAATATTTTATAAATATATTACACCAACGTGAGAAAAAATGGTTACAAAAACATTAGAAAATGTGACTTTATTATGCGGATATTATGACGTTTTCGGAATGTTACAAAAACCCGGATGAAACAATTACAGGAACATGACAGTTATAATATTTCGAAAGAAAATTATCAGACGAATGTGTTGTGTGGGTGCATACATTATTGCATTGTATGTTTGTTCATTAAGTTGTTTTTATTATCATGGATCTTACAGGTTTGTTTAATAGTTTTTACCACTCGATTTTCATCGACTCGCGGTTTAATGTTCGTCACTTCATTTTTCATTTTATTTTCATTCATTCTTTGTTCTTAATTCTTCATTTTATTTTGGTACCTGTGTAACTGTAGCGATACATCATAACAGATTTATAATGCAACGCTTAAAAAATTTATTGACTTGGAGATAATTTGATTACACCTTTTGTAATATAGATCAAATACTTCAGTGAAACTTCACAATCATCCAAGTTAAGTCTATAAATTGTATATTTGTAAGTCTAAAATCACAAGTTCTTTACGTTATTATTTTACTGGAAGTGCTTCAAGGCAAATTAGAAAACTTAATTATTGCTACTGAACTACAAAGTGGATAAAAAAAAATTCCGTCATTTATTATTAAAAATGTTCAATCAAAGTGCAAATGCTCATCTGTACTTGAATAATAAAAATTGGCAACACAAATTTATGCAATTTTCCGTGCTTATCATCTAAAAACACGCCACATATAGAAAGAGTTCCTGAAGTTCATAATGTTAAAAGTCCTCTTCTTGAATATTTTCACCTTAATATTATCTTCTTCTTATTTTTAGTATCACAATGAAGCATTATCATAAGGGCCGAAAAAAAACGCAAGAATTAGTACAAATACGACCTATAATTTGTACTGTATCATATAATTAAACAGATGAATGCCTGTCTACGTTGAATATTATTAGTTCACTGGAAATCAAATAAAAATAATAACGATAGTACCTTCCTTTATAGACAAAAGCATTAGAAAAAGTACTGATAATGGATCAACACTGTCACTGATATTTACTTAGATACCTATTAAAGTTCTTCAATGTTTTTTTCCACATGTTTCATCAGTTTCTGCAGCAGTTTGACTAAGCAACCGATTCTGATACTTGGATCGGTACACCCAGAGCCGGATTTGGTACTAAATTTCATAAGAGAAGAACTGGAGCTAATAGATATTGTGTACGAGCAAGACGAAAATTCTACAGTGTCTTTGAAAGTGATATCAGGGTTTGGTAAAGTATTGCAAATTTCACAACGCAGCTGTTCTTCTACGCTTTGCAAGGTGTTGTTGATTTTTTTTATCGCCTTTTGTCCCTCTATATAAGTTGACTGTTTTTTAAATTCATCTAGGCGCGGAATTGGGGCGTTGTTATCAACACAGTCAGATAAATTGTTGAGCGATCTACATTTAGTTTTCATGGGAACAATTTTCTGCGGACGATCATCTTCGAAATCTATCAAGTTCGTATTCACGTTTGAATCGAAACAATTTCCCCTACTCTTCTCAAATATTTGATGATTGTTGGAAGCTTTAGATGCAATTTTTGATGTGGAAGAACTTCCATTAGGTATAGGTAATTCAGTGGGAAGTTTGACACTGGTAAGAGGCAGTTTAGATAATATGGGACTTAGTTTTCGCCTACCAAATATACCAATTGGCTTTGGTAATTGCGGTCCTTTCAAAGTGTTGCAGAAACAATAGACTTCACTGCTGTTTGCTGATTCTGTCAATTGTACGGTCTCAAATATCTCATAAAACCCGTTTGCGTCCATCAATAGTGCAATCATTTTTTTGCACGATTTTAACTTAGCTTTGTATTTACGACCACCGCTGTCTTCGGCTATAAATTCATCAACTTGACATCTGAATGTAAAAGTGGGAGCATGTGAAGGACCAGAAGCCGATACATCTGTATACTCAGGTTTCGCCAGTTTAAATTCGTCGCAAAGCATCTGCAACGGAAATTGTTTAGTTGAATATAATTTTGTATTTACTCATTTCAGACACAATTGAATTACTTGGGAGGTTTTGGGAACACAGTCAAATAACTTGGCTTGAACCTGAAATTACTATTATTAATCCATTCGGTTGTTACTCTGAAAATACTTCGATTTTGATATTAAATAAGTATAAAAATTCATTTACCTGTAATACATTGTGTAATATAGGATCGCTTAGATTCACAATGCACGAAGTATTCGTAGAGTGAAAAAACTGGGATGGTACAGCTACAGACTTGTCACTATTCGAGTTACTCAAATACTTCTCCATAAAGGCATGAGCTGCCTTTTGTTTTGCTGCCTTCTTTGACAAGCCACAGCCTTCGGCAGTTTTAAAGTCCCCATTGCGTAGAATTGGGCAACTAACGCGGCACTTGAACTCGTTCTGATGTGTTCCAAACTCGTCCGATATAAAATCGTACTCAGGTTTTTCGCCAATTCTGCTCATAATCTCGTTCAGCTCCCTCAGTACCAGATCGCACATGTCTCATTAGCAAGATGTACTCGGAGCTGCAAACATGAAACACTTTTGTAAATAGGGGACGTCAATCTCTTGAAATTTCTATTTTTACCATGCATCAAATGATTAATACACCATATCGTGGGTATGAAGTATCGATCGATACTTCCGACAAATAATAAAACAATATGGATTTATTTTGCTAACTCAAGCAAAGCGATACTGTCAGGTGTAAATACATCTTTCAATTTCCTGGGACACATGTTTTATAACTATGTCAACACACATATAATTCATACACATCAAGTTTCTAAAAAACTGATTTAGTTACAGATTTGATTGGTTAGGTAAGTATCAAGACCAGTAGTTATTTTCTTGTGAGAAAGATACTAACCAATTAATTCAGCTCGAAGCTTCAATAAGATCAATTAAAAATTGAGTATCAGATGTCCTAGGTATTGGGCATTCGAATTTCGAATTTCGAGTTAAGAAAACATAACAAAAACAAACCACGTGGTCGGATTGCCTGATAATAGATCAATCGGTGTCGCCGGATCTTCCAGTTGAAACACTAACCAAAAACTGAAACGACTGAAACCATCGAAGTGAGCCGCGGATCAAACCCTATTTTCAACTTCCACTTCACGGGCGTTGACTGATTCATATCCTTGGTCAACGTCCGGGTGCCACACCACCGGATAAAGACACGACAGCTTCGTTTTTTTTTAATTCGAGAACGCGTTCGGCAGTTTCGGGATTCCCCCGTCTAACTTCACTCTAATTCGAGTCACTACGTTTGTGCATAAGAAACCCATGTGTATATATGGAAATCTGTGAAGAACCGCGAACGGAGGGAACGGATAAATACTATTATTAAAGACTGGCAACTCCCAGCAATATTGCGCCCCCCGATTGTTTGCTTTGGTTCTCCTTATATCTAGGCTCCGTGGTTGTAGCGCTGATAGTCTTTACGCCCGTTTTCAATTCAGTATTTAATCTGTTAAACAGCCGTACAGCTACATATTACATAGCATAAATGTATGTAGAATGCAGCTGTTAAGCTTGTCGTGAAGTATGAATTTTTCTAAATTATAAGTAAATTATGAATTCAAGGCTCATAACCGTTTTCATGGATTTGGAATACTAGCGTCCTCTGATGTAGAATATGTTTTTCAGAACCAATTTCCGATGGTAATATGCGAATGTCGGTAATCGTTACAAAAGCAGTGGATAATGCAGAGCATATCTACTATAGCATTGTGTATTACAAACATCAGCGATGTTATGTAATTAGCAATGACGAATTAATTGTGATTAAATTAGGGTAATCTTAGATCATGAAAATTCTATATACTACTACAATATTCGTGAGAGTTAGATTATAATTCATCGCCATTTAGCCGATAAAATATCACCCGACGCAGAAAAGTTCATAAAGTCGGTACAAGACCGATAACGAAACACAAAAATCATATACAATATTTGCACACTGTTTAAATATCATTCAATCCATTTTTTCTTCGAGCCACACATCTGCACTTTACATATTGATTACCGTAAGCACGTTAAGTAGTAATGCACTCATCAATTCACCCAATACCATTTGGGGATCGATTGAAACGAGCTGACGCAGATTGATGTTTGCGGATTGCCGTGGCCCGCGACGTCAGGCGTATTACTCTATAACGGGCGAGAAGGAGCTGAAAATGGAGTGTTGAGACGCATATAATTGAACGTTTTTAGATTTTTAATTTCCTTTTTATTTGCTTAAAATATAGCAGAATTTTTTCACTTTTCAAAGATAACCGAGACTTTGAGATTATCGATATTTATCACCTTCATTACGCTTTTAACGAAATTCAATGAATAAAACCGACTTGATTCCGTGAGACCATGTTCTGATGAAAGACTCCATTATTCACGGAACATGATTTGGTGCGGTAACTTATACGAGAGTATGAAATCAGGCAAAATGCATAGATGTTAAAAAATTAACAGATACACAGTATGAGGAAACGTGAAAATATTTTGCTTTTTAAGTATATTTAAATCCAAAATAATGACAAAACTGTATTTGGATACTGAAATGTCACGCCGATAGGAGAGGTTGGCCGTTTATAACTGACACGTTAATTGATTAAAATTTTGATTATGGGAAAACTGAAAATAATCCGTTTTTAATTATTAGTATGTACTAAATAATATTTTATTTACATTGTAACACGTCACGCCTTATACATTCATATTAATTTTTAAATTTCATGTATCTCGCGAGTATGAATTATGTGAGGATCTTAAAAATCTACCAGAATATGTGTATTATGTGTACGGTACGTATTTATAATAACTATATCAGTCGTTTGCTTTTTAACGTTGAGTTCTGGGCAACTTTCTTTTCTTCAACTATAATAATTCTTTCTATTTACTAAAATAAATGCAACATAATTTATACTAAATCGTGACGAACCTATTTTTCCTTTTTTTTCACAATCGCGTCAGCCTACAGCAAAGATTTCAAATTGGATAATCAACCTCGTCTAAATTATTGTACGTATACCAATGATGATACAACGTAATCGTTCCTAAAACGTTTACTCGTCGAATTTCCTCGCCGATGTCAATTCGCATATAAACTATACAATGCAATACACATACAATAAAGTATTATTACACTTGTAATGTAATTTTCTCTAACATTTTTTTTTCTTGCTTCGTGACGAAGATTGACTATTACGATCTTGCTTGAAGTTATCCATCTATCTATCTATCTATCTATTTATACATTATAATATATTCGTTCTCTTGTTGCGAGCAGTTTGCAAATTGTTATATACCTCTGACCTTTAACATAACTACAAGGATGTCTGATAGATAACTTCAATTATACGTATTCTACATATAACATATCCACTTATAAACACGCTCAAGAATTATATAACACCTAGCTTCATATCAACAAACAATGATCAACATTTTAAAATACATCGAAACTTTACAAAACTATATTGCATACTTTGACTCCGGAGCTCTTTTTTTTTTTGCTTCTAAACTTTTATAGTGTACATGTTGCGGTTTCGTTTCTCTCCTCTGCCCTTCTCTTCCCATCTCTTCGTCTAGTTTCTTATCTCAGTTATTACCAAAGAGGGCAGCCTTTTCACGAAATTGTGCGCGTCTAGCAGCTCTTTCTTCTTCCTCGCGTTTACGGTCCTCTTGTTCCATCCGGATCTCATCTTCAAATTTGTTGGCTTTGCGTAGCTCGTCAATCTAGATTGAACAACGATCGATTATGCACCAGATATTCTCAGGTATAATTAGATAAAGTTTAATGATGCAAGAATCAACAAATTCAACGCAAGTTCAACGGAGAAGACTAGTTTGACCGGGAACAGAATAGTTCAACGATTTTTATCCAATGCACACCTTGGCTTCGAAGAAGTTTTTGGCACCGTTTACGCCCACCTCGTCAACGTCGACTTCCGTCAGTCTTGCGAGTTGTCCCAGCCCGGATCCCTGGTCCAGCTCACCGGCTCGAGCTTTCCGGTATATGAGGAGAAACTGAAAGTTTATAAATGTAAAAAACAATGATCAAACGACACTTATTCTTAAATGCAAAAGCCGAGTCATCCACTTTTTCAATTAATTAACAGAAAATTTATTACGGGGGTCACTCTTTTATTTTCCTATGACAAGATTTCTCTGAAATGTGGTTAATTTTTCAAATAACAATGCCGTTCAATACGATAGAAAATTCAAATAACACTCAAGCTCCAGGTCTTGGCAAAAAATGGGTCGACCGTAGTCTGGAAAATGTTTCTATGACTGTAATTTTGAGATCGCTTTTTCTATTCGTTTATTTCTCATCGCCAAACGTGGGTTCGGAATTAATATAGATTATGTGCAGATTTGCTGTTCGTGAATTAGTCACGAATAATGATACTGAATTTTTCATCACTTTGGTACGTTTCGGTGATTCACAGCTCATACAGCTGTGCTAAAAGGTAGTTTCGGGATGAATGCATTGATGATTAGTCAGCCTCAGGTAATATCGCTACGGAGAATTCACTGAGATTCATTCTTTCGACGAGACAGCCCTTTTTTTTTAAATGGCACTCGACGAGACTAACGATAAGTGATTAAAGACTGGGAATTTCGAATATGGTGTTTCCTCTTTCCTTTTCTGTTATTGTTTGTTCGTTTTCTTTGTCGGTGAGTAAATACACAGTGTCTTTCCTGCCCAGGTTGTTAATTACACTAATTTCGAGCCACTGGCGAATCTCCGGCACGGTTAGTTGATGCTCAGTGACTCGAAAGCTTCCGTGTATATTATTCATCACGTAGCAGTGTAACCGAGCAGAATTGGCGGAGAAAAATTTCTAGAAACTGCGCGTTACTGAACGCGTTGAATTCAATGTTACGTGAAGAAATTCTTCAATATGTTTTTATATTTACACAGTTGTTGCAAAGAATTTATATTAAATAGCTGTACCATGTATTAATTAACCACTCAAACACGCGCGATTTCTTACATCGACGATAAAAATAATCGAGTCATTCTACGAGTTAATGTTCAAGCTTTCTGAAAAAGTGATTGGTTAAATTAAAGTTATGAAATTACGGTTTTCTCCAAAATGACTGTTGAAATTGATCGTCGATCAGGATTTTAGTTTCAGCTGCGCCTCAAATTTCTTACCGAAAAGTACTGTAACTATTTACTTTTTTTTTTGTTTTTTTTACAGAAGAATCGTTAATTTAGCGAGGAAATTTGCAAAGTATCCAACAATAATATTTAGAGTGATTTTCTCGTACCTCGCGGAAAGAGATTCGGCTGTCACGATCCTCGTCTACCTCCTGAATCATTGCTTTCAGGCCAAGATGAGTTTGCGGAGCCCCGAGAACTTCCATCATCCGTTTGAGTTCAGCGAGATCAAGGAAACCGTCGCGGCCATCGTCAAATCTGGAAAGAAAAAATAATTAATTACTAGAAATTAGGGAAAAAAAAATTAACGACAAAAAAAAATACAAACGAGTTATCGAATCGACAAATACTTGTAGCAATAATTTTATTCCGATGATGAGAAAGGTTAGATTTTACACATACAGAGTGAATTCTTAACGATCGCATGGTCCGTTGTCTGCTAAAAGTTAATGCGCATGAGCTACAATCCGAATGCGGCTGTAGCCAGGTCGACCAACCTTCTTTAACCTCAAAAATGTTGACTGTTATCAGTGGCAGTAGTGCTCAATTTACAACTGCAAAAGTTGGAAGTCAAAGACGGTTGGTCACCCTGGCAAACAGCTGCTCTCGGATTGTAGCGCATGCGCATTAAATTACAGCAAACAACGAACCATACGGTCGTTAGAAATTCGCTCTATATATATATATATATATATTTATAAATGTGATTCGATTAATAATCATAGAACCACATTCGGATTAGAAAATAACACATCTCGAGTGAATACTGATAGAAAATTAAATAAACCTACAAGCCCTGGATTAGAAATTATCCATCGAAAAATCAATCGATGCAGAGATAATTTTTTTGCATATACCGATAAACTGGCAGCGGAGCAATAATATCCGATTAGAGGTTTTTTTTAGGTTGACCTGCTGACAATTACAGTGCACCGGAAACGAGAGAAGCGGTCTTCTAGAAATCGATTACCTTCAACGGCATGCAGTCTGCACTTTGCCGCAAAGTTGAAAGCTCGCTGAACGACGGCAGGATCTTTTCGTCCAGTGCAAGCTCGCGTTTTTGAGAATCGTTTATAAATAAAGCTCATCGATTTGCATCCTGGGTAACATTTACAAACTCTTCCTAAATAGAGCGGTATTTAACATTGTATTCTATGGATTTTATGATCGAATAAGATTCCACACAAGACATAATAAAAATCGATTGTTGCTTTTACTGCATTGTACAATAAATGTTTCGTTCTTCATAAATTTTTCAATTACAGATGTTCAGCTCCCGCAGCAGCAAAGTAAACAATCGCAAAGTGTTTTTCGATCAAAGCATCTTAATTGCGGAGGGAGACACTAGCGAGCTTCGGATATCAAAGTCGGGACTCACTTTGCCTTATAAGGCCCCGAGGCCCCGTTGTCAGGCCCTGAGGCACAGCGTTCGCGCATTTTCATTCAGTCGACTGCACTGACTAAAGTCAGAATAATAAGTTGCACCGTTATAAGTATAATGTAACACGCTCGTGCGATGTCGCTGCAAATTTATTATCCACCAGCAAATTACACGCTAAATCATTAAGCATTGCAATTTCAAGTACATTTGTCGTAAATAATTTTTTATTTTTTTTTTCGCACGATCGCGAATATCTTCCGACAAAAATAAAACTCCCATCATTATCGAGTCTATTAAATACGATAGTATTGTTAATCGTTAATATATGAAGATAATATACTCACGCAACGCAGTAATTCTTGATATGTTATTAAAAATTCTTACCTCGTAGGTATTGAAGACGAGATCAAAAAATAGAAATTTAATTTTCTCTGCAAAAATTTTCGCGCGAAGAACCATCGTAACGAAGAGAATAGTTAGAAATCGCAGAAATCACGACAATTGCATACATACTACGATAATAAAAATACGTGAGATCGATCGACCTTTACGTTCCCAGTTACATTATACCTGAGTAAACTTTCTCGATGAAAATTTCTAATTTCTCTTCATCTGCAGCAGGTACGTACCATGTGCAATTCTAGAATCTCAATTTCATCGTGAGGCATTTTCGTCGAAAGTTTCTTTTCTTTTTTTTTTTTTTTCTCTTTTCGGTACAAATTTCTTCTTTTTTTTTTTTATCTTTTCGTTCACATGAATGCGAAAAAAAGAAAATACACTGCTTGAAAAGAAAAATAGAAGTATAAAAAAAAAAAAAAAACTCCCGTTCGCGCGTATAAAAAAAAACTGAACATTGAAACTGCGCATCGTGGGTGTGAGGTCCTAACTGCACGTGGCACGTTGCGTAATAAAAATGACCACATGCACTCTGCATTGCGGTTCGTTCAGGTATATGTATACGATGTAGATATAGGTATATATGCATGTACATAGGCATGTTGATATACGTACACGTGGGTGGCGAACCCCGAGTGTTCCGATCGATCGAGCCAATATAAAGGGCAAAGTTGTCTCAAGCCTTTTGAGTTAGCGATGAATCAAGGCAACGAAGAATCAAGCAGACACGACTGGAGAGGTAAAAAAATGTCTCACAATAATGAGTAAATATACTGCAGATATAAAAATGCAAACTGCACACAGCACACATTAATTAAAAATAAAATTCAAAAGAGCTGAATTCTTAATTTTTCGCGATTCGGGTTTCAAGAATTCTCACCGTCTGACTCACCATTTGCTTACATTATGTATATAGATATATATCTTTAATAATATATGTATAGTAGCGTTAAATTTCTTGTGAGAATTCGCGAACCTTGACATTACGCGACGATATTTCAACTCCTCCGCATGCGATCCTCGCGCATATATTTCGTTCTCTCCCTCCCCCCCCCTTGCCACCCACCACTTTTCTTCTTTCTCATTTCATCTCTTTTTTTTTTTCTTTTTTTTTCTTTATCTAACTTCGTTTTATTCTTATTCCGTTGCAGATTCGGTCAGCAAAAGATTAAAAATATCTCTGCAGGATGTGCAGCCAAAGGAGCTCGTTCAGTGTCCACCTTTTGGTGGCAAAGAGTGACGGGTCAACGGGCGTAAAAATAATTTACGACATGCGTTATGGTTTTTCGCGTATTTTAGGTGTAACAAAAGTCGAAACCTCTTCACCAGGTATTATATTTACACCTACACCTTCTCAGATTCGTGTATACCTTTAATGTTCGAACTTGGGTTCGATATATCAGCGTTTACACGACATCTTGACTGTTTACTTTCACCGTCTAGACTAGACGGTCATTCACATTATATGTATATAGCTGGACCCAAGTTTTAGGTATTCATATACCGTATAGGCTCGATTTTTTTTTTCACTGAATCATGGGACATCTGACGAATTTTATGGACTATTTCAACTCGGCATAAAGAGGTGCAAGACATCTGACGACTGTTCAAAGTTCTCAGAATACGTATTATTTTACTGTATGTGGTACTTGATTTTGAACTAATCGCATTAGAATGGGTTTCAAATTATAATGGTTTTGGAGAAAAGAAAGAAATAAAAAAAAGAAGAAGTTTCTTTCTACTAAACTAGACTGTATGGGGATAATCAAACTCGAGGATATTATTGTAATAAATTGACATTTTCAATTTCGTCACTGGGACTCCAAGAAATCTAAAAAATGATAAGCTCGATTGTTCTGACGTTAATATTGGGTCACATTTTCAACAATCTAATACCATTATTTTAAAATTATTTTTCATAGACTGAACTAATGGTAATAAAATAAAATTCGAAATTGAACTTTTTATACTTTTCACATACGAAATCGGTCCATCAAAACTTGAGATATATTGTCAACCGTATCGAAAAAAGTAGTTTCGAGAAAAACGCGTTTAAAGATTCGTTCCGGCCGGACCGGTTTAGTTGGCGCGTCAGAAAAACAACTGTAACTCCGAAAATAATTTGTATTTCCAAAAATCCTCTTAGAGGCTTATTCTTAAATGTTTAAACTTTGAAAATATGGAGCCAAATAAAACGATTTTTTCAAATTTCTAGACCAAAATACCCCCTTAAGACACCTTCGTACCAAATTAGGTACATCAAAATACGTTCAGCCGTTTTGAGATTTTGAGCAGCAGAAGGCTAACGAATACCTTATAGTCTCCTCAAAATTAGGTCAATGCAAACAGCCTTCGATCGTGCCGAATGTTCGTTCGAGTTCGAATACCGAATGGGTTGTGGAATTGAGGTTATCAAACGGTTTCAAGTTGCGTAGACGATAAGAACGGAGAAACCGAAGTGCGCGGAGGTAGAGATTAAACATAAACCGTAAAACTCGAAAGTTTCGTTAAAAGTCTAACCGATAAGTAGATCGCGAATTGTTATTCCCGATTTTGAATTAATGAATTGCAGCGTAAGCTGTGCAAAATCGAAAGGAACTGTACGAGTATATAACAGGTATCGTTTAAAAAAAAAAAAAATAACACACTTACTTTCCTCACCCGTCGAATGTCTATAAAAACTAGTTTATACTTATACCTGAAGACTTATTATGGACCGTGAATATGAAAATTTTATAACTTCCTGCACACTTTCGCAGTATTTTTTTTTTTTTTTTTTGCCGAGCCTTAATTAGACGGCTTTATTAACATCTATTAAAATGATTTCAGGTTTGTCTAGCGAATTGTGAGGCTATATATACTTGTTCACATATTATTTATTAATTACCATTTCAGTCAATTACCTCTTCGAGTAGATGCGCAGGTATAATTACGTTCACGTTTCTCTTTCAGTTTTTCACCATTGACTCGAGTTGGGCAATTAATTAAAATGTTCACACATGTATGCTGAATACTCCAGCTTATGTGTGTAATTATTTATTTTGAAGTACTCGCATATTGCGATAATTATGACGCTAATTTTTACTTAATCTTGGTTTACAGTTTATTTTTTGTCGATAGCAGACGATATTTGACAAAATTTTGTAATTATGAATGGATCGCTGTTTTCATTCATTATTTGAATAAATATTTGTCCGGAAATTGCTTTACTGATATTCTGAAAATAGCTGTTTCAGCTGGAGTTGATTAGCGTTTAATTATCGCGGTGTTATACACACGAATATACCTAATTGTACTTAATAGGCACAATCGATACCAGCGTTGCTCCATGCTTGTCTCTTTAATAACTAAATTAACTGTACATCTGAAAACTACATTAAACAATGCATCTCCATGTATTGGAATTCGATAATTCGATAAACCTCCAGCTTAATTAAAAAAGTTCATGTGTGCATTGTATAAAACTCAAGAGTAGGTATTAATAAGAGCCTGTCGATAGCAATTCCAGACAAAAGATGGTTCAATCAACGGGTTGTACGTTGAAAAGAGGGTTGTAGGTACGTGAATTGAAATTCGATCTATTTCATTTTATTCTGCAACACAATCAGTTGCGCATATAAATATAAATTGCGATCTTCATCTGCAGAGCGATAAAATATTTATAAAAACTGAATTATCTTCTCGAAAATTACTATCGTACAAAAACCTAATTTCGTGACATTTTCTGCGCATTTTGGTGCGTAGCTTGCACCGTTCTGTACATATTTCCATCAATTCTCACAGCTTGATTGCAATCACGATTCAAATTGCCTGATTTCCTGGCAAACAATTTCACGAATGCATTCACTGCACGTGTGCATACAAGGCATAGTGCATATTGCGACTTTGTCATTGTGCCTAGTCAGCTGTGCAGGCTGCAATTTTTACCGTTCAAACCATGCGCCATTTTTTTATCGCAAGTATAACGAACTAAGAACGATAGATAGATTTTATTGCATCACTAATCGTAAGTGAAAAAGAATTATAAAATACAATCAAACGTTGATATGAAAATTTAAATGTCAAAATTAGAATAATTTGTGTCATATTTACTAACAGAAATTTAACAAATAATTCAAACATAAAGTAAACCTGCTGGGACATTATGTATAATTAAATTTTTTCAACAGTGCGATTAACTTGTTTTTCGATTCATGTTTTATAACAATTAACCGAAGCCTACGAATAATCGATTAATCGTACGGTCCTGCTATTCAACCTCTTTCTAACACGCCGTTCGTTCTTGTAGGTGGAAAATATGGCAGCAGTGTCAAAAGATCCGGGGGGGATGATATGCTGGAGCTTTATATTAATAGCTCGACGAAACGCTCCCATGCGCGGCGTTCGTTATAACGGCCCAGGAGGCATTGACTCGAACCAGAAATTTGGAATGACCGACAAACAGAGAGATTGTAATAACGTATAAGCATACGTAATACGTATATAGCCTCGTACGAATTGCGCGATTTGGAGTAATCGTACGGGAGACGATTATAATTCAAAACCAGAATTGTTTATCAGAAAGAAGGAACCCACATTCCATTGAATGGAAACAACTTTTCACTGCGCAAATGATGTTTTTTTTATTTTTTTTTTCCAAAGTTAATAAAACGGTATAATTCACACAGTTTTATAAGTCAGCATTATTTTTTCTTATTATTTATTTATTACCATCCGGATGATTGGAATCGGGTGATCGCTTTGCCCGCTGATATTTTGAGAATTGAACGGATTTCCCTCATTGCGTTATGTTGTGCAACAATGAAACTTGCCTTCTGTACGCTGAAACCGACGAGACAAGATCCTCCGTCTTGTTTTTATTTTCGGTTATCATCGTGAAAAAGAAACGCGAGAGAACGAAGATAAGAGTTGTACGTGGGTTGTATTCAACACCCCCTCCCTTCTGCAAAGGGGTCAGGAATTGCATCTACCATTCTTTCAGTAGATACTTTGCTCTGGTCAGTCGAAGGCACAACATGGCCTTCCAAAGTGCGGTGAAATCTTCATTAATGACTATTCTCATACTAACTACAAGTATTAACGATCATTCAACGAGCTTTGCACAGGCGAATAGCATCGCTAATCCAACAGTGAACATTCCTCAAGGAACCTTGCTCGGCACGGTTCGAAAGACCATCCACAACCGAACGGTTTCAGCTTTTTTGGGTATACCGTTCGCGCAACCGCCGGTTGGGGAACTCAGGTAAAGTATAGACTGATTATCTGTTTCTTGTTCAACCGAATGACGTTGGTTCTACAACTTGTTCACTGACAGGTTCCGGAACCCTGTACCAGCGAGTGGCTGGAGTGGGATTCGCAATGCCACTTCGGACGCGGAAATGTGCCCCCAGTTACTGGGGAATGAAGTTAAGGGGGATGAAGACTGCTTGTGGATCAACGCTTACACGCCGGAGGTAATTTAAACGTCTTGATCAGAGGCCGTTTCCTTGGGAATCGAATAAATGATTCTAGTTCATTGCATGATTTCATTCACTTTCACTCGTTCCTCAATGTGATCCTTGATTTTCAATGATTTGTTGGGGTTCTAGGGGTCTCTCAGCGATTTTCGATTGGATAGAATAGCATAGGAAATCACAAAAAGTCAATGGTAATAATCTCGAATGCTGAGACATCGATAGAAACCATTTGATGAAGTAGAAATCAATAGGAGGTTCACGAATTGAAGCCATTTGACGTTTAACGCAAAGCTCTCAACGATTGCCACGATCATGTGATTTCCAACGATTTAAGTTATCGCGATAGATTTTTCATTATTTCAAAAAATGGTCAAGTCATTCGAGTTCCATTCATTCGCAACTTGATTTTCAAAGTTCGTAATTAAAGTGCACCTTAATTTTGTCAAAAAAAAAAAACGTAGGTCCCGAAGAGTGATAAATCACCATTACTTCCGGTGATGGTTTACATCCACGGGGGAGCCTTCGTCGGCGGAAACGCAAGATCTGACAGGTACGGACCAGAGTATTTACTCGATGCGAACATAGTTCTCTTTCTACCGAGTCATCGAGTCGGTCCATTTGGATTTTTGAGCACCGGTGACAAAATCGCGTCCGGTAATTGGGGCCTCAAGGACCAGATCCTCGCACTTAAATGGGTCCAGAAAAACGCTAAATACTTTGGTGGCGATCCGGATCGAGTCACGCTGTTCGGAGCAAGTTCGGGCGGTGCCTGCGTCCATCTTTTAACCTTATCAGACCTCACCATTGGTATGATAAACATATGCATATAACATATGATAACATTGACTTGATCTCTCTGAATTGATCAATCTTATCGATCATCGTTTGTTTGTTTCAAGTAAGACGTACTGGTAACAATAACGAAATGTAATAGCTATTTATGTGGCATGCCTGTAAACCGCCTGTTTTTTTGGCAAGGATAAAGATTTCAGGACGAGCTGAAGGCGAGCCGGAAGCGAGTACTGAAATTATCCGAGGCAAAAAACAGTTTACGGACATGCCACATACAATATTTTTTACGGTATGGGCATTGAAAAGCAAAACGAAGAGTGAGGTTATGTCGCGATCTGTTCGACGAAGCTACTTTATAAGGCAGTTTGGGATGCGCACTTCGAACTGCGCATCAAAACTGCGGAATAAAGACTTTATTCCGCAACTTTGTTCTCTGCGGTATAAAGCGTCACTTTACGGAACGAAAACTGCCACAAAAAGTGAACTTTTCAATGCCCATACCGTAAAAAGTAAATTCATACTACGATCATGATGCATCGATCGATTATTTGTTCCATTATATGTACACATGTGTCCAACTATTCTAATACTCTTCATGCTTGTCGACACTTCCATATTGGCTGCAGTAACATGATGGGTGAATAAATCTTTTTCACCTACCAACAGGACTGTTTCACAAGTACATAACGCAGAGCGGATCGGCTCTCGGTATCTGGGCCCAATTACCAAAATCTGGTTACTCGAACCGGGCTTACGAACTCGGCGAGTACGTCGGCTGCTCAAACAAAACGTCGGAGGCTCTGGTCAAGTGTCTGAGAGGAATCGACTTTGCCAAAATTATAGCCACGGCACCGCGTTTCATTCGCTGGCATGTATGGCCGGTAATTGTTTGGGCCCCAACTGAAGAGCCGGATATCGAAGGCGCGGTATTTACCGATACTACGACTAATTTGTTTGCGGCAGGAAAAATCCGCGACCTACCTTGGATTTCCGGTGTTGTTAGAGACGAAGCGCTTCTGTATACCGTTAGTGAGTGTCTCAGAAATACTACGTATGCTTACTAATTAACTTGATAGTATTGTGCTTTTAGTCCCTTGTTTACTCATGGAAGACCTTCGGGCGTTTCAGTTAATTATAAGCGAGAAGGTTTTCTAATCTCACTGGATATTATCGAACAGTTCATGAAGCACTTTGTGATTGTATTATTGTAACGATGACTTTGACCTGATTAGGAAAATGTGAACTTCAGCCTTAAATCGTCAACAGACAAAGTTATGATAACATTTCAGATCAGGGCAGTTGCATATTCTTCTAAATTATGTTGGGCAGAAACGGAACAACGCATATCATTCAGATTGGATCTAATGTCAAGATAAGTGATGTTTCACTAAATTTAGGTTTATTAATTCCTCGATGACGCTGTGCGTGTGACTTCAAACTGTTAGATGCGAATTCAAAATACTTTCCGGAAAATTTTAAATCACTTTGTATATATTTTGATCTCACACTTCTTTTTTGAAATAACTTGAGGTCATGACGTGACTTCGATTTAGGCAACTTTTTAAGCGGCTTCAGTGAATTCCAGAGGGGTTCTAAAACCTTCGAAGGAGGTTCCATTACCTGATCCCAAGTCACTTATATGCTGATTCAAATCTCTTTTCCGTTCCATGATTTTGACATCTTATTTCGTTTACTTGTACAACATTTTTACGCTAAATACGAATGGTTGCAGAGTTTTTCGAAGACCAGGAACTCTTTCGCCGTTTTCTCGAGAAGTTTGACGCCGTTTTGCCGGAAGCTGCAACGTTGAATTATCAACCCGATAAAGGGGCTGCTTACATCGATGCCGTGAAGTCCTTCTATTTGAAAGGCGGTCTGAGTGGAAATGAAAGTTTGGTGAGATAATGTGAATTCCGATTGAAAAATCAGGTTTATAATATGAATTCTGAAGCAGAGATTTTTAATTTATGGATTTTCCCCCTCTTACAGATACTCCAAAACGTTACGGGCGCCTTGGGCGACCTTCTATTTCGATATCCAGCCTACAGCGCACTTCTTCAGCACCATGCTGTCGCGAAAAGTCCACAATATTTCTACAACCTGAAATACCGGGGCACTTTTAGCAACATCTATTTCTTCCAAGACAATCCAAAAAGCTTGGGTGTAGGACACGGCGATGATACGTTTTACATATATTTTCCGGAATTGCAATTTCCACCCGCCATTTACAACAGAACCGTCACCAAAAGAGATTTGGAAATAACGGACATCATGGTGCAGCTGTGGACGTCCTTTGCGATCGACGGGTAACACTTTTTGACAAACAAAAGAATATACTCCGAGCTGCTATTCTGACAACGGATAATGATTTTTCAGAACACCAACTTCCCCAGCTTTAAACGGGGCACCGTGGAAACCATTCTCCGCAGCAGAGGGTAACTATCTTCGTATAGGAGATGAATACGATACATCAATCGGAATGGAAAATTCGTTCTATCCAGAGCGAATGCAGTTTTGGTCCACTGTAACGGATCTCACACGAAAACTTTGGTCGAGACAAGTTTAATTGTCGGTATATAAGAAAGAATTTTCCAGAATATTTACTAGATAGATTAAGTACAAAAATTTCGCACGTGTCTGCAGTTAAATGTCTCGAACAATGTAGGCCAAGATCCAAGGATAAATTCGTACAATGTCATACAGATTAACTGACTGTTCAGAAGTTGAGTATATGTATATGTATATTGTAAGGTATATTCTATTATGGTCGAAGGATTTCAGATAGATAATTATAAGATCTATAAGGAATCATATTCTTGGAGCACACATGGCTTGAGTTTAGTATTAGAAACTTGATCACCATTCAAAGATAAGTGTATAATTAGTATGAAAAAATGTTTCTTTCATAACAGCTACGGGTTTCCATTGAATCACTGTCTCATCGTTCATCATATATTGAAAGTGGTTCGAATCAGTTACTTTCCTACTCATCTGTTGGTTGCATGAAATAAATTTCACCACCAGGACACTGAGTGTGTTAAATCATTTTATTTTCCAGCCGTAACCTTCTTCCTTGGTTGTTTGGTATGCGTTTAAGCTAACGTTTATACAGTTCAATAATCGATAACCTGACCGATGACCGAAATCAGTAGTCTGAATGGATTCGGATTAGTAATCAAGACAGTGCGTTAGAAATTTCCGATGAAGACACACATGCCTTAGCGCGTTTGATATTCAAGTGACGATTTTCGTAGCTATATATATTGTATATATACATTAGGGTGGCGCAAAAAAACCGACTATTTTTTTTTTTTTCTTGGAGTCTCGTGTGACAAAATGTTAGTTTTTGATGTTTTAAGAACCCACTCCAAAGGACAGCTCAAAAAAATAATTTTAAGAGGTCGCTCCAAATTTTTCGAAATGTCAAAAATCGTCAAAAAATTAAATTAAAAAAATTATATTTTCAGTATTTTGTTTGATTTTTAATTCATGTCGTGGTGTATTGTTATCGATTCTTTTTTACTGAATTAAAGAAAAAAAATTTATGAAATTTTAATATGAATATTAAAAGGTCGCTGGAAAAGATCTAAAGAAATGCACCAAAAAATTGAAAAAAAATTATGAGCGACCTTTCAAAATTCAAATTTTGAAGAGAAACTTTCGGAAACTTATTTTTTTTTGTGTCTATAAAATTATACCGTAACGAGAAAAATTAAAAAAAAAAAATCGAGTTTTGACGATTTCTGACGTTTTAAAAAATGTGGAGCGACCTCTTAAAATTTTTTTTTTGAACTATCCTTTGGAGTGGGCTCTTAAAACATCAAAAATTAACATTTTGTCACACGAGACTCAAAAAAAAAAAAAAAAAAAAAAAATAGTCGGTTTTTTTGGGCCACCCTAATATACATGTACAGGCAAGTACTGTAATGGACGCTAAAATGGAAATGAAGAGAGAGAATGAGAGAGCTTATCGCGTACCGTTAAATATTCAGGATACAAGATACACGAGTTCTTATAGAACTTTCGAAGACAATCCAGCCGTCAGATTAATATTATTAAATCAAGCCGCCGCAGCGACGTTGCACTTGATAAAGAAACGGAAAGTGGCGATCGCTGAAGGTTCAGGCTTCAGGCTCTGGGTCAGCGTTTTTTACAATCCTACTCCTCGCTGGGACGACGATGAAGGTGACAATGCTGGTCAACTCGATCTCCGATATCGCGCAGGTTGCTTCTGCAGTTTAAAGCCGTAGAAGAGGAGGACGATCATGATATTAATTCTGTAACCTGTGAGCTTTTACGTTTTTTCGTATAAATTATAAACTGAAAGAAATTACGAATTTTACGGTAACTGTACAGTTCTCGATTATATTTTCATACCTTACCGTAAGCAAAAAATTCTATAATTCTGGAAAGAAAATGAAAATTTCTTTTATAAAAATACAGCTGTGATCTGAAAATATTGAACGTATTTTCTTTTTTCTTTTGTCTATAGTCACTTGTGTTTTATATTTTCTTCTAACTATTTCGATAAGTAATTTTGTGCTATTGCAACAGTAAATTATTATTATTAAATCTTTATTGGACTGAAAACACGTTAACGATAAACATTTTACTAGAATCGTCTACTAACTTTAAGAAACGAAATTTTTTCCAGTCTATAGAAGAGATTCAAATCGCATTGTTGATAATCGCACTGATCTTGTCATTGAACAAGAATAATTTACATATCTGTAAGAAAAAAATTCTTTTTTCTTTCAATTTTTTGCCACAAATTTATGCTATATAACAATTGTATATTCAACTGTAGCCGAAGACAGTATATAGAAATAATTTCATTCCAGCGAGGCGTTTTCGCTGGTCTTCGACTTCAGAGAGTTTCGTCCAACTGATCGCCCGACCAATTCGCTACCGCTGCTGAAAATTTATGCTAAGAGATAAATCTATTGGCATATTCAACGAGCTGCTCGAACGTCTCGACCTTGACCCGAAACATGGCGTTTTTTTTTCTACTCGTATAGTCAAGTTCACATTCTTGAATGTTAATTTTGACCTTGAGTCACCTACTGTGACGGAGGCAATTTTTTTTTTTTTTTTTTTGCAATACTTTTTGTACTCTGCGTAGATAAAAGATGTAAGCATATTTGCAATTCAATTGAGTTTCAAATTGTTTGCAGAGTTGACTAATTATCGAAATATGACCGGTCAGAGCTGTTCTCGAATCTCATAATTCGGCAAACTAAGCAAATTCTTAACCCGATTAAATCGATTTTTCAAATTGAAGAAAACCAATTTTATCGCATCTCGAAGCTCCCGATATTATCGTGCTTCTGAAGCAAGACCAGAACTTCGTTTACGTGTAATTCGTTTAAAAAAAACAAGTTTCAAAGTGCTTGAAAATATAACAATAGGATACAAAAAAGCGACGAAACGTGCCTGGTAGTATAAAGATTGAAAAAGCATGTGCCTATAAAGCGGAGAGGTTGATTTACGTGCTTATTTTTAGGTGATCGTCAAAGTGTCAAGTTCTCTCAAGTGTACTGAATATTACAAAAGAGAAGCAGAATTTTGTCAAAAGCTGCGTGTAACGTTATACAGGCCATGTAACAACAACTCTACACCAGCTAAGTCAAGCCCGTTGCTGAATAACATGGAGTAACTGGTAGGTCTCACTAAAGAGCTTCATTCTTTTTTTTTCTCCTTAAAAACGTAACCGTACACTCAACTCGCGTACCAATCGAGATGAAAGGACAGATAAGAAAAAAAAGCCGGTCAAAATTTAAAAAAACAACGGGAAAGCACGAATAAAGAAAGAAAAAGAAAAATAATAAAATAAAAAAATAAAAATAAAACAGAAGAAAGAGGTAAAACAACTCAAAAGTATGAAAACTGGTAAACATATGTTTCTCGTTCGTAAAAATATGTCTTTACACGATATTTAGAAAAGATATATATATATATATATATCGTGAGCGTTCATGTTGAAAAAAAAGATGATAAAAAAATAAATAAAAAATGCAATCGTAAAAGGATATAGAAGTGAACGAAAGGCTGAGCATGTTCGTCACTTATTTGGGTAGACATAAAGCTCGTTTAATTGACCCGTATAAACGCAGACTAGCACCTCAATCAGTTTGACTATTACGACTAGGCGCCATCATATCGCGCTCGTTAATTGTTGAGATTGAAATTGAAATTTACAACGCGATCGTGGTTAAATACCGAGCTCCTAGAGCCGGTTGTAAAAAAAGAAAACTCGAGAATATGCAGTGAAGCAGAGTTTTTATATTTTTATAAAACAATATTGTAGCTTTATGCAAAAACAAAAAAAGTAGGAAAAAAAACAAATACATTGGCGTTCATTTTTGTCTAGGTGAAATTAATTCAACTTGATACCGATCGATTTTAATTGAGATAAAACGTGGTTAAAAAATTCACACTGACGCACGTTCGGCCAATTGTTTTTAACAAAAGCGCGACATGTATTGTGGAAGGTGCTTTAAAGCTGTATAAAATCGACATAGCAGCGAAATAACTTCCTGGTTGATATGTATGTACGTACGTCGTAGAATGGCGTTGAGAAAATTATCTTGCGCTAGTGTATAAAGTTATTTTAAGGACAAATTAACACTGCGGAAGATAAAGAAACCCCAGAGCATACACGCTGACCGCGGACAGAAAGATAAAATGCAAAACAGCGCTGTCCACGCTGCGATATAAGTGTGGATAGAAAAATTATTTACATTCGTTATACAGCGTGGTCACGAGTTTTTGGCAAAATATTCCATGATATTTCCAGGTTTTCCAGGACCTAAAACCTAGTTTTATTTGACGTTTTCCGACTTCTAGTAAGTTACTGAATATACTATATCCGGTTAAAATTAAATTCGAATTGAGGAAAAATATAAAGTAAAAAAAGTTAGTTTAAGGCAATTTGTTTTCTCGAGGAAAAAACGTAAACTTATTATCTGAAAAAATCTTTTCTAATTCCCATGATAGAAAAGTTACATTTTCAATCTTTTCCATGACCAAATTAAAAATTCCTTGACCAGATTTTCCAGATTTTCCAAGTGTGTGGCCACCCTGTTATACACACACGAGGAATCAGAAATGTACAATATTTAAGATATGAGGAAAAAGGAAGAAAAACTGTCCTATCAGAAAGTTGGCTGCCCATTATCGACAATTGACATTGACTTGACGAATTGTTAGATAGCACGTGACGGAGGGTCGGAGTTCAAAACAATCAAACGGAACATGACAAACGAACATGCAGAGTTACATGTTACAACAAATGAATAACGACAGGGGTGATTAATAATAATGATAAGAAAAATAAAAAATTGTTTTCAATCACAATGAACGACAAGGAAATGGTGGTTAGATTCAAAGGAAGGTCAGCGAGTTCGTGATCCAGTGGTAATAGACCCCCGGTATATTGCGTACAATAATGCAAGTAAATTAACATTATTATACTATACATATATAATAAACACGACTCATTGTGAATTTTTTATCCCCATGAATTTTTATCGGAAAAAAGAAAATCACGCCACGATTCATGACGAACGAGACACGTACGACTATTGCGAATTCTATTCCGCAAACAAACTGGAATAAGTCTAACGTTTTTCTATAATATTGAAGTTAGTAGTATCGTTATCGTCACGATTCATGCTGAGGAAAAACTGCTTACTTTGCGATTTTGTTATTCCCTGAAATTCAGTAAACGGTATACCAATAGCCAAAACACATTCATATTTCAAAATATTACGCTTAGTTCTTTAGGAATAATTGTAATATATATTAAGAATATAGTGATTTTCACGTTTCGTTACCATAACCTTATTAACTTGAACCTCGTGCTTTCTACAACATAGCAGGAAAGTTCTAGAATTCTATTCGGGAAAAACTGATAAAAAAAAAAAAAAAAAACATTTTCACAATTTGAAATGTTGTAATTTATACCCACGTGAAGAAAAATCAGGTATGTATAAGTAAAGCGGAATGAAAATAAGTGGGATACTCCAGCAGTGAGCATCTTTTCTCTGAGATCTCAAAGAAAGAGATAAAGAGAGAGAGAGAAGGAGAGACTGGATGGACTCCGGGCAGGATCTCGAGTCTCGCCAAGACGTTTTTTTCCCTTTTCAAAGCTCTTTCCTTTTTTCTTTCTCTTTCTCCTTCTCGTCGTCTGCCTTTATACACACTTTTTCTTTGCCGGTATTTTGAACCGGCTGGTGTAGGGCGTCTCTGGCGACGCCGCCGAGGTCTGACAATGCGGTGCAGCAAAGATTGGGGCCTTCACCAATGCTGCAGGTACGATTCAGGGCCGCACCATTAAACCATTTGCCTCCTCGGCCCCCCTGCTTCCGAAGAATATGAGAGTTTAAGCGAGCCCGAAAAAGAATTGGGAGAAAAATGGGGACCATGTCCATCCGACTTCGACGGCATTTCGATTATGGAATTATTGCCTCTGACTATTAGTTGCAGTGAGGAAAAAAGAGAAAACTATAAAATGATTATTAAACAATTTAAGTATACTCGTGCAATGGATTATAATCGACGAAATATTTTCAATAGTTTTTATCGAATTTTATCAACAAATCAACGTGTATTGAGAATTAATCTGAATTTTGTTCTGCTTTGTATACACGTATTATATCATATGTAAAAAATATGTTTATACGTTGCGTTGACCTTATTTTACATTCTTATAACACGGTTACGTTTACGATCACAGGCAGCTCCGTCGCACCTTTCGCTTTGTAAGAGATAAGCTGGAAACTTCATTGTAGAGATAAGATAGAGAGGATGGTGATTTTGCTATTTTTCACATCGTGCTGGTATTTAATGTACACAAATAAACTCCAGTTTACAGGATTGTAGAAATGAAACGTAATAACAGTCTGGAGAAATTTTCTTGAGCTAGGTAGACGAATTTTTCTTGATGCATAAAATTTCGGCAGAAATTTTAGGAACAAAAAGGTTTTTCTTCTTTTTTTTTTACGAATTATTTAGAATCGGCAAGAATTTAGAGTTAATTAACATCGTCGTTGACCCCGGCTTAACGTTGGGATAATTTTCAAAGCAGCAATCTGCACGCAATAAATTATCGAATTAAGCGATTCGTTATCTTTGAAACCTTTATAATCACACGTTTAGTGAAGGTGAAGAGGCTGGTATTGTTTAGACAAAGTTTATTTATGAGGATGAGGTTAGTAACGTTACTTTGACGATGCATGATTATAGGAAAAACCGTTACTTCGTACCTTTAATAAATTAATTAAGGAAGGATTTAGGAGAATTAACAAGGAAATTAAGTGAACCATGATAAATCTAAAATGATTTTATTTGGAAGGCCAATTTCTTGAAAGTCATTCTAAAATTGAGCGATAACGATTTTTTCCTGGTGTTTCGTTGCGTTAACGTGACTAACGTCAGCCTCGTGATTATTCGACATTTGTTAAAATTATACGAAAACATTCGATCAGTATGCGCTTCGATTTATCTGTTATGTATTATATTCTAAAACTGGTTTGAATAATGGAAGAGGCTTTTAAGCAGATAATATCTACACGGTTTGATTGTTTATCTGATCAAATGATTGGTTGAAATGGATACACGAGTGAATGGTAACAGAATTCCATTGAATGTAGCGTCAAATTTATTGCAAAATATTGTTCAGCAGGAATACAAGTACGAAGAACAAAAAAAATCTTGAGAAATTGAGGAGGATTGAACGTCGGTGTCGAGTGCAATGCGAATAAAAATAAAAATACTGCAATTTCAACTAATTACGTAAATTGGAAAATATGTTAATGATATAACGCGACAAGATAAGCAGCAAAGAAATTCGGACAGTCAAATATTAATCATTATCATCGTCAGGACGATGCGTCGAACTCTTTTTCCAAAATTTAAATAACTTCTTACGTCAAAACTGATTACAACTTCTGTTTCACGCTCTGTTTCGCCAACAAAAATGATACATTTATGCGAAATTGGGTCTCAATCAACCATTGAGCTGCAGGAAAGGTTCTTCGTTTTATTTATACAACGCAAAGTACAAGTTACAGGAAAAATTGATGAACAAACCACGTCGGACGAATATCGAAAAATAAAAACAAGCCGAGAATACGATATACGTGTAAGGTATAATCATCATGCGACTCTGTAAGATCATGTGAATAAACTTGAACCACGTAGATCGGATTTCTAGTTCCAGTTTCTTGTGTACATACATCACACGACCGCGGAAGATATTTTCAATGTCCTCAAGTTTCCGCAGTATCGGTTTTTCCGTTTTTCTCTTCGTTTTCGTCCTGGTGTTGGGTATCAGAAGCCTCTACAGTCCTACGTGACTCACGCAATTTAGTAGCTTGCTTTCGTTAGATAATTACAAAAAATAAATAACAAAAATACCTTAAGCTAATCGATTACTTACAGGAGTTTATACTCGATTCATAAACTGTCTTTTGGGATATTAATCAACTGTGCGATCAGGGTATCGCTGATTATACGATGCGATTACGCAAATTCGGAATACCGTACGAATCGACGTTTGCATTTCGTTACTGCATATTTGTTTGCACAAGATTGAAGGTGGATACTTTGGAGGAATCGAGATCCGAGGAAAACCGAGCACGTGCGAAATTGGATATGTACGTATCTTACAGAGTACATTGTGTGAGTGTTTTCTTATACAAATGTTTACTCAACCGGGCAAAACCTTCCGTGATATGTTACTTCTCCGCGAGATACGGGCGTGTCGTTTATTTTCTATTTGCCTTTTACATCCCGATACCTTGTACTCGGGTTACTGCTATACAGGCACAGGTATAACAGAGCATATAACATACAGACATTGTCTTCGATTCCTGCTCATTATCATCGGCCATACGGGTTCTCGTATACAAATTATTCTCACGTGTGGAATTGCACGAAAATTATATTAACAATTGATTTTTTAAATTCAATATCGTTGTCAGTATAATACGACCTTCGTTGACCTTAGAGATACCGAACTTTGGAGGTATCATTGAAAATATTAATTTTTGGTTTTAAATTGTTTAAGTTTTGAAATTCAAGGAGCACTTGGTACAGTTAAATACATTTTATAAATAGTGTTATAGTGTTCAAAACACATATTTTCAAAACGAGATTAATTTATGCGAACATAAACAATGCTGTATATACATTGAATTCGCAAGTTTTAGAAAACTTTTGTTAAATCCCGGGCAGGTGACGGCGATTTGATACGCGAAACACCTGAACGCGAATTGGAAGCGCTTGCGTAGTTCTTTTTGATTGGCTGGTGCCGCGTGACGTCAGCGTCAACAACTCCGCGATCGACGAGCGCGGGAAGAATTACGAATTCAAATAGTTGCTCGTTTAATGCGTCATCTAATACTGTGTGCAGTTACATCGTAACCGTAACTGTAGAACCGCAAATCGACTGATTAGCAAGGAATGACGTGGGAGAAATAATAACAATGATAACAATCGGCGGTTCGAGACACGACACATTCTGACTCACCTGTTGAAGGTCTGTTCGTACTGCTTGATTTCGCGCCTCGAGAATTCGTGGAATTCCGTGTATACGTTCACGTATTTGTACTCCTTCTTCACTTCTTTTCCCTCCTCAAGTTCCTCGTTGATCCTCTGTCTCCTGTTTAAAAGGTTACTCAATTCCGCGTCGGCCATTATTGATCTCGTATTATTGTCTTTTGTTTTTCTCCGTCGATATGTCAGGTGCGATAAATCCCTCTCTCAAATGTCAAGCCTTACTTTATTTCTTTCTTATTTTTAGTAATTTTTCGTCAAATAATGTCTTGACTTTATTCTCAACGCTGCAGCTCACTCGCTCTAATGAAAAATATCGACTATCCTCTTTACCGGTCTGTTCGAAACGCGAACTCGTCAGTGATTCAAAATCCGGAATAAAAAAAAGCTCGGCTTCACTGCGAACCAGGCGTACACACCACGCGATACCTCGGCGGTTGCGCGTGGACTAAAACAAACTTTGTTCCCGGAGGCAAGTCTCTATCTGTCGAGCCGACGCGACGGCTACCTTCGTTGTAACGCGGCGGGCGGTCTGCGCATGCGCAGACTCTAACGATCGCTTCAAAACGTTCGAATACGCTCGCCGAATTTTTTTTGAAACGATTTTACCGACGGCGCAGGACTTGCGCTTTATATATATATAACTTTTACTTACATGTATTTTAGAGCAGTCCAGAGGATGTACATACATACCCTTAGCAAATCGTCTGCTGCTCTCATCGCTGATTTCAAAGAAGAAGTCGATTGGTAAACGTCTTTTTCCTGTGATATAAGGTACAGGCTTTGAGGAGTATTCCTTTGTTACATATATATATATATATATATATATATATATATATATATAATTGCATCTTTACTTTTCATATTGACTAATCTCCATCGACGACAGCCGACTAACCGATATCTGGAATTCATGTAATGCGCAGCTACCAGATACACGGTATAAACAATTACTCAGTCGATGAAAAGCGCAAGCGTGCTGTGTTCATTAAAAAATATCATACAGTCACTTCCTCGACTTTTTAAGTTCTACTGCACAATATCCCGTCTATCACGATACGCATAAACACCGAGGCGAAATAGCCGCCTGCTGTAGGTCTTCTAAAAAACGATCGAATTAAACAAAAAATCCGTTTGGCAACCGTCGCACCTGTGATCACTGAACAATCTATTTCTTCAGTGAATAGCTGTGCAGTGTCATGGATATAGATTCTCGTTTAAATTCAGCTTCATGCCTCTGGTAGCTGTGCAGTAATTGACTATTTTCATTTTATACCATAACTAAAAAATATAGGTCTCGGTAACTAAAAAATCTAGTAGGTGTTACTATTGTCTTTTATTACGTTTATGTGTAGTATATTTTTCCGCAACTATTGCGATAATTTGATTTTGTTATAACAATAGTCAAGTAGCTGATACGAATGTTTATAAGTTATGATTAAATTGCAATATTTCAGAACAGTTATAACTCTCAACTCTGTTGCAGAACACAAACTAATTATATATATCTATAATGTTACTTGCCTCACTTGAATTTTGGTAGAAGATGCTTACGTGGAAAATTACAATAACAGCAAACATACTATGTCAAAATTCCGTAGTTGTCGAAAATTGGAAGAAAGAATTAAAAAAGGCTGTATGTGCAATTTAAAATAAAAAAAACAAGAAACCAATTTTCTGTAGAAAGTATCTTATGTATGTACCAAGGCTGATACTTTCTAAAAGATACTTTTTAAATTCTCCTGTTTAATTCAACTTCGTCTCACCCTACACGCGTAAACAAGACTCTGCGGACCTCATTCG
Organism: Diprion similis; assembly: GCF_021155765.1. Classification (NCBI taxonomy): domain Eukaryota; kingdom Metazoa; phylum Arthropoda; class Insecta; order Hymenoptera; family Diprionidae; genus Diprion; species Diprion similis. The sequence continues at coordinate 19,902,972 of NC_060106.1, read as the reverse complement.
TCCTTATTGGTCGGTGCCGTGTGACGTCACCGATGACTGTTCGCGAACAGCTGATGTCCGTGATCGATAACTCTGAATTCACTACTGTTTTTTGTTTGAATGGTAAATGTAATACGTAGGGAAGCTTATATTCTTTTCATCCTGCTCTGTATTTCGCAAAGTAGGTCAATCAGCTCCAATTCGTTGTATACGTAGCGAATTCTAGTAAACTATTGAAAAGTAAACTCGTTCTCAGAACGATGTTGCAACGAAATTGCCGCTTCGATGTGTTTCAACCAAGGTGCGGTAAAAGTAGACGCGAGTCTGTTTCATTGCAACGAAAGAATCGACGAACCGATACAGTACCAGCTATATCTATCTATACCTCCTTATATACTACAAAAATGAATTCCACCTTGCGCGAGTGACGCATCGCACGCTTTTACGCGATTTGCACGCACCGTGTGGCAATTTGCAGATCGAATACCGCGATTACAAAGCCCGGAAGCTTGCGTGGAAATTGAACCCGCGCCCGGCTGTCGAAGAGGATAAATATCGACGCGTTTATCGATCATCGCACCTTGAAAAAAAAAAGAAACCCTTTGTGGCCACGAAGACGGTTATCTTTTCGCGGAATCCGGGTAATCCAATTCGCGCTAATGCCTTACGACACGAACTACGATAAGCTCACGCTCATGCGTAATATTGCCCGAAAATTGCTGATAAAATACATTACATCGTTGCGTTACCCAATCTTTGGCGTCGATATCGCAGTTTTAGTATTCGATTTAAAAAATCTGCGATTTTATCCGGAACTACCGATAACGAGGATTTTCCTGGCTGTGGAACAAAAACGTTCCTAATTTGGTCCGACATCGAGAATTATATTCGCTACTCGTTAAACACTGTCATTTTATTGTACTCATTACGCTTGTAAACCGTTTCCGACTCGCTGATTCACTCCATATGATACTAATATAGATACGTGTTATATACTCGGATCTGCTTTAAACCGCAGAGAACAGACTGAAAGTAGCGTATAACAAGATTATGTAAGTACAAAGGAATCTCTACACTGAATAATCGGATATTTGTCACGATTTAACGTACGGATTAGCAGATTGTAAACCGTGAAGTCGACACGCTCCTGAGTTTATTTGTCAGAGTTCACGGTACAAGTGAGTGAAGCGTACGAGCTATACTGAGAAAAACGACGTATTTATGTACGAACAAAGAGCAGAGATCGATACCGTGAATCATTGCAAACCCTGTAATTTCACCATGAGAACTTCATTTCTTATATACTATAATCCATTGCGTAAGCGCAGACTGTAAAAATGAAAGCATGATAGCCAAGGACTTTACGATTATAACGAAATACTAACTAGAAACTTTCCTTCGCTGTATAGGGTTATCAATTTGCATTATGGAGGGTTGGGATGTTCCCTTTACTTCCCCCTTTTCTCGCTCATTATGCGTGTAGTCGATGTCATGTGGTTTATAAATTGAACAGTGCAGTGCGGTCGGAAACACGATATGTAAATCATGCAGCATGATACCAGGCATAGTAAATATTGACGCTATCGCATCAACCGACACACGAGGGCTGATGATGAGAGTCGAGTGACTCAACTGCATGGGCAACAAACTGAATCATATCCTTTTTCATACGCCATTATCGGCGCAAGGAGAACCGGAAGTTCAGCCTCAGACTCAAGTGTCACTTAATCAGCCTAGGGAATTGACCGCCATTAATAACGAGGCCTTCGGGTCATTGATTTTTGATTGACTTTGTTTTTGATTGCAGATAATTGCGATCGGTGCAGGGATTCCGTTAAGATTTCATTCGGACGTTGGTATCAACGTTATCATTTCAATCGCTGTTGGCTGATGTGAGAAATGAATTGATCTCAAGTATTTTCGATTTATTTTTATCATTAAATAGAAAATCCAGTGAGTCTTTCCATTCCTTTTAATAACGATCACTCATATTTTCTTCGTACTATAGCGATAATTTTATGTTGATGCAGCAATTAAAATATATTTCACGGCTTTATTCAACTGAAAATATGTAGTAAAGCATGCACGGGGGAAAGGATTAGAAGAGAATCAAGACTTTGAATGATCATGCTGACTATCAATTTATTCGAGATAACACGCCGTGAGTTCCGTGCGATAATGAAAATTTTGAATTAAGAAAATGTGGTTGAAATACTAAAAGTTTTATTGAATGCACCTCAATCAATTTTTTTTTTTTTTTCTTCAGAAATATGAAATTTTTATATCAAAACAAATCAAGCTTATTCTACTTAATGTTTTGCTAAGTCAAGAATTCATTGGTTTAGGCAGGTAATGAAATTAGCTGTTACAAAAACCGTTTGCATAGACTGATCATTAGAGTTATTCAAGTGCGTAAAACGTATTCGTCGAATGACATCGTTTATCATTCTGTTCTGACTCAAAACTTTGTGGGATTTACTCGATATCTAATGGATTAAACCCAAAGTCTTATTGTAGCATATGTAGAAGTATAGATTGAAAATATGTCAACAGTTTTTGTTTATTTGTAGTTAATATCAATTTCGATGATTCGAAACTTGATATTATGCTTCCTTCGTTTGTGAGAGGTCTGATGACAAATTTGACTGATGACACCAGCTAAATCGAAACTGTTGAATTGAACTGAATGGACTATGAAAGAATTCCTTGTGTGTGTGTGTGTTTCAGGCTGATAAGGAGGACGTAAGGTAATCGGATATTTGTAATTTTTGGTATTTTCGGTACTTGTAGTTGAGACCTTAAATAAGGATTTACCAAAGTAGTTCGACGCAGCTCTCAAAAATTTTCACGATGAAATGAAATCCTGTTTTATTGTTGTATTTATTATTTTAACCAATGAAATTTTTCTCGGTGCGATTAGCTTCTCTAGATATGATTTCAGGATTTCGAAAAATTCGAAATGTCCTGTTTTTTCTTATCAGATTTCAAGTTCCTGTGTAATTTCGCCTATGTGAAATTAAAGGAATTTTCTTCCAGGCAGATTCTTAACTGACCCAAATATCCTGCAAGTGCAATCGTGGCCTATACGATGCTCGTCTTATCTTAAATCAGATACCGTTCGGGTTGGGGTCTATAAGTGTCGATCCGCCGAGACCTTTCAGTGGTCCAAAATCGGAATTGGTTCGATCACATGATCAGTCAGCGCACCAGAACCAATTAGTAACATCGGTGTTGCGAGTGGCTTTAGACCGGATCGCCTTGTCGCTTTTATTCCATTTTCGTTCGGTTTAAAGTGTAAAATATATCGAGCGTGGGATAGTGAGGGTAAAAGATAAATATTTGAGGATAACAAAGTATGTGATTATCCACAGAATATCTCGTGTAAATTTATTTCCACCGTCTCTTCTGTAACATGTTTGCTACTAATTCACTTCACTGTATACCGATTTTGTCCCGGATTTAAAAAATTAATCATTCTTCAAGCAGCTAACTGCTAATCGATTCATTGACCTTTATAATTCACTGTCATATTCCGCTTTTGGCTTTCTCATGCTCTGTCATTTTCCTATCTCCTAAAGCCACTCGAACTCGTGCAATTACTGAACTACCGAACCGAATTTTCTGCCTGTTTCGTAGTATTTAAGTACACTAGTACATGGATAAAGTTATTATTTCATTAGAAATATAAATTTAGTTACATATACTTTAGTTTTGCTCTCTTATTTCCTGAATTTTAACGATTAATAGTTTCAAAAAAACATTGGTATCGTTAACCGCGCGGAAAATCGTGTCAATCTATTGCAATCTTAGCAATTTTATTACTCCATGAAAAGAATATTCATTAATATAATTCTTTATTTGCCGATAAAAAATTTAGCGCTAACGGTGTACTGGTGCCTTTGATAGTGGCGAACAAAGAAAACTTAAAATTTTTTATCAAACGATAGCGGCCATGTCATTTCAATTGAAGACACGATGTGCGATGTACATACATAGTGTTTGAGATAGTGAGCTAATTGGTGTCAGTTAATGACCGCGATATTTTATGTAGTGTAATATATTGGCTACCTTGACACGTTGTTGGTCGAGGTTGAATTTTCTAGTTCAAGCGAAGACCCAGTTATCTGAAACAGAATTCGTCGATAATATCGTCAGTTGAATGACTTGTTTAGTATCCGTGATGATGATGATGATTTCGGTCGGTAAGCGTTGAAAATTTTAGAACCATCGGTAACTGAATCAAACGCAGTGACTTGAATTAATCGAATACGAATGCTGTAAGTGAGGTTCTGCTTGCATATTTCAAGATTTTTTACAAGAAAGATATTGATTTCAGGTGGAAAGGTTGATTCGAATCAAAATTGAAATAAAAGAGAAACTGTTATACAGGTAAATACCGTGGTCGATAACGAACTCGCGTCAACCGGTCGGTAACTCCGGTGTTACCGTGTGAGATCGCTGAGATTTCGCGTGAAGTTCAACTTTCAGCCGCAATATGACGTCGATCGCTAGGCGCCGAGCTGCGTGCTAAGCCGCTACAGCTGGTGCATGAGGCGTGCTTTGGTGTAATGATAACTGATTTGTGGAAAGTGTGCAATACGCATAATTTACGGGTTTTCCATCGATCATTGACTCTGTTAAGTGCAGTGTCAAATAGTGAAAAGCTGTCACGTGTGCTCTGTGATTAAAAGGTGATTATCAACCTCCCATAAATTTAAGTACCTAGCGTGTTATCCGAATTCTACGCATTTCCAACGCCCGGTTATGTCGTCATTTACATACCCGTATTTACATTCTACACACACACTTTTCCGCTCTGCCATGTGCGGAATGAATTAGCCATTGTTTTCGCAATCGCGCGAGGGTTAGTAATCGATCGTCGATTCGTTTCTGCCCGACTGTAATCCCAATGTTTCATCATTTGCGCTAAACTGCTGACTTCAGTTCGTTCCGCCTCGTCGACAATCTGCATGAGAAAAAGCAAAACAAACGAAGGTCAAACGTGCGTGCCGGCGTATATTCGCGTATATTCATCTCTGTGTCAGAAAATTGTTCATTTATCTCCCCTTGAAGTTCTTCAGTTCGAATACAGTCTTGTGTTTTGCCTGCTTAATTTCGACATTAGACTTGCTCTCTAGGACGCGTTAAGCATTACCCGGAAAAATATTTCACGCGTGAGTCAGCTGTAGGTCCGTACATGGCTCTGTGTGATGCGTAACATGCATGTGTTCTGATGAATACCTACAATAAGTCAAACAAATGAGGCTCGCCAACAAGGTGATGCAACTAGATTGAAGTTAGTTGCGTTATTACAACGAAACATCGTGAAAAAAGTGACTATTTTACTGATTTTACAATGATTTTTGAGGAGCTAATATATCGAAATATGGGTGTGTCCAGTTTTATTGCGGTTTTCTGAATTTCAGACAGTTCAAAAATCGCGAAATAACGGTTTTTCCTCGGCATGAATCGTTGCGATAACGTTACTAACTTCAATACGATGCTGTAAACGCTATATTTGTACTTCACGTGAATATAGCTGCGGTGAGTATGCGAGAAACGGGTTCGAGCCTGTGACCGGTGGTTCTGTAACACGCGCGACATATCGGTATACGATATAATTCAGAGAAAGTACAACGGAAAATACAAATCGGCTTCTACGAAAGCTAAAGATCGATTTCCCTAGCCAATCAAAATTGCAAACTGGTGAAAACACGAGCCGTTGATGCGCGTGCGCAGCCGCGACGCGTTCGAACTACGATTTGAAATTTTCACCTCAATTGGAGGTAATCGAAGTAACGCGTGAAGATCGAGGAAAAAATTTGGTACACTTAACAAATTAACGACATTAAGTTCAATGAATTATAAATGCATGAAACGATGACCGTGAATTAATTTCGAGCACGTTTTAAAAATTTCCCATCGAACATCATTTAAGTCGATACCTAATTTCAAAATATTTCAAAATGCCTCGCTATTTCTAACGGTTACAGTGAGGATACAAAGTATAGAAAACAAAGAAAATTTCGTCGTAAAAAATGATCGTTTTCCCACTAGTCGAAAAAAGTGTAGCAAATAACTAAAACGTTGATCCCAGCTTCGACTTGGAGAATCTTCAGCGATTAGGACGGAAAATTTATCGCTCGTAATTCTCCGTGTATATTAGAAGATTAAATTTAGTGTTCGCTGATTGAACACACTTGTCACAAATTCACAGACGAAACGAAATCGTCGGTGGTTTCAGCTGTCGCAGAGATTGTTAGATCATCCTGTAATAATTTTCACGTGTGCGTAATGACAACCGGACTTAATGGACGCTGAAACAGTTTCTTGGCATCGTAAAATCAGCGATCTAGCGCTGAACGTGGAGGAAAATTTACGGTCCAAACAAGTGAAGTGAGAAAATTGGATCTATGCCAACGAGCGGCTGATTTATATCACGTGACGTGCAAAAGCAAGGAGAGACGATTAGTCGCCGAATTAATCTTGCATCGCCAATTCTTTTTTACATATTTATGTATGTATATGTGTTGTACGAAATTTATATTGGCTAGATTTTTCCTATTCTGTTATTTACTCTTAATCGCGACTCGTTTTGCATTGATCGCTCTGGTTACATCAGAGTAATCGGAGTAATTTCAGGCTGTTCGAAATCGTTTCATGCCAGTACGAGCGTAGCGATTACCACTAAGCTAAAAATAATCTATGCATCGATTAATCAAAGCCAACGTACTATAATCGAGCATGACTTGATTGGGCCGGTAAAAATTAATCGATTCGTAGATTATTTCGTATTTTTTTTTATTAAAATTTCGTAAATTTCAGTATGTAGTCATAATAGCGGAAAAGTTTTTTGATAATTTATAGTTGTATTAATAATATTTTTCAATATTAGGTGAAAATATTCATTCATATTTCACTCATCAAATCAAAAAGGTATAATAATTAGTTAGCAAAAACTAATTGTGAGGAAAAATAATCGAGTCGGTCGATTAATCGAGTTTGAAAAATAATCGATTATATTCTTATTATTTTTGGTAATTCTCTTACGTAAAAAATTATTCTATTCTCTTTATAAATAGTAATTCTAGTGTGAGAAAAAAAATTTGTGTGATCATTCTATTTATTTCGCTTCTGTTTTTTTGAAAAGAGATTTTCTTTTCTCCTTCCACTCATTGACTGTTACTGTTAAACAGTGGCGTTGCTCCTCCTCAGAATCAGTTAATGATTAATCGACCTGATCCAACCTGGTCGGAACCAAAAATGAGTAAAAGAAAATATAAACCGTTTAAACATTGAACAAATGTTTACACTGTAGTATAGCTGTGAAGCGCAAGTGTCCAATTGTTTAACAAAAATATATTCGGTGAATTACATATACATAACAATATCCGTCTTGATAAAATTTATTTTTATTACCTCTGTACACAACTATTTATAAAGATTTCTCATCAAACGAACAAAACGAACCGAGAACATGAATTATATCGAAACAAACACATTGTAATTTAATTATTTCCACAGTGCTCAGTCTTTTTGAGGTTTCTTTATTATTATACCAAAACCAAGCAGCTTTTACATGTGCCCGTGGAAATATCGAAATCTTTTCAAAAGTCTAACACCCTTACGTGTCGCATCAATTACATACTAGTTTAACACAATATACCAGGGCGCCTGACAGCAGACAACTTCGGTTACGCTGAAGTAACAGGTGGTGCTGAGCCACGTGGATTTTCCACGTGTTACACGTGATCCGTGTGTAAGGACGGTAGAAATATAGACACATGCTTGTCATTTTTAGATTGATGGTCTTAGGCCAAACACGAGAGAGATTTTCATAATTACACGGTAAAAAGCTTCTTTTGTTTGAAATACTTCGCAAGGAAAGAAAAAATAAATATTTAAATTTCATCCAGCTTATACAGCTGACGAATAAGTACGTATCTGAAATAATGTAGAACGAATGATTTATTCGGGTCAGTTTACAGATAGGAAGTCACTTGTACCAACACCAAAAATAAAATAAAAAAGTTAAAAAAAATTGACGCACATATTTGCACGTTTCAACAGCTCGTCGGAAATTCGCTGTTTCAATGGAAGGTGAAATAAATTTAACCGAATTTAGCAGGTTCTTGATTTTTAACATTATTCATTCGATCGAGTTGAATGGAGTTGAATAGAATGAATTTCACTTAGAAATTAAGCGCTTTTCCTCTCAATTATATGTTAATTTGAAATTGGTTGAATCATTTTTAATCACTGGACTAGAGAGTTTCGTCGCGCGATTCCGATTCTTTAATTGTTGCGGTAATTTTGATCAGGCTCTGAAGTTAGCAACGTTGTTGCTGATAATTCATTTTTAGGAAAATTCGTTATTTTTTCAATTTGAAGTGATTACGTGAAGTTTAGTAATCCGTTCATAAAGCATCAAAAATAACTCTGATTTTGTAAATTCAACGTCTTCTTCTTCTTTTTCGGTGATTCTAGGGTACAAAAAAATAGTAATTCACGTTCACGTCACTAACTTCAGCTTCGTTAATTTATTAGCAAGTTTTTTTTCCACCTAAATTGCATTAGGTTTTTTTCTTTCTTTCTTTCTTTGCCGAAAATAAATTTAAGCAACGAGATGAACGAACGAGAACAGTAGCTGCTACCGTCGCTGCGAGATGCTTTGGTTAATACCACCTTGAAAATTTATGCTAATTATCGGACAAATAATTAAACACGTATATTAATACGAAACCATATGTTATTTTTCAGGTGAGTGTTGTGAAGTGCCTTTTTTTTCTCCATCCTCATCGTCTCTCGATTGGAGACCTTCGCGGAGCATCTGGTGGGCCGGTGTTTTTCGTATAGGACACACAAGTAAGCATAACGTCTATATGTACATACCTATATATGTAATGATGTACCCATCGATAAAAGATGTTATCATCCATCCACATGGAATTAACATTAATTGTTCGTAAATTGGCAATAAAATTTTCGCTCTGCTTTAATTAGCAGCCCGCAAGAATTTTACGTTGAAATTTTATTTTTAGCGATTTCTCACGTATTATTGCTGTATTTACATATATTCAGATTGGATGTTTTATTCCAGTTTTTTTTTTTCTTATTTCTTTCTTTCTATATATCCATAGTTTAAAGGTTCTTCATGGCGAAATTGAAGACAAAAATTGTACGGATTTTAACGAGTTGCGATTGGAATTTGGAAATGATTTTGGGAAGATGAAGGAAAATACGTAAACGGTGTAGTGAAACAGCATAATTTGTATTACGTTGTGTATGTTTATTTGAAATAATTGTTATAATCTAGTATTGTCGCCGAAAGACGGCTTTTTCTTTTCTTTTCTTCTCTCCTCATATACCACTACAGTAAATATCACAGGTACGCGTTTCTGTATATCACAAAAAAAAGTTCTCCCTGTCCGGTCTTACCGCGAAAGGCTTTGTACAATGCTGTTTTCAATAATACGGTTTCACCTATAATACAGTATAAATTGAATATTCAATTAATTCTTCATCATCATGTCTAAGATTTTGATGACCGACCAAAAGGAGAAAGGTTCAACAATCATAATCGATGTGCATAGAACGACGATGCAAAATTGTTGTTAACGAAAAAAACAAACGATAAAACATAATTCTTACAGCTATAATAGGCAAATTTTAACTCTCTTGTAGAAAAAAAAGTTATTGTCAAATATAGTAATACGTGTGCGTGTATATATATATATATATATACATACATACACAGGGCACAATATATCTTCAGATTAAAGCTTCGGCCATACTTCAACAATCGACAAAATACAATTGTGCCGATAATGATATTCGTTAAATGGAGATCCCCTTATTGTGTACTTATATAATAATATCGTCGATAAAACACAATTACATATAATGATAATCGGTATACCTCTACTATTATACATACATGTATATAACATATATCGTAAAAAAAACGTAGATCTGATACTTGGCGTATATTTCATCCTCCATCGATCTATGGATCTATCTATCTGTCTATTTATGCGTTTGCGTTTTACATGGATAATTGTAACACAGACAATATCTATACACGTTGCGAGTTTCTTAGTTTCTTTTCTTATTTTCCCCACCTTTTTCTTGAGCAAAGAGATCGAAGATATCACGTTTGTATATCATCTTCAGAGTGGAATCGTTATACATGGATATACGTAATATGTATTCGGAAATAGATATAAAGTTTTTACAAATATCCAAAATCCTTCTTTCTTTTTAAGACTGAAATCTTTAACAAATATTTGACAGTCTCGTTTCTTTTTTTTCTTCTCTCTCTTTTTTTTTCTTACTTGCTTTTTTTTACTCCACTCTATAAACCACGTATATATCATAAGCGGAGAGTTTTGCACTGCTCTGTTTAAAAACAGGTGCAATCATTCCTTTTATTTATTTTTTTATTCTACTTCCTATTTTTTCTTTTGATTCTTTTGCCAATATAGATACGATGCCTGCAAACTGAGGTAAAAAATCAATATATACTAATCAGTCCCGTCGTAACGCGGTAATTCCTTGGCTAAGTAAGAAGACAAAAAATAAAGAAAAGAAGAAGAGGAAGAAAAAAGAAAGAATACGCGTATAAAACTATAAGCGCGGGAACTGAAGTATCGCTGATTTTTTATCTCCGTTTAAACAGTCTATATGAATAGACACAAAAAACAAAAAATAACAATCGCAAAGTCGCCGAGGCAACGACTCAATGATTTTTCTCGCTTTTTCTTTTCTCTTTTCATTTCGTATTTTAGAAGCCACTTTTTTTTTCTTCTCTTTATATCACGGTATAGCTTTTTAACTTGCATTTTATCGTCTCTTTATCCTTCGAGAGGTTGTCGAGAGACGACGAATGGAAAAAAGAGAAAAATCAAAAGCAGAGAAGTGTTTTTTTTTTTCATTCTGTGTGGACATAAAATAACGTCACCTCTCAAACTTTTTCCACCGACGATCCTACGACCTCACTCCGGGGTTCGTCTTCTTTCTTCTCCGTCTTCTGTCTGGTTTGGTTTATTTTCTTCTTTTAAATTCCGGCGTATATCTTCTGGATCCACGGATTTACCACGGTCTCCAAACGGCTTCGGTCGGCTTCGCGACCTGCAGAAGGCCCCGATGGCTAAACGAGGCCCCCTCGACGTCGGACCTGACGGGCGACGGTTGGCTGGAGGCGGGCGTCAGGGGCATCGGATAGTCTTCGCTGCTGTCGTCGGTGCTTTCGCTGCTCGTCGGCGAGCCCTGGGGGGCAGCGACGTGGATGGTCAAAGGTCCGGTCTTGTCCATGGCGTTCAACTTGTGGCCCAAGTGCGTCATGAGCTTAGTTCCCAGGGCGACGTCGACGCCCGGCGTCGCCGCCAGGCACCGGCTCACTTCGTTTGCGCAATGCGTGTAACCCGCCCTGAACCTGTCCGCGTCTATCACTGGGTTCGCCGACAGTCTCTGCTGCCTCTGGAGCTTGTGGAGGTGACGAACCGTCAGCTCGAGGATGTCGGCCTTCTCCAGCTTCGCCACGTTCTCGCCGTCGCCGGCGAGCGCCGTCACCATCAGGTCCTTTAACTCGTCGAGACACCTGTTTATACGTGCCCTACGTTTGCGCTCCAACATCGGTTTCATCACCTGGAAAATTACGAGGAAACATTTTTGTTAGACTATGTTGTTCTGGAGGTTGTAGGTTACGTTATCTATTCGAAGTTCGGTTTTATTACTTTGGCGGTCGTGTTTTTTTTTCAACCTTTGAATGCAATTTTTGACTTTTTAGCAAACTTGTTTTTCAACGCATCGTTTGAAAAGGTGAGAAAATTTCACGGGGGAGATAAAAAGTTCACGGAAATTTACGCACCGGGATTTGAACCCTCGGTCTTGAATTCACGACGTTCAAATTTTTTAAGCATCGACGTAATTATACCGACTAGACCACCGGAGTGGTTCGTAGAACGGAGCAATTAGATAATGATATTGCAAGCACGATGAAAAGTCATTTACAATAACCAGGAAAAAGCGGAAAATTGATTTAAAGATAAGATATGAAAAAAATGGATATTTTAGGTAAATATTTCGATTTTTAACACTCCGAAGTCTGTCTGCTTACCTTTCTGTATTGATAAGTCCTGCTGATCGGCTGCTCCTGTCCATCGACAATAATCTGTTCGTGCATCTGCATCTTAGCGTTTATTTAATTATTTTCTCTTCTCCTGAGATTAAAATCCTCTGCGTTGAGTCGAACGATTAAATTCACAGTGTTTAGTAAGTCAGTCACACTTCACACGAACGCCAACGTTTATCGTTTCACAAGAATATTAAAAACTCAACTCATTGATCGAGTTGCGAACAAATGACGAGTCAGTCAATTCTCTCGTAGAAAATAACTGCTTTTTAAAAATCTCTTATTCCCAGAGAAAAATAACGAGTATAATAACTATAACGAATCTATCTCAGACTCTCTCAACCTCCGTCACCGTACGATTATTGTCTCTGCGTTCTTGTAACAAACGAGGACTTACTGTGCGCCGGACGGAGCTCTGAGCAAATATGACGAGCCGTCGCTCTCTCCGCTCCCTTTATAGGCCCAACAGGCCCCCGATGGTGGTGGAGGGGCGCCGGGAGAGGAGTGGAGGTAGTCCTTCCGTGGGAACGCTCTTAGGAGCTTGGTTCCCAAGCGAGCGCACCACCTGTACGCGGCAGCTGCCAGACACGCGCCCACACCAACCCGTCGTCACCGCTCCTCTCTCTCTCTCTCTCTCTCTCTCTCTCTCTCTCTCTCTCTCTCTCCTTGTTTTCTTATTCTTCCCGTTGCTCTTCTTATTCCTTACTCTTATTCTTCTTATTCTTATAATTCTTATTCTTAAGGCCGCGCGACCACGACGCCATTACATATTATACTTATACCGGGGCCTTAAACAGTTACCGAGTCTTCCTCCTCCTCCTTCTCCTCCTCCTCCTCACGTATTACACGGATTCGTTAGTTTTAATCTGTTAAAAATGAGAATTTATCGTTGATTTTAAACTACCGATTGAAATTAATTATACTTATATTATTATAATTTCAATTGTTCAATTTCTCTGTAATTGCTTTATATTATATGTTTTGTCTTTCGTTTTTTTTTTTTTTTCTCTCTTCTTCTTTCGAGGAAAATGCGCTGATTATAAAACGTGTAGTTATAGCGCGGAACGGTTGAATTTATTGTTGAATTAGCGAATCGATCTTACGGTAGACTTTTACTTTTATTATACGGTTTATTGGTCAATCGATCGTAGTTTCCTGATCTTATATCTCCTGTATATTATATACCTACTATATACTATAATATATTAGATATTTATCTGGATATTTATACAGTAGATATTTCGATGCCGGTGTGCCTAATTCGACGTTCCTTTTCTTCTCAGATTTTTTTACGTTTTATTATTATACTCTCACTTTCTTCTCTTTCTCACCTGCTTCTCGTTCACCTCTCTCCCTTTCTCTCTGTATTTTTCATCTTTCTCCTTCTCGACGCTACGCTCTTGCAATAGTTTCATTATCGAACGTGCTGGGTATTCACAATTAGACACAAGTCCGAAACCGCGAGTGATTGTGCATCAGCGGTTACGCTGATCATAGAGAGAAAAAGAGAGAGAGAGAGAGAGAGAGAGAGAGAGAGAATCGAACCACTTAAGGTATATAAGTAATACAACATCCGACGTTACTCGATGGTTAATTGAGTCATGCTCTTATCGAAAGTGCATCGTTGAGAGGAATTTATACTTGCGGTTACCGCACTGTCCTGAATGGAGAAATAAAGTTATTTATAAAAAATTCAAATCACTTTTTTTCAACAATCCACTATAGTTTATGTTACTACATGTTATTTTTTGATTATGATCACTAGATTGTATCATATTTTCTCATATAACCAATAATAATATTGAAACAAGTGAATTGACTCTGAGTCTTATTCGACTGAAAAAATTATAATGAACTTAACGAACGGATTGAAATGTTGCAATATAATAAAAAAACAAAATTTAACGCCGACAGTTATAATTACATCAAATTCACATTTTCTCGTCATCCGAAAAAATATTCAAATTGTTGTTGTTGTTGTTGTTTTCTAACGATATACATATTTTACTCGAGAATTTTCCAATGTCTTTACCTAACTATAACAGTTATGAAATTCTTCTCAGCCTAGTTACTCGTCATATCGACTTTTACACACTATCCTCCATTCTCACTTAACTTCTTCCATTCCACTCACTACCATCGACGGTATTTTAACCAAATCCGAGGATCACGCGGCACCGCTTATTACACACGTACAATACACTTACCTGTATTAATAACTCCGTGATATCGTCCTCGCGGGTACATAATGCAGACTGAAATCGCTCCCGTCGAATAATTACCTTGATAATCTCCCCCTTTCGTGTAATAATTTTACGACAGTCCTGAGTTAATAATGACCTATAATTCCGACTATAACTTGTAAGTATCATTATACTTATATATGTATAGGCAGAGGCTTATATACCGTCATGAGTCGTCGAGTCCTCGCACTTTGCGCATTAAATATATACGATCGCGTCAGCGCCTCAAGGATAAAAAAAAAAAAAAAAAAAAAAAAAAAATTAAAAGAAATTAAAACAAAAATGAAAATAAATAACCAAATTAAATAAGAGAACCAGATCGATGAAAAAAAAAAAAAAAAAAAAAAAAAAAAATGTTAAACCGTGGAAAAGAGGGCGTGCTTATATGTTACATGAGATATACTACATATATGTATATGTATATGCATGTATTGCCGATTATCTCTCCTCGTTATATTAATCGTTTTTATTATGTACACGTTGTACATATATATTTTCATAATCAGCATTGAGAAAATTTAACATTGCACGAAGCAAATAAGCTAATTACAAAAATTGTCACGAATAATTTCCTTTCATTTCTTTTCTTCGAATCTTCTCTTCGATACGATTGCATCGAATTAGTTGCTGCATCATACAGGGGTTGACGATGACTTTTCGCGATGCATGATGGGACTCTGGTCAACGATTATCTACGACGTCGATATCACACTTCGTGTGGAGAGACGCGTGCAAAACGTTATCCACTTCTTGTAGTATATATATATATATATATATATATATATATATATATATGATAAAGTGGCTGTAGGTTAGCTGAATAAAAAAAAATAAATAAATAAAAAAGAACAACTCTCCCCGAGATACATAAACGCGCCCTTATTCCGCTCTTCGTGTTCATCGCTGCTCGTACAGAGAGAGAGTCAGAGTTATACTCGCGCCTTGGCACGTGACCACTTTACTCCTGTATACTGCGGTCTTCATTATGCATACCACTGGGAACAATCGTTCTATTATATTTGTGCCTGCACGCTTGCCGTTAAGCCTCGCCACGTGGGTGAGGGAGGGGGGTGGAAGTTTTTTGGTCCAAGTCCAGCCAGACTGGAGGGTTAAAGTCTTAGACGATTTTTCAGCATCGAAAATTCGCTTCAGATTTTTAAAAAGGATTTGTTAGTGAAAAAATCAATAACTATTATTTATAACAGTCGAATTTTATTTCATGTAAATTTTGCTTAATAAGTTGGTTCATCGTATATCACGTTTCTTACGCGCAGGAAAAATCTGGAAAATCGAGGAACGACTCGGAAAATTTCTTACAACGAGTAAAATCAGTTAGGGAATTTTGAAAAAAAAAAATAAACTCGTTCATTTTTTACACAGTTTTACACAGTTTGACGATGACGAAATAAAAAAAATAATAAATGCGCAAGTCTCCCTCTCTCTCTCTCTCTCTCTCTCTCTCTCTCTTGATCTCAAAAGCGCAGCCGCGTGCCGCCGATTTTTGTGACAATGTGAAACTGAGTTCATAATCCGAAAAGGCTTCCACTCTTTTTTACTGTATATATCTGGGAAATGAGAGTGCAGAGTTGCACGCGCTAGAGTTGATTTAAAGAAAGAGAATTGTAACGAAGAATGAACCGTCGACGTCGTTCACCGCACGTGCCGCACGCTTTATACTAGAGAATTACGCCCATTTAACACGCGGCTATCAAACGCGTGCTCCACGTGTGTTTCACATACGTATAAATATATAGATTATATAATATATACATATATATATATGTAACACGTAATATGTATTACATGTTATACGTGTACAATGTATACACGATGCCTCGACTCCAAGAATCGGCAAGAAATTTTCTCCTCAGAAAACCTTCGAGTATTTACGTTGCAGCGAAATGAAATTTGAAAAAAAAAAGAAAACAGAACAGGAACAAAATTTTTCCAATCGCAATCGTGCGATCAGCCATGCTTCCTAATTCAACACGGAAGCTTAAGCTTAAGCTGCCCACCACCACTACCACTACCACCACCACCACCACGAATGCGTATAAACGCATATGGCACATGTCGTTTGACGTTGGGCCGTGGCTCGTGCCACGATCCGGGCAAAGGTTTGGGGGTGGGGAGGCCAAGCGAGCACCCCTCGGTGAATTTGATATCAACCCCCGATGGTGTATGGAGTAGCCATGGAGGGACACATCCGTTCACACGCGAGGCAAACGCATCGGGAATTGGGGTGGAATGGAGGCCTGTAAGCAAAAGCTGGCTCGTAGGGGAAGGAAAGGAAGGGAAGGGAAGGGAACGGAACGGAACGGAAAGGAAAGGGTATCCATGCATGTGTAAAAAGGTGCACCGTGTGTGTGACGTTGCGTTATACGGTTATACGGTTATACCTTTCCACACGTGTTATGGACGCGGGAAACCGTATGCTGGTTGGAAGTACTTACGTCCATGTGTCATGTCCATGAATCCGCATCCACGTGCCCGTGAGAATGTTGCCGATTAGGTACACTGAGCAAGTCTCTCTCTCTGTCTATACATATATATATATATATCCTTACGTCTCTTTAAATTGGTAGTTAGTCGCATGCCACACCGTGTTCTGGATGTATACATATATATATATATATAATATACGCGCTGTGTTGTAACAGCGAAATGTGAACGATAAAACAGCTGCTCTGCTTCTCGACGACGAGGACAACGACGACGTCGACGAGTTTCGTGCTGTATGGCGGAAAAGGTACACGATGCATGTGTTGTAGGTTGGTAGGTAGGTCCACCTTTCTTTGCAGGTCGCATGCCCGGCTCGCGTTCTACATCCGTCAATTAAATGGCCATCGTGGAATACATTGTATGTGCCTTGGGGTCCGTACCGTTATTGTTGTTGTTGTTTTTGTTGTTCTCTTTGTAAGCAGTACTTCAATTAGCGGGATTAAGGGGTAGAGTTTCTATTTTTTTTAACCTCGCGTCGGACGATTCATTGGTGGTATAAATTTGTTCGATTGTTCGGGAGTGTTTTGGTCGATTTAAACCTTGACGGGTATATACTTGTATCATCTCATGAACAAAAAATTTTCAATAAATGTTCGACTCGATGCAGAGGTAAAAAAATTTGCCGTCACATATCTTTAGTTCTGCGGCAAATGAAAATTCATTGGACTGGTTTTGGACAGAATTGGATGTGGAATAGGGCTGTTCAACCTTTTTTCACGTTTGTATGTACGACAACGTCGAAATTGAGTAAAGCATTGGCTTATTAACTACACAACTATTCTCATTGCTAATGATACATGTTTGTGTAATCGATTATACTAATCGAAAACTGATCTTAGAATCTCTTTAGATATTTGACAGCAAATTGAGTCTACGATCAAGATTCAAATCTTTCGAAACTTTATATACTTGTAGGTATTGTGTCGTGTACAAATGTCGTCACACTTGATGATGTCTTACCACCGTATGAATTCATGCTGGTTTGCACTTATGGTCTTATAGTTTCGTCGTGTAAATGGTATTTTGGGATTCCCAGCCGTTTGTAGATGGGTACCCTTGCAATTAGAGCATTCGTGTCGCCTCGATTCAGCTTAACTACCCAGCTTTCAAAGATTTTGTCTAATACTCTAGCTAGAACCCATCATCGGTAATAGTGCTAGAGACTTATCACAGCTGTGACAGACAACGAATCATCGGATTATAGGAAATTTGGGAAATCCCTGTGTGTCTTTGTATTTTCGCTTTCGTTTGAATACCTAACTTGTCGGTAATGAATCGAAACAATTTTATATCTCTACTAGGAAATACGTTATGCATGGATGTTATCTATTCCGTATTTCGTGCACACACACATACACACACACACGTATGTATATATATATATATACATATTGTGCCAATAATTTTGCGGAATTTTACCTCGTAAATTAATACGGTCAACAATATAGGCAGGTAATCGAGTAGGTTTTAACCGCATGGAGTCTCATTAGGGTACAATCGGAGCATGTGATAAACGTCGTGGTAACTGGAAAGTCTGCTGCGAATGTTTGGCAAATTATTACGCTCACGATAAATGTTTATGTATGAATATTTTTTTTCGCTAATTCGCAATTAACCAGTTAAATAAGGCTGTATACATCTAAATTTCGGCACTCGATGAAAGAATTTTTACGATGCTGTTGCTATTGTTGTTGATTCATGATTATACGAATGTACGAGGAATTTGCTTCCGCTAATTTAAGCGATATAAGACAGTGGAAAAACATGATATTATTTATCAATTAACGAGAATCGATTTCCTAGCTATCGATAGCTATTTATGTGGCAAACCCTCGTCGTATAATATTTCCGTCTTCGCAGCTCTCTGACCTGACTCTACGTTCGTTGTAACATCCTTAAACTGCAAATCCGGAGTAGGGATTTGCTGGAAAGGGTTAAAAATTCCCTAATCCGAGACACATGAAGCAGATATCTGCAGGTACCTGACGAAGTCCTTAGGGTGCCACAAGCAGCCGCTGCGTTTAGAATAATCGACAATTACCGACTGGTCAACCCTTGTTGTAACCCTCGAGCAATAAATACCGTGCAAACATCACCGGTTGCCTCGAGTTAAGTGTACCAGTTATTGATCCTGTCCCAATCATTGTCCTTTTTGGGTTGTATCGGTTCGATCCTTATCTTTAAAATTATCAAGAAGTGAATTTATAGCGTCTGAACCTCCAGCAATTGGTTTTAGTCGTTGAGCAATTCGCAATTTGTGCCGTAAATTTATAACTTTGAAAAATAAAAGGGTCTTACATCTCACTTACCTTACGGTACCCCAGCTTTACGGTTCCTAAACGCCTGCACCCAAGGGGTTAATCGGAACAAGACTCCTTGTCATCGTCGCCCAGTTCGGTATGCTGATCACCTTGGACTGACAATAAAGGATTAGTTATCCTGGCGAACAATGCCTTGGAGGCTTTTAACGGCGATTTGCTTTTGGCTCCAAGCGCCTGGGAAGGATTTAATTTCACATTTCTGACTCTGTCTGGTTGTTCTGTTTATTTGGGTACCGTAGAGTTACGTTGTTTCAAAATTCACTTGGTAAAAACTTGGATATCGATGTACCGAAATTTCAAAGATACGAAAATAAAAATTACACTTTGAAAAATCAAGATTTCTTCATCTTTCGCGATATTCTACTTTTTTGCATGTTTCAAATTTCGACATATCGGCCATATTTGAAATATCGATTTTTCCAAACGTTCACCCCCGATCCGGAATAACACTGTTTGCATGCCGTTTTTTCCCTCTCTCTAATTTCACCCTACAGATGGTAAATTCTTATTGTATTTCGTTTTTCGTTTTTCCAATTCTCATTAACGCCGCAGAAAATTATGGTTGATGATATCTGTACTTGTTCCGTTCTTCGTAATTGATGCTACTTTATCAGCAATGATTCTGCCAAAGCTGGGAAAAATCACCGACGAAGAAAAAAGAACGAAAAAAGAAAGAAGACCGGACAAAAAAAAAAACAAACCAAAAACCAAAAACAAAGGCAATGAAACCGCGAAAAAATGAGTCAAAAATGTAGAAAAATTACGGGGTTCGGGGGAGGGGGGTAAAAAGTAGAAGACAAGCGGAAGAAAGGCTGAATCGAGGTCGCGCAGTGCACGCGTCAAGGCAACCTGAATCGCCCAGCAATGCCAGCTCATTCTACTCGGTTCCCTCCGGTTCCCTCCGATTTCCTCCGGTTCTTCCCTTCTATCGGTTCCCTCGGCGCGTTGCGCGCACGTGTTTCCTTCTACCTGCGGTTCTCCCGCCGGCTTGTTCACTCGCTCGTCTCTCTCTCTCTCTCTCTCTCTCTCTCTCTTTAAATCTCTCTCTTTCTCCCACCACCTCGAAAGACACGTGTCGACGATCCTCGCCTCCCTTCCTCCTCGTCCTCCTTCTCCTTGTCTCCCTCCTCCCACTTCTTGTCTGCCTCGTTGGCATTCGGTAGAGTCGCCCGGAGCTCGTGGGAAAATGAAGCAGGTGGTAGCTAGATCTCGGACCGTCCCCCCTTCCTCACCCTCGTTCCCCCCTTATGGGTTGCAGTTGGGCACTGAACGTGTTCCCTCCTCGTCTCTCGTCTCTCCTTTGCGCTTACTTCGCGACGATGCGACGCCGTCTTTCACCCTGCAAGGATAACTCCGACGGACCACCGCTGACCGACTCACTTTACTTACATTAGTGTGCATTCTGTCCGATCTTGTTCGCCTCGCTGTCAGGCTTCGAAGGGTTTAACCCCCCCCCCCCTACTATGAGAGGAGAATTTTTTCAGAATTATGGTGTTCGAGGTCAGTTCTTGATTTTTTTTTTAGATCGTTATTGTTATTCGTAAATTGTAAAATTGCGATTTTGTGTTGTTTTAGTTAAGCGGGATGAGAGCGAAAAGAAAGAAACGCTTTTTGGTGTAGCCAAATTACCAGATTCCAAAAGCCGGATACCAGAATTCTGGGAAATTTTTTAAACCGTAAATGAAACGACGTGTTTTTCTTGAGAGCAGGTAATTAACTCGTTCGTGGACGAAAAGAAAAAAGAGAAAAATTATAACACAACGAAGCGGACGTTTGGGAGTCAGAGAATGGAGAAAGAGTCGATGACGAACCGGGTAGAAATGTCACCCTGCAGGTTCAGGGTCGGTGCAGAAGGAAGGACCGCCTATGTTTAAAAATGACGTGTCCGAAACGCCGAAACGGTCAAGGATATAAGCCGATAGACGAACGGTCGCAGGTATGAGAACCGGAGGATGTAGGCGAACGTGCATAACAACATCATCCGAGTCTTCAGCCTGGATTCCGAAGACACTGATTCACCGTATTCTCAACCTCCTTTTCTATTATCGTCCAAATTACAAAAGTTTTTATTTCGACGCTGCGACGTCGACGAAATTTCTTCATCAACATTCAATTCTGTTCATCGAGGGCGTGGCTTGATTAGAACTCGAAACATTTTACCAATTTTTAAAACATAATTGTGCACTTCGATGATATTGATATCGAAATACTTGAGTATAGAATTGAGATTTTTTTATTTCAATCGACATTTCGACTTTAGGATCCTGCAAGGATCGACGAACAGATATGTTGAACAGATATTGTTTATTTATAGACACAAAATTCATAAACATTTTACATATATTGATATTCTTGAAAGATTTGAGAAATATTTTTGGCTGATAAAATTTTCTGCTGAATTGAAAATGAGTTTTTTTGTATAAATAATAGGAAACCATTTTCTTCGTTTGTAACGCAAAAAAACATAAAATAAAATAAAATAAAAGTAAATTCTTTTAGGTAATTTATGGGTTATTATGCAAAATGTTTTCTTGAGGAAGAAGGCATTTTGCCAATTTAAATTTAAGACCAAATAACCAAGCAGACATTTTGTCGAACCGATGTAAAATCATTTTTTTCGTATACCTACAACAAAATTATAATCAAATCCGTGAAGAAGATATTCAAAAACCGTAGTCGGTCGATTCCTTCTCCTCCGCTCCTTGATATTTCTAAGAATTCATAACGTAACGATGCATGTTTAAGAAGTAGAAATCGCTATTTCGCATCCTTAGGAATTTTTTTATACTTTAATTTTGCAAAACCAACTCCTTGAAAGTCGTTTTTAAATTGCGAAATAACGATGATTCTTTGGTCTGAAGTTTCGTTACGTCAACGTTACTAACTTCAGTTTGATCGCCTAATCAAACGATCAAACAAGCTTTACCGATATTCAGCAACAAACTTATAACCACGATCTCAAGTTAGTAACGTTTACTTATCTTATTATTATTATATTTACTTCATTAACGCTTCTACAATATTAGTATGCTTCAATTCACTACCGAGTTTACTAAATTTCGGACAATCCAAAAATCGGCACAAATCGTTACGGCAACGTTACTTCGATATCATCCTCTCGAATCTCGACTTCTCGTCGCTGTTTGCAAAGAGAAGTCAATAAGCACGCCTGCCGCGTCATCTTGCGGGTAGATTGAGCGCAAAATGCGCGGGTAACCGTCGGGCCCTCGTTTGGGGTCCTCGTGCTGGGGGCACAATGGGCCTTGCGTCTCGGCATTGAGAATTCCACGGCGTTTCTGGTCCTCTCGAGGAGCCGAATGAGACGCCGCCGCCGGCTGCAGGGCACCAAACGCGTGGGAAATTCTTAGCACGTGCGCAAGCGGCTGGCCCAGATCCTGATCCTGCGGCGTAACAGGCCCGGGAGGATCGAGATTTTTTTTTCCTTTTCTTTCTTCCACTCCTCTCTTTCCCTCTCTTTTTTTCTTCGTCTTTACGAATCTCGAGGCCCCCGAGGGGCGGGCGAAAGGGCTTCGGACCCTTCGACCTTTCTGGTCTTGTTCCAGTTAAGGAGGTTGCGCAGTCGATAATTTTCGATAATTTTTTTCTACTTTTTTATACATTTTATTACATGATCATCGAGTGGCAAGTTTTTATCGAATTATGGTAGATAATAGGAGTATAGAAATTTTATAAAAAAGAGACTCGAATTATGGACAAGAGAATCGTTGTCGGTTTTTTTTTAAATGATTTAATATTTTTTTATGAATCGTTTTGTTTAATAAACTGTTTTCAAAAAGTTGTAACAAGTGAATTTCTTCTTTTTTTTCTAGTAGAAGAAAGTCATTTCAGTATTGCTATTTGTTTATGAAAATCGTCATTATCGGTATAATATTGAAAAATTGAAAATTTCATCTTTCGTCATTTTATTTTTACATGCTTAAAATCTCGATGTATCGGCCATATTCGAAATATTGATCCTTCCAATTTTTCACCCCCACTCAATATTCTTAGGTAGATTTATTGCAAATCGATAGATTATCACAGGAGATGTAAAATCTGCATGACATTTTATTTTCGCTTTTTATAAACAAACGTTTTTTTACATCCATGCTTTGTTTCAAATCGCATTTACACCGTTTAAAATCAATGACAATTATTGTTTTATTCTTTCTTGCTGCCTTTTCTTTCGCAACTAGACAAGTCACGTATGTATTCATGTATGTGTGTACACACATGCACACGTGCATCACTGCCAAGCCTGCGGTGCACGGCTGACACGCGTTGTATAAATGCCTAAGCAGTCAGCACGCGCCAGACGGCGTCTCGGCACACGCCAATCAGAGTAATTAACCCTCGTTTGATGTCGAGTGTCAACGCGGTCACGTGCAGCCCGCGGGCGTATTATCATAACCTAACTTATTCCAACCGTCCGAGTTACGCTGCGTGAAGGCGTTTAATGACACACGTCTTTGACTCTATCCTAACTTCTCTAATTTCTGTCGCACAAATTCTCTCTGGAATTGGACGAATTTTGTATGAAACTAGTTTAGAAAATAGTTTGAATAAATTTTATGGCTT
Organism: Diprion similis; assembly: GCF_021155765.1. Taxonomy (NCBI): domain Eukaryota; kingdom Metazoa; phylum Arthropoda; class Insecta; order Hymenoptera; family Diprionidae; genus Diprion; species Diprion similis. The sequence goes on along the minus strand of NC_060106.1, from coordinate 19,879,216 downwards.
AGATCGCTGAGCTCAAAATTCGCCATTTCAATTGGTGTTCATCTGATCATCGTTTCATACAACAAGTAAAAGGAACAAGTGTCAAAAGATTTTATTCCCTATGATTTTTCTATAAAAACTTTTTCGTTAATAAATTAGGTTGTTTTAATTGACGGCATAAGTTCAGCTTTTGATCGAGGAAAGAGGCTAAAATTTGTAGCTAGAATTCGTTCCAACAAGGCAATGAAGTCTGAAAATCAAAATTTTGTGAAATATCTTGAATGCAAAATACTTTAATACAATTATGAGGATAAAACTGAACTGCATTTTTCTTTTCTTCCAAAAAACTTGACGCGTTTTGGTTGCCGACTCTGGCTGCTAGCTTCAACTTCACATCGTGGAATTCGCAGTGTTCAAAGCCAGAGAAACATCAATTTGCGGCTTGGGAAGAAAAATTCTCATTTTTCAATTCTCCTGGTGCCTCCTTTCCTATCACCAAATCAGTGACTCGGGCAGACTCGAGTCGAGACTAAGGATCAATTGAAGTGACCCGTAACCTCCTCGTCGCACGACCACTATAGGTATGGTAATAGTCAACACGGTTGGGTATGCTAATCGCGGTTACACGAGTCAACCGGTGCCGGCAGTAAATGTATAGACACACAAAGCGCGTGATAATCGGTTTCGATATCGTTAATGGTCATGATAATCCTTCCAGGACATACGAAACTGAAGTGAAATGCTTCGCTCACAGGTCTTGATAGAACTGATCAGTTTAGCCTCGCTATGACAGTTTTTCTCTTCGCTGTTTCCTCATTCTTGATCCTTGATCCTTGAATTTTGCTTGTCCTTCAAAAGTCCTGGAAACTACCCTTGAATGTTTCTTCTGTCTTAAAAATATTCCATCTTTAATGTCCTTTAATTTCTTACTGGGCACCAAAAATATCCACAATAAACAAAGAATTTCCAACTTATTATAGAGTTTGATGTAATTATTCACCTGCAGGAAGTCCTGGACGATGAACTAGAGACTCGGTAAATCAGAAAGAACAAAATTGGATTTGTTAAACCGTTGCGACATGCTGTTTACCACTTAATTACGTCTCTTCCATTCCACTGCTAACTGCAGATCGAATGCTGTGTGACTCTGAGGTTAGGGCGTACCCACCACGTGTCCATGAGTATCGAACCTACAGTCCGACGACGATGATGATGATGAAAGAGTTCATTCATTGTCTGTGAATGGTCCATACAAAACGACCAGGGGTCGGGGCCACTGCAACAGAAGATTCCATTCAATCATCACGATTTTACATATTTGTTTTACACATTTTTCGAAAGCATATAATGTCGATGATGCGATACGATTTATGATGAGTTGTACTCATCCTGTGTACTTTGCAGTGATACATGGTCACACGTGTTACGATCCAGAGCCACACGTGTTACGTCGAGTATTTTCTTCATCTGTGTGTATTATATTGGACTATATACATATACACATTCGTGGCTCGTAGCTGAATTTAGAACAGCACAAGGAATCCATTCATTCGATCATTCTTTCGTTCGTTCATTTATTCATTCATTCGTCTCCCAATGGAAAAAAAAACGAGAGACAGAAGACCCACTTTAGACAACTTCTAGGAAGTGGGCAGAGTGTTTTTGTTACGAAAAACGAAAACGAAACACCACAACGTGTCATGTATCTTCAAAGAATACGCCTTTTCATCAAACAAATGAGAAACTTGCAAATTTCTACAGGGTCTATCCATCTGGAAAAATCACTTGGAAACTACCGAATAATCTCAATCAATTCATCTTCATCCATGGTAAAGGGTTTAACGATTTCCAATTGTTTTCCAACGTTGAAAGATATAGTTGCTTCATTTTCACTTATACCTAAAGTCAAGTTTCTAAGTTTTGGTAAAAGTAAGGGAATTTCTTTTAAAGACAATTCTCTTGTTTCACTCTTTAAGGTTAAGTGAAATTCTTGAGACGGCGACCCTCGATTCCCCCTCTAAAAATTAATCCCCCTCGATGAAGGACCAGCAGCTATCGCGCAAGGGTAGAACTAGCTGCAGGCTGCAGGCGACATGGCGGTAACGGTAGCACGTATTACGGAGCACGAGTCTGTCCTGGTGGTAACAGAAGCTGGTAGCGCCCCTTTGCCTCCGGTAACAGGACCCCATACGGGTGCGCCCTTCGTGGGCCCTTTTTCTTTTCCTCCTTTTTCTTCTCCTAATGTCTATAATACCGCTGCCAGTGCGTTCCCACACGCTTCTCTCTCTCTCTCTCTCATTCATCTCTCTCTTGATCGGCTTCTTCTTATTTTTTTCTTATTATTTGCCTCGGCCGAAACCAACGATGCATTAGAATTCACCCCTATGTGCTGCTGCACGCGCGAACGCCCTTCGAAATCTGCAGAGATTATAACTAAACACCTCAAGGACTCCCCTAGGTTCACGTGGAGCGTGCAATGCACGAGTTTCAGGGGCGAAGGTTGTCGTTACGGGTATTCATAAGGGATTGTAGCCGGGTCAGGAGGCCCAAAAAAGGCATTTTCAAGGATTTCTTATTAAAAGACACTTCAATTTATTAATATAAGGATTTTTAGACATTTTGGGGTGGCGTTGAACTTCGTTCTGATATTTTTTATTTCTTAAAATAATGATTTTTAAAGATGAAAAAAGGCGTTTTGCGGTGAGGATGATATTACTGGACTGGATCGTACGAAATTAAAAATACAAAAAAGATATATAAATATATATATAAGTGAATTAAGAAAGTTTTCTCGACACAATTTTTACCAGCATCGTTTCGAATAATTCTTAATCCCGTAATCATGACGAAACACCGTTTCTTATGTCGAGGTAAAATTTATGTATACATGTACGTAATGAAAGTGGGCCATTCCATTGAATAAAATGCGTATATAAAAGTCGAATGAATTTCTTTTCCCAATAATTTTCCGCTATTATTGCACGCATTCGAGAACGTTGGACTCTTTTTTCTTTCTTTTATCTTCTCACGTACACGCGGAGCAAACGTAATTACTGTGATCTAAAAAGTCTGGAATCCGAGTCGAGTACCACCGACACTTCGTGCAGTTTGGATTGCACCTCAGCCACCACGCTTACCAATTCCTGAAATAAGATAATACGAGGGATAACGGGGCACCGTTCAGTTGGACTTGGGCATTGTGTATATTTCGTTGTGAAAATCCTCACCTGCGACCGTAACTCGGTAGGTACGGTAGTTTCTAACAGGTAGAAATTCATGGAATGTGAAGGAATTGTAGAGGAAAGAGGTGCGTTCTCGTTCATGATGAAATTCGTTCAATGCATGCATGGCCGAAGGGAAATTCCGCAAAACGGTTTTTTTCTTTTCAGGCTTTTGAAGTGAGAGTTTAGGGTTACGCGTTCTGTGTGTGTCCACCAGGACATGGTCTGCATTTACTACCACTACGAGTCCTTGGACTCGTCATAATTCTAACACGCACGAGGTGTCCACCAAGTCCGGGAGATGAATGGCGAGTATTCCGCGAAATGGTGATCTCATTCAGATGTTGCAATGAACTTTCCTTCCCCATGCACGCCTCGAAACATCGTTTTATTACCGTACCATAAACGGTGATACTTGGAAGGAATTATTTGTGTTATTTCATGGACGGTTTTTGGAGAGGATGAAAAGAAGAAGAAGATAGAGAGGGAAATGGAGAAGGAATCGTTTAAGAGCTTTGAAAGGATGTTACTCAATATTATGATGGTTTAGCTGTACGAATGAATCATTCGCTGAGTCATTGTATCTGAGATATTTTTCGAACCAATTATAGAACAAAACTGTCAGAGAAATTTATAGTGTAAAATGTGTTGTTTTCGAGACGGAGATTCAAAGAAGTGAAATGAAAAGTAACAAAATCCTTATGCGACACTCTCTTTAGGAATATATGATACGCGACGAATAGTAATGTCGAACAAAAAAAAAAAAAAAAAAAATGCCTCAGGCAAAAACATGAAGTCGATATCTCCAAAGTATCTGTACAAAAGATAATTTTTTCATTTACCAATTTACGTGCTCGATAAAAAAAAATACATCTCAGACGTTTCGTACACGAGACATTTACGACTAACTGGAATGAGTGAACGGTTTTATCACAATCGGACGAACTATAGGGATTTTTAAAAATAAATTAATAGTAAAATGATGTGATTACTCGAACATAATTGTTACAACAATAAAGTGTCCAGAGTTGAAACAGATCGAGGGTCAAGAAAAAAATAAAATTCCGGCCACATGGAACGTTTTTAATTTGCATTTTAAATTTGACAAGCTTCAGTTTCAAGGATTTTCAACTCTCTCTCTGTGTCATTTTTTTGGGTTTCGCCCCCCCCCCTCCCCCCCTCCCCCCCGTAACCGTATCTATCGTCCCATAAGCATTTTCTCAACTTGTAAATGGACAGCCCTATATACATACAAATATAAATATATAGGTATGATACAAATACGTGAAAGTAGATGTAATCGAGGGTTAGAAACTCTAATCCAACTAATCAACTCGACACATGCCATGAAGCGTTGCCCACCCCTCACCGCCCTTCTCTTTCTGCTCAATTATGTCGACCCTACATCGCACCGGTGTATAAAGTAGGTACATATCAAGTGTGACAAACAACACGAATGTGAAATGCCTGTTAATTACACCCCCCCCCCCCCCCCCCCCCCCCCCCCCCCCCTTCACACCCACCACACGAGAGTCGTGATCACAGGGCGAGGGTCCCGACGACGTGCAACAGGTTGTCGTCTATGTATGTAGCGTAGACGTCTCACTGCCCCTCACCGTTCGCACTTACTTGTTCGAGGGAGGTGTTTTATGGGCGTGCGATTCACCCTCTCCCCCCCCCCCCCCCCCCTCTTTCATGTACCTACCGCGCAAGCTTATTAGTTCGGTAATACGCGTCGCGCAGGCTCATCATCGATGCGAGAGAAGAAGAAGAAGAAGAAGAAGAAGGGATCGGTTGACGGGGCGAGGGGGTTGCAGCTGGGCCCATTTTTCGGTGGTGGGCCTTTTCGTGGGGTGAGGTGCGAGGGGCGGGGGGGAGGAGGGATTCGGCTGACCTCTATAGCCTCCCTCTCCTCCTCCCCCACCTCCTCCTCCTCCTCCTCCTCCTCCTCCTCCTCCTCCTTATGGGCCCTCCAAGAATCGTGAGAGACTCGGGCAGATGGCTCGGCATCGCCGCGCGTCGCGTCGTCCTGCACACGCTGACTGCTTGCCTGCCTGCCTGCCTGCCTGCCTGCCTGTTTGCCTCCTTCGCTTCGCTCGTAGGACCCCTCGTATCGTACGTGGCGGACTCGTGAGCAACGGGCCCGACACGCGTGTGCGTGCGTGCGTCCGTGCAGCGTGTCTCAGTCATTCCGGTGCGGTGTATAAGAGGGGCCCAGTGAATCCGCTCCCTCTCACAACAGAGCGGGTATATAGGATCCGGGCCCAAGAAACCTCATCGAAAAAAGTTTCCCACGCGGACTCCTTGCCGAGGGATGCATGGATCTCTTCCTCTCACCCTAATATCACTCTCTCCCTCCCTTCTCTCTCACTCCCTCTCTTTACACGATCATCTATATAACTAGATATAATGTTATTTTGTACATTACACGTATGTATATATATATATATATATAGACACAGAGACGTCGAAATGAAGTTTATCAAGAACGGGCCCCTCGCTTATACCGATTAAACCTATATCCTTGTCGCAGTCTTCTTCTCGCAGTTGTTTATATATATCCTATGTATGATCCGGATCCGGCTGATTCAAGGGGACGATCACTTTTACGCCCTATTCGAAGCGTGCAGCCAAACACGCGTCACGATTTCTTCGCTTTTATATATATATATACATATATATGTATATGCATAAATGCATATGTATGTATATATATTTCGTATAAAATGAAAAAAAAACAAAAAAAAAACATGTAGTTGAAACTGTGATCCATCGAATTACTATGAGATTATATATTTTTCGTTTTGCGTAGTCTTATTATCTTTCGACAGGTATTTTTGAAAGTTTTTTCTTCTTTCCTTTCTTTTTTTTTTCTTTTTGTCTATTCAATATCAATTTTACGTCTTCTTCTGTAATGATTTCACAACAGATTTGCCATTCGAAGAGATTATTATTATCATTATTATTATTATTATTATTATTATTGTTATTATTATTATTATTATTATTATTTTCTTCTCTCTGTTACTTTAAATTTCAAATCGATTCCGACAATCTTTCCGATCATTCTAAAAATTCAAAACAATTGATACACTGTTTTTTCGACATTATCTACCGATTCCAAGGGTGGTGGTGACGAGTGTATGTCAGAAATTAACGACCACTCTAGTGTACACACACACACACACACACACACACAGACACCTACTTATACGTTCAGGCGTCGCGTCGACTGAATTCGACTGCACGTGTGGGATATTGAGACAGATTCTCGGCTGCACGTGGTCGTGGTGGTTAGTCGGAGGGGGAGGGGAGGGGGGGTGCGTTTCACCCCAGGGCCCCCGGGCAGTTCGTCGGCGGTGGCATCGCGTCCCCCCGGCTGGTGCGTACAAGGTGGTTGAAAGCCCGCCCCGCAAGCTCGAGTGTGGGAATCTAGGACATGTGCATCGCTATGCGCGCCGCGTGGTCTGCACGAGTTTCGACTTAGTTTAGGCTTTGCTGCGGGGCCCGAGAAGGGGGCGAGGTGATGGTGGGGGTGGGGGTGGGGGTGGGGGTGGGGGTGGGGGTGGGGGGGATGCCATCTCGGTATAACAGAGATAAAGACGGACGGGGGTTCCGTCTTTATTATTCGGCCCCATGGGAATGTCGTGCGTGGTGGGCATGTGCAACGACGCGTAGAGCTCGTGTGCTGCACGAGTTTAGTTACCGTTGGGGGAAAAAGGAGATCCTTTTAAGGGGTGATGATGATGTTTGTATTGAACGAAAGCCTAGGAAGGAACAAGTCTTCGTCACGCGTTTGCCAGACTTGCGGTTTAAACTTATTTTTGCGGACCCTGCACGCGAGGACAAGACTTAAAACCGTTGTATATATACATATATATATTTATATATATTGGGTGTGTATATATACACATAAGAAAGTTAAAATTCGATCTCGAACTAAACACTTTGATATTGTTACATTTAAATATACTTATATTTTCTTTTTCCGAGTAAAAAGGGAAGTTTCGTCGGAGAAAAGTAAAGATTTATTTTCACGTGTGCGCAAAGTATTCAAGAATTCGTAAAAGTAATAACGTCACATTGTTTGATTCACGTTAAAAAACGATATGGTTTTAGGTAAATGCGATGAACTGGAATTTCAAATTTGTAAAATCAGAATTTTGTTTTCGCTGTTACTAACGGTTAGGTATGCTTGTTGTTGTTGTTTTTTTTTTTTTTTTTTTTTTTCCTTATGTTTATAACTTTGAAAATGGTTCTGTGCTATGTTTTTCTTACAAGATGTCTGCGTTACCTATATGTATATACTATAAATGTATATATATATAATATATATAGTACGTTTTCGAAAATAATTTAATGAGACGCTTCCGCCAGAGGGGGCAAAACTGTCGGATCGATTATTTAATACGAAATATATGTTGTGGCATGGCGCTATGATGAGACTTTACCCTTTCACGCGGCACATTTGATATAACGCATCGGTGAATCTCTGCCTTGAATCGACTTGCGGGGTAAAGCTGCTGATGTAAAACCTACGACTTCCGGTCCAGCCTCGTCGCTGAGGTGGGTAATTAACGGGATGTTCACCGGACCGTGACCGACGCATTCTGAAGGAGAGAGATAGAGAGAAAGAAAGCGTTGAGTAGGCGAAGGTTACAATATATATATCTACACATTAGACTGTGTCAAAAAAAAATCGGTAATTTTTTTTTTCAGAATTCAAGTCGAAGATATTTTTTGAAGTACGGAAAAAAAAGATCCCGTCCAGGTTTCAGCTCTTAATATTAATATTTAGCGGTGCCTCGTCACGATTTTCTATTTTCTATTTAAATAACAGGGGGAAAAATTTGTTTCTGAACTTTAAAATTTTATAACGCGTCAACGCATTATAGTGTACTGATAATACGAAAAGGTGTTTTTGCAAGGAATTAAACGGTCTCTTTAAGCATTTTATGAGAAAATCTACTCTTTCAAAAATTATTGATAAGATCAAAGGTGAAGAAAAGAAAAAATTTTATCTGCTATCTTTCAAAAACTGCAATAATAATAAGAGTAATAAAAGAAACGTGAAAAACGAGTCCAGTTCCCATTAAACCGTTCACTTTGAAATGAAAATATTGACTCTAAATGCATTTACTTGAGCGATGAAAGAGTTTTCGAACGATTTTGACACGTTTTAGTAATGTTTTAGAAATTGAATTTATTTTTTATGTTTTTTCAAAATCAGCATTTTTTTTCTCCCCATGTGAAAACAATTCTATAAAATAACCAGCGGTGATCGATTTTTCAGAATATTTTCACCCCAATTCGCATACTTTAAAATTATTCAATACACAGTATATGTCATGAGAAAATCGTAAAAAACGTAAATCAAGGATGTACACTATAGTGTAGTAAAAAACAAATGCTTCAATTATCTAAAGAAAATGAAAAATTTTTCAGTGCAAGTAATCCGTGCACCGCTGATGCAGCAACGCGGATGTTCGCTTGTTAGAAGAGAAGCCCCCGAGGCCTTTTAGCGATCGACTCTTGAATGCTCCTCCTGCATCCCCTTTCCTTCCCTTTCCTTCCCTTCCCTTTTCCCCCTTTCGGTTTCTGTATCCTACTATCCGGTGTCCATTCACTCGCTTATCTGCGCCTCGCTTCACGCAGGATGCTGGACGATGTTCGCCTTCCTCCCTCCCCGTCCTACTTATGGGTACCCATGAACGGGCATAACCGACTCGCCCTGCGTGGACCGTTGAGACTTGATGCATGTGGATGAAAGAATGGAAGAAAAAAGGAAAAAACTGAAAATCATAATAACAACACGCCACTGTAATCCTGCACGTGGGTCTTGACGTTTAATACAGGATACTGCTGGATGCTTCGCGTTTTTTATTTTTATTTTTAGTTGTCTTTTTACTTCTTTTCACCCATATTTCTTTACACGTTAAACGTTTCGCGCGTATGCTGCTCATCCGTAGCGTAAGCGTTATCCTACGGTTTCCTATAAATTAGGGGGTAACAAATATTGTTCATCGAGTTTCGTGGGAGAATTATTTTTGGAGTTTTTATTTTTTTATTTCTTCTCTCTCAGGTTTTTTGGTCAATTTTTTATTTGCTCCGATATTCAGTTTGTGCCTCTCTCTCTCTCTCTCTCTCTCTCTCTCTCTTTTCCTTTTTTTTATTTGCTTAGCCTAAAATTTTAGCCTCTGAAGATAGCTGAAAAACAGAAAAAAGGCAGATGAAAATCCAAGTCGTAATGCTGCAAGGTTGGAAAAAAAAACCTCGTTTAAAAAAGACAATTTAAGTATAAAATATCGCTGAAAACAAATGTGGGGATGAAGATGAAAAAATTTTCGTCTGATGTACGAAGATCGGATCCCTCCGGGGTCTGATCAATTAAAAATTATATGCTCTAGTCATCACGTGAGCTACGCGTAGTTTTATCTGAAGAAGCCTGACATCACAAATCACTTTACGTATTATATAGACAGAGTCATTAATCATTTGTTATAGATGTGATATAATCAGAAACTGTTATAATTACAAGTGAAGTACAGAGTTTCACTTCCGTCACATCTCGTCAACGTCGGGGATAATTATTTATACCTATATTGCTACCCAGGACTTATACGTCACAGTTTACACATCGAGTGTAATCGATTTTTCAATTAATTTAAACTGCAATTTCGCGTTCAAAAGTCCGTAGAAAATTTTTAAAATAGAATTAAGAAGAAAAATAAAAAGAAGAATAAACGACTCTTGATCTTTCCTCGATTCTGACTACTCGAGCTCACCATCAAGGTACATAAATACATGCAATTCAAAAGATGAAAATAAGCCGGAAGCTATAGGATATCATGCAGAAAATTGAGGGTTAATGCGTAATCGAAGGGAAGGAAGTATTACACTTATAACACACACACACACACGCACGCCTGCATGCGTGTTCAAATTATGCGAGGATCCTGGCGAGCCTGCACCGGACTGCAGGGATAAATCGAACATCAGAAAAAAAAAAAAAAAAAAAAGAAGAAGATGATCTGAAAGAAGAATAATAAGAGGAATAGGAAGGAGAGAAAAAATGCGTGACACGTTCTGCCCACGTTCCTCGCATCAGCTCTCGCACGTTCAGGACACGCGCATAACATTATAATATCGACGGTCTGAAAGGAACAGAAGGAAAGGAGGGTGAGGGGTTGAGGGGGGGTGAGGGGGAGAAGAAGACGTACTACGTCGGTCGAGGTGCGTCAAGACCGCAGAGACCCATCTGCCCGAGATTCTCACGCGGAACTCGATGCGACGACGCCTGCCTGCATCTGTCTCGAGTTCCCACGCGCGAGTCCAAAAATGAAGAGCGAAGAGAGGAGACCTCCTCGAGGCACGAGGGAAACATTTGTACAAATCTTGTCTCGCACCTCCTTCACACTGCCTATACCTACTATTTTATTACAGGCATGTAAATCCATTTACGAAGGTCTTGACATCAATACGAATGGAAAATTGTAATGTAAGGAAGCTTTTTTGGTGTTTTGTTGTTTTTGTGGTAATTAGGGAATTAGGGAATTCTCAGGGGAAACGATATGTCGTTTTTGGAATATAATAATTTTTTTATCATTGGTTTATAAATATGTAGCTATTTGGTGAAGAAATTTTTTTTTATTTTTTTTTTTTATTTTCACGCAATGGTTTTGAAGAAAGTACGTTTTAATGTTGCGGGGTGTTGAAAAATTAATCGAATTTTATAGTCGGAAGTTGTTTTTTCGAATGTCTTTGATTATTGTTTTGAAAGTGTAACTCAAATTTGACTGTCTATAGAATTAGGTATTTTTAGTTACATATTTTATCGTATCGTGAATTTTGAAAAAAGGTAATAAAATTTTATAGTCAGAGTTATAGTTATTTCGAGTGAAGTAAAAACTTGAGATACTTTTACGGTCGATTTTAAAATCACTCAAGTCATTCCTCAGTTAAATCAATTCTAATAAATTAGTACGACGTCAGTTTTTATCAATTTAATCGCCGAACACACTCAACGACACGCTAAAAGTTTCCTTTAACTTCTATGCAAAGTATGATTATTTTCGTATAGGTATGTTTGAGATAAAAATTATAAAACGTAATTATTTTCCATTCCTTGAGGAAAACAGAAAAAAAAAAAAAAAAACTAGAAATTATTACCAAAAGTATAAGATCTTACCGTTTATAAATCGAAGAAACATAACGAAGCGTATCATAAATTACATCGAATCAAGGCTACCTACCGAGCACGATGTTCACCAAGGAGTCCTTTCTCATTTTCCATCATGGCGCCCAACAGTCTATTAGTAGAAGAGCGTAAAAGCCAGACTCGTTCTTTCGCGTGTACTTTTTTTTTTATTTCTTACCGCCTGAATGGTCGTCCATGGCCACTGATTATTGTTGCAATTACGCAGGTTAATTGCTCCGTGCTTGCAACGATGAGTCGTATTATACACTTCGTTGGAATCTGCACATATGCCGTTTAAATACTTATACTTACACACAGTCTCACGCGTGCGTCAGATCGCGTGACGAGTTTGCTGGGTATTATGGTTATGTCGCTGGTAGTAGCTGATGGTTCGAGGTTGTCGCCGGCGGGACTGTTGCGAACGACTTCCGGTCCCGGTGCCAATAATCCGTTTGTACGTACCAGCTATCTCTACTTACCTTGTACCTTGGTATATACATTATACACTCCTATTTGCATGAAAAATAACACTTTTATGTACAAGGATACGGAATGAAACAGACTTTGTTTGATTTTTATAATGTGTATAGATCTACAGGCATATCTGTGTTGCTGTACGTATCATATCCAGACCTTCGATCGCGCTCGAGAAAGTCGATCCGTGATTTCAGTCGCTGAATTTATCGGTTCATTGATTGCATTCTCTTTTCTAATGTTACTTCGAGTAAGTTGAGATTTCTTATTTCAAACGCATGTCGATCAGACGAATGTTATGATAATAGTAGTTTAGTCACAGGTATAGATAGATCGTTCATATGCTGTAAGAATTTTTACACTTTGAGATCACGAATCGATTGTGATGAACTGAAACCGTTGAAAATTACAGAAAATTCAAAATTGGAAACTAAAAATGTTGGACATAAATTGATACACTGAAAAGTGCAGAAAAGTGAATTGAAATCATTGATCAGATTTTCAAGTCAATGATTCCTCGAATCCCTCATTTCAAGACTATATAAGGAGCTATTCACTTCGAAACTGAGTGTTCAATTCCATTTTATTAACATTGACTTTGAATGATTTCTATTGATTTCTATACCTTGCAATGCGATTTCCTAATATCCTAGACGATTTCAAGCAATCCCAGATGATATAGATTCAGGCATAAAATCGCATAACAACAATTAACCACTTACAATCGCCTAGAGAACGGTAATAAATCATAATGTTTGTAAACCAATGAAAATCACTCCGTAAGCCGAAGATCATTTAAATTCTGACAAATTGAAACACCATCTCGTATTTACAGCAAAATTTTCAACAATTTCGTCCCCGATTTCTGGATCCCCTTGATCATGCGATTTCCAGCAAATCGCTGCAATATTTATCGATAATTTCATCCGTTTCGATCGTTTTCTAATCGTTTCAAACAACCCTCAAGTCATTCATTCACAATCCGATCTCCGACTGTCAAGCTCACCACTTCATCGCCATACGCCCTGTTCCGTCAAGGGGGGAAGAGGTGATCACCGGTTTTGTCGGCGACTGTACCGGTCTAGGGTCACGCCGCGCGCGCGCTGGGCACGAGCAGGACGCGCGAGCACGCCAGCAATCCGCTTTGCTCTTACCTACCGGGAGTCGCGCGAGGCGAATGCCGATCGCTCGCCGGTTTGTATTGGCCCACGCGTGTCGCTCGCGTCCGAGTGTGCGTAGAGAGAAGTAATCAGGCGCTGCTGCTGCGCCCGGGGAGCGAGCGACCTCTCTCTTTCTCTCTCTCTCTCTGCTCTTTCTGCTCTTTACTTTCTGCTCTCGCCGGGCGAGTGTGTTCGCGTGTGTTTCTTTTTGTCGTACTTATCTCCTCCCTTCCTTCTACCGCTCGCTCTCGCTCGATATCTTTTTCTCGTGCTCGGCGCGCGCGCGCTCGCGCGCCCAAGTGCGATCGGGGCCGTGGGAACGGAAGTCGTCGTAGCGATTCGACGCTACCGGCGATCGACGTCGACGTCGACGTAGACGCGACGGTCTCGCGTCGGCTGGCTCGTGCAGGGCATCGCAAACTATGGCCGGAAAATAAACGAGAGAGAGAAAGAGAGAGAGAGAGAGAGTGTCGGTGTCGGGAATTAAATACATACCGGCTCGCCGCGGCGCGTTCTTTCAGCCTACACATCCGTGTTTTACCTTTGCGTATTATAACTTTTTTTTTTTTTTGTTTTTTTTTTGTTGTTTTTTTTTTTTTAGGCATATAATCATCGGTATAACGACGCACGATATATGAGCCTGCATTTTAACCGAAAGATGGATTCTTGCCACTTGACGTAAGGCTGTAAACACATGAAAATCGGTACAGTTCACTTCCTGTTTCTATACGTCGTTGTGTACGACTGAAATTTTCCACGAGGGATTTGACTTGCAACACGAAATATGGTGTTACATTTTTAATATGTAAAGTTTATGATCGAGACGACATTTTCAACGGCTTATCTTGACCTGAAACGAAAGGTTCGGGATAATATATATGTTAGAAGAGAAACATGTTTCTTATTATAGCTTATTATCACAAGAATTTATAACTCTCAACGGCCTATCTTGTTTATTGTTAGTGTAAAAATATTCAGCATGGGATATGAATTATATGTTTACAGTAAATCCGCAAAATACAGTGTGATAGCGAACCGCTTATAATTTTGAAAGACGTATTTTATTTCGAAGATAATCCATTTTGGATTACTTTTTATCACATATTCTTTGTTAATTCCACATAAATCTGTGAATAATCTAAAGAGTTTATGCAAGTCGGTTATAAAGTTTAATTTCTTTATTTCAATATCATTAACTCCGTTCGTCCACGTTATTTTAAATGTTCTCACTCATTGTCAGACAGATCGATGTTATTCCGCATTTTGGGGCGACTGTTTTTTTTTTGTCCAATTTGTCAGTCTTTCTCTTTTAACATATCGCGATACACTTATTCTGATCACGTTTCATTTTAACAGACCATACAGATCTTGAGGTAATTGGATGAACGGGTAATTTCATTGGTAACGAATGTAATCTTCAATATAATTAAATTTCGGCTCGATTTCGAAATCGCGAGTACGCATTTGCATATATTTATACGTTAATACATCGCACCTCGCCGATTGGCCGCCGGTGACACGAAATTCGAACAAGTTTTACACGCCTGTATCAGACTCTCCCCCCTCTTCCTACTCGTACGGTTCGATAAAAGTGATCAAGACAACCGTAAGAGCTTGTCACGGTATCTCTCGATTACTAAAAGAACAAAAAAGAAGAAAGAAATAAAAAAATTGAATAAACTAGCATAAAGTTAAAAAAGAAAACAGAGAAGGGTGAAAAAACTTACGAAATACGACGACATGAAATTTCATCAATATTTTCCATCCGTAGGCAAATTACCACAAATTTTTTTATGAAGTTTCCCACGGTGTTGAATTAATTAATTAATTCCGGTTTCTCGGATTCTCGTTACGTGTTAATTTAATGGCGACCTAATTAATTGAAAAAAAGGGAAAAACAAGATCGAAAATCGTACTTACTGATAAAACTTTATAATAAAATTAAGAATAATAATAGTAATAATAAATTATGCGTTTTTGAGATTTTTACCTTTTATATATCCGCGCCAGAAGTTTGAACGTAGATGTTTATAGCAGAGAAAATATGTGGGGTGGGGAATTAGAAAGTCATGACAGAAGGTGAGGCACTTTTCCTCGTGCAGGCGTGCAACCGGGGTTGCATATTTTTAAGGCTCTAGATTTCACCCCTCTGGTGGAGAAATCGAGAACCTTCACCTTATACCTGCGCCTGGATCCTTAAAGACGCGGGAAAATTCTCGCCGAGTATTCAACGTGTAAAAAATAATTTCAACCACGTGACAATTTAGATTAAACATCTTCCAATTTTGACACTTATCTACATTAAAAACGGAAAGAATTTTTACTAAATATGTCTTTGAAAAATGATGAAATAAGTGAATTTTTTCAATTTCCATCTTGGAAATTTATTGAAATTAATAAAGTTTTTCAATATACAATGACGTTGAATAATTTTATGTCAATTGTCGGTATAATAATTTAAGCGACTGTATTAACCCCATGCGGAAAATTCACCCCTTTGAATATTCTCACTCCCTAAAATAGTCCGATTTGCAGTCTGTGTTATTTCGTCTGCAAATGCATTCACTGCATCACGTGGGCAAATGCATGACCAATAACCTCTGACCCACACACTGTGCTTCCACAGTTCATTGTCATGTATCTCCTATACATTATTTTGCCAGTTGGGGTATAGAATTCTTTCTGAAATTTTTTTCCTCCCTCTGAACCCCCCCCCCCCCCTCCCCCTCAAATCACGCGTATTCAATCCTCTTCATTCGCCCCCCGCGTAAAAGCACATGTGCTCTTGTCCCACATACCATTCCCAGGTCCCCATATGGGCTCCACATGTCCGAAGGTCACCGTCGGCCGCACACACTTTGCTTGTTTTCCTTTTTCCCCTTTTCCCCTTTTCCCACTTTCCCCCCCGACCACCATGGCGTGGTCCGGCGTTTTTCTCTACCCTGCATAATATTTCAGCTCAAGTGCAATTACCTCGAACCTTGAAAGGACGAGTTAATTGGCACCGATTTACATATACTTTCTTTTTGCAATCAATTAAACTTTGTGCATGATCGATCGGTGTATATTATAATAAACATACGCCTATGAATAAACTGTACGCAATGTAACGATTACGAATAAATTATTTTTTTTTTTTTCTTAACTACATTTATGTAATATTTATTTTATACATTTTTCCTATTTCCGTTTCCTCGTTCTTAGCCTCTATGTGTAATAAGAAAAAAAAAAAAAACTATCGACAGTTTTACCCCAGTTTTCTCCGCGAAGGGACGATACGCTTTAGTTTTGTCCGAGGATAACAGAAGCGACGAGAGGAGGCGGAGGATCTATGGACTATACTTTAGCTGGTGGATTTTGGCGCCCAAATTCTTGGAGCCCTTTCGGACCTGAAAACCTTGAGCAAATATACGAGCGAGGGGCTGAAAGGATCCGAAGGTTCTCTTCCATTCTTTATTATTTCTGCTCTTCGACCGGTCCCACGTTGTGAAAGGATCCTTACAACGGCCGAGGCTCCTTTGTGAAATATGGTCAGGCTAGGCTAGTCACGTAACCATTTTACAACCCTCGCTGGAAGTAAATATTCCTTGAAAATTGCAGGTGATCTTCACCGTTGGAATTATTTCTATAAATACTGATATATTGAGTCAATTGAGTTCAATTATAGTCTTGAAATTATAATCTAGAATTAATTTCTAATTGAAATTTATATATAAAGGAAATTTTGGTGTATTGTAAAAGGTTAGTACGCGATGGTAAATAAATATGTGAGCAAAATAATATTGTTTTAGAAAATAATAGTATAATTTATTTATTTTTTTCTCCTTATAGTTATAATATGATAAAATTGGAAGACGACATGATTTTTTTTTATAACATAATCCTTATATATACATTTAATTAATAAATGCGCCGACCGAATGGTCGATCAATCGAAATACTCCTTGTACAGGATTTTAAAGCCGATATCACAATATGCGTGTGCACGTTACAACATGATAATGATGATGAATCTTAAAGTTAAATAATTCTAACCCTAAAAGTCAAGTGTCCTAGGTACGAATATCACAGGTGCGAATGGAATTGTCATTATGCAGAAACAAGATTATTAAAAAAAAACAAAAAACAAATACAAGAAAAAAACATCGCACTAATCGCATGAAACGAATACTTCAATCGTATACGTATGTTGTACCTTCTGTACACTATCGTGTTGTAAAAAAAAAAAAAGAAAACAAAAAAAAAAAAAAAACTCAATTTGCGGGAATTTTTATATCACAGATCTCGACAGTTTTTTTTTTTTTTTGCAAAACATGCAGTGCGAGACCGTGTCCAATAATCGAATCCCGCCAAACGTTTCTCCTCTCTTTTCAATTGAGCAAATATCAGACAGAAATACATATCATAAGCAACTCAAATACGAACAGTGGTAATCGTAATAATAATCGTTTAAACTACTGATCACAGTTTGAAGTAATTATCTTACGTCTAAATAAAGTCTCTTTCTCTCTCTCTCTCTCTCTCGCTCTTTATCTCTCTTCTTTCTTCTTTCTTCCCGCATCCCGGTGCACCTCGTTTTTAACCAATGTAGAGGCCAGGATGAGTCTCCTCTGATCTTTCCACCAAACTGGAAACGGATCTGGAAGTGGAACTTGAACCATTGAACCATCGTACTTAGGCGACTTGCATCTCTGGCTGTTGGTTCTGGGAGAAGGCTCGTTCCTTGTAGCAGAGGTCACTGTCGGCGAGGGATACCGTCGTCCAGTAGAAGTCGCCGGCGTGGGTGTGGGCGAAGTGAACGGGGACGTAACACTGTCCAGGAACCACGGGGACCACGGTCATCTGACCATCGAGGCAGACGGTGATGGCTGCGCCCTCCTCGGCCTCCTCGAGGTCGGCTAGAAGCCGCTGTTCCAGGGCCTCGTTCGCGTTGTTCTGGTTGTCAACTTCCTCGGTGAAGACCTCCACCTGAGGCTGAGCACGTTGCTGTCCCTTCAATGATTTCGCGTTCTTCTTGCTTCCTCCGGACTTCTTCAACAGTCTCAAAAGCGGCTTCAGAATCTTCTTAACTCGACGGACACTCGAGGTTTGCTTCTTGCTCGACGACAATTTTATGTTGTACAGGTTGTCGTTCAGCTCGTTCTCGCACTCGAACACGTGGTTGGTGATAGTTGTTGCCGCCATTTTCTCGTCGATGTTTTTTTTTCTCGTTAGATACTTTTGCACACTGTCTGTAACACTTCGGAGCGTTGCGATGTCGTTTGGTTTGATTTCGCAGCGCGTTTTTATACCGGGTTTTCGAATTCAGATCGTCTTGTCTCGTCTTGTCTGAGGCTTGTCAGCGAATGTGCTCTGGTCCAGCCACCCCGCCGGTTATATAGAGCCCCGTGACGTCACGGGGTAGCTGGTGGGGGAGGCAGGTGCGCCTTGGCTGTGGGAACTCTCCGTGTTCCGAGCTTCCCAGGGTCCCCGTCGACCATCTGCCGTCGTCCTCGGCTCCCCCCGCGTTCTTCGCTCAAGTCCACCCCGGCAGAGACTCGCCACCCCGTTCGCCCCACCCCCGACTAAATCCGGAGAAAATTCACCCGGGAGCTGGCTTACCCGAAGATCGAGGAGGAAGATCCCTTGCTGCGAGTCTCGACACGCTTCGACCGTACGTACGGCTGAAGGAAGACCTGTCGAAACAGGTCGAGGGCTGATTTTCTTCGGGGTGTTTTCTCGCGCCGACTTGAAGGGGACATTCCGCAGGAAATTGAATTGCAAATTGAAGGAACCTTGAATGACTTTACCCGTGTACTTTGAATCCAATAAGAATGATTTTATGCCATTGGAAATCACTGTCAATCACTTGGAATCATTTGATACAAGTCTTTCGGCGATCGTCGAATGATCTCGATCGCTTTCACACTTGTCAAGTGCTTTCGATGGAAATCACTTGGTACAATCACTCGTTATCGACGTTACGATGAATTCAGATGTTCGACGTGATCCCCAAGCGAATGACCGATCGGTTTGGTTTCGACTTGTTTTCTTCAAGCGATGCTTGACCGCCTTTCATATTAAATTCCGTGAAGTTGCAGTGTTTGGACCACTTTGGCAGTCCTGTGCAGACTTGTCGCTCTTTCCAGCATCGGAGAAGAACTCTTAGAGACTAATTAATCTCGGTCATGCTCTCAGGTAGTTTGTGCCTTCGGTTCAGACTCTCGCAATTAGCCCCCAGAGATATTTTTTCCACTCCCTGTTGCAGCAAGGTTCAGGCAGGTCAGGGACCACTTCGGTGTGCAAGAGCCGGTGGAGGAGGAGGAGGACGAGGAGGAGAAGGTGGAGGTGGACCCTCTTCCATCGCTTTTGCCGATGGTCAAACCGACCTTTCTCCTTCTACCAATGCCCACAATTTTTATCTTCGAAACTCTCGATGCTCAACATAAGGCGAATGCACCATTCATACTCACTTTACCATTTATGCCCTTTTTTAAAACTTCTTTACTCATCAATTTCACCTCTGATCTCTTCAATTACGCAATTCATGCCTCATGTATATGACATTGAGCAAGATTTAGACGGAAATTTTAATACTTGGTACACTTTATTACTGTTTCCTTGAATTACTCGGTTACATTATACACTGCCGCGTAGCTTCTGATAATCTTCTCTTCGCCGTGACGCCATGCCAAGGCTCGTAAAAACGGTCCCAATTTTTTTCACCCAACAGTAATTATCTTTTTATTGAAATTATCCCGCGTCATCCTGCGTCGCCAACTCGACCGACTCCTGCGGGGAAAAAACACTTTTTAAGAACCTGTCCAAGCCTCCGAGGTTTACCCGAGGTTAGTTTTAGGTTGGTTTATATTCGAGTGCCTGCGATCGCAAGGATAGATTATTTCCCGTTGACTGTACAGCTAAAATGCAGGCGGTTGTCGTTGTCATTCTACCGTCAATCATTACGGTTTTTTCACGATTTATCTATTTTTATTATACGTGACATTAAACCGTGACTAACATTCTAAATTACCAGACATTCAGTCCTTGAAACGTAACGTCGTTGCAAAATTGAAATGAAGGTTTAATAAGAGATATTTTTTTACTTCTGGATGTGTTTTGCGATTGTCAGATATTGGTTGATAATTATTTATTAACATCTGTTCGAAGATCGTTAAAACTGATAATGAGAAATGAAAATACACTCTTCGTCGTCATATTTTGTATATCGATCGATGAGATCATTATATTTCTTATTTGAAAGTTTAAAATTTTTCTTCAACTGTTTTACGGCTCAGTACACAAATTTATTTATCACGCATGATAAAGTTTCTGATTGACACTCTTACGGCTTGTTATTTGTACAGTTGGTACACGTGGCGTAATACGAAGTCGAGAAATTGAATCGATGGAAGTCGAGTACATTTTGAAATGGATTTAATTTTGTACAATGTTCAGGGTCCGAAACACTGCGGAACTGAATTTGGAATAATTCAAAAAAGTTATTGGTATCCTTGAGCTGCTGTTTGTTATATGAATAAATGTTTGTCCGGCTGAACCGCTTTGAGGGGCGCTTCGAGAAGTAATCCGGAATATAAATTCGGGCCCAGCTAACGGGCCCGTAAATATTTACACGGTGCATATCCTGCGCAGGGTGAATTTTGGCATGACCGTGCCAGGGTCTGCGGGAACCTGTCGGCTCGCATTATGTTGGGGGTCCTTGGGCCCGCTAAAGGTACGGGCCCCTGCACTCAGGTAAATCACTCTCCCAGCCTCCGGGCCCCGGCTTTTATTTCCCCTCGTAAACTGCAGCGCTAGGTGCAGCAACAGGTGAATTCGCACTCCTCCTCACCGCTGCAGGTTCGCAAATTTCAATTCAAGGACGCTGGTGAGTTCGAAATCAATTTTTAATGTTTATTTTCTCACGAGATAGTATAGTCGTATACATATATTCATCAAATTAATTCATAATCGTAGGCTTTGCGATGAATTTTTGTTAAACTGCTAGAAACTAATGCTTTAACATATATAAACATTTCATTTCGAATCGATCGTTTGAAGATCTTTGAAAATTAATACAAATCAGACTCGTTCGGTTTCATTCCAAGGTGGGAAATTTTTTTTCGTTCGTCGATAGGAAGGTATTTTTTTTTTTTTTTTTTACTTTTTTGTTTCAAATTCACCGAAACAGATCGTTTTGCTTCTTTCTTCTTTTTTTTTTACGAATGATTTTCAAGCAAATATAAACACTCAACGACACTGAACTGCCACAAACAGAGAAATGAAGGAGTCTCAGTTGGGTTTTGGAAACTCTAGCTTCTTCCATCTTCTCTGAAAATTTGCGCGCACAAATCTCTTTGTCGCCTCTTCTCGCAGGGAACAAAGCCGTTATTCTAAACTGGGTCAGTACAGCTTTGGTTTCCAGCAACCTGGATAAAATTACGTTTGAAAGCGTAGCTGCCCGGGTATTAGATGTCTCGATTCATAAAACTCTTACGGGCACCTGACTGCATCAAGTTTCGCATGCCGATTTTTGCGTTCCAAAATATGCGAGAGAAAAGAGAAATATTCGTAAACGAATTAAAGTTACGAGTATACACTGATCTCAATCAATCAAAATTCATTTGGAATTTCATTTTTAGAATAATTTCGAGTTCAATTTCTTACCGGAACTCTCAATTACCGATCATCCGTTTATGCTATCTGATTTGATGATCGTTACGTCGGATTTCGGTGAAACGAAACGAAATGAGATGAGGAAGATATCTGGAGATTGATGCGAATGAGCCTGGGGTGAAATCTGTGATCGGTAATTCGAACTCTATTACGGCTGAAGCCTTGACGAAAACTGGAGAGGCCCCTTATTGCCTTTCCCTTCCTCCTCGGTTCCTCGGGAGAGGCGACAGGTACAAAACCGAAAAAGAAGTCCCGGGATGACGTCACTGGCAGGTGCACTTTCGAGTTGGTCCCGGGCTCCCCCGATTCTCCCGCTCCTCCTATCTCTCTTCCTCGCGTAATGACCGATCTGGAGATCGGGAGATACGCTGCGCGGGTTAACCGTTTCCCCCCCTGATTCGGGCCCAGGGATTTGGTTACGCGCCGTTAAGGGCGTACAGTCGGGGCGAAAAGTGTTGTAATCGAAACGGGGCGAAGCAATGATTCGAGGATGTTGCTTGAAAGATCTCGAACAGTTTTAAATGATTCCAATTTTCAAGATTCTTAGCGATTTGGGACCAATATTTTCAACCGATTTTTAATCGATATATTAGGAATCGCTTCACGTACAATTTGATTTGGAATTTCGACAAATTTTTATCGTCATCTCTACCGATTTCAACCGATTTTTAATCGATATATTAGGAATCGCTTCACGTAGAATTTCATTTGCGATTTCTACAAATTTTTATCGTTATTAATACCGATTCTAACCGATTTTTAACCGATCTCTTAAAAGGAATCGTTTAACATATAATTTGATTTGATTGAAATTGACCAAGTTTTATCGTTATTCCAACCTATTTTAACCGATTCTTAACAGATTTATTAGGAATCGCTTCGCATATATAAGTTGATTTGTGATTGTAAGATGTGAATACAGCCCCTCGAATTATTTGTTGAAGTAATAGTAGAATAACGTAATGTTTCTGATATTGTTAGAAATAACAAATTTAGAAATAACACACTCGAAATTCTGTAAACAAAAATCGATTATACGAATCAACGTTACTTTTCTTCAATCAGCATTAATTTGACTTGCAGCTTTACTCACCCTTTTAGGCCTTCATTTTCTCACGATTTTCTTTTCTTTTTCAACCAATTTTCGATCAGACTGTACCTGCGTCTCACAGAAATTCGACGTCCTTGCATTATAGATAAAACTTGCGTTTCGACCATCGAGCCGAGTATCGAGATCGGTTCGAGTTACGCGTCTTTATCGATAATTAATCGTGAAAAGCGACCTGCACGTGAGTTTCCAGTGTATAAATACAGTCTTAAAAAATCTCCACCTAATAAAATCGCCCAAAAGCGGTGGAAGAGTTACACTTAAAACGATCTTTTTTTTTTCTATGTCGGTAATCCCATTTTGGTTCCAAAAACAAAAAAGAACACTGATAATTCTTATTCCAAAGCGTATAATGTTATCCCTTAGGCGAGATTTCGGGATGCTGCGATATACGTGTTCTTTTCTTCTCACTGTACACGCGTAGGATAATAAAAGTGCACAGGGAGCCCCGGGCGAAAAATAGGATCTCGACTACCGAATTCCCGACTCCTCGTTTTTCATTCTCTTTTTTCATTTATTTATTTATTTATTTATTTTTTTTTCATGCTACTATTTCTTCTCCATTTTTTCCTCTAATCGTTTCGGTCGAGTATATAGAACCGGGTTACCGTCTTCGGATAAAGATCTCCGTGATTTGAATTTCATCTTCACATCTCGCGTCTCGGTTTTCTCTCTCTCTCTGCTGACGCTTCACGAACACAAAAAGGGTGAATTTATTGCCATGCCTGGATCCATCATACACGCACACACAGGTGCCTTTTTCTGCTTATTAAATATTTTTTACACCACCTTTGGGTCCTAATTATTTTCATCACTGTTCTTCGTGTTCGACTGTATAATTTAATCGGAAATTACACTTCTTGCATTATCATTCGCTCTCGCTTTGTACATAACACTCGCCTATTTATCTATCTATACATAGACATATACAGGCACATGTATCAGGTCATAACTCACCGTTCATCCATTCATGTATTCATCCATTCATTCATTCGTTCATTCGTTCTCTTTCATCGTCGATTTAATCTGTTAGGTATATCCTGTACTACTTACGTGTTACACGCGTATTTCCTTTTCTCATGTACTCATTACTCATTGTATCAGCTCAGAACCGATCGCTGTACGTACGAGTATAATGAAAGTAAAAAGTGAATCAGGTTATTACACTCATCAATTATACTTATCCTCTGGCTTTGCCATGCTTCGAATATACGTGATACAATGTCGTTTTACCTTTATTTATTCATTTTCTTACTCGCAGTTGATTCTTTTTACACTCATTTCTTTTACAATGCCGCATGATTGATGGATATTTTTTTAATTTTTATTTATAAATAGAAAGTTCTCGATTCCTTATCTTTCTCATTCAAATTTCATCGTTTAATTTTTATTAATTATAACACGCACTGCATCTCGCTTTACCTTCTTCTTCTTCTTCTTTCACCTCTTTTATCTTCTCCTTTTCCTGTTTCTAAATTCCGTTTTGTTTTCGTTTTAGGTGAGTGCAGTGTTGAGACGATAAGTCTGTTCACCCATCACTTGTCAAGGTAAGAAAAATTTTCTTTTCGTATATTTGTTCGGCAACAACAAGCGTTGGATGATTTTCTGGGCAGGATTAGGTAGTAAGAATTCGAAAGACATTTGGCGAAAAGCTGGGCAAGTTGATCATGAAAATCGATCAAGGTGACGAAAAATTCTTAAATAGATATATAAAATAAACATCCAGTATCGAGTGTCTATCTGTACATTAAACGGACATAATAAAATTATCAAAAAACTGTCTGTCTAATATCAATTCTGTTTAACGGGATGCTATAAATACTTGATCGGTATCAAAATTGCTCGTCAAGGAGAATTTATCAATATAATTTTACAAACTTCTATTAGGTATCGAATCCGACATAAACAACATATACGATATATAAAATCTTGGCGAAAAGAAGAGAAAAAAAAAGGTCAGTATAAAATCACGTTCATTGTCAAAGGTAGAAAAAAAAGAAAAAAAAATCTGATACAACCGATACACACAAAGTAGTTATAAATACACAGGGTAAAAAAAAGCTAATCAATAAGATTATCCATTATACAATTATTTTCATCGCTTTTATATATATAGGTATTATACAATTGTACAATCCAAACGAGGAATCAAAAGAAAAAATGAACAAAAAAGAAAAAAAAAAAGAGAGATGCATGGGTTGTATAAAATCGAGATCGTATCTGTACATTTTCGGTTCTTTTCCCCTGCATCTATATTTTTTTTTTTTTTTAGGGGTAAAAGTAACGTTTATCCGGGTAAATCCCGGCGGCCAAACCTTTACGCCCGATTTCGTGCATCGTAGGTATAACACATTCATAAAATATCTATATGTATACCTATATTGTATATATCTATATCTATGTATATTCCTGTATATTTTACGGTAAACCGATGTGGAGGTGCACAAAATGCACGTGCATGGGGTGAAGGGGGGTCTTAGGGTGAATGAAAAAAGGTGAAGGGAGAAAGAGAGGGAGGGAGAGGAAGAAAAGGGAGAAAAAGAAAGAGAGAGAGAGAGAGAGAGAGAAGGAGAGACGGGAGAATCCTTTGAATACCGCATAGCCGGGGGGTTGAGGAGGATTATCGACGCAAAGGTCGCCCCCTTCCTCCCTCCCTCCCTCCCTTTCCCCATAGCATAGAAATATTGAAAGGAGAGAGCCATCCGGGTTCGGCGATGCAAGGAGCGCCGACAATTCGTTGATCCTTTTAAGGGTTCCACCGTCTGCAGACATCCATCCATACATGCCGCAGCGGACCGAAAGGGATGCAATACATATTATTCAAAATCACGAAAATCTTGCCTGGAATTTTTCCTGCAATATACGCTGTGTATAATGCTATACATGTACCTATGCAGAGGGACCATTGAAACGCCTAGATGCATATCTTACCGGCACCGTAGGGTTGCACCCCCACACCCTCACCCCCAACCTTTTTCTTTCCTTTTCCCTTTCACTACCCTATTTTTCATCCCGCATACAGAAACACGCACAGAGACGAATCGACCCTCGGACCTCAGATGAGGTTTTCGAAAAGGGTCAAGGATCCACAATGCGAAGAATATCTCTCTCTCTTTCTTTCTTTTCTTTTTTTTCTTTCTGTATATGCACTTTACGCCTAAACCTGCAGTGTTAGCGAAAATGCAACTGCCCGATAAAAAAAAAAAGAATGAAAGAAATAGAGAATAAAAATCACCGTATATGAATCGTTGAACTTGAAACGCGGTTATTATGACGATGAACGCATTCAATCGGTTTCTCCTATATTTCTGACGGTCAACACGCTTGAATATGGGGAGAAAAAGTTTCGCTTCTTTTTTGGTCCAAGACTTGCGGATACTTGAGAAAAAGTAACAAAAGGTTGAGAAAAGGTAGATATATTTTACTGTTTTTTTTTTCTAGTTTTGCAATGTATGTATATACAAATTGCAGTACACTTACGATTTACAATGATAGTAAATAAATTTATTTACTACGATTAAATATCTTGATTTTGTAAATTAATACATATTATTACGTTTCAATGAAAATCGAGAAATATTTTTTCACAAGGCGAAGAAATTTTATCATCAAAATTTCTAAACAGTAGTAAATAATTTCTTTCAACCAATCAGAATGTATAATAATATAGATTTAATGAAATTATGTTATAAAACGATCGACACTATCTTCGATTAATTAACGAAATTATGAGATCACATTTTTTTTTACAGCACGGAAATAATTACATTACAACTAATTAATATTATCTTTTTATTTCAATTTGAATAAAACTTTGAAGTTATTTTTTATGGGCATAAAAATCAAAGAATCATTATAGTTTCAGAATGTTTGAAAAATATTCGAGATTCGGATCTATCGATCCTATCGACTTTTGATAATGATCGTCACCACCTGCGTCGTGCGATTAAATTGCACTTGTCGTGAAATATAAAACGCTTGTGCATCAGCCCGATTCGTTTTGTGACGATGCAGGGATTTGGGCCCTCGGACGATGAGGGGGATGGGGGCCTTTCTCAACCCTTTCACAGGTGAATTTCACCGCTAAATCCGGTATATTTCTTTGTGTGAATTTTCCGCTAACCCCTTTCAACCCTTCTCTCAAAACCGCCTCGTGCAGACGGAAGTAAAAGGGTTTAGTTGCCTGTCTGGCCTCCCTGGTTCAATGGGTCATCGGATCGAAAAACGGGCTCCCGGCAAAAGCACCGCACGATTGTAATCGTATATTCCCTCGCAATTAGCGGTCTAATCGCTGGAGACGTTCAATAACACGGACGTTGTTCTTATTGTGTTATTAGGTACACCGAAGTGGCCGCACTTCGCGCCGATCTGGTTTCAACCCTTATTTCAATGCCGCTACTCTACTTCCGGATTCAATTATCAAACACACCCGGCACCATTCTTTGCTGATTAATTCTAATCAAGTATTAATTTATCCGCCTTTGTTGCGGGGTTTTTTCTTTCTTTCCTTTTTTTTTTCTTTTTTTTTTTTTTTGTCTAATCCGTTCGTTTTTGACGGAGAGGAGGCGAAAGGAAAAAAAAAAAGAAAGAAACGGGAAAATTCTGCCTTGGCAATTTAACGAACGTTTTTTTTATTCCCTACATTTTGATCCTAGGAATTTTATGTCGTTGAGAAAAACGATAAATCTCGTCAGAATTTTATGGATGTTCGAATGGTTTGGAATTTTTTAATCGGAAAAATTGAGTGTTTAGAAAGCACGAAGAAAAACAAATTTACATATTTCAAGGTAGGTACAACACGAATTTTGGTTTTTGTAATCGAATGAATGATTTTCATATGGTTTGGTACGTATATATTATGAATTTTATGCCGTTGAAAATGACATTTTTAATACGGTCAGCATTGTTTATCATATAATATATTCATGCAGTAAATAATTATACAAAAAAGAGTGATTTTTAACAAACGAATATTCTTTAAAAAAAGATAAAGATTCGAGCTTTGTTTTTAGATCAACTGTTATATTATATTCTGAATTATCTGACATTTTTTCACGAAAGAAAAAGATCTGAGTTTTATTTTTAACCGCAAATCTAACTCTTGTCTCATTTCAGAGATAATTATGAACGGTATAAAGCAGTTGAAATCCTCGCTTTTTTTTACTTTTAAATTTGTTTACATCTCTAAATATATACCCAACTGATACGCCATCATTTTTTTTTGTTTATTTTTTTTCCACAGGCTTTCCGAATGCAAAAAGCACTTGGAAAATATTTTTCCTTCCCATTTCGTCAAGGAAAATTAGGCGAACAATAAAAATAAAGAAAGGGTTTCAAGGGAGTGTCGTGGTCGATTTCGACTTTGAGGAGGATGAAAAAAAAACCGCGCATTTTTTTTCACGATTTTCAGGATATGAGTAACTTTCCTGAATTTCGTTACAAAAAAGGGATGCACAGTCGAAATTTGAACCCGTTCCGTTTGTTTTTTTTATTTAATATATGAAGAAAAAGGGTGAATTTACTCGGTCGGTAAAAGTAGAGTTAATACATGACCTTAAGCTCGATATGTGCGGATGAAGTGTCGTTTGGCGCAATTTTATTCAGTCTTCTGCCGCCTTTTACACTCCGGACATCTCATCTCTCGCTTCGGGGCCTCTCGGTGCAGGTTCAAACCTGCAGCGAGGACCGGCAGATGCATCCTAAGAGAGATACAGGTCGAGTTGTTTCCGTACTGAACTGCAGGCTCGGAGCTCCGACAAGTTTCAACTTGCGCTTGTCGCAGGTCCTTTTCGTCAAAGGCCAAAAAATCGGGGCACAAAGGCCTGGTGCATGGGAATTGCACAATCAGCACCGATTTCGAAGCCTTACCACGCAGATGAATGCGTCGAGAACACGTGTCTTCGACTTGCAGAAACTTGTCGAGATACCTGCAATCCAACAGCATCAGCAGCTGGAAATGTTTCTTTAAATGTGAAATTTTACTTTCTAACGTTTTTTTTTTTTCATCGAGTCAAGGTCAAATCAAACGGTTATATTATCTACATTTATTGCAACAAGAAAGTGAAAATATTTCTCAGCTCGGGATTCTTTGATTCGATACAAGTTATGAATTATTTTTACTTTTAAAATAAAGAAAAAGGAATAGAAAAAAAATTAACAATAATCACTTCACTTAACTTGAAGGAATCATTGTTCGATAATTACTTCTTTAATAAATCGTGGATAAGTATAATTTCTTTAAAAAACTATATTGCAATTGATTCTATACACTATTTATCAACGGATTAAAAATATTTTCTAAAATCGATCAAACTGTTATCAATTTGAGGAAAGAAAAAAAAAATTATTCACCTACTTAATTTTGTTTTATTATTATCGAGTCTTTTTGCCAGGCAAATAAAAATCAATTTATGCATTGAATAAAAGAATCACCGAGTGTGTGTGTGTGTGTGTGTGTGTGTGTGTGTGAAAAATATTTTTCGCAGTGTATATAAATCTAAGTGAAAATAATTTATTACAGTAGCTAGATATTATTTTTTTTTCGGTGTTTGCGTTGTAAAAAAGTTGCGATTTTCATCGCTCTTCAGTTGTTACGGATAAATCAAACAATCTATATAACACCTATAAAGACATGAATTAAGTGCTTACTGACTTCGTCGACAAGTAAGTACAATTTAACGTACATTATGTCACCATTCACCTGTTATTAGTGTAATCCCTTGTCGTTGAAATCGGAGATGGAATATAAAGGGAAGAAGGTAACCGCGTTGATAAACTGAGATCAGAGTAAATTTGCGGATCAATCGAGCACTCGATAAACATCGAATATCAAATATTGATCGAGCGGATGTGTGGCTGCAGTGCGTTTAGAAAATCGTTGAGCAAATCTTGACGCCGATTTTCTGGGCGAGCTTGAGTTTCTCTCTGTTCGACCCTTCTTGGCCCGGCGTTTACGGCTATCCGCATCCGAATGCGGAATTTGGGGAGACGGTTGGATCCTAAGTAAACAGACAGATGAGATCTTTGGCGATATTTTTCGTCCCTCGATCCAGCCTGCAGCTAAGCAAACATCATCGCGGCGCGGCGATGCGATGCGCTTTGAAAAATGAAACAAAATTAAAGAGAGGGGGAGGAAAAATCCCGAGGAATAATCGGGAGCGATTCTATTTTACTTCAACCTTTATATCGACTCAAAAGGATTACGGCCATAAATGATGTACGAACGTTTCCTCGCTCTGAAAGCTTGAGGTGTAATAATATATCGGTGACCGGTAGCCGTAGACGCAGTTACCGATTTCTATCGCAGGATTAGCACTACCGTGTCATCGCTGTATCCTGTCGGTAAAACCTCTAAAATCCCGCGTCTCGCTTATTCTCGTGAAAATGATTTCTCAGATTATATAAAAAATTTTAAAGAAATTTTCTACATTTTTTACAATTTTCTGTACGAAAATTTTTTTTTCCGTAAAAAATTGTAAATATGCATAGTTTCTCCTAAAAACTTGAAAAATTAATTAAAGTAAACAAAATTTTACAAGATAATACAATTTTTTTAACGAATATTAACGATTCTCTACGAAAAATTATGCAGATTATTACAATTTTTGTAAATTTTCATCAGGGTAGTTAGTTCGAACCGAAACGTATTTTGTCTTCGTGATAGAACAATAAAGAAAAATTAGATCAAAATATTATCAATTTGTAAAAGTTTCGAAAACCTGTAAAATAAATTTTCCTAAATAACGGTAATTTGTTTGTTTATTAGTATAAATACGTGATCAATTATAGATCATTATAATGCAATAGAAGCATAAACAACTACATTCTCATAATTCATATTTAACTGAAAGTTCAGGTGGCTAATTTCATCCCTTATTATTTAAAAAATTTCAGGAGGCCCAATTTGCTCCCAAATTTTTTGAAATATCTAAATTTTAAGGTGCCCACTTTGCCCCACCCTCCCTTACCCACATACCCACTTGAATTTGAAATACTCGCACCCGAATCTTGCGAAGTAGCAGCGCCACCAAAATGGCTCTGCATTTACTGTCCATCGTAATATACAACAATACAACAACAATAATAATTGCGGGGGTGCAGGAAAATAATTTACAATGAACAAGCCCTCCGCGGCAATTGTAGCACACGGATCAACAATCGAACAACGCTCTTCTGCGTTTCTGGTTGTACCCTTAAGTGTGCATACATGTGAATTACACACACACACACACACACACGCATGTGTCTGTAATACGTACAAAGCACGCGGAGGGGGTGAAGCGATTGTTCGGCACAGAGAGAGCCGGTCTTGAATCCTCTCCTCGTTTCTTTCACCGGCCTTTTTATTTTCCCCCATTCTTCTCCTTGTTATTATTCTCTACTTCGTCTTATCCTTTTTCTTCTTCTTCTTCTTCGTCATCTTCTTCCAATCGTTCCTCAGCCTCCGTTCGGCTCTTTGACGGTTTCGGGAGTTGTGGGCGGAGCGGTAAACCCATAGAACCGACGAATGGCTTCGGCTTCAGGGGGCCCAGCGACCGGGCCCAAACGAGAATTGATACACGTGCACGACGGGATGAGTCACAGCCCTTCGGAGGGCCGAGATTACTCTCGGCAGACAGAGGATCGGCCCTTCAGGGCCGCGTCTGAAAATCACCGAACATTCTATAAGGCCCAGAAGTAACGATAGATATACCTTATTTTTTCAACTTTTTGTGCTAAATTACGAGATGAAACCGATAAACAATTTTCAAATCGTTTATATTCATTTTACGTCGATTCTTTTTATCATATTGAGTTAGAAATATTTTTTCACTTTAATCTGTACAGCAAATTTTTGCAGGAAATTTAAAACATAGATTTATAATGCAATTGCACTGTAGATTCAACTGCAAAATACTGTTGCCACAATAGTTATGACACTTTTTTTTTTGTCAAAGTAAAATATAAGCAAGACGTTTACGTTATGTTACTCTGTCGAGTAAAGGATTGAATATCCGTTTGTGAAGTTAAGTTTTAACTTGGCGGATCGAATCACTTAAACTTACTTCATGTTGTTTCTTTGATTCGTGGTTAAACGATCTTGAAGTTCGTTCAGCGTTTCGGTTAAAATATAGTGAATTTTTACAGTTCTTACGAATCCGGAAAGCTAGTATCTTTATTTTTTCTTGATACACTTTTTGGGCAATTCCATTACGAGATGGTCTTGCATTTAGAATTTGGCAAATTTTTATATTATCAAGTATCGGTGATTAAAAAAAAAAAATGCAATTATTGATATCAATGTTTCATTTTATTAAAAAAAATTTATAGTTTGATTTCTCTTTACAAACGTTACAATTATTTATTCAGAAAACTTTTTTCTGCAATTTTACTGATTGTGAGACACGTTTTCTCTTTTATTCATCGCATTGGTATCATTGATTATGAAATTATTCAAGCTTGCAATGCGATACCGATTCCGATTATCAAACAGCAACATTTAATTAACTGATGTGGAAAAAAAAAAAAACTGTTTCAGCGATATTGTGAAAAATTAATTTCCTAAACAAAATAAATCATCATAAAGTTAAAGAATAAGTGTAGAAAATAATTTCATGGCAAAATCATCGATGTTAGAAAATTGGCAAAAATTTCGATTCCCAACGCAATTTCGGATTATCGGATGGCGATTTCGGATCAACATGCGGCCCTGAACCCCTCATCTATCTCACCTATCGTAGCTTCAACGCAGGATGAGGAGCTCCTAGAGATCCAGAAGAGACCTGCAGCGATGCCTCTTTTCTTTTGTTTTTCTCCCTCCTCCCTCCTCCCCCCCCCCCTCCCCCCATCCTCCCCTGCAGCAGCCCTCGATGCCCATTAGAACACGTGCAACCAGCCAACTACCTACGACGACTGCGCCACAACAAGTGCCCCATCAACGCCCATCAACGCCGTAGGATCTGAACGTACAAGAAAAGAAGGAAAAAATTATAGGAGTGGAGAGGAGAGGAGAGAGGATATAAACGAAGGGAAAAAACTAGCAGTAGGAGAAAAAAAAATCTAAATTACTTCTCGGCCTATGGGGGATCTGCTCGAAATACTCGGGGATTCATGGACTTCTGGGTGCTCAAGGGGACCACCTGATCATTTATTGATGCATCAGAAAAATGCTACTCTTTTCTTTTTTTTTTTTTTTTTTTTTTCTTTTTACCTTCAAAATTTATACGATCGAAATTTTTTTACTCTTTTTCTTTTTCTTTTTTTTTTTTTTACTTTCACAATTTGGATCCGGATATTTGAATACTTGAATACTGATTTTTCTCCTGCTTTGGCTGTGTCAGGATTAACAACGAGGGAAATTTTTAGTGTGGTGATTGTACAGTTTTTGAATATTTTCATTTTTTATCGTCATTGATAAATGCAATTTTGGGTTCAAAACAAAAACTAGTTTTGCGACCGTAAACAGAAAATCTGTTGTACGTTTCATCGTAATTTTTTATCATCGTCAATCGTCGTACGTTTTTTCTTCTTTTGTAATTATTTACATGATTTGTAAATAATTGTAAAAAAAAAAAAAAAAATATTGCAACGACTAAAAAATTTGATATTAACAATTATAATGACACTAAGTAGTTAATTGTATCACATATTTATCATAGTTTTAACAATATTTCAATTGTTATTGAAACCATACCCATTTTACTAGAATTTTCTATAGTAATTATATAAAAAATGAGATTTTTTTCAGTGAAATAAATCTTACGATATTT
The DNA here is from genome assembly GCF_021155765.1 of Diprion similis. Taxonomy (NCBI): domain Eukaryota; kingdom Metazoa; phylum Arthropoda; class Insecta; order Hymenoptera; family Diprionidae; genus Diprion; species Diprion similis. The sequence continues at coordinate 19,845,674 of NC_060106.1, read as the reverse complement.
CAACACGATCAATTCTCACGCATAAGCGTCTTGGATTGTTGAGTTTTTTTTATTCACTATTATGTGGGCGCGTTGTTGATTATTATACACGAAAAAAGAAAAAAGCCGTGAAGAATTGTTAAGGAATATCTGGAGTAGAAACTTCGGAGATAATGGCTGTAAATTTTGTCGAAACCGCAATATTTAACAGATCCGATTCGTGTGTGGTATGTCGAATTTCTTTCATCCGTATAATTTGACTTAGTTCTATTCTCTCTCACACCGCAATTCATGTTTAATTAAACCGAGTCAGTCGGCCTATCACTCACGTGTTACGTCCGGCTAAACATTTTCATTCACAGATGGTATAATAATGCAGGACGCGAGATCTGCTCACCGCAACAATTAACTTGAATGTATGAAAAGATCGCGTGCTTATATCTCCGTTTTTCTCCCTTATATATACATGATATATAGGTATATATATATATATATTTATGTTTTCATTCATTTCTATCTGCGTTTCTTTTCGTGTTACATATTTTTTTTTTTGGCTACTTTTTTCTCTTCACAAATCTCTTGCTCATCGTTGAAAATTGGTAGCGTTTCTCCACAGCGTCGAAGAGACAAAAAACAAAAAAAAAAAAAAAAAACTATTCGATGTTATTAAAAAGCGATTTCCAAGCATCTCTGTGAAGAAATTGCTTTCATTTTCTATTCTTTCGTTGTTTTTTACTCCTAAAAAACTTTTTCTCGATTTATTTGATCGTTTTCACGTCGCTTCTGTGTTTCCTGTTTCTATTTCTCAGTCGCTGTCATTTTCGGTTTAGAAAAAAAAAAAAAAATGTGTCTTCAGCTTTTCAGCTGCGGGTTCACTTTGCTGAATTACCGGAATTTTCGTTTCACCCCTTTTTTTCGTTTCCTTCTACCGGGTTTCTAGATTACCGCTAATGGGTCTAAAATGAATTTCGAATTTCTTACTGGCCCTGCTTTTTGTTCCCTACATTTTAACTCCCAAATCTTGAGTCTGTAAATTTGTTCGAGGGAAACAGGCTCGTTTATTTAGTCACCGTACATCAACTCCGAATCTACGGCTTCAAATTCGTGTCGGAACTCGTAAGTCCCATTCACCAGGCCGATTTTATGGACGAGACGCTTTTGGGTGGCCGATCATTTCACGCAGCGATGATCGGGCGCTTCTGATCAAATAATTGCACGCCAATTTTTTCGGGGAAATTTAAGGATAAAGCAAATCTCGGAATGAATCTTGACCACGTTTATTAGCGCAGAGAATTAAGTCTATGATGTTTTCTTTTATTTCATAATCAATCAATGACGCGTTTCTTAGATTTCATTGAATTCGTTATCGATGTCACAAAAGAGTTTTTCGTCATGTCAACGATAAGGGAGAAAAAATTGATATAAAATTTTCTCAAATCAAGTGAGAATTCAATATATTTAAAAATCTTTGAACCCAAAGTTTCTTTCTCCTGCGTAACGAGGCCGAATCGGTTACACCAAAAAAGCTTCTTTATTGCAGTAGGCTTTGTGAATAATGGCAAATTGTACAAAAGTTTTTTCGCGGTGCGATCTGTCGTCACGGAATATTAGACCAAGTTTTAGAAAGGTTTCAAAGAACTTGCCGCTCGAGAAGCTTGCGTTTTCGAAAGGGCTCGTCGGTCGACTTGGCGATATAATGGTAGACCTCTGGAATGGGCAGTTGACTCCATGGGCAAGCCATGTCCGGATCCTCTTCGTGATCCGGAGGCATTGAGGCCACCCTACAGCTAAACGGCGTAACGGCGGACTCTAATCGGCGTGACAGTCTGTCTTTGGAAATCGGGGTACCTTTATCGAATCTCGAACACCTTTTGGTCCCTGACAATGCACGATGGCAGCCTGCACGAACAAGCGCGACACTTTCTCTAGTCGCATCGCCGTTATTCATCCTCTTCTTCTTCCTTCATCGTAACGTATCGTTTCACGTCTCTTCACGTCTAGTTTCGTTGGAAGGAAAAGGAGACGGATCGAATCGGCGATTGAATCGAAAAAGTGCCAACGACATTCGCCCAAATCGCCGCGAAAATACCTGTGGCCAACCGCAAAATCTTACCGTGGAGAATTACTTCGATCTAGAACGAAGTCCGCGTAATTTTTACCCACTTTTAGCCACTACGAAGTCGTTGTCTGGCTGCGATTACCTACCTACTTGGGTAATCGATTCTTCGGTTACCGATTCGGTTCGCACCTTTTGCCGCACTTCAGTGTCCAATAAATGTTTCTCACTTTGGATTATCCCGTGTCAATCTCAATTACATTCTACTTTGTATGACGTAAAATCGTCGTTTGAATACTGTTACGAACTTTTTACTGCATCTCAAAATTATCAATGGCGTTTCGAATGATGAATGCAATTGCAGTCGAAGCTTTTCAAGTATGGAAAATCGCTTCACGCATTGCACTCACCGCGTGCGCCTTTTTTTCCAACTACGAAAATTGGGATTTTTTCTCTACGACTGGGGCTTAGAGCCGCATCCTTGGATTTCGTCACTGGTGCGTGAGTTCCGCATCATAGGCATTATTCCTTGCGAAATAATTTCTTTCATACCTTGAATCGGAAGGTTAGGTAAAACTTCGAAGTTCAAAGTCCGTCATAATCTCACCTTACAGAACACGACTCAACCAAAGTCTCGATCTTGAATGGCCAAAGAAAAGTTCTCAAATAATTCGAAAAGATTATCTTCTGGGTATTGAAACGTTTTGGGTTGTTTGGTTCGTTCTTATCTTGTAAACATATAAATAATAGTAATACGCCATGCGTTATAGGTTCAAAAGCGATGGGTTATGGAACAAAAGGAAGTAAGCCAGATCATTCATGAAATATATGATCAACCGACTCTTCCAGATTCGGTTAAGTCGTCATTCTTTACATTCTGTTTCGAGAGTTGGGTGATAATAGTGGTGGGTCATTGACATGGGATCCACGACTTGGGGATTTATAAATTATAATGCGAAAGCAGGATGATGATAGAAGATAGCTGATAATTTGAACGATACAATGTACTTGAAGGAATGAAGGATACAAAGTAAGACAACTGAGGCTTTCAAATTTTGAGAGAATATATAAATGATACACATATAATTTTGAGGATGTATACGAGGTATATGTAGTGAGCTGTACAATTTACCCAAACACATTGTATTCCTCTGAAGAAGGTTCACAATATCGTTTCAGTGATAAAATGCGGCTGAGGCGACGGACTGTCACTCAATTACGGCAACTGGACACTGAATTAACCGAAGAAAGCGCTGCTGGCGACTTGCCATGTGGTAGCTGCCACACTGGGAGACTAATCGGACTAATCGGTGTTGAACCGTTTGAAGGATAGTTCAATCACTCGTGAGTTCCGCGAACCATTCCAACTGATCAGAGCGCTAAGTGCCCGCAGGTCATTGAGTCCCATGACTAAAATCGGAGCTTTGAGCTTACCGGATATCCGGAACACCACAACTGCGTGTATTTTAATGATTCCGGAAGGTGTTTTATCGAAGAGTTAAAATACAGAGGCGTGACGAAAATGACAGAGGGTCAAATTTATCTGCTTACAGAGTCGCTATTCGTCGAGATGCCCCAGTTGCGACAGCCGGCTGCATTGCATAAGATGGCGCTGGAGGCCATCTTTGAATACGTTTTCTTCTGCTGCGACCAAATCAGCGTCGGAGGCTCCCTGGACGAGCTGAATCAGGTCATTTCGGCCATCAAGAAGGATGTGATCAGTCGTATACCCTGGTTCTCGGTGGCGGACTTCTTGGCCAGGTTCCTGGAGCGGTTCTATTCCGATTCACGTCCGCCGTTGCACCTAAAAGCCGCTCTGGAAATCGTCATGGACATAGAAGTAGTCGGTCTGCGATGCAGAGGGCCGATCCTGGCCTTCCTGGACCCTCAAGATAGTCGGCGTCTACGGAGATTGGTGGAACTGGATCTGAACCGCTTTTCACTCCCGTTTCCCAGGAGGACAGTCCTCGCCATGGAAAACTTCAACATGAACAACTTCTACCTGAACGATCTGACGAGTTTCGGGTTCAACGCGGAATGCACCGACCTTCATCTCAGCGTGATCGCCCGGAATTGCCCCCAACTGCAAGAGGTCAGAGTTCCGAATTCACGGGAGGTCACGGACCAAGGGCTTGCTACCCTCGAACAGTGCTCTGACCTTCGCTACGTCGACGTTCACGGATGCAGTGTAACGGACAACGGCATAAACCGTATGCTGTCGGTGCAGAAGAAGCTGGAAAAGTTCACCCAAGATTCTTTGGCTACGTGGTCCTGCTTGGACTTGGCAGTGTGTCCTTGGATCCGTTATTTCGCTTTCCATCCCGTTGAAATTTCGTATAAGGACCTTCGCAAGATCGTTACGAAGTTTCCTAATATCTCCTATTTTGAAATGCTAACCGGTATCCCGATAAATTTGTACGATCTCAAGTCCCTTAACAAACTTACTGGACTTGACCTCGTTCTTCTGTTGAGTGAGCCTCGTGTCCGTTTCTACATGATGTGGCACATCGTCGAAGAACTTTTGACGCTCGTTGGGGCTAATCTGACTACTCTGAAACTCGGCTTATGGGATTGCGAGTTTCTTGATGGCTTAAATAAATTAGGGCAGGACGAGGTTGATTTCATATTCAATTCATGCCCCAATTTAGAAAGCTTGAAGTTTGATCACGTAGAAGGGCTTATCGTTATTCCGTCTTTTCAAAAGTTGAAAGTATTGACGCCGCGTGTACCCTCTGAGAATTGTTGTAACGAAGCTCGTTACTATGATCCTGAAGTAGGTTTTGGACCGTGTCACCATCCGACGATAGAGTTCGACAAGTTGCCGAACCTTGAGACTCTCTCGTTTTACAATTATAAGGTCAGTGTTCAGACAATCGAATCGATAATGCTGGATGATGACAAATTTCCAAAATTGTCTGTTATCGAAAATACCGGCATGAAGGACGAAGAGTTGGAAGAAATTCGACGGATTGCCCGAATGAATAATTTGGAATTCGAGATTGAAAAATAGCCCTAAAAGATTCGTCGTGTTTTCTCATTTCTGTAGATAAGTAAATTTATTGCTATTAAATTTTTCTACCAAATAAAATGTATTTTATTAATCCGAAGTATTGTCGTTGATTTTTCCGAAAACTGTTCAACAAATTTTCCATTCGTTTGCTTTTTTGATTACTTCAATTTAGTTGACGTTGTTCAGAGATTGAAAGTCGTACTATCGACTTATCTGTGTTGACTTTAAAATACGCAGTTCTCATGTTCTTGATTCGACTTAATGTTATTAAGAAATCTTAATAAATAAAGGCTCGATAGTTTTTCATGCAAATCTCGCTGTAATACACTTTCTGTCTAATCATTCAATCCTCTTCCGTGTTTAGTTTCGTTGGCTCCAATTTCCAGAAAAAGCAGTTATTTAAGAAACACCATGCAGAACGAAGTAAGTCTATATAGACAATTCTGCAAACTACCTCCGTAGTCCACGTCTACCCTCTGGACCTCGAAACGTTGCGGGCTGTATGGTTCGTTCTTATCTCCTAAACACATGGATGATACTGATATGCCTGGTCTTCCGACGTCCTCGATCCCATGCATTATAGTTCCAACGCCGTTGTAATGGAGTAAATGGATGTAAGCAAAGATCACGCATGGAAGACATAATCAACATCCTCGTTGAGATTCGATTTAGTCATCATTCGTTACACTCCCTCTAAAAAAGATTCACAATATCATTTTGGCGATAAACTACTGCTTAAGCGTCGGATTGTGACTTGCCATGCGGTAGCTGCCACACTTTGAGACTTGGACTTATCGGTGCTGAACCGTTTGGGGGATAGTTCAATCACTCACGAGTTTCGCGGGCCATGCCAACTGGTCAGAGCTCTAATTCCCCGCAGGCCATTGAGTCCCACGACTGCAATTTCAGTTTTTAGAACTCGCCGGATATCCGCTACGCCGCAATTGCGCGAACTATAATAATCCGAGAATTGCCTCTAAGAATCGCAACACAGAGACGAGACGGCAATAACAGAGGATGAAATTTGTGTGCTTGCAGAGTCGCTATTCGCGGAGATGCCAAAGGTACGACAGCCGGCCATGTTGCAAAAAATGGCGCTGGACGCTATCTACGAATACGTTTTCCTCTGCTGCGACCGCACCAGCATCGAAGACTCCCTGGACGAGCTGAATCAGGTCATTTCGGCCATCAAGAAGGACGTGATCAGTCGCATGCCGTGGTTCTCGGTGGCGGACTTCTTGGCCAAGTTCCTAGAGCAGTTCTACTCCGATTCCAGGCCGGCGGCGCATCTAAAAGTCGCCTTAGAAGTCGTCATGGACACAGAGATAGTGGGACTGCAATGCAAAGGGCCGATCCTGGCCTACCTTGACCCCCAAGATGGTCCGCGTCTACGGAGACTGGCGGAACTGGACCTCGACTACATCTCACACTCGATCCCCCTAAACCTGCACAACTTCCACCTGGACGATCTGACGACTTTCGTGTTCGCTGAGAGATGCACTGACCTTGACTTGAGCGTGGTTGGCCGGAACTGCACCAAACTGCAAGTGGTTAGAGTTCCGGACTCGCGGCGGGTCACGGATGAAGGGCTTTCCACCCTCAGCCAGTGCTCTGACCTTCGTTTCGTCGACGTTCGCAGGTGCTCGGTAACGTACAATGGCATAAATCGCATGCTGTCCGTGCACAAGAAACTGGACAGAATCACGGACGTTTCTGCAGAGACCTTGTCTCACTTGGACTCGTCAGTGTGCCCTTCAATATGCCACTTCGCTTCCAGACCTGACGACCCCATCTCTTCTGCACACCTTCGCAAGATCGTCTCTAAATTTCCCAACATCACTTATTTGCAACTGGAGGGCGTTATCACGGAAGAGTTGTCCATACTTAAGTCTCTCAACAAACTTAACGGACTTGACCTCACGTTCTCGTCGGGTATGTTTTACGACGAGATCGAGGCGACGTGGGCCTGTATCAAGGAACTCTTAACGTTCAATGGGGTGAATCTGACTACTTTGAAGCTCGCTTGTTGGGATCAGGGAGTTTTTTGGCGGCAGGAAGATCTCGATTTCATATTCGATTCATGTCCGAATTTAGAATGCTTGAAGTTCGATCACGGGGACGGCCTTGTAATCGTTCCGTCTTTTCAGAAGTTGAAAGTATTGATACCGCATATCGCCATTGAATTTGAGTCTATTGAAATATTGGACGATCCGGTCATAGAGTTTGACAAGTTGCCGAACCTTGAAACTCTTTCGCTTCACAATTATGACGTCAGTTTTCCGATAATAGAATCGATAATGCTGGATAATGTCAAGTTCCCAAAATTGTCCGTTATCGAAACGATTTGCATGAAGAACGAAGATTTGGAAGAAATTCGTCGAATTGCCAGAATCAAGAATTTGGAATTTGAAATAAAAAATGATCCGTGTTCCAACTGGTACAACAATTACCGTTTCAACACTTCGTCCTCTTCGTCACCTTAGATTAACAATTATTCATCGTCATAGAATTTCAATAATCTGAAATGACGTCGCTGATGCGTTTTCGTTTATTGTTCAACGAATTTTACATTTATTTTCTCTGTTTCACTGCTTTAATTTAATATCAGTTATTCAGAGATTAGGAGTCACGCTATCGGGTGATCTTAATTTAACCTAATTATAGGTACGCATTTCGCGACCTCTCTCTTTACTTAAATATTGTCGATAAATTTTAAGAAATAAAAGTACTTGGTTTTCACGCAAATTTCCCTATAATGTACTTCCCCTGTAATCATTCAATCCGATCACGAATTCAGTCTCGTTCCCTTCGATATCTGTCAGCAGAAGCCGTACAAGAAAAAGCATGCAAAACAAGGTAAGTCTGTGTAGACAGCTCTGCAAATTCCTCATGATGTGCTGTGAGAAACGGCTTCCCAAGCCCTAGGCGAGAACCTAACAGTCAATAGTCCGCGATGATAATTGCAAAGAAAGTCAAAAAAGAGTCTCGAAACGAGAGTCACGCATCTGAAACTACTTTGAGAGGGGACACTTTACAGCCCGGCGAATAAAATATATCCTGGTTATGACTCCATCTTTTAGTGCGCCTGTGAGATGCTGCGCGCCGATTTAATTTCCTAGCATCGAATTTCGAGCGAAAAGACGCCCCGGCATTTTGAAGAACGGTTAACCATTCTTGAGTTTGAGTATCGAGGATTGCTCGGAAATCGTTTTCTCGAAATATATATCCGTGTTCGGTGGTTGTAGCTTGATTTTCACGATGAAGCTTAGAACCAATTTCTGCTTACAGAAAATTGTAGAGTCGAGTCACGGTTGCAGGTTGAATCAACTTCTAGTATAATTGTTCGAGTTGCGTTCGCGTATTTTTTCAGTGTTACTTCTGGAAAATAAGTCGCATTGGGGTCGTCTTGCCCTTTCGAGAAGTATTGAAGTTTCCGATGCGTCGCCATCATTTTTAATAGAGTTGAGATAAGCAGCCCAAAGTCGGATAGATATTCCAGACTTTCCTTTTGGTTCCTTACTGTATCGAGAGTGACGCGTTAATTATTAAAATTTTCATTGCGATTAGCGAAGTGGTTTAAGAGTAGTTGTGGATGGCAATTAGCACATGCATTCAGTCCTAACTCTCGGTTAGTTGCGATTAGCGTGATAGTTCAAGACCCGGCAGGATCTCGGTTAGCACTTTCGAGTAATATTGACTTTTTTCCTCATTTCGTTTTCTTTTTGTCGATGCCGTTTGCGCAGTGAGTCGTCGGTTTCATTATGAAAATTGCTCGAAAGATTGTCTGATCTAGTTCAAGTTACTTCGACTCGCAAGCAGCGAATTTAATTTCGGACTTTGTTGGCTTATTCTAGCACGTTGAGACTATTTTAGTTCATTTTTTCACTTTGTTACGAGTACTCAGAACACGTTAATCTTTCGTGTATTGAACTCCTGTACTGAACTTCTCTGTACTGAATGCAACCGGGCGAAAATTATCGACAGTGAAGACTGCAAAGCAACGATCTCGCATAGCGCCCAAGAAAAGCTTTCAATATCATCTCTTCACTTGGGAGGGCTGGCCTGGTTCCTTGTGGAGCAAGCAGGTGACTTGGGAACTCCACTGGACGTGTTGACTATTTATGTACTCGAGGCATTCTCTAAAAAATATAGAATTTCAAGGCAAAAATAGCGGCCCTCGAAAGTTTAAACATCGCACTTGAATCTTTCAGCAATTATCACGGATTGTCGAATTCTTTTATTCAAAGCACATATGTACCACGCTGAAATACGGTCGCCTCGTTTTGTTTTTTATCCTGTTGGAAGTGCTTGGAATTTTTCGTCCACATGGGCTTTAAATCGCCTCGTCAGATTTTTCCATCGATGCGTGAATTTTGCACAACTTAGCGTACCTCGTTGAATACTTTTTTCCGTACCTTGTTCCGGAAGGTCGTGTAAAACCGTGAAGTTCAAAGAGCGTGATAATCACACTTTACCTAACTTGCCCCAACCAGAGTCTCGATCTTGAAGGACAAAAGCAAAGTCCTGAAATAATTCGAAAGGATTACATTCTGGACGTGGTAACGTTGCGGGCTGTATGTTTCGTTCGCATCTCCCAAACATATGAATGATACTTATATGCCTCCTCTTCCACCGTCCCCAATTCCATGGATTATAGTTTTATAAGCCGTGGAATATGGGGTAATTGAATGTAAGCAAAGATCACGCATGGAAGACATGATCAACATCCTCGTTGAGATTCGATTTAGTCATCATTCGTTACATTTTATTGCTCCAAAAAAGGTTCACAATATCGTTTCAGTGATAAACTGCGGCTTAAGCGTCGGATTGTTACCCAATTTCGGCAACTGGATGTTGAATTAACCGAGGAAAGCGCTGTTGGCGATTTGCCATGCGGTAGCTGCCACACTCCGAGACTTGAACTAATCGGTGCCGAAGCGTTTTGAGGATAGTTCAGTCACTCGCGAATTTCGCAGACCATGCCAGCTGGTCAGAGTGCTAATTGCTCGCTGGCCATCAGGGCCCATTACTGCAATTTCAGTTCTTAGAGCCTGCCGGATATCTGCTACGCTGCAAGTGTAGAAAGTACGAGACGGCAATAACAGAAGATGAAATTTGTGTGCTTGCAGAGTCGACATTCGCGAAGATGCCAAAGGTACGACAGCCGACCGCATTGCAGAAGATGGCGCTGGAGTCCATCTTTGAATACGTTTTCCTCTGCTGCGATCGAATCAGCGTCAAAGGCTCCCTGGACGAGCTGAATCAGGTCATTTCGGCCATCAAGAAGGATGTGATCAGTCGTATACCCTGGTTCTCGGTGGCGGACTTTTTGGCCAGGTTCCTGGAGCGGTTCTTTTCCTGTTCACGTCCGCCGATGCACCTAAAAGCCGCTCTGGAAATCGTCATGGACATAGAAGTAGTCGGTCTGCGATGCAGAGGGCCGATCCTGGCCTACCTGGACCCTCAAGATAGTCGGCGTCTACGGAGACTGGTGGAACTGGATCTGCACCGCTTTTCATGCGGAGTTCCCACGAGCGTATACAACGTTATGATAAACTTGAACATGAACAATTTCTACTTGAACGATCTGACGAGTTTCGCGTTCAACGCGGAATGCACCGACCTTCATCTCAGCGTGATCGCCCGGAATTGCCCCCAACTGCAAGAGGTCAGAGTTCCGAATTCACAGGAGGTCACGGACCAAGGGCTTGCTACCCTCGAACAGTGCTCTGACCTTCGCTACGTCGACGTTCGCGGATGCGGAATAACGCACAGCGGCATAAACCGCATGCTGTCGGTGCAGAAGAAGCTGGAAAAGTTCACCCAAGATTCTTTGGCTACGTGGTCCTGCTTGGACTTGGCAGTGTGTCCCTGGATCCGTTATATCGCTTTCCATCCCGTTGAATTTTCGTATAAGGACCTTCGCAAGATCGTTACGAAGTTTCCTAATATCTCCTATTTTGAAATGCGAACCAATATCCCGATAAATGTGTCCAGTCTTAAGTCCCTTAACAAACTTACTGGACTTGACCTCGATTTTCCGTTTAATGACCGTAGGGTCCGTCTCAACTCGATCTGGGCAGGCATAAAAGACCTTTTGAAGTTTGTTGGGACTAATCTGACTACTCTGAAACTCGGCTCATGGGATTGCGAGTTTCTTGATTTCATAAATAAATTAGGGCAGGACGACGTTGATTTCATATTCAATTCATGCCCCAATTTAGAAAGCTTGAAGTTTGATCACGTAGAAGGGCTTATCGTTATTCCGTCTTTTCAAAAGTTGAAAGTATTGATGCCGTGTGTAATCTCTGAGGATAATCGTACCGAAAATCCTACCCGTTATTCTGACGAAGAATATTTTGGAATGTCTTACCACCCGACGATAGAGTTCGACAAGTTGCCGAACCTTGAGACTCTCTCGCTTTACAATTATAGGGTCAGTGTTCGGACAATCGAATCGATAATGCTGGATAATGACAAATTTCCAAAATTGTCCGTTATCAAAAATATCAGCATGAAGGACGAAGATTTGGAAGAAATTCGACGGATTGCCAGAATGAATAATTTGGAATTCGAGATTGAAAAGTAGCTCTAAAAGATTCGTCGTGTATTCTCATTTCTGTAGATAAGTAAATTTATTGCTATTAAATTTTTCTACCAAATAAAATGTATTTTATTAATCGGAAAGTATTGTCGTTGATTTTTTCGAAAACTGTTCAACAAATTTTCCATTCCATTGCTGTTTTGACTACTTCAATTTAGTTGACGTTATTCAGAGATTGATAATCGTACTATCGACTTATCTGTGTTGACTTTAAAACACGCAGTTCTCATGTTCTTCATTCGGCTCAATGTTATAAAGGAATCTTAGTAAATAAAAGCTCGATAGTTTTTCATGCAAATCTCGCTGTCATGTATTTTCTGTCTAATCATTCAATCCTCTTCCGTGTTTAGTTTCGTTGGCTCCAATTTCCAGAAAAAGCAGTCATTTAAGAAACACCATGCAGAACGAAGTAAGTCTATATTGACAATTCTGCAAACTACCTCCGTAGTCCACGTCTACTCTCTGAACCTCAAAACGTTGCGGGCTGTATGGTTCGTTCTTATCTTCTAAACACATGGATGATACTGATATGCCTGGTCTTCCACCGTCCCCGATTCCATGCATTATAGTTCCGTGGGATATGGAGTAAATGGATATAAGCAAAAATCACGCATGGAAGACATAATCAACATCCTCGTTGAGATTCGATTTAATCATCATTCGTTACACTCCCTCTAAAAAAGGTTCACAATATCGTTTCAGTGATAAACTGCGGCTTAAGCGTCGGATTGTTAGTCAATTTCGGCAACTGGATGTTGAATCAACCGAGGAAAGCGCTGCTCGCGATTTGCCATGCGGTAGCTGCGACACTCTGAGACTTGGACTAATCGGTGCTGAACCCTTTGGAGGATAGTTCAATCACTCTTTTGCGGACAATGCCAGCTGGTCAGAGTGCTAATTGCTCGCAGGCCATCAGGACCCATCACTGCAATTTCAGTTCTTAGATCCTGCCGCATATCTGCCACGCTGCTAGTGTAGAAAATACGAGACAGCAATAACAGATGATGAAATTTGTGTGCTTGCAGAGTCGCTATTCGCGGAGATGCCTAAGGTACGAGAGCCGGCAATGTTGCAAAAAATGGCACTGGACGCTATGTTCGAATACGTCGTTTTCTGCTGTGACCGAGCTAGCATCGAAGGTTCCCTGGACGAGCTGAATCAGGTCATTTCGGCCATCAAGAAGGACGTGATCAGTCGCATGCCGTGGTTCTCGGTGGCGGACTTCTTGGCCAAGTTCCTAGAGCAGTTCTACTCCGATTCCAGGCCGGCGGCGCATCTAAAAGTCGCCTTAGAAGTCGTCATGGACACAGAGATAGTGGGACTGCAATGCAAAGGACCGATCCTGGCCAACCTTGACCCCCAAGATGGTCCGCGTCTACGGAGACTGGCGGAACTGGACCTCGACTACATCTCACACTCGATCCCCCTAAACCTGCACAACTTCCACCTGGACGATCTGACGACTTTCGTGTTCGCCGAGAGATGCACTGACCTTGACTTGAGCGTGGTTGGCCGGAACTGCACCAAACTGCAAGTGGTTAGAGTTCCGGACTCGTGGGTCACGGATGAAGGGCTTTCCACCCTCAGCCAGTGCTCTGACCTTCGTTTCGTCGACGTTCGCAGGTGCTCGGTAACGTACAACGGCATAAATCGCATGCTGTCCGTGCACAAGAAACTGGACAGAATCACGGACGTTTCTGCAGAGACCTTGTCTCACTTGGACTCGTCAGTTTGCCCTTCAATAAGCCACTTCGCTTTCAAAGAAGAAGAATCTATTTCGTCCGCACACCTTCGCAAGATCGTCACTAAGTTTCCCAATATCACTTATTTGTACTTGGATGGCCATATTACGGAAGAGTTGTCCATACTCAAGTCCCTCAACAAACTTAACGGACTTGACCTCTTGTTCCGATCGAATATGTCTTTCTACGACGTCGAGGCGGCCTGGGCTGATATCAAGGAACTCTTGACGTTCATTGGGGCGAATATGATCACTTTAAAGCTCGTTTGTTGGAATCAGGGATTTTTATGGAAGCAGCTAGAGCTCGATTTCATATTCGATTCATGTCCGAATTTAGAATGCTTAAAGTTCGATCACGGGGACGGGTGTGACACCATTCCATCTTTCCAGAAGTTGAAAGTACTGATACCGCACATCCCCATTTACTTCTCGTCTATTGATATTTTCGAAGATCCGATTATAGAGTTCGAACCGTTACCAAACCTTGAGACTCTCTGGCTTCACAATTATAACGTCAGTTTTTCAGCAATCGAATCAATAATGTTGGATCATATCAAGTTTCCCAAATTGTCCCTCATCGAAACTGTCTACATGAAGGAAAAAGATTTGGAAGAAATTCGCCGGATTGCCAGAATGAAGAATTTAGAAATTGAGATTAAAGATGATCCGGATCCGATCTCGTATATCGACCGGCACTTCAACAGATCGCGCTCTCCGTCACCTTAGATAAATAATTATTTATCGTCATGGTATTTCAATAAACTGAAATAATGTCGTTGATGTTTTCGTTGATTGGTCAACAAATTTCACATTTGCTTTCTCTGTTTCTCTGCATCGATTTAATGTAAGTTCTTCAGAGATCAGGAGTCGTGCTATCGAGTGATATGATTTTATTTTACTTATACGCATTTCTTGACTTCTTTGTTTATCCAAATGTTCTCGATAAATTTTAAGAAGTAAAAGTACGTAGTTCTTTTGATATATGATTATAAACTTAACGTAGAAAAAGAAATTCCATGAAATCATAACCTCTAATCGGATCGTCGGATCAGAAATTTATGGGCACAATAGATTGAAATATCTCCAGACTAATCATATATATTATCTTATCCTTTCGATCATTTCATTTGGAATATATTTCTACTACGTGAGAATCCCGTCGCCACATGTTTTTTTTTTTTTTTTAATCCCCATGTAAGCGATTAGGATTTCTCGTCTACTTGGGCTTTGAATCGCTTCATCGGATTTTTCCACCGAACCGTGAATCTCAAACCTGCCAAATATTTTCCGTCACTAGCTCCGAGAGTTTGTAAAACCGTAAAGCTCAAAGACCGTTGAAATCTGGGCTTACCCGGTATTACCGCACCTATTTAAACCCAATACTAACAATTTGAAAGAACGAAACGGCCAAACTATCGTCGGATAATCTCCCGGTTGTTGGAAACTTACATATATATAGTCGATTCTAGTTTCATTGTCAGTATAACATGTATGTAAATGACAGTCATTGCGGCGAAAACGAATTATTAATCACTGGTTCGACCGTTGATTGATATTGTTGTTAAAAAATATCTCATATACGTCTAAAAATATCTTGTAGAATGTATGGTCAAATCAACAAACTAACGTAAACAAAGTGAGAAAATTGATGCCTTATAAATTTCTTATATTATCGGTGAAATAGAGAATTCTTGTACTACAATGAAGGTATCTCTTTAATCGATTCCAGTCAAAAGAGACACAGGCGCAAAAAATATGTTTCAAAGGATCTTATACGTAGGTCATAAATAATAATAATAATACGATATAAAACGAATTTAGATTTACAAGAATTAATACTTTGTATGTATCGAATGTGTACGGTTTCAATTGCAAAGATTAAATATTGGATATTCGTTTGATACTGTCGTCTGTAAAGTGATGAAAAATAAATCATTATTTGAAGAAACTTCCTAGTTACATTAGTTGTAAAAAAAAAAAAAAAAAAAAAAAAAAAAAAATCCATGAACAATGTATTTTTTTTCTCAGAAAATCCCAACTTACGAGAATCAATCTGCTTATCCTGGAGATCAGGATTTAGGAACTTTAGAAAATCGCCAAGGTTATTTACCAAGCAAAGTTTGATCGAATAGTGTATCAGTAGGTATAATACCCAAAATGAAACTTCTCTACAGCATTATTCATCTTATTATATATAGTCATTTCATGTCACTGGCATATATTTCTTTTGCCACATTTTTTCTTTACTTTAAAAAAAAACCATCACGTTTCCTCGTCAACTTAGGCCTTGAATCGCTTCATTGGATTTCCTCATCGAAGCGTGAATTTTACTTAAATTCACCACATAATTTTCATTGCTACCGCCCAGATTTTGTAAACCCGTGACAGTTAAAGGTCGTAAAATTCTGGGTTAATCTGACATAATATCCTCATCTATATATCAATTCAATATAAACAATCTAGATCAACCAACTATATTAAAAAAACGCTGAAACTTTGACTGGATAGTGTCTAGATTCTTATAACCTTCCGCATCATCGATTGTAACAGTCTCATTTTTGGTACATATTTTATGTATATAAATTACAATAATTAATTAATTAAGATTAAGAAACGTCAACGTTAAGTTAAACGTCAAATGCTTAAGACAAATTGTGACTTGTGACATTATTCGTCCGAAATTTTTCTATCAATCGACTAATAAAAATAAATGAGACGCACAAATTGATGTTTTGGACGTATGTATGATATTAATATCAAATGGAATAAAGAAAACTTCCACTTCGGTCAATAGTTACTTATCGAAAATTACATTCGGATGTCCAGGCGATGATCCGAATGCCATACATGAATAGAGTATAATCACATCGAAGACGTTGGGTTTCAAGTTCATCCATGATTTCCGTGACGTTGACCTTGCCGCCAAATTGCGGCTAATTACATAACGTCAGACGCGATTCGGCGTGGTGAACGTTTTTGCACACGGACTTTCTACAAGCTGCGCTCTCAGAACCTTGCCTTCTAAATACACACTCATGAACTGCGCAAGCGTCATCGCAATGTGCTCTATAACTGTATCTCAGCGGTTCTATCACGCATTATACATTGTCTGGAGTCAGCAGCCTAACCGATCGCCAGAACATTTTGAGGAGTGTGCAAATTCGGTTCAAACTCGTCCTGACGACCATCTGTAAGGAAGTTCAAGGTGATAGTTAAATCGGTGGTCATTGGTTCGGCTTAATAATTATCTGCCACAAGCTTAGTGATGTGCAATAATCGGTGAAACGGTAGAGGAGTGTCTGTGTTTCTTGCGAATCGATTTTCAGGCGTTACGCATTTTGACGCTGTTTTTTGCAAAGTAATGACGTGACGTCAAAGAAGCCAGAAGGCATCGATAGCAGTTACTGTAGGTTAGTGTCCGCTGATCAATGCTCATAACCAAACTCCGTCACCATGGGGATAAAATTAACTCTTATCACTTGATCCATCTGCAACCTTTCAGAGTCTAAATCATTTAGATGGATGAAATGGTTTCTGAGAATTTTGTTCCCCTTCTTGTGTCGTAGAATCTGCGCTCATATAGTTCACACTTCATTTCGATTTTTCTTATACGTATTTGGCTTATTTTAAACCGAATTCACGATGATTTTCACTCTGTTCCATGGCGATTGATCTCTCTTATTCTAAACAAGTTGAAGACACGAAGGTATTTCAAATTTGTATAATTTCAACGGATTTCTTCTAAACTGCAGTAGAGAGATTGAAGCCCTCAAAATGCCGAAACACAAGCAGCCAACTCTTCTGCAAGAAATGGCGTTCGATTTATTGGTAACTCATTTTGTGGAGTATTGCCAACAGCAGTCCAGTTACCAACAAAATTCAAGAACACTCCGCGAAAGTATTGTTCTGATAAAAAAGCAGCTGTTCCCTCGACTACCGCCAAACCTTTCTATGATCTCGGATTTTTGTACAAGATTTTTCGACGCGTTTCAAGTCTCTTGCTGGAAGGGGTCATCGGCAGTCCATCGCACAAATCGGGACAGCTATATCGCAGAAGCATTGGAAATGATGATGGATGTTAAAATTCTTCGACTGCAATGTACCCAGTCACACTTATACCATCTGGATCACAATGATTTTCACCGATTCCAGGGGCTACAGGTACTGCAAATCCACACTTTGTCTTCGATCCACGTGATGCCTGGAGTCCTGGGATATTTTTGTTTAGAAAACCTCACTGAACTTCACCTTCCAAAGCAGTGCACCAACCTCGACCTTAAGATCATTGGCTCGCGTTGTCCACTGTTGCAAGTCTTGGATATCAATGACTCACCTGACGTTGACGACGAAGGATTACGAGCCCTGCAGCCATGCTCAGACCTACGAGTCATTGATTTTTGTTTCTTGAAAGTGTCAAATGATGGCGTGAATGAGCTACTGTCTGCACACAAAAAACTCGAGGAGTTCAATGTCCGCATAACTGTGCGTCCACGTGTGTACTTGGGTTTGGACTTCGACGTGTTGTCGCGTCCAAAGACGCTAGTGTGTCCATCTATTAAACGCTACTGCATCCTCAGATTGAAACCAGTTACGAACGCGCATTTACTTGCTATCGTCGCTCTTTTTCCGAATTTAATACATCTCAGAATTTACGATCAACTTGTAGGAGATTTGCGCATATTACAGAAACTCGAAAGGCTGAAGGAGCTTGATTTGAGTGATTGTACGAGCCGTCCCCGTGCGAATAATCTCAGGCAACTTTTGACGGTTAAAGGTGAAAATATTTCGTCATTAGGCATGAAGAACTTATATCGTGTAGGCTTCTACTTGACGCAGAGTGACTTGGACTTTATTTACAAATTTTGTAAAAATATTGAGTCTTTGAAATTTGTTTACGAACGTCAAGTCTGGATGGACACATTAGTAGTGCCACCTTTTCCAAAGTTGAAAATACTGGATGTAGAGGCAAGAAGATTCAACAATAACGGCTTTCCCCACCACGCAGTTATACAATTTGGTGAAATGCTACAGCTTGAAATTCTAAGATTCGAAAACTTCGGTCCGACTATTAAAATAACGGAATCTATCATGTTCGATAACGTGAGATTTCCAAATTTGAAGAAGGTTCTATGCGGGGAAGCTGAAATAGACGGTGCCAGGAGGATAAATAAAATTGCGAGAGATAACAACCTCGATTTTTCAATGGAGTGTCAACCTTGGTAATGGCGAATCACTTTCATTACGTACTTGATATTATTTCAAAAAACTTCCGACTATCGGAAATATTCATATACACTCGTGTATTCCTTCCAGGTTAAAGACAAATTGGGACAGATTGGGATTTCTGGACACCGGCTGGATACTGCATTAGTTCGACGCTTCGTTACTGGAATGAATCGGCATGTGGGAAAAGCGATTTTATAAAAAGAAAAAAATAAAGAAAATGAATAAACTACTCGTTTCATAAAAACATGCGCTTATTTCCTTATTTATTAGTTAATTTTTTTTAATTGTAATTCTTTGAAAGTATCTACTACTAACTTTTCATCACATTATTCGACTGTAGACTTTGCATAAGCTTACCTCACGAAGGAATTCATCGTGAAATCTTACGAGAAGTTGGCTGCGAATGCATCCGAATCCTAAGTACGAGCGACGTTCTAAGCGCCGGCAAATAGGCAACCAAAGCTACATTTTAGGTTGATACTGCGATTTCTCAAACGATATTCGATATGAAAGTTTTGGTGAATCTTATCTCGTACCTCGGAATTGAGTATCAGAATGCGTAGATTTTTGGGAAGTAAATCGGAAAACGCAAACA
The DNA here is from genome assembly GCF_021155765.1 of Diprion similis. Taxonomy (NCBI): domain Eukaryota; kingdom Metazoa; phylum Arthropoda; class Insecta; order Hymenoptera; family Diprionidae; genus Diprion; species Diprion similis. Next base: position 19,826,463 of record NC_060106.1, on the reverse strand, counting down.
TTGCAAATCTCGAAATTTATTTCACTTTGTGATTGGAAAAAGTCGAAGGATCAGTTGAACGGAAAGAATAAGAAAGCCATGTTTTGCACGAATGAATACTGATTTGTTGACGTATGTAGTTGTATGAAGGCAATTAATAAGTGGAGTTAATCAAGACATGATGCATATACCATATAATGTTAATAAAATTTCATTCATTCCACAAAGTATTTTCTAAACAGACCCACCAAGTACAACTAACTCTTTAACTTCAAAATACAAGCAAAGTGACAGTGTTCACTTACTGGTTCTGACAATCGTTGTTTTACCAACGAATGAACGATTGGAGTACATGAACGAGTAATATAATATCCGTTTAAATCTATTCCTGCCATAATTTGGCTGATTCAGTTCTTTAACTGCCATACAAGTAAAAGACAATTCGAACAAACACATCAGATCTCAGTGTCGAAATGGTTTACTGAGTAATCAGTTTCAATTCTGCATCACAACCTATTTAGTACGTGCTTCATGCAACTTTGAAGAGTTTCGTAATAATTTCATTCTGTGGCACGTTACTGGCCATTTTTAGCGAATCACATCTATGTTCCAGCTCCGTTTCGCCATGATATCGAAAAACGATTATAAACCTCTGGACGCATAACAGGGATTGCCAAATGCAGAACATTTTATACAATGATCGCAGGATGTAACAATTATGAAAATATCAAGTTTTCTTTGTCTCAGCTTATATTTATTCGTTTGTGAAAAATTTCGGTGCTAATTATTTCTAGTAAGTTTTATGTATAACCAAGTGCTTCTTATCGGTACAAACGTCGTGACGTTTGAACTTTGGTGTTTGCAGATAAACCGAATCCCTGAGAAGCCTAAATCAAAGCAACCAACTTCGCTCCAGAAAACGAGCTTCGATGTCTCACTCAAGTGCTTCGCAGAGGGGATTTGGCTAATCTTCGTCGAAGAATTGCTCTGATCAAAGAGTTCCTGTTCCCGTGGTTACCGCCGAGTCGACGTCTGCTCGCAGAGTTTTGTTCGAGATTCGTGGATGAATTTTATATGCTTGAGCGATCCTACGGAGATCGTCCACACAGCCACATCGCAGCGGCTCTGGAAATGATCATGGATGTAGATCTTGTCGATCCTTTCGTTGCCTGGACGATTTAGCTGCCCGTCGAATTCGGGGTTTGGAGAAATTGGACATAACGATGTATGGGGACGGAGGCATGAGCAATTTTCGCTTGCAGGACCTCACCGAATTGTATTGTCATAATATTTTCAATGATAGTTATCTCGCGATTGTGGGGTCGCAATGCTTTAAGTTGCAAATATTGGATATCAGAAACTCTTGGGATGTCACTGACGCAGGATTGCGCTCCATACATCAATGCTCCGAGTTACGCGTCTTTTATTTTTACGATAGTTTCGTGTCTGCCTTTGGCTTAAACGAAATGTTGTCGTCACACGGGAAGATCCAGGAGTTTCATGTAAATTTTGATACATTGTCACGTCCAATATCGCTAACGTGTCCCTCGATGAAACAATTTTGCATGGCATCAAATCTGGTTCGCGATGATCATCTTCGCGCAGTCGTAAGTCTCTTTCCCAATTTGACTAATATCCAAATCAAAGGTCAAGTCGTAGGTGATCTCTGCGAATTGAGGGGTCTCGAGAATCTTGAAGGACTTGACTTCTCCGGTCGGAATTTTATTTCTATGGATAACCTTAAGCAACTTCTGACTATTATTGGCGAAAATATTTCACTTTTAAAGGTGACGAGTGAATTATCTGAAACTTTCCTGACTAAAAATGACTTGCATTTTATATACAAGACCTGCAAAAATATTCAAAGCTTGGAATTCGAATACGAACCATGCGTCGAAGGGGACAAATTAACGATACCGTCGTTTTCGAAATTGAAAAAACTGAAGGTGAAGGAATCCTCTAGGACTCGCGATTTCCACACAGTGCTAGAATTAGGCGAATTGTTGGAGCTTGAAATTCTAGATATTCAAGGCTTCGGTTCAATTGATCCAGTGATTGAATCGATGATGTTTGATCACATGAAATTTCCCAAGTTGAGATTAGTTCGAACTTCAACTATTCAAAGAGTGAATGTAGTTTGTTTAAATCGAATAGCGATTCGAAAAAACCTTGAATTCTCAATCGAACTTAACCTCGAATCTCGTTATGCTCGATTCTCGATGTAAAAAGTTACTGATTCAGGTTTATTTGGAAATAAACTTATTACTTACTTATAAACTTATATTATACATAAATAAACATTGTAACGTCAGTTTGCCTCCGTAAACAAATTAGCATATAAACAAATAGGGCTCAATTAATGGGTCAAATTACCGAATCAGATATTATCAGATATATAGACTCACCTATTCTCAATACACTTAAAATTTTGCTTACTCTCAAACATCCAACACCCTTACTCCAACTAATTTATGTATACCTGTTTATCCCGTTAATTTCCTTAATAAATAAATTTTCATTTTCCATAAAAAATAAATTGTCTACTTATCCATCGATTGAAAATAAAACTTTTCCATCACTCACCCACTTTTCCGATATTTGTATGTAAGTAAACATTTGAGTAACGAGCATGTTTACAATAAAACTTTTCAGTATTGACTGCGAATCGTAATTAAAATCCGCATCAGCAATTGGGTAATTATTACTTACTTTTGTCATAACGTTACATTTAAGGATTATTAAACTTTTTTCAGAATATTTGAAGAAACTCGACTTAGTTTGCAACATCGTTCTCAGAGTATGTTTGCAACATTTTTCGAAGAATTGAACAACTTTCGACAAGTTAGGATTTAGACTGCGAATAAGATTCTATTTTGCTAGCTCTCGAGCTCAATGAAATTATTACCAAAATTAATAGGTTCCTTTATTTTTCAAACTGGATTTCGTACAGGCTACCCGATTTACAAATCCAAATCTCAGCCTCCGAACGCGAGAAGTATTGAGTAAAAATACTTTCAGCTGAATAAGAAGAACACACGAACAAATCTAGATCTCTCAACTAACCGACTAGCTAGAGCTCTAACACCAACATCCAGACAAGCCTCGTCACGTCCAAAAAATTGTATGCTTCCAGACGAGCGGATAAATCGAGATGCCAAAACTGAAGCAGCCATCTTCACTAAAGATCATCAGCTTCGACACCATGATCGCTCATTTCGTGGATCGCTGCGACCAACTCAGCATTGATGGTGTTTCACGCAGACTCCGCCGACAAATTTCTCTGATCAAGCATCACCTACATCCTCGCCTACTATCGACCCTCTTCGCGGAATTCTGCTCCAGATTCCTGGAGGAATTTTATCGGGTTGGTTTGAACCGTTCCGAATCTCGTCCGGACGGGCACAACAGAGTCGTCCTGGAAGTGATGATGGACCTGGAAATTCCCGGACTTAAATGCAGTGGCGATATCCTGCGGTTCCTGGATCTCCGGGACTCCCACCGCCTTTGGGGACTCACGAAGCTGGATCTGGACGGGTTCTGGGACCATGGACCCAGGACGCTGGCCAACTTCCGGCTGCAGGACCTCCTGGAGCTTCGCTACCCGCGGAACTGCACCGACCTCGACCTCGAGGTCGTCGGGCAGCGTTGTCCGAGGCTTCGGGTGCTGGATGTCGCTGGTTCGACGAAGGTCACCGACAGAGGGCTGCGGGCGTTGAGTTCCTGCCCGGAACTGCGTGTCCTCGACCTCTTCTGCTGTCACGTGACCGACGACGGTATCAACGAGTTGCTTTCGAAGCACCGGAAGATCGAGGAGTTCAACATCGGTAGATACCACATGCGTGCCGAGAAAAGCTTCGACGTTTTGTCCCGCCCGATTTCATCGGCTTGTCCGTCTGTCAGACGGTTTTCCCTGAAATCATCACTCGTTACTGATGATTGTCTGCACGCCGTCGTCGCGCTTTTTCCTAATCTTAGACATATTCGAATCTGTTCCGAACTCTCAGGCGATATTTGCGCGTTAAAAGCTCTTCATCGGCTTGTGGAGATCAATTTTAATCACGGTTATCGATGTCTGAGGCTCGATGATCTCAAACGACTGATCAAACTCGTTGGGGATAATATTTTGGTGCTCAAGTTGAGCAACGCTGTTCCTGCTGTCTGTCTGACACAGGATGATTTGGATTTTTTTTACAAAACTTGCATTAATATCGAACACTTTGAATTTGATTACCAGCCCCAAGTACCGGTGGACACGCTGGTCTGTCCACCCTTTCGGAAATTAAAGACCCTGACGTGTTCCGCTGTCACACGGTTCAATGAATTTCGCGCTTTGTTGGAATTCCGCGGTATGCCCGAGCTGCAAATTCTTACGATTCGGGGCTTTGATAACGCTTTGAAAATCGCGGAGGTAATTATGCTCGATAACGTTAAATTTCCCAATTTGAGGATAGTTAGACCGTTTCGCGAAATTCACGACGATGTTATTCGCATTAATAAATTCGCGAAAGATAATAACCTCGATTTTTTACTAAACTAATTCACACGGTAAACGCTTTCGTCACTTAGTACTCCCAGGTGCCCGGTGAAAAGTTTGTTCATTTGAAAAATGATCAGGTTTGGTTCAATTTGATCCGCGAAATATTACATCTTCCAAATCAAGTATGAAAATAGGCCTAAATTTGATTGGCACTGCGACTACTGTAGGCCACAATGATACCGGAATTTCATTAAAAATAAATTCAACAGCTGATGAGATTTAATGTTTTTTGAATTCAGTTATTGTATCAATAAAAATTATAATTATCACTAATTTACAAATTAGAGACCGGTTGCAAAGTACAGTTGTAAGTAATTTAGAACATAATGTATTTCAACAATTATCCATGTATTATCAATAAAAATTATTCATTCTTATCACCTGACTTTAAAATCCTCGCTCGTTAGTTGACATGTGAGTAAATATTCCTGTTGGAATATGAATCGTTTGAACAAGTTCTGTTCAACAAAATTCTCTCATCTCGCATTTGAATACCTTTTTCACCACTCTGTGACAGTCTAAAAATTTGAAATAATGTGCATTTTTAATATTTTTACGTGCACTGATTAAATTAGTGGTCGATTTAATACGAATGTGAATGTTTACTACAAATAAAATGCAAAAACTTCCAGCTACTAGCACCGTATAGTTCATACTTTTAAATTTGTATGCTTGCAGGGGAAGCGATTCGAAGAGATGCCGAGATTGAAGCAACCGATTCCTCTGCGAAAAGCAGGCCTCGAACGTCTGGCAGCTCATTTCGTAGATCACTTCGACCAATTAAGCACAAACTGGAAGTTACCTGATATACGCCTAAGCATTGCTCAGATCAAAGAACATGTACACCCTTGCCTGACACCAAGACTGTACAATGAGCTCTGCATGAAATTCCTGCATAAATTTCTGAGCATCCAACAGGATAAATATGAAACTCGCCCTGGAAGCCATAACAGAGCTGCAATCGAAGTATTAATGGATGTAGATATTATCGGACTGCAATTGGGTGCCGAGATAATTAAATATCTCAATCATGAACACGCTCACAGGTTCCGGAAGTTGAGGATACTGCATGTGGACGATCTTCGATGGACGAATCTTGGAACGAAGAGCCTGGGACGCTTTGACTTGCAATATCTTACAGAACTCCATTATGGCTGTTACTGTGCCGACCGTGACCTCGAGGTTGTTGGAAAGAGCTGTCCAAAGTTGATAGTCCTGGATATCGAGGGAGCGAGATACGTCACTGACAGAGGATTGAAGGCCCTTCATCCGTGCTCCGAGTTGCGCATCCTTTCTATTGTCAGGTGTAACGTCTCCGATAAGGGGATAAACGAACTGCTCTCTGCGAACAAGAAAATTTCCGAGTTCAACTTCGGACTCACATCGGATCCCTTGTATAAGCCGAGTTTCAACATATTATCGAGGTCCAGAACGTCAGTCTGTCCATCCATGAAGCGATTCTGCATAACAGCAAACTTAATTACAGATGAGCATCTGTGCGCTGTCGTAGAGCTCTTCCCCAATTTGACTCATCTTCGTATCAACGGTAAACTCTCAGGCGATCTATCCGCGGTAAGACAGCTCGATAAACTCGCAGAGTGCAAGTATCACTTGCTGATGGACAATTTCAATGGGCCCTTGATGAGTATTGGGGAAAACATCACCATGTTAAGCTTGATGGGGCTCGAGCAATACGATTTGGACTTCATCCACAATGTCTGCGTAAATATTGAGTACTTGACATTTCATAGTGTGCATCGTTGGTATGAAAATCCGTTGGTAGTACCTTCGTTTAAAAAACTGAAAACGTTGAAATATTCTTGTTTTTTTTATAGCAAGCAAAGACTGAAATTTTTCAAAATGCCTGAACTCGAAAAACTTAATTTGTTTTCCGTGGATGAAACTGACTCTGTGTTGGTCCGAACCATCGAATCGATTATGTTCGATCACGAAAAGTTTCCGAACTTAAAGCTTGTTTATACATCCACAGTTATTGACCGTTTCCACAAACGCATAAATCAGCAAGCAATAGAAAACAACCTTGATTTCTCAATTGAACTGAATTGAATAATGTGGTGAATTGTACATTTAACATTATACAAGATGAAATGCGTTATTTTGTTGTTCGTCCTATGAACACACGCTATCATATCATTTCCTGAAAAAAAAACTCTGCAAGTTAATAATCTCATCGTTTCAATACTTTTATAAACTTGTCGTTTGTGAGTTAATTACTAAAATATACAATCAGATGTAAAGTCGAACAATTAATCCATGTATTAAAAATATACGATTTTCACTTCCAACATCTGCCTACGTCATCACAGAAGCTGTCACATTGGTCAACGGATTTATTTTTCAACAATTCAATACAACGTAAAGATCCAAAATACGAGTATATAGTAAACAATAATATACCAGCTCGCAGCGACCAAGTATCAAAATCAAAGCAAATCGAAGGAGATCGTGATAAGTAAGTAAGAGTGCTTCGTACAGTTTCTACGTCCATGCAGGCTGAAGCTTTTCACAAAGCAGAAAATGACTAATATCATAGTTTTTCACCTTATTGCGTTAGGTAGATAGTGATAATCAAGCTATCTTGACCGTGTCACGATTAGATTAGAGAGTCTCTGCGGCTTCAGAGAGAAATTGAGAAACTTGTCATTTGTTCAAACTTATGTGGGTGCCCGATATCGCAATAGTAAATTCGTAGAATTCGTTATTGCATTTATTTATTCCTGCGTCAACTGAAAAATATTTTTTGTTTAGAATTGCGTACAGAGTTCGACTGTCGAGTATTTTTTCGCCTTTGAGATACGTCAACTTCCATATTTAGCGATATATACATTAGGGTGGCTGAAAAAAACCGATTATATTTTTTTTTTTTTGGGTCTCGTGTGACAAAATGTTAACTTTTGATGTTTTAAGCGCCCACTCCAAAGGACAGTTCAAAAAAAAAATTTTAAGAGGTCGCTCCACATTTTTTAAAACGTCAGAAATCGTCAAAAATCGATTTTTTTTTTTTTATTTTTTTTCCTCGTTACGGTATAATTTTATAGACAAAAAAAAAAAATAAGTTTCCGAAAGTTTCAGTTCAAAATTTGAATTTTGAAAGGTCGCTCATAATTTTTTTTCAATTTTTTTGTTGCATTTCTTTAGATCTTTTCGAGCGACCTCTTAATATTCATATTAAAGTTTCATACATTTTTTTTCTTCTATTTAGCAAGAAAGAATCGATAACAATACACCACGACATGAATTAAAAATCAAACAAAATACTGAAAATACAATTTTTTTAATATAATTTTTTAACGATTTTTGACATTTTAAAAAATTTGGAGCGACCTCTCAAGATTTTTTTTTTGAGCTGTCCTTTGGAGTGGGCTCTTGAAAAATCAAAAACTAACATTTTGTCACACGAGACTAAAAAAAAAAAAAGATAGTCGGTTTTTTGCGCCATCCTAATATACATCCACGTCGAAATCGACTAGCGATTCCCCTTGAGATAACAATTTATCAAACAGAAACTTGAGCCTCTCTTTCGACCATGAATCTGCGATTCATTATACCAAGTGACTTGATTTCGAATCGTACAATGAAACAGCGACCCAAAGCACACGTCGCGTCTTTCTGTACCTAATTAAGGCATAGTTCGGTCACCCACGAGATGAATCATCCGTGTCCTTGACATTGTTAAGGCGGTGGTGGGGGTGAATGTGGTCTGTGCCGATCACTTGGTTACAGTCCATCGCTGTTTCAATTCCACGAGCACAACGTCGCTGACCACCGCCGCAATAACTTTGGCAACCCGCCGTATCATCAGAAAAAAATTGATTGCTGGTCAGGAAAAAACTACGCAAACTTAAAAGCTTCCCCCGTTATTTTCATGAGAGGCATCGCAAGCTGAGATATAAGATTTAGTACGCCAAAATCTACAGGAAAAAGCTGTGCGTCGTCGTCAAAGCTCAGCGACACGCAAGGTTCAACAGACAGAACTCTGTCAAACGATTTTACACTGAGCAATTAGGTGAGTGACGTTTTTGTTATGTCGAAAAAAAATTTGTCTTCGTTGAAATACCGACGCAATATTTCATTCTGAGTCGATCGAAACCAGCGTGAAACTAATAAGGTTTAGTACGCCAAAATCTACAGGAAAGAGCTGTGTGTCGTCGTCAAATCTCAGTGACACGCAAGGTTCAACAGTCAGAACTCTGTCAAACGATTTTACACTGAGCAATTAGGCGAGTAACGTTTTTGTTATGTCGAAAAAAAATATGTCTTCGTTGAAATACCGACACGCAATATTTCATTCTGAGTCGATCGAAACCAGCGTGAAACTTTTGTATAGGTTAGCGTAATCTCCGATTTCCTCGTAAATCTCGACGATTCTGCGCTCATCGAACATTCTCGAATGATGCAATGTAATGGCGGCTTGGTCACGTGACGACGCTTTCGTTATCTACAGCTCTCTAGTTGCGTCGGCACTGCTGGGAGTCTCATGCCATCTATTTTTAGCTCGAGTCGTGAGGGGGGATGGGAAAGGGAAAGAGTATAGCGGGAAGAGGCTCATAACCTAACCCAACTCAACGAACTTTTTATCGATATGAGGATATGCTTGAGTTCAGTGAGAGAAAACGTGCAAGCGCAAGGCAAGAATACCGAATGATGACGTAACCACGAGGCAACTCGTGTAGTTTGCAGATTAAGCCTTTCGTACACGTACAACTGTATGCATGTGCTTATTATCGCTTCTTCTGCTTTTCCATGTGTGCGTTCTTGTCTAGTAGATGCGGCCCAGTGGGATTAAACGAATTCAGAGATTGTCGGATTTTTCCCTGACAATTTCGTGGATTATTTTTAATGCTTTAAAGGGCATAACCGCACCTTTTTTTTATGTATCGATGGCATATCTCGAGGTGTTGCAGTAATTTATTTTAATATATATATATATATATATTTGTATTTATTGAAACAACAGTATCAAATTTTCAACAGCCCTAGAATAAATGGCATTCTGAAAAGAATTTTGGCACTCGGTATGTTTTTTACCGCCAGGGTTATCACCAATAAGGGAATCTTGATCACAATAAATTTCAAGTAACTCTAAAAACATTTTATTTTCTTACGAAAGACGAACAAGAGATTCGTCTACAGGATCCTCAAGTAAACTGATGAGATTGAACAGTAATTTTGTCGATGAGATTTATCTATTTGAACTCAAATTCAACTAATTGTAAGGTTACAATCCTTCAGGTGCGCGGCTATCGATTCCTTCATCTTCTGAAACGGAGGATATCCTCGTGCGGTGAACTCTAGACGTGCAGCCTACACCTGTGGAAGGTATACCGATAAATTTTACTTCCTAAAAACTTGTTATCCAACGGCAAAAATTGGCTAAAGTACGTGAACTCATCGGATTTTATCTTTCGATATGTTATGCAGACCTGTTAGTCCTTCTTTCTGAGATGCCTAAATTGAAGCAAACAGCTTCCCTGGTAAACATTGCTCAGGAAGCTCTGCTGGACTATGTTGTACAGCGGTGTAAACAGCTAGGCAATCGACTCACTCCCGAAGAGTTTTATTTCGGTATTGCTGGTCTGAAGAAAATTTTTAACGCCATACCACGAAAATTACTTAGGGATATGAATTTTTGCAGCAAATTTTTCCAGAAATTTTATCAGCATCCACATGAAACCCTGCGGAACTGTGGTAACGCTCCGCTGTCGATCATATTCGATCTTGACATTCCTGATTTAAGTTGCGAAGGTCCAGTTCTGGCTACTCTTGATCGTAATAATGCACCACGACTCAAATATCTGGAGACACTGGACCTGACTTATTTCCCGGACACCGAACCTAAGAGCCTGGAAAAATTCCAATTGAAATATACCACGACATTAAAACTGCCGACTCACAGCACGTTAAGGCATCTTCGAATAATCGGGCAGAAATGCCCGAAACTGAAAAACCTTGATGTGTCTAACTCCGAAAAAGTTACCGACGCGGGATTGGCAGCCCTGAGACTATGCTCCGAGTTGGTATGCGTCGATATTTCCGGATGTAAAGCGGTTAGTCGGAAGGGGATCAAAGAATTGCTGTCGAACCACAAAAGCTTGAAGGAAATCCATTTCCAATGGGTCGAAACCGGGCACGAATCAACGGACTCTACCATCATGAATCAGTTTGTTTACCCGAACATCAAGCTTCTTGGCATCACATCGACTCGTCCTCTCGTAGACCAACAGCTCAGAATAATTGCAGAAAGATTTCCGAACTTGACTTCGCTTAGATTAAACGGTTTTCGATGTACAGGCCACTTGTACTCGCTAATTTCGCTCGAACAGCTCGCAGGTTTTGAATTTGGCCGAGGTTGCACTTTTGAGATCGAGAATCTAACACGACTGCTGACAGTTATTGGCGAAAGGATTACTTCGCTGAAAATCCTGTGGTACAGAGATGGCCTGACGCAAAATGACTTGAATTTCATATTCTCAAAATGCGTTAACATTGAGCATTTCGGATTTAACTATAAACCGTTTCGAGCGTCAGAACAATTGGTCGTACCGACTTTGCCCAGGTTAAAAACACTGGAGTGTTACTTACTTCAAATTCACAAACGACGCATAGTGGACATTGTGCTGAATCCAATGCCGGAGCTTACACGAATATTATACTCTGGCTTTAGCCATACTTATCAAACAATCGAAGAAATGATATTGAGCGGAATGAATTTTCCTGAGTTAGCTGTGATCGGCATTAACTTCGAAAGTAACGATTTACAGCGTATAGAGAGTCTTCGAGATACCGTAAAAGTAAACAATATTGATTTGATCATCGAAAAATACGTTCCACCGCAACCTTAAATCTCCTGACTTCGCATCTTCTATTTTCATTGAATATTTTTCCTATTACTCGCAAAAAGTATTTCTATAAACATATAATTATGTTATATATGACATATGCATTTAAATATCGAACTACACGTATGCTGATAGTTATATAAAGATATTCGTTAAGTGTGTTCAATCATTTTAAAGACAGAATCTTATCTTATTTGTCAGATAAAATTTTAAAGTGACAAAATAGTTCAAGCCTCATCTAATTGGGACTCTTTTGTTCTTAGTTTAAGATTTTATATGTGATTCAATCATCAGTTATATGAGCGGATCCACGTCACTTCACTCAAAAAAAAATCGTCAAGTCACGGATCTTTGCGCCATTTGAAATATCCGTAGTACTATGTAAAAAAAAAAATACAATTTCAAGGATTTTGAATTTTTTTCAAAAATGGCCGAGTTCGAGCTATGTAAATTTTTGTATACCACTGTTGCACTGCTATGTTTGAAAATTCCTATCTCCGAAAGTATACATCGGAGCGGACTGATCCTGCAATCGTTCTGTTCATGTCGCTTTGTTTTGATGTTCGGTGATTGTCAGGCCCGTCATCATTACCATTTTCATCTTCCCGAAAAGGCAAGTTGTTGAGCATTAAATTTTTTTTTCATAAGTGTAAGTGTATTTCGTTTGAACGTCGCAAGCACTTAGATTGAATTATGTTAATCTTATTTTGCTTCTCACCTTCATATGTGAAGATGAATCATTGCAGGATTTTAACGAACCTCTGAACCAGAAAAATATTTGACATATTTTAAAAACTTCACAGTTCAAGGCAGTTTTTCGATTTCATTACCGATAACTTTGTAGGATTGACGTCTTTACTTTATCTGCCCTCGTCATTCCAAGTAGATTAAACTTCTCTCTCCTTAATCAAAAATCTGTTCCGCTGTTCACAAAATTCTGATTCCAGGTGATCGAACCAAAAAGATGCCTAAACGAAAGCAACCGACTCCTCTGCAGAAGACGGTCCTCAACTTCCTGATTAAATTCGTCACGGACTATTTCGTCAACCTCAGTCGTGTGGGGTCTTTGGACGATCTTCGCCGAGGTGTTGCTGCAGTCAAGAAGGAAATATGCTGCCACATTCCTCGTGAATTGTCAGCAGAGTTTCATCACAGAGTAATCGAGATATTTCCACACCTGTCGGAATTTCCGTGTAAATTTTTTCCTGACAGCTACCTAAACGCTGTCCTGGAACTGATAATGGACGTGCCGATTCCAGGACTAAAATGCGAAGGTCTAATCATGGCTGGTCTGAATCGTCGCGACGCGCATCGTCTCGACGGCTTGACTGTTCTGAACTTGTCATCTTATCTCAAAAAAATTCCCACGAGTCTCGGACGATTTCACCTGCAGGATTTGACGACGTTTATCTACCGGGAACATTGCACCGACGTTGACCTTATCGTCATCGGAGGAAACTGTCCGAAACTTGAGACCCTCGACGTTACCGACTCGGAAAAGGTCTCTGACCGAGGTTTGCAAGCACTTAGTCAATGCTCGAAGTTGCGAACTGTTCGCATTGCTCTATGTCGCGTCACCAATCGAGGCATTAAAAAGCTGCTGTCTGATCACAAAAGTATAGAAAGATTGGCCGCCTGGCCGGACAATGGCTACGACGGGTTCAATTGCTTTTTTTCCACTTCATACTCGACGAAATTTTCATCGATAAGCCGATTCAACGTCGTGATGAAACGTATTGGAACCTCGCACCTAAATTCCATTGCAAACAAGTTTCCCAACTTGGCTTTTCTCGGGATTCATGGATCTCTCTTAAAGGGCCTCGACCCCCTCCTGGCTTTCCGCAAACTCTCCAAGCTCGACTTGAGGGCTGCAACTGGTTGGAACTGGTCCAATCTTAGTCAAGTATTGGCGGTTATCGGCGCTAATATAACCGAATTGAAGACTGCCTCCAATCGCGAAGACTCTGAACCGAAATCTTTCATGTCGCAGAGTGACTTGGATTGCGTGTTCGAGTATTGCGAGAATGTTGAATGGTTCAGTTTCGACTTTCTGCCCAAAAAACACAGCGAAAAAATAATGGTACCACCTTTTCCCAGGTTGACACACTTCCATGGTCACGTACATCAGAAACACGATATCACGTACAAAGTTCTCTTGAGATTTGGGGCGATGCTGAAGCTTGAGGAACTCCTCATGAATGGATTTTATATCACCGTCAATTTCATAGAGTCTGTTATTCTAGACAGCGCGAGATTTCCAAACCTGACAAAGATCATGGTACCTGTGATTAATGGTTATGACGGAAGTTTCAGTGACTTTTATTGGATCGCGACAGAGCGTAATCTTGATTTTAGGGTCACGGGCATCTTGTAGGAACAGGTTTCATAGAATTTCGATCCTTTACTGGTATTTTTCACTGTATGCAAAGCACAATCATCAATGATCAAGAAATTACGGCAGCTTATCTAGTTGAAATAGCGTATCAACTGTGACTTCATGTAATCACGTGTCGTACCTTCTACCAAAAATCATTGTATCAAACTAATCTAGCCATGTAAAAGATATGAAATAATAAATAAAGAATAAATTTAAATATCATCCTTCTTTACTGTATCGCATGATTCTTCTCTGAATTAAAAACGTTTTCTTTGCCATGCTTAATCAACATATTTGGTAAAGTCAAGTAACGTATTTTCTTCACGACGGATCGCCTTGTATGCAATAATTATGAAACAAAAGGTGGACGATGAAACGACTCTTAATAGTATTCCACAGTAGTTATTACCTGATATTTAGTGATATTTTATTTATAAATATAGAAACATTTCGTCAGAAGAAAATGTTTGCACTGTTTCTGCGGTTTCTCGCCAATAATTTCACCGACATACGATGGAAGACCGAATTCTTGTGCCTGTTAGGTGAATGAAGACGGAAACAGATTTATTTAAGAATATTTCAATCTGTTTTAACTGACTGATAGCGTGATTCGAGAAAGATATCCGATGACGTAAACTGCTTAAAGTTTTTACTGTTTTTCTTTCATTTCAGGGTCGAGCCAAGATACGTCTTGGAAGTATCATTACACACTTAGAACATCGAAAAACCCAAGGACTCGCGTTGTCAATTATCCAATTTCGTGTTTGCAGGTGGTTTATTCATCGCAATGCCTCCTTTGAAGCCGACGAGTATGCTGCAGAGCTTTTTTTGCTTAACTAAAATTCTGATGGATTTGGAGAGTTAAACTGCAATGCGACGATGGCATCTTGGAATTTTGTCACTTCCATAACTTGCATCGACTTAGAATTAAAAGACTAGAGGTATTGAGAAGTCTGAAAATTCCTCTTACAATTACTGCACCGATAATATTCTAGCGGTTATCATCTCGAACTGCAGGATGCTGCGAGTTTTAGATATTCGGAGACCGATTAACGTCACTGGAATCGGTTTTCACACTTTGGCAAATGCGATTCAATTCTATAGGGCAAATCTTCTATAGAATATGTTCTACAGACTCGTTTCTAAGGAAATATTTTTCTACAGAAAGGAATTAAAGATTCGCATTAAAAATAATACTGCATGAATTTTTCCACAGGATAATTGTTCTACCAAATATTTTTCTATATCTGGTGAAGAGTTTGTTGCTTTAGAAAATAATATGTTGTAAGTCAATGTTATCTGCAAAATATCATCTCCTTTAAATCCAATACGAAAAACTAGGTCCACCTTTGCTCAGCACTACTATCAATGCAATTTACAATATAGACGGAACTTTATTAAAAACAAGTCCATCAAAAATACAAGTCTTGTTCTTAACGTTCTTACGGATCATCATGTCACGCGCATTCGTGAATGAATCACGAAAATAAATCACTTATACATTTTGGTTAAACAATAAGTTTAATATACAGAACATGATACAGATTTATGCTTTAATATATCAGTAATTATATTGCAGATTAAGCACTAATTACTGTTCACTGTGTTACGAAGAAACTGTTGGTTTCAATGTCTATTTACAAAAACTAATCCCTATTGTATACAAAAGACCGCTATATCGAACCTCGACTGTTTACGTTTATGTTTATGTTACACTCTTACCTATCCCGAGCGAAAGACATGAATGAATAACTGATTCTTGGTCAGCGCTTCAGCCCATCAGTCTTGCCGGATATTTGATAGAAGGAGGACGTAATAAAATTCGATTATGAATACAATCTTGAATCAACTTGAAACAACTGTGATGTCATCATTTCTTCTCGTAGTTCATATTCATGATGATGATAATAATAATAATAATAACAACAATAATTCATTCGCGTTCTGATTTATTCTTCATCGACAATCCTACGATAAAAATCAATGATAATGAGCCGAAACGAAAATTCTTTGATGTGCCTGCCTCACGTTGCTTTGGTCAATTGGCCTCTGAAGAAGGCTGATCTTGTGTGTGACGTAATAGAAACCGCGATGCTATCATCACACGAATCGAGATGGAAAACTTGTGTTTTATCGTTTTCTCGACTCCTCGCGAAAAGTCTTTTCCTCGAATCTTCACCGTCGGGTTGTTCCTCGTTGTGCTCCGATGTTTTTCGCGTTTCAAAACCGTCGAAATCGTTAGTGCTTGCCTTGCTATCAGCCTGTGGATACCTGCTGTTGACAAATTCTCGAGTGCATCGAATCATCTCAACGTTTAGTGTACCCTGAGTTTTTTTGTGCATCTGATCGCATAATTCAAGGATGTCTGCACACGGAATACACAAGGTAAGACAGCGGAGCTTCGTATACCAAAATCTCTTGTGAATCAAAGTTTTAGCGTTTTTTTCTCCAGATCAAATTCGACAAACTTGTTTGTACACGTTTTCCGCAATACGAAGTTCTTCGTGTAAGGTTTTCAACGATTCCAATGCATTTCAATCTGGTTTTATGAGACTGGTTGTGATCTAAAAGATTCCAGTCGCTACTTAAGTGCCGAATTTATTAGCATGAATAACCCATCACCGCAAAAATTTTGTCAAAACTGTGTATATATATATACAATAGGGTGGCGCAAAAAAACAGACTATTTTTTTTTTTTTTTTTTTCCGAGTCTCGTGTGACAAAATGTCAATTTTTGATGTTTTAAGAGCCCACTCCAAAGGACAGCTCGAAAAAAAATTTTAAGAGGTCGCTCCAAATTTTTAAAAATGTCAAAAATCGTCAAAAAATTAAATTAAAAAAATTATATTTTCAATATTTTGTTCGATTTTTAATTCATGTCGTGGTGTATTGTTATCGATTCTTTTTTACTGAATTAAAGAAAAAAAATTCATGAAATTTTAATATGAATATTAAAAGGTCGCTGGAAAAGATCTAAAGAAATGCACCAAAAAATTGAAAAAAAATTATGAGCGACCTTTCAAAATTCAAATTTTGAACTGAAACTTTCGGAAACTTATTTTTTTTTTTTTGTCCATAAAATTATACTGTAACGAGAAAAAAAATTTAAAAAAAAATAGATTTTTGACGATTTCTGACGTTTTAAAAAATGTGGAGTGACCTCTTAAAAAATTTTTTTTGAACTGTCCTTTGGAGTGGGCTCTTAAGACATCAAAAACTAACATTTTGTCACACGAGACTCAGAAAAAAAAAAAAAAAATAGTCGGTTTTTTGCGCCACCCTAACGTATAATCCTTCTTATTTTCAACTTCATTATCGCCAATCACTAATTGATTCATTTCTTTACCATCAAGTATATCGTGTTTTACTTCTGTAAGTTCTCGGAGATTTTCGCAGCCAATTAGAAGTTTCATTTCTTTTCCGTCTTTGGAAAATATCGGGAAAACGTCGCATTTCAATGGACTGAATACAAAGTGAAACACCTGCGCACTTCCGCTGTAAAGAAATCTCGCCTAGCGGATCCAATTTCAGGGCCTATTACGAGGTTCGGAACAAGCCTGTCCGTCGCCGAAAACTTTGAGGCTAATTTGCTTCTCTTCTTATACTTTAAAGCCGGAAGTTGAAAATAACAGTCTAGAATTAACAGCTTTACGCACCTTGACTTCTCTACCACTTAATGAAACCTGGAAACTGTATCAGACCTAAAAACTATGGTCTACTTTTCCTCTGCTGTACCCCTGATTCCCAATTCATGTTTCTTACAGTCTCTTATAACCGATTCTGGGGTGAATAATTAATTCAGTTTACCAAGCATTTTCAGAAGCTCTAAAAGAATAGCTCGATATCAATCTCACTCAAATAATATCTCCAATCCAAAAATAATCGATTGCAGTTTCAGTAAAAAAATCTTCTAATTCTTGCAAATAATGAACCACGTCAAGTGCAATGGATAAAAATATTACTCAATGTATGTTTAATTTGTTTTGAAGTCATAAGAATTTAAAAATATTTTACACAAATATTTGATCTCGGAAAAAAAAAACTTACAAATTTAATATACTTTCTAAAACATTCTGATTTCTGATAAACACAGTAAACTCAGCTCATAAATATTAAACAAAACGAGCGGGAAAATAATTTTTTTTAAACCATTCAAGGATCAAGATTATGAGTCAATTAATTTCCTATCCCTGCAACTTCTCATCCGTACTAAAATCCATGCACCGTTTTTTATCGCGACTAAAATTATTCGGTTTCACGATGCAGGCGTCATCCACTCAAGGACCAATCCCGAACTTACGGGCTGGAATTGATAGCGTGAGTTTCTGGGCCCATTTCCTCCCCCAATTTCGAATTTATCTACATCAGCGCTGTCTCACTTTCCACTCCAGAGTCTGTGCGACGTCAAAGCCACATTTAAAGGTCCTTTGGTCGTCGGCGGCTCGTTGCTTCGAGTCCTTTTATCGGGTCCTGCGAAGCGTCGGGGGTGAAAAAGTGCGTATGCCGGTGAAAAATAATTGGGCCTTCTTGAGACCGATCCTACGGCACCTGGCCACTCGAAGGCCTGCAGAATTATCAGGGCCCAGTAAGGCCGGATCACTTTACCGCGAGATATTTACGCTCGGGTCTTTTCGAGGGCGAGAAGACCGCTTCAAAGGTGCCGGCTTAATACGCCGGCTCTTTTACTGGGCGAGAATTGGCCGATTATCCAGGCGCTGAAAGTGACACTCTCTTCACCGCCGGAGGAAAAGGACAGGGAGAGAGAAAGAGAGAGAGAGAGAAAGAAACGGGAAATTGGGGAGGGAAAAGCTTCTAGTTGAAAATTATACGGGCAGAAATAACGAGGCAACAAATTCAAAATCCCATTTGAAATGGTCCAAATGATTTCGAATCCCTTTTCTCACCGCCGCTTTTTTTTCTTAAGGCTATTGAAGTATTTTTAGACTCGGAAAATCTCTTGATGTTTGAAAAAGAGCAGATTTTACTCAAAACAGCATGCAAATACGGACACTTCAAGGTTTTTGATTAAAAAATACACATTTCAACTCTATTTTTTACTATAAATGTAGCAAATTTTATATATATATTTTACCAAAAATCTCAGGTGTCTCTTTTTTTCTTGCAGTTTTCAGTGGAATCTGCTTTTTTATTCTCTCCGTGTTTAGAACCGATTAAATTAAGTTTACATATTTTTATATTTTTTTATTTTATTATGAACTGATATTTTCCTTCTTATTCACACGATAATGTTGAAATTTTTTTTTACTTTAGAAAACTTTTCATAAACTGTGACAACTCGTTGTTATTCTTATTGTTTTTCGTTGAATTGCATCAGTTTACTTGCTTCTTATATTAATGTTATCGTTACATCGTAATTCCACTCATGATTATCGAAACACGTCAGCTTTCCAAAGTGTTTAAAAAATTTTCGTTGCAATGAGAAAAGCTTCGCGACACGAATAAAGACGATCTAAAACCTCGATTAAAAGATCGAGAATCGGTTCGATCATCCCGTCGTAAGTCTGAAGAGTCACTTTCGATATTCGCGAGAGAATCTCGCACCCGGATGTCTTACACGATCTTTCTTGTTTGCAATCGGTTCAAATAAAATTTATCACCCGCTGTGAGATGTTTCCTTGCATCTAAAAACCGGGTGGAAAAAATTGTGAGGAAGCTGCGAGGCGTGGATGAATTCATGCCGAAGAAGCAACCGCGCCGCCCTGTCGACAATGGATGATTTTTGATTGTTGTTAAATATTTTCGTCACCGAAGACATCTTTGTGAGGGCGCGTATCGACTCGGTGGGGGTTTTTCAAATTCGTTTGTACTTTCAAAACGCCCGGTCGCCTTTCCTCCTTTGTTCGCCCTCTGCGAGCCGGACTGAAGTGAGAAAATCTTAGAAGAACTCTTTTGACTTCCCGGAGGATCCTTCCTTCGTCCTCCCTCCCTATAAACGTTCCTGCCCGGATCGTCTTAGTGAGCGGTTATCCCGCGGGCTCCCGCTATTATTCCTCAGCCATTTTACCCGCCTTTCTATAGGCTCCCTTGGTTTACCCTCTTAGGTTCCATGGGCGTCGCGGGGCGTCCCAGGACTCGGTTTTGTCCCTTTGACGACACCTTATACGCTCACGTCAAGCCACGATGCTAATTCTTGGAGTGATTAATGTTTCTTTTCTTAGACCTCGGTATGTTTTTTTGATAGATAATTTTTTAATTAAATAATCGATTATTATTTCTATGAGATTATTTTGTCGCGTCATTTTTTATCACGCAATTCATAAGCAAGTTATTTTTAATTGCATCGAAAACACTTATATTCAACAATTCGACAAATGAGATGCGAATAATTTTATACTTGAGACGGATATTCTGATAAGAGATAATTTGAAACGAAAACGCTATCTACCAACTTTTTAAATAAAAAAAGATACTTTGAATACAGATTAGATTTTTTTTTTTTTTTTTTTTTTTTCAACACTGAAATTGAAACTGAAACAAATGATTACGTTGATAACAACGTGTGGGAATTGTTTTTCTTTTCTTCTTACGATGAATCAACGAAACAATCTAATTTTTCTTGACGTTGTTAATTAAAGAAAGTGTTTATAATTTCAATTTGCAGGGGTTTGAAATAATTTTTTTTCTCTTACAAGGACTATTTTCATCAGATTTGACTTAAACTTTTTTCAGTCGTATTTTGTTTCTATATATATATATATATCTGATCTGAGTGTAAATTCTCGTATGAATTCAGGCTTTGCTATAAGCAACAACGTCTTCTTGAACGAACCGAGTGCAGAAAAAAAAAAAAAAACAAAAAAAAAAAGAAAGAAAGAAATCGATATCGATCACAATTCATACACGTCCCTTTCATTCGGAAGTAGTAGCTGTACTTGCGACAACAGCTGTGCGAGGGAG
The DNA here is from genome assembly GCF_021155765.1 of Diprion similis. NCBI lineage: Eukaryota > Metazoa > Arthropoda > Insecta > Hymenoptera > Diprionidae > Diprion > Diprion similis. The sequence continues at coordinate 19,805,792 of NC_060106.1, read as the reverse complement.
TCGAAAGAAGCCTGGAAAGTTAACGATCTCCATAGTACGTGACACAGAAGATTCTGGGGTAGGTATAAGAAGAGAGGAGAGTTTTTAAACGTAGCGAAGTTACATTCATGAGGTGAAATAAATTGTCACCGTATGAGAATGACCCGTCTTTCGTTTTCACAATAATGGCGAATTTGGGCCCGAAACCGGACAAGCAGGGCCCAAAACTCGGGTAACCATAACAATCCGGGCCTCGTATTCAACAATGGGTCTCGGAACGATCTGTTGAGCCACCATCGTCGATGGATTTTCCACCAGCCCGGTCAAACACAAGCAAACATGGGCCCGAACGGTGGTCGGGCCCCTTGGGCCCCTCGGGTTTGGGCCCATTATACGATTCGGCAACAAGACGCGCTCGGCGTCGTCGCAGAATGCCTAACTGATCCTCTTTTGTCAAAGCATGCGAGTCGCCGAGGGCTGACAACTATTTTCGTGCTCGCGAACACGTGTACAAGGCCCCGGAGAATCTCTTCAAGGCCCAGTTTCTACACGGCAAAATGGAGAAATTCACCCCCGCTGGGACCCCGCCGATATCGAGGGCCCGGAATTCTGACTTGTGCCCCGATTGTCCATTTCAGTCCTCCTCATCTCACTCAAACGGCGCATTAGCGCAGCTGATCTTTTCACCTTTGCTTCCCCATTTCTCAACAAGCATAAATATGCCTGATTGTCAGATCACCGAGCAAGTTACTATTAGAATCCGCTTTTCTTTTTTTTTTTACTTTAATCTGGTTAACAGCAAAATCGTGATGTAGAAATTCTTGAACTGGGAGAGAAAAAAATTTATTCATTGTAACGGAATGTTTTTATCTAAATCCGATCGAATTCAATCTGCAGTGAAAAACTGCTCGAAGTAATCGAACAAGTCTTGTTACAAGTTTTCAAAATTGATTTAAAAAAATAGTTCTTAAACGTTCGTGCATCGCATTGCTGAAACAAAAAAACTGATTCATTCGTGTCAAATAAAAATCGAAATCAGTAGATTGTGAAACTTAAAATATTATTCCAAGCTAAATGAAAATTTGTAAAACTACACGTATAATAGCGGTGGAAATTTTTTTGAAACCGATCGAGTCAACTTTTCTCTTTTCGATTTTCGCGTGAAAGAAGGAAAGAATAAAGGGGGGGGGGAGGGGGGATTATCCTGCCGCCTGCATCGAGGAGCATCGACGATTCTGCGTAGTGGATAAATTTTTTGTGCCTCGTAGCGAGGGGGGGGGGGAGGGGGAGGGAACACAAAACCGAGGGCATCGCGAAAGACGAAACCGGATGCTGAGGCTATTAAAAATTCGCAAGATTTCCGAAGACGAGTGACTGCGCACAGCCACCGGACCAACCGACCGGACTGCCCGTTCAGAAAAGGAAAAGAGAAAAAAAAAAAAAAAACCATTTCTAAGCACTTCCTGTCCGTTTTCTGCCCCCCGATTGCCCTCAAAGAAGCGTGCACTTCTCTTTACGGGGATTATACCGTCACCCAGAGGAGCTGAGGGGGCAAATTATAGTAATTTGAGTGGTAACTTGAAATGGTTGCGTTGGCTGGGTTCGTTTCTAACCCCTGGTAGAATCCTCTTTCTTCTTTTTCTTCTTATTCTTACTCGCACTCGTAATCAGTCACGTGACGCTAATACCGGTAACAATTTCGACGGAGTAAGGAGGATTCAAAGAAGCGTAAATACAAGACAAGCCTTTGTGCATATCGGTGTGCGTGGGAGTTTCAATACTTTGATTTTAACCGAAGAAATCCAACACTGGGATCGGAAATTTAATTCATTTCACCTGCGGATGGGTTCGGATTGAATTTGAGGTTTTAAGTTATGAAATTGGGTGTTTCGACTAATTTGAAACTGCAAAATTAGCTAGTAAAATTTGAGTATCTTTTTTTTTTTTTAGGATCAATCAAGTTTTTCTCAGTAGTCAAGATCACTATAATTGCTTATCTACGGATACTGGGAATACGATTTCTGGAAAACTGTAGCTTTGACGAAAAAATCAAATTCTCTCATCTGAAATACTGTCAAATTGTTCGAACAGTAGAATCTAAAAATTTGGAAACAAAAATAACACGAGCGAAACACTCCATATTCGAAAAACATCTGATTGATAGAAAATATCTTGAAACCGTTAATTTCGAGTCGATCAAAAATTATATAAAAAATTACGAAAAAATTCGTAACGAGCGGAACACTTGTAAAAAGCGATGGAATACAAGACATATTGGGGGGGGGGGGGGGGGGGGGGGGGATCGAAGGGAAGAATCGGTGCGTAGGAACGAGAAACTTGAACCCCCCCCTGTGTGGTGAAGGTGAAAAAAAGCGTCCCTCGGATCGAAATCAATGAATTGCTATGAGATATCGAATTTCATCTACATACATACGGTATTAAAGAATTTTTTCAAATTGGAAGAAACCTTTTCTCGCAGCGATTAGTGTAGGTAGGTAGGTAGGTAAGTATATTATACGTATAATATATATCGAGTTGCAATCAGGCGGGCAAATATCACGTTTCGAGATTATATTCACGGGGTTATTATATGGGCGAGGGGAAACCCTCGCGAGGCCGCAACCCCAACCCCTTTGTCAAAGATTGATCGCATACGCACTCATAATACTCGGTGAGCCTGGCCGCAAGCACCTGCTGCTCCTTCTCCCCCCCCCCCTCCCCCTCCACCCCGCACGTTTATATGAAATTACCGTGAAAATTTATAGCGAAACCCGCCGCCGTCTGATCCTCGCAACTTTGCCGGCTTCAAACGGCGATCCTTGATAATTCATCCCGTACCTGATATATCGATTATTTCCCAATTTTGATCGGTATTTCAATTAATTTTTATCGTTCCAAGAAAGAAAAATAATAATAATAATAATAGTAATAATAATAACGAATAATACACTTTGATTAATTATATACTTATTGCTGTAGTTATGATTGCGCGGAAACAATTTTGCAAGAAAGATGATGAAGATGGTAAACTCGATTTAATGTTACACGGATCTCTCGCAACAATAACAATTATTTAATTACGAAATAAGTTGGTCAGACTACAAATTTCTTCGATTGAAATGAAACGTCAAGTGCGTCAATAAAATTTTCGTTAGACAGGCATTTTTCTTTAATCTAAAACAGTTTTACTATGTAACAGCTATTCTGGTAGTGAAAAATATATATATAGGTATCCAATTTACTATGTCTTATATTTAGTCATTAAATTATAGCACCGATTTGATATTGGCAACGTTCAGAAGAAAATTTTTAATTAAAATTGAAAGTTCTTCGTGACGCAGAAAAATAATAAATTTCCGAAATAATTTTGATATCCAATTTAATTATTACGTTTTTCTTTGCAATTAAATGGCACATTTTTCACGATGATAATCAGATTAAAAATTATATAGTTATTAATTTTTACTCTGAAAATTACCGAAACCAGCTGCAGAATTACGACAAATTTTTAATGAGAAAATATGTGATGATAGGAACTTTTTCAAAAACACGATATCTGACGTGATTTGAAAGAATATATACACAGAAAAATTTTGGAGTTTTTCTCGCGTGTAGCTCTTTTTTAAATGTTAATGACAAGTGAGAAGAGGATGACAAAAATTTCCAAAATTTGGGTCATTATTTGTAGTTACAGCGTCTGATGGACGACGGCAGGTCGCGGGGCTCGTTACACGTGTGAAAAAGTCGTCGGTTAACGAAATTAACCGGAATTAAGAGAATAGAAAAGAGAAATCCCGAGATCCTTCCTGAGAGAAAAAAAGGGTGGGATTAAAAAAAAAAAAAATTTGGGGTAAAAAAAGGCGGTCGGGAAAGAGAAGGAGAGGCGAGAGTCGAGGGAAGATCTATTTTAATCTGATGATTGTGAGGCGATGGGCCTAATTTAATCTTTAGGACCCCCGTTCGTTTTTTTTTCTTTCCCTCGATCCTTCTTTTTCCTCCTTTTAACCACGGCACCGAGTTCTCACGACGTCACGTGTTCGCCTGCACGTGGTCAACGGTTTTTGTCGGCTTCACGAAACCGCGCAACGCCTCGTTCTTAAAAACTTTTTACGACCTTGTCGTGGATCAGATTATGTATTAATAGACATGAGTGGGCCGAAAATTCATACATAAACCATCACCCAAGACACTTATTACCGAAATTTCCCCCCGCCCTCGACCTTTCCCCCTCCCCCGGCTTCAACTCGGTCTTGAACTACAGTTTGATTGCGTTTTTTTGTCACCTCGACGTCTCTCGAGCTGAAAGAAATGGGGAAAAAATTCTCACCAAGATAATCGCATTTGGCACTTGACTCGGAACGTATACTGGGACCTAAAAAATTTGACGAAAAAATTTACCCTTTCCTCCGAAAGCGTCCCGATCTCTACAAACACACGTCCCTTTTACGTTCACAATTTTTTTATTTGCTCCGAGAAATCCTTCATTTTTACAAACGAAAATGTCAAGTGACTTCATAGATTCATCAGTCATAAAGCTCGAATGCCGAGAAAAAGAAATTCTCTGGAATATACATATTTCACCTTGGAAATCGGCAATCTGCTAACCATTCGGCTTCCAATTAGCGGCTCTTGGCTTTTGCCAGACGGAAATAGTGGTTGACCACGTGGTTTTCGAATTTTCGTTTCCCTTCCTTGAACATATTTGCCCTCTATGACACGTGACACTGCTCGTTTTTAATGACCCGGAGAAATTCCTTCGGTAATGAAGACGACTATATTTTGTGTCGATAATTGCCTGAATTTTACGAAATGACCACTTGCCGTTCGATTTATGTTGAATATAGTAACTCATTTTGAGTAACACGTCTTTGATGGTATGCCTTCTTCATTTTCTTCTAATTCATGACTTATGAGTGATAGAAACAGATCCATTTTGAGTCAATCCCAGTCTCACGGGTCACCCTGTATATTGTGTAAATATAGTGGATGTGTGTTTACCAAAAACCCACGTGCGGAGCACGCTGCTGTAAGACGCTTTTGGAGCACATGTGTACAACGTAATGCGAAACCTGTGGATGTTTGGGTGGAGAACGTCAACACAAGAAGGTTTCTGGGTTTGGTATACACACAGGAATTGGTACCACGATCACCGAAAGTAACGCCTGTCATTCTGACTGGTGGTGATATTCATGGATCCTTTGGTATGGAAGCGTAGGTATCGTGATGAACCGAAACCAAGAAGTTCAAGGATCATCGCAATGTAAACTGTGATACACACGCAAATCATGACGTGAATGAATGATGTGTTAGGATAAAACTTTAACTCGTGTAACGTGTTCTTGGAATCATCACTCATCAACGAGACGATATCTTAATCGAAGTATGTGAGGGAGGGATTGATCGTTATCTGAAAAAAAGTATCAGTGGGATCGACTTCGACTTGGTAAATTCAAGTGGTTTCAACTGTCGTCAAGTGAAATTATATAAACCTGATGAACTGACCGATTGTGAGTTCCAGTGATTTGAATGACTCTGCTTAACTTTGACTAGCCTACTTCAACTGACTTCAATTACGGTGAATAGTCTTTTGGTACTGTCCGGATTGAGTGCATTGGACCATCATCGGTGGCGAACGGAATACCAAGAGCTAGGCTGAGTGATCGAGATAATCTGAAGAGAAGAATGATCGTTGTGCAGTACAGTGTGGAAGAGCAACAATGAGCCTCTTCTAATTGTCGCTGGAGGATGGGGAGGCAGTGGAGAACAGGATAGTTAGTGCGTGATGGAGTGCCGACTATACAGGAAAAGAATAAGATGAAAAAAGGTAAAAAAAAAAAAAAAAATGAAGAAGAAGTAATCTCGTTTTGAAATCTCCCAAGGATGAAGACGAGGAAGCATAAATAAAAGAAGAAATAAAAGAAGAAGAAGAAGAAGAAGAAGGTGGAGCTGCTCTTCAGCCGGCTGTGGCGGAAATCTGTGGTGTGCGTTAAGATACAAATATTTCTATAATTCTCCGACACAATAGCGGCCGCATCCCGACAATGGGCATTGGCCTATTGGCCGAGTTTTTGGCCTCTGTAAAATCTGACAGTGGCGTAGGTGGGTCCAAGAACACACTGAATAATATGTCATTTGTTACAGTAGCTAGAAAACTCTTGTAAAATAGGTATCGTTGCAATAACAGTTTTAATGAAACTGTTTTGAAATTTGAAAATATGGTTCAAATCATTATGGCAATACTTAGAAAAAAATATGATGGAAAATAATAGTTTTAGTAAGTATTCAAGGGGGCTTCTTCGTACAGATTCCGATACCGACATTTTACCGACATTTCAGTCGCTTTTTAGCCCAGACGCAAACCCATCTCAATTTTTCATTTTCGCGGTGATTGCAACAAGTTTGTTTTTTTTTTTCTTTGAAAACAGAAAAACGGGGAGTTGAGAAGGGTTTGTGTCTGAGCTATAAAACGGCTGAAATGTCGGTAAAATGTCGATATCGGAATCTGTACACAGAAGCACTCTTGCAAATCTACTAATCTTAGATGCAAAATTGACGTGTTTTTTTTGGGAAAACCGTGTTTTTTAGGTTACTTAAAAAAATGAAAACATTCGAGAGATTTTTCTTCGTAAAGTGAGCCAAGATCCGACGCTGCACCATTGGCCCATTATCCACTTAGTATAGGTTTCCGAGCCCTCGTAAGATCGCCATAAGAGGGCTATGGCTTTTCTATGGGTTTCCTTTTACGTAGATTGACGATTTTAGCCTCTGCACGTGTTCGACTGTCTCACAATGGCCCTTCCACTCCTTGTATTCCCGTGTTTGAAAAGCTCCGCTGCCTCATGCCTCACCCGGAGATAAATTCTACGGTGTGTTACTCTCTGCGTTTCAGCTCTGCTGCCGCAGCTAACCGAGAAACGAGAATCGCCGTCGGGCAGATTGACTGACGCTTCGTTTGTCAGGGTTTATGCCCCGTGATCTCGAACCAAAAGCCCCTCTTTCCTCACCCACGAGTCGCTCGGAACTCGCCTCTCTATAAGGCTCTCAAAACTGCTTGGTGCAACGATTCTTCGCCTATATCGATTCAATGGTGGATGCAATATTATACTCTATAGGTATATACCGACTTGCCAAGAAGTGAACGAGGCGCTGTCCACTCGAAATATCAAACCTTCGAATCATATATACCTGAAAAGTCTTCTCTCTGTATTTTATACGAGTTTCCATTCTTTCTTCCTGCAGATCGACTTGAACGCCGCCTTTGTCATAAAACGTCATCATCCGACGTCATCGAGATTCACTAATTGTCTCAAATAACCACGTTCAATTCGTCTTTCATCACACAACTGACCATGAATCGTTCTGTTTGTTGCAGGCATAAGTCTCTACATGAAGGTGTTCGCCTCGGTGCAGCCTGATAGGGTGAGTCAGTTTAATTACCTTAAAACCTTGTCTGCGTCTTCCATTTAACGGATTGAGTCAGGAATTTCATGATTTTATAATCACTCGCTCATCAATTAATCTCAGATGAAATTCCTGATCCAACGATGGTTCGAAACACTCTCTACAACACTCGGAATTGAAATTTGAAAATAATCGAGCAATCAACGTTGCATTCCGATGAAACTTTAAAGTGTGAAACGGAAGCTTGAAAAGCTTTCTTACTACGTTCATCTGCACGATTTGGCAGTTTGGGTTTTTGACAATGCGAGTTGTTTTTAAAGCCGGATCCATAATCGGTGAAAATATCCTCTCGTTTTGTGGATCTTTAGCCAGCTTAGAAGGAGCCTAAGGTCACACGATTAGTTTAGCCACAGGTATTTGAAGGAAATATGACGTTCAAAATTGACTTAATATGTCCATTATCATCGACTGCATCCTTGATCCTCGCCGAGCACCTGGCATCCTTACAATTTTCACGAATAATATAAGATCCGTGTTTAAGGCTTTTATTTGAATAACGTGTATGTATGCACCTATCTCAGTGAAATTTTCGTTTTTGAAAGGAAATTTGGGTATTATTACTTTGCAGGTATAACAACAACAGAGTCGTGAGAAATTTTGGAAATATCCAATTCTTTAGCCTGACGTTTCTGCATTGCTGTTATTTTATTTTATTCCAGATTTCCTTCTTCTTTATTCCTATCGTCCGCACTCGATATACTCCATTCTTCGTCTCAGCTCATTCGTGGGCTTATAAACGATCCACGCTGTTGCGGCTCTTAGCCTAAAACGACGTCAAATAATACAATAATTGTCCCTTTCAACAGTCGAAAAGGTAAATTTTTAAGAAATTTGTCTCAATATAATATTGTCGTTCAATAGCCGACTGTGCAGTCTCAGGGGTTCTTCATTGTGTGTCAAGTTTTCGACGCCCAATGGCGCCGGACGAGATTCGAAAACCAGAATCAAGTTCTTTTTCGTTATTTGAATAGCGTTGGAAACTCCTCAAATTAAACACAGCGGCGTCATTTTCATCCATGTTTTATTCTCGGCAATTTTTTTTTCATCGATTGCACGGTTTTTCAACATTTTTGGGAAACTCACGAGAGTAAAGACGACGTCTCGACGCCGGCACCTTTGCGAGTTAACCGAGAGGCACAAAAGGCAGGATCGTAGACGACGAAGTCATTGTGGCAAATATAAGTTGAAATAACTTTGAAATCGTTCTTCTATACGTATGCATGTGTATGTATATATAATAGAAGGTCGTCGTCTAGAAGTCTTTTGGAAGTTTAAGTGACTGCGCTGCAGGTCGAAACTGGAAATCCATTCGACGCTTTTACTCGCTTCGAAGTCTTTCGAGTTTTCTGTAATAGTCACACTTACTCGAATGCCTTTAACTCCGAGTCGTCGGTCCGTGAAAAAGTAACTGCTCCATTATTCTCTGCGGACCTCCGAAGCAGATGGAAGCTGCAACGCCGCTTCGCTCAAACAAGTTTCTGCGAGATCGAGAATCACAGTTTCGAATACGAGATGATCTGACCGTTTTGCCAATAATAATCGGCTGTCGATTAAATCGATTATTTTTCTTGGCGATTTGTTTTTGTTTTTTACTTCCGTCAACAATGCAATACAATATCAATTCATTTGATTAACGTATCAATTATTATCATTCTCTTACTTTTTAAGTTTCAATTTAATATAATAAGTAAATGATAAATGAATATTTTTTTTACCTGAAATTGTTGAAAATATTTTTAATTAAAGTATAAATTATCAATAAACTTTTCCGCCGTTATGGCTACATACTGAAATAATAAACGAAATTAGAGTTTTTTATGTACAATTTCAAAAAAATACCGATTTTTACCGATTCAATCAAGTCGCGTTCGATTATTTTTTGGGCTCGATTAATGGATTCATCGATTATTTGTAGCTCAAGTGGCCATTGCTAATTGGCAGGAAAATAAGAATTTTCTCTCCCACGTTGAAGGAATTTTTCACCCCTGCCGTCGGTCGCCTGAAAAAGCACTTAAAGCTCTAAATCGTTTATGTGTGCAGATTCGAACGACTTTTCCTTCTTCATTTATGGCTCCGGGAAAAATTGAAAGTTTTTCAAGGTTTTTAAAAGCTAAGAGTAAAATGTTCTGGGAATTATTTCGTCCAGATTTCAATCCTAGTGCAGACAAATTTTCAAAATTATTATCAGTACAAACAAAATTTTTTATGAATTTTAATTCCAGTAAAAGAAAAATTTTGACATTCTTTAATTGATACTAAAATAAAATAGTCTCCCGAAGCAAATAAAAAACTAAAAATTCTGTATTTGAAACAATACAAATTTTTGTGACGCATGTTCAACAAAAAACAAATAAAAAAAAAAAAAAAAAAAACCAAATAACTGGTTTTCGAAATTCTACAATAAAAACGAGTAACATTAATTGCACTAGTTTCCACCGAGTAAATCATAATTTTCATTAAGAATATTAAAATCTATGAGAAAATTGAGAATAAAAAAAAAAACAAAAAAAATTGCGAATCTTACACCATAAATTCAGTGAAAAAAATTCTCTACAGTATACCGATAAAAAAAAAAAAAAAATCGTCGAATGGCGTTCACAGACAATATCAGCTGTTGTCGAATGACGAAACGAAGCAAAGAAAGACGAGCGAATAAAGTAGGCACTTCCTAAGTAGGTATAATTCGACTTGTTTCCGCCCCGTGCAGAAGAATCCGGAGGAGAGCCTCAGTTCCCGTCAAAGGGACGACGTACGGTGCAAAATATTTAACAATATTTTCGAAAGTTTTTTTTTTTTTTTCTTTTTCTTTTTTTCTTCCTCCCTCCTCCTCTTTTTTTAAAACGTAACCCAATACTTCGCCACTTTGGTGAAGAGATTAGGTGTAGCTGCTGTAGGTATAAGGTATTTAAGTAGGTACTCGTTATACACGCGGGATCCCACAAAAAGAAGAAGAAGAAAAAGAAAAAAAAAAAAAAAAAGTAGCGCGTGATCTTTTGTAAGGCGCAAGATATTTCCAGGGCGAAGAATATCGGGGATCTATATGGTGGTCGTGTCGGATTTCAACCTGGGCAAAAAGCGCACACTGCATTCGTTATATATATATATATATATATATGTATTTATATGTATTTATTACTGTACTCTCGGTATTTACACGTGTGGCGATATTTCTATAGGTATTTATATACACACACACACACACGCAACGCAGGTTCAGAGGAACGGTGTCGAGATGGATCAGTAAAGATCAGGCTGATAATCTAAATGGAAAAATTGAATTGAATTGCAGGGTAGAATAAAGGTATTCGGGCATATTTGGCTACCCGTATAATGACCAGTAATGGCTGTAATCTGATCACAAATACGTTCCTTCTTCTCTCGTCTTTTCCATCTTTTATTCTTTCTTTCTTTTATTTTCTTATCTTAACTCTGTTAGCAAGCAACAAGGAAAAAAGAAAGGAAAAGAGAGAAGAATTTCAACGATATGATTAATTCGGTGTAGAATTTCCGCTTTCTTTCACCCGATGTGTATACACTGTAAACGAATATTACAGTTACATGACCTTATATTTATTTAATAAAAAAAAATGAAATAAAAAATATTTTCGAGTAACCTAAATCATCGCTGAATAATTGTAAAGATAATCACGACGGACGGACTTTACAACTGTGATATATATTTCTCATTGGAGCAAACGAAAGATAGGAAAAAAAGAAGAAGATAATTGAAAAGACCGTAAAACTTTTAAACGGTTTTTACAAATTTACGTCTAAATTTTGACAAAGCTGTAATAAAACGTTTCGTGATTTTTTTTTTTCTCTTCACAGCGTGACGCAAATATTTTATTTCAATCAAAAACAGCTTCCTGCACGAGTCAGAAAATTGTATCGGATGATGAAAGAAATTGGTGAAAAAATGAATAATTCAATTTCTGTTAAAAAAAAAAAAACAAAACAAAACAAAAACTAAAAAATTTACTCAAAAATGCGAATTATCGTGTAGATGAAAAACTCAAAGTCGAAGGATGAATATTTTGCAAGGGATCTGACATCTACCGATGAGGGCGGGAACTGAAAAGTTTTCTTAAACCGGAGGGTTGGAAATTTTTGTAACAGATGGTGCCAGTGACGATCCACGTGGCCTTATAGGACCGAAATCTAAAAATAGAGAAAAATTTATGGGCCTTTAACGGAACGACACAGCGGCGGCATTCCGTCCTGAGTCGTAAAGGAATCGTTGCATCCATCCTAGGACTTGTTTTATTTCATAGATTAGAATATTCAGCGTGCCATGACGTAAAGCATTGAGCGAAGGACGAAAGCCTTTCCCCAATTCTATTATTGTTATTATTATTATTATTATTATTATTATTATTATTATTATTATCATCGTCGTTGTCGTTGTTGTTATTTTATTGACACAGCGTTTCGGCAATTATAATCTTCTATCAAAGTATTTTAATGCATTCGTACATTTATATATCTACTATCTATGATTTTTATTAGAAAGTTATTCCGTGACTGTTTTTTTTTCTTTTTTTTTTTTTGCCTATGCAGGGATTTAATTAAACGCCGACTCCAGTCGTGCTGACTATAATTATAAATTTGAACGGGTTTCAACGTCATTTATCACGTCTATAATAATTTGATATGAGATGTAATCGGATCGGGGATTTTGTATGAATTCTCTGTTAATTACTCTTCGGTTTGATTTTGCTACAAGTCGATTTTCAAAAAGTGTCTAGCTTTTGAAATCCATTAAACTGCTACATAATTAAAATTGTTTTTACACGAATAATGATTCTGTATACACATTTCGATGGAATTTACAACAGTAAGTAAGCGAACGTAAACATTGTCTAAAGTTGAAAAAAATCTATTTTCGAGGTTCTGCTAAACTTTTGTTAGGTAAGCGAATCTTTTCTATTTTCAATTTCATTAACGTGTTCAGAAGAAGCGACGATCCAACGACGAGCAATTAAAAATGTATATTCGAAGTTTAAAAAAGTCGCAAAAATAGTACCGTAGAAAATTATTATTATTATGATTATTATTATTTTACTTGCAATGTTAATTAGTTTTGTATAATTTAAATATTTTTTGGGATTCGGGGAAGATTTTTTTTTTTTTTTTCGAGGTGATAAAGTAAATTGATGGTAGAATTTCATTTCACACAATTTATTGTATATTTATAGTTAAAAATCACAAAACGAGGAGAACACACATAATTATCAATAGGAGATTGGATCATGCTATCCAAGAAACAAAACGACACAAAAAGGTGAATAATATACGAGACGAATCATGAGATTCTAACAAAAAAAAAAAAAAGAATGAAAAACCAACCAAGACAAAGAAGAAAAACGATAAGCCACAATGTGCGTAATAAAATAACCTAACGAATTATGTATATATAATAATATATAGGTATATACGAGTGTACACGAAAAATCACAAAAAAAAAATGGTGCAAAAAAAGAGCTTTAAAAAACGAAATAGAAGACGAACTCGAAATCCTTGAGAGAGAATATTTCCTTCAGAATACATGAGCATATAGAAAACGAAGACAATTTTGACACACGTGAATTCAATTAGATAATATTTTCTGATATCAATCTGATTGGGTCAGCCGACTCTCGATTCAGATCGTTAATTATCTAGATATATCACAAAACAACGTCGAGCCAAGTTTTTCATTATCCTAGAAATCCTTATTTATGTATATTATTATCCATTACATCTAGCCTTACAATTTTAATCCTATACAATGTTGTAATAATATCCTTACGATTTAGTATCACAGTTTCAATATTCACATCTCTCTCTCTCTCTCTCTCTCTCTCTCTCTCTCTTAAAATCTATCAAAGAATATTCTTCTTTTTATCTCGTCTAGCCTAGTATCACGTGATTGGAAGACAGTTAATCAAATACATGCGAATATATATAATATTCATATTTTCTAATTCAAATATATATATATATATCCATTTATAAAGATTTACTTTCTCTGAATTTAAAGCTTTTTATCCATCACAGAATTTCCGTATATCAAATCATTTATCACGTAACAGTAATCCTCAATTACTTTATCTCCGATTCATATTAACCTATTATCACAGTTGAATCGTATGCCTAATCAAAACAATAATAATAATAATAATCATGATGATATTAATAATAATTAAGCTATTTCCGATTGCACCTTATATTACCATAAAAAATTACTACTCAATTGTTCAAAAGTATGTGTTAATATATATATATATAATATATATATATATACACCTAATTTTGATCACAGAATTTTCATATTTATACAATATGCACTGGGCGGCCTTGACGACGAACGATACAATTTTTTACATTCGCGTATTATTCGTCTACTTAAAAGCTATGAATTTAATGTTAAAAACTACAACGAAACATTATTAATTAGAAGCTAATATCACAGTTCACGATGTAATGCTTAAGCTGCATAAATCTTTTATCATTTTGAGACACACATAGGTACACAAGTAACATGTGTATTGAGAATCAAAAAAGAAGAACCAACTCATTTTTATTATCAATTAAAAACGCAGTTAAAGCTTGAGCAATATTGCAGGTGATTTATACGCTTATTCTAAATATTAAATCTACTCGCTAAACGTTAACTATTCCTAAGTCTATTGATATAATCTAACAAATTTATGAAACGAAAAGAAGATGAAAAGAACGGTTAGTTTATATGTCTAATAATTGTATCTACATATATCTAAACGCTGACGTTACGGTGGGATCTTTTCTTCGTAAGTAACGTACGATGAATTGAAATGTTCACGTTACGGACGACGTAAATTTAATCCACCGTAATTATCGATAGGCTTAAAACTGTTTTTAACCAGAAGTTGACGAAATATTGATTAGATTATGAATATCAGTGAGTTTAGAAAATTAAGGGATATAGTAAAATCTTTTCTCTCGCAAGAAAATTCTCGTCAAATTACTATTATTATAGCCGTCTAACGGCTGAAGTAAAGCTGTTCGATATCACATTTCGGTTCTTACTTCATCCTCCTCCTCGTCCTCCTTCTCCAATCATCGTCTTCACTGAATTCGGGCCCGGATCTCGCGGATCTCGTTGAGCAGGTTGTCATCGACGACGTTGGCCAGTTCCCAAAGGGTGTAAGTCATGTCAGGAACCTGAGAGTCGTTGACCCGGTTTTCGTTAGCAGCATTCTGCCAGTCGACGGCCTCTTCGCTGGTGTAATAAGGGTGCTTCCCAGTCCTTTTGAGCCACAGCTTGACCCTCGCGAAGAAAGCACTCTTTGCGCGGTGTAAGGTCAGGCCCCAAAATCGGGTCTTATCTCGGCGCGCATCAGCGGCTGCGAGTGCGTATCGAACTTGGACGGCGCACATTTCGACGCTCAAAACCAGCGATAGAAGAAGATCACGATTAACAGTCAGGCCAAAAACCAATTGTTAGCAAAAAAAAATTTCCTACGATACAGCTGATTCTGCTCCCCGGGTAATCTAACGGCGAAGAATATCCAGCGATCAGGCTCGCTCTCAGTGATCGAATGAGCCGCTACATGAGGCCCCGGGCCTTATATAGCCGCGCCGGCGCCTGCGCGGTGCATCTAGCTGCAGCAGAAGCATGCGAGGGCATGCGCCGCGGGGCCCGGGCGGAGAAAAATACGCGGGGCCTGACGGCGCGGCGCGCGCTGCGCAACTTCAGGGTCGGCCTGCCTCTTCTTTGTGTCGCGGCTCGCGCAGAGCACGCGGCCACCGCGCACGGTAGCCGGCGCATGCGCGGCACAAGCTCAGCGTGGATGATGCGGCAAAGGGGGGGGGGGGGGGAGGGAGGGGGGCCCGGACCTGCAACTTGTGCCCGGAGCGAGCCCCTGTGGCCTAGGGATGGGCCCCGGGGCCCGGGACGACGGCTACGCCGATGAGAAGGACGGATGACTCGTGCGCCGAGTGAGGAGAACGAAAGAGAGAGAGAAAAAAAAGAAAAAAAATTTGGCGGGGGGGGGGGAGGCAGATATAATTCAATGCGCGTATCTGTCGGGGATTTTACTTGCAGCACTTTTGAAGGTGGGGAGTAAACTGTAGAGGGACTCAAGTTCATGTTACTGTAACGATAACTAGGTATACGTCTATGTTTGAATGAAAGATGGCTGAACAGGTGGATTTTGTACGTAGGTAGGGATCTATGATATTATTAATTTTACGTGGATCGTACGTTGCAGATTTAAGAGATTATTGAAAGTGATCAACGGATATTTCTTTTATACAAAAGTACGCTGTGGGATCAGAGGATTTTTGATTCGGAATCGCCTGGTTAACGATTTATTGAATTTGTGTTATACTAGATGTATCGTGGGTTCTGACTCATGATTTATGGGTGTTATGGGCGTGGTTTGGAACTTTATGGAGGTACTCGATACTTGAGTGTTTTTAATTGTACTGAATTCTGTAGGTATACAGAACTTCGCGTTTTAATGTACTGTCTCAAAGATTTAAAACGATGTCGTTAAAAATGATTTCGCATTGATATTAACGCTTCAATATTATATTGTCGAGTAATTTTTTCTACTTCCTTCGTAGTTCGATTCTTTTTGTTTTTTTCTTCTTTTTTTTTTTGGTGGATGTGATTTCAGTCGGTTGACGGAAGAAATTATCCAGTCACGTTTCTCTTTCAAAGAAGGTGAAAAAGGAAAGGAACTTTATATCGGCACCGACGTAATGAAAGGAGACTTTCGATAATTGTCTTTTCGGACTTGACAGATCTAAATATAGATCAATCGAGCCGCAAAAATTGTGTATCTACGTATATTTTTTGGAAACCAGATATAATTGATACTTTAATTGGAAAAGCAAATTTTATGGTCTATAATTCGTGAAAATGGAAAATTTCAACCATGTTTTCTTTATTCGTAGTTCGAGACTCTTTCCTGCGTTTTTGATCAGGGTTTACTATTAACCAATGATTACAATTACGTAGGAGAAGAAAGCGGATGAACAATGGCAAAGAATGATAGTAAATTCATTGCCAGATTTCCTCGGCAACATATTATAACGAAGTAATTAATCAAGACTGGATCATCGTACGAAAATTCCAACCCACACAAACACAAACTCACATAGAAAATATTTTTAAATGCTTAATTGGAGAATGACACTGCTCGTGTGTATAATTTATATCGTAGCGATAAATAAAATTCTCCGCTTACTCGCCGGCGGTCTTATAAGCAATAAATAATAATCCGCATGTACCGGCAATTACCGGCTCCTGATATCGCGCCATGAATATATATATATACGTGTGTGTGTGCATATATATTCATGCAGCGAATCGATTCACTATTTGCATGATGAAAAGATGCTTCTCGGGGGTTTCGTCGAGAGCAAGAGGCGAGCTTATCTCGCAATATTCGCTTGCGGGACGATGATGAGTGTGTCGGTATCACGTATCAACCTCCAAGCCTTCGTCAAATTGATTTCTCGCAAGCTCGAGAAGTTTATTATATATCTTCGCGTGGGAAAATTTATTACTCAAATAAAAATCGAGGACAGAAATAAGAAAATTTATTTCCACGTCGGTAAGAAAAATTTGGTGTTTGAATGTAAGGGATGGTGGGGCAAAGTGGGCACCTTGAAAAAATAATGCCTAAAATTAGAATAAAATGTTCAATTTTCATACGAACAATTACGTTAAATTATTATCTAGATTTCTCCAGAAAAAGTAATCATAAATTCAAGTTCAGAAAATTACTTTACTTTAACGAGTTGAAAGTAAAAAACAACTAGAAACGTTTTGCGAGTAAATGATTTCCGAATAATTCATATTCTATCAAAAATTCAGGTGAGTGATTTTATCCCTTTTTATTTAAAAAATTTTAGGGGCACCACTTTGCCCCCAAATTTTTTGAGATATCAAAAATTTTATCGTAACCACTTTGTCTTACTCTCCTCTAAATAGCTGTCTAGAGGTAAGAAATTCGTTCGGTTCTCAGATGTCAACGAACTTTACGCCCATTTGTTTACTTGCTCTCTCGCCATTCTGGTCGATTGCCAAACGAGTTTACTTCACTACAGATCGTTCATTGAACACTCAGGTATCCTGCGCAACTAGGTCAAGGCTACTCACTTCTGTTTAACCTCGCGAGTTTGCACGATTCGCGGTCGTTGTCACGATTATCGGCGAATTTGCGTGGTCGTAACGCTTGCTGTCGACTTTGCTTTCAAATTTACGTTGGAAATTTTATCTCGTGTCACGAGGCTGATCCTTTATATTCAAAAAATCTTTGGAGTAATTTGTTACTCATGAATTCCTGAGCATGGAATTTGAATACAGCATTATGAGTATATATGATTGCATTCCAGATCTCTTCTTGTATTTTTGCAAATTGCAAAAACTCCGAATGTAGAAAATATAATTTTGGAAATTTTCTGGACCGAATCCTTCGCTCGATTTTACAGTTCGAGAAAAATTTGGTTCAAAATGTTTGAAAACTTGGTCCTTTTATTTTATTTATTTATTTATTTTTTTTGTCACTTCATACAGCTAAGTAAATATAAACTTTGCAATAAATATCTGGTTCAGTAAAAACCTTCTTTCGGATTCTCAAAATTTGTTCGATTGTTTTTTCTCAAGTTAAAAAATTCCCTTGTCGTTAGAAACAATCGGTTATAATCAACGAAAATCGCGCGGAGCTTTTTTATCATTCGGTCTGACAACGTGATCGGAATTTATACAAGGGTGGTGAGCGCGAGGCGATGGGGGTGTGATTGAAGTTCTTGACACTTGAAGTAAAGAAATGAAATTTTTACGAATCGACAAAGTTTCGAATCTTTCGAAATTCAAGAATCCAAAAATTCGTATCACGATAGAGTAAAGTTTCTAAAATCAATATACACCCACGCAGCACTTAATTTACCCGACGAGTGGGTGAAAAAAAAAAAATGAGAAAAACCAAAACTCAGAACGACCAGAGAATTCTCAAGATAAAAACATAAAAAATCCAAAACAAAGAATGATCAAAAGTGATGAAATTTCACTCTCTTTAAAATTCTTTCATATTCTAATTTCCGCAAATTCAAAATTTTTCTCTCTCCGAAACTTGGACCATTCAAAACTCCAACGTCCCGTCAAAGCTTTCCGTCTCCACTTCTATCTTCCTCGTCATGAAAAAAAAAAATCGGGAATCTCGCGTTTTCGGGACTTTTCAAAATCGGAATTCGAATCCCGCCTCAAGGCGATAACGGGGTTGGATAAGACGAAGGTCCCCGTGTATTTAGATCCCTGACCCACCCCACGCCGGCATCTGTCAGCCTCTGCAGTGGGTGCGAAGGAGTGAGTGAGTGCATGCGTGAGGGGCGCGTGCTTGCGTGTGCGTGCAGCGTGCAGCGTGCGTGGCGTCGCGGCAGCTGGAGATTCGCGCGTGAGAACTCGGTGGCACGGAGGTTCCCTGGTTTCGTCGCCACCTGTCCTCGGCTCGCCTTCGAGCCCCGCTTTCCCCGCAGCTCTTGGCCGCCTCCTCGTCTTGCCGAAGCTTCGTTATGTGTATCGGAATACGGGAAGGAAGCGTGCTTGAAACGTGGTGGTCGTGTGCGAGGAGCGTGCAGGGAGGAAGGAGGCCCCAGAACCGCGTCACCTTTTTCCTCTGTTATGCATCTTTCTTCTTGCTTTTTTCTTATTTTCATTCTTTTCCACTTCCCCACCCCTTAATTCCACTTTCCGTCTTCTTCCTTTCGTTCGTTTCCCTTTTCTTCAATTTTCTCACCAGCCTCCATCTCCGATTTTGAAAAAAACGATTAGTATATACGAGCTATACAAAGATGGCTAGTTTTTTTTTTTTTTTTTGTTTTTGTTTTTTTTTTGTTTTTTTTTTCTCTCTTTTTTTGCGAAGAAACAAGTCAATAAGGAAAGTTATTATATAATCGTGTCGAAAATTAAAAGTTTCGTTTTCGATAGACCTCCACGTTTCAAGGCTTCAGAATCACCCATACAATTTTCGAATAGCTTCAGAGAAGAAAAAATTGAACAAGATCGAGAAATTCTTGTGTGTGTAATACTGAATTTATATGTTCAAAAATGCATTAATTTACTTTGACTTTATTATTACAGTGAACACCGTATTTAAGGGAGACTTTCCAGGTTTAAAATGTTGTGTTTTTGTCACGTTGTTTCATTTTTTTTTATCCCTTTTATGCCCGTTAATTACGTCAGACCTGACTTGTAAACACTTGACTCGTGACACCATTCGCTAATTGCAAAAGAGAGCGAATTATATATACGATTAAATTGCAATATTGTATATTGTAATTATATTATAGTTATACAGCGTATTTTATTTCGGGTAATACGGCTTGAATTTTCTCAATTACATTTCACTTTCGACAGGCAAAAACTTCCGCCTTTTACTCCAATCTGTTCGTTAACTTCTTATATACATCACAAATGTGGAAAAAAGTGTTGAGAGATAAAAAAAAAAAAACAAGAAGAAACTTCTGGCAGTTAAATGTGTGCCAAGTTATGCAATTTTTATTTTATATCGTGAAAAATTCTTGACCTCAAAAAGCCGCTGATTAGAGATTTTTTCTATAAGAAATAGAAAACAAGAAAAATTATTGCCGGAAAAAACTTAAATGCTTAAATTTCATCGTTGATTATGGCGTCAAATTTCATTTACATAATGTAACGCATGCGCTAATTATTATCGTCCATATTGTATAAACGCGGAATCCATTTTGTAAAAGAAATAAATTAAATCGTCACCAGATGATTTTTGTAAATCTTCTTCACTGCCAGTTTAAACATAAATCTCGATTCTGTTGTCTACTAAAAAATTTCATAAAGCGTTGAATTGAAGTTCTCTCTGTATGAATTTTTGAAAGTGTTATAAAAAAAAGTTTCAATAGTATTATATGTATACATTTAACATGAGCAGTTATGAAAGCGTTTGTATATTACCGCATCCAGCGGTGGAATTTCGATCTTGCAGAGCTGTTTTCTGCGGTGGATCACGCGGCGTTATCTCAACGTCTGGATCTCAAGCCCGGATGAAATCCAGAGACAGTTCGTTCGCGTCTGCAGGGTCACTTAATTGGCTCCTTTGACGCCTGTCATCTTTCAAAACGATCATGAGCCGCGATTTTAACGCTCACTCTGCTTCCTCCAGCAGTTTAAATAAAACAAAACTGCTAACTACTCTCACAGCTGTTTCGCTGATTTTTTGTATTACCGATCGCAAATTTTTTCCCATTTTACAATTAATGTACGGCAATATTATTCGCAATTAGAATTTACCAAAGTTCTATGCAGAGATGAAATTTTGCAATTTACAAAATATATGATCTTATAGTTGCGTCGAAGAGACGAGATGCAGTTAAAATTGTAACTCGTCTTGCAGACTTTTACACGAACTATTATTATTTATGTGCGCAAATTAACGCACCGAACCGTCGTCGTCTCTCTGGGATTTTAACGAGCTTACGCAAGCGTCGTGCAAGCATCTAAAATCGTATAACGTTCGTCGGTCCAAAACTCCGCGAATTACACGGAATCTGATTGAATTGCCGAACGGTTTGGTCGCAGGTATGAATTCCAGTATTTTACCGCAACTGCGCTCCGAGCGTAAAACGTACGGGAAGTGATATCTACGGTGCGCTGCATGCGCTCAGGCAGTTTAAACCTGAATTACAGAGGCATTGAGGGACTTTACGACGTTATTGAAATTCGCATTGAATGCTGCGCGCGTCGCCCGTCAAATAACATCGATAATTTCGATTTCTCATCACCGCGAATGATGTTAAAAACCACTTGCACATACGATAAGCGAAATCCAGCGATAAATACATTCGCCCGAAATTTATACTCCTCCGATCTACCGCTGTAGGCCCAAAAGTAAATATCTTTGAATATACCGGACTCGGGACTGCGATCGTTTAACCAGTTCGCGAATAAACAACCTCGCCAATTAATTGTTCCCAAATATAAAAATATCCCCGCTGCGTGAAATTCTGTTCGCAAATTTTCTGCAGCTTGCGCATCACGTTCGCATAATAATTCAATAAAGTATGAACCGTATCGTTTCTTCTCTTCGTTATTGTATAATATTCATTTTTGTCACGTTATTTATGCAGGCATATTACGCTCGTGGATCGTTTCGATCTCTGATCGACTCCGTCACCGCGGGCGGCACGCGATATTTTCTCTAATTAATGCCAACTTTCTTAGATAAATTTCTTCGCCTTGATCGTCAGCTCTGTAATAACGTCATACGGACCCCCGTAACGCGTTGAAAAAAAATATTCCACATTCACACGTGACGCTGTTATAACATATATGTATAGTTATGCACAGTGTACATGTTATAGAGCTAATCAGTTACACTAATCACGTCTAATTCATCGTTTTTACTTTCATACTGTGTATTATAGTTTTACTAGTTTTTCTTGTTCATTTTTTAATTTTTTATTCATCTTCTTTTTTTTTTTACGCATAGACAACAAACGTCGCCACGCTGTTGATTATTTTTCTCGGGAAATACTCGGGAATTCAATTCCTTATTATACGCTATAAGAGATCTGCGTGTCTGACCACCCGTTGTTTTTACCACTGCACCGCATTCTTATATATATATATATATATATATATATATATGTATATGACAGTGCAATTTCTACGCCTGCGGGTTGATTTTTTTCCTCTTCTTGCCAATCATCGACGAAATGTCAAACAATTCTTAATACCTTATAATAAATTTCGTATGTGTAATAAATTTCAAGTTTTTCATACATTTATAGTACGTGATTGTATGTGTGTGTGTGTGTGTGTGTTTTCTTCTTTTTTTACCATCCGATCGAATGTTCATTTTAATCTTTCGTCTCGTCTCTGGTTGGCAATTTAGTCGTTTTTTCAATATCCGAATTTTGAAATGAAACAATTGCTCAATCAGTAAGATATTTTTCTGAAAAGTTTGATGAAAAATATTCCGAAATTGGCAAAGTTATTTTTTGTCCAATTTTTGATAACAGTTAAATTCAGTTGAACCAATTATATTTGTATATATATATATAGTGTAGAATTACTTGGGAAATTCATATCCTTCAGCAAATGTTATTATTTTAAATTTCCTGGCGTGTATGTGTAACAAATTATTAAACAGATTGTTTATTCCGTTCCTGTCCAAATGATAATTTTATTATTCAACTATCGAACTTTTTTTTCCCTAACGTCGTCACTTTCTAACGATTTACACGTCACATTCGTTACCGCAATGCATAAGATAAAAAATTGTTATTGGAAAATATAATTCGAACGAAGCTTCTTACTAATTACAAAAGTCATACGTGCATGATGCATCAGCAACTCCCATAATTAGTTTTGCCATATATTGATGAGCTGGGCTGTAACGCTCAAGTGCCGATACGTATAATAAGCATAAGGTATAATATTATAATCGACGTGTGTAACGCACGACAGCCAAAACGAATCGACGTACCGCGCCTTAACATCTAAGTATAATACCTATTCATGTATATAGGTATACCTACCGTTACACGCCACATTCGTAAATGGGCAGATTTTTCATTTTTAAATAACTTTTAACGTACCCTGATCGTCTTCGGTACAGAAATTAACGAGTTATAGCCTAGGTGTACAGATTTAGACCCCCACCCCCTTCTTTGTATTCGAAAGCGTCGAGGGGGTGGGGGTGTAGTGGTGGAGTAATTAGACACAGGATAGAAGAGACTCGCGAGATGATCGAGGAGCGAGAGATCGTTCAGGGTCACAAATCAGCCGAGACAAATCGCTGATTAATCCTCCTCGGTTGGATGTAATATCAGATAATAATCCCTCTTTGCTCGGCTAGATGGAAGACCGAAACCTTCGTGTGTTAGGTATATACATATATATGCACAGCGCATCCTGCTGTTGCAGCAGCCTTTAACCACCGACTTCATTTACTCTCCTATCACACCTGATCTGTAATTACCAAATTTAATCAAAGTTCTTGTTATTTTCGTCAGTGAAATAAGAGTACGAAGACTGCGTTCACGATTTTCAACTCCATTTTCTGCGCCAAGTTATACATTTTTTTTTTTTATTACCGTAATTATAGGATATATATTTGACAAACGTTGAATTTTCAGTTTTCAATATGTCAAGTTTTGGTTTAGGTTTTTGGTTAAACAACGATATTTGAATACTGTAAATTCATTGATGGTTGAATTTTTCAACGATTTCATGTTTCATTTTCAAAACAACAAATTCAACGTTATCCTTATTAGAATGAATATATAACATTTAATTTTCACACCGCAATCACTGTGAGATCAATATACTTTCGAGGATTTATGCTACGCGTACAGTCGTGTGAAAAATTTTTCGAAACAGAAACCTGATGAAACGAGATGTAAAAAAAAAGTAACCGAAGCCAATCGAATTGAATCTGATAAAAATAGGCTTAGAATTTGTTCATTCATGGATGCATAACTAGATATAATTATTAGAGCTTCAATCACTCGTTT
Source organism: Diprion similis (assembly GCF_021155765.1). Lineage (NCBI taxonomy): Eukaryota > Metazoa > Arthropoda > Insecta > Hymenoptera > Diprionidae > Diprion > Diprion similis. The sequence goes on along the minus strand of NC_060106.1, from coordinate 19,781,831 downwards.
CAATGTACATGTATTTGGTTCTGCACTCTTTTTTTTTCTCTCTTTTTCACCAACCTGACTTCACGTTCATCGTACTTTTCACACTTATATTTCATTCCTGGCCGATTAAATTTTTTCACTCAATTTCATTCTACTCTTCTAGCAGTACAAGATTTATTTTCATAATATAAAATGCAAGAAAATAATAATTTTCGCGCCAGACGATAACAAATTCAAATTCGATGAAAAAACGTCGAACGCTGTGATCGTTTTCGTTTCTTTTCAACCCCCCCCCCCCCCCCCCCCGCCGGCCTGTCCCGTTTCGCTTTTCTCATTGCTTGGTCAACCACGTGTTCAACACGCTCCTTGCGTGTGCTGTGCGTGCGCGAGGGTCCAGGTTAAGGACGGAGAGAGAGAGGGAGAAAGAGAGAGAGAGAGAGAGAAGGGTGAGCCTGCCAGCGAGTAGAGGATACACCCATGCGCAAAGACCGAATGTAAAGGAGATGGAAAAAGAGAAGAGAAGAGAAGAGAAGACGAAGACGAAGAGTAAAGCATCGAGACCGAAGTCACACCTGCCCGGTTTTCCCACGAGATATAAGGTCCCCCTGCACTGCAGAGGCGAGCGGGGATCGGATGGTGGCTGCAACACTTGAAATCGCGCCAATTCCGGACCCCTGAAACGAGGATTTATTCGTCCATTGCTATAATATTGCTGCATGGTCTGTTGAAGAATTAGACGCCTGAATGGCGACTCTGTCGTGCCCTTCGTCTCGAATGGCTGATGTAATTGGGGGACCGATTTCTGACCGATTGACCATCGCGAATATTCGCTAATTGACTGGGTGTGAGATGGTGGTCGGTCTAGTTTTATCCTTGACCATGTTTTTTTATGCAGAGGATTTCGAAGATGGATATTTCAGGCTTGGATGTGACGCAACGTTTTCGACATGTCCGATTCCCGCAAATTTTTTTTTTCTTTTTTTTTTTTTTTAGTGTTTTTTTTTCCGTCGCCTAGTACTTTTCGAAGATCGATTGGTGATTTCTTGAATTTTACTAGCATCTTGTCGATGGCAGATATCAAGTGCCATTTGAGAATAATTGAATATGTTGAAACAGTAGTTTTGTATAATAATAAGTAATATATAGACGACAATTACATAGACGAAGGAAGAAAAATATGGTATAAGGAAAAATCTTCTTATTTTTCATTTCAGATTGATATATGACTCGAGAAATGTTATTTTGATTATTTCAAACTTTACACGAATTTCGTTTTTTGAGCGGTGAATTTGGGTTAACGATCTAAAAAACCGTCGGAAAATTTTTCGATTATACGATATTTTCATTCCGGTATACATTCGGTGACATTCAATACCGTTATTGACAATTCAGTACAAACAATCAATTGTCGTAAAAACGAACAATCTTTCGATACAGAAGAAAAAGATTGGAAAATTTAATTACACGTTACATCCAAAGTTCAAGACGACAAAATTACTCTGTTGAAAAAAAAAAAAAAAAAAAAAAAAAAATATACACACCGCACGTTTATTTTATATTACTTGCACTTTTGCAGATGATCAGTCGTTGCGCGTATAGAATAAATCGAAGGACGCGAATCTGCAGGCAATAACCGTTCTAATGAAAACATCTGCAACTTTATAAAAACGCAAAGCATAAGAAAAAAAAACAAAAAAACAAAAAGAAAATGTGTAAAAGGGTAAACACGTGTGCGTAAAACGACCCAATATTTTTAATTATTACACATTCCGACAAGCTGAACAAACATTGCATCGGATCGGATGATATCGAACGCCTGGCGTTTTTAGGTTAAAATTAATGTACAATATGTTAATAATTTACGTGTCTTTAACGCTTAATGACGCGACGTAATGATTCTTATGTGTATAAACGTGACGCAAGTCGTCAGCTTCTGCGTAGTTATGCTGTATTTATTATTACTATTATTATTATTGTTATTATTAAAGTTGTTGTTGTTGTTATTATTATTATACCGGGTGCGTGCGTCTCTTTGTAGGCATGATCGGTACGATCGTTCCGCATTTCATGCACAGCCTCCGACTACCGAGAAAAATCTCTTATATCTCCGGGGCACCATTAAAATCCCGGGAGGATAATAATTCCTGCAATTATTTATATCCCACAATTTTTTTGTCTCCTACGACGACGATGCAGCGTGGCGACGTCTCAGCGAGTCAATTATTCGATTTATATTCACTTATTCGGTACAGGATCCGAGGGAGTAAATTAGACCTAAAGAATTATTTATACATCGTGCGACGAAAGGATGTTTTTTTTTTTTTGTTTTTCTTTTTTTTAGTCAAGTCCGACAAGTTTAAATTTTGAAATTCTGCACAATTTTGACATGAAAGTATTTTTCAATCGAAATTTACGAAGATCTGTTTTCAAATGTAAAAATAGATCACGTCGGAATTATTATAAAGAAAAGCTAAGTATCGATTATTTGATTTAAGTCGCTTTGAAATTGTTTAAAATACAGTAGATATGTACGTTGAATTTCACACCACGATGATTAATCACTGTAATTTGATTGGAAAGAAGTTTTTTAAAATCATATATGCATCGTTTGATATTTAATCGAACAAACATTGCACTGACATTGATCTCATTGATGAAAGAAAAGAAAAAAAAAAAAACCACACAGAATTAAGCATCGAAGAGAAAAATCTGCTCCAATGATTTTGTTTCGAAAGTAAAACTCTTCCAAATAGAATTAGCCATCGTAATAAAAAAAAAAAAAATCAAACCTTAATCATCTAGATTTTCAAGAATTTTGAAACAATTTGAAACTAAGCATCGATATAATAAATTATTGCTAACAATTGGAATATAATATTTTCTATTCTCGTATAATTTCATAAAAGGGTTAGATAAATACTCGAAAGTGCGACTATAACTGTGAATAAAATAAACGAAAAGTATGAAATTTCTGGCAATAAAAATTCTCAATTTTAACCATAATTCTCTATAATTTTCTCTCCAATTTTCATAGCAAAAGCAGAAGCGGCGACGTCGCTCACAATCGGCCTGTGCATAGCTTCATTGAAAAATTATACGGGGTTATAAGCACCCTGCTCCAATAGACACGGATCTTTATGGGCCTTATCGCGGCGTGAGATCACCCATCCGGCTACCGTCACGCGGAGCATTGGGCCCGCCGAGTCCCATCCACGCATCCACACACCTGAACGCCCTAGCCACGGATTATGTTTTATTATACCCGCATTCGTATGTGTGTGTGTGTGGAAACGGTGATTTATACCCCGAACAAGTTGTGATACCAGGGGCGAGACCCGTAATCCGAGTAGGTTACGATTTTAATCCGTTCTCGTCGTTAACCTCGAGGTTCGATAAAAAATAGTCGGACAAATGCCGGCGAAGATTATCAGAGATTGATACGAATTTAGATAAAGAGTCGTTGTGATATTTATTGTTTCTAACAATACAAGCTTCATCCTGTCTTTAATCCGTTTCGTAGATTCATTTATTTATCTTTTCTTTTTCCCATTTTTTTTTTTGTTTTTTGTTTTTGTTTTTATTTTGTTCTCTCTCTCTCTCTCTCTCAATGTTAGCTGTGATATTAATTATGTATTATTACGTATAGAAGATAAATCTACTTGATCGATCGATTGAGGGGTTTTGGTTTTTTTTTTTTTTTTTTTTTGTTGAAAATCGTGGGAAAACTTTAACTTTCAAAAGCATTGCATGAAAATATGGGCGGAATTTTTTTTTGATCCAAAATGAAACGTCTTATAGAAAGTAAACTTACTCTGTAAGTTGAAAAAACTATTTCTCAGTAAAAAATCTCGAATTTCGTAACGCCGTGAAAAATTAAGCTCGAGAACATTGATGGGTGAGATTTAGGGTTAAGGTTGGATCCTGTAAATCATTGAGAAAGATAACCTGAATTAAAACTCTAGGATTAAAACGATAAGGTGAAAAAGTGTTCCGCTTCTGTATAACACCGTGCGTTTCTATTAATATACATACACACACATGTAAAGCTTGAAACTACAACCGATTTCTTGTTTCAATTTACCAGCTCGGCGGGTGGCGCGAGCCGCTCTTTTAATTGGAAACTGGAGCTAGGGGAAGAGAAGAAAAAGAAAAAATAAAAGACCTAAGGCAAAAAGAAAATGATTGAAAAATTGGAAAATGGTCTGACTTATTTGAAATCTCACGCGATAATCGAAACTCAAACTGCTTTGCAATTTTTTGATTTAACATTTCAAATGAATAAAATTTCACGGTTTCAAGGTTTTATCAGTTTTCGTAAGATTACGCGCAGGATTTCTATAATAATTTCAATGTCCTTCTGAAGTTTGAGATTTCTAAGAATTGATAAGTCATTTCAACGATGTTTTGTAATATTATAAAAATTTCTTACAACTTTGTAGATCAAATGTCAAATTAACTACTTTTCAGTTCACTTTTCATCAGACTTGTTGTATAGAATTTTTCATAATTTCAGATTATTTCAAATGATATCTTTCAAGCTTTGTATAATTTCGAGAAAGCTTCAAAGTGAGTAAAAAAAAAAACATCCAAAAAAATCTCGACATTTTCTCCTACATAATTACAACGATTTCTTAAAAAAAAATAATTCAACAATGTATCAGCTGTGTGTCATGAAAAAAAAAAAAAAATTTCTCATATTTCGAATAACATTTTAATATTCGTCGTATTTGAATAAATAAAGAAAAAAAAAAAAAAAAAAAAAAACATTTCCATGACACAAAACCGTTGAACCGTATAAATTTTTATCCAAAACCGGCGACGAAACTTTTTCCCCTCTTCAACGTATATCTCGATCGCTTATATATATTATTTATTTTCAAATTCCCCCGTTTTCACTGGTGATAAGTATAAAGTCCGCGTCGTTGACAGTCGCTCGTTGGCTCGGCGCCACGAGGAAAGTGAGTAAAATTAAAAAAAAAAAAAAAAAAAAAAAAAAACAATAAAAAAACAAAAAGAAAATCCGGCTTTAAGATGTTCTTCTGGGCAATGAACGTGCGCCGGATATACGCGACCCGCTTTCCCCGTGCTTCTAAGCTCGTGATCACAATCTTGCGCAACCGAAAGAGGACCTGATCATATTCTTGGGCAATGCCTGCGTATAATACCTTCGTTACAAACTAGCTGCACCTGCACCTGCGTCAAGTGCTTTTTTCGAATGTAGTTTATACACGCGGCATATCGTGGATAAGTATTCACCATATAAATACACCTTAACCACTTGAAAATGGTCGTGACGTCATAGTTGGTGTGTCAAGCGGATCCGTGACGTAACTTAAGTGCTGAAAATCGCGAAATCCGTTCGTAAAATAATAATAATTTTATGCTTTTGGTCTTTCAGGTGAATACCTATTTACTTTCGAAAGTATGGCTTTTGGACAGGGTTTGAAAAATGGTTAATTATCCATTTACAGTTAGTAGTTACATATATAAAGAAAATCGTAATTACTCTAAAAATTATTAATAATTACAAAAGAAAATTGTAATTACACTCGAAACAATTAATAATTACATAGTAATATTGATTATTCATTGTTTCGACTAGAATCACAATTTTCACTTTGCAATTATTAATATATTTGGTCAAATCTTTCCCGATACCTTTATTCAACCCCATGCATATACATATTATACATACAGAGGCAGAGGGTGTAAAACGGGGTACTTAAGGAAATACTTAATTTTCGAGAATTCAAATACGCTAAATCTGTTTTTTTTTTTTTTTGTTTTTTTTTTTTTTGTAATTATAACCAAAGAGAATAGAAATGATTTTCAGATTTCAGGAAAAGAAAATTCTTTTTGTTCGAAGATTCAAAATAATACTGAATAATTCTTATAGAAGTCATTTTTTACTTGTAAATTTACTAACTTATAAGATTTATAAACTTAAAGGGTATCCCGTTTTGCTCCCTCCCCCCTCCCCTACATGTATACATATATGTTCTGTGTAAAGCGAAACGGACACCTGAAATCCACCTGATGCTCCCGGATTTCGTGCCTTCTGTATACGTATATGTACATTGTACATATATAGCTATATACCGGTATGAGACCGAAGGACCCCTTCGGCGACGAGGTCGAGAGTCCCTCGTGCGTTTGCACCGTGCAGAAGAGGGGTAAAAAGAAAGAAAAAGAAATGAGAGGAAAAAGCAAAAATAAGAACAAAAGTGTAAGAACGAAAACGGGAGGAAGGAAAAAAGACGAAGCACAACAACGGCGAAAACAAAGGGAATAAATAAACGAGGCGACCTCCCCTTTTGCTCGTTGCCATTTCGGAGTTTCTTCACCCTTTTTGCTCGTTTCGCACATGCAACTTTAATATGGATGTGCGATGTTATTATTTCAAGCCCTGCAGGGATGTAATGCGAGGTATCATAACGCGAGATCGTTATAATGGTACAGTAATATTCCTCTTCGATTCTTGGGAAGTTTTCATACTTTTGGCTCGACGTTAACGTATTATCAATAATTTTCTCCCAGTTTCAATGCTTACGTATATATATGTATATATATATATGGTTGTATCGAAAATGAGAAAATAAGGTATTCAGCAGCGAAAAAAGAAGATCTTCAAAGTTTGGCGGATTTTTTTTTCATTCGCTTTCTATCTTTTTCCCTCATTAAATAATATATCAGTTTTTTCAGAACTTTGATTATTTGTGAATTTTATAACAGTTCCAAAAAAAAAAAAAAAAAGAAAAAAAAAATAAATAAATCTTGGATTAAAAATAGGTTTTCTTAATATTTTGATTTGTTGATTACTTATTATACGCTTCCTTAAAATTGTTTATAGACTAATTTCCAGGATATAATTTTTTTTAGACGCCATGTTGATTAGTTTCATAATGAAAAATTGAAAATGATCGAATACAGAGTACTTTTAATCACAGATTCATTTGTCTACCGTTTGATTTTTTCTTCAATATACAATTTAAACAGATCAAGGTCTGGAAAAAAAATGAAATCTTATATTAAAAAGCGACATTTTTTTTCCAAATCTGACGGCACCCCTTAAAAGTGAGACAGTTTATTAAAACTTTGATAATCTTCTTTTTTCAAGATTAACTTAAGATTTTTCAACTTGGAGCATAAACATTTTTTTTAACGACCACCCTAATCTATCTACATTTATACTTCGATCATTCGATAAAAAAAAAAGTTAACCGAAATGGTTACGAAACGCTGCAGAAGTTTTTGTGAAGAAGAGAAAATTCTGAAAATGGAGTCTTGGATTCTAATAATTATTTTCCAAACCATCTAATCTTTTCCTAAGTTTTTCCACTGATATCGGTAGACATTTTTTCACCCACCATTCAAAGGGAAAGTTGAATTCCAGTTTGGCTTCGCGAGTTTCGTTTCAATCTGTAAATTAATGACAACGAGGAGTCAATTGTTTTTATCGTTCAAATAAGTTGCCACGCATGCATATATACCTATAGAGTAGAGGTATTTACCGAATTAAGTACACCATATGTGGACCAAGGCCTCCTCACATTTCGAATAAGTGGTCAAGGCAGTCCTCATGAAGAATTCGAGATTTTAAAACCCTATCTCGTTCGCGATATTTGGCGGTGCCCTGAATTCAGACGTTCAAGAATGCGCCAAGTTTTTCTGCAGAAACCTGCGACGATATTTTATCGAAGTTTATATAAATAATACGAAAAATTCTCATTGTAAGTGAAAAATAATTAATTGTGAGAGGAAATACTGTGGAAGAGAAGAAAGAACGTTAATAGAAAAAAAATGTACTCCCTTCAAAATAGGGTGAATAATATTTAATTGTTTTTTTTTCTTTTTTTTTTTTTTTGTTTTTTCTTTTTTGTTCCAGTTTGAATAACCCAAAGCATTAATCATATAAAAAAATTTCTTATATAATAACGTAATTTCAGGTCATTTAATTCGACTATTTTCCACCTCGTGTAAAGAATTTTTTGACCCAAATATCTTTCAAAGGCCTTGTCGAAACGTGTAATTCGCATTATTTTCGAATATCCCTGAAGTGTTTTATTTTCTCTCTTGGGGAAAAGAGTCCCGGTAGCGAAAAAAAAAAAAAAGAAAAAAAAAAAGAAGCCAGGGATCATTATCGTAAAAATTGAGGTATTGCATGGTGCGATACTGCATTTTAATGCAGGTGCATCAATCCTTGCATTTGCATGGTCCGATGCATCGAGGTCATACTACACACGCGATACTCACGTAGCGTCGCGCGATTGATATAATCGACACATAAAACGTGTAAGTACCGTACTACTGCAACTTTTTGATTACTTTACGAGCGTGGCGCGCGATGAGGGTATCGGGCCCGGGGCCCTACGGCCCCCTCCCTTCCTCCGGGCCTCAAGTGGGTCCCCGGTAGCGCCGCCGCGCACCTGCCGTCGATTCCCACGCCGAGACTCACGTTTGCCTCATCTTTTCTCTTTCCCCACCCTCCTCACCCCCTCCCAACTCGTCCATATTCCTTGACCCCTCCGGGCCCCATGAGGCCCTAACAGGCCCGCCGGGTCGACTGGCTGTGTGCCGTTGCATCGTCCACACGTGTGCATCTCTCGTGAAGGGTAAAAAAGGGGGAGTGGAAAGAAAGATTGAGACGAGGCGGTGCTGGATCAGGCCCTGGAGAGAAAGGGGGATTGTTTATTTTTTGATATTTTTGACCGGGACTTGCGATATGTATTTACATATATATATATATATATATATATATATATATATATATATATATATATATATATATATATATATATATATATATATATATATATATATATATATATATATATATATATATATATTCGAGTTCTTACGTGTGTTCTATATTGTACACACACACACACACACACACGCACTTATCACTTGTACGAACCGCGTTTTATTCAACGCCCAGTATTATTCCTGCGTGTATTCGTCGACGATACGCGACGTTAGACTCCGACGAACACATATTATATTATACTGTATATATCGTACATAAGTTACGATATTTTTCCGTACAAGGCGTGTAATTAAATATGTCTTTATTACCTATCTATACATATACCGCGACGACGAAGGAGAGACGGAGAAAAGTGATTCTAGACTTTTTTGTTCTTTCTTCTTCTTGTTTTTTTTTTTTTTTTTTTTTTTTTTTTTTTTTGTTGCCTGGTAATTTACATGCAGATTTGTACGTACCTGAGTACACCTCGTGTCATGGGTTTTTTTTTTTTTTTGCTAATTTTAAGCACGGAAATATTAAAAACGATTTCAGAATGTGCGTGGGCAGTTTTTTTTTTTTTTTTTTTTTTCCATTTTTCCGTTGCTGTCTTTAGTTCGCTTATTGTATCTAGATTCTATTATATAGGTATGTAGGTGAGATATAGAAAAAATATTTCCGGTAAAGTATAGATATTTATTGTTATTTGGATTATAAATATACAATTGCAAGGAAAAAGTGATTTTTTCTTCGGAGATATTCAGTTTTTACGAGAATGTTCAGAATTTTTTCTTGACAATCAGTAGCATGTGAGTTTTAAGGGCGTTAGTAACGAATCTGATATTAGATTTTTTTTGAAAATTTCTCATTCAAAATGGCGGATTCAATATGCCGGCTTACAATTTTTTGCATTTTAAGTTGCCAGTTCGTCAATTTTTGTTTACAGGGGTTCTTGGAACGCTGATAACGAAACTGACATTAGATTTGAAAAATCTCAAATTTAAAAATGTGAAGGAAGGAATTTTTCAAAACCAATGATTTTGAGCTTTCGTTTCGTGATAAATTTTACAAAATATTATGATTTTATCTAATTTAAAAAATTTACAATCCGGCATTTCTCATTCGTTGAATGAAAATTTCAAAATATTATCAACAGTTACAACTCCTTTCAGAGTTTTGATCCACTTTTTTTTTTTTTGGTACCATTTAAATAGTACAAACACCCTTATCTTACCCTGAATAAATGAAATTTGAAAAAATTTACGCGAAAAATTCATTTCCTCACCAAAAACTCGGTACAATTATCAACAAAAACGAAAACCCTGCATCTTATTGAAACGATATAATAATTTCAACTTTTAAACACCATGAGCTGCAATGCTGAATCACAAGGGGGCACCCATAAGACAGATGTTACAGCTCTTACATCGATACGGAGATAAGTGGAATAGCTGAGTTAGACTGGCGGTTGACTTTCACTCGTATTGAAAACGAGATTAAAAGAATTGAGACGACAACCAGAGCCAGTCGGGTACCAGCCACGCTTTCCAGCTTCCTTTCTCTCCTCTTTCTTCATCTTCTTCTTCTTCTTCTTCTTCTCTTCTTCGTTCGGATTCCCTTACCGTTGAAGCTTCCCCTCGAAACCGACTTTCTTCAAGTGTAGTAAATTCGTGGCTCGATCTTTCCGGTGTTGTTAACTTCGTGTTCCGTTTGGGCTTCGTGATGTACCTGATCGTTAGAGTCAAAAGATTAGGATTGACTAAATTAACCGTTTAAATAATATCGAGAAGCGTTACTTTCGACAATTAAAGTGAATATTTTGTTATAGAAGAACGTTACATGTTTTGGAAATAATTTACTCGAGTAATTACACAGCTGATAACGCGAAACGTTTCAAATTGTTCTTTAAATCTGAACTTGTCAAAGTAAAATAATTTTCTGAACTTGAATTTCTGATTACTTATTCTCAAGAAAGCTAGATACTAATTAAACATAATTGTTCATATGAAAATTAAACATTTTATTCTGATTTCAAGCATTATTTTTTTAATGGGCCCATTTTTTCCCCACCCTTTCCTACAAGGGTGTAGATACACAGCGTGTTTTACACGAGTAATACGTATCCGTACTATAGCCGAGATCCTGATCTTTTCATCCTTTCACGGAGCAATGCGTCTCGCGATCTAGATCGTTCACCGAGTTCCTGCCCTCTAAAATTTTAATCTTTTTTTTTTCTCTCTCTCTCTCTCTCTCTCTCTTCCTTTCTTCCGTTTTTTTTTTTTTTATCTTCATTTATCTTCTATTGCTTAACTTTTCAACGCCACGAACTCAGGATACAGGAAGAAATCTCTCTTCGGAACGATCTAAGGACAGAGAATGATTGTTGCATGTTTATCGGTGCGTTAAGAGTAACGTCGAATTATTCTACGGTATTTATTACACCTCTCTATATACACACTCGACTGATATTAATCTTGTGTACCTACATACACATGGCAGGAAATGCGCGCGCCGCTTCGCAAGAAGCACAATCTCTTATTGTTATTTATTGCGGATCACCCGATCCCGTTATTATAATATACGTATCATGTATCTATTGGATTCCATTCGTCCTTATCGCTTCCTCGATGCGAGTTTATCGATATATTGTGATAATGATTAATGTTTATATATCTATATCTACATGTATATATTCTCTCTGTTTATATATAATTCTAGAACGCCGTTTCCTCTCAGTGACGAGAACTAGAATGTGGCGATTGTTTTTCTTGTTTTTTGAAATTTTCGAATCATCTGTAACCTGAATAATTAGAACGAAAACATTATTTTTTTTTTTTCCTCTTACTTTTTCTTTTTTGCATAACTGTGTGTGAAAAGTTCATCTTGATTGTAACAGAACTAAGTAAAAACCCAGAAACAGTGCTTTCGGGATTTTTTTTTTTTACTCGGAAATAACCGCTGTGCAGATTTTATTGGATTTTAAAAACTTGTTGTTACGTCAAATTCACCAAACTCACGATCGTTGATTTTTCGATTGCATTTACGCATATATCTCAAAATGAATCGATCAATGCACTACAAAGAATCACTTTAAGGGAAAAATTGATAATCCGTATAAAGTAGATTATACGTGATTTTTATAGTCTCGGATAATTAAATTTTTTTTGTAAAAACAAGTCACGTTTGACGGTAAAAATAAAGAAACAAACAGATAAATAAATAAATAAATAAATAATTCCCAATATTTTTTTTTAATTCGGCAAAAACAATGTCCGCACAAACGTTTATCCCCTCGGTGTACGCTTGGAGCCCCATAAAATGTAGGTAACTTAGATTTTGCCACCTAGTAGTCTGCACCCCATGCATCGCCCTAAGGAGACAAGTGCATCTATTGTTGTGTGAGCCTTTAACACGGCGCAGGAAATAAAAGGGAGGGCAAGCAAAGGCTGGCACAGGTGCATCGGCTTCCCCTGCATTGCAACCCCCCAACCCCAAAATTACACCCTCGACTAACTTAGCCACTTGGCCAGGGGTGAAGGGCACCGACGTTTAACTGCACTCGTATAACTGGAGGCCCTAATTTCCCGCGACGAATCAGGGACTTCCGGTCATACTGAATGCTGCAGGATTTGCTTCCGTTAAGCGTGATTTCAGGGAGAGAATTGACCGATGGATTTACACGCGCGATGAATTGTGCGTGCTTTTGGAAGTTGAGCGGTTCCTCAGTTGAGGTTGATGTTTTAAGACGTATTTTTTTTTTTTTTTTTTTTTTGCTTTTTGCTCTTGGGCAGCGTTGATATATGTATTTCGAATTTCAAAAGTTCCAAGAGCGATAAATTAGTAGCTTTTTTCAAGCGCGAAAGTTAAAATAAGAAAGTCAAATTTTGCAAAGGGACTTTGCAATGTTCCGAAAGTGTGAAAATGAGGAAACTTATTATTGATCCGAAACATCGAAATTTCGAAGGATCGAAGGTTTTCAGTTCTGTAAATTTTCTTAGTTGGATAAATTTACACACTTTGATCTTTCTTTGTTTCGGATTGTCGATATTCTTACCTTCGGTATCCTGGACATTCTGATTTTCGGTTTTTTATACCTAACTGCATTAGATTTGTCCATCTGATATTACGCGTCGTGATTTCTCCTCATTCAACGTTCGCCGGATAAATTATTCGTGTCAAGTCCTGCCGAGATGGAATATTTGTTTGGTTTTTTTTTTTTTTCTTTTTCTTTCTTTCTTTTCTGTAGCTCCTATAAATTATATATACATATATATATATGTATGTACATGATTGTTTAAGAAGATAATCGCGGAGAGAACGAACTAGATTGATATCCTAATTTAAATTCAACGATGCCGAAGAGAAAACTTATTTATATTTTAGTATGTAACTCTAATTATATAATATTATAGGTCCTTAATAATATTGTTGTAACAAAATTTTTCTGTATAAATTAGATATCTATACATAGACCATAAATAAAAAACAAACGATTATTCTAGGCTAATATTTCTGCAACATCGGATATAGTCGTAAAAAATATTCTTACGCGTTTAAATTTCTCTGGAACATATGCAAAAATATCTAAGTTTATCCAGTTTTTAAAATCGTTTCGCAATTCCATGGATGATTGAGATGTGAATTATCCAGCAATATTTCTAGGGTAAATTAAATTTAGAAAAAATTCTGTTTCATGATTAAATCGTTGAAGAAATGTGAGAAAAAAAAAAGATTTCTCATTGAAATAATCTCGCTTGAATTCGTGATTCCGTGAGTTCGAAAGGTGCAATCGAGCTAGCGGATCGGCCACCGAACGCATCTCGACGATTGGCCGTTAGAAGCGGACCGAAAGAGGACCAAGAACTCAAGTTTAACTGCTGATTGGTTGACCCCGAGGAAGAGAACGTCTAGCTCGAGGAATCGGACACGCCTTCCTTCGGATCGGAGCCTCGGGATTGGCCGGTTCCTCTGAATCGCCGGGGCGAAGAAGGGCCTCAGGCCCAGTTTATGGCTATTTCATTCCTGTTTTTTTTTCCTTCGCTTTCCTCCGTTGCGGCCTCCTCTTTTCCCTCTCTCACTTCTCACCGACAAGTAGATATATGACCGAAGTATCACTGTCGTCGTCGCGGTCCGCGTTTTTTTTTTCTCCCTTTTTGGTTTTGCCTTTTTCGCCTTTTTGTTTTTTTTTTTTTTTTTTCGATTCTTTTGCCTCCTCGCGTTAAGGTCGGCTCGCATCGCCCCCGGCAATTTTTTTTCACCCCGTCTTCTGTAGCGTTTTTTTTTTCCATTTCGTTTTATCTTTTACTCTTTGAGCTTCTACTTTCTCTTTTTTTCTTCTCTCATTTTTGTACGCATGTAGATTTCTCCGGTAGGGAGGGACGGAGAGTGAGAGACAGAGAGAGAGAGGGAGAGAGAGAGAAGCTCGGACAACTCGCGAGGTTCGTTGTACTCATAAATATACACAGAAATTGGAAAAGAAAGTATATTATGTTGAACAAAAAACAAGTAAATAAATTTATTAATCGATATACGTATCAAACGCCAGCTGCACAGAAGAACAATCAACACTTGGTACAAAGAAATGTGAAAAATGGAATAATTTCCGTGATTCAAATAGTTCTGCACTGAAATCTAATTTTCATTTTTTATCCCGAACATGAATTTCTCCATGATGGTAAAAACTGAGATAATGACATCCTCGCATAGAAATTTTTCTCGATTCATAAATTACATCATAATTATTCATACGAAAAAATTCGATTTTTCATATTTTCATTATCTGGCGTTTCGACTTGCAGTCTTTTTTTTTTTTTTTTTCGTTATTATTATTATTTTTATTATTTTCTCGAATTTAATCATTTCCTATATGCACGTATAGAGCGATTGCTTCTTTTTTTTATTTCTCTTCTAAATTATAATATCTTGGATACGAAGGTACCGAGCAATTCTGCACAGCCGTAGCGAGACGTGAAATTACGTAATTACGACGCCCATGAAATGACATTCGAAAATTGTCCTTGAGAAATTGGCGTAATTGAAACGGAGTTTGTCGACCGCCGTCGGTGCAAATTTACGGTTCAACCAAAATTATACTCGCATGTATATGTATCGCCGAAAATCCAAGCTGGAAATTAAATTTAAAATATATAGACAGAATACCAGCTAGAATTAAGCTTCTATAGATATATATATATATAATATTACAGGCAAAATTTTCACTCGTAATTATAATTTCCTTGACAATATTAATTCCAGCAATTTCAAGCTCATTACTCGATTATAATCGTACAATTTTACCCGATAGACTCTTATAAAAAATAAAATATATATATTTTACTTTTTTAATTACATAATAATAATAACGATAATAATAAGAAACTAATTTCGTATCCGGGATTTTTCCTATAATACAGACGCCTGCGTGGGTACGCGATGTTGTCATATTTGTTATAACGCACCAGCGAATCTACCCACACATCATCCACACACGATATATTATTCATTTGTTAATTCATTTATTTCACCTGTAATCGGATAAAAATTCAAACGAAGCGCCCTACACGCTTCCTCGGCTAACGAGTGCCCGGTCCTCATCAATTCCTGTTTCTTAATCTTCTATTTGTTTTTGTGTGCTCCCCCCCCCCCCCCTTCCGCCACCCTCCTTTCTCCTCTCTCCCTCTCTCCCTCTCTCTGTGTGTTTCTCGGGCATCGCGTCGCCCGAATCGTTTTACAAGAGGTTTTATAGGTTGCCGTAAGAGGGTAACGAACGCGAGGAATAAATTCCATACTTAAGCCTTACAACTTATGTATATATATATATATATATATATATATACGTTAGACGTGTGTGTAATAAGCCGAGCGTATGAATCCCATATTTAAGCAACGTTCAAACAATTATATATGCGTGTAAATAAAATATCGTTGAAAGCATGCGTTCAAAAAAAAAAAAAAAAGAAAAAATATGTATATGTATATATATATATATATATATATATATATATATATATATACATACTATATACACACCGCAGGATACATTCGAGAAATTCGTTTCGAGACGTCGGAGACTCGATAAGATGCACCGAAGTTGCCAGATTAATGTTTACCTGTCGAACGGTGAGGCCCCTGTAGATAGGGCATAGCGAAACGATAGACTGGGCCTGATCTTTCAACTCGAGACATTCCTTCGATTCGAAGCATGCATTTTGCCCTGCCTGCCCTGTTGATTTCAAATTCGTATGAGGCATTCCGGCACAACTTTGTACGTATATGAAAGCTTAGGGCGGCTGATTTTGTCGAGAAACGGAGATACGCTTGTTTGATTTTATTGCGAGATAGTCGTTATTGAATATTGTTGCTATTGATCACTATCTTCTTGAGTGACGGAAAGATTTATTTCACCATGTTTGATAAGGTTCAGTGAGTATTCGTTGAATTGTCATTTTATTTAGCTACGAAGATCTTGTAAAGAATATACAAAAGTATAAGAAAAAAGTAGATTAAAATGTCGGTGATTCGCTTGAGGAAATCTCGAAATTTTTCATCAAGACAAGCGATATGGATATAAAAATAATCATTTCTTTTACATTTAGAATTTTAGCTACTAAATACAGCGAAAGAAGTGATCTGTCAAATAAAATAAATGTGGTTTGAAAAATATTAATTTTTGTTTTCCTCGATTTTTTTCTATATTTTTAGTACTCCTCAAAAGAGCCTTTCTGCTGAATTATGAGATTTTTTTCATTACTTGTTAAAAAAAAAAGATCAAAATTTTCCAAAAAAAAAAATTGCTCTTCTTTTGCTTTTTTGTTTATAACTTTAGAAATTAAAAAAAAAAAATCGAGGAAATCAAAAATCAAAATTTTTCAACCCACCGATTTGGTGTGAACTGCCCCATATATATGTATGTATGAATATTAGAAAGTGTATACACATATGGAAATAAATTTAAGGTTTGAAAATAGCTCGAGGCAATATCGCCTAATCAATGAACTTAGAATTATTCAAGTCTTATTATTTAATATTTAATGTAAATTAAAAAAATAATTAAACAGACAGTCACGCGCCGGAATTACGTATAACATTCTATTGTATTCCCAGAATTCATATGTGTGTATGTGTATTACGTGTTCAATTACATATGTCACTAATTTTAGCTTATTGTTAAACTAATTGTTGAAAATAATTACATGTCAAAATATTTACATCGCCTCGTAGTTAGGCATAATTAGGTGTATATTATTTGGTATTATTAATTGAATCGCATTGAAATTAACACATGTCAATTAAAACACTAAAAATAAACCGCCCACAGTTTTTAATATTAATATCAATTTTTATCCGGTTTCGATTTCAATGAAAAACTATGTAAAAAAATCACTTTAATATAAAAAAAATCTGACAAGTCTGGAAAAAAAAACAAAAACAAAAAACAAACAAACAAAAACAGAAACAAAATTTAAAAAAAAATAAAGAAGTGGAGAAAAATGGAATGCGAGTTTTTCGAATTGATCAAAGATTTAGTAAGACAGATATTTCGGTCACTAAGCCGAAGGTGACAGATACCAGCTATAGATCTACTCAGATGTAGCAGGCTAGCTGTGTGACTGTGTGTCTGAACTCTGAATACGGTTTAGCTGGCGCGTAGGCAGGCGTGAGTTGATCGTTGAGCCGGAAACATGTGGAATGACCCGGGTTATTCCCAGGTGAAATACCAGACGTTGGACCCTGAATGCCAAACAGCGTTTATCAACGTGACATATGAGTAGAGTGACGCCTGCGTCGTCGTGCCGACGACGTGCATTCACACCTTGGAACTATTCGCTGATGGGTGTGGCGCTCGCTAAACGAATTGCGCAGAAAATAATTTGCGACTTTCCATTCTGCTATCCTTCGAAAAGTTTGCTTAGGTCGATTGAAAGATTCTGTGAAAAGATGAGCTTGCAAAGTTTTTTTTTATTTTGCAATTTGTTTTATATTTTTTTTTGAATTTTTTAAAGATACACGTTCTTGCAATTGAATTATTGTTTATTTAATGATATTTTTATTTAACCGAAAGATCGAAAATTTTGTACAGTTTTTATTTTTCACTTTTTTTACAAACGCCAAAGAATAATTTCTGGGTTATCGAATATCGTGGTGACCATATTGATTTTCATTTCGTCTGTTCAAATTGTCGAAATAAATTGGATAGTTATTAAAAATTGTGAATGCAAATCGAAGCGTTTGTCGAGGAATTTTTTGAAAATTAATTTCTGAGTTTACAGCGTGAAACGGAAGTTGAAACCATACGAGAATTTTAATCTTTGAAATTTTGAATATTCATCATTGATCGGAATTTTAATAAAAATTTAGTATTGCTTTATCTGTCTTTGAGTTTTTGAATAATTCATTTTTCTACGACGGGGTATTTAATTTTTTTTGTTTGTTTATGTTTTTGTTGACTAGATGGATCAATCTATCAACAGTACCAAAATTCAAACTGCAGATTGCGGATTTAGATATTTCTTCAAAAATTGAATAAGAAATCTTTTGTGAAATTTTTTTTCATTCTCACGAAGAACGAGAATAATGGGAGTTTCATTTATTTATTTTAAAACATACGAAACCTGATACAATATGGAGAAAGCTCTTTATTTGCACAGTTGAAACGTGTAACAAAGAGTTATAAAAAGCGTAATGAGTACAATCTAAAAATAAATAACCGTACGTGTGTACGAACAGATCCGCGAAGCTTGAAACAAGCGTCTGAAATTAGACGGAGAACATCGTCGTCGTCGTCGGCGCGATTTAGACGCTTGCGTTAGACGTCGTCGTCGTCTTGGCTCCACCGGCCTCCTGAGGTCTTGATGGATAGTTTTTCATCGGGCTGACCTCACGCGAAATTGTCACCGGATAAATGTTGCCAACTCGTAACTTTGGCTAGGCGAGTGAATTTCTCGGATTGAAAGCTCGCTATTCTTCGGAGCTTTCTCGAAACGGTTATTTCATTGTTTCTACTCACTCTTACGATCGACACTCGACCTCGTCGCAAGCTCCTCCCCTCCAGGTGTGCAGTAATAATCTAGCCAACGCGACTTCATGTTATCCTGATAATGCATCCCGCCGTTCGATCCTCTGCCACTTCCGGCAGGCGTCTTTTACGCCGTCCCGACGCCCCTCGGGCTTGTTATACGTATCGTCCTCTCCTAACCTCCGGACAATCACACCCTCGGCCAATTGAAACCGGAAGTATATCACGGAATCCCCTCAAGCTCTCCGTCACCTTTAACGGCAACTTGTTGCCTCCTCTTAACGCTTCGCTAGCCTCTCGACGGGCTCTCGACGTCGAAAGCTCGCCATCTTAACTCGAATTTCATGTTCTCCGGGTCCGGCGTCGCGACGCTTGTCGACCGCCAGCCCCGAAGGCTGGGATCAACGAAACGAGCGAAAGCTTTTTAACGTCATCGGAGAATCACGGGGGGAGCTTGCGGTCTTTTTTTTTTTTTACTCAACATCGGGACAAACGAAAATCGTCGTTACGTTTCGGAGGTTATAATTTGAAAGGTCAAAACATTCTTGCAAGCTCCGTCAAATTTTTTAACATTAAGTCGTATTATTGAGCTTTATAAAGTCTGAGAAAGTCCTGCGAAGTTCTACAAATTTTATTACGTTTGGCTCTGCAATTATTTAAACTTTTATCGAATCCCATATGGTCTGATAAATATCTATAATAAAGTCACAAAAGCTCTTGAAGTTCACGGAATCTATATATTCTAAAAACATAATTTTTTAAAAGCTTTACGCCCAAGTTAAACTCGAACGAGTTATTCACCTACGATTCACCCTCCAAACGACCTGTGACAAAGCCGTGCTTTCCTGATACGACGTCGCGACGCTGACCGACCACGAGTCTCGGGAGAATTCGGCTTTCTTCCGTCCTTTTAACACGTGCGGCGTCCCTCGAGCTTCGCAGTCAAACTGAGGGACGGAAAAGCTCTTGCGTGAGTCGAAGCTTCTTGGGACGGCTGCTTTCCTGGTGTAGCGTCGCGACGCTCGTCGACCGCGAGCTCCAAACGTCCTGGCGACCTTTGCGTTATTTCCTCGCTCATTCATGCCGAGCTTAAACCGATTACCAGGCGTCGCGACGCGGTTTCAACCCCTCGCCAGAATTTGAACAGCTAGGGGTTAAAATTCGCGCACAAATCCAACACCGGCAGCTGATGAAACCCTATTTCGTCGTCTCGGTGCCCACCGACCCTCAGTTTCGGAGGGTCGTGGGCGACGCTACCCCACGAATGAACTACACTCCCTTGTTTCATCGATTCTTTGCTGTGACGAAGCTTTTTCAAAGCTCCTTACACTCTTCAAGACCCATGTTATCCCGGTGCGACATCCCGATGCTCGTCGACCGCGAACGCTCAAGAGTATCCCTCTCCGTCTTGTCGGATTCGAAGGGTGAGAAGGGGAAGAAAATCATCGTATCGAAGCGGGTAGCATCGAACTATTATTTGAATTTATTCAATTTTAAATATTAAAAAAGGTGAATAATGCTCATCGATTTAGCTGTTTATCTAAAAAAAAAAATGATTTTTCAAAACTATTCGATTTTATCAAAACCCTGCAACCCTTCCATGTTGGATAAATAATTAGGGTACACACAAAAAAAATAAACGTGAGTTTTCAGTTTTGAAATTAAATATCAATTTCCGTTGTCTTAAAAACACGGAATACGAGCTTTTTTTTTTTAACCCGATGTCTAACACTTATCAGAGATAATTTTTGTTTCATTCAAAACAAGTCAGTACCATTTGAAATTGGATAAACAGTGTGAAAAATAAACAAATCTCCCAACTTAATAACTTTTTTTTGATTTATCGGAGAATGAGTATAACTGATAAAAAAATTTCTGGTCAATTATAGAGAAGAAAAGAATGATCTAAAGTAGAAAATATGTTCTGCTTGAATTTTTTTTTATTATACCTAGCATAAAGTAATCGCAATAATAAACTATTCTAGATCAGCGGGACTAGGCTGCTTGTTAAAAAACAGATAGATCATTTTTCAAGCTCTTGCCTCTCTCCCTCTCCCCATCGCTAGTTTTCCTGTAACTAAAACAAAGCCTTTATAAATTTGGCAGACTTCCAGAAAACTTTTCGTATCTATCTGCACTCCTCGGTATATTACGGCCGACTGCGCATTGCAGTAGTAAAACCCAGCGAATTGAGACGAGACGGGGATCATGGAGAAGAGAGTGAGCGCCAGCCGGTGATCGAAGCCGTTCTGGGTCGGCCTGCAGAGGCATGATATCCTAGTTGAACGTCGCGACGCTCGTCGACCGCGAGTCCTGAGAGCTTTCCGAGGGTTGACGACCCTCGGGAATTGATTAAGTTTTTACGTATACCTATACAGAATACCGGGGAAAAGTATCGCCTCGACTATTTCGTGCGTCTGTTTTCCTAATAACTCACCTTCCGAGAAAAGCTCGTCGGGGATCGCACGGTGCGCTAATGAAAATTGACGAATCACCGCATGTGAAGAACTTTAAACTGGTAATCTAACCTTTTAGAGCTTTTTTTGTTTCTTTGATAGTGCATGGAATTTTACGACGACTCTGATAAACGCTGTTGTATTTATTTATTTTTTTTTTCTTCTTCTTTTTCTAACTTACGTTCAGATTACTTTCAATGTTCGCTGAACTTTACTGAGCTTTTCTTGTGCTGGTCACACAATGTCTGAAGAAATAGAAACTCATCAGTAGACAGTGGTGATCGTTTTTTATATCGTAAGTGAGCTTTTTTTCTCAATCACGCAATACAGCGTAGATAGAAGTTTGTGAAAGAGCTTTTTTTTCACTGCATGAATTTTTACGACGCTTCTGATAAACACTGTTGTAGTTTTTCTTTTTTCAACTTACGTTCAGTTCCTTTCAATATTTTTTGAAATTTACTAAACTTTTTTTTGTGCTGATCAGAAAATATCTGAAGAAATGGAAATTCATCACTGGAGAGTGAGGATTGTTTTTTACATTATAAATGAGCTTTTTTTTCTCATCCACGCAATGCAGCGTAGATAGAAGTTTGTGAAAGAGCTTTTTTTTAACTGCATGGAATTTCGCGACGACTTTGATAAACGCTGTTGCATTTTTTCTTTTCTTTTTTCGAAGTTACCTTCAGTTCCTTTTAATATCTTTGAACTGTACTGAGCTTTTCTTGTGCCGATAACGCAATGTCTGAAAAAATCAAAATTCATCACTGGAGAGTGACGAACGTTTCTTACATCATAAATGAGATTTTTTCTTATCCATGCTACACAACGCAGATAAAAGTTTATAAAAGAGCTTAGTTGTGACACAAAGCAGACCGTTCGTCGTGTGTGGATCTTAATTACATATATTCAACGAAACAAATAAGCTCTTTCATAAATTTCTATCTGCGGCGTACAAAATTATACATAAATATTAAAATTACTCGGTTTCACAAGAGAGTTTCTTAAAATAAATGCAGACGTGTATAAAATTGAATCTTCTCAATACAAATCGCACAATATACGTTATAAATTATTTATTTCTTCACCTTGACACGTGTCAAAAAATTTTATCCCAACAATGTTTATCGTTGGGTGAATAAAAAAGTGTCTCATGTGTGCGCGAGGTTGGGAATATCTGATTGTGAGCAACACGCGTGCTCGTCGAATGGCGATTGGGGGGAGGCGAAGCGATCAGGCGACGCCTGCGCGTGGAGCGTCGAATCTATTTTCATCCCCGTGTGTTGTGGGGAAAAATCTATAATTAAGCCTACAGCTTCGGCGTGAACCTATACCTACGGAGGGGGCGTCGCGACGCCGGAGACTTTCTGCCCGGCGTTCTTCCCTGTTAACGCTCTCCGTCAAAACGACGCTTGACGTCGGTCTCGTCAAGGTGACGTCGGCAATCTTCTACCCGAGTATTGTTTCCCTGGGCGTTAAGGACGCCGAGGCGCGGCCTCTGCGCTCTTGCCAATATCCCTTGGCGAGAACTCAAGACGTCGACGCGTCCCGACGCTTTTCGTCCTCCTCGCTTTTCTGCACTCCTAAACCTTCAACCCGTCAGTCGTTCCCGTTAGACTGACGGGCGCAGCTTTGTCACATGTCAAGGGACCGTTCATTATACTCCGTCGACTGATGATGCCCGGGTCTAACGTCGCGACGCTAGGGCGCCGTAGTGGTTGCATAGGGGCGGGTCCTGGTCACGTTTCAACCACGGGATTGTCTCCCTCTACTAAAAACTATCGGCTCTTGAAAGGCCGACGACCTTAAGCCGAAATTAATCCGATAGTCGGAAAATTTTTCCTTTTTTTTTCATCTGTTAATTTTCATATTTTATACTTGGTTTTTTTTTTTTTTTCTATTTTTTTTGTTTCATTCGTTGCATGGAACTTGAAATTTTATTTATCGGAATGCTTGATCTGTTCTTCTGAATTCACGGTAAAACTACAATGAGTACAACTGTGGTATAAATATTTATCGTAAACGCATAAAATTATTTACTCTTGTTTGTAGCTTTTTTTAAGACCGTTGATAAGTTAAAAAGAATCCATTTTCACGCCAGGGGTTTTAGTAGGTATACAAAAATAAATTAGACAGTAATTATAACCTTTATTTGATTATTATATTTATTATTAGATTTGTCTTGTAAATTTACATTCCAGTGTACGAAATTAAATTCTTGTATATATATATCATTGAAGTATATATGATATACAGATGAAAAATTTGAAACTCCAAATTTTTTTGTGTAAAAATTGGAAACTCAGCGATTTCCACTAAATCAAAGTGACTTGAAGCGAAGACCAAATTCTTTATTCAATGTTAATTAATTATCACATTCCAGTTCTGATAGCGTAACTTTCTTTTTTAACTGGTTTTCAAAATTTTTTAAGTACAGAAAAATCGCAATGTGGTTTCGAGATGCCTTTACAATTCGCCAATTCTATAATAACAAGCCTAACTTTGTTATACTATGCGATATATATTCCGCAAATACCGTTTCTGAAAGTGTGAAATTTGTAAATCTGTGCTATCAAAATCCGGGCTAACACTCAGCATCAAAATTCATCAAAAATAAAACGGAGACTCAAAAGAAAGAAAGAAAAAAGAAAAAAAATCTCCAAGCCAAAAATTCTTTTTAATCGCTTGAAACACAAAGATTTTATCTAAAAATCAAGAAAATCATCTGTCAAACGATTTATTTAAATCGTATTTTCGATTTAAAGTCGATAAAAAAATTTATTTCAATCAAATAAATCTTCCTTTCATACCGCAAGCAAATTTTTCGACAAGCTCATGTTCGAATACGTACAAACGTAGGTCATTCCAACTAAAGAAACATTCTCAAATCGCAGTAGTCAAGGCGATACTTGGTCAGACGATTTCTCGAACCCCGCGCCTTGCGCGAAGCTTTTCTATCGAAGCGCCGAATCGCCGCGCAGCTTTTCCGGGATTGAACCTCCGTCTCGCGGCTGTTACCCGGTGAAAAAAGCCCGCTGTGGGCGAGCCGCGACACGCGGTGAGCGACAGGTGGGCCAGCCGTCACCGGGAAGACGTGGATGCCCAGGTTCAAGGCGTCGCGACGCCCGTCAGGGCGCGGCGCCTGAAAATTCGGAGGATCTTCCTGCGGTCGCACCTGTTTGCGTCGTCGGGGTCGCAGGTCGACAGACGTCGGGGCGCCGGACCAGGCGTGTAGGAATCGACGACGGGCGTCGCGACGATCTTGAAAAGCTGCTAAGTGCGAACGGAAAGTGGCCGTTTATCGAAAGCCCGTCAGGCTTTGGCAAGGGGGCGTCGCGACGCCTTGAAATAGCCACGTTTTATCCGGTCACCCTTGCATCCGGAAAAGATCCCTCGCGTCTGACGGAAATTACGGCACTCCGTCACCGTCGGAACTGCCGACCAGGCGAACATGACGGCAGCGAAAGCTCTCCTCGTCGCTTCGATTTTTTTTCTCAGAGCTTGCGCAGCAGGGTAATTAAATTATAGAATTATGAAGAAATAGAAATAAATTCTACGCGGGTTTCATTCATTTTTTCTTATATGTTTTAAAGAAATTACCGATTACTTTGCATCGATCCGTTACAAATTAGGTGAAAAAAAAAAAAAAAAAAAAACTGCAAAGCCTTAATCGTTTCGTCGAGTCAGATGAACTGAGAATGGTTTTTATACAGAAAGCTATTGTCGCTAAAATTCTTCGTCTGTCAAATCGAATGAGCCCTTTTGTTTCCTTAATTATTATCATATTTTATTTTGAAATCACCCAATTACACAAATTTCACTAAGAATGAGACAAAATTCGAACAAACTAGACTTTAAATAATACTTTACTGAGAAGACATGCCGGATTTATACTTGATACAATTTGTCAAATACTCTGTAGAGCTGAAAATATTAAATCGATGATTACTTCTACTGCTGACATAGTTTACATATAAATTCACAGTAGCGTAATACTCGTAGGTTTTTTTTTCTATTTCTTTTTCTTTTTTTTCTCATACTTTGTAAAACGAACGCGGATTTACAGAAAATTGTAAAAAAGAAAAAACAAAAAAAAAAATTGACAAAGCTTTATTATAAAATTAAAATCTATTCGGGAAGTAATAATTTTTTAGCTCTAATAAAAATTTATAAAATTAGCGATAAAAACAAATTTAGACTTTAAAATTGGAGAGTATTTCAAACGATTTGAAGTTTTAGACTCTAAGAGAGTCTGAACGAGTGCTGACCGTTACTACTGACAAAAGTATATTTTACGCCGAAGCGCGAGTCGGAATGGATACTGATTTTCTTCTACTACTTGAAGTTCGCACATGCGGTCTCAGTTCGTAAACAGTTGAAAATAATTTTGCAAATTAATTTCTTTGTTAATTTAGAAAAAACGTATTCATTTGCTGTAATACCAGGATAACAGATCGCTGCTGCTGCTGCTGTTGCTACCTTCGTGGAAATGCAGGCTGTATATATAGAGGAATGTGCGTGTGCGCAACGCGTGGATGAAAGTGCACGATTTAATTAAATGAAATTCATTAAAAATTAACTTCAAAGTATTAAACCAAAGCAACGAATGCGGTAATAATAAAATTACGATACTAATTTCTGCGTATGATACAAATAATTTACTTAAAAATATTACTCAAATACATATTCGGTATTTTAAACTTCACGATAGAAATGGATATGAAAAAAATTAATTAAAACGATCTCATTACACGGAGATTGCTACAAAAAACATGCCAAAGACCATGAAAAAAAATGGTACATACGTATTGATTTTTAAGCAAAATTTATGATTGCGTGTTTATCATTGAAATAAAATTTTTTATTTGATATTGTATAATTAATTATAATCATTAATTAATTAGCTACGATAAACATATATTAGAAATAATTTGATCAATTGAATTGAAATTCATTTTCCCTGTGGAAAAAATTCAATCGATTGCAAAAATCTCGATATTCTCAGCAATTTTTAATGTATAACTTTAAGTAGGGTCGAAACTTATTACTGATCGAGCGATGACATCGTTTTCTGTTGACGATCATATTCTTCGTTTGATTCTTAAGTCACCATACTGATCTCCAGATCGTATCCGATAGAAAAGTTAAACTTTGACAACTGATAAATAATTTCGATGTCTTGTTAGCCGATTAGCTACATGAATAACGTGAAAAAAAATGAAACTATATTTATTTTTCGTCAGTATTACGAGCGATTTCAAATGTCTTCAGGGGTAAAATATATAAAATTCAGAAAACAAACTTTTCTGTATTCCCACCTATATAATTATAATAAAATACATTTTCGCGTTATCAAAAAAATCCGTGTCGTTTTCTAAATATTACTAAATTGCTAGGATATTATCTAAATATCTGATAAAATTTATCCCCATTCTACCAATATTCCAAGTTTAACATCACATCGGTGTAAATATGACACAATTCTACCGTATATGCTAAAGTCACTGTTGCGATCCGTAATTTCGTGAAAAAAAAAAAAAAAAAAAAAAAAAAAAAATCGCAGACTTAAACTTAAATTCCAACTTTTTCACATTGAGATCCGCTTCCGGAGATCAAGCTTTGTACTCAAGTCCCGTGCCCAGAGCACGCAGCAAGGGGGTGGGGTGGGGGTGAAGCGACGCCGACGGAGGAGTTGCGCGAAGCCGTTGAGCGTCGCGACGTCCACCAGGAAAGCATCGGTTTCAATGAGTCGTCTGCAGCGTCGCGGGGCGGATCATGAAGCCTTGATAAAGCGCAAGGCCGTTTGGCCGCTCCACGCGGACCTTCGTCGACGGTTTCGTCGGAAAGGCGAAGGAACGACGCGACGTCGAGCTTCGGACAGTCCGGAGGAGGGTGAACGTCGCGACGCCTGATCAGGGCTTCAGACGGTTCAGGCGATAGCGGAAACGGCGGCCGAATGGCGTCGCGACGTCGGGCCAGGACAACAGCATCAATGCGTCGACGGAAACGTCTTGTGCTATTTAATTTAGGGTTATTATTTAGCTTGGAAAAGTGGGCCGATTTTGGGTTTTTATATAAATTTTTTTTTTCAACTTGAATTGATTTACAGAAAACATTTTCATCGACGATAACGTCAACTATTTCGTTATCTCAGAAACGGTTTCGTTGATTTTCTTCAAATTTGGCGATCATATTTTTTGATAATCCATCCTATTTGCCGTACTTGAATTTTTTCTTTTTGTTTTTGTTTTTTTTTTTTTTTTTGAACGGAAATACGACCGTTTGGAATTGAAATTCAGCTTTTAGTAAAAAAAAATTTACGATGTTTTTATTTAATTAAAAAACAGGATGTAACAGTTGAAAAAAAATTTGTACCGTGGCAAAGGAGGTAAACTGTCCAGAAGATAGACTATCAATAAAAATGTGACGAAAACACGATTTGTCGATAGCAAGGCTTTATCTGTGAATAAATGCGGATAAAACAAATGTGCGAATTAATTAAGCTTGATTTATTTAATTTTGAACAAAGCAAACTCGAATCGAATCGAGTGACGGGTTGTCGAGATATAAATTCCCAAAACTCATTCAGTTTTCGTCTTGAACCGTCTATTCGCACATACCACCAGCTTAACGGTGCGCTCCGGATTCCCGGGGAGTCAAACTCGGCGAGCGACGGTCTTGAGGGCGTCGCGACGCCCCCGGTTAACGTCAAAGAGCAACCACCTGAGCCTCACGTCGTCTCCCCGACGTCTGCAAAAACGTTTTTCCGTCTGCTCCTGGGGGTGCGGTTGGTTTTGGGCGGATCCCGTGACCAGGAGATCAGGAGGCGACGTTGACGAGCAACAGGTCGTCGCGACGGCCCTGACGTCGACCTACGAATCGTCAGGCTTGATCAGGCGCTCAGGAAACTCGACGAATAATACGGGATGCTTAAGAAAGTTGAGGTTAGAAGTAGGGACGCATAAACTGGCGAAGACACTGTCAACGGATGAGCTTTCCTTGGGCGAGACTAGCTTGGATCGAAAAGCTGAGGAAAGGGGAGGACGAAAGAGAAGAAACAAACGGTTTTAGACAAGGAAAGATGAGGTGTGGAAGGAGGGTTGAAAATCATTTATACGATCAATGAACTTTTATAAGTTGAAGTTATTTTAAGCAGGATATTCGAGGGTTGGAAAATTTCTGAATGTACAGATTTTTGAAGCCGAAAAAGCTGGTACGTTAATAATTTCGAAATAATTCAATCGTGTGGTTTCTTGCTCTTCGATTCCTGAAAGCTTGATAACATTCGTCCAATTCTAGTGAATAATTGTATCGTGAGTTTTATTCTTTACTGAATTTTACGAGTTTCATGAAAGTCTTGAAAGCTTTAGTGTGTATACAATCGTCGGAAGCTCGATTCTTGTTGGTGGGGTCAAAGCTCGAGTCTCGGGTGTCGGATAATCGAGGTTAAAACCGCGTCGATTTCTCGAGGAGCAGAATGTCCGATCAGGAAAGCACGCGAACGCCGAGGCGCCGCGACGCCGTTTGTACTGGTGTATCTATATAATATTATTTGTTATTGTATACCCGAAATATTCAGATGAAACTGACGATATTCCGCAGTAATGTGGAATTTTCGTAAAAAGTCTATCAAGCTTGTATGAGACGCGGCTGGCGTGCGAACGTCGTGGGATAGAAAGCTCAAGCTCGGTCGGTTGGCGTCGCGACGCCCGACCAGGAATCCAGAAGCCGAAAGTATTCGAGGACGACGGAATAGAAAGAAAAAGACGTGGCCGTCGACCCCAGTTTCCATATATATGTATAAATATTATCGCAATGAAACGAGGGTCGAATTCCAGATCCTAAAAACAGTTTCTAAAACTGTCACTAAAAGCACGATAAAGCTCTAAACAGGTTACAAAAAAAAAAAAAAGAAAAAAAAAAAAGTTGTGGAAGATTGATATGACCGAAGTTGAGAATTCGCGAGGATGCAGTTTTTTCGTAACAGGGTGACATATGAGGGTTGTTCGTCGACGAATCAGCGAATCCGGGGATTGAAATTGATTGAAAATCGCGCAACCGGCGGCGAGAGATGAATATCGGCTATTCTCGCGGAGCTTTTCTTAGCTTCATTGCGGCGAAAGCGTTTCCCGTACCCTTTTCGCAACGGGCTGTCGGCCATCTAGAGACGCAATTCGATACATACAGGGAGCTTTTAGTAAGACAACGTGACATGCGGCTGCTTGCGCGCAGCCCCCGATACCAGGAAAACACATTGAACGATGGTGGAGGTTTCGAGCTTGCGCGTATCGCTCGCGCAAAATGTCTGACGAAAAAGCGCGGGGTCGACGAGAATTTATCAGGAGACCAGGAACAACCGTCGGCGTCGCGACGTCGCGTCGACGGTTGTGTATAGAAATCCACGTCGCGACGTAACCTTCGAATTGGTTTGTGCGCAGCAGCCGACGCGCGCTGTGATATGTAGATGGATAGATATGAGAGAGGTAAGAAATCTTATTTGATCTTAGAATCTTTATCATCAAATATAAAGGTTCCAAAATTTCTAACAATTATTATATAATATACATATATACGCACCTACAAACTATTAGGTTGTACATTAGGGTGACGCAAAAAAACCGACTACTTTTTTTTTATTGAGTCTCGTGTGACAAAATGTTAGTTTTTGATGTTTTAAGAACCCACTCCAAAGGACAGTAAAAAAAAAAATTTTAAGAAGTCGCTCCAAATTTTTAAAAATTTCAAAAATCGTCAAAAAAATAAATTAAAAAAATTATCTTTTCGGTATTTTGTTTGATTTTTAATTCATGTCGTGGTGTATTGTTATCGATTCTTTCTTACTAAATTAAAGAAACAAAATTTATGAAATTTTAATATGAATATTAAAAGGTCGCTCGAAAAGATCTAAAGAAATGCACCAAAAAATTGAAAAATAATTATGAGCGACCTTTCAAAATTCAAATATTGAACTGAAACTTTCGGAAACTTATTTTTTTTTTTTTTGTCTTTAAAATTATATCGTAACAAGAAAAAAAATTAAAAAAACAAAAACTCGATTTTTGACGATTTCTGACGTTTTAAAAAATGTGGCGTGACCTCTTAAAATTTTTTTTTCTCAAACTGTCCTTTGGAGTGGGTTCTTAAAACATCAAAAACTAACATTTTGTTACACGAGACTCAAAAAAAAAAAAAAAAATCAGTCGATTTTTTTGCGCCACCCTACTGTACATTCGTTCTTAACGTTGCTAACAAACAATCAATAAGTTTTCGTTATCAAGGAAATTATTAAAGCAAACAATACGAAATTCACTGAGACTTTGCAACGCGTTGTAATTTCAGGTGATAAAGAATTCCAGATAATTATGTACTCAGGAATCGACGATTGTCGTGGAATAATCACCCCATAATAAATTTTATGGTTACAGCTATACGATAGTAATTTTCATTTATTATACCAGATCTGTATTTCCAGTCTCAATAAAAAATTGAAGCTGTTAATAATTGCGTCTATGGTAATAATAACGAGATACATATTTTTCTCACTGTCGAAGCCGTGTAACAAGTCGAGGCTTCACGTTGCGAGTTAAAGAAGGCAGTTAAAGAAGGGCTTCGGAAGAAGTAGGTACGTGCCGGTATCAAGTCGGCCGTATTTAACCGGTGGTAATATTATCGGCCCTACTACATCGAATCTTAGTAATTGGTGTAGCCAGCTCCGGGTTCGAAGGTCTGTAGCATCGGTTACAGTACCGCCAAGATTAAGTCTGGATGGTGGATGGTGGATGGTGAAGCTGGTTGAGAAACAGGACGGGAAATTATAATCAAAAAATTAGTCGGAAAGTAACAAGTTTGTGATTGTAGGTTGGTAGCAATGGATAATGATCCTTCCTGCACGCTCCTTCAGCCTTTATTTCTCTCTCTTTCTCTCTCTCTCTTTCAAGCGTTTCGATCTCTTTCTCACTTCATATAAGTACTCTTTCCCATCGATGCCCTCAGACTTGCGAGATGCTTACAATTAGACTGTATCACATACACTTGGATAAAACATTCAGTCCGGTTTTTGTCCAATTATACTGCGGACTCTTGACTTCTTTCATGACTTTGAGTTTAAAATGCACGAGTATAACGATAAAGACTTTGACGCAAAGTGACATTGATATCACGAGACTTAGAGTGACTTTGCATGAATTGAAATGACTTTGTACTAATTGGGATTCAAATTTCTAAACAGTATGGGTATGTAAGCTTAAGATTCTGGTAAACTGACCAACAAGTTACACTTGAGACGTGGACAGTAAACGTCCTCGATGGACAAACCCAAACCAATCGAGACTGTCAAACACTTTTCATGACTGTGCCCACAAGTGTTACTGATATTACACGACTTAGAGTGACTTTGCATGAATTAAAATGACTTTGTACTTATTCGAAGTCAAATTTCCAAACAAACTGGTTCTGGTAAACTGAAGTATGTGAACCAAAATGGTTTTCTCAAGATCTTTTTTACTTCAGTGACAAGTTAGACTCGAGTCGTGAACAGTAGACGTCTTCCATTGACAAACTCAAGCCAATCAAGACTGTCTAAGCACTTTCGATGAATGTGCACACAAGTTATATCCACGGATAAAAAAAAAGTCATCTATCCTATTGGTCGATCCATGAATGGCGGAGCGGCAGCAGAGCTTTGATCCAAATGACTCAAAGATACGTTAAGTACGTCGACTTCACATATACATATACATATACATATACGTATATCCGTAATGACGGAAAACGCTCGTGGTACAGTCTGGGCTTTTTCTACCCATGATGGTAAGGGGATATATATCCTTGTTTATTGACCAGTAAGTACCGACGTTTTC
The DNA here is from genome assembly GCF_021155765.1 of Diprion similis. NCBI lineage: Eukaryota > Metazoa > Arthropoda > Insecta > Hymenoptera > Diprionidae > Diprion > Diprion similis. Next base: position 19,749,782 of record NC_060106.1, on the reverse strand, counting down.
CCTGACGACGTGCATGCGGCAGTTGAACCTTATCCTGCGGGATACCAAGATAGGACTTCTTCGTCTCAGCTCGAGAGTCATTATCGGCGCGAGTGCGCGCGGCGTTTAATGGAGATGCCGGCAGGCAATTATAACGTCATTTGCGAACGCGTGTGTTGTGTGTGTAGATGCCGTCAACCACAGCTTCAGCTTCAGCTTCAACTTCAACTTCAACTTCAGCTTCAGCTCCGGTCTTCGTATCTTTTCATCCGATCTCAGTTCTCTGCTCGAATCTCTTATCCTTTTTTCTCTTTTTCTTCATCGAGCATATGCTCTTGGCTCTTTGCTCTTTCAGCTACTTCACGATAATCGTACGCTTTGCCTTGGCATGTAAGGTAATCAATCCTCTCGTATCCTTATCGTATTCTTTTATTAAAATATATACGGAACCTTGAGCTACCGCGCTTTACCGCACGTTTAAAAAATCACTTTACTTTTTTCACGAATTCGATTTACTTTCTATTTTAATTCGCTTTTTAATGTTTTTTTTTTTTTTTTTTTCGTTCAAATTCTGCGTGAATTTCTTTCCATGATTTTCAACCTCGTGAATTTTCCGGGCGCCAGTTTGAAGAAGAAAAAACACTTTACAGGTATAATTTTTCATTTTTTGTTATTTTAAGTATTGTACGTATATAATATGTACATACACCTATACAAAAGAAACTGTATTTCCTGTTAGCTCTTCCAATGCAACTGAGGGTAAAAGGAATGCGAAGTTAATTTGTTCCTTAAGTCAGTAATTCAGAGAGTATAACGACGGCCAGTGCGCGAAACGTACGTGCTGTGTGTAAATTTAAATTCCAATTGAACCTCACTCCACGAGTTATGACGTACAGGCACATTATCCATACGTGCATCCATACTTGCATAAATACATACGTATACATATATACATATATACAAAATCAGGACCTGAACGAAAAATAAATTAAACGAATGCGTAAATAAAACAAGATTCGTGGAAGAACTGGTTTGAATTTTAAATACGTGCAATTTTTTTTTACCCCTGCCCTGCTTATACAGGGTATTACGCGATCTTCGACTTGCACGATGGATATACGTATATACCTACCTATGTGCACGCAGTAATGGAATCCGAATGCGATTTTAATCCGCCCTGTCTGACGCGAGTTTTTTTTTCTAAGCAAGTTTGTTGAGATTTCTGAAAATATCTACAAGTCAAATAATGAAAATCACTAAATTTTATATCTAATTAATTTCGATTAATTAAATCATCAAACCATCAATGAATTCCAGCTCGAATTATCGTACTGTTAAAACTGTGTTTGTCGGTTAAAATGAACACTAAAATTGCGTCAAGATAATTCTGGTGAACTGAAAAATCTGACAACGTTCACTGAAAATTAGTCTGATGAAATTAATAAATATATTCTTATAAAAAATTCTATCAATGGCAGCTGGATGAGCACTAAGGATTTATTTTATACACTTTGCTGCAACGCAATGATGGAATAAAAGTAGAGAAAAACCATTTTCATATTGTACAAATCGTTCTCCGGAATTTTAATGCGTATTAAAATGTATTTATAAAAACTATTTTTCGTCAGTACGACGAATTGAAATGGCAATACGGCCACCTTCCTTGCTTATATCCACCCTTCGTGGACAGAGTCACGCGCCACGGTCACGTGGTCGAAAGCCAAAGAGAGAAAAAGAGAAACGAGAGAAAGAGAGAGAGAGAGAGAGAGAGAGTGAAGTTACAAGAACGTGAATGTGAGGATGTATGGAGTGCGGAGAAACGATCGGAGGATTGATACGTGCAGGATGCAGCAGCATCGAGTTGCAACTGTTGAGACTCGGATCAGATGATAATAATTTCCGATCGTTACGTGACCGAAGGCTAGACTCAAATTGAGGCCTTTTTAGCGCAACACCTCGTCATTAGATAAATAATAAATCTGAGATCGGGTTCGAACGGGTTAGAAACGGAGGATCGACGATGATTACAACGCCCGACGACTTAATACGACTCACAATCAGTGATGCTTATACGTGCTCAGATTCCGACTTTAATGTGCCTTTTACTTGATATGTTAGATCGATATTTTGATGCCTCAAGAAAACCTTTAAAACTTTCGATTAAGGGGGTTGATTACTCAAAATTAATTTTTGTCATCAATTTTATTACGAGATAGTTTCATTTCAGGATTGATTACTAGATCGTCGATCGTTTTAAAAATAAAAAATATAAGATACTGGAATTATTAACGACAATTTGAATATTGATACTGTATTTCAAATTGTTTTGAAAATTGAAAAGTTTTGAGTATCTGGTAGATTCGTTTGATTTCAGTCTACGATTAATTATCATCGATCTTGCTGAAAAGATTGTTTTCTGTAAATTCACTGACGTATTGTTTTCCTTATCACGTTGGCATCGTTGAGTATTTTGTATATTACAATATTCCAACGATATCGATTACAGTCAACAATAGCAATACTAAATTTGACTGCGAAAAAAAAAATTAATAAATAAAATCTGTTTCATTGATACGTAGAAGACAGTCTTTTGAATAAAATAAGTTATCGTGAAATCGAAATAAAAAAAAAAATCGATATCTAAGTTTCTGTTTAGAATTTCAGTGTTTACTATATTTGTATACCTAATTTCCGCGACTCGCGATTAGGTACGATAATTTGACAAATATACTCGTTGTACGATAATCTTTTAATGAAATCAATAAAAAAGTATCTTTTCACATCCAACAACGTGTGAACGCGAAAACTATTCGAAAAAAGAATACTATATAAAACGAAAAATAATAAAGATAATCCAAAGGAAAATTCTACCCTTGGCGAGGTAAGTGGATAATAAAATCCATGATACGAAGTGAAAAGACATTGATGACCGCATGAGGATTACACGGGTTCGTTCATTCGTTATATACGTTTCTACGTGGTTAAATCCGGTTGTTTTTGTGCGTAACTTGCGGCCCAGTCTTCATTAGGCCGTGTAATATACATCGATAAAATAAGATTTTCTACATATTAATAAGCATACCTATACCAGGGAATCCTGATTGAGTCATTAGACACCGTCAGAAGCCTCCAGTGGCCTAGCCGTCGTTAATAACGATTCCAGAGGGAGAAGCAAAGCTCGTGTCTCTGTCTGTCTGTCTGTCTGTCTGTCTGTCTGTCTGCGTGCAATAAATGTCACATATGCATTTCAGGGTGCGGGATACGATGTGCACCGACTCCGTGCCGCGATTTCAGGGACTAACGAACGATCATTACGATGATGAACGTGTATCGTCATAATCACCCATGTATATATAGACATATATATGTAGGTATAGGTAGGTATCAAGCTCGCGCAGTGTAGGTGATAATTAATAATTGAGTAACAAAGTTCCCTCGGGTTTCATTCTTTTGACGCTTGTATTCACGCAGCGGCCAACAATCACGCATATCCCGTTAATTAACCTTTCCAATTACCAGCGCAGCCTCCCTATCGCCTCATGCATGGCAGGCATCTACACCAGGATCTGTACCTACCGCATCATACGAGCGTGACACGTAGGTACCTACAACTATGCTTCGTATATCCTGGTGTTCCGAGACGTTAATTAAGGACGAACCAATTAATCCCCCACCCCCTTACTTTTCTTCTTCTTCTTCTTCTTCTTCTTCTTCTTCTTCTTCTTCTTGCTTCTCTAGGGTAGAAAACATCTTCTACATCGATTCCCTTGTCAAATCTAATATCTTCTTCTATTTCTTACTAATTTTGTTGCGTGCACACAATTAGTTACACGCATTTTTTCCTAAGTGATTGTATTTATATATATATATATATATATATATATATATATATGTGTGTTTGTGTGTGTGTATACAGTATTGTACGTTAGGTACACATAATAATAATAATAATAATAATAATATCGTGATATGGCACCGTGGAACGACATGCGACTTTTCGTTGATTATTGGGATGTGTTTTTGTCATTATGTGTACATTTTTATAACTTAACTTGGATATTCCACTCCATAGTTTGTATTTTAATGACTATTACAAATTTTTTATCGCTCTGGGCTGGAAACAAATTTTTCTTTCCTTGATCGTTAAATTATATTTTTCTCTGTTTTTATATGAACAGGATTTGTACATGGTACGTGATTAGAATCAGAAAAAGCATGCGTAAAGTATTATGTATTTAAATGCAGGATATGGCAGTTCAATTTTTTATCTCCCTCTACCGTGAGGACTCAATTTCAAAACTCTTAAATACAGTAGAAACAATGCTGTCTCAATGAAGAATTTTTAACCGTGCAGGTATATATGTAGCCTAGGGACAAAAAATTCATGCGATTAATTGAGTGGGATTATTAAGTTTGAAATTTGACGTATACAAACCATCATATATAATATGTAAAGTGAAAATACAAAATTCAAATGAACCCAGCCGTTGGTAAAAAAAATTTTACCCATCATCCGGAGCAAACGAAAATCACTATAAAAACTGGCTAAAAAAAGTATAAACGAGAAAGAAAGAAAGAAAAAAAAAAAAAAAAAAGTAGAAGAAACAAAGACGAAGGATAAAAAAAAAAAACAATCCACCATCCGAATCCCATGAACCAAACCATCGTCTCACCTTACCGGAAAAGAAACGCCAATTAGCAATTATCGCACAGCGGTGGCTACCTGCAGTTACATACCTACATAAAACAAAAGAAAATGTAAGAGAATAAGAATACCAAAAATAAAAATAAAAGAAAAAAAAACCCCAAAGCGTTATAGTACCAACACGCGCACACTAAGGGAGCACCGCGTTCGAGGTGCACGCGCTTACGTGTGTGCTTATGGCTGTTACTTACGGAGCGCGCATCCATTGCGAGCTCAGCGCAGCGCTCAACGTCCAGCGCACAGCCAGCGCACAGCCAGCGCGCAGCGCTGGCTCAAACAGCGCTGCACGTGTTCAGCGTGCGCGGAGAGCGTGGCGGCATGCACCCCAGTCGCCCGGGGGAATCCCCGCGCCCCCCCCCTCGTCGGGACCCTCGACTCTCGGCTCTCGGATCTCGGCGCACCTGCCGCCGGTTCCCACACTCGACGGCCGCGCGCCGGACGTGACGTCAGGCCTCCACTCAGTCGCCGCTCGCTCCCAGCTACGACAGCTACCTTGTACTTGTAAGCTGGTTTCGCTGTACCCTTTCATGCCCGTCGCTTCGCCCCCGGGGCCCCGGGGCCCCACGTATCGCATGCCTACCTCTGTAGTCGAGCTCCTCGCAAGGCCCTCACACTAGTATGTATGGTCACTACTGTACCGACTGGTTCTTCTTGGCTCATTCTCTGTCATGCGCTCTCTCAGAGCCGGCCCACGTGTCGGCGCGCGCCTATCTGCGCGCAGTTCAACGCTGCAGGGCTTATTCTTCCTTCGACTATACGTCTGACGCTCATCTCGTACTCACCCTCCTCCCCAATCCCCTAGCGCTATCGTATTTTCTCTCTTTTATCTGATATCTACGTGAACGAGGGCACAGCATGCGACCCATTCCTTGTAACGATTGTCGAGCCGCTTCGGTGATAACCAATACGATACCTTTATATATATGTATATGTATATGTATAGGTATATGTAGTTGTATTGTAATATAGTTATCTGTTAAATGAGAATCGGTACTGGACTTGACATCAGTCGCGGACATTGATCACTCTGAAGTCTGCCGCGTGTTTCGTTTCCTGATTCGAGTATTTTCTTCTTTTTTTTTTCTCCTTTTTCTTACATCGAGAATTACTGTACGGTCACATTCGTGATCGCTACATCGAATAACCTGCACCCTTTCAAAAGGTGAAGATTGGATAATCCTGTGAGATCTCTGACCTACGATTAACTTTACTTTGGGAAGAATGTCGAATTCATTTGTCAATATATAAATAGCTCTTTTCAGAGAGCAGTAAAATTTGAAATAGATTTTGACTTGTGTTCTTCACTCACGATTATTATACAAAAATTGTAAAATATTAGCAATCTAGCAACTCGTGACTAACAAGACTATAAATAATGTTTACCGAGTCAAAAATCTTTGGATCATTCACAGGCTGGCTGAATTATGTAACGTATTCATTCGGTCAAATCGATCACAGTGCCGATGAATTTAATTGGTTAAAAATAAAACTTCCGAAGCCATTAAAATTTCGGGAAATAAATATTGTTTGCTGCACTCGATCGATATATATATATATATATATATAATATATATATACCTATATATATACGGCGCCAGTAGAAGAAGGAACAACGAGATGGACTGCAAGCTGGATGCGAAAAGGCGAGTGCCGGCTGCCTGACGGGGCCAAAAACGGCAAAACAAGGAATTTACGAAACAATGACGTTTGCTACGTGGCCTGAATTATTGTCACGAGTACCTACGGGTTTCGCGTGCGAATAGCCATTACAGCATGATGCATGCCGGTGATGATGCCAGGAGGACGGACGGACGGCGGCGCGGCGAGCCGATCGCAATGATTGATTTTCGGTGAAGCGCATCAGCGCAGCAGAATTGGACGCTGCATTTATGCGCTCGTTTTTTACTCTCGTTTTTACTGCAGCAGCGTGATACATAAGACGGATCGTGTGGAGCAGCATAACCGATGGACGACTACCTGAAACGCCCTGCGTTCGATCTGCTATCCTTGTTCGATCCACTGATCCTTCGGTGCGTCAATTAAGTGCTGAATTAATCGCCCTCTTCGGCCTCTCTGGGTTCATTAGCTTCTTACCGATGCAATGGAGGGAGGGAGGGAAGGAGGGGAAGAAACGATTACCAAAGAAATTTAAGGAAAGACAGGGAAAAATCTCTGATAACACAATTACCGGTCTCTGCGTGTTTTTTTTATCTTCTGGTAATTAAGTCGCAACTTTTATAGATTTAACATACGTGGTACCTTATGGTGGTATCCCATATAGTATACAAGTCTATTAACCCTTTTATGCTTACATTTTTTTTTACGTGTGCGATTTACCTGAAATTTTTTCATACACGGGCTTTTCGATTCGCTGATTACGAATCTGAAGTCGAAATTTGTAAATTGGAAATGATGGATGCTATATGGTGGACGTAAATTCGAAAAGTTATTTGATTTTGATAAAAGTTACATTCGAACATTCAAAATGGCGCGTCTGATACGGCGGTAAAGTCGGAACAAGTCGAAAAATAATTTTTTTTGCATGTATTAAGTTTGTGTGTAGATCAGATCAATAAAATCCTGTTTTTCGTGGAAAAGTACGAATTTTGACCATTCCTTCACACGTGCTATTATTCCAATGAATAGTTAAATGAATTTATACATTTTTTTTTTAACACTTACGCTATACTATGTGGAATAAAAAAAATCGACAATTGTTACGGAAAAAGTAGTTTAATAAATAAAAAGCTGTTGCTGCTGCTGCAAAAAAAAAAGGTAGCACGCTGAGAGTTCCAGCGTGATTCAAAGGGTTAAAGAATTCGTATAAGAAATCGAAGATAAAACTGTAACAATATTCATACGAATTACACTTTTTCTTATACAATTAATTCGTAGATGCTCCAAAGTGTTTTTTTTTTCTTTTTAATCTTAAAACAATCCTTTATACAATAGCCAGCCATACAAAAGCCAGTGTGAATGATCCATAATAGCCAACAAAAATATTGCTGGGAACTATTTAAGAACGTCCAACTTAAGAAACTTTGGGAGATTTATCCGTCGTGAATTACTCCAAAGTTCGGTCTTGAATAAAAGCGTAATAAACTGTGTCGATCAAGCTGATTAGTCGATGGGCTACACTAGAGTCCTGAAAGAGTGTAATCATCGTCATCATGCAGTGGATTTTGATGACTGGCCCTCCCGGCGAGCGTTTCACCGCAATGGTGTGTCGTAAAATGATATTTTTACGGCCCCCAGAACTGGGGGCCTTTTGTCGTCGAGGCCCGACGCTCACCGTACGTGTCACAGTTAATCCACGTCGCGTCTAGTCGTCCTCGAACGACCGTTTCGGTCGAGATCCGATTGTGAGCCACTTTGTAACTAGGCTTAAATTTGTATTGCCGCTTGACGCGCGATCTCAAACTGCCCTCCTTGTGACGACTCGTGTCGTAAACACGATATTTCTGGCTCGGTCTAATGTAGATACCTACTAAATTGTCAGACAGTCATGCACCGAAATGCGGTCTCGGAACACGCGCCCGTCCAAGAAATTCACAACATTTCTTGTATTTTATTTATAGCCTTACTGTTTACGATTGGACGATTAATGTTTGAATTAGACGCAATATGAAAAAAATATTTTATAAAGCGGTTTTTCAACAGACGTAATCGATTTAAATAATCGACTTTCGATTAAATCGATTATTTTTTTCCGATCAATCGGTTTTTGTTTTTTACTCCCTGTTTCAAATGCTAAAATACGAAGTAATCGATTAATCGATTAACTTCTACCGATTCAATCGACTTGTGTTCGATTATTTTTTGAACTCGATTAATCGATGCATCGATTATTTTTAGCTTGGTGGCCATCGCTAATCATTGGACTTATTTTCGCCACTTGATTCCCAAGGGATTTAATTACATCCATTTCATACATGCAACAGAGTGTGCATATTTTTCTCATTAACATTTATATAAATAAAACATAACGCGGTAATTTACACATGATTCACCTCGATTCAACCGGGCGTAAAGTCGAGACTTGGTTCACACCGAGGGCGGCCAACCGTGTAGAACAAAAATAAGTTATAAAACAACCTTTAATACGGATTGTAAGCGTGTGTTTGTGCGCAATGCGCGGGTGGAATGTATGTAAATCTAGTCGAGGAACAAGCCCTGACTTCTTGCTTACTTTGTACATTTTATTTTAGTCTTGGCTTATCTTTGTTCTAAATCATACTACGTGATCATGATTTATTAAATAGATTTCACGAAGAGATATATCTGGAAAGTTTTGAAAAATTTCTTCAACAGGTGCAGAGGAGATCAAAGAAAAATTTAAATAAGAATGTTCTTTCGATAATTGTATTTTTATTCCAACGAATTGTCGCAGGAATTTTTTGAATTGTATACATATTAGGGTGGCGCAAAAAAACCGACTTTTTTTTTTTTTGAGTCTCGTGGGACAAAATGTTAGTTTTTGATGTTTTAAGAGCCCACTCCAAAGGACAGCTAAAAAAAAATTTTTAAGAGGTTGCTCCAAATTTTTTAAGATGTCAAAAATCGTCAAAAAATTAAATTAAAAAAATTGTATTTTCAGTATTTTGTTTGATTTTTAATTCATGTCGTGGTGTATTGTTATCGATTCTTTCTTACGTAATTAACGAAACAAAATTTATGAAATTTTAATATGAATATTAAAAGGTCGCTCGGAAAGCTCTAAAGAAATGCACCAAACAATTGAATAAAAATTATGAGCGACCTTTCAAAATTCAAATTTTGAACTGAAACTTTCGGAAACTTATTTTTTTTGTTGTCTATAAAATTATACCGTAACGAGAAAAAAATGAAAGAAAAAATAGATTTTTGACGATTTCTGACGTTTTAAAAAATGTGGAGTGATCTCTTAAAATTTTTTTTTTGAACTGTCCTTTGGAGTGGGCTCTTAAAACATCAAAAACTAACATTTTGTCACACGAGACTCAAAAAAAAAAAAAAAAAAAAGTCGGTTTTTTGCGACACCCTAATACATATAATGTCGTTTCCAAAATTCGTCGTCGTATTTTCGAACTCTCATTCAACGTTTCTTTCGTTAAAATTTTCTACCAAATCGGAAAGTCGAGTCGCTGCAGCAGCGTGATTTGCGTGCTAAAATATATCTTCAAACCGGTCGACCGTTTCAAATTCGGAATGAAAAAAACTTGTCACGATTTATGTCCACGAGCAGTTTTCAATGCCGAAGTTTCTCGCACGTTCGACAATTCGGAGAGGAGAAGAAAAATCGTTCGGACGATTTCGAAATTGAGTCGGGAAGACGTCTTCGCGTTATATGTGTATGATTTTTTGCTTTTCGATGCATCGCCGACAACTCCGGTCGCGTAATCGATCGACTGGACGCGAGGTGGTGGAATTCGGTGCAAGAAGAAGTTGCAGAGAGGCAAGAAGAGAGGAGAGAAAAAAAGCCGGGAACTATCAGAAGCAGAACGTGCAGCCGATCTCGCGGTTAGAGGAAGCACCGGCACCAGGGCGTGGATAACGAAATTTTCCGCTGCGGGTAAAGAAGAGTGGAAAATAAAAACTTAAACCAAGAGAGCTATGGGGGAAGGGGAAAAAATTTGTTGGCTTAGGGATAAAAGTTGTTGGTTCTTCGATTCCTGGGAGGTCAACACCGACGCAACCTCTTCTTCCTGCGGCTCGCTTTTTGCCCGTGTTTGACTTCGATTACCTTCGCCTTTTCTTCTGCAGTCCTGATGCAGCAGCGGTGCTCTCGTCGTTGTCGAAATTATAGGTATACTGGTAATCCCGGCCACATCAAAATGATGATACGCGAAAAGTAAACACACGTGTGACGCGGAAGAAATTTTAGCGTTGGATATATGGAAACGTTTGAAATTGAAACACGGCCTCATCTATTGAGCACTTACATAACTTAGAGGATGGGAGTAAAAAACTAGAATTGCTGATTCATCGAAGGACCAGAATATCGAATTTTCATAGATGCCAAAATTTTGTTCGTTGAATTTGAAAATGTGGATAGTTAAGTACGGAAAATTGAAAGAATAGAAAAATAAAATAGTACAGAAAGATAAAGTATGGAAAGGCCAAAACATGGAAGATCAAAATTGAGAATCTGTGTAGGATTCTATATTACCGAGAGGAATTCTGACGATTCTACATTTTTAAATTCTATGTATTAAGTTTTCGCTTTTTTAAAAATTCGATTCTCTGGCCCGTCGTTTTTTCGATTTTTCTATATTTTTACTCTCATCCAACCTAGATAACAAAAGATGTTTGAGTGTGGTGCTAGGTGCTTAAAACAGTTGTCAATAGATTAACTCACACCGCCATCTATTCAAGACTTTTGGAACTCAATAGATTACCTCAAACCGCCATCTATTAAAAACTTATGGAACTTATGAATGGACTACAAGCCTTGGTTCTACGAAAACTCCTTAAATTTCCAATAAAAAATATCGAGGATCACTTATCGGGATAAAAACTATCCTATCTCTCAAGTTGGACCAATCAATACACGTTTACAAAATTTCATTAAAATCGGTTGAGCGGTTTTGGATATTAGCTTGGACAAACATCGTGACACGGGATTTTTATATACCTAAAGATGGCCGCGAAAGGTCTCTTCGTACTCCGCTTCTACGATTCTTGGGAATCTTGGGATCGAAAGAAATCGTGTCGATGGGTTATGTCCACGTTCTCAGTTTTTGCTGCGACCTTTCTGTCGTCGTTTAATTTTCCTTTTTCTTTCTTTTATTTATTCACTTTTTCTACCTACTCTCAACTTTAACGTAGTCACGCACTTTGTATGCATCGAGAAGCGTGCTATAACCATCTTACCGATGAGTCGAAAAACGGTTTTGCGTTTCACGTTCAACCTTACACATTGTACGTTATACCTATATATTATAATTATCACGCATTAGCGTGCAATAAATCTGAAATAGTCGATACTGAAAGTGAAATCGCCATTCTGGTTGTGAATCTTCATCCGAAGGGCCATTCATTCACGAGTTCAGAGAAGTCATCAAACGACTAGCTGGGAATCAAAATCTTAATTTCAAAGGAACTGGAATGACTGTATTACCTTTTCTATGAAATAATGAGAGATCATTTGAGATAAGTAAAATCACATGATTATAGCGTTGAAAATCATGGCAATCGTTGTAATTGTCTTTCGATAAACGATAAAAATGGTTTCAATTCATATCAACGTTTTGTTCACATCAAATCCTATAAATCATGTGTTTTTATCGATTCCCGGCACTCAACCAACTGCTTACCTCCGATTTCCTATCGTTCCAAACAATTACCATTGATTTCCTAACCACCAAAAATCGCTTGCGACGTTGAAAAATCCTCAGAAATCGACCAAAAGCATTAAAACTGAATAAGAAATCACTCGGACTATTACAATATCTATAAACCAACGAAAATAACTCGAAATCAATTTACCAAATAATTACAAATCAATAATTCAATTTCAACGCGTATATGGCCGCCGTAAGTCTTCATCTCAGATCTTCGTTCTAGTTGTTGCAAAATTACCAACAAGTGCCACAAGGGTGGGAGTCATTGAGTAAAGGCAGTACCATAATTCCGTCGTTAACTTAGTCAAACATTATTCTAACGACAGTATCACGTGTGCGCGTAATGCGCGTTGGATCGCTGCGCCGCGTCGCGTTCGTGCGCACACAGGCGCTAAGCCGACAGACAGAGAGAGACAGAGAGAGAGAGAGTGAGAAAGAGAGAGGGAACGATCAGGCGGCATTCATTCGTAATTCACGGTGCGTCGTTACGCCCGACGTCCGCGACGGCGCGCGCTACGTGGGTCCCCCGTGTTCCCGTCAGCGGCTCGTGGGGGGCGCGGGGTGACGTGGGGCGGGGGCGGCGGGGGGGGGGGGGGGGGGGCACGCAGCAGCACGAGCCATGGGAACCGGTGGTGTGAAGGCATGTGGTGGATTGCCGGTGCTGAGACGACGCCGTGCGTCGATCGCTCAGCTCGTATCGCGCTGGCGCGCGCCCCCAGGAGTCGAGGCCGTTGGAGGACGGGACGCGTCGCGCATATTCCTGTAACGACGACGACGTTATATATTTTATATACCTATATACCTGTACTACCTGTACTACCTACGTTTACGGAAATCACGTGCATGCATTTTGTTTGAGAGGGAAATTAGTGTCGAGCCTAGGGGGTTCAATGGATACTTTGAAGTGATTTTTATTGATTCGTATCTAATTTTAATTGCAATGTTCGAGTGATTTGTTATTGATTTTTAAATCACGTGTCGCTCGAAGGCTGGCTAATCCGAATGTTCTGACATTTTTGGGTTTTTTTTTTTTTTTTTTTTTTCTATCGTGCAAAAATTTTCCCTGAGGTCTGAATATTGAGGAATATTTTTTATTTTCTCGTGTTTTCGTCGAAATCGGATTACGAGATGTTCTAATTTGAGCGTATCGAATTTTTAAAATCGAACGGTCTTGTGAAGAAAATTCTCTTCAAGGCGGAGAATTGTCATAAGTTTTTTTAATGGATAATTGAAACAGTTCTAATAAAAGGGCGAAATTTTCTTCTAAAGTACTATTTAATTTTGAAAATTTTTCGACCGCAAATTACAATATCTCGTCAATCCGATTTCAAAAGCAAGAATCTCACTTGTGCACAAAAAGAAAAAAAAAAAAAAAAAAAAAAAAAAAAAAAAAAAAAAATGTAATTAGTGCTAGAACTTTCGCGGTAGCCAGCGTTCAAACGACACGTGAAATGCTTTTTCCGATTTCCGATGATTTCTCAATGTTATAAACGATTTTCGGTGATCTCAAGGTTAGATGAAATCAAACAAAATTGAAACGAATCGCTCGAAATAATTTGTAATTCTAGAAAATCTGAGAAAATGACTTCGTTGACTCCAGGAAATCAATGGAAATCTATCTATACCATAACACGTCGTGCACGTAACCATGATGTTCACATCCGAACACGCCCGTCTCGTGTTCACGTATGTATAATGCACGTATCCTTAATATTATATACGCACGGACTGACGTCGTGTCGTATGTACAACATACCGTGCATGTCGTGCACGTGCTGACGTGTAGGATATGTACACCTTTGTACAGAGGTATTATAATATAACGCGCATGTTCGACGGGGTCGACAAACCTTCTTAATTCTCCTCGAACCTGTTTTTTTTTTTTTGTTTTTTTTTTTCTCCTCTCTCTCTTCTCCTTCGCTTCTCGTCTTTAATATTGCACACGGATTTCTCTTATTTCTTCTCGCTTGAATATTGGAACTTTTTTTTTGTTACACTTCTTCAAAGAAGTTTTTCTACAAAATTTTTATCATTCCGTATATACATATAATACAAAGATCATAAAAATTGAGCGGGCGAGAACCGTTATACATACCGGAAGTCAGAATAACTGGATGTTATATGCAATAGATTTGTCCAATTTCTGACCATTACTGTCCACTTTTAAGTCAGATTCTATGAAATGCCAGATTTTTTTAGTTCGTCGTTTATTTGCGACAGTTTTTCTCGTTCGACCGTTGCACCGTTTGAATTGATCGAAAATTAGTCAACCTTTGCAATCTTATAGTAGCTGTTGCTGCACCGACGAGGATTTCTTTATTAGGGTGGTGACGGGATTTCTCATATTACGTATAACGGTCGTTAAATAAGAAGCCCGAAACAAGCCTCGGAGTAAATTTTTCGTTTAATCTTTGAAGGCTTTCCATGGATATCGAATTATGGGGTATCGTGGTCCGAAATTCCGCTCGCCGAGGGTTGACCGAAGGGATGGATTGCACGCGTGGCTGAATGCACGCTGCAGAGGTTTCCCATCTTAACGACGCCGATCATTTGGCGGTGAAAAGACGAGCCGAAGGTGAAGCCAAAAAATAAGGACTCGTTCGACGAGTTGCAACAATTCGCAAAGTCATCTCAAAAGCGCGGAATCGTTAATTGCGGAATTGAGTGCGCAACGGCGGTGCGTTTTTTGGCTTATCTGAACCGCCGTCTTGAAGTCGAATCGAGCCGGGCGTTGAGTTAAGAGACTGCAGGGAAAAAGGCCCGCAACGGGCCCCGTTCACAGCGATAACTGGGCCCCTCTTTACCGTTGCAAGAGGGGCGCGTCGCCGCGGTGCTTAAAATTCGCGCGCACTTTCCGCGCATGACACGCACACTCAAAGAAACCGGGCTGAGATCGCCGCTGCGAGCAACGCGTATGGAAATTAAATTGGCCTGAGAAAAGGCTGCCCGCATAACCTGCGCCTCGATCACGGTTCGTATGCGTTATGTATGTGCGCATTTGCGTAATGCAAGGTGCGCGCCGAACCTGTGAAGGGTATACGTTATACGCATTGCGCACGCGTATGCGTTATACGTACTCTTATGTATATATATATATTTACAATGATGTTCGTGAACACACCTTAAATGCGAAAATTTTTCGCTAACTTTTATAATTACCTGTAGCTATATGCGGCATTCCACGTTAATTTAGTAAACGGTTGATCCTGACATTTTTTTATTTCACTAAGGATTTTTTCAACGTTGGTACAGTCCCTGAAAACCTTCAACATATTTTTTTATCCTCAAAACACCTAAACTGATTTTTAATCAGACGAGAAAAAAAATGGGGATTCAAAAAATAGAAAACAAGGTCCCACTCTTTGAATTTTGCGTGAAAATGTTTCATTTCGGGAACCAAATGATTTTTCTTGTTTCATAATAATTAAAAAATCGTAGGGTAAAAACGCGTGATAAAAAGAAATTAAAATGTTTTTTTTTTTTTTGGAAGCTTTTCAGGGATCGTACTAACCTAGGAAAAATCCTTGATGAAATTAAAAAATGTCATGGTTAACCGTTTACTGAGTTGGCGTGGAACGCCCCATACATGCGGTCCATGGTTTTCGCAGTGATTTTAAATTGGGATCTTGAGCCCGTAGATTCACCAGGTGGACCAAGTAAACAAACTGCAAGACACTTCACCTGTTGAAGATTATATCGTTATACGCGTTTTTATACGATTACTCGGTATAATTTTTTAGTATTATCCCCGTATGCGCATGAGATGACGATCGTTATCCTGCCATCTTGAGATAACGTAAAGGTCTGCCTGCCGCAGACCTCTTTTAATACAAATTAAGAGTTTAATTAAACCGAGACGATCCAGCTCATTAACTTTTTAAAACGGTTACAGGAGTCCGGATGAGATCTTAAATAAATATATGTAATTGAAATATTTAATTCTGAATTTATTATATTCATGTCTGATATTCATTTTCATTCTTTAGCACAATCATTCAAATCAATCTGAACATTAGTCTACATTTCATTCGACCATTCAATTACTTTCCACTGTTTACGAGTTACCAACACGTCTTCTTAAGTAAAATATAATTCTTAAACTAATTTACTGGCTAAGCTTATCAACTTTAAAACAAAAATCCAGATCACAATATTATAACGAGTTTAAATATTAACAAAATTCCTTCAGGATCAAGTCTGTATCGTTAAATGAGCTCGAGTGATGACAAATATATATGTAAAAAAAAAGAAAAAGAAAAAAAAAATACAGAAAAGAAAGAAAAAACAATATCCAAGTAAATATCAAAAACAATGACCAATTTTTGTTGATTGAAAAATAATTATAATTAAGCCTCGTTGAAAAAGTTTCGTTCAATTAGATTCGAATTAATTCACCACCGAAAATAATTTCCTTCGACGAAGTAAATTTTCGGTTTCTTCTAGTCGATTTATGACTTTTGGGTCCTCGTTGTTTCGATCTCGGGGTTCGAAGGGGCCCGAAGCTGCACGCGAAAGACACACTCCAAGGGGGTTACGGAGGTTAAACCAGAGGCCTGAGGCCCAATTCGAGCGATCACCGTTGCGGCCGTTCGAAAACGGTAAAATCGAAAATAACCGGCCGGCTTTGGGTCCATAGATGCGTGGATCGGAGGGGGTGGTTTCTTCTCGGGGGCTGAACGATCTACTCTGCACCCTCGGGAAGATGCGGCGCGAAGGTTTCCCACGGCTCGCACCACCTGTGCCTCTGCAGCAGCTCAGCGCGACGACAGGCCTCCCCTAGAAAAAGACAGCGAACTTTTCCGGCGCCCGAGCGAGAAGGAGGCCCACAATTTGGGCCCACTCATATTGCCTGCAGCCACAACGGAGGCTGCAGCAGCCTGCGCAAGCTGCTCGAGAAGAGCGGAGCATTAGGGTGTTAAAAGATTCCGGGGGTTGCTGCCATCCTTGCTCCCTCAAAGAGCCGGACGAGCGACTTTCAATGCGGGGGGAAAAACGAAGGAGCCTCTGATGATACCCACACGTTTAACGGAGCAGCTTGAGCAACGCGCTGGACGGAGATCGGCTTATGCCGCAAGGGTGCAAAGCAACAAGGGTTGAATAAAACACTCCGTCGTTCCAGGGGCTATAAATACCCGAAAACAAATTAAATCGTCTCCCTTTTATCAACCTGACACGATTCGCCAAGATGTTCTTTGCGACCTACCCCTTCGTCCCCCGGGAGCTTTGAATTTTCAAACAATTTTAATAAGCTAGATATTCGGATCTTTGAATTTTTTATTATGTCAAAAAATAGAAAAAAAATTTTAATCAAAAACAATTGATGGAAATATATGATTGAATGGTTCACTCTGAAATGAAAATATTTACTCAAAATGCCTTTATTTGAATATAGAAACACTTTTCTGAGATACGATTTTGAAATGTTTTGGACATGTTTCAGAAATTTTTTTTTTTTTTTTTTTTTTTTTTGTTCTTTCTGTTTTCTTCAAAATTAGCGTTTTTTTCTCGTAATGCGAGAATAAGTTCAGAAAGTAAAAAGCGGGACTCGATTTGTCAGAAAATTTTAACCCCGTTTTATGTGTTTGAAAATTATTTAATATCCAGTAGATATATATATCTCGAGAAAATCGTAATAAACGAAAATCAAGGTTGTTCACTGTAGTTTTGTAGAAAAAAGTAAACTGGTTAAAACCAGTTTTCATCCATAAATCATTGATAATTATAAGAAGTTATAGATAAAACAGAAACCACCGAGCCGTGATTAAAGTTTCGATAAAAACTTTTTTCTCATCGTCCAGATTGGTAGTAAAAGAAAAAAAAAAAAAAAAAAAAAAAAAAAAAACAACAACAACAACTAACGATAAAATACTTTCTACAAAATTAAGACTGACGATGAGCCAGTTTCTCTACCGTATGTACAACGTAGTTACGTTATTATCTCCATATTGCCGTACACAGCGTATAAATATTATATAAACAAATTTTTTAACCCACTCAAAGATTGTTTGTAAAAAAAAAATTAATTCGCAAAACCCTTTCTTCAAGTATATTTCATAAAATATAAAAGGGAAGGAATTTTGTGGTGGAAGATTTTTTATTTTTCCGGAAAAAAAAATTTCATCCACGCAGTTGAAAGATTTCAAACAACAGACAATTATTTTTTTTCAATTCGTTCGTCGATCGTGATGATCCCTCCCCCTCGTTATTCCCTCGATTCGTCTTCTCCTCGGAGGAGACACGCGTCGTTTAGAATTCCACTGTCTCTCGCAACGAGGCTTATATACACGTATATTGTCGGATTACAAAGGGTTTGTCGCACGTGTACGTGACAATGGAACCTCCGGGTATTTCGTGGCCGTGTCGGGCCCTCGTCGTTGCTCCTGTAGACGTCCTCTTGTATCTAGTTTTACGCCGGGATTGGCCCAGAGCCGGAGTCTAGAGGGTACAGGAATCGGCCCAGCACGGCGTAACGACCACCACAATGGGGGATGCATGGGGTTTCGGTTCGGACTCGCACTCCGTGCACGCATCGCTATTTTCCCACGACGTGTAGTTCGCATTCAACAGCTTGAGCTGCACTGCAGCTGGCCGAAATAACCGAGGGTGGATGGAGGATTCGGATATCTAGCACGAGCCAAGAACCAACCACACCGGACGCCAGAAGGCTGGAATTTTTGTTCTTAGGTATTTAACATTAAGAACAGAGGACGCTGGGCTTTATTGTCGGCTGGATTAGTTCAGACCGAAGTCTTCCGGCTGCGAGGTGTTCGAATATTCGTGCCACTCTTTCAACCATCGACCACCCTTAAGTCGAAACCGTTTTGCATCCCACTTGTGCGTAAAAAAATTTTAACTCAAAGGGAAGGGAATGTTATAGTCATTGGCTCGACGGCCATTTGAAGAAACATTAAACATCATGGGGTGAGTGTTTAGTAGTCTCAAAATTACTCTTATTTTACAAAACTGAAATCGAAATCGTCTGATTATACTTTAGAGTACTTTGGTTGTACGAAAAAATTTAGTTTTACATTTGAAGTGGTGAAATTTTTACCCTGTCGAAGAAATGTTTTTTTTTTCTTTTCTTTCTACGAAGTTATAGTTTCAACGAGTTGATTATTGTTTTAGTGATTTCATTACATTTTTTTTTACTCAATGGTAACAATGAAGCGATACTGCATGCAATAATTTAACACAATCAACGAAAGTTTGATAGATTAGGAAATATTATTTGGATCCTGCTTTTTAGAAAGTAACACACAAAAAAATTCTTTTAGCCAAATCAGAATTTATCTCATCAAATGAAACTGAATTGTTTCGTAGATTCTAAAAAGCACGATTAATGCATTTTTCTTTATTCAATGTATCGGCTTCGTTCGATTTTCGATGCTTTAGTCGTTCCCAAAGAAATCCGGTTTATACCAAAGAAATATTAATGCAACAGCAATTTATTCATATATTAGAGAATAAAATCGGGAGGCCAGAACGAATCTTCCGTGAAGTTTAAACCGGAAATTCGTGGTACTTTTTCATTCAATTCCAGGGTGTACATATATAGTATAATCTCGGCAGGGGGTCACCGAGGGATACGTGTGGAAGGGGGGCAAGGGAAGTCCCGATTCGCAGGGAGAGCTATTTCCGGTGCATCCCGCTCGTCGCATCGCTCGGGTCGGTATAGAAGCTGACATAATTACCGACCCGTCCGAGTCGTCATCCTAATCGTTTATTAAATCGATTCAAGTGGCCGAATCACTGAGTACAATTCCGATCCCGTAGCAGCAGCCTTACCCTAACCTAACCTCGTCCCGTCTCCATCTCTCTCTCTCTCTCTCTCTCTCTCTCTCTCTTTATTTCTCTTTTACTCTTTCTATTTTTCATCCCGCGCAGTCCGCCTGGACGTTGTAACTCAACCCGAGCATCCGGCTCAGGTAATCAATCAATGAAATCAAGCTGCTTAAGCGTTTGTAACGAAATTTCAAAACGATTCGAGTCTAGGATAGAAAATATAGAATCATATAAAACTGGTATCCAAAACGTGAAAATTCGTGTCTCATGTAAATTTTACGTCGAATCGAATCGTAGGGGTTAATCACGTGTTCGTTGTGCAGTCGCCATTTTGGATTTCGATCCTGAAATACGGTAACTTTACTAATCTTTGTGACATTACAGCTTCAATATTCACGCAATACAGACTAAAAAGTTTAGTTAAAATCAGATTTAATGTTGTGCGGAATAAGTCTGGGCACAAAGAATCGAAACACATTTGAATAGTCAGCCATGTTTCGGCACTGAAATTCAACTTCGCTGTTTGAGATGGTTTAGAAGCATGAATGGCGGTGTTTGCTTTCGGCTGTGGAGATGGAGTCGATAATCTTGAATCGCGACCTAGGCGCATCACAACGAACCTAGGCTACTGTATATTAATAACTATTCGCGCGTCTAGTAGGTATCTGGGGGAAAACCAAGTAACCCTAACCTAACCTGACGCCCAGCATGCGAAATTTAAATTTACGAAAGAATTTGTTATATAGGAGGTGGAATTCGCGGAGGTTTGCCAAACTTTGCGTAACAAGTCGACGCGGTTTTACACGACTGTTATTCTCACGAGAGTTCAGCTCGTAAATGAAAAACCAGACTCATAAGCTTCTGACCAGTGACATTTGTCGCCTCGTATTTTTTCACCGAACATTTATTATTTCCATCGATAAATAGAACGTTCGCCTCGAGCTGTATAGATGTACATTATTCAGGTTGCTTCTACACGAAGTCGAACGTGTATGAAACTAGTGTAGCTGTCACGCTGAAATATATCGCACGCACGCGGCCCGTGCAGACGTGCCGATCGTAAATTTCGCTTTGCAGCCAAACAATTTTTTAATTTTTTTCACCGTCAGTTTCATTTTTCTTCACTCTCCACGTGTGTGCTTGAAAATAAATTCATTACGTTGTCGTGTGACTAAAAATAGAAAGGAAATTTAAAAAAAAAAGGGAAAATGGGAAAATTTTTAAGGTAAGACGATGGGGGTGAAATACTAAACGGTCGAAAAATTGAAAGGCTACAATAGTGAATTTTTTAAGAAGCGAAAATTTAATTTATGCAATTTAAAATTGCGGTAAGCCGAAGTATGGAGAAGTGAAAAAATAAAAATGTCAAAATATAGAATGCCTCAAAGATTTTAGTCTCGTTAATAGACAATCCTTTACAGATTCTATACTTTCTCGTTTTACGTTTTGAACTTTTTGTATTTCGACTTTCATTATTATTTCCAATTTTCTTCACTTGGACTTCCTAAATTTTAGTAATTCTGCAAATCAATCAAAATCTTACATCTTTGGAAATTCGATATTTCGGCTCTTCTATCAATTCACCATTATACTTTCCTAAAATATGATAAATAGAATAACAAAGAATATCGAATATTTAGATAATTGATTTAAAAATAGATACATTTCCCGTCTAATGTATAATTATCTTAATAACTTGTCGACGTCATTCACGCCTCATGCGGGTGACATTACATCCAGAACCGTTGCCTATCCGAGTGATAAGCTATACGAGGAGTAAAAACTAACGTCTCCTGGGTAGGTATATATGCCAGGCGATGCCTAGGAGGGGGATGAAAAAACTGAGTCTTCTCACGAGCTCCAGGGGGCGCGGAGAAAGTCGAAGAGTTCAAGAGAGAGAGAATAAAAAAGGGGAGTCGGGGGGGGGGGGGCGGAGAAGAGGAAGGTTAAAAGGTTTTAAGAACTAAAAAAATACCCGTGGAGAAAAAATTAATGTATAATATACGTTCATGCGGCTGCGCGGTATATCGCTAACTTTTTTCTACCCCAACCGATAAGCCGGCTAGACTTTCGGTTAATTAGGGGCTGAAGGGTCGTTAGCGCGAAGCGCAGGGGTTCGTGCCGGACTCCTGATGTGCGGTTGCGCCGCAGCTCACCGACCCAAAATGTCCATCGTAAATCACCACCACCGGCTACCCCAACCTCGTTTCCTTTCGACTTATCAATTTCCATCATGGAATTCTACTTAATCTACTTAATTGGAACATTTTTCCTTGTGCGTATAGGTATGGCTTATTCTTACTTCTCACAATCAGTGACAATCGGGGTGAAAAATGATTAGGTGTAAAAAGTAAAAATTATGCCGTTTTTTTTTTTTTTTTTTTTTTTTTTACCTAACGCACTGTTTTCACGAAGCATCGCATCAGCTTACTTGCGTATACGAATATATTCGAAACGTGGAAATTTACGCATTGCCTCAACGATTTGTTACAGTCATGCGGTAAACGGACTGAGGACACTCGGACACTTGTTGAACGTGCGTTACATACATACATAGGCACATGCATACTCTGGAATAATATTATATCTACCTCGACGTGTGTTACCTACCGTTTGCCCGTACATTCAACGAGCTAAATTTCGCCTCACCCTTCCCCTGAGCCAATTGACAGATATAAAATTTACTTCGCGATGGAACAGAAATTTCCTGCATTGAAATAAAAGTTGTGGAGAAAAGTTCGCAAAATGGACGATCGATCGGTGTACCGCAAAAAGTTTTCATTTCATCCAAGTTATACGCAGAGAGATACATAAATGACTGCGCAAACATAATTGTAAGGGTAAAAAAAAATAAAAACCTAAGATTAGAAGAAACTTTGAGAAGAAGATCGATTATTCCAGAGACTTAATTCGATCTCAATCCCGTGGTTCGGAGCGGTTTTCGTTTTCTCCCTGCGAAAGCGTAGGAGAAATCCTCTATCTCGGCGTAACGAACCGGATCAAATGTACATTGAGCTGCTTGTCGAGTACACGTAGGTATGTACCTATATCGTAGGTAAGCAACGGGTCACCTCGACGCGCGCGATTCGCATCTATCGCGGCGGCGCAGCGGTCATAAGCCAGCTCGTGCGTGCGCGTGTGCGTGTGCGTGTGCGCGCAAAGCGACGCGGCGCGTTCCCGCGATCCAACAAGTGGGCGAAACATAGCCGTTGCGGCGCGGCGTGGCGCGGCGCGGCGCGAGGCCTCCGCGTGCTGGTCGCGCGCGCTGCTTGGCGTGTGCGCTGAGCGCGTCCATCCCCCTGCGACCCGCGCTGTTTCCCTGCGCTCACTCAGCGCGCAACGCGCAGCGCGCTCCACTTGTTCGTGAGGCGAGGGCTGCAGGTGTGCTGCTCGAAATACTAACCCAACCCACAGCGCTGCGTCGCTCCCCTCGTGCGCAGCAGCGGTCTCCTCCTGCTGCTGCTGCCGTCGCCCTCTCCGAGCTGTGGGAACGCCGAGGCCCGAGAGCTTCCCACGATACGCGCTCCGGCTGCTGGTCGGGTTCCGCCGTCCACGGAGGGAGGGAGGGAGGGAGGGAGGAAGGGAGGGAGAGAGGGGGGCTCTTTCTATAAATACCCCCGACCTCGCTCGACACCGAACAGATCAGCTCGGCACTCCGAAGCTAACGCGTCTGACGCAACGCTCAAGTGACCTAGTATAGAGAAAGAGAAGAGAACAGAATAGAACAGGAGACTGAGACTAGAAGAATCTTGACCTCGAAACTGTTGTTAAAATCAATTATCATCGATTATCGCTTGGCAAATATATAAACACATTTATATATAAAAAAGACCGTGAAAATCGTTGTCTAAATTTGATTTGTGCGTCGGTATATAACGAAAATCGTCCTGACTGAATATCAAGACGACCTCAGTGATAGTTGGTTGTTACTGATAATCGATAAACAAGTGTGGAGTTGAAAGTGTTTTTCGTTTTTTATTTTAACGAAAATAAAAACAAGACAAAAAAAAATAAACAATAAAATGGCACCGCACACCAGCTACACGCCCGTTGGAGGTATGGAGTACGAAGAACCGGTATCGCGGACTTATCAATATCGGAAGGTGATGAAGCCGATGCTGGAGCGAAAGCGAAGGGCGCGGATAAACCGCTGCCTCGACGAGCTGAAGGACCTCATGGTCACCGCGCTGCAGGCCGAGGGCGAGAACGTCGCGAAATTAGAAAAAGCCGACATCCTCGAGCTGACCGTACGGCACCTCCACACCCTGCGAGCCGCCCGCCGTCTCACCCTCACACCTGAGACCAGCTACGCCGATCGGTTCAGGGAAGGGTTCACCCAGTGCGCCCAGGAGGTCTCGACCTTCCTTTCCACCCCCGTCGCCGCCTCCGTTCACCCCGCCGCCGGTGCTCAGCTGATGCGCCACCTCGGCGGGTGTCTGAGGAGACTGGAGCAGCCCACCACCCCCGTCGCGATGCCTACTACTACCACCACCACCACCACCGCCGCCACCCCCGAGGCCAACACCGTCCCCCAGAACACCTACACGCCACCCCAGAGTCCCGTCAGCGTCGCAAGTTCGTCAGGAGAGTCATCCGAGTCGTCGACGTCATCGAGTTTGCCCGTTTGGCGACCATGGTAGAGGAGGAATTGGAAGCGTAATTCTAATCTGTGAAAGTGCATCTTACTGGCCGAGGGGAGGGGAGGGGGGGGGGGGGGAGTTTGAGAATTTTTAGAATGTTGTATTGGGGAACGTTTTTTTTTTTTTTTTATTCTTCTAGTTTGCGCTCGGAGGACTAGGTTTTAATTATTATTATTATTTCATTTCTTTTTTTCTTTTCTTTTATTATGTTCTATACATTTTATATACCAAACAGCGAAATTAGGGCTTAAAGAGTTATTGTTGTAATGTACAGGGAGATTGACGGAGAGAAATAGGGCTGTTTGAACTGACGCACGTTTATATGATATTAATATATATATATATCTATATATAATATAATATAACTTGAATATTATTTTGTTGAATAATAAGCTGAAACGACGAATCTACGCGTCTTCCAAATGTTGTAATTTCTAGCTATATACACAAGCACATATATACATATATAGGATGCCTCGTAGCGATGGGATATGAAGATCGATTCTTTATTGTTATTCACTAGAAGATATATTAATTTTACATAGGTTTATTATTATTATGTTGTCTTCTTATCTTTTTATGGAAATGAAATTGTGTCTTTTTTTCTTTCTTTATTTTTGCTTATTTTGTACGATTTTTGGGTTTCTTTTTCCGTTGATTCTTTTGTGACAATAGTTATAATATAGATTGATCGATACATATGATACGATATGTGTATAATGTAGTTTATAATGTATAGGTGATGAAGCTTTAATGATGTATCTGTGATAGGGTTTTCTTGTACCTGAGATTACTGTATGTTTCTCGTAAAGTTTAACGGTGATTATGAATATAATGATAATGATAATCATTTTTATAACAAAGAATTGACAAAAGACGATAAAACAACAAATATGATAACTAAGCACGTATGAGATTGATAGAATTAGATATTCACTTGTTACATGTTTAAGAATATTTAGCCGTTAATAACTACCGTTGAATATAATATTTGATTAAAAACAAAAAGTAAAAGCGAAACAATAAAAAAAAAAAAAAAAAAAAAAAAAAAAAACTAAATCGAAACGAACCAATATCAAATGGTTAACGAAATGAAATGACTAAAAATAAAATTTCATTCAAACAAAAATCTATTATACCTCGTGTACTTTATTGTCTGAAATATTTCCTTATCCTTTACATAATATTATGAATACCCAGCTTATATATTCTAACTATTCTCTCTTTTTCTTCAACATTATAGAAGTATTTCACCCGATTTAAATAATAAGCTATTTATCCATATAGCAAAACAACAAATACAGTTAAATTTCATACAATAAATCTGCAGTAACAACGCGTAAGAAAATTTTCAATTCAATTTTGTATATTATTATAAGAAATAGAGACGATAATTAAAAAGAAACGAGTGATTCGGGACTGGTTGAGAGGTTAAAAAAAAAGCTGAAAGGGAATACGAGGGGCAGGGGGCGTGGAGGGGGGGAGTAGGGGGGGGGGGCAGTTCAATTATAATTTTCGATTATCAGTATAGAGCAGGTGACAATTTCTTTCCCGTTGATCAGGCTTTTCGGTACCTACATATATTGCTGCATGTGATGTATAGAAATTGGAGATAATCTGTAACGACGCGGAGTGACAAAAACCGTGTCGATCTATAATCTATATGGTGTACACAAAACGAAGGTACGATGGCTGAAACGTGCGGCGTAAGAAGAAAGTGAAAAAATGCTCGGTGCGTGCGTGGTTGTGAAAAGGTGGAAGGTGAAAAGGGGAGGGTAAAAAACCGTTCTAATTACGATACGCGTACCTACAATAATATCTGTACGGCGAACGGTGCAGCAGCTCGTTCAAAGTTTCATTAAAACCTCGGCATTCATTCCCTTTGTACCGAGTTTTTCACCCAGATGATGGATGCTGCGACGCTCCGACGCTGCCTTTGGTCCATATCATCGACGTTCGGACAAAGCCGATTGTACGAAGCGATCGGCGATCTGGTCGGCGTGACTTTTGACAGGCGAAAATTGATTGGAACAGTTCATCGATATACCTGTAACTTAAAAATGAAACAATTGGCAGGAATAATCGCTTCTAACTGACCGACGACGCGACGCGACGCGCACCAATTCACTCGATAATTGATTTTCAAAGATCCATAAGAATCCCGCGGATTTCGATGGGTGCTAACGCTTTTGTACACGCTGTGCAAAAACTGTAAACGTTTCATACTACTTTTTTATTATCTTTCCACGGTAATTTAGGCACCCTGGTGTAACGTATCGAGGATTGTAGTTTCAAGAACAGGTCGGTACGTTTTTTGCACCGAGACATGATCCAGGCTTTTTCAAACGACGCTGTAAACTCGGGCTAATGTTACACTTATTACACCGACTTGCAGTTCAACTATCAAAGTACGATTTCATACACATAGCAACAATTTCAACAAAATATCTCCACATCTAGACCGGTTTCGTTTTATGTATCAGGTATTTATACACCTTCTAAAGAACCTGCGTCAAGTATAAACAGCTCACTTCGTCGTTCGTTTAGTCCATTAAAGATCGTATCAAGATTTATTATTCTATAACACTTCACGTACCTACCTATGTACTTCGTTTTAGAAGTCGCTACGTGAATATGACCGGAAATGTAGCGGTGAAATCACTTGTTTAGAAAGAATTTAGAAAAGATGTTTCGTCATTGCGAGAAATGAAGTTGATCTCAATGTTCGCGAATCTCTTCGTACCAAACCGAAAATTTTATTAATAGTTTATTAATAATATCTATTTCCGGTACAGACTCTGATTACATATCACGTCACAGTGACGTCTAGATTTCCGTCCTTAAAGCAGATTATGCGGGGAGAAAAAACCCCGTGACGTCTTACGATTAAAGCTGAAATTTATGGCTAGTGGTTTGTAGAAAATCTAGAACACTTATATGTATATATGTATAGCGGTGTAATAAGCGGGGTTTGAAATTGTTTTTTTTTTTTTTTTTTTTTTTAGTTTTTTATCACGAGCACGTAGTCCGGCAACGTCAAGTGGTATCGTGATTCACGTTTCTATGTATAGACCGAACGTACATTTCGTTGCAATCGCACATATTAATCGAAAGAATTGACACCACCAAGCGATAAGTACACAAAATAACACGTGTAGTATGCAATGTACGTAGATTGTATTTAATATTGATACTCATATAAGGGCACGTGCCCCGATTTATCAGTGGTCGATTCCTCGTCTGGTTAAACTTGTGACGTTGAAAATTACTGAGCAATTTTTTTTTATCACATCACCGGATATCGTCGTAACGCGTTACATTTAATTTAAGAAATTTTTAATCTTACGCGTTGCGATAATGCGATAAGAAGAAGAAGACAAAAAAAAAAAAAAAAAAAAAAACTATAGACTGAAATCTGAACCTTGTTTATTTTCTCGTTTACAGATAATCGTGTCGTTTCATCAACCGAGAATTTGACGGTGGGGATTCTCCGATCGAACTGCAAACACTACTAGGAAAAAACGAAATTCGACGAAGATAAAGAAGAAGATAAAGAAGAAGAAGAAGAAGTGAAAAGAGCAATAGACGTCATCGATAAGGTGTGGTAAATTTTTCAAATATATAAAATATTGTCGTGCGTATAATAATAATTATAATCTACGCTCTGAAAAGTATCTTACGTACGTATATAGCCAGCTCGAACTTCCGGTTGAAATTGAATTATTATCCTCTTAAGTGTTGGTCCAGTAAAGAGTTTCGACGCCGCAACAGAACCTTTCAATTCCTTAATGAAGTAATAAATTTTTATATTGCCACACGGAGCGGATCCTGTTTATATATATGTATAATAGCTGCACGCTGGACCTCGTGGGAATTTATGCACACGTCGACGAATTTCGTCGGACCAGCTACCCGCTTCTTCTTCTCCCCCCCCCCCTCCCTGCCCTCGGAGCCATATATATAGCTGCTTTATTTTAAAATCTCCTTATGGCTTTTTAATTGGCCTCGTGGTATTCCGTTTCTTTACCCGCGTGGTTGTTCGGTTTTATGGAGAATATTGTGAATTGTAAATTTGTCTCCGCTTCGCCACCCAGGATGAAAAAAATTTGTAATTTAAATTTTCTATTATCCATTTATTTATTCGTCAGATTATTGAGTTTTTTTTTTTTTATTATTTCGCTACCTTTATTAGGAGTAAAAAGCAATTAACTCAACGCGTCAATTAATCATGCGATTTCATAAATAGGGATCATAGAATCAAGAGATTCAGCGATTAGTTTTAGCACTGATATGTTATGTCAGTTGAGAGAGAAGAAAATTGTACACAGACGAATCTGTATCGGTTGAAATCAGGTGTATAATCGCACTCGTGACTATTATCGATGTCAATCGCGGAGACAACCATAACAATAGTTATTAGTAGCCAATCAGTTCGAGGATATTATTATAATAAAGCGACTGAACAATCTAGCATCGTATGTAACCAGATGACACTTTTTACATTTGAATTTGACAATTTGAGAAATTGACACTGACGTTTCGAGGTTCGGGTGCTGCAGGGAATCAACGATTGGCGAACATGTCGAGGACGTTGAAGTCCAGGGAGAGCATGAATTTGTCGGGGGAAATATCCAGCGTGCTGATGAGATGCCATCAGCATCAACTGCAATTTGCAAGCAAAATTAGACCCGGAATAAAACCACTGTCTCCACGGTGTTTCAGGCGTGCCGGTGGTGCGGGAAAAATGGACGTCATAGGATCCGACCACCATGGAATCGGACACGACGTTGAAGCGATCGGACACGGGATCGTCGAGGATTCGGAGTGCCCTGAGGACGACGAGAATTTTTCGCACAAAAAAACGATTGGAATGGTTGGCGAGGTCGGCGCTGGTGGCGACAAGACCAGCAAACCTCCTTTGAGGCGCAGCCTCTTCGCCTACGTGGCGCCATACGTGGCCTTCCAGCCTTTCGAGACCAAGGGACCGACGTTGCCGGTGGAAATCGGTCGACACCTGAAGTGGCGTTTGAGCCCAATAACGCCGTTGCTGGTCCGCAGGACGTTGATGAACTCGGGGTACCGTATGGTGCGGAAATCGCAGGAATGGTGCGGAATCTGGGGAAAGCACATGAAGAGTCTGACCTTTAAGTCACTCCGAGAGTCACAGAAGGTGAACCACTTTCCTGGCACCTTCCAGCTCGGGAGGAAGGATCGACTGTGGCGGAACCTTAGCAGGATGATTATGAAGCACGGTAAGAAGGAGTTCGGGTTCGTTCCCAGGACCTTCGTGCTCCCGCAGGAACTCCGGGGCCTTAGACAGGCCTGGGAGAAGGCTGCCGGACGCGAAAAGTGGATCGTCAAACCACCCGCGTCAGCTCGTGGTACTGGGATTCGCGTCGTTCATCGCTGGTCTCAGATCCCGAAGAAGAAGCCCGTCATTGTCCAGCAGTACCTCTCGAAGCCGATGCTCATCGGTGGCGCGAAGTTCGACCTGAGGCTCTACGTCCTCGTGACCAGCTTCAACCCCCTCAGGATGTACATTTACCCTGACGGTTTGGTCCGCTTCGCTTCCGAGAAGTACGTCGACGATTTGAATTGTCTGAGCAACCGGTTTATGCACCTTACCAACTACAGCATCAACAAGGCGAGCGCCACCTACACCAGCAACGACAGTGCGGACTCGTGCACCGGGCACAAGTGGACCATAAAAACGCTCTGGTCGTACCTCAGAGAAAAGGAGAACGTGGACGTGGACCGTCTCTGGAAAGCGATGAAGGACATCGTCGTTAAGACCATGATCTCGGCCGAAGCCTCGATCAATTCTCTCACTCGGGGGAACGTCGCCTCGAGATACTGTTGCTACGAGTTATTCGGAGTGGACATCCTCCTCGACGAGAACCTGAAGCCGTGGTTACTCGAGGTCAACATCTCGCCTTCGCTGCAGTCCTCCTCACCGCTGGACATCGCAGTTAAAGCACCGATGATCAGGACCGTATTCAACATCGTTGGCTACCAACTTCCGCCGGCGAAGATGCCTGCCACCGTCCTCGAGGATTTCGCGAAACGACACAACCTCGACCCCGTCCGCCAGGACTTCCGAGTCCACCACATCAGCCTCAGTAGCGCAGAGAAGACCAAGCAGAACCTGTTCGCCCACAAGCGCAAGCGGGAGGACTACCTACAGGACATAATCGAGGACCTCACACCCGACGATGTTAGGCAACTGATCATCTACGAGGACGAACTCACGCAGCTCGAATCATTCGAGAAGATTTTTCCGACAAAGACCAGTCACGATTACTTCCAGTTCTTCGACGTTCCGAGGTACTACAACATGCTATTCGACGCCTGGGAGGCCAAGTACGCCGATAACAGGACCGAAGGCATCGCCAGGCTCCAAAACTTGTGCCTGGCAAAGTACCACTTGACTCAACCGATGAAAACGGAACCTTAGATAGATGATAGATAGGTAGGCAAACGCAATTATCGAAGGGGAGGGGGGTGGGGGGGTTGGGGTTGGGGGGGGGGGAAGACTATTCACCGTGGATACTAGACTGCCAATTTTTATAACTTCGTAATAACTCAACTGTCACCGCGATATAGAAACGTGTAAAAATTTCATCTGAATGTTGTTGACACGAATTAGTTATACCCGCTGCCTCATTGCACTATGTCTTATTATTATTTCTCTCTCTCTCTTTCTCTCTCTCTCTTTTTTAATAACTTGATTTTTTCTTCTTTCTCTTCTTTATTTCATTTTAGCCTTTTTTTAGCTATCATCGTCCATTTTAGACTCATCGTATCAAACATTAGACGGAATTGAAGCGTAATAATATATATACATATAATGTACGAGTGTACGTTAGGGTGTCCCTTATTTAAGGTGTTGACGAATTTTTGCCGTCTCACCCCCCAAATCAATTTCAAATAATTCGAAAACTATTGCCTAATTTTTTCAGATTTCTACCTTAACTTGAGGAAAAACTTGTTTTTTCAGTATATATTTTGTTGCAAGAGTAATAATATTTAAAAAAATCTGCAACAGCGAGGTTTTCAGTGGGCATTAGTGCTACTATCTGTAAAAAAATTACGTCACGATACCAGCAAATCTAGACGAATTGCACAGCCTCTAAATAAAAAAAAAAGGTCTGATTTCGAGGGTGTGCAATTCGTCGAGATTACGTGGTATGATTATGTGAATTTTTTCCCAGACGGAAGCACTAATGGCGACTAAAATCTTACAGTTACAAATTTTTTTTAACATTATTACTCTTACAATAAAATATATACCGAAAAAAAGTATTTCCACAAGAATACTTCGACCACAAAGCGGACTATCTTAGAGTTGGGGTAAAAATATGAAAAAATGAGGCAATTGTTTTATAATTATTTGAAGTTCATTTGGAGGGTGGGGCGGTGAAAATTCGTCAACACCCTAAGTAAGGGACACCCTAGTTTACATGCATGTACGGTGTTGTATGACATTGTGACATTATTTTTAAAACAACGGTGTGCCTTACGAATCATGATTGAATATATTTCTAAGTATAGGCAATCTAGTTTTACGAAATAAAATACTCAATGAAACCCTTTAAATCCATATTTTCCTGTAATACCAGTAAATCTCATTCGCCGGCAATAAGTATGATCATTCCAGAGTGTTTCGCAACGTGGTAATCAAATCTTATCTATTATCGACGTATTTCGTTGTTTCTAGACGGAGAAAATCTGATTTTTATTTATCTCCATTGTTTCGCTTCACAAGAAAATAGATAACCCCGGACAATCAGAAGATATAAATGATTTTAATTTCAATTGCTCGGTATGTACAATAATTCTTTAACCAATACCATGTAAACGAGCCTGACTCAAGATCATTCCGTCCCTTTAAATCGTGAGGAAAAGAAACTGAGAACTCTGCAACCGTATAACGAAAACGAGTTCATCGGACCTTCTATAACTGGTTTGACACATAGCGCGTATCCGTTTATAAATTTTTGGCCTTATACCGATCGGTAGCAAATAAGCTGATACTTCTCGCAGTGGATCAACGAACTTGGTTCTCAAAATATCTCAATAATCGTGAAGATTGATAAATACCGCATACATTGGCAACCGTTCTGCGCGAAGGTCAGCTAAATCTCCGAACCAGTTCCATGAGGTAGGTGGATAATTATACTTCATCATAACGTATGTACACGTAACGCCTATACCTATACCTATATATCACATCGATAAAGTATGGACATTTTTTTCAACGTTGTAAATAAATTCGTACGAAGTAAGAGATGGTGATAATAACAGTTATTTACCGAGAACAACGACGATAAGTGATGTCAATACTGCACGAGGCATTGACACGACTGCATGCGGCGATTCACACGTGTAAGAGCCGAGTATTGAGTAGACGTTGATGTCCAGTCGAGCCTTTAATGGGTTCTATTCATCGGATGATATTCATTCCAATTTGGGAATGAAGCGGAAAATCTCTGCCGCCCGTACACGGCCAGATGGTTTTGTTCAACCGACCGGTCACTTTGGTGTTGATGATGCTGAACGACCGGGTATAAGGTGCACGAGTACCGGATCAAACGAGTCCGCTGTCCGGGTATAATAGACAAACGATAAACATCGCGCTGCTTGGTAAA
This sequence comes from Diprion similis, assembly GCF_021155765.1. NCBI lineage: Eukaryota > Metazoa > Arthropoda > Insecta > Hymenoptera > Diprionidae > Diprion > Diprion similis. The sequence continues at coordinate 19,716,706 of NC_060106.1, read as the reverse complement.
CTCTTTCGAAAATTCTCACAGCCAACTAGCTGTTGTACGGACTGATGCAACTTACTCGAAACTCGTTATGCACACTCTCCGAGTTATGACGAGACACGTCGTTCGACGTCCAGATTAATTCTTATCTCTTCTATTCCCTGCCGAGGTAGTCGAAACCTTCGGTTTAGCTCGTGACACGTTGTGTCGAGGAATATCCATTCCTATTCTACAGAATGAGACGAAATCTTTATTGGACCAGTCCTTATATGTATACACTGGATTAAAAGCAAACGCGACATCATGAATTTTATTCAAGTGTAAATTAGAATAATTATAATAATGTACAGATGATCTGTTCTGCATCATTAGTCCACCATGTATGTTCGGATCATTTCGGTTTACCGATAAAAGTCACGTGAAGCTAATCGCATTGTTAATGTCAGTTGACAAAAAAAAAAAAAAAAAACGGCGGGAAACCGTTGGCTATGATGAGTGGACAAGTTCACTTTAGTGGTTACGGATCATCCGTCCGTAGAGCGAACCTCTTTAGAAAATTTTTTTTAGGCATGTTATAAATAATAGTTCTAAATTCTCTGTAACCAAAATCAAAGTAAAGTACAAGATTGTTAAACATGAATTTCTAGGCGTTAACATATACAACAGTGTGTAAATTTTCCGTGCAAGTGACGTTACAAAAAGCTAAGAAAAAAAAAAAAAAAAAAAAAGTTCCAATTATGTGCAATTTGACGGAGATGAAATCTGTCTCCACCGAAACCGAAGGCGGAAAGTTAAAAAATTCGGAAGGCCTGGGGGATGATGCAAGGTACGCGTACATCGAGCTGGAAGACTTGATGCCGAGTCAACCGAAGAAGCTGATCAAGCAGGACGGGGACGGTGATAAGAGCTTGAAATTACCGATGCGAAAGAGCCTCTTCGCCCACGTGCCGCCTTACGTGATATTCCACTTGTACAGCGTGAAGATGCCGTGCGGATTGCCGGCTGAAATCACGAAGCACATGCAGTGGCGGTCCCCGCTTCGTTTCATGCCGCAAATGATCCGCAGAACGGTGACGAAGTCGGGTTTCAACGTGGTCAAGAAGACCGAAAACTGGATGGGAAGCTGGGGCGTGCCTCTGTCGGTAATGCAGATGAAGGTGCTTAAGACGTTCCAAAAGGTGAATCACTTCCCGGGAACCATTGAAATCTGCCGAAAGGACAGACTGTGGAAGAACCTGAACAGGATGATGCAGCGGTTTGGTAAATCCGAGTTCAACTTCACACCGACTACCTACGTCTTCCCCGAGGACAGAAGGCGGTTTCAGAAGTTCTTCGAGTGTCACGGAGGGACCTGGATCACCAAGCCACCGTCCGGGTGCGCCGGGAACGGGATTCGCGTGGTCTCGAGGTGGTCCGACATCCCGAAGCGATGCCCCTTGGTTGTCCAGCGGTACGTAAGGCCACCGCGGCTCATCTTTGGCGTGAAATTTGACATGCGACTCTACGCCCTCATCACCAGCGTCGATCCCCTTTTGGTCTACCTTTACTCCGAAGGGTTGGTTCGCTTCGCGACCTCCAAATACGTCGACGATGTCCACCACCTTTACGACAGGTTCATGCACCTCACGAATACTTCGGTCAACAAGTCCAGTCCTACCTTCAGGCCCAACGACAGCATCGACAAGTGCAAAGGCAACATGTGGTCCCTCAACAGTCTATGGGCCCACCTGGCCAGCAGACAACGCGTTAACGTACCCAGACTCTGGGAGAGGATCAAGGACATCGTCGTCAAGACCATCATCTCCGCGGAGTCAGTGATCGTCCGAAACTCCAACGCCAACCTTCCGTCACCCTACAACGCCTTCCAACTCCTTGGCTTCGACGTCATGCTAGACGATAACCTCAGGCCCTGGCTTCTCGAGGTGAACAACTACCCCTCGATGGACCCCGATACTCCCTTGTGTTCCATAGTGAAGGGTGAACTGGCCAGAGACGTTTTGAACATCGTTGGATTCCAGATACCAGACACCCTTTCGGACGTGGAGGTCAAGTTACTAACCGAGAGGTACGGTCAGTCCCCGATTTGCCATGACCATCGTCTTTACACGGCGACTCTTACTCAGGAGGAGAAGGAGAAACACGAGAAATTCGCTGGGGTTGGAGTCAGACAGGATTACGTCGAGTCCATTCTCACCACCTTGACATCTGACGACGTCAGGCGGTTGGTCAGATACGAGGATGAGGCGACCCAAGTCGGTGGCTTCGAGAAGATATTTCCAACAAGAACCTCGCACAGGTATCATCGGTTCTTCGACAAGCTAAGGTATTACAACAAGCTCCTTGACGCCTGGGAGGAAACTTACGGGTCCAATAAAGCTGAGGGCTTGTCGAGACTGCAGGAATTGTGCAAGGAAAAACGTCATCTGGGTGACTTTAAGGATCAGACCGAATTGCAGAGTGTACTGTGAAGTGGAACCATCCTTGTGACTCTCTGTTTGTCCAAGCAAAACTTTTTGATGTGCAATTATAAAACCGATGTGAGATAAAGTTTGTAAATAAATAATAAAAATATCGAATTACCCTACGTATGTAGATACAGACATAATGCGTTATTGTTCAGCAATTGCGACAGCTTATCGCGGCTGCCTAACGCCCTCCGGACTTGACCATGGAGTGCATATCTCGTGAGTTTGTTGAAACAAGCAACAAACCAGTTATCAACTACTATTCCACATGCCTCGTATTTTATCGAGCGGCGGGAGCCAGATAGAAGTTATTGCGGATGCATAATTCATGAGGTGTAATAACTCAGCGGACGTTGTATTTTGTGGGAGAAACTCTCTGCAAATGATCGCACACATGTCTTTAGCAGTCACACACGTGCCATAATACACAAATATATTACTTATATATACATATTGTGTATGAGCTTTGACAAGAAAACGCCACTGGCTATTCAGAGAAGTTTATTGTAAGTGTTTTTCCTTCTTCGGACAAGCACTGACACCTTGAACCACCTGAAGCTAGCTGCATTTGATCGATTCGGCGGTCTGTCTAACCTCGTAAATCGGACGAGAAAACTGAAAATAAAAATGGTAAGGACGAGAAATTATCGGTGATAAATTAAAAACTAGTCATAGTTCAAAATTTTGAGTATGAAAGGGTGTTCTAATTTGTTCACAATGGTTAAAATAACGTCAACGGAAATGATGGGTGGATACTTACCGTCTTGTTACGAAGACATGTTCAGTGAAAAACCGTTCATCTACAAAGACGTGACGAAAACGTTGATCCTTTCGACGAAACGGACATCGAAGAAGTCGACGTCTCCGTTGCGTGAAAGCTTGTTTCCTCTGCGTAAAAGCTTGTTTCCTCACGTGGCGCCCTACGTGATATTCCAGCTCCACGACGGCAAAAAGACCTTTTTTAGGGCTTCCTTCCCGAAGGAGATATCGGAGCACCTGACCTGGGAGGTGGGAACATCGACGCCGTGGATAGTGAGGAAGACGGTTGAAAGCTCAGGGTACCGTTTGGTGCTGGGTACCGAGGACTGGTGCGGCACGTGGAGCGAGTGCAAGTACGCGTTTTGCTACAAGATGCTGAAGCGGCATCAGAAGATGAACCACTTCCCAGGCACTTACGAAATCGGACACAAGGACCGTCTCTGGAAGAACATCAGTAGGATGCGGACGAGGTTTGGAAAGCAGCGGTTCGCCTTCGTCCCGCGGACTTTCGTCCTGCCCACGGATTTCGAGAAGCTTCGAAGGGTCTGGGAGTCAAACAAGCCCAGGAACAAGTGGATCCTTAAGCCACCGGCCTCCTCCAGAGGTCGAGGAGTCTCCGTGGTCAGCCGGTGGACCCAGATTCCTCGAACGCAGAGCTTTACGGTAGTCCAGCAGTACCTGTCCAGACCAAAACTGATAAACGACTCGAAGTTCGACCTCCGGATTTACGCCCTCGTCACCGACTTCGACCCCCTCAAGATCTACGTCTACTCCGAGGGGCTGGTCAGGTTCGCAAGCGCGCGGTACGACCACGCCGACGTCAGTCTGACCAACAAGTTCATCCACCTGACGAACTACAGCGTAAACAAGTCGTCGACGGACTACGTCAGCAACGACTCGATGGACCAGCCAAAGGGGCACAAATGGGCGCTCAAGTGTCTGTGGCGGTACCTCAGGGCGCAGCAGGTCGACGTCGACGACCTGCGGACGAAAATCCACGACATAGTAGTCAAGGCCGTTATCTCGGGCGAGAGTTCGGTCCACTGCTTTTCGAGAGTGCATCTCGCACCCGGTGCGAAACACAACTGCTTCGAGCTCCTCGGGTTCGACATCCTCATCGACGAGAACCTGAAGCCCTGGCTACTCGAGGTGAACATTTCGCCTTCCTTGCACGCCCCGTCTCCTCTTGACGTCGGGGTGAAAGGTCAGCTCGTCAGAGACGTTCTGAACCTGGTTGGGTACCGTCTACCGCCTTCCGTTCTCCGGAAAATGGCCGAATGGCACGACCTTGGTTTTCTTCACCAGGACTTCAAGGCCGCTGAGAAACCGCTCAGCTCCAAGGAGAAGCGGAAACAGACGCAGTTCATGTACCAGCTGGATCGCGGGGACTCGAAACTCGGTTCCATACTCGAACATCTCACTCCCGATGACGTCAGAAGCCTCGTTCATTACGAGGACGAAGTCGCCAGGCTCGGACAATTCCTCAAGGTCTTTCCAACTCCGCGGACTCGCTCGTATCTCAGGTACTTCGAGGCACCCAGATACTACAACCTGCTCCTTGGCGCCTGGGAAATCGCTTACGGACACAATCGTAGGGCGGGTATTGAACTCCTCAGGAGTCTTTGCGCGAAAAAGTACCATCTCAGATAACAATGGTATATATAAGACATTTTCATCGTGATCTTTTCAGTCGTAGTAAAGTCTGGGTTGTAAAGACTTTTTGTATATTTTGGGATCAACGAGATTTTTCAACGGTTTAGCGAGAAGGTCAGTAAATGATGTCATTTTTTAAACACTTTCGAAACCGTCATTTCCTATATAACGTATTGTGTACTTCTTGTAGAGTTTATTGAAGTTCTAGTCTTGAAAAGAAAAAAAAAAAAAAAATTCAAATCAGATCACAACAAGTCGAAAAATCTAAACCACAAGCTACACTATAACCATGTAGCACGATCAATTATAAGTGTTGTAAAATTCAGTTCAAACCGATGTTATTCTCCAAGTTTATTGATACAAAGCACAGATGTCCTATCGATTGTGAGTTTTCGTGAATACACATGTAACCGCAATGTCACAGTTCGGTGATTCAGTTATTTGCTATTTTTTCTAAACATAGGTTGACCTGTTCGATTTTCAAATAGGACACGTCATTGGATCAGGAACTGAAGACGTCATTCATACCAATAAGGTAAAAACTAATACTATTCATACAATTAATTCGCCGGAGATATTATATGGAGCGAGATTCTCATCTTGTACTCGGTTTTAGAGACGACGAAATCTCGGCAGTGCCTGAATAAAGTAGCATCAACTGCATGTCTTTGTATAAGAACATCGAGTTTCACGGCTATAAAGCCTGATGCCGAGATTAATAAATCCTTACTGACAGTTTAATGTCTCTATTGTGTCTATCACGGTCGACGAGACGCAACTTAACTTTATTAGAAACGTTATATTAATATACACATGTCTGTACATAAGCATATAGGTATGTATATACGTACGTATGTATATACCGGGGCTCGGATTTCTTCGCTTCCGCCCTTCAAATTCAATTACTAAATCTGTTTCGTCACTTAAAGAATCATATATCAATTATTATCCAGAAACAACCAGCTGACCGCAGATCACGTATAATATTACCCGAGACAGACACCCGGCTATCAGTGTCGCACGTCCAGCCGCATTTCCTACATTTCGTATAAGTATATATTATTTTTACCCACATGAATATCGTTTTTGCGGAGTCGTCGGTTCTCCGAAATCCTTTCCATTCACCCTGATGAAAAAATTGGCATTTCGGAATGACGATGACTAACTAAACGAACGAATGAATGAATAAATAAATACATCGCATTCTAAACGTCGTTTGAAGACAATGAACGAGACGCGGTGTGTATACACGCTGCAGCAGAGAGATGTCACGAGTCAATGAATTGATATCGTTATTGTAACAACATAATAGAGATATTTTCTTATTGAGAGTTGGGTGCTCGCGCGGCGCGGATCGCCGTCAGCTCGTGTATGCGTTGCCAGTGCAGGCTTTATGAATGGATTCATTCATACGGGCCCGATGTGAGCGTATTATGTAACCCCAGGGGGCTGCTGTGCTATACACAGAGGGTCCAGCAGTAAATAAGGCCTGCCGGACAGTCGGGCGCGCCTCTGTCCGTCCTCGTCACTGTTCCTATAAAAATACAACCTGCACCTCGTCAATTTATTCGAATTCGAACGCTGAATGTTTCCTGACATTTGTTGTTGGTTCTTTTTTCTTTTTTTCTTTTTTTTATTCTTGCTTTTCTTACATCACGTATTTTTTTTTTTAATTTTTTCTTTTTCTCTTCATCGAATCATTTCAGCCGTTATCTATTCCCGGTATAGAATTTGATTTATTAATTATTCTAAAAAATATATCGCTTCCGCTAAGATTCTATAATACGGTGATATAATTTGTACGTTGCGAAGATATCGGCAATCTGTTGGAAATCTGCATAACTCGAAATGAAACGAACGGGGAAGAAACGAAGGTTCTTGGTCGTGAAATATTTTATCAAAATTTAAATAGCGTGTTGACAGGACTTGTCTTTCAGCTACGGAAAAATTGAAAAAAGTGATTTTTTTTCTAAACTTGGTGGGCCACGTTTCTTTTACACTGCTTTTCTCTCAACGTATTGTAAAAATCTTACGGAAAATAAATAAATTTAACTTTTCAACCTTCCATTCTTTGTTTCTCTTCTATTTTTATTTCCAGTAAAAAAAAAAAAAAAAAAAAATCGATAAAAATGCCTTACGGACGTCGCTATCGCCTGTTTAGTTTTATATTATTTTTCCTGCTCTACGTCGGAATAGTCGGGCTTAATTACACCCAGACCCGGTGTTACAATATCCGTTTCGCCGAGACCTCAAATCTCGTTACTCAACGTCTACTTCGATTAGCAGTCTCTTGTAGAGCGGGCAACTGTTATTGTAAAACATCATTTCACGGCGTGTATGTGGACACACATATCCATAGATATATAGGTTAGGTATGTAATGTAAGTTCGAATCGACCGGATGCTTTAACTAGCCTCCGCTTAATTAACGGTCCGACGCTTAACCCGAGCCATTTTGCTCTGACGCGATCCTTTGCGAGGTACGTAATTTACAATCAATTTAGTTTTTTGCTTTCCGTATATACTTCTCGGACAAGCCAGTACTTTACCGCGGAAGCTGTCCGCCAATGTTCTTATTTATACTTCCTTGCCCCCAATTAACAGGTTTATTCCAAATTCATCCATTCGCCGAGATCCAATGAATCGTGTCACGGCGAAGCGAGGTAATTGTAAGACGAATATTGGCCTGTGCAGATATTCTCAAAAAGGTTTGCTGGCTCAGGAATTCAATTTTCTTAGAATAATTTTGTAGTAGACAGTTTTTCGATCCTAGAAGACGTTTCGGACACAAGAAGATTGCGACTTAAAGTAAACAAAGCTTGCGCTTCTTAAAAATCATTTCCAACAACGTGTCTGACAACGGACGCCATGTAAGTAGGTTACTTGGGGCTACCATACGGGATAAGTCGTTATTTACATTTGAATTTGGCGCCTATATGACGCCACCTTGGATACAATTTCTGATTGGTTGGAATGCAGCATACGTGCACGGTTTCATCCTATTTCCTTACATCGTGCCATGGGTTCCACGAATAGCCTCGTAAACGTTATTTCGAGTTCATAAAGAGCGCGTCATCGGCTTTTAAAAGTCGCGCGAGCTAAGGATGCGCAATGATACGTGCGTCGCGTGCCCCGCGCCCGCGTTTTGTTTTGGGAAGAGTCAAAGCGTCGGGTTCCCACGGCCGCGGCATCTCTTCTTCCGCCAGGCGTTATATCTATAGCAACGCGGATGGAGTCGGTGGAACGCGCAGTTCGCCAATTGAGAGGTTCGCGCGGCGAATGTGACGCGAGGCACGCGTGTGCGTGCAAAAGACACGCGGCAACCGCCAGCAACCGCGGCGCGCCGATGACCTTAGAGTCTAGTCCCTGCAGAGAGGAAACTCGCTCGTTCAGTTTTGTCACCGCCTGTACTTGCCGCGTTCAGCTCGCGCGAGACACACGCTACGCTCGTGCGCTCAGTGGCACGCTGTCACTGCCCCCCCCCCCCCCCCCCCCCCGCCCCCCACACCCTGAGCCCGGGGGCACGGCTCAGTCGACGAGCGTTTTATGGTCTACACGTCGGCTCGATCGGTCCTTTCCAGTGATGCAGGCTATTATAGGTGTAAGGTGCAAGGATTGCAGGACTTGTGGCAATCCTTGACGCAAAATGGCGTAACCATGATGTAAAAAAATAAGATGTGTTTTTTCGCGTCACTGCCGCTTCGGCCTATGAGAAGATCCCCCACATGACGTCATTTTGAGCGCTATTTTCAAAAGCTATAAAACAGTAATTTGGTATTATGGCCATGGAATTTTATTTGATGGTGGAACAATGTTCAAGGGTTAAATAATTGGTTATAGAGGTTATGTTGTACTTTTTATAACAGAAACGGAACTTTGGTGATGACGTAATGCCGGGATCAGGTTACTTTGATACTGTGCATCTCTGTTTAGAGCACACCTTGTTTCCTTACACCAAACTTATCGGACTGAGTAACCGACTGCGCATGCGTGAAGAATGAAAGATCTCTATTGGCCGGCGAGAGTGTATTTGGTCATAAATACGGATGTCCGCAAGGCAGGGTAGCCACTTAATCGACGAATTCTGCGTCGAGTGGTGAATTGAAGTTACCTTGCTATCACGGCTCGCTAGCAGTCATCATTCGTCAATCAGTCAGCGATAAACTTTGCCTAGCATTTCCGAATCACTTATTTACACATCAATTATTTGATGTCGGATTAAGCTGTGAAAATTTGCATCAAATATGTAACTTCGACAAGCCATTGAGGTGGCGAGCCTGCGTAAAAAGAAGACAAAACTCTCGCATGCGCATATGCGGTTGAGGCTCGATCTACCAATTTTCATCGTTTCCCCTTTGACACAAGAATAAGAGAAATGATGAAAGTACGATATTATCCGTATTCTTTTATTTTCTTTTCATCTTCTCGGCGGAAGCAGCGTCCCTGCTCAGGCATAGAAACGGGCGTTACGTAGACGCGCGACTACGTGCCCAACGCGAGACCGCGCGGCGTGCCGTGCATCTTCTCCCTTGAATCACAATGTCGACGGGCTTCTAGCTGCATACAATCACGCCACCTCGATTCTCTTTAACAGTTTTTATGTGTCCCCCACCCCCGCCCCCTCCCTCTCCGTCTCCCCTCGTCAACGACGGTGAATATTATCACGCACTTTATTCCCATATAAATGCATCGTAACGCCTGTGCCTCCTGTGTATAGCTATTGGAGAGGCTACATGGTGTGGTATACACTATACATACATATATGTAACACCCATCGACCACCATAGTGTCGAGAACGACGATAATTATTATTCGATAATTGTATTATTACGTTGTGTAAAAGTAACGTGAATAACACCGGCAATGATCCTGACAATAATAATAATAATAATAATAATAATAATAATAATAATAATGAAGGCGAAAAAAGAACAGTGTAAAATGTATCATTGACGTAATTAGCAGACCACGATTGTCAGCTTCGCATTATTCGTATTATAAGTATGCAGTGGGTAACACTGATGACATATGTGTTTATGTCTGATCGCGTGTATGCAGTGGGTTATACATATGTAAATTCTAATTTCAAGTCTGTGTATACGTGTACGTACGAGCTCGTAATCGTGAACGCAATCATCGAATCGTTGCTCGAAACAGCCGACGTAACGCCTCATATTTCACACGTACGTTTTTTGTTTCGCATACAGTTCGCCTGATTCGTATGCTATGTGCAGCATGGTAACACGATTATTTTCATTCTTCCACTTTATTGCGCCTTAGCGATCTCCTTACTTTTTGGTTTATGGTCTTGAAATTATTTTAGGTTAGGCTAATTAGTGATGCCGCAATTGTAATCAATTCATTGTGACTCGGGACTTACGTACTTTTTCAATGTATGTACAAACATGAATCTTAAGTATGTCAAAATACTTTTTTTTCTCTCACGTGATTACAATTTATCAGCAGTTGTTCTTCTTTTTTCGAGGTCACTGACTCATTTGTCAGGAACTCACCTTCTCCTGTGCAATATTCTGAAAGAATCCTCGACCCGTTTTAATTGTTTTAAATTGGGCCTTGCGAGCTTTGTACACATTTTCAATTTGAATCAAATTACTTATTTCGATATAATTACACTAGAAATCGTTCGATATGTTCTATCAATAATCCCGGAAAAGGCTTAGTTGAAATTATCACAATCTCAAAATATCGTGCTGCATTTATTAATTTGCCATATTTTACAGTCTAGAATAGACAGAACTTGCGATTGGATTCGTATCAAAGCGCAAATATTTCCTGTTAACTATTGTTTATATAATGTATATCTGAATTAATCGCGTAAGCTGGACATTGGTTTACTAATCTGGTATTTATAAGTGTTTCTCTGTCTTTAATATCTGTTATAAAATTTCATCCACCTGTTGCTTCACAATTGAACTTTCGTTGCGATAAGCACAACAAAGAAAATTGATTCATGTTACTGCATGATGATGTGTTTCGTTTATTGTTACGATTATCATCAAACAAATATGATTATACTGTACTACGGTACTGTAAAAATGTTTTCCGATAATTCTTACAAAAGTGAAGATTTGCTGCTGGTACTGTGAATCTATTCTTAATACTATAACTGCCCATTGACTTAGTTTTTTTTTTTTTAGCGACGAGTGAAACGGTAATGAAATATCCAGGATTGTAACGTAGTTTTAAAATAACGTTTATAATGGATCAGTCTTATACATCACTCAAAAATGATAAATAGAACACAAAGTGGCAGTTAGTATAGATCTGTAGATAAGCTAAAAGTCAGTGAAAGTTCAGATCAGACAAAAACCTGGACAAAAACAATTATAAAATAATTTTGAATTCATGGATTGAAACAGAGCAAAACGAAATCAGTGGCAAATCAACGATGAAGTATAAAAATAGGCTGCAAAGTGCAAAAAATACAGCCTGTGACTAATGACTAACTGATATAGACAGCGAGCGGCATTCTTCGGTCTTCTTCTCTCTCCGACTGTAGCTTAGAACAATCAATTTGCGCTGCAGGTAAACGGAAAAAGACAATTCATTCGATTCCTATAAATTTTCATCGTCGATATACAGCCGCACGAAATCTTGTATTGAGAATTTTTTGAAATCATGTCAAATTCCTGAGATCATTTGAATATCCTGAAATCTTTATAATCACGTGATGAAACATTTGTATAAAATTGTGCGTTTTTTGAATTTCGTGTACATTATGAGTGTTCAGTATCAACAATTTGATACCGATCTCCCGCAAGAATTTTCCTATCGGTATTTGCAAAATACCGTGTTTCAGTAAAAACCGTGATTTCAACCGCAAGTGTGAAAGAGCCAAGGTAATCGGTAAAAATTTGAATTTTCATAACTGCTGATCGAATATCTTGACACTCTAAATCCTATTAAGGAAATCCACGCAAACAAGCTCGAGTAATTTCATCATCAAGAATATCAACTATTTTGCAAAGAAATCACCTAAGACTTTTCGATATCTCGAACTACCGAACACACCCAGCGTGCATCTGGCAATTTGTTTTTTTTTTTTCTTTTTTGCCAACAGAAATCATCACTGACCACATCCCACAGTCTGGCAATTCAATCCTTCGGGACTCGCCGCACAGTATCTATAAATTCAAATCCATATCCCGTATTCGCGCGAATCCCGATTGCACCGATCCACGCAACCCGCTGTTCCAGCTCATGACCAGAAACGAATCCCGTTCGCCACGAGGAGGTCGAGGTGCGTGGGTGGGGGTGGACGGCAAGGCGACTCAAGGGTGCACCGGAGTGCGCATGCGCGGAGGCTACTCGCCTGGAACGCGACGCGGCGCTTAGTGGTCTATTTTCCAGGGCGGGTGAGCGTGCGGGGTGAAGAAGCGAGGCACGGGTGTTTGAGCCGAGGCACCCCGCGCCAACCACCTGACGCGACCCGGCCGTGGGAACGAAAAACCACCGTACATTCAGGGCCCGCGTGTGCGTGCAGTCGGGGCCTCATACATCCACCGGAATCCAATCTCGCAGGCGCTTATGGTCGGGGACATGCCTCCGCACACCCGGTCACGTGACCGAGGCTTCGGGGCTGAAGGTCGAAACTGTTAGTGCTCGCTGGAGAAATGTTTTTTTTTTTTTTTTTTTTTCGGTTTTTTGTCCCTCTTTTTGGGCCCTAGAGTAAGAGAATGGTTGGGGGAACCTGGGACGGAAAGAGAGGGACCGTTTTAGTGCATTACGCGAAATTCTAATGTTTGTAGGGTGATCTAATGATCTTAGGTTTATTTACATTAGCAGATGATTGTTTAAGATGGAGAATAGCGTTTCCTCGCGAATAGAATTTTTTGAAATGCCTGATGATTGATAATCGATTGTGTTATATTAAAGTATAATAGTTAAAGTTATACAAAATATAACTGCAGGTAGTACCACTGTGGGATAATTATGATAATTATAAAGTCTCTGTGAACTTGAGTTTAACAAGTTTTAGGGAAACTTGATTCAGGCTCGGGAAACTTTCAAGATGCTTCAAGTCTTAATGTTGGAACCTTTGAACATATCTCCCAGTCGAAAGAACACAAACGTCAAATTCGATCTGTTTAACACGACTGCAAGATAGAGATCCTTGATGTCGACTTTGGAGTTGAAATTTCGGAATTAAAAATGATCGATCCAAAATGACAGGCTGTGACGAAGATCTAGGAGCGTCTTGGGACTGCAGAACACCTTCGATTAGAGGTATAAGACTTTCACTTTTATTTAACGACCAAAAGAAATGGCATGACCAATTCCAAGATTCGTCTTCCATTTACTTACCTTTACTTACAAGTACAATCTTGCCGTGCTTTTTTACGTTTTAAATTTCGTAATTCTCTTCCATTTGGAGTATCAAGTGTTCCAAGATAATCTAGATTTGTGATTTGCTCGAATGTTTATGAATTCTGAGCAATTTGTGGCAGCAATTCCTCGGCTGCATCTCTTTGTGATTTTTTCATCCATCATCAACTGACCTGCAATCGACCATATAATTATCGTCGAATCATCATAAATCACCGCCAATAAATAATTGATGAGTTATTTTCGGTTTCTCGTAAACTTTGCATTAGTATACACGACGCGTACTTTTCTAAACCAAGAACAAGGTTGGCTATTATCTACACCAACTCCGAAGTTCCCTCATCATTATACCCACACAATATAATCGTTTGGTACGAAATTGCGAAGGAAGATAATTCTGTCGGAAAGTTCGAAGGTATTACAACATCTCTATATAGTCGGATGAACCACCAATTACAATAATTGCAGTACAACAATGATAAAAAAATAATAATAAAAATTAGAAACTTTTTTCACCACAGATTTCGGGGACTGATTGTCCGTCCGATTTCCCTCATTGGTGGGTCGTTCACAGGTGATTGAATTCCTCCTAACACGTGTCTGACCCGCGTGTTGAGGACGATGCCGGATGCGTCCGACGTTCAAGGCGACGACACAGGCGAAGCTGCGGCGTAATTAGAACCAAACATCGCGTTTTTCAATTAAAAAACCCGCGCGCAGCCACAAGACTCGGTGCTCCGCGAAGCGTGACGGCGAATTCTATTACGTGTGCGAAATTTCTAGGAATAGATATAAAGGATCATCTGCGTCCTCTGCGGGGAGGATAAAAAGGCTGTCGTCACACCGAAGAGACGTGCATGAAATTTTACCGCTCAACGATCGTTAAAAATGTAACGAATTATTCGAGGTACCGAAGTCTGGAATTTTTTTTCTCCCCCCTCTCATCAGTCTATGCATCTCGTATTTAATTCTCACACGCGTCTCGCCATTTCGGATCCAGCAGCCATCCAGGCATCCAGGCATCCAGGCATCCAGCATCATCATCATCATCATCAGCAACAGCAGCAGCAGAAACGGCAGACTCGTTTTTACCGCCGCGGAATTAAAAGGCTTGTGTCACCAACGTGGGGGACCATTCCCACGGGACGAAATTCACCAAATGAAAAAAAGGACCCGACGCGCTCCTCCTTCTTCCCTTTTTTACACAAACCTTATCTTCTTTTTTCGATTTCCCTTGTTTTTTCTTTTCACCTCAGCTCTCTCTCTCTCTCTCTCTCCACTCTCTTCGCTATACCTACTATGGTATCAACTTCTCTACAACGTTATATTACATAATAAACCCCCTAAGAACCGTCCGCAGTTTGCAGTCAAGATTTGAACCACCAACGGCATCTTCCGCAATCGGTATTACAAATACTCTTCGGTTTTAATAGTATAAATGAAATCATCCCTCATGCCCCCCCCTTTTCTGATCCAGTATAGTCATCTCAGACAAAGTGAACATAAAAACCATGAAATGTTTTATCACGTGAACAAGGTTGCTGCGTCAATCTAGATCATCGTAAAATCTGTCTTGTTTCTGACTTCCAACTGCCCAAACACGTTTTACGAATAAACGGAATTTTAATTCTCGCACGTTTGCAGCAGTATTATACGTATAAAATAAAGCGGACCAATTTCTACGGTTCAATTTTGACACATCTGTAAAACAGAGATGATCAAGTCCGCCTAAATAACTCTAATCTCAACCCCCTCTTCGAACGATTTAACTCAGCCCAAAAAAGGCTTCGATAATTGCTTCACCTAGCCCAGAAACCGCATGCAGTGCAGGGGCTGATCATTCACAAACTGTACGAGTGACGGGAGGGAAACGTAAAGTGAAAAAGAGAAACGAAGAAGAGGAACAAAAAAAAAAAAGTTGAAATGATTAGCGGGCCACGTGGACAGGTAGATAAATCTGTACCGGAATCGGGACCACCGATTCCCACGGTGTGAGACAGGTGCCTCTGGCTTCCTTCGAAGCCTCTCCACCCTTGTCGAGGCACCCCGATGCATTCAACATGCGTGAGGGTCGCTGAGTGCCCCCCGTACCCACATCCCTTTTCTCCTCCCGGATTCCCGGGTCGTCAGGTACCTCCATCCATACACACGTCATGCCTGTACAGCCTAGCTGTAACAGGTGGAAGTGAGCGAGTATCGTGTGTATTGTGGCACATCTTCACACAACCACGTGAAGCCTGCACATTGTCCGCAGATTTTGTGAACGTGTAGATGCGAAACGACTGCCTACGTTACTGTGTGTTGTTTTTTTTTTTCTTCATTTGTTATGTTTTTTTCCCTATCCTAGACTTGAACGCAGGACCCTGGTACAAAAGTGTGCCGATCACGTGGCAATCGACTCGACTCTCCGTCGAGATGTTGGTCATTCTACGTCTCAGACGAGTAGAGACTGATCACTTATTAAGCCTATGAGTGATTCCAGGCTTCGAGATTTTAAAGGTCAACTTTGATCATTTTAAGACTGTCAGGAGACATTATATGTGAGTGAAACTTCACGTATTTTTTGGTTTACGTGAAAGTCTTTCCGTTTATTTGGATTGATTTTAGGCAAGTATGATTTTATATGTATCGCAGATTCGAATACATGTGACGTCAGGAATTGGTACTGTTGAAGAAGCTTCTTGAAAATTTCATACAATATCATAGCTAACTTGCAGGTGGAATGAAGTTACAATCTGACCCTTAACTGATCCATCGAATCTGCTACAACTTTTGATGATTAAATTCATTTACATTGTACCCAATTTATTGTGATTCGATTTAGATTTCAAGGGGTTGTGAAGATCGATTTTATTCAAGTAAGTCGAGTTGTCATGAATTTTCATCGAGATCCGACGATTTTCGTTATTCTCTTCGTCGTCGTGGATTTCAAAGATCGTATTATATCAGACACCTGATTTCCTGATGTCATTTCCAATTAATTTCTTTCCAACGGATTTTGATAGCTGAATGCGTCGTAAGGTATAGGGGTGCTTTGTCCCCTTAACCACCCGCCGCTGACAACGTCTTGTGACGCTACACGCCTGCAACTTGAACTTGGTTCTCACGGCAGAGCGTCAGGTGTAAACTTTGATCCGCCTCTTCAACTTCTGTCGCCGTCATGCCGCTCTACGGAAGTGCATCGGTTCCTCTAGCTGCAAGGATTCGCGTATAATCTAGACGCCTTCTTTAGTCAGGTCTTCCCACGCTCCTTGTCCAACGAACATAACGGTCGGAACGGGATACGGTTTTGTTTTTCGAAGGAGGGGATTTTTGGTGGCGAGGAGAAACTTTAAAGAAACTGATCGATCCGTGCAATTGACACACTTCAAGATTCTCGCATTGAAGATATTCTGGTATTATGCGTCGTGAAGGAAGCAGGTCTGTATCATGGAACATCTGTAATTTATAATCTATAAAAATCTGTCATACATTACAGAATTAGGTATTTCAGGGAATGAAAACTGGATCAAAGGATCGACATTCGCGAATCTATTGAAGAATCTATTTTGAGTGCGGTGGGGATAGAAATGTAAGAAGATTAGAAAATAGGAGGGTCACAATGTCGAGTTATCGAAAATGCATAAATATCGTTTACCCCCTACGCAAAAATTTTCCAAATTTCATTTATCGCGTGGGTATCGATTTAGAGGATAACATAGTCAGTATTTACCGACTGAGTAAAATGTTATTTATTTCAACTATTATCAAAGCCCATACAGGACAAAATTCTACATGCAATACCGAACAAAACTATCTAAAAATTTGTCCAGGAAATGTGATCGTGCAACGAGTATTAATTCGATTATAGAAACACGCAATACGTAGGCTTTGATAGCAGTTAAAACAGTGACATTTACCTCAGTCGGTAAAGACTAACTTTAGCATCCCCTTAACGGTCTTCTTTCCATCAATCCGAAAGTGGCGTCGCGTGATCTCCGTCCTCATCTCGATCATGGATCGAGTCCACGTATCGCGTAAATTCGGAAACAGAGGATCAAGATCTCGGCGAAAATCTGTAAAAGCAAGACTTAACACCGTGGGAATGAATAATAAAATGGGCGGAGATAAGCGTTCGGCGTAATCCGGCGTGGAGTCCACCTGGTTACGGTGCGATTTCGCGGCCCTGCGGTGCGCCAGGTAGGCGGCCACGCGACGGACACGCTCTCGAGCACTCGGCTTGAAAACCGTGGGAATGACGGAGGATCAGCTCGGGCCGCTTCTTCTTCTTCTTCTTCTTCTTCTTCTTCTTCTTCTTCACCGGATCCGTTGCAGAGCTCCTAGAGTTACGCCTCCGTGAGTCACCCGATGTGGCGGGCAGGTAAACCAACCTGACCACGCGACAGCCACGCTTCAATTTCCTCTCCTCCTCCTCATCCCCCTCATCCTCCTCCTCCTTCGATCCTCTCGACACTCGGACACAATGTGCCCGCAGTTCGTCTTGCGTAGGTATACCGATTTACCAGTGTAGGCTACACTCTCGCTTACCGAAAATATACAATTACTGTCGAGTCTCGAGAGAGCACGCGGAGACACGCTTGGGGGAGAAACTTGAGCTGACGAGGTCGAGAATCATGCGGTGTTAATAGGATCGAGGCTGAATTCAGGCGGCAGGTGGAGGACGCTAATTAGTTACAAATTATCGCTACTTCGTGTCGTTTAATCGGCTTTAGATCCGACGCAGTTTTATATAGAATTTGAAAAGTCAGTCACTGCTGCGCAATGCGAGTTGACAGTCAAAATTTAAGCAAGTTTTTTAGGTTTTTTTTTTTTTTTTATTACACATTAGATTCCATGGTCATCAAGCTTAGACAATTTTGAAATAGACAATTTTAAGCCGTACAAAATCGTAAGCAAAACATGTCGATGTAATAATTAAAAATCGCATATCAGGTACAATCTGGATTATATAAAGTCACTGTAAGACTTGAAAATATTTATGAAACTTGTTCCCAAATTTTTATAATAACCAATAAACCGACAAAACGTTTTGAAAAATATTATCTCAGATAAAAAATTTGAACCTTCTATAGTAAACTGTATAATTGATTCCGTATAGGTACAATTCTGATGTCTGCTCACGATGATTACATCAATTTTTTATACCTATCGTTCAATATTTAAGCACGAAGTTTTCCGTCTTTAGCACAGCTCCAATTTTTGTCCTGAAAGCTTATCGATATATCCCCTAAAATTATCAAGCTCGTAATGTAAAAAATTGCTGATACACGAATCGTACAAGCCACAAACTTTTTACGGGGATGAATGCAGTGGTGTAGTTTGGGTTGCAGTTCGTAAGGAGTAGCGGACACACCCTTGCTGGAAAAACTGTAAAACAAAAAAGAAAAAAAAAAGAAGTCTCTGCAATCAATATCTCTAAATACAAAAAATAACTCACAATTTACCTCTTCCTCGAATTTTTCTAATCATAAACGAAATTTCAAATGTCTTAAGATTCAAAATCGAAGCTCATCTGTTCTGACACTCTTCAACTTGCAGGCGGATTCGTTGTTACATCAATTAGGCATAAAAATGAGAAGTAAAATTCTTACGCGGTCACCAAAATTATTCGGATGTCCTGATCATCAATCTCCTTGCACTTTTGGTCCAGCCATGCCGCAGCCGCCGTTAAGACCACGCGTCAGACACGCTTACGTCGAGGTTGATGGTGGGGTGGATAAGAAGCCGGTGTCCATGACAGAGAACCAGAGGGCCGGGTGAGCACAGCGTGGGAATAATCCTCGGACGGCGCCACCCAACCATTACAGGAAGCACGCTATGTTCCGCTCTCTCGCAGGTCCTGCCTGTCTTATGCCCCTCGATACCTATGCCACAAACCGTTTGCTTCGTCAACCACGCGAATACCGAAGCGAAAACGATTTGGTAGAAGATTTTTGCATTTTACGATCATTCCTCAAAATACGAGTCTTCGCTGTTCGCAGTTTACGTGAAGGGTTGAAGAAGGAAATGAGGAATTTGACTTGATACTTTATACTCATTTTTATTCAAGTTCGTAGTCGTACGTTGGGTATTCGTCAAATTGCAATATTGGCTATATAGCTAGATAGGAAGATCTATTTGAAAATGTGAAAATTGATGATACTGAAATTTAAATGTCGATCCTTCATTTAAGGATTTCACAAGAATTTTATACTCTTTTCAGTAATCCAATTCAGTATTAACAATTATCAATCGTTATTGATATTGCGATTTTGAATATTGAACGATGCCAAAACGAGGGGTAAAAAGTGTTTCAGTAAATTTGTAGATAATAGTAGAGTCTGATGGGATAAACATTGACTAACAAACAGTGGACGTTTTTTTTGAAAGAACCCACTTTACCAAGACGCTTAAATCGGTGATGCTTTTTTATTTCTATCTAATGATCCTGCACACCGGGTTATAAAAAAGTCTGAAAATAAAGTAAGAAACAACTAACGAAGTTACAAATTACGTAGAAACGATTGGTCATTAGACCGTGGAGTGCAGTAAGAGAGTGAAGCCAGCAGAGACGAGTGACACGACATACCTAGTGAACTTTATGTAACCAGCCGGCTATGCCGAGGCACAATAAAATGCATCGGCGCACCTATATGATCCACTCACTAAACTCCAACGAAGCCGGAATGAAATCGTGGCCACAAATTACGGTCCATGAATTACACCGAGGCTGGAAGCACATGCCTGAACAAACCACCATACATTAACGCCTAAGCATTTCCTATAGATCGCATAACGTCGTATAACGTATAACGTATAATGTATGACACGTGTGTGGTTCGTGATTCGTACAATGCGGATGAAGAACGAATGCGTGTATAATACATGCAAAGCCGCCAAGCCGAGTGGCTGACGTTTCATATTAGGTACATCCTTGTCCGCTTCCGTCACGAATCCGAAAGTCGGTCGCGACGGCGTTTCGTAGATGTTGGATGTCCGGAGCCGACACAGCTACAAGGAAGTCCTCTTCGCTCTTTTCGTCTTGTTTATTTATTTGTTTTTCGTTTGTTTGTCTTTCTTTCATTCCTATTTTTCCTCGAGTTTGGACTCAGTCTCCCGGCTTCTTTCGCCCGTTTTCATATCGCGTGCCTCGTCTTATTTCTACTTCGGGGAAGGGAGGGAGGGGGATTTTTTTTTTTCTTTTTTCTTTCATTTACCTCATCCCCCAGAAGATGCCTCTTATAAAATTTTATCGCCGCGTGCTGGCGAAGAAGAGAGATCCGAGGCACACGGGCGCCTCCGGCTGCGCCCGACGACTGATTGCTCTCTTCGTTTTACTCCAAGCAGCTTCTGCAGCCGCCACAACGGATCCCGTCATTCTCACGATATCCTTCTTCATCCGGTCCACCGTCCTGCTTCGACACAAAAAGTTTGACGAATATTCTCTCCTATAATCATTATACTCTAATCCACGCTACGTGCATCCCTAATTTTCTTCAATGTCCCACCACTGCAGCTCGGCACCCAAAAACACTCTTCCTAATCTTCCTTATAAGGCGGATACTTTGAGGCCAGAAGGCTTGGAATAAGAATCTCGTGATTTTGTTGTACCGGAATTTTCTTCAATACCTACACATTATTATTCAGTTTACTCAGTCCTTGTGTGTCCCTAGAAGGAAAATGGAACCGTAGTATAAATCTGTGGTTAGAAAAACGACAAAGAACGTTCCAAAAAATGTCCACCACTATCACTGACTTTTTTAGCTCACCGATGATAGTGCAAAATATGAATAAAACGACATTTCTGCCACGTATTAAAAATTACTTTGAGCAAATTCGACTATACAACATAGGCTAAAATATTTATAGTTATCAGGACAGTCAAAGTAGTTGAACTTTGGTGCTTTGGATCCTAGTCAAACACCTTTTTTAGCTCACTTTGTTCGTTGACAAATTATCTTATTGTTTTATTTCTTTGCCTACGAATCCCGTTTATCCCTAATTTCTCGTTTACCATTTTATCAGTGTCGATCGTTTTTTGACGCGGTCAAAAACCAGGAGAATCTAGTTTTGATTCGTCAATTCTAGATAACTTCTCGTATTCTCAAGTAACCCAAGATAACCTTCGAAGATAATTCAGATAATTTTACTATCTCACACCATATTCATATATTCATCGAGCTCGACAAATTTCCAAGTAACCTCTGACCACCTTCCAATATAGCTGAACGTGAACTTGAAGTAAATCGAGAGGACTAATTTCACCTGCGACTTGCCCACCTGACGTAAAGCGGAATTAACCCGCGACCGGTTCGTTGGCCAGAGGAGTTTAGCCGGACGGGCGAAAGAAGAGTTTTAAAAAAAAATATAGGCCACGCAGACAAAAATAGGTACATATAACACTTAAGTACGGGGGACCGGACCGTTTATTTTCTACACCCTTGGCTCCGGGGCACCTGATTCTTCCTTCCTTGCCGTGGGAATCCTCAAGGAAGTTGTTGGCGAATCCAAAGTCTGACTGGCTTATTCTTCGTAGCGAAGAGTTGCAGGTGGCTTTGTATTGTCGAGTTCTCGTGTCTGCCACGCGTGACGAGTACATAGCTGCTATACCGTGAGAATTCCGGCGCTCCTTAGACCGACGAAGTGATTTTAGGATCAGTTGGCCGGGCCTTTGAACGTTCCAAATTTCTGTGCGTGTGCCTAAGGGCGGCTCCATCAATTATCCGTAAACGATACGAGGCAAAATTTTTTATTTTTATGCAATTTTCATGCCTTCGAGTACGTACCAAGATGCAAAATTTTGATTTTAAAAAAGTCTGAATTTTTCGACCATATTAGACGTTTCAGGCTGGATCCAGAGGGAAAAAAATTGGGTTTTTCACAAAAAAAAAAAAAAAATAAATATAATAATAATAAAGAAGAAAAGTTCTCGTTCTTCGCTCATATTGCTCAACTTTCATCTGCTGTTTTGACATTACCACAATTTTTATAACTCAAACTTTTCTCCATCATAAATCAGAGCACTTTGCCATAAATATCTACTGTACACTAAATCCAACGTTAATTTTTTTCCCTTAAAATTCGACGTTTCTAACCGCGTTAAAAATCTCGCGATTCTTCGAGTAAAAGGTCGATTCTTATTCCGCAATTCGCATGCAAAGGAAACGAGTTTTCTCCTTAACCAAAGGGGCTTCCGTCACGTGCGTATTCTGAAAACAAATGGAACGATCTTGAGTCCATCCTTGTCCTGTAGGAGCATCGCAACTCCTTGAACCTGACTGACGAGTTGCCGTAGGTAGAGTGAATCTTCTACGGATGTGCCGCACAAGCATGATTCCATGCCTCCTCGGTCACGTCCGTCGAGCGTTTTGCCGAGACTCCCGCAGCTCCTGCGGGAATAATTGCATCCCGCGTGGTATAATTATCCCTCGCGTATATAATAAGAGATACTCTCCATAGGCACATGATACGGGGGCTGCGTGCCGATTTTTGCATTTTCAAAACGGGACGCGATCGACTCTGTACCTGCCGCGTAACTAAACATTATTCTGCGATCACAAAACGCGTACTATGAACTACTCGCTGTTTAATTCATGTCTTTATACGCGTCTCTTCTGCCTTTATTACGCTCGACGCATGGCTCTCGGGATAAAACTGAACGAGACTGAAGTTAAAACTTATTTCAGGCGTTAGAATGGAGTCAATTTTACTCAAGAAGTTGAAATACCGTTCAATTAAATAATGCACGGATAAAAAGGAGGGAGGAACTTTTAATTAGGGTAAGTACTTTCCATTCACCCGTTTAAATAGAAATTATCGATTCTTCGTACAGTTTTGAATAATTTTCAAAATATTCGTTTTATCTTCTTAATACACTAACTTCAATCTAATGTGCATAAAAATTCTTCATTTTCGTTTTTCCAACGGAAGTTGTTGATCTCGTTAGCGGATGTATTCAATTGAAATAACAGTGTATCTCGTAAAATTTTTGCATTTAATATGAACACAATACAGATAATTCCAGACATGTTAAATCTAAATTACATTTTTGTATAACCCCATAAACACAAAAGAGAAGCTTGAATGAGCACCCAGACACTTGCATTCATAAAACGTATTTTCGGAGTTGATATATTATAACCAATACCTAAACAGATACGACGAGCGGGATTTTCAGAGTTTCATTCATAAAATCGAGGTTCATTATCACACGCAACCGCACGCGGCCAACTGTCGCGGCCATTGTTTGCCTCCGATTTCCTACTGTTTATTACGTGTGTGTGATAAATATGTACGCATGCATGCGGATACACAAAACCGAATGAATAATGGATGAATGGAATGGAATGAATGAATTTATCGGCGCATGAATGGCCGCTGCTGCACAACGCAAGTGTTACAGGTTGCCGTCGTTGAACTATTGTTTAAACCGGCGGACCCACGATCAAATAAATAAAAGACTCCCTCACGCCCCTAAAACGATGAAGTCCGTCGACCGGATATCAGAAATTCTGGCCAATCTGGCCGGCTGAATGAGTCAAGGGAAAACACGGGGCCCCCAATTTTGGCGTCAGGATCTCGCGTGTTCGAACCCACGGGACGTGGACGTTGAACGAACGGCCCCTCGCTTCGCTGCATCGCGTAATTGTTCACGAAATTTTGTTGCCAATATCTTTTTTTTCGCACGACGACGACGATGCGGTTCGTCATGGCTGTGCAGATGCAGGCAACCGCACGTTCGATATTCGGCATATTAATGCACTCGTAAGTTGCTATCGATTTTTTTTTGGCCAAAAGGTTCTCTCTATAATCCAACTAAAAAGAAAATAATGATAATCAAATTGTAAACAAGAACTTTGATATGGACTTTAACTTGTTTCAAATTCTTTTAGGATGTTAAAAAGAATATTTAATATATTAATCTTCGAATTCACCTCACCCTACAAATAAACGAATTTGATAAAATTAAGGAAATGTATCCGTCAATCGAGTAACGAAACGAATTAGAGGTATCGATTTTGAACCGACTAATTTCCTTGACAAAACGGTAAAGATATCAAAGAAAGAAACTGTCAACCTGCGTCGAGATTCAACCCCTCGGTGAGCAAATAGCGACACACGACGAAGTTCCCCCAACCCTTCGTGCATACAATGAGGGATACGAGAGAGAAAAAAAAAAGAGGCGGTGGGGGGTGAAAACTAAGAAAAGAGAAGAAGTGAATGAAAGCGAGTGAAAGAAAGAAAGAAAGAAAGATGGAGTCGATTGACCGAGACGCATCTGCTTTTCACTGGGTCCAAGTGTCGGAGGTCCCCCTTGCTCCTTTTTTCTTTCTCTCTTCTTCTCCTCCGCCTGCGTTTTGGAAAGGAGTTTTATGCCGAGGGAAGGAGAGATCGTGCGTGTGCGAGGAGGGGGGGGGGGGAGGAGAGAGGAGGGAGGGGAAGGGGGACGTATTAGCGTAGAAGTGAACGAAGGAAGCAAGGCCCCTCCGTAGGGCCCAGCCGGGCCGAGGAGGCTACCGTGAGAACGAACCGAGGCCCCGCGTCCCACACGGGACATTCGTTGGTTCGTTGGTTCGTTGGTTCGTCGGTTCGACGGTCGGTCGGTAAACTGTGGGCCCCTCGGCTGCCTGGCACGGGCACCGGCTGAGTCGCCCGACCGACCTGAGGCCCCGCCGCGCGAACGGGAAGGACAGGAACGGGAAGATAGGGAGAGGAAGGAAAGGAAAGGAAAGGACGTAGGCGCGAGCCTTACACGCGACCCGCACACGTCCAGCGCGGGCCCAATCTGGGTCTCATTTCTTTCTTTGTCTTTTTTTTTGCCGTGTTTTTTTTTCTTTTCTTCTTTTTTTTTTTTTTTTTGTTTGTTTTCTTTTTGATTTCCAAGTAAGTACTTTTTCTCAACCTTTCTTCTTTCCGCTAAGTTGAGATTTCATGAGTAAAATTAAAGTTTGATATTATCCAGTTGTAATGAATGAAATTTTACTGATTTTATTTTTCAGGAGTTCTCAATTTCACGATGAAAAAGTTGTCTCAATTTTTCGTTATTCATCCAAATTTGTAGACAGTTATGGAAACTTTTAATGCACGATGTGGTGCTCAATTCTCAGCTTTTGCGGAATTTGAATTCACTCATTCGATGGATCCTTTGATAAACTAAATATAGATTCGTGTGTCATTAAATCCAATTACATTAGCCTATATAGGCAATAATAATAATCCTCTGGCGGTAATTCAAAAATCTGTTCCTATATATCGAGAGTCGAATATTAAAAAAAAACTGTGACTGAAGAATCTCGAATATCGAAAACTACGATTGAGGATATAATATCAGTCGAACCATCTAAATCAAGAGTTGAAAAATGCGAAAGAATCCTTTCCCACAAATGACCACCAATATTATTTCCGACGATAACAGTATCCACGAATGTAACAAGATCCGTACAGTTTGTAATAAAAATGAACCCAAACAAACCCAAGGTAATTAGCTACACCAACACCTTGAGACAAGGTGTCATAATTCAAAGGTTCAAAATGATACTCTTGCATTTCCAATCAGGTTCTAAATCTTCATGTTCATCTTGTTCGCTGTAAAGTTTATAAGAGATCGCTTGACCCATTTTCTTCTCTTTTCCCAACATTTGATTCGGAAGGTTCATCCACTGCATCTCTAACCCAGCTGCCAACTTCCTCAAACTAGGAAATTCGCGCTAAAAAATTCTAGATTAAAAACAAATGGTCGAAAAGAATCTGCGAATTCACCATCATATTCATATAGTATAATATCAAGTTGCAAGCTATCGCGAGGTGAAATAACGGCGAAAAAAAGGGAGCGAGAGGCGTGGAAAATGAGAAATCGCTACTCGCGTGATCGAGTGTTCAGTTCATTCCTATAGCATATATAGGTATCCACGCGTGGTCACTCGAGGCACGCACCTATCAAGATATACGCGTATTTTCTCGGGCCGTTGGTCATTAGCCCGGTTCGCCGTGGCGACAGGCTGGAGTTTGATACGTACGGAGCGGCTACGAGGTATACCCATAACCCATCCGGACCCGGAGCCGCAGTCGCGTATCGGTTACACGTGATATTTAGACGCGAACGAGCGCATGCGCCACGGGTTCATTCATTCGTTCATTCAGCCGAGCCCCGTTTCTCCGTTCGGCGCACCCCCGGGCCCCTGGGCCCCCGAGCCCTCGGGCCCCAGGTCTCGACTCGACGCACGTACATCGAGTCTTGACGCCCGATAACGCCCGAGGACCATTAAACACGATAGCGAAGAAAAGAGAGCAAGAAGAGAGAGAGAGAGAAAAGAACACTGGCTACTTTTCAGATTTGATGATAAAAAAGGAAATAAATAAATAGATAAATGAAAAATAACTGGACTCGAAGGCGAAACGCTAATTTCTTGTCTTCTCCCTCTTTTTCTTTTTTGTATTACCAATTATATATGGATTATTATATTGTACATGGTTACAAAAATCGCGGTATCTAAAGCTGATTTATGTGACAAGGATTTGTCAACTTTTTTTTATCGTTTTTACTTTAATACAGCAAAGTAGTTATTCCGATTCGTCGTATCTTCGTTCTTCGTTCGAAAATTAATTTTTTGGGATGAATTGTTGCAAGAAGATAATAGAATTTGTTTATAAAATAATCATCAGAGATAATCGTAAAGGAGTCTAGAAATTTCTTAAAAACGATTAAGGTGAATTTTTGTAAGGTTTGAGTTTCCACTTTCTTAATTTTTTAAACCACTTCAGGCATTCTTCTAATCGAATACCGTGAAAACCTACGAGCAGCAAAAAAATTGTAAATTTCTCAGAGATTTTCGAGTAACGGATCACGGCGCAGATCTCGAATTTAGAGGCGAGTCGTGACGTGAGATAAAATAAGAATCAAAATTCTTTAGCGTCGGGTTACCCGCCGCGGTGTTTTTAATCGAACCTTCGTCTTGGTGACGCAATTGATTATTGTTGTTTGGGTTCCCGGTACTCGGGGTTGCGCAGGATGAAGTGACCGACTGGGCAACCAGCAGACGACGCGACGTGACTCCCTCGAAAGTCACTGGAGATCTGTGGGAGTATGGAGGCGGATAACTGCCGCAAGACTCGCGAGGCGACCGCAGGAATCAAAACAACCCGACGCCCGCGAACCCAAGTGTGAACTCAGGTGGAGGAATTCGCCGGCTAGCAGCTCCTGCGGTCGATCCTCATCCTCCCCCCGACCGCCGACGAAACGGTGTCAAGTCACCCTTATCTCGAAGGAAAGACGCCGTGGCGCAGTCAAAAACGTGAGACGCTAGAGCCGCAGACCTGGAATTTGAGGGGCGTCATTTTCCACCCTCGAAGAATATCCGGCCAGAATTGAAAAATCTCTGCAATCTCTCAAAACTCTGGTGTGAGTGATCGGCGGTTATCGAACTGGATTGATGTAACTTCGAGGATGTGATGACAGCTGTTCGGTCAAGTTTTTTTTTTTGTGGTCATGAGTCTGTAGCTAACTAATTACAAAAAAGATTTGTTTTCTTTTGTAATATTTTATAATAGACTAAAAACTAAGCGACACGTTTTTTTTTTTTATATTTGCTATTGGACACTTTGAGGGGGGTGAAACCACTCTCCAAAGTAAGGCATGTCAAGGAGCGATTTGGTGGTTTCAACCACAAGAACATAACATTTTTTAACCAATCCAAGAAAAATGGTATTTTCTCAATTCAGAAATGGAAAAGAAAAAACTGCTAAATCGATCTTTGATATACGTAATTTGGAGGGTGGTTTCACACCCTTAAAGTGTTTATTCCGTACATTCTGTACTTTAATCGCTGCTTTGATCACCCTGATCTGTACACTGCAAAACAGAAGATCGTGAATTTTCGAAACGAAACAATCGATCGATCGATATACATATACAAAGAACAAAATTTTGATTTTTGCTACAAACAAGCAGACACACTTTCCGTTCTGAATTCCCGAGTTATACCTACTTACACACGCTGGGAACATTAATGACGTTTCATTCATGCGTTTAGTCCAATTGGGCCGAGGTCCCCTTGCCCGTTTCTGATTGCACCGATTGCAGCTGACACATGACGAGGTCAGGAAAAAAGCCTTGCACCTATGCTCTGAGCCTCGCTGACGATAAGCCGCAGAAGAGTCCATTAGCCAAATGCAGTTTATGAATGTGAGAAAGATATCCAGACATGGAAAAGTCGACGGGAATGGACCAGACGCTGTGATATTCTCTGCAGGCTCGGATGGTTTATTATATACCCACGAATTCCCAAACACCATACGCACTTGATCCTACCAGGCCAAGATAAATATTAAGAAAACGAGCGGGTAAATAGAGAAGAGCCTGGAGTTTACGGGAATTGAAAATTCCTCAAGGAACTGCAGGTTGCCCTGAATTTTTTTTTTTTTTTTTTGCTCTCCTTTCCGCACTTTCTGCGGATTTTTAAACAATTTTAAACAATAATTTTCGTGAGTAAAATTAATCGTTTACTTCATGCTGAGCAGGATAAAGCAAATGTTAATTATTCTTGCCTCGATTCTCTGTCACTTTTCTTACACATATTATGATCAGGAATTTAGTAAAAAGTAGAAAAAAATGCTCGATGAATTCGTATTACAGGTTTGTATTGATTGATAACGTAACTGCGGTAGCATTGAATCAAAAATTGTAAGTAAAAATCGGTATCCTTTGATCCATATTTTCATAAAACATGACAAGCTTATCGAGTTCTTATCCACTCAAGCATCTCATTCCTCTCTCAAAGCCTATATGTGAGGTAGAAATTCAAGACAATTTAAACGGTGTGAACCAACAAGTGCGTACCTAAACCGGCGATAACTATTTATCAAGTGCCGCGTTTAACGACGAAATAACCGCGGTAGGTACGTACAATTTAACGTGCACATGCACACAGGGTAAAAGAGAGAGAGAAAGAGAGAGAGAGAGAATCCAATGCTGAGACGGCGTTCCCTGCAGGGTTAAAAGTGCAGCAAAGACCGAAGAAGATCGTTGCATCTGTGTCGGTGTATCCGAAACGCCAACTGCACGGTGCGACGATGATGATCGTTGTCGAGAGCGTCGGTGGCGGTGGTGGTAAAGCTCTCCTCCGGCCTTTGAAGTGGCTGAAGGTCTGTCTATCGGCATGGCCGCCGCTGCCTTCGCATTGCCAGTCCGTCGGCAGACCTCGAGTAGTGAACGTCACGTGTATGTGCGACGATTTTTCCAACCAGGATCGCTCGTCTTCTCCAGCTGTCATCGCACTTGCAATCAGTTTACGAAATGTGGTCAAAGGTTCGGAACGGTTTGGGCTGACCTTTCGTCGACCTCGTTGCGTCGACGGAAAATTTTCATTTTTTTAGTGTGTGAATTTTTGCCAATTTTTCTCGACGCCCTTTTTCAATTTCGGTTCATCCCGGTTGTTTTTGTCGCATTAATAGCCAAACGTAACAACGAGAATTAGAATTCATTCTGCAATGATGTCGTACGATTATCCGCATCCGGTTTCCAGGACTTATCAGTACAAAAAGGTAAGATATTTAGATTTTTCTGATACGTTGATACGATGTTGTCATATTTCGCAATCTTACATTATTTCGAGGACGTTGTTTCAATTCGGTAAATCGGAATAAATCGGTTACTGATTTTTTATTGGAATGATTATTCTTCGAGTCGAAAATATCAGAAATTCTTCACGTTGCCGTTTACTATATTACTACAATAGTCTCGTAATAATGTGATAAAAAAGTTATTTTGAAATTACTTTTTATTTTTTTACTGCCCAACGTTGATTTATTCTTGTACGAAAAGGAAGCTAGCTCAAAAAGCACGGATATACATATAGATATGTACCTACACGCGTGCGTTGATACGCTGTGGTTATGATTAATTTCAATCTGACAACTTGATTCAATGAAACTCCGAGCCGCCTGGGAGGGGTGGAGAGAGAACTGACAATTAAGGGTATATCCTAATTCTCCTACTGTGATTCGTTAGATAACCAAACCTCTTCTGGAACGGAAACGACGCGCTCGTATCAACCGGTGCCTTGACGAACTCAAGGATCTCATGGTCGACGCTTTGGAGGTGAGCATCATCATCATTTTATAAATTTGATTGTCCATTTACGGAGGTTGGCGAAGAAGGGGCAAATCAAGTGTTAACCTTGAAGTCGAATAATGCTTAGGATATTTCTCAAATCGGTAAATTATTATGAGATGATTCTTGAGATATATAAGATTCAAAATTAAACTCTCGGAAAAAAGTATAACATTTTTATTACAATTGTTCCGCGAAATCTCCGCATTTTAAGTAAATTACAAAAATTTTTTTGTGCTCATTTCACAATCGGTAGTAAAAATAATAAGAAATCGGTTCCATTTGCTGCGATTTTCGGTTCCCTGACATGTTATTAAAATATTCAATCCTTGTTAATACTTGTATATTCAAAAATTGATCTAGAAAAGCTTTAATATTTGCTGCCCAACGAATCAAAATCGCATTTCTCAGGTGTTTTGAAACGAGAAAACGAGTCGATTGGGTCCCGTTTCGAACATCAATCAGGGCTCAACCCTTGACTCGATAATTCGATAACGATATAACGCCTTTGCCAATCTTCGCGTGACTTTCCGAACTGGAGTATGAACGGCCTTAAATTACTCCGAAATTTTTCTCGTCTTGTTATTAATGCGGATCCTCGTCTTAAGGTGCGACGGGGCAATTTCAGAGGAAGATCAAGGCCTCAGTGGGACCTTAACAGGTGTCTGAGGGTATAAATTGCGCGTATAATAAAGTTTATTGGGCCGAAGGTTTTGATCGGACGCGTCGTTTCGCGTCGAATTTTTATCGACTTTGCATACATAAAGGATCCGCGAGATCGGCGGAGAGTAAAACCCGTTTATATTATACGTAAGTATCAACGGCTTCGGCGCGTGTTTAAAAGTCTTTACTTGCATTATACTCTCTTCAACGGGTCGTCGAAAAGCGACGGCGCCAAAGGGATGCGGGAACCCGACGGACCGCCTTCGATAGTATCGGAGAGAACATCTCGTGTAAACGCTGCTCGTATGGTAGTTAGAAATTAAAAAACCAGCCCCTGATTGCCTCGAGCAAGAAGTTTTCGCACCGCGGTATTTACTGAACACATCTTCACTGTAGGATATAATTTATGCGCAAGAATAAGATTCAATTCCTTGCAACAAGTTTGAGTCGTTGAAATATCTACAGGATTTCAATGCGAATGAAAAAGAATTGAGGTTTTTTTTTATAAAAAAATTGCGAGTTTTTATAGGGATGAAAAAAATTTGAATATCGTCGATATTTCTATCGACAGTAACAAGTTTCTCTGTCTTTTACTTCCAATTTACTGCAATCTCGAACCGAAAAGATGGGTAAATAAGTTTTCGGTAGCATTCGCTGCTTCAATGAATTATTGTAGTAACCTCTTCGCGTGTGGAGTATATATATATATATATATATATATATATATATATATATATATATATATATATACACCGAAAGCGCAGGAGCGCGTTTAAGCGCAGCGTAACGCAAGCGTGGAGGATAGGAGCGGCATAAATTGTGGTAAAGCCGGAGTTTAAGGATTCATAAATTAGAAAGACGGGTGTGTTTAATGTCCCATTGAGTTTTGACCGGGGTAATTTTCTTCTCGGAAATTCTCTTGTATACGAGATTTAATTATACGCGTTCGACGACGTTGATGCGGTGTCGTAACGTGAAATACACACATATCTACATATATAGACGTATAGAGCTCTGATGCGGGAGCTGGAGCCGTTTTTGAAAGAATATTATTCATCCCATGTGCGCTGCGGGAAACGCATCGCTGCAGCAGAGAAACGCGCGTTGCGTTTTGTTTCGAATTAAGTATAACAGCGGAGTAAATCGTGAAATTTCGTGCTTCGACGATCGCCTCTTGGTGCACTTTGCTGATCCTTTCGACAGCACGGTCGTAATGGTTGTATAATTTAACGCAGGCTGACCGCCAGGAAGTAAATTCCTCAACTCCGAGATATTTATTCATGGGCGATATATGTATGGGTAATATTGCAGTTGGTATGTAAATAACAAACTACGCAAAGACCCTTGATCAATGAAAATTGCACTCTTCATCGCTTGGCAAACGTGAAGGATTTCAATCCAGACAATTTATCCTTAATTTGGTACATTCTGTCTGTCGAAAAGGGAATTCCTAACTTTCTGAAAATATTTATCTTAGTTTTTGAGTTACGATCTTTCGAAAAATTTCCCATTTAAATTACTCTTATGTAGTGCGCATGTAAATCTAAAACAAAATTGAATATCGAAATAGTTGTAGAAAAACATGCCATTGAATTATATCTCTGAAAAAAGACAAGTTTTTTGATTTGTTTTCTTTTCCGTTTGCAAGCGTAGTTTAAAAAAGATACCCAAAGATACAATAATCTATACATGACTAAAACTTGGCGAGTACAGAGCAACCTTTGAAAAGTAATATTAGAAACAGCAATAAAAAAATAAGATTATAAAACTTGGACAGTTCAAACAGATTTCTATTAATTGAAACAAGTTCAGAGTCGATATCTGCTGGATGCTGCGGGTGTAGCAGACGTCTGGCATTCTCCCATGTACCCGGCATGATGCCATCGGAGGTGGGTTCGAGGGGACCGACTTTTAACCCGAATTCGCCGCGCTCGAGACAAAGCAAACAATCCTCGGGGAACGGACAAGCCTGACAAAACCTCGAAAACCCACACAAGTAATAAAAACAGTATTAGCAGCGTCGTCTCCGGCTGCGGAGCGGGTGAAAAAAGGCGCCACGGAGCCGAGGATTCGGTCGCGCACGATCCTCGCATCGACGCGCTCCTGATCCTCGTGTATCGGCCCTGCAATGTTTCTCGGCTGCTTCGGTACGCGTTTCTAGCCGTCGAAGATTCCGTGTGAACCGACCTCGCGCCATCAGACCGTGGAGCGATTCAATTTCATTGCCGGAATTTGAATAAAAGAACGCGGAACGCCGGACTCGAACCGCGTAACTCGCTGATTTCGTGTTCCAGGCAACGTTTGAGCCGCGATTCGACCTCAACATGCTTTGAAAATTCCCCAACGAGACGCCACTCTAGGTCGAGCTCTCTTTTTATGGCGCCGTCAAACGAGTCGCGACGTAATTAATCGACTTCTTATTATACGTTGGCGATTCTCACGCACGGAGATTGTTTATGGTAGAGAATTCCACGCTTCTGTTATAGAGTAGATATTCGTGCTGACAATTTGTCTCGAAACTGCGCTTAGAGCTTCACGAACTTTTATCTAGCTTTATATCTCCTCGCGAGTAGCTTTTTTCATTAAAAGTTCGAGCATGTGGCTTGGACGCGACTCGCTAGAGGTTATGTCAAGATTTCGCGTCGAGTTTCCTCTCTATAAAATCTCTTCTCCGTCGGTTGCAAAGAGATCATAAGGCAATTCGATCTTCGGAGTCGGTATTATTCAGACATATCTTTGTATGTACGTTTCATTGATGATAAATTGGTGTATTTCCATCAATCTGTAACTCATTTTCTTATGAGATTCAAAACAAATTCCAAGAGTCCAAAAACTCGACAAGTTTTTTACTTGGCTTAGGTTGACGAAACTTAATAAACCCTGATGACCGCAGTCTTATTGAGTTTATTTTCTTGTAGAGTAATAAGGGCTATATACTCCAAAAACTTGTTATATGTTCCTCATCCAACGTGGTGACTTGATGATAGCACTCCGTATAGTGTAACTAATCCTATTCTCCGCGTGGGCGTTGATCGAGATGGTTCTTGAGACCTACGCACTCCGTGCACGATATCTCCGGAACTAGTCAGGCGATCAGGTTCAAATTTGTAGAGCATTTCAGTATCGACATTATCTCCAGCGAGAGTAAGCCACGAACACGAGATTTTGATCTTGGATTTCCGGTGTTGGGGTAAGAGATCACAAACATTCCTTGCATCGTCGGAACAATCGTAGTTCAAGGCTTATGTCGAAATCCACTTTATGCTTCACTTCCCGCAATACCACGAAGTAATTTTGATTGGTGTCTGATAACTAAAGTCGCAAAAAAGCGGAGAAAATAATCCGAGTTTGTCTTTAATTGATTAAGATTAACAAGCTCCTAATCAATTGCGACTGTTGCAAACGTTTTCTGCTGGAACCTAGATCTTTCGCATTCTTTCTTCTGATTTCTAAGTCATCTCTGAAATAAGATAAGGAAGTAATTGAAAGAAAAATATTTTACTTTTGCTTTGTTTTTACAGACCGAAGGAGAGAACATCAGCAAGCTAGAAAAAGCCGACATTTTAGAGCTGACTGTACGGCACCTTCAACGTCTTCAGGCTTCGCGACCCTCTGGATTGTCGACAGTCGCTGTCCCAGGCGAAGATTCGTCGGAGAACCGATGGCGATCAGGCTTTGGACACTGCGCTGCTGAGGCTTGTAGGTTTCTCACTGCCCTCCCTGGAGAAGCTGCCGATCGGCTTGCTCGACATCTTGCTTCGGGTCTTCAAGCCACCAGGCAAATCGAGATCCAGGTCAGACAGTAACGCTGTGACTTTTGTTACTTTTGTCCCGATAATTTTCTCAAAATCACTCAGAACTCCTGTAATAGAATATTGTCTAATTTTATTGACCCATGATGCGAAATTTCAATCGTTCCGTAAAATGCACATTTTGACTAACAAAAATGGCTAATATTTAACGACTGATTCGTGCAATCTCATGAGAGGCAATTTTTTTATTCGAACTCCTTTGAGAATTTATATTTTCATTCATTTTCCCTCTACAATATCAAGTTCTGACTTAATAAAATCACCGAAATTCGTCTAAACTAATGAGACGTCTAGCCAAGTTTCTTTATTGCACGCCCCTACGTCCGAAATCCTTGATCTTTTGTAATTGTCACGCATATTGATTGAGCAATTCCTTTTCGAGCAGGTCCCGCAAAAAGCGAATTCTCCTCCTTCATCTCCGATGGCGTCAAGATCAGAGCTGGTTTCGCCAACCTTAGCGAGCTTGGAGAAAACGGCGAAGCTTTTGGTGAGGTCGGTAAGCCCTGCCGGTAGCAGCACCAGAGGTTCGCCATCCCCGAGACAGAATTTGTCACCGCGGGTAACGCTGCATCCTTACCGTGGTGACAAGGTTAACGTTACCGAACGGCCGCTCACTCCTCCTTGTCAAGTCGGTAAAGAATTGGCGCCGCCGAGCCGCGTCGGTAACGAAACACCCGTATCGATCGCTCGAGCTGGATGCTCCATAGATCTCTCCCCCGATAACCGGTTACCGACGGTCGATCGTCAGGCCACAACCGATCCTAACCCTCAACCAGTTGCCGACGATGACGAAGAGATCGACGTCGAAAATGTTGACGATAGTGATCCGATGTGGAGACCCTGGTAGTCAGCCCAACATCGTCTTTCATACTTCGAGCGATGGTAGGCGAAGCCCTTCTTAACCGACTGTAATTTAAGAATTATAATCAGAGAGGCAAAAATTCATTATTTCAATTTCGTTTTCATTTGTTCCAATATATATTATTTTTTAAATAATAAACAATTTAGTATTTCCGTTCTTGATTCTCTTAAAAAATCTGCAGCACCCTTTTCGCCGACTATATATTCGATCAATTTTCGGTATCCCATTATGGCTTCGATATGTAGGACACATTATTTTTCGGTACATTTTTTTATTATAAGTTTATTCATTCATTTTATACATATATTTATAGATATATACCATTATATATTATTTAACGGGTTCACAATTTCGTGAGTCGAAATAATTATATATTCATCTGCGATGACAATGTGATACATATTTGCTTCATGTTAGTTCTTTATAATAAATTTATAATTAATTTAGCGATATAGTAAGATTTCTTCATATGACTTGTACGAATACTGTATGATAGCTTAAGTTGTCACTTAATTTTATTCCCCTGTGTTGTTCTCGTATTCTACTGATTCATGAAAAGTTTGCAATAGTTTAAGTGTTTTATTTCTGTCTTAACGTCATATTTTTCAAGTCGAAAGTTGCAATACAAAACATAATTTACTGGCAAGGACCATTTCTACATTCTAAAAGGTTAATTAATCCTTATAG
Organism: Diprion similis; assembly: GCF_021155765.1. Classification (NCBI taxonomy): domain Eukaryota; kingdom Metazoa; phylum Arthropoda; class Insecta; order Hymenoptera; family Diprionidae; genus Diprion; species Diprion similis. Next base: position 19,680,398 of record NC_060106.1, on the reverse strand, counting down.
GAACTGTTCGTATCTGATATAGATTCAAAAATCAAATTCAGGGTAAAGTGCCTCACCAGTTATATTAGAAACAAAATAATCTGTGATTGTTTATTTTATTTCGAAGCGTAATGTATTTATATTAAAATTATATGACACCTCATAATAACTAATTTGTAATTTTAACATTGATATGGTAATGATTATACTATAGCCTTAACTCTCGCTGTAGGAATAGGTGAATATCTTTAAGGGTGTAAAGGAACGACAAATAAGTGATGCTTCAAATCTGCAATAATTTTAATATTACTACATCTGTTTTTGTAGAAAGTGGAAACAAAACTTTATTCACTATATAACACACATATACGGTAATGTTGATGAATTTGGTACGTGGCTTTAACGTAGTAGTTGGTAGAATTCATACGAATGTATCCAAGGTTATCATTATTGTTCTGTTACTTTGTAGTTTTATGTAGTATATATATGTACTACCACTACTACTACTACTACTATTACTATACGTCTATATATATATATATATATACACATAATAGTTAAATCTACAAATACAATATATGTATAGTAATTATGTTAAGCTGATGTGAATGATGAATTAATTTTATTCTTAGATTATTACTGTTAATATTTATGAGGAGAAAACTTTTATATAGTTGTGAATGCTAGACTTAAGAATGGAACAAACTTTATTTATATACCATAATTGTAATGTTTATACGTTTAATTTGTTTGTGAACGGTGTAAGCGTTATAATTTGTAATACATTTCATTCGTATCGGTTCTCGCAAGATTTCGTTTCTGATCCATTCAACGGATTATTATTGTAATTAAATATGATAAAACTCAAAACAATCACTCGTAGCAATTAAATTTTCAAGCATAGAGGATGGCAGAGATCTACACCAATCGTCGGGATCTACGTGCGAATAGAAAGCTGTTTTATTTATTCCGTTTTTGTGACCTACAGTTATAACTGAACTTAATCGCATTATTACATTAGTTGCGATCCTCGATCTATGAAATAAGTATATATATTTTTTTTGTAACAATTTTCTGTTAGATCGATACATTATAAAAAAAACGATAAATTTTGATGTATTTCATGCCTATTTCCACTGCTGTGGGGCCTACAAAGTTCTAGATGTTTGTTTCAAATTTCTGACGTCCAAATTGGCGGCAAAAAGGGCTCTGCAGATCGATTCTCGGACGAAGCATTTTCGAGTTTCAAAAATCGGATAAAAAGTAAGGCTGACTCATTCAGATTTTGGGTAAACTTTCAATCATTGCAAATAATGCTGGAACCAAATTTTTCATGCACTGTATCGACGCAATTTTGCAGGAGGAATCGATTGCGGACAGTCTCGCCGTATGGGAACGACAAGTCAGATGTTACTGCAACAACGTATCGAATTCCTGTTGGGTTTTCGAAAAGATTGGGAGGAAGAATGACAAAACCATAGCTACGAAATTTTGATTTCGGATCAGTTAACTTTTGTTCAATGTACCTTGAGTCTAGTACAAGTGTTCATGTATCAGTGTAAAGGACTTCAACACGTTTCCAAATAATGTCAAAGTGGGAGACTAAGAGAATATGAGGCTATAGAAGTGGATTGTAGTTGATTTTAATTGGAATATGAGATATGTTATGTAAGATAGTTATTTGTTTACTTCGTTAGTATAGTTTGAGTTCTGTCTCACACGCAGCTGCGCAGGTGGAATATATCTCTGCAGAATACGATGTGTATGATATTGCTCAATTACTATTATTTGTAACCTGCGATGAAATCAATAAAGACGTAAGATTTCCCTGTACGCTATTCGTGTTTTTTCGTCGGTTGATGCTACGCCATTTTGAATGCCGTTCTTGCAGTTCCTGGGGTCCAACGAGTCGACAAGAAGTTGCACTAATCGATTCTGTGACAGATGATTTTTGGATCAACGATAAGTAGGGCAGAGCGCCTTTGAATTTTTGTTTGCAATATTGAAAATATCAAGTAGTCGTGAGGGCTATTCCTTCGGGCCCTATATCAAGGTAATTTGTCTTGGAAAATCGTTTGCAAAAGGTGCGAATACGCTGCGAGCAACGCCTGAAAAGTTGCAGGCAAAAAACTGCTTTTTTTCGTCGGCATTCCTCTGCTGTTGGTCAAACGCTCTTTTTCATGTGATTTTTGAGTTCCTGGGGTTCCAATTACCGCAAAAAGGGTCATACGAATCAATTCGGAAACGAAAAATTTTCGGCTCCAAAAATGAGGAAAAAACTAAGGCTAACCCCTTTGGATTTTTAGCGAAAATTTCGATGACTTTAAAAAGTGCTAGAATTAATTCTTCAGGGCACTATTCCGACGTATTTTCGCGAGAGAAATCGATTAAGCGCAGTCCCAATACGCTGCCAGCAACGCCTGAAAAGTTACAGGCGAAAAACTGCTTTTTTTCGTCGGCATTTCTCTGCTGTTGGTTCTACGCTCTTTTTCATGTGATTTTTGAGTTCCTGGGGGTCCAATTACCCCGAAAAGGGTCATACGAATCGATTCGGAAACGAAAAATTTTCGGCTCCAAAAATGAGGAAAAAACTGAGGCTAACCCCTTTGGATTTTTGGCGAAGATTTCGACGACTTTGGAAAGTGCTAGAATTAATTCTTCAGGGCACTATTCCGACGTATTTTCGCGAGAGAAATCGATTAAGCGCAGTCCCAATACGCTGCCAGCAACGCCTGAAAAGTTACAGGCGAAAAACTGCTTTTTCTCGTCGGCATTTCTCTGCTGTTGGTTCTACGCTCTTTTTCATGTGATTTTTGAGTTCCTGGGGGTCCAATTACCCCGAAAAGGGTCATGCGAATCGATTCGGAGAGGAAAAATTTTCGGCTCCAAAAATGAGGAAAAAACTAAGGCTAACCCCTTTGGATTTTTGGCGAAAATTTCGACGACTTTAAAAAGTGCTAGAATTAATTCTTCGGGGCACTATTCCGACGTATTTTCGCGAGAGAAATCGATTAAGCGCAGTCCCAATACGCTGCCAGCAACGCCTGAAAAGTTACAGGCGAAGAACTGCTTTTTTTCGTCGGCATTTCTCTGCTGTTGGTTCTACGCTCTTTTCCATGTGATTTTTGAGTTCCTGGGGGTCCAATTACCCCGAAAAGGGTCATACGAATCGATTCGGAGACGAAAAATTTTCGGCTCCAAAAATGAGAAAAAAACTAAGGCTAACCCCTTTGGATTTTTGGCGAAAATTTCGACGACTTTGGAAAGTGCTAGAATTAATTCTTCAGGGCACTATTCCGACGTATTTTTGCGAGAGAAATCGATTAAGCGCAGTCCCAATACGCTGCCAGCAACGCCTGAAAAGTTACAGGCGAAAAACTGCTTTTTTTCGTCGGCATTTCTCTGCTGTTGGTTCTACGCTCTTTTTCATGTGATTTTTGAGTTCCTGGGGGTCCAATTACCCCGAAAAGGGTCATACGAATCGATTCGGAAACGAAAAATTTTCGGCTCCAAAAATGAGGAAAAAACTGAGGCTAACCCCTTTGGATTTTTGGCGAAGATTTCGACGACTTTGGAAAGTGCTAGAATTATTTCTTCAGTGCACTATTCCGACGTATTTTCGCGAGAGAAATCGATTAAGCGCAGTCCCAATACGCTGCCAGCAACGCCTGGAAAGTTACAGGCGAAAAACTGCTTTTTCTCGTCGGCATTTCTCTGCTGTTGGTTCTACGCTCTTTTTCATGTGATTTTTGAGTTCCTGGGGGTCCAATTACCCCGAAAAGGGTCATGCGAATCGATTCGGAGAGGAAAAATTTTCGGCTCCAAAAATGAAGAAAAAACTAAGGCTAACCCCTTTGGATTTTTGGCGAAAATTTCGACGACTTTAAAAAGTGCTAGAATTAATTCCTCAGGGCACTATTCCGACGTAATTTCGCGAGAGAAATCGATTAAGCGCAGTTCCAATACGCTGCCAGCAACGCCTAAAAAGTTACAGGCGAAAAACTGCTTTTTTTCGTCGGCATTTCTCTGCTGTTGGTTCTACGCTCTTTTTCGTGTGATTTTTGAGTTCCTGGGGGTCCAATTACCCCAAAAAGGGTCATACGAATCGATTCGGTCACGAAAAATTTTCGGCTCCAAAAATGAGAAAAAAACTAAGGCTAACCCCTTTGGATTTTTGGCGAAAATTTCGACGACTTTGGAAAGTGCTAGAATTAATTCTTCAGGGCACTATTCCGACGTAATTTCGCGAGAGAAATCGATTAAGCGCAGTTCCAATACGCTGCCAGCAACGCCTAAAAAGTTACAGGCGAAAAACTGCTTTTTTTCGTCGGCATTTCTCTGCTGTTGGTTCTACGCTCTTTTTCGTGTGATTTTTGAGTTCCTGGGGGTCCAATTACCCCAAAAAGGGTCATACGAATCGATTCGGTCACGAAAAATTTTCGGCTCTAAAAATGAGAAAAAAACTAAGGCTAACCCCTTTGGATTTTTGGCGAAAATTTCGACGACTTTGGAAAGTGCTAGAATTAATTCTTCAGGGCACTATTCCGACGTAATTTCGCGAGAGAAATCGATTAAGCGCAGTTCCAATACGCTGCCAGCAACGCCTAAAAAGTTACAGGCGAAAAACTGCTTTTTTTCGTCGGCATTTCTCTGCTGTTGGTTCTACGCTCTTTTTCGTGTGATTTTTGAGTTCCTGGGGGTCCAATTACCCCAAAAAGGGTCATACGAATCGATTCGGTCACGAAAAATTTTCGGCTCCAAAAATGAGGAAAAAACTAAGGCTAACCCCTTTGGATTTTTGGCGAAAATTTCGACGACTTCGGAAAGTGCTGGAATTAATTCTTCAGGGCACCATTCCGACGTAATTTCGCGAGAGAAATCGATTAAGCGCAGTTCCAATACGCTGCCAGCAACGCCTGAAAAGTTACAGGCGAAAAACTGCTTTTTTTCGTCGGCATTTCTCTGCTGTTGGTTCTACGCTCTTTTCCATGTGATTTTTGAGTTCCTGGGGGTCCAATTACCCCAAAAAGGATCATACGAATCGATTCGGAGACGAAAAATTTTCGGCTCCAAAAATGAGGAAAAAACTAAGGCTAACCCCTTTGGATTTTTGGCGAAAATTTCGACGACTTTAGAAAGTGCTAGAATTACTTCTTCAGGGCACTATTCCGACGTATTTTCGCGAGAGAAATCGATTAAGCGCAGTCCCAATACGCTGCCAGCAACGCCTGAAAAGTTACAGGCGAAAAACTGCTTTTTTTCGTCGGCATTTCTCTGCTGTTGGTTCTACGCTCTTTTCCATGTGATTTTTGAGTTCCTGGGGGTCCAATCACCCCAAAAAGGGTCATACGAATCGATTCGGAGACGAAAAATTTTCGGCTCCAAAAATGAGGAAAAAACTAAGGCTAACCCCTTTGGATTTTTGGCGAAAATTTCGACTACTTTGGAAAGTGCTAGAATTAATTCTTCAGGGCACTATTCCGACGTAATTTCGCGAGAGAAATCGATTAAGCGCAGTTCCAATACGCTGCCAGCAACGCCTAAAAAGTTACAGGCGAAAAACTGCTTTTTTTCGTCGGCATTTCTCTGCTGTTGGTTCTACGCTCTTTTTCGTGTGATTTTTGAGTTCCTGGGGGTCCAATTACCCCAAAAAGGGTCATACGAATCGATTCGGTCACGAAAAATTTTCGGCTCCAAAAATGAGGAAAAAACTAAGGCTAACCCCTTTGGATTTTTGGCGAAAATTTCGACGACTTTGGAAAGTGCTAGAATTAATTCTTTAGGGCACTATTCCGACGTATTTTCGCGAGAGAAATCGATTAAGCGCAGTCCCAATACGCTGCCAGCAACGCCTGAAAAGTTACAGGCGAAAAACTGCTTTTTGTCGTCGGCATTTCTCTGCTGTTGGTTCTACGCTCTTTTTTATGTGATTTTTGAGTTCCTGGGGGTTCAATTACCCCGAAAAAGGTCATACGAATCGATTCGTAGACGAAGAATTTTCGGCTCCAAAAATGAGGAAAAAACTAAGGCTAACCCCTTTGGATTTTTGGCGAAAATTTCGACGACTTTGGAAAGTGCTAGAATTAATTCTTTAGGGCACCATTCCGACGTATTTTCGCGAGAGAAATCGATTAAGCGCAGTCCCAATACGCTGCCAGCAACGCCTGAAAAGTTACAGGCGAAAAACTGCTTTTTGTCGTCGGCATTTCTCTGCTGTTGGTTCTACGCTCTTTTTTATGTGATTTTTGAGTTCCTGGGGGTTCAATTACCCCGAAAAAGGTCATACGAATCGATTCGTAGACGAAGAATTTTCGGCTCCAAAAATGAGGAAAAAACTAAGGCTAACCCCTTTGGATTTTTGGCGAAAATTTCGACGACTTTGGAAAGTGCTAGAATTAATTCTTTAGGGCACTATTCCGACGTATTTTCGCGAGAGAAATCGATTAAGCGCAGTCCCAATACGCTGCCAGCAACGCCTGAAAAGTTACAGGCGAAAAACTGCTTTTTGTCGTCGGCATTTCTCTGCTGTTGGTTCTACGCTCTTTTTTATGTGATTTTTGAGTTCCTGGGGGTCCAATTACCCCAAAAAGGGTCATACGAATCGATTCGGAGACGAAAAATTTTCGGCTCCGAAAATGAGGAAAAAACTAAGGCTAACCCCTTTGGATTTTTGGCGAAAATTTCGACGACTTTGGAAAGTGCTAGAATTAATTCTTTAGGGCACTATTCCGACGTATTTTCGCGAGAGAAATCGATTAAGCGCAGTCCCAATACGCTGCCAGCAACGCCTGAAAAGTTACAGGCGAAAAACTGCTTTTTTTCGTCGGCATTTCTCTGCTGTTGGTTCTGCGCTCTTTTTCATGTAATTTTTGAGTTCCTGGCCGTCCAATTACCCCAAAAAGGGTCATACGAATCGATTCGGAGACGAAAAATTTTCGGCTCCAAAAATGAGGAAAAAACTAAGGCTAACCCCTTTGGATTTTTGGCGAAAATTTCGACGACTTTGGAAAGTGCTAGAATTGATTCTTCAAGGCACTATTTCGACGTATTTTCGCGAGAGAAATCGATTAAGCGCAGTCCCAATACGCTGCCAGCAACGCCTGAAAAGTTACAGGCGAAAAACTGCTTTTTTTCGTCGGCATTTCTCTGCTGTTGGTTCTACGCTCTTTTCCATGTGATTTTTGAGTTCCTGGGGGTCCAATTACCCCAAAAAGGATCATACGAATCGATTCGTAGACGAAGAATTTTCAGCTCCAAAAATGAGGAAAAAACTAAGGCTAACCCCTTTGGATTTTTGGCGAAAATTTCGACGACTTTGGAAAGTGCTAGAATTAATTCCTCAGGGCACTATTCCGACGTAATTTCGCGAGAGAAATCGATTAAGCGCAGTTCCAATACGCTGCCAGCAACGCCTAAAAAGTTACAGGCGAAAAACTGCTTTTTTTCGTCGGCATTTCTCTGCTGTTGGTTCTACGCTCTTTTTCGTGTGATTTTTGAGTTCCTGGGGGTCCAATTACCCCAAAAAGGGTCATACGAATCGATTCGGTCACGAAAAATTTTCGGCTCCAAAAATGAGAAAAAAACTAAGGCTAACCCCTTTGGATTTTTGGCGAAAATTTCGACGACTTTGGAAAGTGCTAGAATTAATTCTTCAGGGCACTATTCCGACGTAATTTCGCGAGAGAAATCGATTAAGCGCAGTTCCAATACGCTGCCAGCAACGCCTAAAAAGTTACAGGCGAAAAACTGCTTTTTTTCGTCGGCATTTCTCTGCTGTTGGTTCTACGCTCTTTTTCGTGTGATTTTTGAGTTCCTGGGGGTCCAATTACCCCAAAAAGGGTCATACGAATCGATTCGGTCACGAAAAATTTTCGGCTCCAAAAATGAGGAAAAAACTAAGGCTAACCCCTTTGGATTTTTGGCGAAAATTTCGACGACTTCGGAAAGTGCTGGAATTAATTCTTCAGGGCACCATTCCGACGTAATTTCGCGAGAGAAATCGATTAAGCGCAGTTCCAATACGCTGCCAGCAACGCCTGAAAAGTTACAGGCGAAAAACTGCTTTTTTTCGTCGGCATTTCTCTGCTGTTGGTTCTACGCTCTTTTCCATGTGATTTTTGAGTTCCTGGGGGTCCAATTACCCCAAAAAGGATCATACGAATCGATTCGGAGACGAAAAATTTTCGGCTCCAAAAATGAGGAAAAAACTAAGGCTAACCCCTTTGGATTTTTGGCGAAAATTTCGACGACTTTAGAAAGTGCTAGAATTACTTCTTCAGGGCACTATTCCGACGTATTTTCGCGAGAGAAATCGATTAAGCGCAGTCCCAATACGCTGCCAGCAACGCCTGAAAAGTTACAGGCGAAAAACTGCTTTTTTTCGTCGGCATTTCTCTGCTGTTGGTTCTACGCTCTTTTTCGTGTGATTTTTGAGTTCCTGGGGGTCCAATTACCCCAAAAAGGGTCATACGAATCGATTCGGTCACGAAAAATTTTCGGCTCCAAAAATGAGGAAAAAACTAAGGCTAACCCCTTTGGATTTTTGGCGAAAATTTCGACGACTTTGGAAAGTGCTAGAATTAATTCTTTAGGGCACTATTCCGACGTATTTTCGCGAGAGAAATCGATTAAGCGCAGTCCCAATACGCTGCCAGCAACGCCTGAAAAGTTACAGGCGAAAAACTGCTTTTTGTCGTCGGCATTTCTCTGCTGTTGGTTCTACGCTCTTTTTTATGTGATTTTTGAGTTCCTGGGGGTTCAATTACCCCGAAAAAGGTCATACGAATCGATTCGTAGACGAAGAATTTTCGGCTCCAAAAATGAGGAAAAAACTAAGGCTAACCCCTTTGGATTTTTGGCGAAAATTTCGACGACTTTGGAAAGTGCTAGAATTAATTCTTTAGGGCACTATTCCGACGTATTTTCGCGAGAGAAATCGATTAAGCGCAGTCCCAATACGCTGCCAGCAACGCCTGAAAAGTTACAGGCGAAAAACTGCTTTTTGTCGTCGGCATTTCTCTGCTGTTGGTTCTACGCTCTTTTTTATGTGATTTTTGAGTTCCTGGGGGTCCAATTACCCCAAAAAGGGTCATACGAATCGATTCGGAGACGAAAAATTTTCGGCTCCGAAAATGAGGAAAAAACTAAGGCTAACCCCTTTGGATTTTTGGCGAAAATTTCGACGACTTTGGAAAGTGCTAGAATTAATTCTTTAGGGCACTATTCCGACGTATTTTCGCGAGAGAAATCGATTAAGCGCAGTCCCAATACGCTGCCAGCAACGCCTGAAAAGTTACAGGCGAAAAACTGCTTTTTTTCGTCGGCATTTCTCTGCTGTTGGTTCTGCGCTCTTTTTCATGTAATTTTTGAGTTCCTGGCCGTCCAATTACCCCAAAAAGGGTCATACGAATCGATTCGGAGACGAAAAATTTTCGGCTCCAAAAATGAGGAAAAAACTAAGGCTAACCCCTTTGGATTTTTGGCGAAAATTTCGACGACTTTGGAAAGTGCTAGAATTGATTCTTCAAGGCACTATTTCGACGTATTTTCGCGAGAGAAATCGATTAAGCGCAGTCCCAATACGCTGCCAGCAACGCCTGAAAAGTTACAGGCGAAAAACTGCTTTTTTTCGTCGGCATTTCTCTGCTGTTGGTTCTACGCTCTTTTCCATGTGATTTTTGAGTTCCTGGGGGTCCAATTACCCCAAAAAGGATCATACGAATCGATTCGTAGACGAAGAATTTTCAGCTCCAAAAATGAGGAAAAAACTAAGGCTAACCCCTTTGGATTTTTGGCGAAAATTTCGACGACTTTGGAAAGTGCTAGAATTAATTCCTCAGGGCACTATTCCGACGTAATTTCGCGAGAGAAATCGATTAAGCGCAGTTCCAATACGCTGCCAGCAACGCCTAAAAAGTTACAGGCGAAAAACTGCTTTTTTTCGTCGGCATTTCTCTGCTGTTGGTTCTACGCTCTTTTTCGTGTGATTTTTGAGTTCCTGGGGGTCCAATTACCCCAAAAAGGGTCATACGAATCGATTCGGTCACGAAAAATTTTCGGCTCCAAAAATGAGAAAAAAACTAAGGCTAACCCCTTTGGATTTTTGGCGAAAATTTCGACGACTTTGGAAAGTGCTAGAATTAATTCTTCAGGGCACTATTCCGACGTAATTTCGCGAGAGAAATCGATTAAGCGCAGTTCCAATACGCTGCCAGCAACGCCTAAAAAGTTACAGGCGAAAAACTGCTTTTTTTCGTCGGCATTTCTCTGCTGTTGGTTCTACGCTCTTTTTCGTGTGATTTTTGAGTTCCTGGGGGTCCAATTACCCCAAAAAGGGTCATACGAATCGATTCGGTCACGAAAAATTTTCGGCTCTAAAAATGAGAAAAAAACTAAGGCTAACCCCTTTGGATTTTTGGCGAAAATTTCGACGACTTTGGAAAGTGCTAGAATTAATTCTTCAGGGCACTATTCCGACGTAATTTCGCGAGAGAAATCGATTAAGCGCAGTTCCAATACGCTGCCAGCAACGCCTAAAAAGTTACAGGCGAAAAACTGCTTTTTTTCGTCGGCATTTCTCTGCTGTTGGTTCTACGCTCTTTTTCGTGTGATTTTTGAGTTCCTGGGGGTCCAATTACCCCAAAAAGGGTCATACGAATCGATTCGGTCACGAAAAATTTTCGGCTCCAAAAATGAGGAAAAAACTAAGGCTAACCCCTTTGGATTTTTGGCGAAAATTTCGACGACTTCGGAAAGTGCTGGAATTAATTCTTCAGGGCACCATTCCGACGTAATTTCGCGAGAGAAATCGATTAAGCGCAGTTCCAATACGCTGCCAGCAACGCCTGAAAAGTTACAGGCGAAAAACTGCTTTTTTTCGTCGGCATTTCTCTGCTGTTGGTTCTACGCTCTTTTCCATGTGATTTTTGAGTTCCTGGGGGTCCAATTACCCCAAAAAGGATCATACGAATCGATTCGGAGACGAAAAATTTTCGGCTCCAAAAATGAGGAAAAAACTAAGGCTAACCCCTTTGGATTTTTGGCGAAAATTTCGACGACTTTAGAAAGTGCTAGAATTAATTCTTCAGGGCACTATTCCGACGTATTTTTGCGAGAGAAATCGATTAAGCGCAGTCCCAATACGCTGCCAGCAACGCCTGAAAAGTTACAGGCGAAAAACTGCTTTTTTTCGTCGGCATTTCTCTGCTGTTGGTTCTACGCTTTTTTTCATGTAATTTTTGAGTTCCTGGGGGTCCAATTACCCCAAAAAGGGTCATACGAATCGATTCGGTCACGAAAAATTTTCGGCTTCAAAAATGAGAAAAAAACTAAGGCTAACCCCTTTGGATTTTTGGCGGAAATTTCGACGACTTTGAAAAGTGCTAGAATTAATTCTTCAGGGCACTATTCCGACGTATTTTCGCGACAGAAATCGATTGAGCGCAGTCTCAATACGTTGCGAACAACGGTACAAAAGTTACAGCGAAAAAACGGAACACTTCCTCTTTGTCATTTCTTTGCTGCTGGTGTTTCCTTCGTAAGTTCTCTGCTGTTGGTGCCCCACGCTCTTGTTGTTGCGTTACCCGCGTTTCTCGGGGCGCAATTAATCCAGAAAGGGTCATACAAATCCATCCGCAGACAAAAGATTTTTGACCCAAAAAAAAGTAAGGACAATCCCTTTGGATTAATGGCGAAAAATTCAACGATTTCGGAAAATGTTGGTAACAACTTTCAATGGAATTTAGTGAAAATTTGCACAGGGATTCAAAAACGTGGGAGAGAAAAATCACAAATTCATGTAGCTACCAAGTTTCAGCTATTTATTCATAAATCTTTCATTTTAGTACAAGTGTTTGAGTGTTAGTGTGTAGTAATTCATTGAGTTACCTATTAATAAAAAGTGAAAGACTAAAAAAATATAACAATATGACTGATCATTACATAATAGACGTATAAGAATATAAGAATTTACGAATATTATAACTCGACAAAGGAGTGCGATATATATCATCTTCAACAGAATATGAAAAATATTATATCGGATGGTCCATGTCGTGGTTAGTAAGAGTAGCTTCAAGTTCGGGCGTGCGTAAAAGCCCAACGCACCTTTGCTGGATACGTTATATTGCGTATAATAGCTGTCGTACTGCTTCTATTTTGTGTAACCTGAAATGAAACGAATGAATATTTGCATTCTTTCATATTTTTTTTGCACCTTGTTAGCTGTTGGTCCCACAACGATTTGAAGGCCTTTTTCAAAATCTTGAGGTTCTTTTAGTGTAAGAAGAATTGTATGTATAGATTTAGAGATACAAGGTCTTTTGGTAAAAAAAATTGTAAAGAAATTAAGTTTAACCTCATAATTATTGCTGAAAACTTATCCGATTTTGAATAATCCTGGAACCGATCGTTCGATGCACTGTGTTGATGTAATTTTGCGAGAGGAATCGAACGCACGCAGTCCAAATATGCTGCGAGCAACGGATAAAGAGTTATCGCCAAACCATTAACGATATTTTTTTGTGATTTCCTTGCTGCCGGTCCTATACGCTCTTTTCCATGTCTCACCTGCGTTCCTGGGCGTCAAATTATTCCGGAACGGGTCTGGTTGATGGAAGGAATCAATCAGAAATTATAGCTGAAAAACTAAAAAGACCCGCGTATTTCATTCCTATTTTTTCTGATGTTGGATCTACGAATTTCTAGACTCTCTTCCGAATTCTTCAGATTTCACGTTCCGGGAAAAGAGTCCTTTAACAAAATATGAAATCCATAAAGTATCGCAGCAGACGCTGCTGAAATCGCTGGTATTTCTTTGACAAGTTGCCATAACTTTCTGATGATTTCAGCCTCGTTTTTCATTTGCTCCGTGTTTGGGCAGTTGGAACAGGTTTCTGCAGTTCGATTACAGGGCAGACTGTATTTGCGCGTCGAAAATTGCAACAAAACCGAGGCAATCTCAAGCATTCCATTTATTTAATGCAGTGATTTTTATATTCGCCATTCTTAATTCGTTACGAACCTCACCATAAAACCGTCTTCGGTTTTACTTCGGACTCAGGTATAGAAAACGTAACGGTACTGACGAGCAATCTTTCACCTGTACCTAACGGACAAATTGACTCAGTACTCATATCAATTAATGTACCAGCTGTTAAGTGATAGAGTAATCAAATGTTGTCTTCCAAGTTTGCTCAATATAGACACTCAAATTCAACCAACTGTTTCAGATACTCATATTTGTTTAATTGTAGAATCGTCAAAAGTTGTATAAATGTAGAAAAATATTCACAATAGTAGACTTTATTCTTTCTTTTCAAGATTTATCAGTTTGAAATTCAATTTTTCACGATGCTGAAACTTCATTAGAGGATTTCAAATTTTTGAAAATTCTCAGCCTATGTGATAGGCAACCCGACTACTGTAATGTCAACTCAAAAGCCTTCTCAATGGCGTTGGAGAAACGCGAGAATGCGCCTGCCAGCCCGCAATTTGAACGTCGTTAGATGCATGGAAAATTGTATCCATAAAGTGGCGCCACTCGCCTGAGTGTGACAACTCCACTTACAACTTGCAGTCCAGTAGTCAGTTCAAATATGGTTCAAATGCCTCACGATTTTGCATATTTATGCGGATTATCATTACAAATTGATTTCTAAAGATTATCAAGATACATTAAAAATTACTTATAACGTTTATACTTTTAGAAAAATTGTTTTTATTCTTGTGATTCAATACACCAAAACACAATACCAAATAAAAATTCGTATAAAAACCTGAGAATAAGAATATAAAATTTTTCATTAAACTCCCAGTTATAATTAGTCATCACACTGAATGCCTCCGGAGTCCTAATGGGCGATCGTATTGCTTTGCGGTCCAGCTGAATTTTCAAGCTTTAGTTTATTAGCATTATTGCTGTCATCGGACTGGAATAAATGCACTAGAAATTAGTTCGTGGTTTCGGGTTTTCTTCCAATCTTATTTCCCAATTGTCAAATATGTTGTTCTAGAATGATATTAAATTATTTCAAAAGTATATTTAAATTCGTATTCGAAAATATGGAAGATGATTAGGGAGTCTTGATTTTCCATCAAATGAAAAAATATAAGGCAATCCAATATCGCCAGATCACACACATTTTAATTTTCATCTCTCACAATACCCGTTATGAATTTATCAGCGATTTGACACAGTCCGTCATGTTGCTATTACATAATTGTGCATGTATAGGCGTGTAGGTTTAATTAGTGCTGGGTCGATAAAAATCATACAGATTGTTTTTACTTCGATTTTGAACACCTGTGTGAAATTTGAAAGTGATTCTTTGAATCATACTGGGGTTACTGTACTTTTCATCTTTCGTGATTTACAATGAGCCTGAGAGTTTCTTATAGAAAATAGCTTCCAAATTTTATTAAAATAAAAGTGCAAACAATTTGTATAATTTTCGTGTACATTCTTAATCAAGATAGAACTCCAAGATCGCAGTACAAACTATCGACACAAATAAAAATTCATCGCGAAGCAACATCCTCGAATTGACTCACTGCTGCCAGTTTAAGAGCAAAAAGCTGTGTAGCAATGCGAAAAATAATATCTAACAAAAACTTTAGTACCATAAAACGTGAATAGTGGGGTTTCACATACGTGTTGAACCGGTTTAAGGATCGTTAAGTGGTGAGGTTAGACTTTTTCCGGTGTCTAGAATGGCTTTCGAAGCTCATAACACGAGGGGGTCGCATTCATTCATCTCCGTAAGGTCATATCGCCAAGAATTCCGTCGCATCAGTATTTCCCACAACTTCGTACAAAAGTGGTGAAAAAAAAACGAAGGAATGTAAGTAAAACCTATAAAATAAAATCTGGACCACACACAGGTATCGTTGGCACCCCTTCTGTACCATCACAATGCGTTTCATATAAATATCAAACCAGTATCACAGAACGCATTCATTGGGCGTCGAATGGCGGTAACGCGAATGGGAAAGTCAATGCAGCAGCCGCAGCTTGTCAGATCTGAGATTGTGCGACGCAGTGGAAGAAGGGCTCGAGGGGTGAAACGCCCGTAGTTTGCCAACAATCGAACCATTGACAATCGCCGCCACTAAATCAAAATGGCGGCTCTTTTGTCGGTGAGCTCAAAATGGCGGTAGGTTTCTCAGAGGCTTTGTACCGTTGCCGACCGCATTGTACGGAAGGTCGATTTGAGTGGATTCGAACACGAAGGTGACAATAAGAACGACAAAGAAAATAAAGGTTCGAAACTTTCAAAAGTACCGCGGCCAGGCCACCCCGAAGCGCCCCACTCATTCTCAGCTGAATGTTTCACCAAAATAGGAGAAAAAAATTGTATGTACCTATGACTTCGATAATGCTGCAGACGAAAAATTGGCTTTTCTTAAGAGTCTTCAATCTGTGGTGATCAAAATAACATATCCTGTTTGTTGAACGTCAGTCAGAAGGTTCGAGAAAGACCATTAATTTCTGTCCATCGCCACTTTTGCCTCACGATTTATGAGGGTTGTAAAAATCTCACCTAAGCAGGAAGCTACGAGGCTGACCGGAAACCGCAGATTTCCAGCATATCGGATCGGAGGGGCTGCAGCGGCTGAATTGATTACGTAAGGAATGGATTTGTCCCGGAACATATCCCGGAAAATTGACCGGCATGTCAACATCGATTTCTTGGTTTCGGTCCTGCCGAAGGTCCTCGCGGCCATGCTCCTAATGGTCCTGGGACCCCGAAGGCGAATTGATTTCCATGCTTTCTTCTGCTGGTTTTATAGATTTTTCTCGCCGAGAAAAGAAGAGAAATAAACATGCGATTTTCGGAGCAGAAGAATAATTCTTGAAAAAGTTTGGACAAAGCTTTTTGGGAAGTAATAAAGCTAGCAGATTCAATTTCCCGTTGGTCCGCGCAAAGGAAGGTTACTGTAGGATTGGTTAAACTCGATGTTGTCACAAAAACATTTTTCAACGTGATCTGAATTTCATTTTGGTTCAACAAAAATAAATGAAAGAATGAACGAAAGACAAGATATTTAGATCTCAGATTCCTCTGGCTTGAAAAGCGATAACCTTCAGCGTGAGTAACATTCTTTTACCAGTAAGAAATTCTTCCAACGGTTTTGCGGTCCTTCGTGAGCACGTCTTGGGAGAAGGACTGCGATAGAAAATGCACAGAGAGAGAGAAAGAGAGAAGCTCTGCTTCGCCATACACGTTAGCATCCAGTTGGGGGTTGTTTTGCTCTCTCTCTCTCTGAGTGTGTATAGAAGTGTATACGAAGCGCGTTTCCTCGTGAGTAAAAAGTGGACTTCCCGTTGCCCGTTTAGTAGCACATATTACAAGCTGGAGCGTGTCCGACAGATATAAGTGCCAGAGCCGCGAAGATGATCGTAATTTTCGTTTAATTGCATTTAATCAGCATAAATCATGCTGAAAACTTGTTTGCACATTAATTCGCCCAGCTTTTTGTCAACCTCACGGATGCTCGACGGACTCGTTGGATATGGACATTGCTACAGTATCCCAACTCCCTGAACGTCCGGTCACTTCACAGCATGCCTTTATACCTGACTTGTGACGAGTTCCCGAACCCTTGCTTCACAGATGGTCAAAGACTAACTGTGCAACCTGTAAAACACGCATTACACTGTTAGTTCGTGATAGTCTTATGGTCAATGACAATCGTCGGAAATGTACTGTTTAAAGGGAATGCTATAGTGAGAATGGTCTAGTTGCTAATGAAGAAGGTAAAAACATCGGAGGTGATCTAAACGTGATTTTCAGTTGCCTCGATACAAACTGGAATCTAAATCAACCGACGAACTTTTTCTGCAAAAGAGAAAATGCTAAACACATCCTGTTCGGAATAAGATCAAGTCAATCAATTCGTAAACAGTAACAAGTCTTGAATTTGATTTGATACAGCAAATGAACATCCCGAGTGTGAGAAGTTCTAAAAATGAACATTCAGTATTACTACGAATTCAGTCAACTAAGCAGCATTTTATTTAACAAGAAAATTCATTGTCCTAGGAAGTAATATCGTGCGGCTAGCTTCTTCACATCGTACCTTTTAGTAACGACATCTCAATCCTTGTCCCAGTTGATCAGTTCAGTTTAGCCGCATCATCTCCTGTCCTTTAACTATAGAGTCCCGATGCATGGAAGTCTTAGATGCATCTTGTTCCCAGTGACATGCCGAGGGGATACGTTGTGCTCAGATGGGAGGTGCTCGTGTGTTCGGGTCCGGCACAGGAGGCAACCTGGCGGTGCGCGGCCCGTCAAAGAGTCCTCATTAAATGCTGGCAATTAACTGCGGACCAGGTTGAGTCTCGCTTGCTGCTCCAAGCTTACGGCGATCCGAGGTGTAAATGTAAACCAGTTCGGCACTGGGGACCCACGAGCGGTCGATCTGTCAGTTCCTTTCTACCACAACGGGCACTTGATTCGTCCCTCGTCCTCAAGTACGGAACCATGCCTCTTGAATCTAATGAAAAGTTATTTTTGCAACGGTTTTGCGGATTTTGCGTGCTATTGGGTTAGGACGATGAGGATGGTTGTGATGGTTCGCCGTGAAACATTGAACAGCTTTCGCGAAGGAAGGTGATATTCTCAAAAATTAAAGTTCTATGTAGTAGCTTGATGAAGTTTCATTATCATGCATATGTTTCAATTTGGAAAGATACTGATGACTAGTAGCAAGTGATGTATCTACTAATGACGTATGTCAAAGATGGACGATAGTAATTTCAGTTGGTCTGGATCTGAACATGTCAGGAATGAATAAAAACCATCGTAATAATCATGTTCATCTTCATGCACCGATAATAATTGCTAGAGTATTAACCGCCTTTCCGTATGTAATACAAACCCATGCCTGTAGGTTCGATGGAAAAAGCAAAGTCCTTCTAGCACTCGGGCTGATTCTTCTATCCGCGTAAGAATCAGATAGAAAGGACGAAGGAGGTTTCATTGTTAGTGGGCAAGAAGTAAAATGACTATTGCTGCTAGTACACGAAGTCCTTGGGGTTGGAATCAAAGGTAATCGTTGCGGTGCCACTCCCGCCCCTGGAAGAGTGGATGAGCTGAATAAGAAGCTGCTGCAGGAGGGTAAACTCCGCTGTCAAAATAGGGGGCCAAGGTTGAGTAATAGCGAAGTGGTGGCAAACAGCAACAAATATGCGCCGCGCCCCCGCGCAAGAGGTCAATGCGAACAATTAGGAACTATCGATCCCTAAGGGATTCCGATCCTGCCGATTGAAAAGCCGGGTCTCACCTTGTCTAGTCTCTCAGCTCCCGAGAAATGTGACGTCGGATTTCTCCCAGGGGCGCTTTTCGTCATTCAAATTGATACCGCGATGGCTGCAGTTCACTCGCGATTGAGAAAACCTGAAAGGGAAAAGAACCAAGAGCCAATCAGAGCTCAGCAATCCTTTCGTAACGATGCTCGATTGTCACCATCTCAACGAGCCTCGATCCGTCATCCGCAGCGTTTAGCACCCGCTGAGCAGTCGCCGGCGAATATCGCGACTCTGGGGAATCGGTAGTCGTGGATTGAGTCTTCTCCTCGGTTCAACCGCGCCCACGTGTCTCCCTCTCTCTCTCTTTCTCTCTTTCTGTCACTTCGGAAGGTGCACAGCCAGGACTTGTGGTCCGTATGATGTATCGAAGCGAGTCGAAGCTGAATGGGTAGGTAGAGAGTGTCGTCTAGGCTCACGTCTCTGCCTAGAAGGTGTAGGTATTTCTCTTGGATTTGTCCTGCCCACACACATGCCGGTGACTTTCTTCAACCATTTTCGGCGCCGTCCTATTATCGTCCTTCAATGGACAACCGCGCATTCAAATCCAGCGAACGCACAACGTTTCGTTATAATTTATTGTAATTTCGTTTCTCCCCGGAAATCATAATGACAAACGGGGTTCAGGCACTCCTTACACCTAGTCAGTTGTACAGGTGTACCTGTTACAAGTCCACGCGAAGAATCAGTCTTGGTAATGCACACCCAGATCTTTGCACAATCGGACTACGAGTAAAACTCGACGTTTCAGTCAACAAAAGAGAATTGACGCATTAACTTTCCTTCGCAGTAAAGAACGAGTTGAATTTCAATACCCACCTGCAACGCACGTCCGGAATTAGGTACCATTTTTTATCACTGCTGCTATCGTGACCGAGCATTACCTTGAAGATAATCATCCTGGAAAAGGAATTACTCGGCACTGAGTAAATATTCTCTCACCTCAACTACATTCAAATCACTAAATATTATGAATCAGTTAGTGTTTAATCTTCTTCGTTGCACGCGTCGGATGCTTAGTCTGGACACGTGTAACGTGAAATCAGATATTTCGGATGACAGAGCGTCGTCCAAGGATAGATCGTAGATCGCGCAGTTCTGCAGCGATCAATGCGTCTTCAAGTCAAGAGCCGAGGCAACCAGAAGGAACCGGACAAAGGCGCTGCGATGCCGTCGCAGTCGGTGATAATCCGAGGATTAATTGTGCCCCGCAGAACAGAAAGTAACGGTTAAAGTACCCGGAAGTGAACACCTATCACAGTCTGATCAAATCTTGAGAGTTAAGAAGACAGGGATAATGACGTTTCTGTAAAGTACATTATTATTATACTCAGGTTTATAGTCAATTACTTCGAGACTACTACAGCAAGTTCTGACATCTGGACTCCATGACGATTCGCTAGTCCTAAAATCATCTGCATGGAAAGGAATCGTTAATGTCCTGAAAATTTTTTATTGGAATCAAGTCACGAGCTTGATATCTTCATTCTTCTCATTGCCACGATTTTGTTCTCCCTCTTTCTGTTCCACTTTTCCCCGGTTTTTAACATCGCCTCGAATGGAGCTGGTGAGAAGTGGCAAGCAACATGGTAATGCATATATTAATGATTACCTGCGGTAAGAGAGGAACGGCGCCCTGAACTCAGGCTTTGTTCCGTTACCGCGTTGACACCGAACATCGGACACCCTGAATTCAACCCACGCCGACGCAATCAGTCCCTCGTAAACAACAATCACGACACGTGTCATCCCCCCGGACTTCCATCCACTCCCTGTGTGTAATTTTCTCTCTGCAGTGTATCGCTTACCGCCTTTCAGTCGCTGCAGGTCATCACTCGAAACCCCTAATACTCGTTTAGCAATGGGTGAACAGATGCTTGTAATCAATTATTAATCAGGCAAAATATCAAGTCAATTCACCAGGAATAATCTTATGTTTACATGAATTTGTTGATTGTCTTGATACAGTTTGCAGGAGAGACCGGAACAAATTGATAATTCCTTTGTCGATTATAGCACTTGCAATTTAGTCAATTTTTTAACGAGACTGAGAAAAACTATACGGTATACCTAATATTGTTTAAATTCCTATTGTATTTTTGTACAAAGAAAGAGTTCAATTATATATTTTCCGCTAAAAGATATATTCGAATGAACTTGAAATTCATAATTAGTAAGTTTAAAGAATAGTTTCACCGAGTTGAATAAACATTTTGCATAACCATATACCAAGTGAACAAGTCAACGAGTTTCACCTTAATATTATCGGCTAGACAGACGGACGCAGCGTTATTATAACAATTAACGAATAATTATTTTTCCTGTAAATCCCGAATCGTATTAAACCGATATTCTCGAGATAATGGACGAAGCAGATATGATAATATACAATGAATGCATACGACGACGATGGTGGTGGTGGTAAGCACTGTGATGCGGCATGCAGAGAGTAATAATCGGATGATACAATATAAATTGTATACCTGTATAATACCGACCGACCGACCGACCGACCGACCGACCGAAGAGAAAGTAATATGCTGAGGGGCAGAGTTAATTAACTTGGTATTCGCTCTGTAAATGTAATTAATTATAATTAACAATCTCAGCGAAATTGAAGACGAGCGTTGTTCGGCCGGTCGGTTACGCTCGAGGCAAGTCTGGGGTTCGAGTCCTGATCCATCGAGGCCTGGACGATCTCATCGGTACCGCGAAGGTCTGCGCCCGCGTCACGCACGCTATTCTGACCCCCATCCCCAGGCTCAATCTGCGCTAGGATAAAGAGTTGTTGAATTTCCCGATCATCGTATTTCACGGTTCACGCCTGCAAATTATTCCCGATTTCATTTTCCGCACCGATTAGCGGAAGGAACGTCCGTCAGTATCGCAGGCGATTATTCGAGGAGGGGAAAATCGCGAGGCATGCAGCGGCAAAGGGAGGAGAGGAATGTAAAAGTCGTGGAAACCGGGCATTGCCGGAGCGTGAAATCGAGATCAAAGGAGAACCCTGCAGCCGGTAATAAGGGCAGATAAGGAGGCGCGGTGTGCGGCTGCGATCTGCGTCTTGGCGAGGGCGGAGCGAGCTGGAAGCACACCTTCTCCGAGGTTCGCCTCGAACCAATGCAAGAAAACCGATGGTCGCATTAACCAAGGCGAGCCCGGGGAGCCCCACTCAAAAAGGTGGAGCCTGAAAGGTTGCGGCGACCTGAACCGATCGCCGTCAAGATCGCAGCTCCCTTCAAGAAGCAGTTCGAGCCGAACCCCCGAAGCTGTAGGTGCGCGTCCAGTATTCATCACTTGCAAGAATAGAACCCCTGTCATTGCGGCAGATTTTCACCTGCCACTCGCAATCGGTGCTCCGCAATACTTCAAGGACATCTTCGAGGGCCTCGGCGTGTGACATAAAAAAGTTATCAATTTTTTTTGTTCGTGGGAATTGTTTGTGAGATCGGTAAACGACATTCGCAGATTTCGTCGCAGAGACTACTTCACCAGAGACTAGCCGCTCATACCGGTGCACTCGAACCGATTGTGTGTCAAAGTTCAGTACAGTTAATGATAAATAAACAAGTGCTATCAACGCTGCCGATTACAAAACTATCCTGTCACCAGGAGAATAGCTGGTATACGGATAACGTCGCAGTGTGTGAAACTGATCAACGGAAGAACACGCTCCCATAGATGGCTGTCAGCACCCTGAACATGGCACCTTACTTCACTGGATATCCATTCCAAGGTGCGTTGATCAGCCCTGTAATTACTATTCTAGATTTTAGCATCCAATGGCGACTTTAACCTCTTCTCACTCAAAATCTACTCAAAAAGCCTGCATGGTCTTCATCCCTTCCATCAGGATCCCAACATCCTTTTATCCCCCTCATGCGCAGTATTCGCTGTATTTAAAATTTAGCGAACGCATCTAGGCCTAATTTTATTCCAGCTTTCAATGGCTACGTGGTTTGGAAACTCGGTGTTTCAGACTCCACGGACTATATGAAGAAGGTAAATAAATTATCAGTAATACTGAACCGCTTACTTATTTTCGGGGATCTCCGATATCCTGTAATTCGTAAGTACAACTGCAAATGTCGGCGTGTAGAATGCGGATGTTACGCAAGAGCGAGGAAAGGTTTAGAGGCGGTTTAGGGGCTGAAGATTTGGGCCTGAAAATGATCTGGGTGACGAATTAATTGTTCATTCGTCCGGTGCATTCGAGATCAACGTTGGGCATTGCGCCGTGCAACGTCGTAAACGAAACTGCCAGTCATAAAACAATAACGTCGACCCATAAAATGGGACCAGCGGACCCAGGCTTGAGTCCTCTCTGGCTACTATATACGAGACTTGAGAAGTGGGAACCCTCGGACGTTAAACCGTTCGCTGAAATTTGCTACGGACCCCGTAT
This sequence comes from Diprion similis, assembly GCF_021155765.1. NCBI lineage: Eukaryota > Metazoa > Arthropoda > Insecta > Hymenoptera > Diprionidae > Diprion > Diprion similis. The sequence goes on along the minus strand of NC_060106.1, from coordinate 19,657,707 downwards.
ATTCTACGGGCGGCTTTCTTGCTTTCTTCCTGGCAGCAGCCCCAAATACTTCTGGGCGAAAAAATTCTTTGGGTTGAAAGCAGCCCCAAGGAGAAGAAATCGCCTCCGACCTTGAAAGTCATTCCGTTGTATCCGGTGGTTAATTGACCTCCTATTTTCGCGTAAACGACTTCGTTGGTGTTCCGGAATATCTTAAATTTGTATCAAGAGATTCTCTGGTAACGATTTTGACGGAAGTAGATATCGAAATTCCGACGAATAATCTTCCCTTGTTCCAATCAGTGCTTCCCCTCGTTTTTTATTATTACATGCTGCTCTCAGTCACCGAATATAATCCCTATAATCAATTAATCGGTTCGTATTCCTTCTCAAAGGAGCTCGAGTCATTGGGATGCAGATTGGACCTGTTGGTATATATATATATGTATACAAGTAAAGGAAGAACGTATAAAGATTCACAGTTGAATCGAGGATGTGGACAATTATACAAGTATGTCATGTGAATGGAAATAAACGAGAGACACTCCGACGCATGTAAAAGAGGCTCGTCCTCAGTGTCCCGCTAAGAGTATATTCTGCATCTGTAAGAAAGGAAAGGAATTGTTCGTGCAAAGAAGACTTTGCGAGGAGTGAAATTAGCATCTGCACCTCTCGGTTGAAGAAAATCCAGGAAGATAAAGAGAGGGCAAAAGAAACACGTCGAGAGAACCGCGGGGTAAAGAGTCGAGACAAGCATCGGAGAAAGGAGCAAATCGCCTCCTTAAAAGGTCCAAAAGGTAAAAACGTGCAGGACAGACTGGCTCTCCGCGTCAGGGAAGAAGAAGAAGACGCTCGAAGGAGGCGCACGCTGCGCTTCGGTCGGTGGGCGTTGAAGAAGGCTCAGGCGGTGAACGTGGGCACCTAATGTCTGATATCGGATGGGCCTCAGGCGACGGCGCGATGATTGAAGCCCTCACAAGCCGAGATCAAGCCGGCTATGCGGGGCACTTGAAGGGGCCCGAAAGGGTGGATTCTTTCCGCGTCTTCTTTCGACGATGCCCACTTTTTTGCAACATCGGCAAGAACACTTTGTGGGTACAACAGGAGTGGGACTGATCGATTGCGGTTCGAGTTCAGGAGCTGAGATTTCTATTTCTGCTATTCCAAAATACAATTTTTTTTATACGTGATTCTTGATGAAAAATGAACTCCAATTGGGTGATGCCAAATGCCATCGTCCGTCGCATTGGAATGGGCCCACTGCCCCGACGGGATCCAGGCCCCAAACTGTCCGTCACGGTTCGCGGTGGGCGGCATCCTCGGTCAGCTGATACAATCGGCGTTTAACACCACGGTCACAAAAACGCCAAAGTCCTTTGCTGTCGTCCATCTTCGTGTCATTACGTGCCCCAAGGCGGGAAATCATTTTTAAATACCTTCACTCTTCAACATTGCCTTCGAAAAACAATTCAATAGAGAATATATGTAATGTTGTTTTGAATTTTTTGGAAATAATCGCAAGAGTTATAACGATCATTTACAACTAATCAAAGCTCTTGATTAAACAAACTAATTAGTTGAGGCATTTAGTCCGTCTATATTTTGGAAATCGTTAATTTATGAGGTTCAAGATTGCCAAAGATCAGCCGTTGGAGGAGGAGAAGGAGGAGAAGGACACAAGATATCTGTAATTTTTGGTTTTCGTTCACGCGTGTGACAAACAACAAATGTCGAAATTAGTATAAGCCGATAGAAAATTTGTTGGTTAAATTATTACACCGTCTTATGATGACAGAACAAGCGGCGTACTACTGTAGTTTTTATTATACCTACACATACCTAGTGTGATATATATCCGGTGAACGGATTCGGGCGTAATTCCTGAGGCGTGAGGCCATAAACAGAAGAGACTTCCGGTGGAGGCGCGCGCGTCATTTAGCGATCCAATTATCATAATTACACGGATCTCGCCTCCTGGACGGGGAGTGCGTGTAAAGATGACTTTGAAACGACTGGCTAACCAGCGCCAAGTTTTGAGACGGTGAATTTTTGTTCTTCGGTGGTTGAACGCGACGTCGCGTATCTACCTACCTTATAAGTCGCCCTGATGCGAGGGCTTCCGTTTATCGCGTAATCAGCCCCTCGGAGAGTCTCGCTCTGGGCAAATCATTATAACTTCCTACCTGGCCGTCCGCCTTCGGGCCCAACCTGACCACCTGAAAATCATCTCGTGGATGAAATTTAAATCCATTCAAAAACTCAGCTACGTGTCAAGCTGCTGTATCGGCACCACAATCGGGCCAATCAGCCGAATTAACATGATCGTTCAACATTCAATCAACCGTTATCAATAATTCATGATCGAAATTATTTCCCTCATAATTTTCTCCACGCCACTCTGCACCGCGACGGCATGCAGCTCGTGCAGTATTCGTGCGATTATATGAGGCCGGTTTTTTCTTTATGCCCTTTTTCGTAGCTCTGCTCCACTTCCCGCACGATTTGGATCCTCTGCAGAGTACGAGCAGCAACGCTTCCATTTGTTATTATCGATAGCCAATTGAATTCGCGGACTAAATCAATACCAAGATAAAGAACTTATACGACCATTCCCGGGATTTTGGACACCCCGCGGTACGGCGGGAACTTGATCAGCACGCACATATATGTATACTCTATGGCACATAGCGGCGGTGCTCGACGTTGTTTATTACGACTTGAAGTCAGCGTTGTGTGGACGGGGCCTTAGCCGGACGGAGTTAGTCCCCTCTGCGCCGGGGTCCACGTGCGTGGCGGCGCCTTTTGATCTCGTCTGTAATCCCGTCGGGCCCTCCGGCCCAGTGACGTCACACCCGAGGTGTCCCGCCAGGTAGAGAACGCTGCAGGAACGCAGGAAGGAATACAAGGACCCTGAAGTCTTATGCACAGAATTCCATGTGTGGAGAAAATCATTTTGTTACCAAGTTCAAATAAAATGCTAGTCAACAATTTTTTTCTGCCTAAAATTATCCCTCCCCTGCATTATTTATTTTTTTTTTTTTTCACAACTCTTTACAGGACTCGCATTGCACGCAGGACGAGATTAACGCGCGGCGAGTGTAGGCTGCGAATGAACAATACCTCTTTATCACATCCAATTTATACTCCATGCAGTCTCGTAAAGCACATTTACCTGCACAATAGGTTTGTCTCTGCACAAGTTCTGAGCAAGAAATCACATCGCACAACGCTGCTTTCTCAATCCACCGACTCACCATTCGCAATAGCAGTAGAAGACTTCCAGAGTTGATTCTCGTTTTTTTCATTTCCTACCGGAATTCTTTACCGAATTAGACACCCTCAAGGTGTATCCTCTTTTAGCTCAACGAGATGTGAAGAATTTCAAAAATGCTATATGGAACGGGCCACTCTGATTCTCGATATTCGATGTGCGTGCGCTGGCCGTTTGTTCTGTTCACACAGTCGGTTGCGTGTGGAGGCATTTCAGCGTACCCTACTATGAGGGTGTTGATGTTGACGGGTTTTTATCCCTTCACGGTTGGTGAGACCGATCAGATCGGATTGATCGATTATGCACGATAACGTAACTGCGAATAAGATTTAATGATCAATAATGTCACCAGTTTTTCTTGGCTTCATATCCCTCTCCCTCAAAATCAGTAGTGAAGGGTTCCTCAAGGACCCTCAAAATATTTTTTAAACTGTAACAATTTCTGAAGAACTTACATAGTCGCTGACTATTTGAGGATATTTTTTATAAATGCTCAATGATTTACAGAGCATTCTGCACAGCAGAAGTAGCTTATAAACTACTATGTTACTTTATAAAGTACAATTCCAATTTTTGCTCTTCCTGGAAGCTCCAGTTGATAAAAACTTCTCACCGGAGGTGAATTTCTAAGTTTTACAAACACTGACTTTATCTACATTGCCGTTTGACGAGTCCAACTCTACAGGCTCTAAGCCGAAAGGACCTGATGGATCAAGTGAGATTTAAAGGAGTTGATGGAACCAAGTCTATATCCGGAATCAATGTTCGAGGCTCTGCAAATTCATGTACAGTGAATAGGACGAAGACTTTGTCAGTTGCAATTTCAATCTTTTTCGCTGATGAATCTCGGTTCTAATTTTTTTCATAAATGTACTAGTCACATCGTTGGTTCTTTTTGGAGGGTCCTGGATATCGACCATTGAACTTAAATCGTACAAGAGAATACAGAGGCAGATTTAGAGAAATGAATGGAAAGGAAGCCTCAAGGAATACGAAGAAAGAGTCAGCTGTATGAGAATGGCAACTGTGAAAAAGAGTCCGAGGGTTAACTGCTTGTTGCAAAACCGCGGTGACCGTAACTCTGGCATGGCATCCGTCGGGAGGGCGTCGCGTCGCGTCGTTTTGCGTCGCGTCGCATCACATCGGTACGTTTGGAGTGTGTTGGAAAGATGTGCAGCACGCGATGGACCGCGGCGGCATACCGTATCTCATTCGCTTCTTTGCCGTGTGGTTAGCCATATAATATTTGTTTGACTTCATAGTTATAATTAGGATAATTAAGAGGCACTAATTACCGGTAATTACGAGCGTTTGAGCGGCACCTTGCGTGTCCCGGTTTTGTCCACAGAGCGGCCGATCTCCGGGACATACAGAGCGCACGTTACCCTGTCATTTCTATTTTTCATTACCACCCTCCGAGATGTCCCCGCGTGCTGAGCACCGCCTTTTGCTCCGGGACCACGGTTTTTGCTCCGGACCCAGTCGACCGAGTCTGCGAAGTGCCTCATCTCCGCGACTCGCGTAATGAACGACCTTTTAGCCCCTCGCTCAGCTGAACCGATCCTTCCCCGAGGCTCCGCAGAAAAACAAAACCATTCCGCTTGACGAACATCCGCGGTTATCCTCCTCGAGGAGGATAACCCATGCCCATGAACTTACTCACCCACTCATCCTTTCCTCTATTTATCTATTTTTCAGGACAGGGTCGAGTCAATCAGCTCGGTGGGGTCTTCATCAACGGTCGGCCACTGCCCAATCACATACGTCTCAAGATCGTCGAGATGGCTGCCGCAGGCGTCAGGCCCTGCGTTATATCGAGACAGCTCCGCGTCTCTCACGGATGCGTTTCGAAAATTCTCAACCGGTACCAGGAGACGGGGTCCATCAGGCCCGGCGTCATCGGAGGCAGCAAACCGCGCGTCGCGACTCCAGAGGTCGAGGCAAGGATCGAAGACCTCAAACGTCAGAACCCCGGAATCTTCAGCTGGGAAATTCGGGACAAACTGATCAAGGTCTGTTGACGTCCGCAGAGTTGAGACCATTGCGTATAGCATGAAAAAGTTTTGGTATAACCAGAGATTCGTCTTCGTTATACTTGCGACTGTAATTCACCCTGATCTTGCAATCCAGGACAAGGTATTAACTTGTCCAACGTGGTTCTGCCAGCAGGACGGAGTTTGCGACAAGGCATCCGCGCCTTCCGTATCCAGCATATCCCGGCTTCTTCGAGGACCCACCAATCAGACCAGACCTGGAGATGATCCTCGGCGAAATCACTCGATAGATGGAATCCTCGGTAAGTTTATAAACGTTTTTCACGTAGCGAGAGTGTTTAGGAATGTTTCGATGGGTAAAAACCCACGATCCAATGCTGCATAGCCATTTCTGTGTCAACGAAGCCGCGGGTCGGAACCATAAACATCATCGGCGGGTAGTCGGAGGTTCCTGAACCCGGTAATTACGCGACGGGGCGTAAAATCAAGCGGGAATCGAGGATTTCTGGGTTCGGTTACTCATCGTCGACGTTTACACGGGCATAACCCGGGCTTGGACCTCGAGCGGTGATCTCGTGTATGTGCATCGCAGAACGCAGTGTGCGAGCCTCATTCCTTGGCGTCTTAATTTCTGACGTCTTCGCGGTCTCAATTGAATCGGTGGTGAGAAGAAGGGGTACGGAATATATACCGCCGGTGTAAGTGCAACATTCAATTAGGTGAACGTTTAAAACGAAGCGATAGATCATTCGGACCGCTCGCTGGGTGGCTCGGACGAGTAAGTGGGACCGGGAAGAAGCGAGCTGGCCCAGCAGTTGGGTCATAAAGGAACGCGAGCGAGCCGTTCGCTCGGCTCTTCTCGCGGAGTGTTTCTCAAGATTAGCACGAAGGTTCTTATTCAAAAACCCGCAAGGAGTAACTTCTCTTGCCCAGACACACGCGTTTTGTTGGACATTTTGCTCCTCGGTCTGCTTTTAACATATATACCGTAACATACTCGTTCATTTTTTACTCTCTTTTTATACTTTTCTAATTTTTCCTCATAGTCTGCACTGCTCTTTGTTTTTCTTTCATCGCCTCCATCTTCGTTTTTCTCTCTCTTTCTCCCTCTCTATTATTTTTCTTCTCTCCTTCCTTGCCATGCGAAAGAGTTGCAGAAATAAGCTTTGCGGTCGGCAATCCTGAAAGGGAACTCTTTCTTTTACCTTTATTGCCGTGGAAAGAGCTCAGCTTGGGCTGCTGCAGCTAAGAAATATTATACGGACGGACTCCCTGGCGCGCTACGAGATGTGTCGAGTTTATTATCTTGTCGAGAAAGATTTAGCTTTTTATTAGACACGCGGCGTCGCTCGCCGAGTCGGTACAAATTCAGGGGGTAAATTACAAGCCACTTCTCTTGGGTTCTTTCATTTCCTCATCGCGCTTCGTGACTTTTATATACCCTCGTAGTATCGGATATTAACCTAATCCAAATGCGGTGACGTCTGGTAGCAGAGAAAGCAGGTTATGTTAGGTTATGTTCTTCTTTTTTATTCGTATTCAAGTACAAACGTAGTTCGCCATCAAATTTTTCACTCTATGTCGACTCGATCAAACGAAATAAACGCCTTACCGTGTGCGCGAAGTTATCTGTGACCCGATGCTCACATGGGAATTCCTCAAAATGCTCAGGTGATCGCTCTGTCAGGCGCCATATTGCGCCTAAATTTTTACAGCATTTTTCAATTTCGAGGTTCGAAACTTCACGCCCGCGGTACTGTACCGAGTTGGCTCCGCAACTTTCTCGACGCCTAGCGAGGCAATTGTGGCAGTTTCATGCGGTTCTAGGGAGTTATGGGTTGGGTGTAGGCATAACCACAGAGCACTCGCGTGGAGCTCCGCGGCACGGAGCGTCCGCCACTGCATTGGACGGGCCTTAAGGCCCCGGGACGAGCGCGCCTCGCCGCAATATACACACAGGCACCCCGCCGCGTGGCGTGTGGTCCCACGAGCACGCGGAGCCTCTAATCTTGAAACCGCCAGCCACTAACCGCCATTGCCAGTCGGTCTTGAACAGACAGCTCCGCGGGACCGAAGTGGTCCAGCAATTGGTAGACAATTGAAATCGCAATTACGATATTGATTTAGACGTTTTCAGTCTGCCGCGACGAGCCTTATCGAGTCGACTTTCAGAGACCTGCATGTTGCGTTGGTACGTGGATAAAATATTGCTTCAATTTTTTCAAAGTTATGAAAGATTTAGTCTCTCCTCGTTTCTCAGATTAGTTTGTTCCTGGAATGTCTTGATAACTCACTCAAGCGTAGGTACGTAATTTAATAAGTCGTGACGCTGATTTTTTTCGCACACTTTTTGCTGCTTCGCAAAGTTACTGCAGTGCCAGTATCGGCGGGAATAGCATGCTTCAAGATTTAAGACCAGTCATCACGAAATTGCAAATTTATACATCTAAGGTCCGTCGTATATTTTTTAGACTCGGAGTAACGGAGAACTGACCATTTTTTGCAGTACTTTACGCTGCTGGGTGGTTTTGGTAATGATTTATTAATTTTTATAACACTCTGTATAATTGCTTAAATTAAAAAAGACCTGAACTATTATATCAGCACCCACCGTTACATCCAACAACCCAAAATAAAAGAAAAAAACTGTCAGAACAGTGTGCAGATTAAGCCGGACTATTCCGAGCCTGGAGAAAGATAGAGATAGGCGTAAAGAAGTTATTTCCGATGATATTTTTAAGTGCCTCGCCCTCGACAAGCCGGGACCGGGTCCAGGCCACCCTTCGAAAGTCGAGGTTGGGTTAGGCGGGCTCACCTGTAATCAGGGGGGGACTTAATACCAGGTCCGTGGAGTCAGCCGTGTGAACTGTGGGCGGTGCCGCTTCTTGCTTCCTATCTTCAGGATCTGACGTCCCGCGCGTGCTCGGCATCCTCTGCCGTCTACGCGCATCGATGCACACGGTTCTTGCGGGCGTGCTTTTCGTCTCACCCGGGGGATCCCGGGTGATCAAGGACTGTCCTATTCCCCGACGATCAATCTCGATCGACCATGGCTTTTATCGGATGAAATTTGAGCGAAAAAGAGTAGACGTTTAAGACCCAAGTCTAACTCCGGGCCGTTTTGGTGTCGTTATAGGCGGCAGCAGTGGCGACGATTCGGACACCGAAAGTGAGCCTGGAATCGCGCTGAAGAGGAAGCAGCGCCGAAGTCGAACAACTTTCACGGGGGAGCAGCTCGAGCAGTTGGAAGCCGCCTTTCACCGGACCCAGTACCCTGATGTCTACACGAGGGAAGAACTGGCCCAAAAGTAAGGATCGATTTTTACAGGGGAAAACAGCAACGCAGCTCGCTGAGTTTCGAAGAGCTCGAAAGTAACTGATATCCTTCCGCCTTGTTTCTTGTCGCAGAACCAAGCTTACTGAAGCCCGCGTTCAGGTCTGGTTCAGCAACCGGAGGGCCCGACTGCGAAAGCAGCTCAACAGCCAGCAGCTGAACGCGTTCAACAGCATGGGCCTGCAGTCCTTCCAAAGCCAGCACTACGCTACCGGCGCGGAAGGCTACCAGAGTTATGGGCAAGCCTCGGCTGCGAGCACCGGAGGCTACACACAGCATTACAACTACGGCGAAAACTATTACGCCGCAGCGCAACAACAGTGGCCTCGAACCAGCGCCGAGAACTACGGGTGAGTGTTGAGAAATCGCATCGTGACTGAACTATTATAGCTAGCTGGAGGTTCCTTTTTCGCGCTTTCTGCACCGCGGGCATGGCATGCACTTCTCTCGATCCGACAATGAGCCTAGAGAGTTAGCCACCGGTTTTCGGAATACGACGGACAATCGGCGCGGCATGCGGTTGAAATCCATGCCCAGGTGTTTCAAACAATTAATTCGGCCATTGTGAGGATAATAACAGGTTCGTCCGGGGCCTTCCTGGGTGCCGTGTGTTCTCGCCGTTGGGAAATACCGGCATCGGTTGGTGCCCGGCAGCAAGATCCCCGGGTGATCGGGGCCTGAACTACAGCGGGCCTCAGATATCTCGGTAAAGTTGAGTTAGGTCTGCCGTTGCTTCTGCTTCTGATGCTGCTGCTGCTGCTGCTGCTGCTGCCGCGGCGAAGTCCAACTCGGTGTGGTCCGCAATTACGTATAGCTGGCCCCGGTAATGAAACGCTACCGGCTAATAATCCACTCCCGCGGTTCGGCCGACCGACGTTGTGACGCCGTGAACGTACCTACCTACCTACACACTAAAAGCATTGCGAACGGGCGCAGCGCACGCACGTGCAGTGCGCAACTCGGTGCTCGACGCCTGCGCAGTAATCGAGGTGACACGGCCAGGAATTCTGGGGCCTGCGATGCAGTCATTGTCCAGTATAAAATCCGCGCGCGAATTCTTCGTAGTTACCGATCGAGCCGCGTTTCGGGGCCCGTGCGATATGGATTGCTGATCGTCGCGAGGGCAAGTTTTCGGTATTTACACTTCGATAGCAGATTATTTAGTCCAATCAGAGTTCGTTTTATTCAAAAAAACGTAGATCGGGCTTTATTGACATTCGAAACTTTTTCTTCTACCTTTTATTGAACTGATTAATCGGAAACATTGTCTTTTACAATAATATTGACATTCGTTTGCCGTGCAGACATGGTTTCCGACGTTCACATCATCTCAAAACCGGTTCAAACCAATTTATTTTAAATATGGAGGTAGTTTTTATGCTTATGACCTGATCCCACCCATCCCGGTTTTTTTAACTTTGGTATTGTTTTCTTAACTAAATAAAAAAGTCGTAAATGCTTGGTCAAAAAATTGAATTTTAAATTCAAGCAATTACCGTATCGTAGAAAAAAAGAATCACAAATTTTCAGGCCCTGGAAAAAAGGATGAAGTATTCGAGCATGCTGTCTGTCAATTTTAAGTAACCTGATCTAGTCGTTTCAGAGATATCGTAGACACCACAAGACGTCATGTAACAGAGCGAAATGATTGACGTTATTATCAATAACAATATTTCCGATCAATCGATTCCAAATAGATTTTTTTTTAAATATCCAAATAAAGCTCGATCAGCATACTCTTGACTAAAACAAACCCCAATGAACCTGAATAATGCGCTGTCAAGTTATAAATTACCGAAATTCGCCCACTTCTCCAACCGACTATACACTGCAGCAGTACCATGTACCCCTTTAACACGAGCTGCCGGACATTACGACTGGGTTAGACGCGTTGGTGCTTCGAAATGGTCAAAGGACCCCGCGCGGCCCTTATACCGGGGTTAGGCGACACGCCTTAACCGATTTCTGCGCCCGGGTTCGAGGGTATTGGGTATCGCTGCTGCCACGGAGGTGAAACACGCGGTTTTGATTGCGTGCCGAGCGGGGCCCTTGAACGCGGGCCTTTTTCCCATGCACAACGACCGGGCCCTCGAATTAACCTTGAACAATTTTCAGCACGCTAATTCGTCCGCGTTGCGGCGGCGGTCTCCGATATTCTTGTAAGCTCTAAACGATTTTTTTCTGCTCTCTGTCCTCTCAGGCTGTTCAACACCTCGCACTACGGTGGCGGGAACTTGACCTCGGCAAACCTGAACCTCGGCACCCTCAGCGGTGGCGTAAGTCCCACCGCCTCTAACATGAGCGCCTGCATGGTCCAGGGTGCCGCCGCTGGCGTTCCACCCTCCGGAATGGCCCATCACGTCACTCCTCACAGTCCGAGCGAGGCAAAAAGCGGATATCCTTACCTCGGAGGCATCGAGTCACAAGTTTGTGGCAGAGTTCATTGAACTGATTGAGTTAACAAACGATTTTCGAATCCGCTTTTGCGGCGGCTTGTACAGCAAATGCGTTTTCAGCGATTTTTTTTACGTGCTGATGTACATACATGGATGTTATATTATATTTTATGCTCATCAGACAACAGCGATTTATTGGTGCATGTAAGTAGTACTTTTTGTATTTTTTTTTTATTCTCTTCGTTCTTTTAGATATATTTAGATCGGGTTTACCTATTCATCGCAATTCGTCCATTTCCCAGTGACGTTATATTATACTGATTAATAAATTATTTATCATATGTATACAATCTCATTATATATATATATATATATATATATATATATATATATATATATATATGGAAATATATAGTATTTATATATGATATTGGATTACCCATACACTAAGAGCCGCCTGAGGCGTTCATCTTGCCTTGAAATTGTGTGACACTGCGTTCATTCTGAGCACTATCCTAAGCCGTGCTGCAATTCTGGCACTGAAAATTGTAAATATATATAATATAAAACTTGGAACTAATCTCAATAAGAAAATTTTATTTATAAGCTGTAGAAGGTATCATTGTTCAAATGTGATATATATTGAAGAAAGTGAAAGAAAAAATGTTGTTTTCTATTTAATTGGCCAGTTGTAAATAGATTATAAATAATTACACCCATTATATATTCACGTATATGTAATATCATCTTCTCTGATGCTATATGTGTAATGTACTATATCCTATACGTGTATATGTACATAGCATTAAATCCGATAATCTAGATCGTTCAATGTTATTATGTATAATATGCAATAAATGATGTTTCCTATAAAGTCCCCGCATATTTCTAATTCTTTCCGCATGCAAAACTGCCCTGACTGCAATCTACGGTCATTCAAAAATAATAGTCTCAACAGCGAAGCGGCTAGAAGGCTGGCCTGTAGAGCGGAAGGCCCTGGTTCAAATCCCATTCCCATCAAAAAAATTGACGATCATATTTCGTGTATTTTTCATCTGAAATTCGTACTTCGTGGTAAGAAAATCACTTTTCAGGTGCCAAAACATCCGGCAATCAACGTCGTGGAATGATTTATCCGCGAAATAACACCCCGGTGGTCCGCAAATTCGGCTAGACGGGCCTCAAAGCCGCGACCGCAGGTGCAACAGGCAGCAAAACCCAGCGCGAGTGACAACGGCCACGAGTACGGGCCCAAAGGGACTTGAATGTGGGCACTTTGACCGGGGCGTGGCGTTCCAGGCGTTGGACAATGGCCCTCGTGCCCCGGAGGGCTACTATTACCGGGTTGTTCGCGGTGCCGTAGCGCCTACCGCGTTACCTCGGTCCCCGTGCGGGGCCCAGAAACGGGGCCTAACTGACAACGCGGCAATCAGGCCGCCGTATATCTGCCGCCACTGTCACCACGCATTTGTGTCCCATTGTGTCCCCGTGGAAGAGCCGGACGCCGGCAACCAGTCTACACCTTCGCTCGCGGCGGGCCTCATCTAGCGGTCCAGGGCACAAAAGGATGAGAGAAACCGCGGGGAAATCGTCGTACCGCCTAGCTCGGCGGGCCCGATCTCGATCCCTGCGGACGGTTAATTGCGCCGATCACTGCCGCACCGCATGTCTCTCGCATTACGTTCGTAGGGTGGTGAAATACAAGGTACCGGAGACATGATTCTACGCTTCATTCAAATGCGCACTTTGATCATTTCACGTTGCGATTCGCGATGCTTGGGGACCGGAATTAGCCTGGCGATCTCGGACACTCGCAGGGTTAAGTGCAGGCTCTGATGAACGAAGCCTGAATCACTTTTAAACACGCTCTCGATGAACAGGAAGTGGAGAAGATTTTTCCCCGTCTCATAAACTGAGATGAAAATCACGCCGCGGAACACTTGATCAAGTCGCTCCCACGTATCACCGAATTCCCACGATCGATCAAAGCTCGAATTCGAAACTAATTGTAAGGCGAATCCGAGATTTCGTATTTGCTTGACCTACCGCAAAGCATCGGTCCTCCACGAATTGTTTCGAGCCAAGCTGGCGTGCGGATAGCCAATCGACGCGCATTGCTGCGTTCGGAACTGACAGATTGGGCCCGTTCAGGGCAGTTTGGGCCAGATTGGGGTGCGGAGAGCGTAGAGGGTCTTCACAAAGGGGCCGCTAAAATAGGGCTCGGAGAGGCCTCAGGGGCGGGTCTCGCTCAATGGCGAATCATGGGACAGAGGAAGACGATTCGAGCGATCATGCATGTGGGGGGTCCGGTCTTCGGGTCCTTTGAATCCTTCGAACCCTGCGTACACGAGTCAAACGGTCCGGAGGTAGATTGAGTCTTACGACAGTTCAAAGCGGCTCCTTCGAGCCATAAAAAAGGAATGAAATCTTGTTTCCCATCGCGTCAAGTAGCGGGGTACAATTTCTGTACACAGAAATCAAGCAGAATCGAGTACCATAGCCTAAAAATTAATGCGCGTAGGCCGAGGAACAGCAGCTAGAGCGTTTAGCTCTAAACCCCGCCCGTTTACGAGCGGCACACCACTAATTTTGTATTAATTAGTACATCAAGGTATTAATTATCCCCGGATATTTCTTTCCGTAACTAAATATGTATAACCTTAATGCATAGTAGAATCGTGTGGGCAGCGAGCGATGGGTGCGATAGATAAGTAAATTGGTGACGCTGATAATTTCCCAATTTACTAATTAGTAACATTAGGTATGTAATTAAGCTGCCAGGTGGCTTCTGTCGGGTCAAAACCACTCTTAGTTACGCACCGGCACTAAACCAAACCGGCCCCCTCCGATCGGGGCCTTGGACCCGTATATTAGCCCCACCGCTTCACGCTGAATTTTTAAATTATCCTAGTACCGTATGGCCTATCGCCCTTTCCAAAATCTCGACTTTCACGAGGCGGGCTCAAAGTATACTCACATTAGATAGATACATTAAAACTCGCGTATTGCGAAAGGAGAAATGAACAGAGCCTGAAACGACGATGATCAAGATATACTGTGAAATTAAAAAGAAGGTAAAATTCACCATTCACATTCGTCGAGAGGGGGAGAAGGGAAGCTGTCGTCTTTTTTTTTTATTAGCTTTTTTAAATTCCGACAGAAGTAAATTTACCACACTAAGCGTCGTTAATCATCGACACCAAAACACAGGGTAATTGAAAAATAAAAATAAATAATAAGAACCTCGGAAGCAGCGGCAAAGGTTTATTGTGCCAGTTTTGTTAGACGGATATGTTCCTATTCACCGTTCCGCAGGCAGATGTGTGCCTTGGCAAGGCAGGCCTAGTCCTGATAAGCGTGTCGACCTCCCAAACGCCGACCGCGCCCAGAAACCCATGATCCCCTGTTTTCGAAGGGCCCCTGATGTACTAGCATCCACTAGTTACCGCCGGCCGACCGGGTGGCCCTGAAATGCTTCTGGTTTCCGATCCGGCGGTGTTTCTTTGCGGAAAATGGGGAAAAAGAAACAGCCAAGGAATTCTTCACCTTCCACACCATCTTGATAAGCATTTGGACTACGATCGTTCTCGTGCAGAATTGAATGGCCCAGATATTTTTTTTCACGGTAAATTTTACTGCAAACCTCGTAAAATACAGGCTAAAATTTCGGGGAAGATCAGGAGTAGCTCGTACAAGTTTAAGCTCTACGCTTCTTGAAATTAGTTGGCTGTATGGTCAAAATGGGTACCAAGAACTATAAAAATAATTTCAAACCACGGTGAAAGGGGCTTGAAAATTATATGCGGACGAAAATATTATTCTTGTGCGTTTACTACTTTAGAACTGCAACTTTTTCGTATGGCATACTATCTATCTGATCACTCGTAGTGTTAACGTTTAGACACTTGAACTTACCAAGACGCTTACAATTAGTGAATTCGAGGATATCCATGAAACAGTAAGAATCCTCTTTATCATGTGATTTGGATTCACTCAGGGAAAGCTGGTCGATTCGAGGCAATGGCGGCCTAGACGTGTGTAATGAAATAAGCCGAAGCCGATTAGGTTGTTAGGATAAAAAGGTGAGCGACAGGGTGGCGCGAAAGAAGCGAAAGAAGAGTCGCAAAATGGCGTTTGTTTGGCTTGGGCCCCCAGCTCGTATTTCACGCTGCCTCGAGGTAACAAATGAAAAACGTACAGTGAAAAAAACTCTCCTTCTTTCTCTCTCCATCTCTGCTCCACGATACCGATGCACACAATCTGCAAGCACACAGTGCCCGCAGTCCAAACGCGCGGTTCGGACCACCAGTATTACGAGCCGTGACCAGGACCGGTTAAGACTCTTGAGTTAATTTATTGTAATTAAAATGGCAAAAGCCAGCCCACCAAAAGGAGACAAAAGCACAACGAGCAACGGTTTTTCAACCATTGCGCGTCCTTCCCAACATTGCGCAAAAATTTGCAGTACCGGTATATTCGATCTGAATTTCTTAATTTGCATGAAGAAGTTTTCCATCCCGAATTGAAATTTTTTATAAAATCCCAGGTCAAAATAAGATTCTGATACTGTGACACTTCACTGTGTGATTTGCTCCCCAGTCGCGTTTCATTATACCCTTGGGCGTAAAGTGAAAGGGGTTACAAATCGTCGCCGGTTAAATATACGTCGCAAAATGGCCAGGCTAAGCCGACGACGATGAACAGACGAATCCAGTTCACACAGTGGAGGACGCGATGCTCCCTCTTTTCGTATTGCGCCAACCCCTGAAGGGTGTTCGGTGCGCGATCGTGCAGCCAATGAGAAGTCCTGTCGAGGGGATTCCTCGGACAATAATACCCGCTTCGCGGGACAGATTAATCAAAGTTTAACTGAACCAATGAAAACCGTGCAAATCCCCGCAGAGGTTCCCATGTTCGCTTCCGACCGACACATGCAGTGCTGCGTGTTCTATCAAAGGGGCATCGATGGGAAAGGCGTCGCGACGCGTGCGCCCGTCCGAAGCTCGACGCCGTTGACTGTTGCGAATTTGACGACTGATCTGAATTACGATCTCGGGTTAAATCTCGCAAAAAAGAACGAGCGACAAACGCGATAATTTATTAGCGATTATTTCTTTTCTTTTTTAAATCTCGTTGATTGAAGAAGTTGGGTAGGTACTTAAGAGTTAGACGGTTTTTTTTTTAATATCGAACAGAATTAAATTATGTAAAGATTCTTCAACGTATATGTGTGATTCAAAAGCGGAACTAGGTAAAAAACATTTCGCATTGTTGGCAGTCGATGTTTTTGAATTTGAATAAACGGATAAATTATTTCCTAGCATTGATAAGAATAAAGAAGATACATCCTTGGGGATTGACTAATTTCCCCATAGCACTTACGATCGTGAGTTGATGTACTCCCGAGTTCGCGTGATATAACTGGAAGTAAAATGATATGAAATCAAACGGAATAGAAAAAAAAAAATCTAAGCACATTGGTATTTCAGAGATTCGAAACAGCTGCTAATCATCGTCACGGTGAATCCCCATTGTCGTTGGTCTCGGCGGAAATGGTTTCCAGTAGAAAACAACTAGTCAAACATTTACCCACGGCGTAGACATGCGTGTGGGTTCTCCAACGCATGTAGGGAGGAAAACCTCAGGCCGAAATCCGGCGATCCCCGATGGAAGGGAGCCAGGGGTTGGTGTCCGGATTCCATGGGGCACATGGCCTGCACCCCACCTCGTGATTCGTATATATGGCTGAGCGAGGAATAATAACGTGCGATGCACGAGGTGTGCGTGAGCAGTGGTGCAGCGGGTTTGCAAGGAACCGAAAACGCGGCGTGATGCGCGACCAATCGGCGAAAACGCGCGCGGGTACCCACCAGGCCAGCTGTCGGGCCCAAAACCTGGAAGCGGTGAGTCGAGGCGGCCTCAAGCAGGGACCCAGTTCATTCATCACGGCCCTGGTTATGCGCCGAGAGTTGGACCACCCTAAATTCACCCCGCGTCATAAATGTCCGTTAGAATTTGATTGTGCCGGGGGTAGCGAGATCCCCCGCGCAACACCAAACAAGAGCACGGTCATCATCGAGTCAAGGCCACCGTCGCGAGGGTGCAGTTTTGCTGTAGCTGAAATCCGCCAAACCTTGTTGATACGGCATGGTGATCTTCACGCTTGTTGAACTGCTTAGGAAGCCATCGCTTTCGTCTAGGCTGTGCTGAATGCAGGTATTTTAGCAGTGAAGAAGCAGGAGGGACACTGTCAGGACTCAGATTCAGGTTACGAATTGGAGATTTGGAAGGGGCTAATCTACAAATGGTACAAATCAGAATCACTGACCCAAAGGGATTGATTTTTCACAACTTGAACGTAAAGATGCGAGATTTTGACCTGCTGCTGAAAATGAAGAAGAGATGCTATTTCTCAATGAGAATGAGTTCTTGTTGGAAAATTGCAAAACATTCTACCACTAGTGGGCAAAAACTGTTTTCATTGAAACTGATTTTGGTTTGTATCAGTTGCAGATTAGCTACTTTTAATGCGTCGGTTCAAAAACAGATTTTCCCACTAATGGAAAAATATTTCACCACTAGTGGGCAAATGGTTCGCCATTTCGCAACTAGCACTCATTCATTGAGAAATAGCGTCTTTTTTTCATTTTCAGCAGGCAGCCAAAATCGACTAATTTTACAATTTTATTCTGAAAAATATTCTGTACAACTCGTGGGTAATGACGATTCTGAGTTCGTATGATATTCACACTCGCTCAGAATCCTAATTTTTGTCCCACTTGTTGCACAATATACTATCGCACTCCTAAAAAATGATCGGCCACTAGATGTGAAAAGTCCTCAATTTCAGATTATGCATGAAGCTTATCATTTCTGGAGTCAATATATCAGAACTAGATTCTCTTCTATCCTCTTCGTTCCAATATGTACCTCAAATACTGTCACATCATTACTGTTACTTTATGGAAAATATTTGAAGAAGTTGAAGACCAGTAATCTTATAATGGTTCAGTATTTCAGTGCGTGGAATCATGTCGATGGGGTTGAAGTCCAGTGCTCGAACCTCTATCAATAAATTTACAGTCAACGCATTAATTAATAAGGGATATAAGAATACACTAGAGCACATTGACAGAGGTGACAATATCGAGTAGAAATTCCACAACGCCGAAAGAAGCTGGAATGAAAGTGTAAATCGTGCGCTAAGTGACGTGGCGAATTGGATTAGACGCAGGGACGGGGTCGATCACGTAACCGCGGGTAATTGTCCTAATCAAATCCTCAATCCTCCACCGAGGAGTGGCATGCACGTCGTTTGGAACTGGCCTAAGGCAGACTGCAGGCTCATGAGCAAGCAGGACGTTTGCGGCACCCTATACCTGCTGCGAAATGCGTGAAGCTCCACGGACGGGTGTTTGCTTGCTTATTTACAGATGTACGGGTGAAAGACGCGTGACGCGTTGCGAAACGCTTGGGGCCCAAAAGACCGAAAGCCCGACCGTCTCGCACAGCACACCCTGCGTCACCCTTCTGCTACCAGTAGGTACCCTGCACCATCACTCTTGTCGAGCTTGCAGCGTCGAGGAACCCCGAGTCCAACCAGTTAGTCGGGTTCCCAGCGCCATCAGAGTTTCTCCCTAACGTGCCGGGGTAAGCGGAATAATAACAATAGCATTACGGTGATAATAAGCCCCGTAATGTCGGCGCAAAATCCAATTTTTCGCTCTTAGACTTGCTGCGTTGAATTTCTTTGCTATACAGTCGGCTCTTCAATCGGAATCAGCGGAACGCCGATTGGTGGCTCAATCGAAAATTGAGAGAATATGGGGGTCAGGTGATATGGGGGTTGTAATGTCGACTTTAAAATACACTAGAGAATCGATAACGTGCACACAATATCAGTTACCTGTTTGACGATTTTCTATCCAGTGAAGAGTAAGTATATAAGAGAAACCAGTTTTCGTCCGAGTGGGACGAAGAAAATTTTCACCTTACAGATCCCTCGTCAACTTCACAAGCCATTTCCAACTTCCTCTCATTGAATCTGCTGACTTTGAAATCGCCTTTGACCAAAGTGACTTAAAAATCTGTGGCTAATCTACCGAGAACATGGAGCTACTTTCCGGGTGGCATGAAACAAAGACGAAGCCAGTGGCTGATCTGCTTAGAAGAAGATCTGGCTCTGCAAGGCAGAAAAATCCATAAAATATTGTGAACAGCGTGCAGTGCGGGACCCGAAATCCCAGGCTTAAGCCTCGCTCCGGGTGACGCGATGGGGTGAAAACATCGAGTGGGCGGTGCACTCGGGACCCGAGAAAAGGATTGCAAACTAGAGTTAAGCCCAGAGATTATCTATGATTCGTGTCAAAATTGTTACCCATTGTGGTGACACTGGGCCACCTGATTTGAAAATAATTTTGTTCTACCCAGTGGGGATCCCATGGTTATTTTTTTCAGCTCGCAGAATTCCCAGGGGAAAGAGGGTCACTAGGTCTTAGGGACAGGTTGGAGATAACTTCCTTCGAAATTCACTCGGTGCGAATATTCCCTATGAAATTCTATGCAAATATACTTTCAGGAATTTCTTGGTTACTGCTGGTCGGACGTCAAATTAGGATGTCTGGTTCAGGGTGTTTGGGACACAGTACAAACCTCTTCACAGGTCGGACACGAGCTGGCTGACAAAGTCATCAGCGAAGGAAAATGTCTTTCTTGAATCCACTGTTTCCATCTCATAACGACACCCGGTCATCCGTAAGCCATGTTCACTTTTTAATGCAACGTCGAGGTGGATGATACTGAACATCCGATCGAAGCGAAAGGGTTGCCCATTAATCATGGGCTGCAAAGGAAAAAAAACTCTTCACCTGATTGCGACACCCACTTGTAAGACTTGAACTGCGAGAATTAAACAATGAAATTCACCCTTGAGAGGGATGAAGCAGCAAGAAGTGAAGGGTGAACCTGAGAGCAGGAAGAAAATTTGATTTTAGCGTGAAGAAGAACCCGTCGCGGAGAGAAGTGAGTGGCGGGTGATCCGTGAAAGCACAGGAAATAGCGAGTCAGGTTAGGAAGCGTGCATCCCCTAATGAGCCCTATCGAAAGCGAGACCAGCGAGCGGACGAGGGGCTGAAGCGAACCAACCACTCCTTGTTTGTTGCTTTAGTTAAGCTAGTTAAGACGGTCACGAATTAGTTTCGATTCGTCCTTGAGCCGATTTCGACATGGATACACTGATCATCCCCCGTTTCGTCCCGGTCCTTTCCCCGTCGCACGGATGGATCCTTGATTGGTCAATCAAGTTGGCAATGATCGGAATATTATACGGCACTTTGTGACCTGGAAATAAAACCAGCAAGCCAAATTAAAAAAGTAAAAAACAGTTTCCAAGGTGTCAGAAATCAACCCTTCCTCAACTTTGTAACCTTTCAGTCAGCTTCTGAAGCGAGACTCCTGATCCATTCCCGAGGTCGACATCGGAAGCGGCTTAGATGGTAAACAAACAACGGTTTAAAAAGTCATGGCGCTATGTACCCGGTGAGGATTAACGGTCAACGGGGTTAGTGTCAAGTCTGTAGCTTATCCGAGGTTAGCTGGTGGGCCTAAGAGGCTGCGGGTGGTAGGCAGCTAGTGAGATTAGCTCGAGATAATCTCGTCGTACTTGGATCAGCTAGATTGACGGCAAGTGCGGAAGCTGTCAGTCTGCATCCCTTCGATATAATTCCCATGGCGTGAGATAGTGGGAACTCCATTTTGTGGTGTAGTTGCAGTGGAAAAATGAAGAGACTAGACATTACAACAACGGCTTTCAGAGGAAAGAGGCTAAGAAATATGGTATTTCCTCAAACAAGTGCGCAGGCAAGTGTTTGATTATTTAGGTTTACTCACGTGCCGCGTTTCCTTCGTGAGCTCGATCCTTAAGCCAACCTACAAAAACTAATTTCTGTCAAGAATTGATGTATCTACTGTAGAAATTGGTTTGGATTAGTATGTTTAACCAAATCTATGAATGTTTTTTCTACGAACCTCCTCCAGGTACGCGTTTAATAACACCTCATCCGATGTTGCTTTAGGCTCACAGGTACAACGTGCTATCCTCGTGGGTACACAAATCCATGATACACTGCCGCTCACTAAAGCAACCTGGAATTAAGCTTTCACTTCACCTGTGGGAGGCCTGATTCACTTCTGTATATTTCTTTATCCATGAATCGAGCAGTAGAACTCACTCAGTATTTCGCATCTGAGGAACTTAAAAACGTTGTTGAGTCCAATGTGGACTGAAACAATCAGTTGAGATCGTTTCATCGACGGCGTGATTCCAGTTCTGGCTTAAGAACATAAGATTTGCTCAATTATTTACGTCAAATTACCTGACTCCAAAATCTTCATCCTGATGCATTCGATGAGTCTAAAGCATCTGAAGCTGCTGCTCACCTTCCGAAGTGTAACCAAATGATCAAAAGCATTCAGCAACTCGAGTGTATCAGATCTATAGAATAAAAATGACGGATAGTCGGCAACATCCCGCCTACACTCGAGGCCATTATGGAAAGACTGGAAACGTCGTGAAAGATTCTTTTGCGGCACTCCAGATATCCACTCAAGAGTATCGGGAGGCAAAAAAGTTGCAACGTTATCCACGCATAAGTGATTCCCCGGACACAGAGGGGGTAAAAAAACGATGAGAGTCATTCCCCAAGGAAGAAACGCGGGCGAAAAATTCCCCAGATTTGGTAGGAAGTCTCAGAGGACTCTTTTCGGTAAAACGACTCTTCGTCCTCGCGACGGTCGCGACGAATCGCACATCGATGAATAGATTCGCAACGGTTTTGGCCAGGTGCGGCAGAGCCGATCTCTGACAAAATAGTGAAATTACCAGATCGCCGGCATATCGGTCCCCTGACGCAGCCCAAAGCTAGATGACCGAGTCCTGCAGCTCTATGGTCGGAGGACACGCCGCGCGTTATTGAAGAGAGACTCCATCTCGGTCGGAAGACGGAATCGCGACGAAAAGCTTCGGCACCGGGCCGCGACCAATGGGACCCCATAGAGGCCCTCCGATGGGCCTTAGAAGTCCGAGGAGCCGCGGTACTGTGACGAAATCTTCCGCTACCCTGGCCGCAGAGATTCGTGGCACTTTTGCTTGTTTAGACTCGGATGCCTCGACAATGGCGACGATGGCTCGTGTGCATAAAGGATGAAAAAGAGCTCATAAATTTCACCCGCTGCATCCAGCTACGTACAAGAAGTACCTAGCCGCAGATTTTTCCCTCCGTTTATGCGCCGTGAAAATCAAAATTTTTTTCCGTTTCCGTTTTTCCATCGATTCAATTCCGAGTCAAAAACAGAACGGGAACCTCGCGTTCGAATAATTTTATCACATTTTTTGGAAGAGGATGAGAAAAGCTGGGTATTAGGATCCTTTGAATGTTTAATATATTCTTTAATCCTGGTAACACATAACAATATCGATTGAATAAATTGTAACCAAGAGACGAAAGTGCTTAAGCCAAACGTAATTATAAATAGGTATGTATATACCTGTGATCAGACGTCTAATACCAGCTGATATTATGGTTGTTATATACGGATGACTCGAGTAGTATGCATGTAGGTATATATGTATAATGCCTAGGAGAGGTAAGAAGGGAAACCGTGCTTTGAAATGTTGCTTAAGAGTCAGTTTATAAATTTAAGGGCAACTAAGAAGAATTTATCACAACATTAATTAACTCGTGCGTGGAACGCAGTAGTGTATTATAATACACTTCAGGCGTACCTCATACACATTCGTAAACTGCGGCAGGAGAACTGGAGAAGGGGAGGAGGAAAGAGAAGAGGAGAGAAAAGGAGAAAGAAGCCGCAGTTTGTCGGGCTGGAAGACGAGTCTGGACTTTGAAGTTTCAAGTTCATCCGATGATTCGCTTATTAGCATTTAGAGAGGCTGCACCGCCAGTTTGTTGTATAACCCTTCGAAGCCCCTCACAGTTTCTCTTCTCTATTCCCAGCGCACTTCCTCCTCAGCAGTATTGCTACAGTATTTGTCCATTTTGTCGAGAACAGCCCTGAATTTGAAAAAACTTTGAACCCTTTATGTCCACATTTTTAGAAGAAACATTTCTTTCATCCTTAATTGGTATAACCATGATAAGCCTTGGATGCGAATCGATCATCACGGTTTCGAAAATCGGTTTCGAAATCTCTTCTTCGAATTCTCAAAAACACCTGTAGATTTCCATGAAAATTTGTATTTATTAGGAAAAGGTTTTTAACGAAAATTAACAATTCTTCACGAAAACCTATTCATATTTACAATTTTCTACGAAATAATACGAAACATTAAAATTTCCTTAAAAATTCGTAATAGCAGAAATTTTCACCAGAGTTCCGTAAGCCTCCGACAGATGGAGACGAAGCCTCGAGAATCTCGCAGATGAGGAAAGACAGAGGAAAGGGTAGACGAGCGGGAGTGATTCGACCTAAAAATGTTAACACCCGACCCGAGACCCTGACAGGGTAAAAGCCTCCGCTTGGCCGTTTACGACGTAGGCTTACAGCCGTTCCGAAGGTGGATATTCGATCGGAGAAGCGGCCTCTGCACAATTTATTTCTAGTACCTTATGCCTCGGCTGCCATTCCGCGGAGTGCAGGCTTTGAAAATAACGTGGAGGATATCGCGTCAGCAGCAGCAGCAGTGCCGCTCGTATAGCTCGCAATTTTTCACCGCGATTTATTAGAGCATCATTCTAGGAGTTTACGACGCACCTGGCTGCCTGCGATGCCGTCTCTCAGCTCCGTCTGACTCTCTCTCTATTCCTCATTTTCTCCCAGGCTAAGGCTTCGGGTTAATTATTTTATTCTCACGCCAACCCGTCAGACTATACGCGTGCCTTGGATTAGACCTCGCCTTCGAACGCCGCCGCTTGCCGACCACCGAAGACCGACACTTGGAATTCGACCTGTTCTCACCCTGACTCGAAATTATCACTCGTTATTAATACCTTTGGTCCGATCGAGTTGCTGACGTTAGTCGATTTACTCATTGCTGAGAAAAATTTTTAATGGATATCGTTATGGTAACGGTATTCATATTTTTGGAACTGCAAGTGAATGTGGTCATGCAATAAAATATGAGAGTAGTTAAGGAGCTGTGACAATGACAACTGTAAATTTTTTTCGATAAAAAAAATACAACAGGACGTATAATATTGACGTTCGTTGCTCAACGATAAATTTCAAAATATATTTACAGTTCGTCAAAAATATTCCGTGACTGAAGTAATTTTCAGGTGAATTTGATAAATGATATTTAACGCAATATGGCAAATTGTAATTGAATCGAGGACTGCATTTCTTTTTTTTCAACATCATCGACGTGTTACGGCTTGGTTTTAAACTTTTGCTTTTAATTCAATTTGCTTCACGCTTCGACTCGATACATCTTGCACGATTAAGTCTATCTTTATATTCACTTGCACAAATGTGGGCAGCTGAATGTTTCGTCAGAATTAATGAACACAGTACGTACTGATTGATAGAAGATTCGCCAGAGTTATTCATAACATTAATTATTCTCCATTCTGACACTCCAACTTTCGATAGTAGAGCAGTCTCATCTACGAGCTGCAACCTGTTATTTATATAATAATGATGTTAATAAACATGACGGTATGACTAATAACAATTAAGTAGAAAGTTTGATATTATGTATATGTATAGTAAGAAACAAAAGTAAAAACCAAAGTCTGCATCGTCAATTTGTTACGTTAGCTGTGTTCTGAAAAAATAATCCATGATATATAATCGTTTAATGAAATTCATGCGATCAAAACTGGAGAAAAAAATTCTTCAAACGAAGTAGATTTGATAACTCGAAGTCAAATTGGGAATCAAAAATCTTGGATGATTGCAATAGTCTCTGTAATACCGAAGCATCAATCGAGATAGCTGAAATTATTGGAAATCACTTGCAGCAATCACATGATAGTATTGAAAAAATGAAAATCGTTTTGAGTCTTGCGGTAAACGTTTATCAAGTGTTTATCAACTATTCAAATTCAATTGTCTCTTTATTAATCACGTGCCTTCGATGATTTTCAATTTACCAAATTAATTTGATGAAATCATGAATACCTGACGTTGGAAATCAGTGCAGAAAATTACTTGGCACGTCGGAGCAAAATGAAATTTTGATATATCGATCAATAAAAATCACCGGCAAAGCAATGTGAATAAATCGTACGTGAAATCATTAATTCTAATTTCCGCAAGTGAATAGCCCCCGGATAGAAATTGACTGAGTTTAAAGAAAAAAAAAAAAAAAAAGAAGAAGAAGAAAAAACTATCGAAAAGACGAGATTCGGAAGCGATGCAAAACCGCTTCACGCAGATCGCGTCGCGTTGCGTCTGCAACGCTGGTATAAAATTCAAGCGTCGCGTCGTCGTCGCGACGAGCGTCGAGTTTGCAATATAGCGACGACGTTGGTGCTGAGCGTGCCGTTGCACGGTCACACTTCGTCGTTCCCCCGGATCCCCGGTTGTACCTGAGCCACGCTTTGCTCGTCGAACCCTCCGTAGCGGCTGAAACGACATCGTCGTTTTTTAATTATACTCTTGATGTGCGTCATTAACGCCACCGCAAAATGGAGGCCTTACATCGGCGTGGGTTCAGAGATCGATTCTCGATACCACCGGTTGCGACAGATACTTGGCATCAATCGTCTCTTTTTGCCATCCACTACACTTTTGTCAAAAACAAAAAAGAATTATACATGTGACACAATACATACAACTTCTGAATACAAACGACACAAAGTCTTCTGGAAAGATATCGTGGCTTTATCTATGTTAAAATCCAGCTCGATCATGTCGGAGGATCGAAAACTATTGATCTGTATACTTTAAATAATACAATTGAGGTCCTCCGAGTGGTTTTAAGGCGTCTGAAGTGGATGCTATGGGATGCTATGTGTCCGTAACCGAGGGTCGAAGAAAAGAGATATAGAATAAAATTGAGTACAAATGAGACAGAACCGCCCACATGCGCTAAGAGAAACGGACTGCAGCGCAGCGTGTGCAGGCGGCGAAGCGCATCGTTGGACCAGTGAGAGATTATACGACAAAGTTAATTACTACGTGGGCTGGTCGCGCTGTTAGACCGAACTATAATATAACGCCTCCCATTCGATCTTCCTAACCGATCCCCCAGCAACGTTTGTCATCGGCATAACTCGCTCCTCCATCTTTAATAACTATTTAGTGTATGTATATGTATATGCCTCTTCCGCCAGTTAAGGACTGCTACTATATGTAACTCCTCTAATGAGTCCTGCTTTCTGTGCCGATGCGTGTGTGCGTGAAGGTATCGTCTGCATGTATCAATCATCAAACTCAACTTCCAAACGGATTTTGATTTTAAGATTAGTCCAATATCGTTATAATTTATCTGAAATCTGTGACGTCGTAAGAATTCGGTCGATCTGTGTTTCTGCTCAATTTCCAGAAAAGTTATGGGAATAGGCAGGAAAAATATTGGAGATCATTATCATTCAACTGTGAAATCGTCTTTTGAACTTTGATAACTTCAATTTTTAAGTAACCTCAGACGATATCAAGTCGCCTGAAATGACGTCGAATGAAAATCTTGTCAAGCACTTTGTGCTTGATTACAAGACTTGAAATATAGTCCTTTCAAATGTCAAAGAACTTGACGTGATTTTAAGTGAGTTTGGATGATGTCGAGTTGTCGTAAATGATTTAAAACGGCCTTCGTGCGCATGTGTATGTACCAAGTGAACATGCCGAGGTATGCAGCTTGTACGGTAAAGTGCGGACCAATATCGCGCGCACGTCTCTGGATTTCAGAATGGCCTGACGGCGCGCAGCTTGCTATTTAAATAAACCCTTTGTCGGCCTGTCGAGCCCATTATCCAAGTACCTTTATAGCTCCGTGTGCCGATATGCTGACTTACTATTTTATACACTCGTACCTACACGCGGGCGTACAAGATACACGTACATCGAACTCACACGGATGCCGGAAATATTTCACTACCATAATTCTGAATATCATTGTATGGAGTGACGATTAATAGCTAATTAAAATCCGTCTTCTTTTCTCTCATCCTTTGTGCCACGATCTGAATTTCGAGCTACCGGCAGTTATCGCAGTCCCGAAATTGTTTTAATCGAGTTTTTGCAACAGATATAAGGCCCCTTTGTGTAAGCAGTAAAAAAATTGAAGATATTTCTCGAGTAAAAATTATATACCTGTAAGAAATTACGCACGGACGACGAACAATTAAACGACAATTTGTCACTTTCTTTAGCGTCCTCGTGTAGCCTGTTCCTTTTTTCACGATCCACGCAAGGGATGATGATGGCCAGCTCGGACTGCACGGAGGAAACGCGTTACCAAACAATCCACGAAGAAAGGAAGACCTCCCGTGGGCATGGCTCGGCGTGAGTTATTGGCCCAGTCTCCTATAGCGAACAGAAGAACAGGTGACATGGAAAAATGAGACGATATTGTTTAGTTTTCACTTCGGACGTTCGGACCCGAGGTTAATTTCTAAAAAAGATGCTTCGTTAATTAGGAGGATCGTCCGATTCTCCATCCCTCCTCTCATCGAGAAGAGTGAGAAGAAAACAGAAATAGAAGAGAATCCCGACCTCTGAGCTTAAATTTGAGAAAAGCAATTGTGAATCGCGTTATATGCCCGTTCTCTGAAAACCCATTTAAAGCACCGGATGCCCTGCACTGCACTAAAGATACGTAAACCACTCGGTAATATTGCGGCAGTATTGCGTATCCACTGTTGAGCTGGGGTCATAAGACCCCACATATATCCTGTTCGCACCACCGAGAGAAGGTGTAACATCTATTGCAATTTTATGCTCATCTTGCCGGCTACCGAACGTCTTCGGAATTGCGCCAGACTGACCTCGTGCAAAATGAGCTTCTTGCTTCGTTGCCAATTTTCTACTGGCACTGATAGCTATCATTCCCGAATAGGTTTAGACTCGAACAAAAGACGTAGAGGGTAGAGGAACGAAAACGATCGAAGATCAGATTGTGAGCGTGGAAATGGAGTCACTGAAGCAGAGACGAAACGGTAAATCCCTGCATCGGGAATGTGACACCGCACGATATCGTCGATGTTGACGTTTGACTTATTCGACATGTTCGGAAAGAAAGAAAAAAAAAAAAAAATGGCGCTTTGAGTACGCGTAGCGACGGTAATCGCGTATCGGGCTGCACGTCCAATCAACTCCGGTTCCTTTGAGGAAGCAGAATATATATAAGTATAAAAAGAAAAGAAGCGGACTGAAATGGACAAGAGAAAAAGGAGACTCGGTTGAACTATGTGTGGCCTCCGTGGAGGTGGGCATGGTCTTCGGCAAGGCGTTAGGTAAAAACGCATAAGTCACAACGTTGCACTCTGCATGGCGATGCGGCATAGCATGGGAGTGGGAGTGGGACTGGTGCAGTTTTAGGGCAGGGTCAAAGGGCCCTCTGTTCCAATTTTGTGCCCAATAAGACTAATTCGTTCAAAGGTACCGCGCGACCGAAACTTATGGATATTGCTGCAGAATTTGGAGAGAAAATTATTTGACGCCTCTGCGTTCAGGACGGCGTTGAAGAGGCGAGGAATGTCGGGACGGAAAGACACGCGATGACTGATAAATCGATCGCGTTTTATTGTTGACAGAGACTGCACAGAGATCCAGAGGCCCAATGACGAACGAATGCTTGTTTGTGGATGTCGGCCGATGGTGGTTTTCAACAATTGACAATTGGGCCTTATTTGGGATAATTTGGTCCAGGGTAAAGTATTAACTCGGGCTTGTATATGCATAACGAGATGAATTTCGGCCTGGAGCGCAGACGCGGGGCGACGACGCGACTACTGTCAAGTGGAGAGATAAGATCTCCGGCATTATCCTCATTATACCTACAAACACGTCGGTTATTTATTCGTCTGATACCCACGAGACGAACGGCAACGTCACCCGATCGTTTTACAAGAGGTGCACAAACAGCACCTCTATATTACCACAAATAAGACTAATCGGTGTGCTGCTCCGCATCGACACAATACCCTGCAATTGTCGTCTGAAGCGTCCGCGACAATAAAGCGGCGCTTCACCTTGGTACCAAAACGTCGGATCTGCAGCTAACTGCGCAGTCGTTAGAGGAATAATTTGTGAGAGAAGGTGAAACGAAGAATGGCAGAGAAGGGATGGAAGTGAAATTACTGTCGCACACAGTGTTTACCGTCACCGCGTCTCGTAATTTCGATTGTAGTTCACTTTGACAATCTGAAAGACTGGAAAATGACTGGAAATATGGTGAAAAGTGTAAAGCGAGGGATGGAATCAGCCGCTCTTTGAAGCAGCGCGGGCGGTTCGGTAAACGGCTTAGAAGCCCTCGGAAACCAAAGGTTAAATGTCACACTTTGTAAATAGGAATTTTTGCATAATTTCAAACATTCCTGACGAGAGCGTCCTGCGGCATTCGCTCGAGACGCGGCTTACACTAACCCAACCTGCTCTTGTTCCCTTCCTTTCAGTGGGTGGCCCAGTTGTGGGGCCCCAAAGTTATGCAAAGGATGCATTCTTCCGCTCAATAAGGCAATCAGAAAGATATTTGGAGCATTTGGTAGTATAATGAAGAAGGCGCGCAAGACTCCAGGGTGAAATTCATAGTTCTTTCGCATTCACGGCGCCCTGGTAATGAGCTTTCCGATGGGTGGGGTGCTCACTAGACATGACGATAAAGAAAAAGAAAAAAAAAAAAAAAAAACCACAAAATATGAAAGAAGAAAAAAGATGAAAACTCCTTCCGATCGGCGAAGATCTTGTCCGCAATTGAAACAGCGGTTTCCGTTTTTTGAAGGACATAAATTTTCGTTGCTGCCTTATCAATCCTAATTCTCACATGCGTTACGTAAACGTTACCTACTTATACAGCATCGTGCTGCTTATAGACCAAATGAGCACCCCTCAAAATTTTTCTATTAAAAGTAGCAATTAGTCCAAGTCCCAATAAATCTTTGTGAGTGATACGATCGCATCAGTCGTTGTCAAGGCCCACGGCGGCAGGCCCAACGGACCCCACACCACTTGAGGCCCCGCAGCAAAGATTTTTGAGAGCGGTCCATGTTTTGAGTAATGGGCGGCGTGTCGTTGTTATGTTAAACTAGGTGAGAACTAGGGTTGCGGTCCATTAGAATTTTTAATGCGGGCGTTTAGTCGTCGAGGACGAAAAATAGAGAGCAAAAGAGAGAGGAAGAGGGGGGCGAGAGAGAGAGAGACAGAGAGAGAGAGACTTTAATGCCCATCGCTGCCGGCAAGCGAGCATGATGGTCCCGCGTACGGAGTTCCTAATTACCGCCGCCGCCACCGAAATATTACCGGAGAAGAATTTTCTCCATCCTCGAATACCGCTGCCATTTTGCCTCCAAAGTGGCGAGACTTTCCTGTATAAGCTTGAAACGAACAACTGATGAATTGTCAAAATTCGACGCGTGGTACCTTGCGGACTGTGTCGAACACGAGAGATCGGAATTTCTCGCCGAATGTGCGAAGGAACGCCAATGTCACAGATCACGCGTGCCAATATCCGCGTCGAAAAATGTTAGTGACGGTAGTGTTAGACCGAGACGATCCTCCGCGACCCTCTCCTAACCGAAATTGTCGCGCTACTTTTCCTTGAGCAGGTCAATGGGAACATTGGAAAAGACTAGAGAGGATAAAGATCCAAACTGGTAGTTCAAGTTCCTTCAAGTTATAGATCTCTTTCAGTAAAACAGGCTCACACATGTCGTTATTCTGTCATTCTCCCTGGTCGTGACATCGTCGTCAATGTGGTCACCATCGCTCGGTGATTTCACTTCCATGGGGGTGAAACGGTATAGCCATTGAGATCCACGACCAACTTCGTTTCATTCGTCCATTTAGCAACCCCAAGATTCCAAGAACGTCACATGCAGATGTACCTGCAGAAGATTCCAGATGCAAGTTGTTAATTTCACGCAAGGTTTGGAACACAACTAATTGTTCGGATGATGAAAGTAGTAGGTACCGTTGGATGGCGATCCTTCCACTATCGCAGACTCGGTATTTGAAGTGACTTCTCTTCCAACAATAAGTGTAGACCTACAAATGTTACCGTCCCTGAGAATGTCAGTAGCGGATTTTGGGTAAGGTGGTTGCCACCGTCACGTATAACGCTGAACACCACGGGGATCGAAGGGTGACCTTCACACCGCGTTATCAGTCGAAGACCACTGAGAAAACCAGCCAATGGATGCTACTGACGCCTGGTAGGTATATAGTACAGTAGATAATTATCTCCCGGAGGCTTTTGAAGCTGAAATCTTGACGACGGATCCATTCTTCTCAGGCGTAGCCGGAGTATCTGTCTCTGTAGGTACCCTGCACCCTAAATCTTAAGGCATTCAGCCTCGGAAGCGACCTACAGGCCGCCCGCAGAAGGCTCGGTACAATATTTGCAGCAGCCTCCAACGGTTCCTTTATCCTCTCGTCACTCCGCGCAGCCAGAAGCTAGACGCTCCGCGATATCGGCTGTCGTCACTGAGAGATCCGTCTGTCGGACTCTTCGAGGACTACGAGGACCCCCCAGGGTCGTTCCGGGCCCCGGCAAACGCGGCCCGAAGTCTGGCCACCTCGTGCGCTACCGTGCGTACCCAAAAGATTTACAGCTCGTTCGGGCCCCGCCGGTTTATAGGACCCCATAAACTTTATATACCCCCATCATACATTCATAATGATTTTACTCACGGACAGTAGTGCTGTAAATATTCTTCGACGAACTCGACTCACTGAGTACGTCCAGCCTTTCACGCAATTCGAGACGTTCCATTGTGCTTCTCGTCTCCTCATTCCTCCTACGGGGGGTCGCCTGTTCTCCACGGTAAAGTCATTCTGAGGGTCGCCAAGACGCAGAGAATGAAGCTCCGATGTTTCACAATCCTTCACACCTCGTTCCCGTCAGGATGTTATTGTCTTTGTTGGTAAATATTTCCGAAGCTTAGTAGACATTGTCAAGGACACTAGAATATACCTTTCCTCTATGATCCCAGCTATCCAGTCCCTGAAAATATACAGGAGATGCCGTAAATTGATGAGTGTCGTGACTTATAAGCTTCATTGACATTTCTGAGCTTATTGTGAGCTTTTTCAAGTGATTTAGCATTCGCGTCATTGGCTGAAGGTACAGTCAGATTTTCGGATCTAGGAAGATGAGCGCAGGATAACGAAGATCGTCTGTTAAAGATATTCGATGAACAGTATGTGGTATTTTAAAGTATCAGTTGACCTTTTCGAATCTTTGTAGCACTATCTTGAAACTTAGGTTTATAGGTTAGGTTAAAAGTTCAACGAAAAGGTTGACTTACGTCACGTTCGAACGAGTAGGACCTCAAGTTTCAAGAAGGTTATACACCTCATTGCACGTGTCAGCAAAATTCTCGCAAACATTAGATCTAAAGTAACGAATACAACATCAATTCTATAGTCGGAACGACTGCACTACCTAAGGAGCATAAAAATCACTTCGTGCTTGTCCAGGCACGCAATGTGGTGAAATCAGAACCCGGAGTAACAAAAGTCGAAGTTGAATGGTTAAGGATGCATACTTAGAACTGAGGACTCTAACCGGGCGCCATGTTGGCTTGGCGTAATCAGAATCGCGGCGATGGGTGAGTGTTTTGCATTTACGTAAGCGATTCGGTTTTACGGGCGGTTTAAAGGGGCTTTATGTTCGGAAATATAGCGTGTCAGAGGGTCTCGAAAGCCGGGAGTTCCGAGTCTTCCGAGTCTGACATGCGCATGCGCGAGACGTCGGGGCGTTCCGAACCGGCTCGAACCCAATCGGAACGAACGGGCGGGACCAACCGTGGGCCCAACGGATGACCCCGTGACCACCACCACCACCAGCACCATCGCCCATCCAGCTCAGCGACGACGGCCGCGTGTTCTTCGCCGACGATCCGGAGGCAACTCCTCTCCAATACCTTGGAACGAAAGCAGCGCGTATTTGCTTTTCTTGTTGTCAATCCGCCTCGCCTAGCCTCGCCCTGCAGGCCAAAATATCGCGGACGGATTCACCGCGGACCCTTTTTCCTTCGTTCTTTGTTTTATTTCGCCGTTTTTCACTCGCGTTCGCCCACCGAAAGGCGAAATCCTTTTGTCCAACACGCGCAGTGCCGATGATCACCAGTTAGTGACCATTCTGGATATTTACACTTACACCCTTCTCCCGGCGGAACATGGACGTTGCTGGTGGAATGAGGCCCATTTTTGGCGGATATCCTTTTCAAGGTACGTGCAATCGATGTCTCATGGATTAAACCTCGGCTTTGAGTATGCATCTGGTGTTTCGATTGTGCCACAATTATACACCCTCCAGTTTCCTGGCAACAACATCTGAGGATCAGTTCTAATCTCCAGTCTTCCGAATCGACGTTAACATCGAAGATCTGTCTAACGTTCGTCTATTGGCATGAAGATTTTTATGGAGATTGTCCAATTGTGAGGGTGTATATTAACAGAATCTGAAATCACAAAAAAATCATATCGAATCCCAAAGCAACGGTCATCTTATTCGCTTCCAGCAGTCGTTATACCGGTTTTAACTCAAGCCTCCGGAAATTTACTATAATGATTAAGGACTCGCCGATTGAATACTAATTACCCCGGAGCGCCGGATCTAGACGTAATTTATATTTATTGACCTACGATAATACGTGCAGAGATGAATGAACTATACATGAATTCTGTACTAATAAATATAACGTCATTTTCACGCAGGGTAGCTGAAAACTTTTGAAAGATTTTTTTTTCTCAGTGATCCATTTGGTTTTGTGTGAACAGAATTTTTCGGTTGCACGTATCACAGTGAAGCTTCTATTACCTGTAGCCATTTTTTAGTTTTCTTTTCTTTAAAAGGATGACTATGATTGCAGCTACAGAATATAAGGTATGATTAATTTATGGCTGTATTAATAACTCAGTAGTGAGTCCGTTATAATCGTGGGCGGATTTATACGATTCGTTAAAGTGAATATACCTAACAACCGTGAAATCACTTCACCAAGTTACAATTAATACCTAGTAGATTCTATTTCCTTCTGTAACGTTATACCTGAGGTACCTACACTCGGAAGATTGATAATTCAAAACTTGATGAAATCTGCTATGATTATGACACGCGCTACAGCTTCTCGCGCTCTAATCAACAGCCGATTTTGTGTATTACAAAAACAAGCTAGAAGACAGGACAAATTTTATTTGGTGACATAATGCAGACAATATTTGCACTTTCAACAAAAATTATTTGATAAACTTTTGTTTCCCAATCTATAAATGAATAATCTGTCTTACTTCTCCGCAGTCTCCGTAAGATTAGAACTTTTTTTTTTTAGCTTCGCTTGCTATCCGAGCCACTGGAATAATGTGAAAACAATATTCCAATTCGAAATATCTTTTTGCATCCTGTATTTTTTTTTTCTCCACTATTCCGGTAAACTTCAATATATATTCTACTGACGGAATTCTACATTTACTGCATGAAAAAAAAACAACCTTGTCAAATTTACAAAATATTCAAACAATTAAATACGTTTCGATAATTCAAATACGTGAACGTAATTTCATTTGACATCTGAACCTTTTTTTTATTGAATAAATGACATTCATATTATCAATAAAAAGAAAAACGTGTTCTTTTCGTTCAAAAATTCTTTCTTCTTGAATGCATTTTTTCCTTCATTGTATGGAAAATTTCGTCGAGTCTTGCGATAATTAATTTCGCAAATTCGAAGAATAAAAATCCGCCAAACACGAAAATAACTTCTTTGCATCCGTTATCCAGAATTATCTAAAGCTGGAGCAGGAAATGGGTGCAAAGGGTAATTCCGTTAACGACTGGGTGCTACTGTCCTGTCCCCTCGTTAGTTATGGGAACGCCTATAACCAAACTCTTCGTGTATTATAACTTGCGCTGCAGCTAAAACTTAACGCCCCTCACGTTATTCGTCTTACTTGACTACTTTTTTTCCATTTTTTTTTTTTTTACTCTCTCCTTCTTTCTCCGACATTTTTTCCGGCTCAATTTCACCGCTTTAAACGTTTCGACTGCGGTTTAACGTGCGTTTTCAACTACTTGCGCCTGCACGCAACCCATCCAGGGCAACCGATTCCGGAACCGGTCCGTCGCGTTCCGTCGCGTTTTTTACAACGCGAAAAGACAATCTTGCTTTCTAATTTCAAGCAAATATTTATTAACCATTTTCCAGAGCCGAATCTATGCTCTGCGTACTTCCTTCAGGGATGCCCTGGTCGATTTCAACGTTTACATATAGGTCGTTTCAAATATCTAAGTACACGTATCGCTAAAGTGAAAAAGTGCTCAACAGGCCTATTTTATACACAATTCTGAACAAAAATATTTCAATGAATTTTCATTTGATGCAGAAAAATTTGATAAAGAAATGGCACAGATTCTACTAATTTACTATTGCAATTTCTTTATTTCTGTGTCAAATGAAAATTTGTTGGAGTGTTTTTTTTTTTTGAGAATTGTGTATACAATGGAGGTGTTAAGCCCTTTTCTGCCTTTAAAATACGTGGATTTTGATACTTGATTATATATTCGTTAACGTCAAAGGCATCGCCTTAAAATTCTTCGTTTTGAGCTGCAGTTTTTTAGAATTCGAAAGCGTTAAGGTGCAAAAGATGAAGCTGCAGTATGACGTAGACATAGCTAATAAAAAGGCGAGTTTATAGGGATGAACGTTAACCAAAAACTTCCTGAAACATCTTCCAGCTTCGAAATGATGAAAAACGGTTCGCGTTACAATCTTTTAGTATTTCTGAAGAAGTTGATTTTCGAATTTTCAGGCCAGGGTCGAATGAACCAGCTCGGTGGGGTCTTTATAAACGGTCGTCCATTGCCGAATCACATCCGTTTGAAAATCGTCGAGATGGCAGCGGCGGGTGTGAGGCCCTGCGTCATTTCCCGGCAACTCCGCGTCTCTCACGGCTGCGTTTCAAAGATATTGAATCGCTACCAAGAGACGGGGTCCATAAGGCCCGGTGTCATTGGGGGCAGCAAACCGCGAGTAGCGACTCCCGAGGTCGAAGCAAGGATCGAAGACTTGAAGAGAGAGAATCCTGGAATTTTTTCCTGGGAAATAAGGGACAAGCTTATGAAGGTAAGTGAAGCTGTATCCTCTGTAAAAAATGGCCGTATTTGTTGTTTGCGTTGACTTGGAAGCTTCAATTTTTTACACCTTCAAGGGACCGTCGACCTTCGTATTTGGTATCAATTTCAATTAGATACTTCTGTCCGTTCCTGAGAAAAAAATGGTCTTGACAGACGGACAGACGAACAGACGACAAAGTGATTCTATCAGAGGATCCGTTTTTACTTTGGAGGTACAGAACTCTAAAAATGTTAAAACCAATTATATTGAAATGGGTCGGGAAAATATATTTACACATTTGTAAAATGTCGTTACATGATTTTTTGCTTTATTTCAAAAACGTTGTCCGTCAAAATTGAATCGTCTATAAGATAACTGGTGAGGTAATGAACAGGTTCCATTGAATTTGAGGATAAATTCTAGTCGATACAAAAAATAAAATACAAAAACAAAGAAAGAAAAAGAAAAAATTCTCGACGCCTGTCGAAGTTCTTTAGAATGTTGCGTAATTGGTCAGCAGAAAAACGAAGTCTGAACTTGAAATTGAATGTTTGTGTGTTTTTTTTATTTTTGTCGTGTGCAGTGTTTGTCGTATCTGGAATAACGAATCTCTCAAAAAACCGGTTAACGTAATTGAAGAGTATATCCGGGTAGGGGGGGAGAGAAGAGAAATAAAAAACTGCATCACGAGTCTAACTTGTGCTCGACTGATAAATTTATATATTCGAAAAAAGGATAGAAAAAAACAAAGTGCATCCCTCAAACGATGATTATCCACAAATCAAACGAAATCTTAAGTGAAAATAAATTCTCGATCCTCTTGCCGCCGTTTCGATCGCGAAATTCCAAAAATATTTTATTTCGGAAAAATCGTAAGTAGTGAATTTTCGATCATCGTATCTGATATCTCCACATTTTGGGCCTGATCGATTTACCTCACTGCGACGATAATAGAGGAGCTTGAGAGCCACCCGTAGGCCTCGATATGGTATATATACGACACGGGCTGAATGAAACAGGCAAAGGAGGCTCTCCACGGAACTCGGACCTCCTACAATCGACGGTCCAGTCCTCGGCAAGGAGGACCTCGAGGCCCCCAGGCGACTCGCGTGTCCTCTAATACGATCCTGACCGCCGCTTCACCCACGCCACATTGGCGCGGAGTCTAAAATATCCGTGATTTTCATCATAAGGGTGACAGAGATTTTAGTTACACCCCTTATATGTCCCCGATTTTTATTGACTTTCAACGATTTATTCACGTCAAATTTCAAAATTATCGCTGAAAGGTTACACGCGTAATAGGATACAGATGTATTTTTTTCATTTACTTTTTTTTTGGGGGGGGGGGGGGGGAGGGGGGGGTTAGATACTGATGGAAATTAGTTTTGTGACTTTCGCTTACAAGAAAGCCTTATATCGAGGTTGAGAAAGAAATTAAAGACTAAGGATGCCGAATCAGCGGCGACAAAAGACAGCTTGTAGAAATAATTCCGTGAGAGAAGAGAAATCTTAGAAATCCGAAAAAAATTAAAAATCATGCTCAGCCATCGCGCTGACTTTGAAACCGTGTTTAAAAATGATTCACAGAGATCTGAGCTTTTCGAGCACGTTTTACGAATCGAAACTTGTCAATTATTTATCGGCGTAAAAGTTTTTCAGTAAAACCAAGAAAAAAAAAAAATTGGAAAATATGGATAATATTTGAATGAAATTTTCGTCTTAAATGTGAAAAAAAATTATGAATTCATCGTTGATACATACTTCTGTTGTAAAAATTTGAAAGAAGGTTTAACGACACTAAATATTTTTTCTTATTCTACTATATATACATAGATATATACATACATTAATTTCCTTACGTGAAATTATTCCGAACCACCAGGAAAATTCGAACAAGTCAACTTCACTCGTGACAATCGAAGACTGCCACATAAAATCAAAGATCGGAAAAACGCTGGTAACACAGAGTCAAACAAAAAAAAATATATGTATATATATATAAACATATGATTAAAAAAAAAAAAATTTTACCTGAAGTGAAAATCAAAATTTGTTACGCCGTTGCATCGGTCCGCGGTCGGCATTAATGCGGCATTTAATGCTTGTGGAAGGCGTGCCTCGAGCTCGAGGCTCTTTCTCTGGCCTCCCTGTCATCGCTCGGCCAGGTCGTTATTGTTTCTGAGATCCGCGATCGAAGATTCACCTCAAAGATAGCGATCGATGCGATCTCGAGTTCCGAGAGCTCGAACAGCAACCTCGGAGAGAATAATCTCTCCGTTTATTCCCTCGAGGGTATTTTTCAATCTCTGACGATGAGAAAAATTTCATCTGTTTTCAAGTGAAAACTGGAAAACTCTTGTAAATTTGGTATCGCTAAATATTCTTGTCGAAGTAAATATTTAGGCGATTTCAATACTGAATCCGTTTCATTGTAGATCTTTAGACCTGCAACATTAGGTTGTCGCAATAGTTACAAAAAAAATATAATACGAGTGACGATCAACGTAAAGAATACAGTAACAGTAATTATTTCCATTCCATCTACACAAAATTTGAAATGAAATTGTAGAGCTTGAGCGGCCTGACAACCGAAGAAGAACAATCAACGGCAGCGCGCCTTTGCAGGAACAAAGTCGAACCGTTCCAGGAGCAAAAAACGGTCGATCCATCGCGATAATGTGAGATGGATAATTAATTGATTAATTGATATACTTCGGACGAACGGAACAAACGGCTTGTAAAGTTGCGATACTTGGATCCAATCGCGGCCGGTGTAATCAAGATAAAATGAATGATACCAAATCTGAATGAGAAAGAAAAAAAAAAAAACACAAAAAGAAAAAGATATATTAGAGAAATTAATTAATTCATTAATCATATTATCGCTCGATTTTCATTCCCTCCAGAATTTATGTATTGCAAGAATTAGTTGCTTCTGTACGAGCGCAGCTTGTCTGCAATATCAAACACTGATCGTGTTAAATTAATTAGATGATTATATTACAGGGTAGTTAATTTGCATTAAATTTCATTCTTCCAGGAGGGATTTTCCGACCCTCCAAGCGTCAGCTCCATCAGCCGACTTCTGCGAGGCGGACGTCCTGGCGAAGACGGGAAGAAGGATTACACGATTGACGGGATTCTCGGCGGTGGTGAGTTTTCAAACTAAATCACAAGTCAATTTACTCACCGCGCCCTGATCATAAGCGTGTAAATTTTTTCAGATAGCAAAGAAAACAAAAATCAAACAGGCTTTGTACAATAAATATAATACAAATAAATAATGAAAAAGATAAAAATTGTTTTCGAGAATAGCGAGGATATTTTTCGAGATACGTGACTTGATCAAAGCTTTTAAGAATATTGCGAGAGATCAAAAGGTGGAAAGAAAAATTTTAGATCTTCCATATCGCAAAATTTGAGAGGATTTTTATTGATATTAAGAAAAAAAAAAAAAAAAAAAACATTCTTCTTCCTTTAAACTCGAATGCATAAAGTGAATCACAGCTGCTCGGACAAAATTTGAACACCCAGTATCCGGTGAAGCAAACCACGCGAGGGAGACCGACAAACGGATTACGGGAGTGTCAATATCTCAGAGGGCACGCATTATCCCTGATCGTGACGCGACCGGTGAAAAGAATTCTCTGTTTAATTCGTTACGGAAATGAAGCCAGCAAACGCTGACTGCTGCAGTAGGATTTAACTCCGGGATCAATAGATTCTCGCTTTTCAATTTTGCAATAATTCCAGATCAAATTTATTTGTCTCTTCTCGTCCAGATTTACACCCTGAATTTCCAAAGGTGAATGACTGAACTAAAACATCGTTTTGATCGATACTTGAATCGATATTTTTTATCAATTTTATCACGAGATCTATCTC
This sequence comes from Diprion similis, assembly GCF_021155765.1. NCBI lineage: Eukaryota > Metazoa > Arthropoda > Insecta > Hymenoptera > Diprionidae > Diprion > Diprion similis. The sequence continues at coordinate 19,617,610 of NC_060106.1, read as the reverse complement.
CGCAATCAATAACGAGGCATGACGAAAAAAGTGTTGCATCGAATTTGTAGAAAACACTCTTCTGAATAAAAAGTTCAACCATTGTGTAGTAAAATCGAATGAATCGATAAGGTTTTTAACCACGTTGAAACCGATTCGATATCAAAGTCTTCGTTTTTAATTCCCTTATTTCCTGTTTTTGTAATTTTAAAAAGATATTCGTATAGCAATGCGAATATAGTAATTTGTCAAGTACTTGAAACATGTACGACCATCTCGTGATAAAATTAATAAAAAGCATTGATGTCCGGCCTACCAACCTCTTCAAAAGCCAAAAAAAAAAAAAAAACGCGGTACAAAATCTCCCAACAAATATTATTCACAATACTTTTTTGTTCATGTATGAAAAATATTCGTAAATATTCGGATTAATGGCATTATTAAAAACATTCTTAATTTCTTTTGAAAAATTATAACTCCAACAATTTCGAAGATTCTGATAGCAAGTCGAATCGAAGCTTTCACTGATGGAGTAATTATTATAAATAATGAAAATAGTGGGTGGATGAAAATAAGCTCGCAAGTAAAGCGGAGGAGGCGTACAAGGTAGGCATCAGGCAGGTAGATAGGTGGGTCGAAATTAATTCGTTTGGAGTTTCGTGGCTGTGTGTAGAGGGTCCCGGACAATTAATCGGACCGGGCGTCAAACGCCGGGCGATTTACACGCGTCAGGAATCCTTCCTTCGTGTACAGGTGTGGTGTTCGTCGGCCGAAAAGTCAGCTCCGATCAACTCGAGCTCTGCTGGCAGTGCCGAGAGTGGCGTGGGGCTGGGCGTGAGGGCCTGTACCAGGGCCTCAACGGACCTCACTGGGCCTCACGAGGCCCCGCGGAGATCAAACGCGCCGCCTGCCACACGTCAGCAGTGACGCTCAGCCCCGGCCATCCTCATCCTGCATTTCAGGCTCCGATTCCGCCTCCGGAGGAGCGATTTCTCCGGCGCGACTTCGGAAATCGCGGCGCAAAACTCTGAGGTCTTCAAAGGAAATCCATGCGCGCCGTTTCGAAGACGATGCCCTTTGCGTAACGTAATTCATCCCATTCATCACGGCCAGGGGTTAAGCTTAGCCGATTATCGTTATTTTTAAGTCCAGATACGTGATTCGGAATTTTTTAAAGATTCTTTTAATCATTTTTATTACCATGTAGGTATATTTGTTTGTCAATTATATTATATTGAATTGCATTTGTTAACGGCACGCAAGTTGTTTATAGATCATTGCGACATTCAAGCTGTAAGATAAAATTCGTTCGCTGTATTCCCGAAAATTTTCTGTACGAAGAATTTTGGTTTAACTGTTGGTTGAGGTGAAATAAAAACAAGAGGAAGAACCGCGATACGAAATTGGATAAGAAAATAGAATTTTCACCATTTAGAATGCTCTTTCATGGTTCACGGTCAAATAAGAATGGAAACAGTTAATTAATTGACAGAAGCTCATTAATTTTCGCTAGACGATGTTTAATTTTCTCAAAAAATAAAATAAAATAAAATAGAATCATTTCCGCTGTATATTTTGAATAATTTAAAAATTCACACGATCTTTACGGGCCACTCTAAATAATAAATATCCAGCCAAGTCTGGCGGAAAAAAAAACCAATCCCAGATGAAATCAGAGACCATGTTATCATCATTACCATGAGTAAAAAAAAAACCGCAGTATTAAGCTCTGTCCGAACGATTATATCCGGAGATCGAACCAGTCGACCCGATCACCAAAGAAACATCCCAGATTGAAGAAAAATGCCACAACGTTCATATACATATATCTATAGATGCAAGATATCTGCAGATCGCGTATAGCCATGTTAAAGACCATAAATAACACAGCGCTTAAATTGAGAGGTATTTAGGGAGCGGAGGATCAATTTTATCGTATCATTGAGGGACGCGTGGGGGTGAGAGGAAGGAAAGGAAGGAAAAGAAAAAAGAAGGAGCGAGAAGGGAAAAGGGGATCGGACGCTAAACGAGTAAATGACATCCGGAGTCAATCGGGTCTGGTCTTGGGTCTTGGGGCAAGGAAGGAGAGAGGCGGGCGAAGGCGGGCGAAGGCGGGTAAGCTCGGTGCCTTCCCTCGAAGCACCTCTGCGAAGGAAGGGTGAGTTCGACGGTGTCGGTTATAGGTGTTGGCGGGCTGGCTAAAGGAATGACACGTAGCCGCTGGCCCTCTCTGTCCCTCAGTCTCTCCTCCTCTCCTTTCATTCTCTTCCTTTGGTCGGCATCGACCGCCGACGAGGGATTAGCCTAATGGCTCCCTCCCCCCGTTCCTCCAGCCCTGCGCCCACGACTTTCCACATACTCGGTTCACCTCAGGAGCACGCAACTCGGCTCAGACACATGCGTTTGGTCTATGCATTTGTGTGTATATATATACATATATAGGTGTGAGTGAGGACCGCGGGACCAGACTCTGTGAAACGAGCCAAAACGATGCTGCAGCGCCCGGTCCATCCAACCGTGGAACAGAGGGACACACTAAGTGATTCACAATCGGGTTTATTGATTGTATCGATGATGGGCGACTGGCGGCACGTCCGAAAGACTCAAGCTCATCGGATCTCCGGGAGGCACAGGTGCACCGACTCGGTTATGAAGGATCACCGCGTATTGTGTCTGTAATTGTTAACACTGCGTCGGTTTTTTTCGCCGGAGAAGCTGCAGGAGCTTTTTAGGGGCCTTATAACGCATTATGCAGTGCAATCGACTCCCACGGTAATTAAACACCCGTTAATTAATCAGCGACGGTGGAATATTCGTATGGAATCAGATTCTTCGACTACGACGATGATGATGACGATCGTTTTATCGTAGACGTATTATATTATTATTCATTCTGCGATCGAGTCGATTTGACGCTCGGTTTCAATGCTAATCACTCAACGGACACCGGCTTCGTATTCACTTAAACGATTGTGCGCCTGTCAACTCCGCTTGTAAATAATAACCATTGGTATTACACACACACACACACATACGCATGCATACACTCGCACCTGGATGTGAAGACTTAAGGTACCTTCACGTGCGATTGCCGTGCTGCCGATAGTGCAGACGAACGTATAGGTACGTCGCTATGGTCCATCACTTATACATCTTATATTTCGACGCGTCTGATCGTCGAGTGCATTTGCAACAATCTAGTACAAACTTTCACTCGGCTCGAGATAGTCGAGATTCAATTAAATCGGTATACCTACTTGGGAAATAATTACTCGCTATTCATTTAGTCGGCTGTCGTAGCTTGTGATCAGCTGATCGAATCACGAAAATGAAAAAAGTTACCGATTTATGGCATAACACGCTTGTAAAGTGAAATTTTTACCACGCGGGTGAAGGGAATCGATTTGTACAAAACACGCTTGTGTTTCTCGCATTTTCTTTTTCGAAAACAGTTGGTCTCTCTCCCTCGATTTCTTTCCCTTCCCTCACCCCACCCCTGTCCTCACGATATGCAGAGGGTGTGTCCCTAATCTCCGCTTGTATCTCGACGCGAGCGAGTCGCCTTGCCTGCAGGATGTTGTCGGGAATGACTTGAGAGGAAGCGGTCAGTTACCCGAGCGTTATCCTTGTCACGTGAGCACGGTAATCCCTGCTTCAACGGCTATCTTCTACAACATCGCGTACCGCTTAAATTCCTCATACATAGACCGGCGTCCGTCATCTTCGTCTTGGAAGTGTGATCTTCGATCGAATCGACCAACCGAACTAGAACCACGCGACAAAACCTGATGAAGAAAAAAACTTGCCACCAACAACAAAAATGGAAGTAAAAAAATTACCGGGAATCGATGACTCCTCCACACGGTTGGACACCATTCGCGAATTCTTCGTACAGTTAAGGAGTTCTTTGGTTTAGCAATTTCACTTTGAAACCTACCGATGACCAAAGTCTTGACGTCAAATTGATAGCTCTTATAGGCAGTTTTGAAAAACTTTAAGCTCATAGAGAAAGGTTCAACGTAATTCAGTTGACGAAAACATCTATTACAAAGATTTGTAGAAACCAGCAAGATCGAAAATTTGGTTCTAAGATTGAATTATGATGGATGAAAGGATTCGACAGATCGTGATCCGAGAGGACAGTACCAACCAAATATCGTAAGAAGATAAAACATTGTCAATTCCTTGAATGTAATATCAATTTACTGCACGATCAAAAGATCCTAAAAGTAAAGATCATATCGACGATCACTGCAGACCTCTGACGATCCTTAACGGAGTTTAATCAATCTCAGCATCGATGCGGAAACACTCGTCATTGCAGTTTCTCCAAGTTGAACGCCGAGGGTGTTTCAGGTATGAAATGAAGCTGATTATGCGAATGAGTTAGCGAAAGACGCAAGAGCACCTGCACCTGATGCATTCACGGGGAAAGCTCAGGACGAGACCACCAACGCCGTCGGGTGGTCAGCAGACCAGGCATACCTACTCGGTGTGAAAAGGACATTAGCCTTGCGGTTGGAGTTCGAGGTGGGTGACAGTGAGCGTCGGTTAAACAGCCCTGAACTCGAAAGTACTTCCCACCATTCGTCCGGGAGCCCGATGTTCGAGGGTTTCAGAAAGTGGTGGCCGATTCATTTCGGTGTAGAACTACTCTAGCTTCTCAGGAAATGCGACTGCAGACGGTGGTCGATGTCCTGGTCCATGGGTCGCTGCATCATCCGTCGCCTCGGGCGTTGACAGAAGGACACTGTGCACCCTGGTTCGGTGTCAACCATGCCGGTGAGCATTGTTGGCCTTTCGAGACATTTGTTACCATTTAGGACCTCACACGGTAAGGGAAACCCCCCACCAAGATCGGGCCGAGCCGACGCTCGAGCTAGATTTATAACTTCTCCTATCCTAGGCTAGCTTCTTCTATCCCCCATTCAGACGCCGATTGGACACGCGAGAAACCGGGGAGCGAGAACACCCAACCGAGAAACGTCACCGCGTGCCTCGATGCGGCTATTTATTTAAAACCATATTTCCGAACCGGAAATTCTTTAATTCTCGTCCCCGAGCGGTATGAAAACTTCGCTGATCCTAATTCCTCGTTTGTTCATCGGGTTCTAAAGTTTCCGTCCAACAGGCAGCACAGAATTTACCAATTTTCAAGTGCAACATCGCAAAGCTAAGTGCTCGGTTTTTCATTCCTGAAAAAATAGGATTCACCAATTCAAAACTCGTTTTATCACTCACAAATCCATTTTCTCCCAATTTTAGGGGGATTTGGAGTCTTCGATGAAGATGATTTAAGAAAACTGTCAAACGGCTATCATTTCCGATAATAAAATCATTGAATGATTATTATTTATATTCGGATCCTAAATAGCTGAAGAACGACTCGATCGATTCGGGTGAAATTTAAACGGTACTCAAGTAATTGGTGGAGATAAATCATCAAATTATCTTGAATATTTATCACTTCTGATTTGAAAATGAAAAGTGTTTTTTTTTCTATTTACTTTCAAATGATTTTTGCGTGTATACCAAGTTCTGGGAGATCAATCGATCAAATACATTGAATAAAAATAAATTTCACTTTTCAACTCAAAGTATTTTGCTAAAATATGATCTTACCGTAGCTTTTTTGAAGCTTGTTCTTCCTCAACTCCGATTTCATTCTTTCGAAGAAGTTTCGATTCAACCTGAAGTATCGCTCGAAGAGGGAAGAGAACGTTTCCCAGCAGGGATGCTGACGAGCATATTCCGGGATGACGATGCTCCGAGAGAGATATTTGCTCTGCTCTCCGCAGGCCACCACAAATTGATTACACGCATCTTTTCACGCGATCCCATTCAGCCAATCAGGCTCCGTTCATCCGTCCATCGACGAGGGTTTATTGATTGTGTTATATCAGCCGCATCAGGTATCAATTCCCGGGGCCTCAGTCCCCAACTTATGTCCGAGGATTTTTCACCCTGCAGCAATCGTTATCGGAACTCAAAAGAGTGCGAATATCCCACGTGGTGAAACAAAGACTCGATTCTCGCAGCGAACCGTGGCTAATTGACACCCTCGAAAAGCGTTAACAAGCTAATAACACCCGGTGCAAAAGGACGTGGTGCGGCGATATATATGGCGGGGAGTCGAGGAAATTATAATCTATAAAGCATTTCGTCGAGTGCCGCCCCCCGAGAGTTCTCTCATTACAAGTCCAACATATGGGCTCCTAAACGATCCTAGGGACCCATCGCGGCCTCGGGACTCAGGGAGAGAAGGAGGGGCGGATTGGGCCCGAAACGCAACGCAACGCAACTCGGAGAAGAAACGGGCCCAGCTCAGAGAGGACCGCCGGTGTCAGAGGGCGCGCGAAGGAATGCCGAAGGTGCGAGGACCCCGCTGCTCTCTAACGCTGTGCCACGAAACTACGCCGAGGAGGAGCACACCTGGCCCATGCATGAGGGCCTTGTCCCTCAAGATGAGAAAGGGTTCTATATCTATCTCCGTATTCTTTTATTAGCTCCGACCTCCAGCGACCCATTTTAATTTACACCGATAATATACAATAACGATATACCGCCGGCTCAAACTCACCGCGAAAAATATACAACATTTTTACACCCTATCGGGTGCTCATTTAATTCCCTTGAACTGGTCTTAAACAGAAGAAAAAGAAAAGAAAAAAAAAAAACACGCACACAAAGAAAAAATAATTGAGCACCGGTAATTTGGACAAAAACTAAATGTTGAATAAAAGCTAATTGATCATATAACGTAATTATGAGACAGAAATTAAAAAATTGTGTAGCGATTTTCATAGTAATGGAGTTTTTTCGAGCGCCATTTTGAGTCTGACGTAAGTTCTAAATTTGGAAAATTTTACTTAGCCATCACTGCATAGTCAGAAACGAGTAAGTTTCTTGTAAAAGATCATTCGTTCATTTCAATACATATCGTGTATCATCATCGGGAACCGATGATAGAAACTGATTACGAGACCGTGACTAGGTTCGAACGTTTCTCTCCATTTATCAAATCGACACCTCGCCGCCTGTAAAGCCCGGTGACAATTCCTAGCGTAGAGTAGCTTTCGAGTAGGATTGACGATCGACTAATCAGAATTCAAAGTTCGGTGGGTCCGAAATACTATAATGAGCTTCGAATTCCTGAGCTCTATCGAAATAATACCCATAACCCACGCGTCTATATAGGTATGTATGTACCTATAATGTGATATTCGACGGGTGTTCGTTACACACACACACACACACACACAGTAGAAAAATCCAAATCATACATATGTGAGACGGTGAAGTTACACCGATTCCCGATTCTTTTTTCCCCAGCTTTTGGCTCCCTCCCCCCCCCCCCCCCATTCTGGGGCGTGAACAGCGTGAATACATTACCCACGAATAGAGGCGGCATCACAATCCACACACACGTGGATACACACATACAGAAAGTTGGAGACGATTGGAAGAAAAAAGAAAGTAAAGAGAAGAAGGAGAAAAAGAAAAAGAAATAAATGTAGAAACAAAAAGGGAAAACGGGAGTCGCCTAAGCTGCGGCAAACGTTTCCTCTTATCTACGTGCGCGTGGACAATGTAAAGCTGCAGAAGTATGTGCATACATTAAACGCATTGGAAACAGATAGCCGGCGTGCATAGGATCGGGGCATGTTTCAAGAGGAGCAGAAACGGAGGGTCGAAGATTTGGGCTCCTCGTCCATAATAATAACGGCGGCGGGCGGGAGGCGGGAGGCGCGGCACATCTTTGGCGGCATCAACATCTGTGGGATGACAATCGAGAGAATGGAAGAATGGTTCTAGGAGACAAGTTGTGTCTTCAATAAAGGTGACGGCCTCTTTAAATTCTTGTCACTTTGACTTCCTCGCTCGTGAAGCCCAAAGACGCCGAAAGATGTTTGGCAATATTTCACCTACCGAGGCTCTGCAACTCTCACAATGCCCGGCCGTTTCTCGCTCGATGCCAACCAAGAGGACCCGGGACGTCCACCTGTCCGTTTCCGCATATTGATATCGCAGACCGCGTAGTTGCGCAATTCTTAACTCTTATCTATATTCACCTTAATTTTCACGTTTCGACGCTGACGATGTAACCGACCTATTCAACACTCCTCTTCTTATTATTATTATTCGCCTTTTTCACACATTCGAACGTACCGCATGATCCATCTACCAAACAGTCGCGAATTCTTCGCAAATTTGGTTAGGCTCGAACCTCACTTACTGCAGATCACGAAAGCTTTTTTATCTCTCGCTGGTAATACTTCGCAAAGTCTGATATACTCCCCCCCTTTCTAATAATATAAAAAAAATAAGGTTGCTGCATCTTGTCTCAGATTTAATACTTCAAACAGTCACCTTGCCGTTAAAACATTTCTCCAAACATTCAATTTCGCTGGTTGATAATTCGCTTAAGAACTTTCACGAACCTAATTATTTATTCTGTAACGCGATCGTACATGACGTACCTCCTATACCGTATCTATATCACCGTATTTTACAATATGGCCAACTTTGGGGCCATTTTCACATGGATAACTCTTCTGACTCGAGACCTTACCGCTTCCCATATAATAACGCGGCGGCGGCGGCGGCGGCGGCTCGTTTCAGCGGTTCCAAAGTTCCGCGTGACTTTTGACAAATGTGTAGTCGTTTAAGAAGCAAGTTTCACCTCAAAGAGGTTCACCGCTGGGAAATCCCGCGCCTAACTCGGCCCCCCGTCTCCTAGGCCATTGTCAATTCTGTACAACTGGAACAGGTAGTACTGTGAGAGGGAGTAAACAGGAGCCTTAGAAGTTCCATAGATTTTTGAAAAAAAAATTCTTTCGCCGCTCCTTTGAGAAGCCCGTCGCACCGCGAGAGAATCGATCGCATATATGCCAGTCCTGCGGATGAAAACTGGGAAAGAAAAATGGCCGCGGTTTGACCCCTGGGCGATTCAAGCCTCTTATCTGAAATTATGCATCGATCAAAGGTGCGCGCCCGGGTTTGGCGACTTTCATTAGCCTGCACCTATCGACAGTTGCATCACAGGACGTGCGGCCTCCTTCCTCGTGCTTGCAACGTAATTTATACCCTCGAGTTTAATCTCCGTGCGATCTACTATATAGGTAACTTCACTCAACAATACACGCTGCGGAAATTTGTCCGCGCATTTAACGCCGTTGCAATTTTTACTCGTTCAAAATGTCTCAGCTGTTCGTTGCCACGCGTTAAAAACTTTTCCTTGCGGTCAATCCAAGGAAAGAAAGCAATTTTTTCGGAAAATCTAACACGTCACAAGCGTACAAGTCGATGTCAAAATTAATGCCATTAATTCGAATGCCTATGCATAATCGAGCACAGTTAGTCGGGGCAGCTGTTTCACGGACTAGGAAGATAAGCGCGGTATTCATCCTTGAAAATGCATTATCTATTATCTATCAATGCCTGTGCGATGTTTGCGAACACGTGACTAATCTGCGAGGCGTTTATTGTGACCGGGGCAACCGAGCATGGCCTCAAATTCCACTTTGTGAGAAATTAAACGTGCACAGAAAGAGACGTTGCAGCAACAGCAACAGCACGATGAGCGTCAATAGCTGTCTTAGGTTAATTCCACAGGCAAGTCCGCGTCTTTGACAATGGCTGGACAATGGCCACGGGATTCTCTCTGTGTAACTACAGAGCATTGGAATAAAGGGACAAACGGTCGGAATGCCGGGAGTCGACTTAGCTCAAATATTTGCTGGATGGAGAATATCCAAGAGAGATTGGTAGTCCAATCTCGTTTCGCTTTTTCGGGCCCTCGTAAGCTCAGCGCAAGCTCAATCGTCCGTGTAAGCGTCCAACGTCCGCAATGGAAATAGACATATTCTCTGCGAATTTAAATCGCACAAAGGGGAACGGCAACGAGCGTAACAGCATTAAAAGGCCACTAACGTCGGCCTTCGCCTGGCAAAATAACCCTCGAAACACTCGATTTCTACTCAATCCTTGCAACCACGGCTGGAAAAGAACAACCGTCGACCCTTCGCTGGACGGGACATTTGTATCGACATGGCTTACGTAGGAATGATCAGCCCTCTTCAAGGATCGTTTTAAAAGTACAGTCTGGCTAAAGGAAAATATTCGAAGTAACAAATTAGAAACCCAAGATTAGAACGACTGAAAGTGAAATTCCGCAGGTTTAATTCGACTAGAATAGTATGTAAAAAATAAAGTACATATTTGAAATTGAAAAGCTACGTATATTGCAATATCGTTTGAAATGTCGAAGGCAATTATCGTTCGTGTAATTTCACGAATAAAAGTGACAAGATTGTCAAATAGTGTAATTTTCTTAAATTTTCTTATTAGTCGTTAAATTTTTTTTACCCAAGTTGTATCCTTCAGCCTCGAATAGTTCATCAATATTTTAACCGGACTGTACTTCTGATAGGATACATTTTCAAATCCTCAAGACGCGTGCCTTTCCGCGTGTATACTCAGTTCAATTTCAATGGCGTACAGAAAAAAAACCTTCCCACGGAATCCTGTGAATCACAAAAGGTATTCACGCTCAATTGCACGCGTTAACATAAACACGGCAAAACGCATGAACGATTCTATTCTGGTAAAAATATTCCCCTTTTTTCAAAACCTTCAAATCAATTCCGTTTAATTTCAAAGGAGAGTCATATAATTTTGAAATCTTTTTTCAAACGGTAAAGTAGATTATGTCGCCCATCATGAATCGTTCTGAAGTATGTTGTATTGTGTACCACCCAACGGCGATAAACCGCCATCGACATATCTGGCATAAGGTTGTACCTGCAAAATGGCGGACAGAAAGTGCGACTCACGCAGTGTGCAAGATGGTGATTGAGTTTACGATGGCTTTATGGGTAACTTAATGGCCGTGCAGGTACCGAGCACATACGGTTTTCATTTCGTACGAACGCATAGTATGCGGACGTATTAGGAGATCGATAAAATGCCTTGAAGCGCGGCTCGCAAACGTTCCAACGTCCATTATGATCTACGATCCATTCAATGGAACTCGCGCGATCCACCCTGTCTCAAAACTGTGTGTCTCCCTCGATTTTTAGCCACATAGATATACAAACAAACTAAATCGAACTTCCGTTTCTGATTCACACGAGCAAAAATGAAAAAAAAAATTTGTAACTTACGTTGTACTTCAGACTGGAAATTGAGAGACGATCCAGGAGCTTGAAAAATCGCACTGAGAAGTCCTCAGCCATCTGAAAAATCGCAATTTCACTATTAGATGTTTTTATACAGCTGAGAAATGCAGTAAAAGTAACAAAACTTTTAATTTGGTAAGTAAAAAGTCAGACAATGAAATAGGAAATTTCGACTCGTCATCAGGAGCTTTCGCTTGAAGTCTACTTCACTGCACCTAGACGCTGATCTAATTTGGTAATGACTCAATTCTCGCGTCGTTAGTGGAGCGGGTCCGATCAAGATAAGATCGCGTGAAGCCGTTCGAAGAAACAATCGAGCAAGTATTATTGACCGTCGTCGATCGTATAACCAAGTGATAAATGGTCTTGATCAGGGTACACAAAGGCCACCCAGGACCCGCTCGAACTTTGGTAATAGTTGACTTATGGGTCCGCTCATCAATACTTCATTCACCGTCGGCAACTGCAGACCCAACGTCGACGCTTCGCATGATCGGGCAACTCTCAACGATTTATTGATTATTAATTACCGTTACTTGAGAGCCTCCTAAGAGTAGCTCCGCAAGATTTTGACCGAATCGTGTACAGATCTTCAATCCAAATTTCGTGTTTCTCCTGTTTCCTCGTCATCAGCTCGTTGGAAAAAATCGTCCAGCCGAGATTTTCGCAATAATTTATTATTACAGGTCGTTGTGGCGACGATTCAGACACCGAAAGCGAGCCCGGTATTCCCTTGAAACGCAAGCAGCGTAGGAGCAGAACAACCTTTACCGGCGATCAGTTGGAGCAACTCGAAGCCGCCTTCCTGAGAGCCCAATATCCAGACGTCTATGCCAGGGAAGAACTGGCCCAAAGAACGGGCCTCACGGAAGCTCGAATCCAGGCAGGTGTTCGAGTAATAAATTTTGCCCAGGTCTTGAATATCTCACCATTGAATCATCATCACCATCCACTCCTCTTCACAGGTCTGGTTTAGCAACCGTCGAGCTCGTCTCCGGAAGCACGCTGGAAGCATAGCTCATTCAGTGGCGAGTCTGCCTTTGACGCCATGCCAGTACACGGGATCGCACGAGCTCTCGCAGATCCCACAGGTTCCGCAAATGCCAGTCGGTATTCCCCAGGTGCCAACATCGCTCCATCAAGCATCGACTAGTCTTCATCAGGTCCCCGGCGGGGTTCCCCAGGTCCCAACGAGCATGGGCCCCGCTTTGGGACACTCGGCATCGCTCAGTGGGCACCTTGGCTCGCTTCCTGGACACGTCAATTCCATGCAGATGAGCCAGTCCTCCTCACCCCTGCAGCCTCCAGCCGCCCACGCGACGCCTTCTTCCATCAGCCACAATCCAGGTGAGTTACTGGAAGACCGATCAGGCCCCTGATTTTCGTCCTTTATCCACCGACTTTACCCCTCTTTGCACACTTTGTCTTCTGTTTATCAGGAAACTCTGACTGGTCTCGGACCCAGCTAGGATGGGGTCAGTTCAACCAATTTCAAACCAGCGAGTACTCTGCTCATCCTGGAGGACATCACTCCGCACATCCTGCCCATCCTGGACACGCGACTCACGGTATTCAGGCCTCCGTCGCCAGCGAGTGGGTCGGCTATGATCAAGGGTACGATTATTCTCAGGCCCAGGCTCAGGCCCAAATCAACTATCATCGTAGCGTCGGCGGGATATTTTAGCGAAGAAATAAATTCAATGTACATAACACGTATACGCGTTCGAGATCGCATGTACTATATTGTAAATGGCACATATATATATATATATATATATATATAGATACATATACATAAATGCATAGGTAGATAGAATTATATAATACATTATACGTGTATATAATAATAACTATTATTATTACATAAACAATGAAAAAACGATTCTTCGTTCCATATTTTATGTGCTTCCTCGGACCCTTGAATTCCTTAAGATGAACTAATGAATGATTTTTTTACATCGCCGAGCTAGTTTAACTGCGAATAATTTAATGGTTCTGCGCAATAAGGTTTCTTCTTCACGTCTTCTTGACTTTTCAGCATTACACCTTATACCTAAGCGTCAAATAGATAGATAATGATAGAGGACGAAACTAGAAAAACATGTTTGCTATTACTGCGTCTTATCTATTTGTTCAATTCTCGGAACAAGTGGGAGTTCTAATCTAATGAAAAAACACTGGACTGAGTGTTGATAATTGTTGAGATAAAAGGCTGTAGCACTTGTTATATATATGAAACTCGTAACTCACACGCTTGGTGACTATTTTTCTTTTCTTTTCTTCCTTTTTTTTAATAATGGAATAAAAACAGTCTGACCAACAAGCAGAACTCTGAAATTTCAATTACAAAAATTGTCGCAACAGATAAATCCATCACAATTACACTCTTGGATATAATGATTCACGTGTCGAAACACCATGCAATACCGCTATTATAAATTCCTAAAGTGTGAAAGTTGAGTAGAAACTGCGGTATAAACGTCACGAACCTTGTCCTTAAAACAGTTGCGTGCATGCACACGATGATGTCAATTGACTTGGAAAACGTTATCAAATTAATTTACAACCGGTAGTCAATTATCTTTCGTATACGGTGTAGATTGTCAAATGCGATACAAATATTTACCTATGATTTGTTGTTCGAGTGGGAAAACGGGGTCGCAATCAATGAGAGTATAAAAATCCAGCGATACTGATGTTATATATACAACAACTCGAATCGCGGAAGTCAAATACGGAGAAACGACGCTTAACTGTCGACTGGCGCCATCATGAAGACCTTAATCTGTGTCGCTGCCTTCTTGGTAAGTTACTGTCCCATCCGAGATTCGCGATCACAAGACCAAGCCGCGGAAATCCTTGTCAAATCCTTGAACGATCTCGCACCTTGATTCCTCAGGTAATTTGCGAAGCTGGTCATCCGCATCTAAGCCTTCTACGAGGCTTAGCACGAGGCGAGAATGGCTTGTCAAGGATCGACTTCCCGGCGTACGAAGACAAGTGCACGAAGGTTCGAGAATGCATTAGTTGCACCGAAGCGAAGGTGTGTTTGCCGAATGGCCAGCCGATTGGGACGGTCAATTGCTCCATCTGGAGTCCTTCGACGCCCTTCTGCGATCCAGAAAATGGTCTTTGCACCGCTGAAGAACCCTCGAGCTGCGCGGAGAAACAGACACCCTTCCCATGTCCGCCCCAGAATGGCACATATCCGGACCCGCAGGACTGCAGTCGGTTTCACTACTGCGTCGGTGGTAAGGACACGACGATAGTCTGTCCTAAGAAGAACGTCTACGACCACAACCAAGGAACTTGCAAGCTTCGCCGACGGCTCTCTGACTGCGTGGAATTCAACTGCATCCACAGAGAGGGCGAAGACATTTTGTACCCCGAGGATGATCGCATCTGGGCAACTTGCGCTGCTGGAAAAGCCTACATCATGGGTCGATGCAAGGAGTACGAGCGGTACGACGTCGCCCTCAGGAAGTGCTCCAGGGTATGCAGGGCTGTCGAGAACCAACCGATCGAGGGCGAGTGCGGTAGCTACATCAGGTGTGCCGAGGTTGGAATCGGGCAACTGGAACCCGTAAGGTTCCCTTGTCCACCTGGCCAAGGCTTTGATATTGGTAAGAAAGTGTGCAGCCCGAGCGTTTCATGTCCTGCTATATCCGGTAGCAAGGAAAACGATGGTGACGAAAAGGACGAGGATGACGAGGTCGATGCTGAGGATGGTGGTGCGCGGTTATGGTCTCTCCGCATCAATAGTTCTGGTAATTCGAACAGTAATAACAACGTGTCGAACGGAGATGACAGCACGAATGGTAATTTAATTAATGGTAACGGTAACGGGAATAATTCAAATTCTGGAAACGTTGGATCAGCGGGTCGGTCACGTATTTCTTTTCGAATCATCAACAACTCGGGAAGCAATAACACGGACAACAGTATTGAAAACGGCGACGATAGAGTCGCGGGAAATCTCGTTAATGGTGACGATAATGGGAACAGCCAGAATTCGGGAAACGTTGGGACTGGAAATCAGAAGAACGTTTCGTCTCGAATCATCAATAACTCGGGCGACAATAATGCTGACAACAAGGTTACGAACGGTGACGATGGTCTGATTGGAAACCTCGTGAATGGTAACAACAACGGAAACAAGGAAAATTCGGAAAACGTAGGATCCGGAAATCAGAATAGAATGGCATCTCGAATCATCAACAACTCGGGGAGCAACAATGTAAATAACAATGTTGCGAACGGTAACGATAAAATGGCAGGAAACCTCGTGAATGGCAATAACAACGGAAATAAGGAAAATTCGGGAAACGTCGGATCTGGAAATCAGAATCGGATGGCATCTAGAATCATTAACAACTCGGGTAGCAACAATGTTAAGAACAATGTTGAGAACGGTGACGATAAAGTGACAGGAAACCTCGTGAATGGTAATAATAATGGGAACAGCGAGAACTCGGGAAACGTTGGATCCGGAAATCAGCATCGGGTTGAACCTCGAATCATCAACAACTCGGGAAGCAACAACTTGAACAATCATGTTGAGAATGGTGATGATAGGGTGACCGGAAATCTCATGAATGGAAATAATAATGGGAATAAGAACAACTCGGGGAATGTTGGTACCGGAAATCGTAACCGCCGATCGGTACTGGTCCGTATTAATAATTCCGGTAATGAGAACAGCGGCAACAGCATTGTCAACGGAAACGACGAAAGCAATGGAAACCTCATAAACGGTAACGGAAATTCAGGGAATAGTAACGACGGAAATATCAGTTCTAGTAATCAAAATGGCCCGTCACCTCGGATCAATAATTCGGGAAACACCAACGCGAACAACAGCATTGCAAATGGAAACGACAGTTCTAACGGAAATCTTGTGAACGGAAACGGCAACTCGGGAAATCATAATACCGGGAACGTAGAGACTGGGAACCAGGGAAAATTGGCTTCGAGGATAATAAATAACTCGGGAGATAAGAACAGCAAAAATGATATCAGAAATGGCGACGATCTAGTCGTGGGCAACCTCGTCAACGGCAACAATAATGGGAACAGTCATTATTCCGGGAATACTGGATCTGGTAATCAACATGAACCCGCCACTCGCATCAATAATTCTGGAAATGACAACGCAAACAACAGTGTTGCCAACGGTAATGACAGCGGCAACGGAAATCTTGTAAACGGAAACGGGAACTCGGAGAACGGAAATTCCGGAAACATTGGGTCTGGAAACCAGAGAAGATTTGCTTCGAGGATAATAAATAACGCGGGGAACAACAACAAGGACAACAAGGTGGCGAACGGCAATGACAACGTGATCGGAAACCTCATCAACGGAAATAACAACGGGAACAATCATAATTCCGGGAATACTGGATCCGGCAATCAGCACAGAATGATTTCGCGCATCAACAATTCCGGGAACAATAATGCGGACAATAACGTGTCGAACGGCGACGACAGCTCCAATGGGAACCTGGTCAATGGAAACAACAACTCCGCTAATACAAACACCGGAAATATCGGCTCCGAGAACCATCATCAAGAGACCACGGAAATCAGTGAGGATCAAGACCAAGGATCAACTACCGAAGAGAAGCCTTCCGCTCTGTTAGAATCGATCCAAAAACTAGCGGAATGGGTGAGAGATAAGTTCTCTGAGCAGAACCCACCGGAAAACGATTCTTCAAACTTGTTACCGACGGAGGAAAGTGTGGATGAAGATTTGGAGTCTTAGAATCAAAGAAGACGCTTCAATCGCTTTACCAAAACAAAAAAAAAAAAAAAAATAATGATAATTCCATAAAACAATGCGCGTGAATGTATTATTTCTTTTAATGTTAAGATCGTAGATGTAGATTCAGAATAAAATCATATTCCTGAGCGCGTGGTGGAAAATAAAGCAAATTTGTTAACAATAAGATAGTAAAAACACAACGAAGATGCTTATCCTCTGACGTAATTATTGTTGCATAGTAGAGGTGTTACTCAACCGATTCTTTTGGTTGGCAAATTACTCACTACGAATAATTCTGGCTGTAAAAGTAACTAAACTTTTTACTCACCGTATGTTGGCAACGCTACCGGTGTCCACGGAACGACGGATCAGGTCAAACTTCTGATGTTACCATCTGCCAGTCATGTATCGGTAAAATATGAACTGCGCACTGCACGCACGCCTACTGGAGATACACATCGCATCGCTGGCCGTGTGAAACTAATCGATCGGACCCGTTGAACTGTGCTTGTGTAGTTTAGGTAGCGCCATCTGGCTGTTTTTGAATCTATAGACGAGAGTTGGTTAAGAAATGAGAAATGCTATAGTAGATCGTCGAACTTACAGCGCGATATACCGGCTGGAATCGTTATGACCGACACTGTGGCTTTTCGGATTTTTTGGTTGGATATACGCGATGTGCACACCAAGATCCGATTGTTATATTACAATATTCAAGTATCCGAAGATTCATGGAATCTATAATTCTCGAGCAGCGTTAAAATTCTGCAACTTTCTTCATCTTGATGATAATAGTCACACGACTTTTCCCATTACGGAAATAATTTACAGTGTGCATGGTAATCATTGTTGTAATTAAAATAGATAGTAAAAGATAAGCGACTCCCCATCGCTTTTCTAGTTTTGGCTTTGCAAAATTAAAACAATTCCTTTCCCTTGATTTCTTCCAAAACTTTATTCGGAATACTTCATGTTGTGTCCTTTGCATTACTTGTGGTATGCGTTGAGCAAAATTTGAAAAAAATCAAATATCTTAGTCGGAATATACGGAATCGAAATGCATTTAGAAAATATTTTTTTCCCACTGTTAGATTTAATTACGTTCTAAAAGAGTTATCTTGACGATAACCCCAACACTACTTTTGCTGTTAGGAAAACAATTTACAGTGCGCTGATACGATTGCTGTAGTTAAAATGGATCGTAAAATGTTGGCACTTCCTGCAAAAAAAACACGTTCAAAAATCGAAACGACCACGATAAAGATAATGACCAAGCACGAATACGGACGCGAAAGACTATATAAGTAATTCAAATCGTAGAACATTCCTGAAGAAAAATTTCGATTTTCTTGGTACTGCGGACGGTCAGTTCATTATTTGCACATTTAAATTCATCGTTCTGCGCAAATTTGTCATACCGATCCTTGTGAAAATGAAAATCCGCCGACTGTTGTGTGCCATTGTGATTTGAGATTACCAATGAAATGCATTCTGTAATTTCTGCTGTGATTTGAATTGAATATGTTTAAGGAATTGTCGAATATTTGTTTGATATTTGTAACACTTATGGTGATCGACGATTTATTTTCACAATACTGAACTTTATGCTATTTCATTTTCGCCAATAATTTGGATTTCCGTTGCTTGCATTTTTCATTTAATAAGTAGAGTTCAATTCGTTCGCAGGCATTAAACAATTTGGAATGAAGATTTCGTCAGAAAGAATACGTGACACGATGGTGGGATATGTGGTTCTTGTCTCTCTATGCCTACCATTTGCCACGACACAAGATCTGACGGACGAACACTGCGATACTTGCAGTAAGTTCTTAACAGTTTCTTTCTTCTTCATAAAAAATTACTGCCTAATTCTATTGGGTAAGAATATAATGACTACGAAAAGATTTGGCCATGAAATTATCATTTGTATCAGGAAAATTGTCGACCCTCCACTGCTCTGATTTACTACTTTTTATTTTCGATCCCACTAGGAATAAAAAGGGCAACGAGGTCGCAATTGGCAGATATCAAAGTCAGGTTATACACAGGGTACGTAAGTAATCCAGGACAAAATATCTCGGGCTGCTGATTGCTGTGAGCATACTTTAAAAACAGACGATATTTCATTTGGATAAGTAAAGACGCGATTTTGTTCAATTCCCTTCGACTTTTCTTTCCACTAGTCTTTTTTATCGACTCTTGTGTTTGATAATCCTCAGTGAAGATCTCGACACGTACACAGAGGTGGTAGTCGGCGATGCTACGGAGCTGCTCGACAAGATGAACTTGAGCAAGCCAACCGTGCTGCTCATCCATGGTTTGTACGGAACTTTGAGCCGTCTATACAACGATAAGATCATCCTTGGTATGTTTGAAGGATAAAAGTTCAAAATGTTTAAATGCAAAAACTGACCGGTATTCGAACAATTGAAATATTTCTGAAACTCTCCTGAAGTAACACTTCGAACTACAAAAATCAGAGGATCAATTTTGAGGTAGCAAGGGCGGTTCAATCGTAAACCGGACATGTTACAGCGTACCTGGAACAAAAGACTCACAACTTCTTGTACTTCAACTGGGAAACAATCAGTAACACCGATTACCTCTACGCTGGAATGAGCGTTCCTGGTGTCGGTTACACTTTGGCAAAAGTCCTCAACGAAATGGTGGCAGCCGGTCTGAACTCATCCTCCCTTCACCTTGTGGGCCATTCGTTTGGAGCCCAAGCCCTTGGATACGTTGGGCGATCCGTGAATTTCACAGTGCCCAGGATCGTGGGTAAGACAACCGTCGATGAAAGCTTCACAAATGCATTTCTATCCTTCTCAGACGTTCTATTTCCTCCAGAATATTGAGTTTGAATTAGAGTACCTAATTTCAAACAAATATGTTTCCCGAATTTCATCCACCGTCTAATTAAGTACAATAACAGAGACTTTTTTAAAATTAATTCACTCCAGGCTTGGACCCTGCAGGACTTTTGTTTTACACCTACATGCCGCATCTGAACAGCAGCGATGCTGATTACGTCGAAGTTATCCACACGGGAATGGGTTCCATTCTGTCAAGCTCCTTACAGTTAGGAGATGTCGACTTTTACCCCAACGGTGGAGAATACGCGAACCAAGGCTGTACGGTTCTACCAGGTAGATCAGCGCGTGTTTAACGTTATCAGTGTAAAGCTTCTCTCACGCTTAACTCACTGTTATATTTTATAATCTGATCGTCTTTTCTTCAGCGGTCTGCGGCCATTTCAGAGCTTGTTTATTGTATGCTGAATCCATACGAAATAAGACTGCATTCATCGGCCGTGCGTGCGATTCCTATTCGACTTTCAAAGACGGCTCGTGCGATTCGAATGGCACAGTAGTGATGGGCTACGCTACGCCCAACACCGCGTAAGTTAAACTTAATTGCATGGTCACCCCGTGCCGGAGCACGAACCTTGATCGAATCGTATCATGTCGGTATGTTCTAGGAGCGGAAAGTATTATCTCCAAACTAACAGCTTTTCGCCTTACGGCCGAGGAGAGGAGGGTGCTACTTACGAGAGTATCACTGAAACAGTAAATCTGAATACTACATCTCTGTAATTGGACAACATCGAATCGATATTGTTATTGTGATCGCTCGATGCCTCTTGATGCTACAATAAAAATGCTGAAAGCTCTGCATCACGAATATCTGCCTAAAGATTCTACTATCCTATATATTTTCTAAGCACGTTACACTGCAAATCGCCGTTTTGTATTGCACACTACCCTCCTGGAATTCGTATGTCCTTTCGCTCAATCAGTCAACGTCGAAACTGCACCAAGTTTGTAGCAGCTTCACGATCAATTCCGCAAATTTCAATACTTTCAGCGGAAAACTGGATGAGATTTCATAATAGATAATATCCGTTGGATTCGGTGGTTAAAATTTGTACCGTTTCGAAATCGAAAGAATATTCAACCAGCAAGATAAAGAATGGTAATTACTCGCATACGGTGTGAAAATGACATCTAAAAATTTCTCAATTAGTTTAAGCACCATCACAAGATTTTGTTGTATTACCTGAAAACGTGATTCTTCAATTTATTGGAGGAAATGAAAATTTATTCAACGTGAAAGAAGATTGTCAACCTATTGCTTTGATAAATAATACAACGCACGGTCCACACGGACATGACAGATAATACAGTCACGGAAAACTGAACAATGAAATTATAGCTTCAGAATTCGTACTCAAAATACAATTTCAAATAAATTTACAAAAACATTTACGTTCTACATGTAGTGAATTGTTAGATAGTCAGTAAATTTACAGTGCAATTGTCTGAAAATTAACATGGTAATTCTTAGGGCTTTACTGAAATCTGATACTTTGCTACAATGTATTTTTAATTTTAACAGATTCCAATCGAATTTCTGTGTACATTTGTCACGTAAAGTCAGCACTATGTTTAGTAAATTCGAAATAGCGTATAGCAAATATATATTGAATTTATGAATATAACACATTTACTACATAATTTAGTAAATTCAAAATACGCTTTTGCGTTGCTCGAACTAAGTTAAACGAAATTACAAAATTTTGTGTAAATTTAATAAGATCACTTAGTAATTCACTTTAAAACACAATATTTATTATTCAGCTACACTTTTGCGTAGTAAATGTGTAGTTAATTTACGAACATTTTTAACAGTGTGCAAATACATAACGTTTATTTGCAGTCTAAAGTGCTAAGAAAATACATATAGGATAGTAGAATCTTTAAGTAGATATTTGTGATGCAGAGCTTTCAGCATTTTTATTGTAATATTATATAATTGACAATACTGATGCGACGTTCCCGAGCAGAGATTCAATGATACTCTCGTAAGTAGCACCCTCCTCTCCTCGGCCGTAAGGCGAAAAGCTGTTAGTTTGGAGATAATACTTTCCGCTCCTAGAACATACCGACATGATACGATTCGATCAAGGTTCGTGCTCCGGCACGGGGTGACCATGCAATTAAGTTTAACTTACGCGGTGTTGGGCGTAGCGTAGCCCATCACTACTGTGCCATTCGAATCGCACGAGCCGTCTTTGAAATTCGAATAGGAATCGCACGCACGGCCGATGAGTGCAGTCTTATTTCTTATGAATTCAGCATACAATAAACAAGCTCTGGCATGGCCGCAGATCGCTGAAGAAGAGACGATCAGATTATAAAATATAACAGTGAGTTAAGCGTGAGACAAGCTTTACACTGATAACGTTAAACACGCGCTGATCTACCTGGTAGAACCGTACAGCCTTGGTTCGCGTATTCTCCACCGTTGGGGTAAAAGTCGACATCTCCTAACTGTAAGGAGCTTGACAGAATGGAACCCATTCCCGTGTGGATAACTTCGACGTAATCAGCATCGCTGCTGTTCAGATGCGGCATGTAGGTGTAAAACAAAAGTCCTGCAGGGTCCAAGCCTGGAGTGAATTAATTTTAAAAAAGTCTCTGTTATTGTACTTAATTAGACGGTGGATGAAATTCGGGAAACATATTTGTTTGAAATTAGGTACTCTAATTCAAACTCAATATTCTGGAGGAAATAGAACGTCTGAGAAGGATAGAAATGCATTTGTGAAGCTTTCATCGACGGTTGTCTTACCCACGATCCTGGGCACTGTGAAATTCACGGATCGCCCAACGTATCCAAGGGCTTGGGCTCCAAACGAATGGCCCACAAGGTGAAGGGAGGATGAGTTCAGACCGGCTGCCACCATTTCGTTGAGGACTTTTGCCAAAGTGTAACCGACACCAGGAACGCTCATTCCAGCGGAGAGGTAATCGGTGGTACTGATTGTTTCCCAGTTGAAGTACAAGACGTTGTGAGTCTTTTGTTCGAGGTACGCTGAAACATGTCCGGTTTACGATTGATCATTTAGTTTTTGTAGTTTGAAGTGTTCCTTTAGGAGAGTTTCAGAAATATTTCGATCGTTCGAATACTAGTCAGTTTTTGCATTCAAATATTTTGAACTTTTTTATTTTAATATATTATTATTACTGATAATATATTTTATTTTTTTAATTTAAACGTACCAAGGGTAACCTCGTTGTAGTATAGTTCGCGGACTATAGTTCCGAACCAACCATGGACGAACAGAACAGTTGGTTTGCTCAAGTTCATCTTGTCGAGCAGCTCCGTAGCATCGCCGACTACCACCTCTGTGTACGTGTCGAGATCTTCACTGAGGATTATCAAACACAAGAGTCAATAAGAAAGAGAAGTGGAAAGAAAAGTCGAAGGGAATTGAACAAAATCGCGTCTTTACTTATCCAAATGAAATATCGTCTGTTTTTAAAGTATGCTCACAGCAATCAGCAGCCCGAGATATTTTGTCCTGGATTACTTACGTACCCTGTGTATAACCTGACTTTGATATCTGCCAATTGCGACCTCGTTGCCCTTTTTATTCCTAGTGGGATCGAAAATATAAAGTAGTAAACTGGAGCAGTAGAGGGTCGACAATTTTCCTCATACAAATGATAATTTCATGGACAAATCTTTTCGTAGTCATTATATTCTTACCCAATAGAATTAGGCAGTAATTTTTTATGAAGGAGAAAGAAACTGTTAAGAACTTACTGCAAGTATCGCAGTGTTCGTCCGTCAGATCTTGTGTCGTGGCAAATGGTAGGCATAGAGAGACAAGAACCACGTATCGCACCATCGTGTCACGTATTCTTTCTGACGAAATCTTCATTTCAAATAGTTTAACGCCTACGAACGAATTGATATCTACTTATTAAATGAAAAATGCAAGCTACGGAAATCCAAATTATTGGCGAAAATGAAATAGCATAAAGTTCAGTATTGTGAAAATAAATCGTCGATCACCATAAGTGTTACAAATATCAAACAAATATTCGACAATTCCTTAAACATATTCAATTCAAATCACAGCAGAAATTACAGAATGCATTTCATTGGTAATCTCAAATCACAATTGCACACAACAGTCGGCGGATTTTCATTTTCACAAGGATCGGTATGACGCGCAGAACGATGAATTTAAATGTGCAAATAATGAACTTACCGTCCGCAGTACCAGGAAAATCGAATTTTTTTTTCAAAAATCTTCTAGGATTTGCGTGACCTATATAGTCCTTTGCGTCGGTATTCGTGCTTGGTCATTATCTTTATTCGTGGTCGTTTCGATTTTTGAACGTGTTTTTTTTTCAGGAAGTGCCAACATTTTACGATCCATTTTAACTACAGCAATCGTATCAGCACACTGTAAATTGTTTTCGTGACAGCAAAAGTCGTGCTGGCGTTATCGTCAAGATAACTCTTTCAGAACCCATCAACAACCTATTACTCTTTAGCATGACAATGTAATTTCAGCTAGCTCTCCGACTGTCGTATCCATATATGCATTTTTCAATCCGCAGTTTGGTAAGTTTGAAAATAGAACCTTTCTACATATTTGTCCTGAAATCATGGAAAAAATAAAAATTGGTGATATAAACAAACATTGAAAATTAAGGAGGATATTCGTGTTATTGAAGTAAGCACAATCGGTAAATCAGCATGTATTGGCAGCAACGGATTCTCATATAGATACACTTAAGATTTCGAAGAATTTTGTTTTTCAATCGAGAGAGAAAGAGAAAGAGAGAGAGAGAGAGAGAGAGAGAGAGAGAGAGAGAGAGCTATCGGGTTCAGTAAAATAATTACGAGGTTCTGAAAAATAAGCGGTGGCTAAAATTATTTTATTTCATTTTTCTTGTTTTTTATTTCAATCTAAATTTCAAGCAACTTTAGCACTAAAGTTCGGTATCTCGACTGCATCATGCGCTCAAGATGCAGAAGTATCGAGCATTGATTAAAAATCTCATACGTGTAGTTCTATCCGTTAACGCATATTTCTTTCTGATGATATTCAAATTCGTGAGTGTGAATTTCGAAAGACTTTTACTGTTATATCGAATTTAAAAAATTCCGTATGATCAAAACTCTATTTTCTGTGACGACTTCTCGAACCGCAACGAACTTCACTCTCTTTGTGTAAACGTCGCTTTCGTAAATTCGAGTTTTTTAATTGTGAATAAAAAGACAGTCAATAATACTGCGTTCAAGTTAGATAGATTTAATAGAAATAAAAGTGTGTTACAGTTACGATAATACATTATTATACGTTATACACGCATACATGTAGGTATGATTATACGCCTGCATACGTGTGTAAAATGAAGGATCTAAACGCGCGATTTTGAGCTAAACATTGAGAATAATAATTTTAATTTTCAATTCAATATATTTATCATCATTTTATTGTCATTATATTACTCGTATAGTATTATTGTCTAGTTAAACACATATCATATATAGTATATACGTATATATAATATATATATATATATTATATATTTTATATTATAATTATTATTATTATTAATATATCAATATAATTACATAGTATTGTCATGATTTAAATTCTTGTTTTTCTTTTCTTTTTTTTTTTGTCAATTATATGTCATCCACAGCAATTTCAGCCGGCGGTATCTCGTAGGGAAATTTCGAGAAAAATTTTCCAAAAGAAAACCGCCGTTCCAGCCACCTTATAGCTACATATTTTGATACAGAGTTATGATATTAATTATTCAATTTACTCTTTTATTATTTTCTTCTTCTTCTTCTTCTTCTTCCCTTCTCATATGTATATCACCGCGATCGAAATTTAAAAAAAAAACCGCTGCATTGTTATTCACTACGAATAAATCATGAATATCGGATTTCGTGGAACAGACTAACAACTAGGGATTTAAATTCTACGATCTACGTCGCAATCAGCATAAATTACAAATCCAACGGTCCGTAAATTTGTCATCGATTTGTATCTCTCTTTTTTTTTCTGTTTCTTTCTCTATGTTTCCATTTCATGCTGACTTGCTGGAAGAAGTTTGACGAGTATCTATATTATAGATTCAAATATGATACACCAAAGCACGAGGAAGAAGTGAAATATCTGCAATTTCGAAGATTGAATGTGAGTCTGTATAAATTTGGCGAAACATTGCTTACACAGACACGTCACGTTTTTTTGCTGGAATCACGTAATATAGACGCCTATTAATTTAAATTTA
Organism: Diprion similis; assembly: GCF_021155765.1. Lineage (NCBI taxonomy): Eukaryota > Metazoa > Arthropoda > Insecta > Hymenoptera > Diprionidae > Diprion > Diprion similis. Next base: position 19,591,580 of record NC_060106.1, on the reverse strand, counting down.
AATAAGTTATATTAGCCAGCTCTAAAATTCACTGTCAATAACTTCCGCCAAAATGCAAAAGCGAATGACGTAACTACTATATTGTTGTCGCAAATTTGAAGTACTTTTAGTTACATAGATTTGGAAGTTGGCCGGTTCGGACGAGGGATCAGTGCTTCTTCTTTTTCTTCTTCTTCTTCTTCTTCTCTTAGTGTTGGCAATCCCTCGCGGATCGCATGCATATCGTAACACGTAAATATAGGTATATACCAATAATGACAGTGGGTGATGGGGGTTAATTGATTACTGTTTGCGCGGTATAATCGACGCTACTATATTGGGGAAAGGGGTGAATATGTTATAATCTATGCGGTTCTTGGGGTCGTGTAAAGCTTTTGGAGCAGAAGTTTGTCGACTGCTGGCAAGAGGAGAAATCTCTTGAAACCGTGTCTACAATCTCCGAAGTTCTGCGATCTGGAGTATCGGGTTGCGCCGCCAAATCCTAACGTCCTAGACGCCGAGTCGGCGGGGTAGTCGGCCGAGGTCCCATCTGCGGAATTCGCCCTGAAAAACAAAATCCACACCATTCAGCCGTATCAATTTGCCGTATTTGAAACGGTGCCAACGACTGCATCTAGCAAAATAATGCGGATTATTCACGAATCGAAGCGAAAAAGAGGTGAGAAAAAGCATCGATAGCCAAAAATAGGTTTAAATCTGGGTGGTTCAAGCTCAAAGTCAACGTCTATCAAATCATCGTGACGCAATTGGAAAACGGCTAGAACTTGTCGAAGAACCGAAAAAAAGATCTCACCTCGAAGTCTGAATCATGATATGACCTGGTTTTAATCATTATCATTAAAACAGATAAATACTGTCAAAGTCAAATTTTTCTTTCACCAGGAACCTGCATTTGACTTCCATGATGTTTGAGATGTTTGAATCTTAAGCTCATGCGCTTTCTTTTTCTCTTTCGAGCTTCTATTCCGACATAAAACAAGTACAATATAGTAAACGTAGAAGAAAACGAATCGATTCAAATGTCATCAATAATTTTATACACATGACTATCACGCTATAAGTCTCCCTTCGATAAATTGAACCTGGGAATCGGTCGCTCCGCTGAAATGTATGAAAAAGTTCACACCAAGAGTAAATCGGAGGTTTGCACGTGGCTTCGGATCAGCAGTTTTTGGTGCAGCTTGTGGATACCAGCGGATACCAGAAGTTTCATCGGATCAGCGTCATGAGGATAGGAACTCTGGCTTTTCCCTTTTCCGTTACGACAGATACCGAGTAGATACTGCAGTGATTGTGATTGTGAACGTATAACGAAGGCTACTGCAATGTGGACTAAACCGGCAACATAATAACATCCATCTCACTACTTGATCTATGATCTATACTATACATAACGATATGTAATAATATCTAACACTATGTACGAATTAAACGTGTAGACGTCTGTAAGTGTAATATCTATAGCGAAAATTTGAAAAAACATCGAGGAATAAACAGTATAATGTATGTATGTATGTATGTACATCGAACAAACGGCTATCGAACTACCGTGAAAGCGGTCATCCGTTAAAGGTGCACTGACCGCAATGTTGTGCGGTGGGTATGCGGTTGACGTTAGACAAATAGACGTAGTAGTAGTAGTAGTGGTAGTGGTAGTGGTAGTGGTAGTAGTAGTAGTGGTGATAGTGGTATTGAGGGTGACTTCTACGGAACAGAGACACATCGACAGCACATACGAAGAGTTGAGAGGACGCGGAGAAGCGTATCCTACTGGGCTGACCTGTTCACCAGGTACCGTGGGGACCGGGAAAACCTTGCGGATCTGAACGAGGGGAGCCACCCAAGGCGAGCCAGCGCCCCGATGTGCTTCTTCGACGGTTGCGACACGTAGAAGTTGGCTTCATCGCTTTCCTTCATCTCCGTTGGGTCCGTAGCTACATGTGCAGATTTATACCCAAGAATAGTTTTTTTCTTTCTCTTTATTTTAGTCGTTGTTTTTCGTTAATTGACAAGTAACAGTTGGTTCTATCAGCCGAAGGAATTTCATCTTAGTTACGGTCCTGCACCTTATGTTCAGTTTGTTATATGCATGAAGAAGTTCACGGTTTGAACGTGTTGCTTTAATATAATGGTCTTCTTAACGCTGTATAACATTATGCGTATTATATATACATATATATACATATACATGACTCGTTTATTGAAATTTAGGTATAATGAAACCGTTTTAATCGTATTTTAAACGAGTTTTTGTTATTTGTGGATGAATTTACCGGACAGTTGTCGATTGGTACAAATGATTACATATTATTGCTGGAGATTTTTTGAACGGTCTGTTTTTTTTTCTTCGGCTAAATTTTCATTCAGATGGTCTGTTCGAATTATTCTTGAATTTGAACCGTTGAACGATGAAAGAAAAATTTGTCAAAGAACATAATTGGAAGTGAAGATTTGGGTGGAAATTATATCGATTATATATGAGATTAATAATCTGAATAAAACAATTTTTCTAGTACCCTCTACGCTTTAATCTCATCGAAATTTGTGAATTATGTCCGTATAATGAAAAAAAAAAGTTAGTAATTTGAGAAATTTTTATGAGACCTGTTTAATTTTTTGTATTCGAATTCGATTGACCAAGATATTAAACCGTTAATTAAAACTAAGAACGAGTTGATGTTTCTTCTTGATCATAATAATCCTAACCCGTCAATCTATACACGTCAACGTCGAGAAAATAATTACATAACTCGTTAATCTATACACGTGAACGTCGATAAAATAAATACATACCCATGAATCGCTTTTCCGTGTTGGGATAATCGCCTGCAAGGGCCTCGATAATTTCCTCATAATCCAGAACGTTGTTGTTCTGCATAACGGGCAGAGGATACTCGTCAGAGAATTCGATCTGCCGCTTCGGCCTCTTCTCGCCTCCATGCTGGGCGTTCTTCGCGGATTTATTCTTGTTGGTGACGTCGGTATTGAGCTTGAGCTTCCCATTTCCTTCGGAAATCTTCGCCACCACCGGCGCCGAGCTGGCCAAAGCTTCTAATTTTCTCTCGTTGGCGTCCTCCTCTCTATTACGCTGCACTTCCGGCCTCGGAGCATCACTCATCCGGCTCTTCGTCCTGTCCTCGAGGGCGTCCAACGAGCGTCCGAACCTGTTCTGAGTGGGCAGAGTCCAACCCCTGTTCAAAGCCGCGATGTTGCGCTTCAATCCAACGGGCATATCGCCGTTTCTAACGAGAGCTACGAGGCTACGTTTCTCGCCATAGCTCGGTTGGAAACGCGGTGCGCTACCGCGAGAGAATATGTCCAAATACCGCTTCCCGTAGGGCAGATTGTAGTCCCGAGCCAGCGCAGCGATGTTGCGCTTTCCCGAGGGCAGCGCGAAGTCTCGAGCCAAAGCAGCGACGTTGCGCTTTCCCGAGGGCAGCGCAAAGTCTCGAGCCAGCGCAGCGACGTTTCGCTTTCCCGAGCTCGACGGCGGCAGCGCAAAGTCACGAGCCAACGTAGCGACGTTGCGCTTTCCCGAGGGCAGCGCGAAGTCTCGAGCTAACGCGGCAACGTTGCGTTTACCGAGCTCCGAGTATCGGTAGAGCTCCTCGAGCTCATCCCTGCCAAGGATCGTCGCGGGACTTCGTTTCTCTTGATCCTCCTCTTCCTCGTCCGCCTTGTCTTGAATGGATATCGGCAGATCGCCGTTCTTCGCCAGGGTCGCGATGCTCCGTTTCTCCGAGTCCACCTCGTCCTCCTCTTCCTCCTCATCGGCCACGTCCATCCGCGACGTTGCCGGCTCCTCGAAGAGCCGCTGAGCGCTGGTGATGGCTGCCAGACGACCTCTCGTCGCTGGATAGCTGAAGAGCTCGAGATAAACACCGACCGGTAGGCAGACCTCACCGTCCTCCGCGTCGTCCGTTGACGTCGTCTTCAGGTTCACGAGCTCGTTTCGGTTCTTGGCGTCGAGGATTATCCGCGCCGTTCGCGAGTACGCCGCCAGGTTGGAACTAACTTCCGGCAGGCGTAGCAGGGCGAAGAACGTCTTCCGGGGAAGGCATTGCTCGCCCTCGTCGTCCTGGCATGTCACCTGAAAGCGACAAAAAAAAAAGAAACATTTCAATACTGTAGCAGCGGTGGAATTATTTTGGCGGAAGTGAATCGTCGGTATGGATATTGCTCCGATATGCTTCTGATCCTGCATCGCGTTTATCTACTCGGTGTTAAATTGGACGTTCCGTCGCATAAAATTGACGCTCGATTTTGACGAACGTCCGGTAAACGACAGGTGCAATTTCCCTGAGTATAACCGCACCGGTGTCATGCATGCTACCGATTTCACGGTTTGGTTATACCGCGTGACGGCCGGGTTATAATATGGTGGTGGGGAATCAGCGGAGCTCGAGGAGTCTGCAACTCACGTGCTCACGTGGCACAGACGCGTCATCGAACTGATCGAACGTCCTGGAACATCGATTTCTGTATGACGAAACTCATGGGTGACAGGGTACGTCGGATACAGATATGCAAATTGCAAAGATTTTCACCCTCTTCCTTCCGCCTGGCGTGTGTAATCGATTCCACGTGACGTCGACGTTTTGAAGTAGAAATTATTTAATTCGTTACGTGAAAGCGAGTTTTTTTCTTATCTAAAAGAAGGTACACAGAAAAATCATAAACTTGGATAAAGTTACACGAAGGAAAGATTTCTTCAATATCTAACACTCGAATTCAATATGGCCTCCTTCACTGCACCACTTGCCGTTTTATTTCAGCTGTTATTTAAGTCATGGCATTCGCCAAGCATCGATCGTTATTCCACATAAACTTAAATAATGGCAAGAACATTCTGAGAGTAAATTCGCCGTTCGTCAGTTGCTAAAATCGGGAAATTCCGGAGACTAAAATGAATCGATCGCGTGTAGATGGATTGCCTACCGTAAGGAACTCATTATATGGATATTGAATGTTCTACTGAATAAATAAACACAATGTGACATTTAATTATATAAAAACATTATAAGCGAAAGAACCGCAAACTCATCCGCAAATGGAAAATTCATGTGATTCACGTATATTGTCATGCCTCGAAAATTTTACCACTCATTTCCTTATAAAGGCCAAAATACAGGATGTTGTCACTTGAAAAGTGATGTGGAAACACGTTTTCAAATGTCGTCAGAGTTATGTTAACGCTCGATTAGCACCAGCTGCATCAGATATATAGATACTTTTGCGGGCCAAAACACGCGCACATTATCCACATAAGTGGGTTCTCTCTATGTATAGGCCATTCCGGGATTTATATTTTCAAAAAAAATGAAATAAGTGATCTTTCGTCAAAAAAGAAACAGAACTTGGTCCAGTAATTGTTTCCTCAATAGCATAATCGAATTTCTGCAAAATCAGACCGATTCGTATTCAAAGTGTGTAACTAACTTTTAATAACTTTCGAGTGTAATCATCCAAATTTTCACATATCCATCAGAGTATACAAAATATTTTTATATTTTAATTATATGAGTATAATTGAAAACTTACATTCCTCAAAATCTTCACCTACAATTAAATGTTTATGAAGTAAGTAGAATTTGAAATTTGCAAACTGTCAATGTCAATCAAAATCAAAAATATGTTTTCCCTCAAATTCGATACTATCATATCATCAGTGACCACAGAATGACCCATATGTTGATAATTATTCAGAGATTTGTTATAACTGTATAAAGTGCACATGGCGCGAGCCAGCAAGATGTGAAATGCAAAGTGTGTAGGCGTGTATAAATTGCACCATGTTACGCGGTTGCACATCAGGGGATGTAAAGGATTAAATAAACGGGCATTTCGCAAAACAGGAATCAGGATCAGTCTGTAATTTTTTCCGAAGAGTGAAAAACGAACTTCCGTAAAAATCAACCGAGCAGTAAGAATAATGTATATTAAACAAGTCGACCTGTTGAGTGGTTTTAATCAACTGACATTGCCGCCTCCCAAGAAGCCCGAGAATTTCTAAAGGCTGTATAAAGTTTGTTTGAGTATTTTAATACCTAACCAGGGTATAACGCGAATGCGCTTACCCATGCAAACTTAATACCCACCTTAATTCCCGTTGGTAGCTAAGAAGCTGCGCGTTCGACATTCTCTCACATTCCTTAGCTGGAGACTCTGAAGTCTCTCTCTTCTGCTTCGGGAAAAAGAAAACCTTTGAAATTCCCGACGAAGTCAGAGAGCGAAGAGAAGAAGGAGAAGCAAGAGAGATTAAAAGAGCTCAAACCCGAGAGGAGAGTGAATTAAAAATTATTGGCAAAAGAAGGCGGAAAGTATATATTTTTTACATTATCAAACGACGACGCCTGAATTCTAGGTAAAAATCTTTTCAAGATATTTTTCCCCATTTATATTGTCAACTCTTCGTATTATTCGCCATAATTCCGTCTTTTCCGAGGAGACGACGGAACGAAAATTCCCCCCCATTTGCCGCGGTGAAGCTCCATCTCAATTACTGTGAAAACCCTCAAAGCCACACGCGCTAACGTCTGACGGGGTGAATTGACTCGAACAGAAATTATGCGAACGCGTTATATGACGAGAAACGCGATTTCACGTTCGCCAAATTTAGTTACATGCAGATACGTTCGATAATTTCTGCAGGACAAGCGAGGCCGCATCATCTGTCAATTTGACGAAACGAAATTCAAGGACTACACAGGAAGCTCGCTCACTATTTAATAATCTTCAATTCACTTTCGTTGAATATTTTCCGTCAGTCTTCGACGACCATAAATAAAATTTAGTGTAGAATCACGAAATTCCCGGTTTTCCCACCCCTGCAGTTCATTACCTTCAAATGGGTGGAAACTTCTGGATAAAGTCAACATTATTATAGTGCCCCTGAAATTTCCGCGAGAGAAGTTATTCTAATATGCCTGTATGTTACCGAAGTATATAAACGGAGTTGCCTCGCAATGAAATTTCAAACTGCAGCAGCCGCTGCCAACCTTGCTTCGCAACTTGTGCGGTACTTGAACAGAAAGGAGGAAAAACACGCGAACAATTGCCCAGAACAGCGGCGCAAGAAGAGTGACAAGAAGAAGATAAAACAACGGTTGACGAGATGATAATGCGGCGACTCTCTCGTAACCGAGGTTTTACCCTGTTGCCCATTTCTCGTCACATTCAATTTCTGTCCCGAATTTGCGTTTCGTTGAGTCGCAATACTTGACGAAAATTTTAAAATATCGGGGAACAATTGTCAGTGAAACTTTATAAATTTTCTTAGTTTCCCAAGTTTTTAAAAGAAGTATTCAAACTTTTTTAAACCTTCTGGCCTCGACAGTAGTGTAATTTAATGCATCGATTTTTGGTATCAGCTTTTACATAACACGATCAGACAAAGACGAAGACATTTTGCACAGCTTGGGGAAAAAGTTTGAACAAAGTACGCTGGGGGTGGAAAAAAATATGAGCAAAATCGAAGGAGAGCAAAAAGCGTATAAAAAATGAAAGCCGCGAGAATCGAGAAATAAAAACGAAAAATCGTCGGGTGGTCATGACGTGAATCGCAAATTAATGTCGGTAAACCACGTTGAATAAATTATCTACTCGTTTATCTTATTTTCAAGTTCTTTTAATTTTTCTAGCCCCCCCCCCCCCCCCCCCCATTTGTCATTGCGTTAATAATTTATTCGTCGAGCTACAATATTTTCGTTCTCCATAGCACTGCTGAGTTTTTCAATACATTATTACTCTTAATACCTAACTATTTCACCAGCACGGGGTGAGAAAAGACAAAATCGAAAAGCTGCCCCAGGACAAAAGGGTAAAACTCAATTTTACAACGGCTGTTTCAATTCGGGAATTTTTTACTCGGCAGATGGGTCTAAAAGTTTGTTCGACATGCACGAATACTCGGTTTCACCTAGACCGGAATTAATTTAAAGGTCCTTTCTCGTCCTCGCGATTCCTACCCCTCGCGGTAGGATCGCTCACGTCTGATACAGCAAACCTACACCCACCCTGAGGGAGAATTTCATTTGTTGGGGTGTCCTATGCCACTCATACAGTTTTGCTCCCGCGTCGGTGATTCAGTCAAGTATAACGGACGTGACGTGCCTCGTTTACCGAATATCTGTTCGCCAGCCCATCTGTCCATCCACCCCATCCCCATCCGCAATGCCTTATCGCAGCTTTCCTCGAAATCCTCGAGCTGCCCCAAAATGCCACTGATGCGTTCCAAAGGATTTTGTGTTCGATGAAAGATTGAAAATCTATTTAAAAAAATCTCTTCTCTCTATTTTTATAAGCACAGAAATGAAAAAACTTTCGTCAAGTTCGAACTTTTGAGGGAAAAAAATTTCGAGATCGATTAATTCAATTCTAATTTTTATCAAGGATTCAAAAATATATTTAATTGAAATAGAGTTAGACTAATATAGTTAGACAAGACGGCCGAATCCGAGAAATTGTTCGTTAAAGTTGTCCGCCAAGTTAGAAATTATGAGAAAAAATAATCGAGATCGACGAATTCGATTCTAATTTTCTTCAAGGATTGAAAAATACTTTTAATTAAAGTAGAGTTAGATTAATATAGTTAGACAATACGATCTCTCAGAAATTGTATCGTCGCTAACATAACCTTGTATTTTATGGACGTTTTTACTTTGCATGTCAGAATTTTTTTTCCTTTCTAGAAAGGCAGTTTTTGTAAAAATAATTAGAAGCTTAAATATCGTTTTCGTATGAAAACAAGGATCAAACAGATGCTGTTTTATTTTCCATCGAGGAATTTAAAGGTACAGATGAAAATCCCATAATATTTTACGATCCAAATTGATTAAATAATTAAATTATATAATCTCGTTTCAGTCTGAGGACGAATTATCCTGTGCATCACATTCCTGCTCCCGGAAATTGACGGAGTTTATCGCTTGCACAAGTGATCCACTACCAAAACGTGAAATCGGCTGCAGCATTCTCAACCAAAACAGAGACGCGAGTTGCGAGTTGTTGAAGTCGATAAAGCGTTTGTCCCGCGGAAATAAGCGTCGTAAATCTAGAAAGTTGTAAATCGCTTCGGGCTTTAAAACTAACCGGTCACAAAGTTCGCATTACGTTTATACATTATACGAGCGTCACATATTATTTACGAGTTTCGTTCCCCTCCTTAAATATATGACAAAGTTCAAGTTACCGATGAAAATCGTTAAAACTAAAAACTATCAATTCGATTAAAAAATTCAAATCTCTCGAATGGTGTGATTTCAAGCTTCACCCTTCGCTCTTCAATTTTGATATCATGTTGTGCCATAAATTTCTCAAACTACGTTATTCGCTTGGAATTTTTGAGTGTCAAAATTTTGCCCAACGATTTCCTCTCGAGATCGTGATTCTTGGTTTTTCTTTTATACACTGGCAAACGTCTCGTTGGTTTGGACCTAAGCGGTGGATGAAGAGAGTCAAACTAGCGTGAAGAAATCGTGATTCAGGTGAAGAGTGCAACTGTCAGTATAACCCGAGGCCTCTACTTTCCCATTTCTCCTCTTCTCTTTCTCTCTCTCTCACACTCTGCCGTCTATCAGGCTCTACTTTCTGTCGTGCTCAGATTCCATTCAGGATTCTGCACGATTTGACGCTAACATACACGGGTTTAATCTTCCGTCGAGCAACCGAGTCCCAGCATTCCTCGAAATGGTCTCCGACAAATCTACTGTGACCAGTTTAACCCTGCATTCTGGAAGACAGCGTTTCGATTCACCTTCGTCCGCTCAACTCGGTCTAATTTAACGACTATTTCCTTCATCTGTATAAATTTGACATTACTTGAGTAAATTTTATTATTTTAATAAATCGAATGTTTTCCAAGGGAATCAACGACTGGTAATCGATTGACTAGTTCTTAGTTGATATTTACTTGTGTTTGTTAGGAGTAGGAAACATTCAATAAAAAAATAAACACATTGATCCTAGGAAAGTTTCTCAGTTTTAAGTACGTTTCATTCTAACCACACAAATTACTTATGGAGTTATGGAAATCAGGGAACCCAACTGAATACATTTATTTGTAAAAAATTGAATTTTTCTATCGGTAAACTCTCCCTCCAACAAACCCTCGAAATAAGTTATTTGCTGGCATGATCGGGGAACCAAACTCGGGATAAGGCACTGATCAAACAGCGAAAAGACTGATCCCTACGAAACCAAAAAAATCGTCCACATGCTCTGGAAAACCCTTAGATTTGCTTGTCGCCGAATGCTATTCGTGTTTGCAGTGTTTATTTTAGATCGATATTGCTCAGTGTTTGTTCACGAGTAAATATATTCCACCAAGCTGCCATGAAAAAAAACAATCGCAACGCGTCGAGCGAATCCGAGTTTTCCTCAAAAAAATTTGGATCTCTTTCTAAGTCTGATAGAGAGAGTTAATACTCGGTCGGTAATATTTTTCATCCAGGTACTTGGCTTGAAATCCGAACAATTCACCGGATATGATGAAGGAACGAGGGGATTGCGTCACGGTTAAGTAGTCACATTTAATGCCCAGGAAACAAAAACAGAAAAAAAGAGAGATAAAAATAAATACCGAAACGGGGAAAAAGCTCAACCTAATTGATGTTTCGTTGGGATATATAATCCCGAGGATGCTGGAATTTGAACACAAAACGCGACCTTTCGGTTGACATCGACGATACATACGGTCCGAAAATCTCCCTCCAACAAAATTTTGAACTCAGCCGCAATCAGAGGGTGGAAGCCAATTAAATCGCGGACTCAGGACACTTTGCAAAGGGAAAAGGACCCATATTTCCCGGGTAACAGCATGTTTGTGTTCCAAGCACTAACCGCAGGTATTTAAGAGGATGCTATAGTTAGTCGTTACCGACCGAGTAAAATTTCACTTATTTTGACGATTAGCCACGCTTATGCATCGCTGATGAAAAAAGGAAATAAAAACCGAGAAAAAATATACGAAAACTATTTTCTTTCACGCGAGAATAACGCTAGAAAATCCAGTACTCATGCGATAAGTTGTAATTCAATTTCAGGAATACATGAATTGGCTTTATTGTTACGAAAAAGTATAATCTTGATTAATTTTACTCTACGAGGATTCGTTTTACTCGGAAGATATATTTCGGATTATAATAATTATAATTGATACTTTTTTGCGATATTCGAATATACAATAACTCAAATATCCAAATGCATAAATTCATGACTATAACCTCGTGATAAAAGTATAATAGATGGTTTTGATTTCTGGCCAAAGGGGGAAGGTAGGTAATAAAAAATAAACGGGAATCGGCGGAGCAGAATAAGACGACGAGAGTAGAGCTGAGAAAATCGAAGGTGTGAGAGGAGATCGTTTATATTATAGCCTCATATTCGCAGGGCACAAAAGCGCGTGTTTGTGAGATCCAGGAATACCAACCTTGCTGGGAAACCAAGCTCCGCACAATGCGAACGAAAATACAAACGTGGGGAGGAAGACGAGAGAGAGAGCTTTTGTCTGTGCGGCGAAGAGTTGAAAGCACTACGAACGGATTTAGACGGTTGTACAAAAGCTCCCTGCAGAGGCAACGGTGATCATGCTATTATTACTCGATTCACGTCACATCTATAATAGGTATATATAGTTATATATGTAATTTAAATTTAAAGAGCTAGTTCTGACAAAAAATGGTGGAGCAGAATAAGGGCGGAAAATGAAAGCGGAAGCTACTTACCAGTATTTTTACTTCTGATTTCACCTGATCAAGTCCTCTCGAACGGTAATCGCAAAGCACAAAGCCCGCGTGGTCTATTGATGAAAATGATCATTTTACCCGCCCCGCAGAAAATCTAATTCCCATTGTCATATCGCAGAGCTTCCAATTCTCTAGGAGAAAATTACCGGGCTTTTTTACCCCTGAATCGGAATTATTGACCGACGTGACGAGTACAATGTGAAAATTGTTTCTACTTGATGTCTGTTTTATGAACTTTATCGAGATCTGAATTTTTTATACAATTTGTGAATTTATTCGATGTTTTAGATAGTGTGTGAGTGATTTTATTTTTAGTCGTTAATGACAATTTTTTAATGGAAATTTACGAAGCAACAAAGTTTCGAATGGTTTTGGAAACCGAACGGCTCAAAATTTCGAAATGCATGATTCCGAAAAATAAAGTTTTGATAGAGTATGTAAATTCGGATGGTTAAAATATACTCGCACAGTGTAGTTTATTCAATGAGTCGGTGTGAAAAATAAGAAAAACTGAAAATCAGAATGACCATGATTCCGAACGTGAAAATATCGAAAATCCGAAACAAAGAAAAATCAAAGTGGTCAAAATTTCAATCTTTCACATTTAAAAATTTTCTCATTTTCGCGCTTTCGGAACTTTTCAAATTCGGTACCTCAACTTCACCCCAATTTACAACAACATATTATTCATACAACGTTATGCCTACAACGAACAATTCGATAAAAGTTCCGAAAACTCGGAAGGAAATTTTAGTATTTCCACTCCTTACAACCTTCGAATTACTCATTTCCTGAAACCAATTCTCTCGGTTTGTTCGAGGGTAACTCCGGCTTCCGGAACTCCGGGTCAATTATCGAAATAGCGGGTTTCAGAAACGAGGCGTGAATGAAAGCGGGAAAGCATCGAAGGACTTGTTGTTCACGGTTTGCGTGGGAGGATAAGACTCTCCCTTTTCCTATCGCTGCCTATGACAAAGCCCCAAAATCCTCTCTTTGCACTCTAGTCTCTCCAAGGTATGTATATACAATATACATATAATAAATACCATACAAACTGTGATACAAGCCAGATTCCCAGTCCATCGAGTAACGCGTGACAGAAAACGGGAGAAACTTGGAAATCATGTTTTCTATGTCACGTGTCTCAGAGGATCAGGAGACAGGATCACCTGTCAAAGCTCCCAGATTTTCCGCCCAAATACGTGATCTTATACAGGTACAGGGAAAACTTGATAAATATCCGCACCAGGACGAGAGGATTGCTTCTGTTTCTTTCTCTTCGTCCTTTATCTTTTTTTATTTCTTTTATATTTCATTTATTTGCATATTTCCGAGGAAATGACACGTGTTACAACCGCTTATCACGAAATCACGTCGACGAAGAGGAGTAAATTTCCTCTAATACGATTTTAGTGTAACGAGTCGGAAAATGGCTGATTTTCGCGACTTTTTTTCCATGTTTTATTTTTTTTTTATTTATTTATTTATTTAATTATTTTACATTTTTTTAACGGTTTTCTCGAAACGTGCTTTTTCAAAACGGTTGACACTCTCAGAAGAAGGGTTTCCAAGCTATCTCTTTCAAATTTGAACACAACATTTTTCACGTCATTTTTTCTCTTGCTATTGGAGCTTTTTTTTTTAAATCATCATATTTTTTTTTCAACGAAAAACTGTCGAAAAATGAACTAAATTCGGTACTTTTTTTCAAAACACCCGGGTCCCCGTTGTGGGGACTCGATTTTGTCAAACTCATTTTCAACGTTGTAAAAAAAAAAATGTGTGTTCTTTTCTTAGCAAACGCACGTATTCGCAAATCTACGCGTATCACGTAAAGAAAGGCGAATGGATTTCGCGGGTTTCGAACAGCGGTAGGAATTTCCTGAGGTCTTTAAAGTGGATCCGGGTAATAAATCAGATTTCGTAGGTATACGTAGGTATAAATACGACAAGCTTCAGCCCCCGACTGATTACATTTCCACTACCCTGCGGAACGTGGATGAAATTCAGATGTGCTTGTTGGTAATTGAAAAATTTTCCGTGAGGTGGATGTGCGTGATGGTTGAATGAATCATCACGCCAAAAACTGGACAACCCGTCACGTGCAGAGATAATGACGAGAGCTTGAAATACTGGTGAAAAAGGGATACGGAGTGAAAAAATATCGGAAAATGCAGAAAAGTTTCCTCGAATCAATTGCATGCACGACTGATGTAAATTTCATGGAATAAGTGTCATTTGGAAATGGGAAACCAATTGTGTATGGAGATAATATTCGAAATTGAGTTCCAGAATATTGATTCATACAAAACGTTAAAGTTACACGTTTTAACTCGTGTTTTAACGATAAATAAAACAAAAAAAAGATAAAATCTTGAAGGTAGTTAATTCATCTGCAGAAATTCTCAGAGTCTGAAATCTCAAGTTTGAATAAGCTCCTACGATTTCTATGCAAAATTTTGAATCACAGAAATGTCGATAAGTTTAATTTTTTCAACCTAATTCATTAAAATCTACCGAAACAATTATATGCATGCATAAAAGGTGAAGCGATAAAATTTTTTTCAACGTCAATTTCACCGTTTCGCAAAAATCGGGAGAGTAGAAAATTGAAAAAATGGATTTTGAGGGTAAAACCGAATATTTAAACCGTAAGTAAAACACCGGCGTTATTTTCCCTACCTAAAATCTTAATTAGATCAAATGAGTCCATTTCTGCAAACGTCCTACACGTATCTGACGTTATAACGTAGTTTTGGTATGTCTCTATTAAAACGAACGGAAACCACTCAGCGTTGTAATCAACTTTACAATTAATCGTGGCTGTGCGATCATAATTAAATTTAGCGCGCAGAAACAGAGGTTCGAATGACCTTCGACGTTTTGAACAAGGTTGCGGTTTTCAGGACTGTCAGTCTTATCCTGCACTCGCTCTGCGTCAGCTTTCTGCAACTGAAACTGCGGCAATATTACAAAATGCAAAATTTCTCCACACAAATCCGGAGAAATCTGCAAATTGAGACTCGCAAAATTAAGTTTGAGTAGGTAAATACTAAGTTTCGCCGATTATAGTTTATCTTTTGAAAAACTCCGTTTTGTCGAGTATCTGAAGCATTTTTGCGAAATTATTGGACTCGATTATTACCTTCCGGTAAAATCAAAAAATCAAGCCCCACCCCCCTGAAAAAAAAAAGAGTTGAAGCTGTCAGAAATTCAATCGAAAAGAAACGGTAAAAATACTTGCAGAAAAATAAAGATAAAATCTTTTTCCCTTTAAAAATTCTGTGACTAATAATAAATAAATACAACCGATGTTATATGAGTGAGATATTTTTTTCTTATTCCATTTCAAGGGTTGAAAACTAGAGACAATATATCCGCCAATTCACACCTTAAACGTGCGTCATCGTGTAGAATATATACATGGTATAATACAGCAAGATTTCTCTGCGGAATCTAATTTACAAAGTTTCAAATTGCTCTTAATTACTTTATTGATTTAGGTTTGAATTTATTCGGCAGACAACAATTCTGTTTCTGAGAATATTGAGCGCGTCTTGAATCTACGCGAGGGATTCATTGAAACTGGAGAACCAGAATAATCGAGATACACTCCTCGTCTTATCCCAGCATCTCTGAATGGATGTTCAAAATCGTTCCACCTGATCGGTTGAGTGGATCAGCGAATAATCAGAGAAAAGCTCGCGAAGATATTCATTGTACAACAGATTTTGTGGAATCGTTTTTTCGCGAACAAAGGATGAACAAAAAAAAAATTTATATTATATTCGAGTCCAATCTTAACATCTTGTTTCTAGTCCGTGCAAATTGTACTCGAAATTAGTAGAAACTGCGAGTTGAGAAAAAACCGATACCATTAATCTAATAATTAATTTAACAAATCTAGCAAATTTAAACTTTACACTAGATATTTCTTGAAATTATAATTTATTTATATTTAAACTTAATATTGAATAATATAATAAAATAAACGTTGATTTCATTTCATCTGGAGAAATATTGTCTATAGAAAATAAGAAGAGACTTCATCGAACAAGATAACAAAATTTACATTCTCCTGCTGATTCCCTTTCGTGCAAGTGTGACAATTTTTTGTCTGACAAGTCACGCGAAATCTTCGGAGTTTATTGCAAACGTAAGACGCCTGGATACGTTTATCCATCGCCAAACCCTGGCGCAACAGAATGTTATTCTGATCCTCTGTAATACATCTAAACGTGTATAAAAATCCGATTCTGTGATACACCAAGCGCCTTATGATCGCTCGAAAAAATCGCTGTATATTTGAGATTTGGTCAAATCTGCTCAGCTTTGAGGTAGAATTTTTTTTTTTTTTTTTTTTTTTTTTTTATAGCATTTAGTAAAACGTAAAATTTTTCCAATTTCTCGCCAGTTGTGAAGCTCAAAAATGGTTTGAGATTTGAATTTCTGGTGGTCAAAAACGAAAAATATTTTCAATTCAGACATACGTGACTGGGTTACATTACCGGGATTTACGATCTATACGAGATCTCGATCAAATTTCTATCTAAAATACACGACTCTTCGCTTTGCACAGGATCGTAATTAACGAGGCGCGTGGATACGGAGTCCTTTGAATATCCTTATTCAACCGCGATTGCGTTTCCGATCTGATTAAGCGGGCTCGAATTAGTCTGAAATAACACGCAAATGTATCCGAGATTTGATACAAGCCGTCGAGGTGGAGAAGGGCTAAGAATTTTTATTTCGAGAATCGTCCGAATCCCGATCCTTGACAGAAACTTTCTCTAAACTCCGGATTATCACCCGCCGATGTCCGTTCTCCGCTTGACAGGCCGGATCCTTCGACCGAGGCTGCATGCTCACTTCGAGAATAAAAAAAGGAGAAAAGGACTTCCAAGCTCGCGAAGAATTTCATCAGAGAAAAGTTCCGAGAGAACTTGTCGAGCGCTTTTATAGTATTGACAAATTCGGGACACGCGGATATTTATTCACTCACTGCGAATAATTATCTTCACGCAATTTCGGTGAACCTGATTTCTAGACCTCGAATTTTTCATTTTTAGCCCTTCAAAATCCAGCGATTGAACAGATTATTGTTAATGCCTGAGTTTTTTTTTTTTTTTTTTTTCTCTTTTATTAACATTAATTGATATCTGCAGTTAAATTTAATTCTGTTTCAAACGATTTGAAAAATTAGTGACTGTAATATTATAGAAATGTAGATAATCGGAAAATATCGCAGTAATATAAAAAAAAAATCGAAAAATCGTTAGAGACACGTTTGAGAGAATCTAAACAATTATTTTTTCATTTATACCGATTAGGGTGGAGCAAAGAAACCGACTGTTTTTTTTTTTTTTTTTTGAGTCTCTTATGACAAAATGTTAGTTTTTGATGTTTTAAGAGACCACTCCAAAGGACAGTTCAAAAAAAAAAATTGAAGAGGTCACTCTGCATTTTTTAAAACGTCAGAAATCGATTTTTTTTTTTTTTTTTTTAATTTTTTTTCTTGTTACGGTATAATTTTAAAGACGAAAAAAACTAAGTTTCCGAAAGTTTTAGTTCAAAATTTGAATTCTGAAAGGTCGCTCATATTTTTTTTTCAATTTTTTGGTGCATTTCTTTAGATCTTTTCGAGCGACCTTTTAATATTGATATTAAAATTTCATAAGTTTTTTTTCTTCAATTCAGTAAGAAAGAATCGATAACAATACACCACGAGATGAATTAAAAATCAAACAAAATACTGAAAATATAATTTTTTTAATTTAATTTTTTGACGATTTTTGACATTTAAAAAAATTTGGAGCGACCTCTTAAAATTTTTTTTTTTTTGAGCTGTCCTTCGGAGTGGGCCCTTAAAACATCAAAAACTAACATTTTGTCACACGAGACTCAAAAAAAAAAAAAAAAAAAATAGTCGGTTTTTTTGCGCCACCCTAATACCGATGCAACATTATTTTTCAAATTATTACAACGCGTGTTTACTTTATTCCTTCTTTAGTCGTTTGAACTCCATTACATGCCTCAGGAGAAGTACATTAATGTTCTGTTCCATTCTGTTCTGTTCTTCAAATGCCTCGAGGTGTTTTCGCTCAGCTCGCTGTGCAGCTTTTCACAAAGCCCCAGCTGCCAATTCTCGAGATAAAATTTCTCGGTTTGTTCCTTACGTAGACGCGGTTAGTAAGAGTAGGAAATTACTGATCAGAGATACAAGGAAGAGAAATAAGGAGAGCGAGAGCAAGAAACCTCGTGGTTGAGTAGACTAAAGAAATCCTCGTTTCATCATATTATCAAGGACTTGATCTTAAGATTAAGTCCCAACAACCGACCTTTAATTCGGTTCTCAGAAAAATTTCAGAGGTATGAAAATGTTTCAACAAAATTATATTCTTTTATTGAATTATTATACCATGCAATTGCTTAATGGACTCGTTGAATTTTATTGCAAAAAAAAAGCAGGACTTACTGTTGATGAAATAATTTTGCTGAGGAATTACCAAACCTCTTCCAAAATGAGCTGCTATTTCATCTTATTAAGAAAAGCAGCAGAGCTTTTTTGAGAAGAATTAAGACAGTAAAAAAAAAAAAAAATTGACTCCTTACTCAACCAGAATTCATATCACAACAAAATAATTTTTGGAAAAAAATGTTTGTGCTTTAAGGAGTTTCCCACACCGATGTCTAATCCATCCTTTCAATGCCTCATATCCTTTAATGACAATTTAATAATTTGATTACCCATAACTGATCGTTTGAACGCAAAATTTGAGAGAGAAAAATTACACGTGTAGTCACAATAAATCGAAAGTGAAAACTGACTTGGTTGCAAAATTTTGCTTTCTTTATTCCAATCGTTCCTCGACGCGAAACGAACTTTGATTAAAAAATAAATCCATTTTGAACTGTGATAATTTTTTATGTTTTTCTCCAATTCATTTCGCACACATACCCACCAATCGGTGTAACGAAACGAGGGCAATTCACATCCGCCATTGATCCATAGCCGAACAGTTGTTCAGAGAGTATTGCATCGGGTTCAAACTGCTTATAAATCGGTTTCCCGTTGCATGCATAGTGCATGCATATAACGGGGGTCGCACGTAAGGTATAATGCACCTTCCTCCTGTCCCATTGTCCTTAAATTGATCGACTCTACACGTATATATATATAGATATTAGGTATATGCACTCCGCTCTCGCGAGAAACCCGAACAAAAGCTGCGTGCGCCACCCGATACCGGAAGCTGCCTGGCACGCGTCATGTTCGCATCACAAAAGCTGCGCGAACGGTGTTAAGGTGCTTATAAAGCCGCGTTGTAGACCTCGACAACGCGTAATTTTTTACCGATATTACACCCCTGCATTACCGGCAATCGTGTAAGGTCGGTAAAAATGTCGTGTTCTTTGTAATCGTAAAACCAGATCAGCTGCAATTTTGTCATTTTACAATCAAGTCTCATGGGATTGGGCTCAAATTGTGTGTTTCATCAGCGCCAAGTGGCATCATACCGGATAGTTCGATCATTTTAGTGCAACTGTGAAAATTTTCTCAATTTCGGTTAGTGGTAACTGGTCTGTAAATTTTTTTTTCAAATTTTCAAAAAGTTAAAAGTCGTTCCAGTTTTTGCCAAATTGAGGCATCAATTGCCCAAGTTTTATCCTAATCGCTTGAACGGTATAGAAGTTTTGCCTCGTCGCGTTTTCGAGGTGTACAACGCGACTTTATAAGCACCTTAACCCTTTGAGTCGCACCTCAATTACTGCGCTGAGTCAACTTTGAAATACAAGATAGAGTTCTGTGGTTTTCGGAGGAGTTGATTACAAATCTACAATCAAATTTCGAAAGGTCAAAATAGCGCATCCAATATGGCGGACGAAAATTTCAAATTTCATCGAATCCGGTCAAAACACTCTATGCATTCGAAATATTCAAAATCTAATTTCAGATGCAGAATTAGCGACCCCAAAAACGTCTGAACAGAGTTTTCTCCCCGGATTCGATCGAATTTGAAATTTTTGTCCGCTATACTACATCCGCCAGATTGAATTTTTTCAAATCGATTTCAGATTCGCTTTTCGAAGTTCTGTCGCATTAAAGAGTGGCTGCATCGATGCTGAAAGGAAGTA
The DNA here is from genome assembly GCF_021155765.1 of Diprion similis. Classification (NCBI taxonomy): domain Eukaryota; kingdom Metazoa; phylum Arthropoda; class Insecta; order Hymenoptera; family Diprionidae; genus Diprion; species Diprion similis. The sequence continues at coordinate 19,571,700 of NC_060106.1, read as the reverse complement.
GGAGAGGAAAATAAGGGGGATGAAACCGCAGAAATACGAAATTGTAAGATGCATGAGAGGAAAAATCTGTATTCTTCTCGCGTGTTGGCACATGTAGCATATACTATGGGGCATTCCGTGCCAATTTCGAGTTAACCGATTTGGCTAACGATTTCTTACGTGATTATTTTGAATCTCGAAGGGCATAAATTTTTAGATTTCTTTTCTTTTTCCAAATATTTCGAATCGATTTGAATGAATATACAATTTTTAAAAACGAACATATTAATAGACACAATTCAAAAATCTGAAATAATTCGAAAAAATCCTTTGTCAAGTATCAACATTTTTAAGCATTGAGTCAGAGTGAACTTACTATTCCACTTAACTGAAAATTTTTAAACAAAATCGATCAAAGGATGTTTTTTTTTTTTTTAGTTGGCATGGAATGCCCCATATACACGTATACCTGTAATATATATATAACGTTGAAAGATACTAATGGTTTGTAAAGTTTGTAAAAGCAGAAAGTTGTGTATATAATAGCTGGGTGGCTTTGCATCCTCCAGGACTACCGCAATTCATAAAAAAGCTCTAATTTATATGCAACTACACGAACCCAGCTGCTCTTGTATAACGTATCGCTGCACGTCTGCGGAATTATGGAAACAATGAATTTTTGCTGAACTTTGTTTGCGCTTAAAACATTTACACGCGTATAATATAACTCTGAGCTTGAGTTGAGCTTTACTGGCAGCTACAAATTTTCGGATATCAATTTTTCGGAGCTTAAAATCTGAGTCAAGATTACGGCTTTATCTGACGATAATTTTCACTCTTGGAAACTTGATTCTGGCTTTTGCTTTTTGCAATTTATTTTTGAAATATTTTATAAAAAAAATAAAAAACTAAAACAATTCTTTCGATGGCCGGTAGTTTTTTTTTTCTTAAATTAAAAAAACAAATCAATTAAAAAAAGCTCATCCGGCAAAGATTAAGATTCGCCCTGCAAAAATATTAAGCATCAATTCTGTGTAAAAACAAAATATTGCCAGAATTTATATAAACGCGGGAAAAGCTCGATGATAAGAAAAAACTTTTTCACGGAAGATTTCGTATTACGAGAATTTGAAAAAAATTGTAGATACCTAATTTTACTTCACCGTAAAATGAACAATTTCACATCGCGGAATTCGCAGCTGGCGCAGACAACGATCTCTGCAATTAAAATGCCGTAAGAAAGGGTCGTAAGTTGATTAAACGCTTCACAAAGTATAAAAGCCCTTAAAATACTGTCGCTTTTCAGCAGGAAGCCCGACGACGATTTGGGTAAATTAATTGCAAGTGACGCCTCGCCGTCTTCGGCACTTGTACAATTATAAGAATGACTGTATAAAATAGAGACCGAATTGTATAAATTGTAATACGTTTGTGAAAGAAGAAATCCTGAAGATCAAAATTCCGCACAATGATAAACACAAAGATTTGAATGAATATTATTATTAAATTCTGTAATTTGGGCGGTAGAATCGCATTAGAAGTCAGCAGAAGCGAGATTTTCGTGAATCTCGACTTTCGCAAGAGGTAAATTGCACATGTAATTTGCTTCAGATTTTACAGCACGCGTTAAAATAATCCGTGCTCATCGTCAGTGAAATTAATTTCTCACCGAATTTTGCACAAAAGTGTAGAATTATCCTCGACAATATTTTTAATTATAATAGATTGCTAAAGCGGATCGCAATAATCTTTTTTTTTTTTCTTCGAGATCCCAGAAACTGAAGATCTTGTGCAATTAGATACATCATCCTCATTTCACGTGCGAGAAAATTCTTCGAATTCTATCAGTTTGAAATTTGATTTTCTTTGACCTGCGCAATCCTTTTACGATACATGTATATATGTATAGAGAGAGAGAGAGAGACAAAAAAATTAAAAGAGAGAGAGAGAGAGAGACTGAATCCGACGAGTTGGGTATGTGGAAAATTTATCGGTATTCCGTGTATGGAAAATCCCTTCACCCCAGCAACTCGGCAATTAAAATTTTCACCGGAAACAATTTTCTTCCAACTCCGAAAAATGTATCTGATTATAAGTGTAAATGCGTATGTATATATATAAGAATCCGGCGGTGAAATCCGACTGACTAAATATAATCACAGAACATCAAGAGCAGAGGAAAGTGAGACGTGAAAAGGAGGGAGGGGGGGGGGGGGGAGAGGATGACAGAGAACTTCTCCTCCTCTTTGTTGCTCCCAGTAACTTCGGGAAGGAGATTATTTACCTGATTGCAAAGTTGAGTACAAAGAAGTGGGGGGGGGGGGAGCAGGATCAAAACACATAATTTAGGCAGGCGTTCGTATATTCGTGAAAACGCATATATATATATCTAATATAGATTAATACTTTGAGATCAGATCTGTGAATCGAAATTTATCAATAGTTTTCGGTGAGTTTATTTTTACAGAATAAGTTAAGTATTCGTCAAATCCACACATTCGGAATTACTATGTATGATGATTTTTTTTTTTTTTTTTTTTTTCTTTAAATGAGGGAGAAAAAAAATAACCACAATTACGAAGAAACGTTATCGATATCGAGTTTTCATTTTAAAACACTTTAAAATGATTAAATATTTAACAGATTCTTTCGATTTTATTCTACGATGATTCATTTTATATATTCCAAAGTCTGTTTTATACAAACTCATTGAAATAAATTTTCTTTTCAATCGGTAGTTACTTTTTGGTTTATAGATTATTTTTGGTTATAAAGTTCTGTGGGATAGTTTCAATGCGCGGGGATACCAGAGTAATAAAATACGTTCCGACATTGTTTCCTGTTCAAAACTATAAAGTTTATCCTTAAAAATCGAATGTCCTACACAGTGTGAGAATGATAAATAATTTCGTTTTTTGCTTTCGTACATGGCGTGTGTATCAATTCAAAGACAAAGAGACAGATCTAGAAAATCTTCACGATCTTCAGTATACTTCAAGTTCATGTTTATTGTTTGGAAACACCGTGTGTAAGATGCAGGAAACGGAGGGGTGGAGGAGGTGTAAAAATAAATCGACAAGCACTCGAGGTCGGAAAGTGAAAATGCTGATAAAGAATACCGTGAGTATAAACTCCACACCCTGGCTCGTTAAAATCGATTATAGCCCCGAGGTTATATTGTGCACAGGCTTTTATCGAAGACAGGGAAAAAGCTAAAAAGCTTTCGGCACAGAGAAGTGAAACAGCAAAAGTCGTCGGGTGAGGGGGAAAAACACGCGGCGGAATGTCTCAAGTTTTAAATTTTTACCGATTTGAAATTTTTTTAGGCGTGCACGTTTTTCCAGTTCTAATCTCGGCTGTTACTCTCCGACCTTTTTGCCATCCCTCCCCAGTTTTATCAACTTTGACCTCGCGGTTAGCATAATTTCGTTGTCAAGGATAATCGGTAAGGATTAAGGCTTATCCCGGTGTGTACACACCTCGATGTTGGATATTGTGGTGAGTCTATGACGAGTTGAAAATCTACTTATCAAACTAATTAACTCCGCTCTCTCTCTCTCTCTCTCTCTCTCTAGCTTGATAACCCGAGATATACGATACAGGACCTCTGCATGCTCGGCTGTGTTCGCGAATCGATAGACTTAATCCATCAGCTGAGAGAAAGCGAGAGAGAGAGAGAGTAGAAATTCTGTGCAAGCTGTTGATTAACCTTATCGTCACTCTCCTCACGTCCCTTGGAAATGCAAACTTTTCTATCTCGAGGAGTCAATTCTCTCAGTTGCAAACTCCTGCAGCGTGCAAACTATAATCAATGAAGAAATTCATCGACGAAGACCGTGAAATAAGGGATTTTTATAAGAGAACTTATTGTAAACAAAAACACGTGTAACTAGTCCAGATTCGTTTATCAAATCGATGATTGATTCACTGTTTGGTCATTTTTGGTTTGCCAGTTTAAAAAAAATGGGAATCGAGAAAACAGTGAGCGAATGAATCGTGGAATTTTTTACGATACATCTATTTTATATTATATTTACTACTGAAAATATCAGACGTTCGTTTTTATCTAAATAAACTTATATTTGAAACGTTGGAAATAGAAATGGAATAAAAACTCTATGCAAACGGAATTGCCAAGGAAGATCGTGATGTAATGTCAACTGTGGATGTGTGAAATCGTTTTTCGAATACAATAAACATCATTTGATTTAACAGAGAATTAAGTGATCGAAACGATAATGTAATCGAATTACCGAATGTAATCAGATTTATTTTTATCAACAAATCTATTTGATGTTTAGTAAATTCAACAATTTTTCATTTCTTCTTGTTTCTGTCTGCAATATATTCTTTTGCTCCAGCGTTTGATGAAATCTCGATAGATGGTCGAATGCTAGAAATGAATTTGTCAATCCTTGAAACAAAACGTCTCGAGTTGTTCAGTTTTTTTTATTAAAATTTCTGCATTTTTTCATATTTCTTGTCCTCTTGTCTACAGTTTCGTATTTCGCAAAACACCGCGGCCAAAAAAAAACTAAAAAACAACTTACGATAATTAGAGTCCAAGCCCGAGCCGCGGGTAAGGCGATCCCGTGTCAAAGAAGCCACGGAAGGTATTCCGAGCAGAGAATGTTAAACCCAACACCAAAATTCTTCTCTGCGTTACGCGCGGCTGCAGGCAGAAGATGCTCGTCTCGAATATTTGCAAACTGTTGCAAAGATCTAACGACGCGAGATGCGAAAACAAATGTGTAAAGAAATGCGTAATTTGGAGATCGCCGGACTTCAAGGGGTCGAGATTTTTTTTTATAAAATTCCTCTTTTCGAAACCGCCCGAAAGCAATTTTCGCACAGTTTCTCTAGACGCTTTCTGAGCGAAAGGAATGTCGCGGAAAATTTCTCTACATTACATCAGAGTCGGCGCTAAATTAAAAATAAATGTCCGAACGTTTTCACCTGTCTTCCGCATTTCGGACGAAATTTTTATCGAATTACTTAATGAAAAACACAAGTTAATGAAACTGAAAGTCTTCTTTTTAATATTGGATGAATAAATTTCTGCAAATTTAATCAACCTTTTGATGATTAATTCAATGAAAAAAAAAAAAAAATAATAATAAAAACAGAAATCATGTTCAAAATTTGAGCAATTTTGAACAAATTTATCTAGCATACTTACAGAAAATAACGAATGTAAGAAATATTTAAAAAAAAAATCAAGTATCTGTACTGTATAATACAAACAAAACATAAATTTGGATTTTATGATCCGGAGGAAAATCGATTCGCCATGGAAAACTGCGATAGAGGCTATTCGCTCTATTTGCGCAATTATCCAGGCATATTGTGCATAAACAGCTGAACTGGAACGGAATCAAACGATCAACTGTTTGTACAGACGGGAACAATTACGCGCTTTTATTTCCCCGTTAAAATGTCGAAGCTCGAGCCTTGAGCTCGCAGAGCTTTTCGCTGTAATCTTTAATGCCCGTAATTAGCCGGGATCAGAGTCAGGCATGTATTCGTTATACGGTATTTAAAGAACCGTAAGTAGATCTAAGCATCGTTGCGATTGCAGCAAATTTTTTATCTGAAATTCGCCAGGATTTCCCGCATTTTCCTTATTTTTCCTATAAATAAAAAAGCTTACAAGATGAAAAAAAAACGTCCGTTGTAGTGAAGAATTCCATTTTCTGTAAAAAAATCTCCCGCACTTAACGAACTTGCGATCATAAAGTTATTAATAATTATTCTGCAAAGCAGATATTTGCGCGTTCTATTCAATTTAAAAGATTAAAAAATCCTCCGGAGAGCAGGAATCATTATATTTTACGATCGTCAATCAAACCTTCTATCAGATAAATTGAATACAAGCAATATTAAATCCGTGCGTTTTCACCGCAAGGGTCCCGCATTTTTGTACAACATATAATCTACGAACGTTTAGCAGATTTTTATTCACTCTTTTATTTCTTTTCATCCCTCGTTTTTCACCTCATTTATTCATTCAACGTTCGTTAGCAGATTTTTCCCCGTCATTCAAACCTACAGGTTCTTATCAGCTCGACGTATAGTCCGGACGGCAAATCCCGTGAACCGTTCGATCGGGTAACGCCAGGATTTTAATTGATCGACTTGTTAAGGGTAAAGTTTGCGGAAAGTTATATAAACGATCGAGCGCTGAGCATTTCGGGTGATTGATATTTTCACGGTAACCTAAACATCCGTGTCTACTTCTAGAATTTCCCGCGGTGACGACGGGGCGAAAAGTCTCCTCTAATTGGACTCCACTGACTATGAACCAAAGTCAAAGTACGCGTAAAGCTTTCACTGAGCTGCCAATCGGAAGGACTTAGCCGAGAGTCCTTCGTCAAGTGAACAAATAATAACTCTATAAGACGTAGTGTTCTTCGAATTTTTCGTTCTCATTTTATCCTTCATCATATTTTCGTAAAATCTTTCTATTTTTATTATTATTATTAATACTGTCATTATTTTTGCGAAATATCGGTCCAGACTCTTATTACGTCTTGGTTAAGGAAATTATAAAAAATATATTTGTCTTTCGCTGATTGTATATATAACAATGCAATTTACGATGTTACGTGGAGTGGTTTTCGTAGTTACAGCAACAATCATAACAGAGTGTGTAATTAATTATTCGGGATGGAATTTCACACGTATGTAGGTGTAATTTACGATATCACGTGAGTCTGACATTTGCAGAGGCGAATTTGGCGGATCTGAATTTTGCGACGCAATTTTCAACCGTTGTTGTTTGCTGTTTACTGCACTTGACCGCAGCGCAAATCGCTTGTCAGGATTTTAATCAGCAAGGAGTAATTTTTCATTTTTGTAACTTTGCGACTTTTGTGGGGCAATTTTTATCCGCAGGTAAAGACTCTGAGGTCATTCGAGATTTTCGCGGATAAAAATGCGCGCAGTTATAGATTTGGTTTCAGGGATTTGAAATCGAGATTCCAGCTTCACTGCTGCAGCGGCTGAGCTTGCGATTTATTCCACGGCTGATCCGTGGCCAGATTATTATTCCGCGAATACTGCGAGGGATCAAAACGCAGGAGGATAGTGCAGAATTAAGTGCGACGTCAGAACTTTCCGGTTCAAGTTCTTATTGTTTTGTGGAACGTTAATACCGATTCAAGTATTCACGCGAATGCGCCGTACCTGCGTAGATATGCCTAAAACGCATAAAACTTTTCTTCGTGAGAGTAAAATGATATTGCAAAACCCAGAATTAATGAGACAGAAATAATTTTAGACATAAATCGCGTTACACCCGCTCGCAGTTGTGGTAATAAATAGTAATTGACTCCTGCAAGGAAGTTTTTTACCACACGTTAAATTTACAGCGTAATATAAAATTATAAGAAATAAAAAAACTGTTATATTACAAAACTCCAAATTAGGTATATTACGAATATGATGTGTTACGGCAAAATTACTTTTTTAATTTCTGCAAACCGGCCATAATTACCGATCATTTATTATACTACAGGAGATAAAAAAAACTTAAAAAAAACTTTTCATTTAATTTGTTCGATTCCTCGTTTTTTCGCGCGGCTAATTAACGTATCGCAAATTTCAGAACCAAAATAAATTCACCGTTAATTCCTTTTCCCGAGGTGCTAGTTACCCACGATTGTTACATCTGCTATCGTTATCGATACCGCGTGAAAAAGTGAAAAAAAAATTCAAAAAATCTGACAATCAAATATACTATATTAAAAGGGTCGAACATCCGGGAAGAAAAAATGGCATCGAACTTACCAGAGGAAGGCTAATCTCGTTAACGACCGAGACATAGAGAAGCAGAGTGATGAGGTAGCTCCTGGCGGAGGATGCCATGGCGTCCTGGTTTCCCTCGAGCGGCTGGCCGATGTTTTCTTTGATAATAACTGGAAGAACTCCTCCGAATCGGTCCGGACTGAAGGGGCTATAAACTGGGACGCGGTGTCCGTTGCGAGTAGCGGTTTCGCGGGTTTCGCACCCTTATATAGGGGCTCGACGTCTTCGACACCCCCTGCGGCCGGGGCGCAAGCGTCCTCAGCGTCCCTCGCGCCGCGTTTTCACCTCTCGGTGTGTGAGTGAGCAATTTTCCACGCACTGTTGCTCGCCATGCAATATTCGCCGGGGTTATTACGGCATGTTGCTCTGCAAGTTCGTTCGGAAGTAGGTATAACAAGCTAAACGGCTTTAGACTGACCGTGAGCCAGACTTCAATCTTCCCAACTTCACACTGCAGGTTCCAAGTTCACAGAACAAAAAATGGGTGCCGGATTTTTAACTAGCGTCCCAAAGCTAACTGAGATATGAAATTTCAAGGCCAATAAAAGCATGTTTTTGATTTTTCTTTGTCCGCCATGTTGGAGTCGCCATCTTTAATTTTCAAGATTTAACATCAGATTTGTAATCTGCGATCTGGAAAATCACCGGGTACCGAGTTTCGTCCAATTCGATTTACTTTGGATTTTGGTCCTCCATATTGGATGGATAACCTCCAATCTAACCTCAAATTCGTGATCGGCGATTGGAAAAACTTCGAGGCTTATGAAAATACTGAACCGATTGAAGCCAAACTGTAATCGTTTCTGAGTTTGGGAAAGCCGTGACAATTGAGACTAAAATCATTGAAATCCGGTAATTTTTTCTCGATATATCGTTGGGCAAAAAAATTTATCAAATAAGTAGCTGAAAACGATCGGAGGTGATTCTCTAAACTTTAAAATGTGGAGGTCTAGTCAAAAGCCAAATTTTTGCTTTCGGGATGATTACAATAACTTCCTTTTTTCCTCCTAAAAACATAGAAACGGGAAGTTAATAACGGATTTAAAAAAATAAAAAACGAAAATGTAAAAAGTAAAATACTCGCAAAATCCGCTATTTTTAAACCTCTACTCGCCCGCACGTATAACCTGTTACGAAATATATTCTACTCTCGTATAATATATGGTTCATCCCGCAACAGAATCTGACGAATTGTTCTACCCACGCAACTCGGACTTTTTACGTTTCACCCCCTTTCCGAAGGCTGCAGACAGGCTCGGACAAAAATTTTCTGTTACTCGCGTATATCGCAGTATAACATTTAACGTTATACATATATAATATACCGAAAAACAAAAGTTTACACGAATTATTTTTAACATTGTATTACCTGCAGTGATAGCACATGTTATACGTAATATTTTTCCTGATTTTTATGATAAAACGATCTTTGAGGACATTTATATGCATTATACAACATCCGGAAGAGAGACGTCATCAGTGTGCTGAGCAAATTAGGATATACGTCGCTGATCAGCTTTCATTCGCAAAATTTTGGGTTCTTGATCAATATCGAAAGCGTATGAAAGCCGTCTTTGTTTCCGCGAATTTGTCGTGGGTGTATATTAGGGTGGCGCAAAAAAACCGACTATTTTTTTTTTGTTCAGTCTCGTGTGACAAAATGTTAGTTTTTTATGTTTTAAGAGCCCACTCCAAAGGACAGTTAAAAAAAAAATTTTTAAGATGTCGATCTACATTTTTTAAAACGTCAGAAATCGTCAAAAATCGATTTTTTTTTTTTTTTTGAATTTTTTTTCTCGTTACGGTATAATTTTAATGACAAAAAAAAATAAGTTTTCGAAAGTTTCGGTTCAAAATTTGAATTTCGGAACGTCGCTCATAATTTTTTTTTCAATTTTTTCGTGCATTTCTTTAGATCTTTTCGAGCTACCTTTTAATATTCATATTAAAATTTCATAAATTTTTTTTCTTTAATTTAGTAAGAAAGAATCGATAACAATAGACCACGACATGAATTAAAAATCAAACAAAATACTGATAATATAATTTTTTTAATTTAATTTCTTAACGATTTTTGACATTTTGAAAAATTTGGAGCGACCTCTTAAAATTTTTTTTTCGAGCTGTCCTTTGGAGTGGGCTGTTGAAACATCAAAAACTAACATTTTGTCACACGAGACTCCAAAAAAAAAAAAGTCTGTTTTTTTGCACCACTCTAGTGTATATAATGCCTGAATCAAGAAGATAGAAATTTCTATCCATAAAACGGAGTGCAGATCAAATGAGGTGACGAAAAAATTCGAGTCTACGAGCCGGCATCGAGGGGATTGAAAGAGGAAGCTTGATGACGGTATCCGGTGAATCGGATATGCGCCTCTGACCGGTTTCTCAAATGACATACGAGATCGATACGCCTTTTGGGGATATAAGTCATGAATAATTGAAATAGAATCTTCACCCTCCGAACAAACTCGCACCGTAAAAATAACCCCTCGTAAATTTCCTAATTGCCAACGACACCGTATGCATGTCGAAGCAATTTATACACTTCGCGACTTTTCGCAGATTTTTCCGAACCATTTTATTATTTCGAATTTTTTTTTCACCTTGTAGCATTTTCAGGATCGTGGTAGGAATAAAGTAACATGTGACGTGTGGAAATGTTTCAGCAACCATTCATGGTAAAATAACTCCCGTTTATAATTTTTTTTTTAAGTTTTTTTTTTCGAAAAGAGCTTGAAAACAGTAAGAAGAAAAAATCTTCCCACTCCGGCTTTAAGCTTAAAAATAATTCTGATATCTTACAAACGATTATTGAGAATTTTTAAGTTGTGTCGATCAATAAAATCGTTTTAGAAAATAGTATAAAATTCTAATCGAGTTGAAAAAGATATTTAAAAAAAAACATATAAAAAATCGTGGGTCCAATCCCAGAGGTCAAGGGTCAGGCCCAGATCGAAGTGGTATGGAATGCTCCATATATTTATAATCGGAATGATACAGAGCTAATTCGTATACAACACGAGTCAATTAGATCTTGACGATTAATTGAGAAGAGGGTTTATAATTAGAACTTTCTAAATAATCAAACTCAGGTGGTTCTCATCTATTGTCTGAGAACCATTCAAAAAAGCCGACATTACGTATGTATAGTAATTATAACGTGCAAATGTACTTAGAAAAATCTATTTTCATCCACTCTGGAAACAACTATTAGTAAAAAACAAAAATTTCAATAGGGTTGACAAAATAAGCCAAGAAAAATCGGAGTTTAATCTTGTTGAACGTTCTGATTGTAAAATCTTTTCTCAAACCATTGTCTCACTCGAATTCACTCGATTCAATTCTTGAAATAAAATTAGTTAATTTTTTTTACCAATTTTATCCAATTTCCTAACTTTTTGCATATATGCTTTGTCAATTTTAATACCCGATTTCATTCATCCTTCTCGGTCCACCTCGCCTATTTTAACGGCGTGACTGGCTATAGACGCGATTCGTTTGACGCCGAATAGACCATTACTATGTCATAGCTGGATATAATATGATTTCCTATTACACGGTAGGTATATCGAACCAGGGATTTCACCTCTCTTTGTTTCATTCAATTTTATTGAATTTTATTTATCAAACCTGCGCAGCAGACGTACCTACGTGGAACGATGAAAAATGACATAAAGAGAAGTAAATGAAACGGCGGGAAATTAATTATTTTTTCAAAAAGGATAGTAGTAATGCGATGATAAAAAAACCTGATACCCTGAACCGTGGACGTACGAATCTCCGGTTCTCACGAAAAAATACGCGGTCCTTTGGGAAATGGCTTTTCATCGGAGACGTAATTCGGTTTCATTACGTTATCGGTTTTTTCTATGGGTCAACGAGATCCCACAAATCTGGCTTTACACGCGTATAATGACGCAGGAAATATGTATTGTACTGCATGATAAGCTGCCTGTTATCTCGTGGTCAGTCGTGCAACTAGTTCAATAATTTCTGCAGTAGGTATCACACCTCGTGTGGTCTAATAAATGCTATCTTGGGATCACAACAATGACAATCGAAGCATAGTACCAATTTTATTTTTGTTTATTATATTTCTTTGTTAAGAACTTGATCTCTAGTCTCTCTTAATTGACGCGATGCCTTTTGCATTCTGCACACATATATGAATAAATACATCACGGAAATAATTGACAAATCTTTTCTTGCAGTCAATTATGTATATTGCACCATGTGTTTTATGTATATATTACACTAACTTGATATAAAAACGGGAATGGTCTATATAAAATATCGTTATCTGGACTCGTTCACCTCTTATAGACCATTTGTTCCTCGAATCAACTACGGAGATACGTATCGACTTGACATTTTTACGACGAACGAGAGACAATTGTTTCCTAGTTTCGTAGACGAAAGCATAAAAAATAATGATTAGATTTTGTGGTGGAAAAATTAAACATGCAGAATGTAAATCTTTGCAAATAATTTGCTCGGCTGGAGACTTGAAAGTGATGATCACTTTTATACAAATGTAAAGTAAAAAAATTATTTCTACTTTTGATTCAGATAGAAAATGTATCATATTAGTATTTGAAACATAACATATTTTTCTGTTTCATAAAAAATAATAAAAATCAATGCGAAACGAATTGACGCTTAGTTGTCAGTGAAACCATTATTAATGATGAAATAAATATCTAATGAATATTTTCAACACAATGAAAAAGTAGTGTGCCGTAAGAGTAGACGTTAAATCGAGGGTTTATTCACTCAAATTTTTAGCATACCCGTGATTTCATAATTTCGTGACGTCCGATGAGTTCACATGATTTTAAATATGATTTTCGATGATTTCATCTAGTATCTGGTATCAGACACGATTTCACGTGTTCTTAAGAAGATTTCACAGCAATTTTTTACGATTCTGGATGACTCCACCTGATTTCCTCTGATTTCATACGATTTCAAAGCAATTTCTTCGTCTCATTTCATTCTGATTTGAACTGATTTCGTACAATTTTCGGAGAAATTTCTTTGTCTCATTTCTTCGATTTTCATCTTTATCCAACCGTCAATTAATTTTCCAATAGAACTCCCTTAATCGGGAATTGTTCGCTACCATTATTTTCTCTTTCCAATCGTTTAAAGGATGGTCTAAATTGGTAGTTTAGATCCAGAATTTCGACCAGATTCCGCAGTAGCTTCAACGGCCATTTTGAATTTATGGAAAAAAATTTTACGTCAAATAACTCGGCAATTTTCAACTTTTTACTAAAAATGGTGTCAACCAAGGTAAAATATTTAATTCTCTACAACTTTGATCACAGTAATTTCGTATCTGGAATTAATATATCTCGATTTAGACCATAAATTCAAGGCGGCAGTCGAAGCTGTTACAGAATCTTGTCGATTGAAATTCTGGGTTTAAACTACCAATCTGGAGCCCTCCCGCCCCCGCCATGCAGAGATTAGATTATCAGAAAAAGAAATTAGTGTTATCGAGAGATTGCATTGCAAGTGTCTTGTGGGCTATGACTGAAATGGGCAGCGCATGCGCCGAGTTGAGGGTCGCTTGGCGGCCGCAACCCTTTCGGAATATTAAAAGAAGAATCCGCGCGAGCGTCGAGAAGTCCATTTTCACGCCCGTGTAAAAGCGGCAAAAACCGCGAGCTCCTGCAGTGGCCGTTCGACGCGCGGCACCATCGTCGTCGCGTCAGGTACAGGTTACATAAAACCCGTCGGTGCCTGTCGGCGAAAATGGCTGCGGAACGAAATTCATATCACTCTCGGACAGAGGAACGCGGCTAACGCGGATCATCGTATGGAGAGGGGCCGAAGCATGCAACGATGCGTTTGTCGCTGCCGGTCCTCATCCCAACGCCTGATCGCTCCCTGGACCTTCACCGCGACCCGCGATTTTGCCGTTTCGTTGATTCTCCGTCTCCGAAGAACGTCCTAAGATGCTGCCGGAAATGCTACGGCTCTCTTATCAGCATCGAGCGTTCTATTGTTACGTGATACTCAGCGTATGGATCTTCCTTTTAGTCGCTGGTGAGGACTACGCACACGTTTTATATTTTAGATTCAATTGTTTGGTAAACCATTTTTCGCGAACAGGTATTTCATGCTTCACAATCTTTTGTATCTACTTGTTCAACTATTCGATGCACCTTCGCTGCAGCTACTCTTTTTTTCATCATTGATAATTTTGTTCCCTTCTCCAGGTATGTACAAGTACATCGGGGTCGACGAGAAAACTTACACCCAGGGTAGACGTCCTCCGAGCGATATCTCTCTCAGGGAATTTCCCAGGAACCTCAAGCTCGATCTAAAGACCAAAAAGATATTCAGATTCTGCAATTCACCCGATGATATCAATCCTGGAGCTGAAGGTAGAGTTCTACTATCACCTTGAATATTATTTTAATTTTTATTCACATGTTCGAGTACCTGCTGACACACGGACAAAATCTATACCGTGCTTCCAGTTCAGTGCCGCTTTCACATTTCACACCGGCTGATCATCTCTGGCGCACGAAATTCCAACTATTCTCTTATCGATACCATTGAAATAGAAATTACAAAATATATATTGCAACGATCTAGACATTTGTTTTACAAATATCTGCACTTGTTAACGAATGTACACAATTGTTCGATCAAATCTATACTAAGTATTTACAGCATTTTTTGCATCACATAAATACTTTTTCTCTTGTTCAACAGGAAAGGTTGATGGCAACTTGACTCTGGAAGGTATTCTGGTATTCATTCGACATGGAGACAGAGGTCCCCTAACTCACGTGCGGAATATCACAACAGTGAACTGTGCCAAGGACTTCAGCGGTACTTCTGAGATGGAAAGTGTTTACTTGGCTTACCAAAGTTTCCTGCAAAATGTATCAAGCTACTCGAGAACAGCATGGACACAGTTTTTGGGACCTTTTCACGGATTTCCCATGCTCCCAGCAGATTCGAAGGAATGTAAACTAGCACAGTTGACCGGTTTGGGTGTAAACCAACTTCTCAAAACTGGATTGCTGTTGAGGAATATTTACTACAACAAACTGAACTTGAACAGTAGCACATTAAATTCGAAAGACATTATAGTTTACAGCACAAGATACAGGAGAACAGTGCAAAGCGCGGTAGCCCTGCTCTACACGTTTTTGGAGTACGACAATTTTGGCAACCTTGCCAAAATCAATCTGCAAGAGAGCCAAAGTCTCACTTTCTGCAATACGGACTGCGCCTGTTCCGCAGCTGATAAGTTCAGCAAACAACACTCGAAGGAAATGGCTGAACATCTGAGGTCCCATCCTGCAGTGGCAAATCTGATCAAGCAGGCTGGTAACGTTGTCTTCGAAATGCCTGAGCAGGCTCAAAGCACCGATCCGAATTCACTGAGGGATGCTCTGCTCACTTATGTCTGCCACAATGCGCCGTTGCCATGTATAGACCTGGAAGTACAACAATTTTGCGTTAAAACAGAACATGTCACGAGTCTTTTTGCATATACAGAATGGGAGGCGAAGCAGCATGCAAAGAGCAGGAGTCAAAGAAAGTATGGCTTATTACGAGCCTATGGTTTACTGAGGGACATAGTGTCTCACATGCTGCGAATTGTCTCCGATGCTAAACCGAAAGTAGTCTTGTATTCGGGACATGATAAGACCTTGGAATACCTTGCCACGGCGCTTGGCTTGGTCACCGATCGATTTTCTATGTCGCATTACGCTTCTCGATTCATTATTGAAGTGTACAAAATGAATCCGAAGAATGAGAATCACGTGGCGAGCGATTTCTACTTTCGGGTCGTCATTAATGGCAAGGATTTTACCCAGGATATACCGTTCTGCAAAAACGTTAACTATTTCAGTGTTAATGTTCATAATCGACCAGATAAAATTGATAAAATCAAAGCAGAGACTAAACTTTGTCCGATTGAAGCAATCATCAGACAACTACACGACGACTATTTTGCACCATTTAACGCCACTAATTTCAAAGATGCATGTTCTATACGGAAACACGGATAACTACTCAGTCTGAGGGGTGATTCTCTACCTTGGCTGTAAAAGAATGAACTTTTTTAATGATGCTGAAGTGAAGATGAGTACAATTTATACCAGTATATTCTCATGAACAAAAGCAGTGGGTCGTGTTGTGCAATTCTTAAAATAGGTATTGCGAAAATGTTCGAATTCTTTCGTGACCAAAAAACTGGTGTTGGTTTTACTTAGCTCTGCTTTTTGGGAGATAAATGTTACAAAACAATTTTATATTGATAAAAAGGTGCGAATCTCATCCCTTCGAATTAAATGCAAACTGAACTAAGCGAATCCTTAAATTTCGTAATCTCTTGCGGTCCAAAAGATTTGTACAGTATATCTAGGCCATGATTATAATGGATGAAGAGAGTTGTGTTAAACAACGGACGTGCACCCGTTGATAAAAATTCACTCAACTAGAGCTTGTTTTGCGTTTTGAATTAAAAGTGTATAGGCTCCAATTCTGACAAAACCCAAGTGATTTTAATAGTATGACAAATTTGTACCAATCAAGTATTAGATTATCTCCGCTGGTTTGATAATATACATATACCTCAAGTCTTATGCAAAACTTCATAGAATATTTTCTAGTAACTAACAGATGATCGTATATGTTGGAAGTTGTTTAAGTCATAAGTTTACACACAATACACAATGAAGTCTATCCAAGAAAGCCTTAACAAATAGTCTTTTAGCATATATTAGTGTATTTGAAAAAAAAAGTTTAATAGGTGAATAGCTTTAGATGGCCGTCATATATTTTTTATCATACGTGATGTATATATGTATATAACACTCAGAGAAGCAACAAACATATGTACATGTAAATTTTTAATATCGCTAGAGATCAATCCACGATACTTTATCATTGTGATCGAATCAAATTGAGTTTAGTCTTCTTCGCGCATTCGAAACTCGAAAAATATTTTCTGAGTTCAATGTTCATTATTAATGCAAAAAATTCAATGTTCAGATATATACATACAATGTATAAATCGACATTAATTTTCGCATAGTTTTCAATACCTACGATTGTTGAATGAATTTCTATAGCATTTATGAAAAAGCTTATATGATTCTATGCTTGTCGAGTACCTTAGGTGTGCAAATTAGATACAATATATAATATTTCTTGTTTTGATGTATATTCTATAAGATTATATATATATATATATATATATATACGTATATATTAAAAAAAACATTGTTAAAAGTATCAAGTCTTTATTACACAAAATATGCCAATTCTCAGTAGTTAAGTTATCAGCAATAGTACGTTCGCATTGAATACTGTTAACAGCGTTTTGCTCAGTTCGCTCAAATTTTCAATCAAATGTAAATATTTTTTTATAGTAAATTGCAGATTACGATGGCGTGGTAACGTTTTATTCATATATAATATAAAAACAGGCATTTAATAAATATATAATACAATGTACAAGGCACATGTTTCTACCATCAAAGCTACATATTACATAAAACTTGATAATGCTTTGGTCATGTTACATACTAGAAATTAATATTTTCATTGTGTGAAACAATGTGATTCACCTGATGTAGAAAAGGCCGCGATATCTGACAAAACATAAAATTCTAAAACACCATAATAAGACAAACCTGTCTGACAATCACTTAAAAAAACAGAGAAAAAAAATGAGAACAAACAAAATCTTTATCACTAAAACCTTATGACTAATAGTTATAGTAGTAGCAAACAGTCAACACGTTTCGAACTTATTTTTCATATCAAATATTTTATGTACACATTCAGCTTAATTAATTAATCGAATATGGAACTACATTTACACCCTAAAAAAAAATTTGTTCGAATGCCCAGTTCTTTTCTCGACATTTCCGTCTGACGCAGAGAAACAACTAAAAGTAACGTAACCTGTCCTCAGACGGAGAATGCAATCCCATACAAGCCATACGTGGGCATGGCTGCGTTGTGAAATTTGTGCGGTGCACAATTAATCCAAAGTTATACATGTAATACAATAACAACTTGTACTTTGTACTTGATAAAGAAGAAAACGTTGAGGTAGTGAGCATAAGATAGACGACTCTTATTAGTCCGAGGTCAGCTGACCGACGTCTATCAAAGCATGGTCCATCTTCTTTTCAATACTTACAAAACGATCTATGAAGTGCTCAAGTGGGAAACCCCCGAGACCGCCGTCTCTACTACAAAGTTACAAAAAACTTTATTTGATATCATTCGATTATTCAAAGCAGAATTTAAACAGAAAGAAATTGGCCCGCTACTCACAAGTTGGATGGCCTGTCACGAACAGGAGGTGAATGATTGTTTGATGATGTTTTGCGCAACATGATAAACGACTGGTCTGGATTTCCGAGAACCGCATTAGCGCCAATTCTTCTCCCCGTTCGCCACCGTCCAATGAGCCACTTCATTCTTCGGATACTGATTATCGCCAGGGCTGCGCATCTGAATCTCACCCTTGGTGATTTCCTGTTGTGACGATTCGTGGTATGCTCCCGCTGTACTAACGTCAGCTGAGCGAGAACGGCGAGAGTATTTTCCTCCGAAAGCTGATATCCGCCTACTACGCAGAGCAGATAGCGCTTCTGATATGCCAACGCTTTTCGCCGACTATCGGTTCGTAGGAATTTTCCATAAAAGTGTTGAAGCTAGGGAAAAAAAGAAACGTAATATACATATGGATCTAATCAGCTGTCGATTACCCTGATGGAAAAAAAGCGATTGTCGACAAACCTTTTCCACCATTTCTCCGCTCATGACACCTGCGGCATTTGTAGATTGATTCTGTTCCAAAATTCTTATTCGAACTAATAGCTGCTCTTTCTCTTCTCGAGCTCTCGCCAGTTTGTCATGGAGGATGCTTTTCTCGTTCAAATGCTTCTGCAGACTCTCGTTCAAATCCTGAAATCGTACAATGGAAATTCTTTAAAAGATTCCGTTCACTGATCAACTCATAGGTATAAATATCTTACCTGGATCTTCTGTACAAATTTAACTGGTATATTTTTCTCGCCGCAAAGTCTCTCTCTCTGTAATTCACTGGTAAGCTCTAGTTCTCGTTTTACACTCATTTGCAGGTCATTTTGCATGTCGTTAATTACTTCTTTTAGTCTTTTTTCCTCATCTTTTGCCGAAGTAAGCTTTTTCATTAGATCAGCTGAAGTGGCTCGCTGTGTTTCAATGCATTGAATGTATTGCTCTTGTCGTTCGTGATACTTGGCCAATTGTTTCTTCGAATGGGACATGTCCGCTTCCAGATCGACCTAAAAATATGAAATTTTACAACATAGAAATAGGTATGTGCTTTTTTTCCTATTTTGATAATCCTTGGATTGAACGTACAAAATAGAGAAATATTTAAGTTTTGGCTAACTCACCATAACTTCTCGCGTATTGGCAACTTCTCTCCTGAGGCTTTTCAATTCGTTGTGTTCGTCAGTTCTTTGTTGCTGTCTCTTTGCTTCAGCTTCAGTAATGGTATCGATTCTTTTCTGTAGCCACTCACATTCCCCTTCTCGTGCTCTCAACTCATCTCTAGTCCTTTTCAAGTCTGTTTCAAGGTGTTCTTTAATTCCCTCAACCAAAGCGAGTTTACTAGCCAACTTTTCTCTATCATCATTCACCATTTCGAGTTCCCTTTCACATTTACTTTTCTCATTTACTATTCTTCGTATATTATCGGTCAGTTCCACGTTCTTCCTTTCTTCTTTTTCACACTTTTCGGCAACAGTAACATACTTTTTCTGCTCTGCTTCAATCATTTCTTGCAGGTACTGCTCTTTGAGACTAACTGTGTCAGCCACCTTCTGATTCTTCATCTTTTCTCTCACAGTATTCAATTCCGTTTCTATCCTCTTGTGATCACGTCTGATATCCGATAACTGCGAGCGTAATTTATCTTCTGCATCCAGTGACGCCTCTAACTTCATTCTTAACGTCTGGGAATGAGTTTTGTTTATTAAAAAATCAATGTAACATTAAAAAGAGGAAAATATATATATATATATAATACTAACCGTGATCAATTCCGAATCGTGCTTCTGAGTCTGGTGTATAGCAGTTTGTTCTCTTTCGAACCGTATTCTTAAATGTCGGCTCGTGTCTTTTTCTTTCGCAAGGTCTTCGTTCAATCTTGTGACTGTTCTAGACTCTTCCTCCAAGTCTGATCTGAAATGCAAATAGATTTTTAGAAATTATTATTTGTTTCTCATCTCTAGGTAAGCGTGCGTCTCACCGAATCTTACTTACTTTATTTGTAAGATACGATTTTCATATTCCGCAACTTGGGATTTAAGCATATCAACAACGATTTCTAAATCGTCTTTCAGCTTAGTTAGTTCCTCGTTTGATTTGTTGGCTTGTTTGAGTTTTAGACGGACGTCGTTATATTTTTGAGCATTCTTTTCTTGTTTAGCCTGATCAACCGGCTCAATATCCAAAGAATTGCAAGCGTGTCTTTCAATTCGCCTCTTGGTTCCACCTCTCTCTTCTGTCTCACTCTCAATAGCGCTCATTATTTGTTTGTCTAGTCGAGCAGATACCTGTAATTCTCTTTGAACCATATCCTCTATATCGCCTTCGTCTTCGGATGTATCTGTAACATTAAATACTAATTTTTAGCAGCATAACAAGAGTGAAACCTATTTGTTTCTGTCCAAGTAAAAAAATAATTCATTCAGCAATTCTTTAATTTACTTACGATGTGAGGCAAGTCTAACATGTTCGATCTCTTCCTGTAGTTTTTCAACCATCTCTTTTAGTTCCGTATTCATTTTTTTTTCATCTTTCAATTTCTTTCTTAACTCAACAACATTTCCTGATTCCTTCATTTTATTCTGTATCGTTTCCAAAGCTCTTTGCAAACTTTTACTGTCATCACTCATCTGTCTGATAACTTTGTCTTTTTCCTTGAGGTGCTCTTGCAGATGATGAATTTCTTGGTCTTTGTTTTCACTGGGTGAAGAAGCGCCAGAGAGGCTCGATCGTCTCGCCATATCTTCCAGTCTTCTTATAAGCAAATCTCTATTGTTTAATCCTTCGGTTAGTCTTTGGACTTCGATCTGACAGTTGGATAGTTCTTCTCTGCAAGTTTCAAACCTAGTTTTGTACTCGTATAACTGTTTGTTTTCATTTTCTATCTCAACATTACGAGTTCCGAGTGTTTCGATGGTAATGTCTTTCTCGAAAATAATTTCCTTTAAGTTTTTCAACTCTTGAGCTTTTTCCTGTAAGGTAGCATCAATTTTCTTGAGCTGTTTCTTTAATTTCTCATCAAGCTCTTCAATTATCCTTGAATTTTCCTTTTTTAGCTCAGTGATAATTTTCTCGTTTGTCTGCATTTTACCCTTGTATTCTTCGAGTTCCTCCGTCTTTAACTTCAGATTATTTTCAACCTCCAACAAATCGATCTTTATTTTACTTTCCGAAGCTTGAGTCAATTCAAACTGTTCTTTGTAGAAAAATTTATCCCACGTTAGGGTATCTATGGTTTCTTTCAATTCCGTACGTAACTCTAGCAGATCATGTTGCATGGCGTTCAGTTCCGCTTCTCGTTCTATCAATTTGTTTGACTTAACTTCGAGTTCTTGTTTTACTTTACTCAGTTGATTCTCCAATTCTTGTATCAGTCTCTGATTCGAGTCTTCACCGGATTTGCGTGGACTGAGGAGCTCGATTGATCTATTCCCATGTCTTGGACACTGACTAGCACTTTCGTTTATTCCCTCAGCCGAAGTTTCACCCTCTTTGAATACACCGGATTCACCAGTTTCCACGGACAATCGTTCCCCCGAAAGATTTTCATCGTTTGCTTCGTTCTCTATAACGTTACGAGATCTCACATTTTCGTGGTTCAAACTATCATTTTCCTCAATTGTCGGCGACTTAGATTCAGATACACTGCGAACCAATTCAATGCCGGTCGAGCTGTGAGAACGAGGTATGCAGCTTTCTGACATACTACGAGACTGTGAGTGTAATTCCAGTCGAGGAACATCAGCGCTAGTTTTATTCGGTTCAATCATAACCATTGGGGATATCTGGTTGACATATTTCAGTTGACTAGCATCGCCGGCAGTTCGTAAATTGGAAATATTGTATGGCAAGGTTTGCGTCAGATTAACATGTTCTCTGATAGCTTCTGGGAACTCTTCACACTCTGAATTAATTGAAAGAATATCGCTCAATGTACGAGCGCTGTTCTTTGGCTCAGCTTGCTTCATCAATTCTTTCAACTGACTTTCATCCAAATTCAATGACAAATATATTTCCAATTGCTTTTCCTTTTTAGATAATTGTTCTTTTAGGTGATCAATTTCCTCATTTTTATCCTCCAGCATCGAGTCAAGCAACTGCGGTAACTCTTGCTGAACTCGCTCCTGTGATCCAACTTTTTCCTGGAAACAAACATCAACTTTTAATTGACTTGATGTGATGAGGCTGAATTTCGTATCGTCCATAAAGAAGCGTTTGGTGTGAAGAAAAAATGTGTAATATTATTCTGGTACAAGATAAAATTAACTGAAATTACCTCCAACAATTTTTTCTCTCCTTCGATGACTTCTAGACGATCTCGAAGTTTTTGAATAGTATTGTTCTCGGCTTCAACAACGCTTGCAATCTCACCTTCTTTTTCAAGCAACAATTTATTCGCTCTCTCCAATTGAATTTCAGTGTCTTTTATCTGATAAAATAAAATTTACGATATTATACTACAAAGGTAATTCTTAAAAAGTTGCGTGTCTGAAACAGGATTTCGAATAACGAAGTCTCTTCAAATTTGTTTCGTATTCTTTAAATTTGAGACAAATTGAAATACCCGATCTATACAGAGTGGCAATAAATTTTTACCTGTAAATCCTTATCAGCTACTTCGCGTTCCAAGGAGTGAACCTTGGCATTAACTTCATGTAACTGTAATTCCAAGCGAGAAGTAGCCTGTCTCTGAGCAAAAGGAGCACTCTGTTTCTGCTGTTCCAATCGACCACGCATAGTTTCAATTTGGAACAATTGTTCTGAATTTGTTTGCTGTAATATTTCTTGCTCGGCTTGTAGTTCCTGTAAATTATTCATAATTACAGCTTTTGTACGTTTCAGCAAGCGATTCATATAACAAAAGTTATAGATCATTGAGGGACTAACTTCATTCTGATTTTTCAGAGCCGTCATCTGCATTTCCAAGTCCTTAATTCTTCTGAAGGCAACCTCTTCAGCTCTACTGTGTTTTATCATTTTCTCTTTCAGTTTAAGAATATGATCGAGCGGTAAAGTTGGAGGCGATTGAGGGTCATCCGGTGTTGGGCATCGGGAAGCGTCGATCTGTTCCCTAACAGACACGTCCTCGCTGGGCTGGCTAAGGCTCAAGTTAGAACCACACATGTGCAATGCTTCCAGCTCTTTTATTCTCTTGTCCAGTTGTGCGCCCATACCACGTAATTCCAATTTGATCTGTTTCATAGCCGACGAATTAACGTCGAAATGTTCAGTGCTCAATTTGTGCTTTCTAAGTTCCTCCTGAAAACAAGCTGAGTTAATACACAATATCCACTTATCGTTGTGGACGACTGAAATAAAACTTACTTGAAGATGATCGATGTGCTCATTCAAATGAACGTTCTCGCTGCCCATTTTAATCGCGTCTAATTCTTGGACAAGTTCCTGTTGATTTTTAGTTTGCACATTTATTAATTCTTCTAACTGATTGATCTGGGTCTGTAGAGCATCTTCACGTTCCGTTTTTGCTTGGACCTGCTGCTCCAAGTCAGTGATAATATCTCGCAATACCCATATCTTGTCAATAGCTGCCTTCAGTTCGCTCTCAACCTCTGACTTTCGTGCCTCAGCCTCGGACATCATGGAAGACATCTCGTGCATCTGGGATTCAAGGGCTTCCACCTATATTTCCCGTAATCGATCTATGTTTTTAAGTGATATTTACATAGGCATGCAAGCGGTGACATATTTTACCATATTTAAGCTTTTTATGCGATATTTAAAGCACACAAAAATTATATTAACACTATTTTGATATTATTTTATTTTTAATCACTACAGTAATAATACTTATCAATGTTGATTGTCATTTCTATTAATTCCAAGACTAGAATTAAGGGATGTGTACAAATTTAAATGGTTAAATTGAGATTCTGGTTACGGGGTCAAGTTAAATGTATCGAATAAGGTGTATTCATATAAAAAAAAATAGAATCAATGGCAACAGCGTTGATAAAAAGATCAGTGAATAATTTTCTAGAATGTATTTGGAATACCAACAAAATAAGAGAGATGAAAAAGTAATAAACTACTTGCAATGTTTAGATTATGAATTCTTATTATTTACCATAACCCATGTTAATTTGTTTACAGATTAATTTTAGTTTTTCAAACACAGACCCAAAATAGCATGTTTGATCAGGAGTATGAATATTGTATGAAAAAATTGGAACATGAAAAATACCAGTAGATTTACAAAAAAGAGAAAAATTCGCACAGATTTTCATTATCGGCAAGCAATGAGTCAGCAACTCTGATTCGCAAAGGTGTGAAATTTTGGTTGTTGAAAAACATATATAAACACTCACGGTTGCTTCGATGTCAGTTGGACGAAGCGCATGGGTGACTGCATAAGTTGATGGTGGTACAGGCGATAGCGAAGACTGCTTTGCGTGACAAACAGAGAAACCAAAACCACAGTGCAGAAAAACGTGATTCAAGTAATGATAGATGTGTACCACAATGACAAAAACGTGTGTTATTTAAAATACGATGCGGCGATGCGTGTTACAAGCTTTTCTATGATAATATAAATTGTCTGTGTATATGACTATATTTATTATTAAACAATATATTGATTAAAAATTGATATTACGTCTGCAAAAATCGTTAGGCTAGCCAAAACCTGCACTAAAAATCTAACCACCAAAAAATTATTATTATTAATTATTTAAATATGTGCATATTTACTTAATCGTAAGATTGCAAAAATATGCACAGTTCCAAAAAATCCGAAAGAGGTATTTCTATCGTTACTATTTATATGGTAAGACTTACCTCTGAGGTGATACGTTGATCACGCTCCTTTTCGCGATCCTTTTCTCTAAGCTGCTCAATAAGGACCTCAATTTTACGAGCTGCTTCGTCTCTTTCAGCTTCTCGCTCGCCAGCTTGTTCCTCAAGGAATTTACGCGTAGCACGCAACTGCTTATCCGCTGCTTCGATCTAAACATCAGGTTTATGGATCATGTTGATACTTTGAAAAATATACAGGAATGCAGTGATTAATAAGCTATTTTCAAGAAAATATTTTATTCAAAAATTTTAGTATTCATTAATTTGCTGCTAGATGAAGGGAAAAATGGATTCATGCTAATGACTTTGTAACAAAATATTATAATTAATCTTACATTGAAAGGATGACTTCAAATACCAGTCCTTAAAAATTTATGAGTGAGAGTAATTCATTAAGATTAAATTCGTGGATTCTGCACATTTTTAAACTGATTTAAACAAAAATTGCATCAATCATCGGACCCTATAATTAATAAAACAGCATAGCAGATTTTTCCAAATGAAACCACCCAAAGCAGGTCATTATTTTAGTGATACATTGCAGAGAATGATGGGGCATGTGCAAATCAAACAAAACGATATCTTACAAAAATTCCGAACCAAAACAAAAAAAAAGCTCAATTACAAACTAGATAATAACCACCCATTCCGCCATGCAATTACATAACCAGGCAAGGATATTTAATAATAATTTCAGTCGGGATTTAGGAAAACAGCAGAATTTTATAGAAAATGATTTTTCAAGGCCATAATAACGCAAATTCAATGTAACCATATCGTCTGTTACATGAAAATTTAACAATTGTATTCCATGTAATTGTCAGATAAGCATATTCATATTTTTTGTATTTAACAAAGCTTCACACAGAAATAACGAACCCTATAAACAAGTATTCTATATAGCAATATTACGGTGACCATGTATGCGATGATGGCAAATGAATTGTCAATTTTTAATTGGGGGTAATAGCAAAATTTTGCATATACTACAGCGAATGTGTATTAATATTAGTAGTTCTATGATTTACCTTTCGGCAGCAAACCCTGTGAATGTATGGGGGAGGAGTAGGGTCAAAAGATACCTGCTGGCAAGACAACATAATGCAAATCAATCTCAGGAAATCTGTCCTTCCAAGTCACAGGGGTTTAATATTTGCTCTATTAATTAATTTATTCTTTTTTTTTTCTCTTTGGAAATATAATTTCCTAAACATTGAAAGTGGATTCAATAAGATTTAGGTAATCATAAAAACCAAAGTTCAGAGAGTAAAAAGTGTGCATCTTGCTACCAATTTTAGAGAATTTTTTTAAAACTCTCCGTGATTTGGACTCACAGAATAAAACAATATCAATTCTACAACTTAAGAGTCGGGTAATCATTCATCTTACACATACACCAAAATTTTTTCAACACATACCAACTATTGCTAAGTATAATCAATTTTCATGCAATTGAACACAGTCACACAAAACTTTTATTACCTGCAACTGCAAGTCTTCTTTCTCCTTCTTCGCTTCATCTGCAGCTTTGTCCCCTTGTCTACACAAATCTTCGATTAGCTGCAATAGGTAGGAATTTTCGCCACCTCCGTTTGATATCACAGTTCTCACTGAAAATAGATGATATTTTGAATAATTAATATTTTTTGCAATGTTAAATTGCAAATGTTCAGATAGCGCCTCTTTCTCACCTCGTTCTTGAAGTTGGGATAAATTCTCCGTCGTAACGTCGCCACCCGACTCCTCATGTTCGCCATAACCTTCGCTGATGATTTCTTTCTTGTTTTCTATAGAAGTTAACTTAAGCTGTAAGTCGTTAATTTTCACTTTCAAACGTTCGTTTTCTTGCTCGTAATTGAATATCATATTTTCAGCTTCTGCAAATTTCACACTGAGTTCCTCGTTCACTTTGCTCGACCACAAAACTTGCTTCGCAAGCATATCGATTTTAGACTCTTCGGGTGTCGATGATACTCCCAATATCTGGGCAGCCTCTGATTTTAGTCGATCTAAACAATTGTCCAACTCAACTTTCAACTCACGGGTGACGTCTTTATCCCTTTCTATCAATTCCAACAAGGTATTATCGTCGTTCATCAGCGTTTGGATGCCTGAATACCGAGGCGCGAAATGAACTCTTTTAATTTTTGTAACTGCGAGTTTAGAAGGAGTCTGTTCTTCCGTAGGGCACACAATACTCTGTAGATCTTCCGTTCTATCCCCAGTTTCTTCAGTCGACGTTTCTTCTTTGTTGTCTTTCATTTCCATAGACTTTGACAACTGCGTTTTCAGTACCTCAGATATTAGAGTATTGTTTACCTCTTCCTCACACATTGTAAAATAATTGATCAACTCTGTTACAAGATTTTTCAGTGTCAAACAGGTCTTATGTAAATTGTCCCTGTAAAAATCATGGATGGATTTCATTTATTACTTATCAACACCACAAGTGGACAACAACAATAATATTATTAATATTACCTTTCTCTAATTAGAAGATTTTCTGAAGTCAAATTTTCGTCTTCTGAACCCGTTTTTCCACTACCTCTGGATACTGCTTTAATTTTCGTCAATTCGTCTTCATGGCGTTCGATAGTTCGGGTCAAAAGACGTGTGTGTTCCTCCTTAAGCCGGGCCAATTCAGCAGTGTGCTGCTCTTTGAGTTCTTGTATTTCACGTTTAGAACCATCGGTGAATTTGTCACGTAGTTCAAGCAGTTCTGCAGGCCAACTCTGCTGCGCGTCTGATTCGTCGGCTGACAGCAATGCCTGCATAATGCCGATGTCACGCTATCAAAATATTGCACTCAAATGAAAGGTATTTTTATTTGTTTAACAAGCATCCCTTCCACCAAAGAATAGGCGATTTGTAGTGCAATTTTGAGTCACTATGTCAATAACGAACGAGTCACCCCTAATCCTCCACTAATCTTTCTGGATGTTTAGCCGTGTGAGTGAGGTTTTCAAAAGAATTGAACAAACAACCATTGAATACAATTTTTAGTAAATATAATCACAACAGCCAACTCTCAATTTTTTTTTTTTCTGAGTT
Organism: Diprion similis; assembly: GCF_021155765.1. Classification (NCBI taxonomy): domain Eukaryota; kingdom Metazoa; phylum Arthropoda; class Insecta; order Hymenoptera; family Diprionidae; genus Diprion; species Diprion similis. The sequence continues at coordinate 19,543,737 of NC_060106.1, read as the reverse complement.
GGATACACAAAAATGGAATGACTAGTACGATCAAAATATAATGGAGGTAATCTGGAGTGGTGTTAACTTCTGAAATGTGCAAAAGCGGTTCCAGGTGGCAATAAGCTACCTGAATCTGTTCCTGGAGTGCGTTGACGATGTCAAGCCTGGCCAACATGACCTGTTCCTCTAACTGATGACTGTAGGCAGCTCTCAATTCGGTCAATTCGCCACTTTCCACAGCAATTGGATCCAAATCCGTTTGACATGGCTGCATGCGCAGGTTCACAGGTCCACACAACACATATGTTAGTTACGAATGGGATTTACTATGTAACGGTACATACACATACTGTATAATGAAAATGAATACAACCATTAGACAACCCATTCCTGAAGCAATCAAGTTACATTATTCCCACAAAAAGAGTAAGAGTCAAATGCAAAGTCATCGACCGCATGCATACTGTAGAGAATAACTCTGAAACTACAACGAATTGAACTTTTCAAAATGCTGATTTATACGCCGCCAAGTTCTGTCAGCATGAATCAATCAAGTGAACTCTTCTGTTATTTTTCATTTTCTTTTTACCCTTTTTGTCGTAATCGAATTGTGATAATTTATATCAAAAGACGACACTAAGCGCTACGCCTTCGTAACTAACTTGTTATCAAGAAACTGGTATAAAAAATATTCGCATCGACGTAGATAACGAAATGTCAAAGGTTGATGGAGGGAAACGCTTACAATTAAACCAGGGAGTGAAACTACAATAGCCACTATTGACAAACTGGCTATTACAAATTCATATGCAGGTAATTAAACTCCATTCTGATTGCAAAATTTCGATCGTACACAAGTACTACATGCATCGCCAAAAATATTATAACGCACATGTTCATGCCAAAATAATACGCTCATAATATTATGAAAAAGGCTTTGTTCTCACCTGATTCACCACTTTGATTAGTCCTCGTTTGCCGGTTCGTTCCGATAGCTTCTGCACCATGCTGTTGTGCAGTTCTTGTTGTTCAACCAGCTTTTCCTCGTACTCTGATTTCAGTTTCTCAAGTTCCTCAACTTTCAAGAACAGCTCCTGTTGTATCGAGGCAACTTTTTCTGAGCCTTCCGCCTTAGATTTTGCCATGTTCTCATCCTCGTTAGAATTTATTTTGCTCTTAAGCTCGCTATCTGTCTTTGAATTTCGCCCAGGAACATCCAAAACGTTTAGACAGTCGCCACCACCACCAAAGTACAGGTCATCAGTTAACTCTTCTATCTCACTGTCGTTGTCGGACATTTTCTTTGACTGCTGACTGAATACTTCTTCAGAATACTGTTTTTCCATCTGTAAACACTTTTGCTCAAAGTAGGTCCTCAGTTCTTCCATTTCCTTAGAATGACGAGTCTCGAGTTCGGCTTTCAAATCGCTTAAGCTCAATGCGTTGTCACTCATCCCAAGTGAGAGCGATTTCAATTTCTGTACGTCGTTTGCTGTTTCTGCTTTAACTTCATCCATTTCTTTGGCATGTTTTTCTATCAAACCTTCATTCTGCTTAATCAGGACAGTCTTTTCGTTTAAAAGTAACTGCTTTTCTTTCGCCAATTTTTCTATTTCCAGTTGAAGACTGTTTATATCTTCTTTCGATTGCTTATTATTCAAATATTCATTTTCTTCAATTAATCTTTGCCGCTCCTGCTGAAGTTCGTCAAAATTTTTCTGAAACTTCTCCAATTTCTCACATACTTCTTCGTAATTTCTCTGAATCCTAATCAGATTTTCATTTTCTTTAACAATGGCTGCTTTTTCCACGTTCAATTCATCAATTTTTTTCTCCAAGTCTTGAATATTAACGACTTCTGCTTGCACACCTTTTTCTATCAATTTTACATCCATCTTAAGTAATCTTTCCCGTAGCCGATCTGATTCATTCATTGTTTCCGATTGATCTGGCAGTTTGCCGTCTTGAAACGAGGTAGTCAGTGCAGATTCGTTAGGGGTACTTTCGTTGGCAGCCAAGGTTTGATTCAGCCTTTCCTCAACCTCTGCACACTGTTCCCAAGCAGCTGCGAGTCCTTTCTTCAACTGGTCAGACTGTTCCTCAGATTGTTTCAATTTTTCATTGAGTGCAATAATTTTTTTAGCACATTGATGTTTATCGTTCTTCAATTGATCAAGCTGATTTTGCAATGCTTCATTTTCTCGTTCAAACGACTCAATTTTATCTTTTAAAAGTTTCACTTCGCAGGTTGGTGCTTCCTTTGGCAAATCTGGGATTTCCTTGGACGTTTCCTCGTCTTTTCCGAAGTACAACGAACCTTGGAAAAGTTCAGTCGAACCAGGAGTTGTCTCTTGCACTTCATCTAACTTGCTCTTGCTTTTGTGTTGAGAATTTTTCAAGTCTTTCAACTCTTTCTCGTATGTCCGATTCACCTGGTTAGCCTTTTCCAACTCCTGATTGACCTTCTGCAGCTCTTGACTAGTTTTCTCCAATCTCTCATTAGCCTGTACCAAGTTTTCAGTAGTCTTGGAAACGTCATTTTCCAATCCATTAATCCTCTCAACTAATTGTTTTTCCATCAATGCCTTTTCCTCAAGTCTCTGTTTCGTCATTTGAAACTGTAAAGCAACTTCGTCGAAGGTTTGATAAGTGGTTTCATTGAACTCGCTTCCTGTGTTAAAGCTGACTCCGCTCAATCTCGACAATGATTTTTCCAAATCAAATATTTTGCTGTTCATAGACCTCTCGTGAACTTGACTGTTCTCTATGAGTGATTGCGCTGCCGAATATTTAGCTGAGAGATCATCCAATTTGAATTTTAATGCCTCATTATCTTGCTTCAGGATAGTTACGTTTGTCAGAGCTTGCTCTAGAGAGCGTTCGATGCTCTCTTTGGATTCTAATACACTAGAAGCAGCGACATATTTCGAAGTTATTTCGTCCAACTGAATTTTATGCAGATTTATTTGCTCCTGCAACATTTCCTTTTCTGCCTTACTCTTCAAGGAATTCTGACGACGATTCGCCTCCATCTGTAAGGTAAGATCCTCAACACGAGACTTGTAGAGTACAACTTCGGCCTGAGCTGTTCTCTGTGCTTCAGAGTGGTTAACCAGTTCCAATTTTAATGCTTCAACAGTTTTTTTGTAGGTTGTTAGCTGTGTTTGAAATACAGATAGTTCTTTAGCATGTCTGGTTTCAAGATCTGGTAAATCTCTGTTTAATCGATCAGACAACGTTTTATTTTCTTCTATCACTAGTTTCAACTGTTTTTCGTAGTCTTCCTTAACTCGACTCAATTCCTTGCTATGAGATGACGACAACTCCTGAAATCAAAGATCATTAGGCAACAATCTTTACGATTCAATGTTTAGAATATACGTAAAAAGTATCTATTTCAGATAAACTTACCTTCAATTCGTTTTGGTGCTTTTCTGCATTTGTCTTAGTTTCTGTCGTAAATTTTTCTAAAATTATTTGCATATCCCGTTTAATTTTGTCAACACGAGCTTCGTATTGTTTTTGCTGCTCTAATGTTTCTGTAATATTCAAATTGTTTTCTGCTGCTCCAATACGAATTCTTTCGTTCAACTGATTAATCTGAAGCTTGTAGTCGTTTATTTCAGCCTTCTGTGTTTCACGTTCCATTTCCAACTTCTTCCTATCTTCGTTGGACTTATTCATTTGCGATTTAAACTCCTCTGTTAGCATTTTTTGTTTTACTAACTCATTCTCCAATTTTTCTATTTTCAAATGAAACGGTTCGATGTCTTCGACCGGAGTAGTTCGGTGTTCCAATTGCATTGCATTCAAGGTGTTTACCTGAGTCAACAGATAGTCTCTGGCTGAGAGTGTTTGTTCCAGAGATGCAGTTAAATCTTCAATGAGATTGTCACGTTGATTGACTGCTCTTTCAAACTCTTGAAGCTTGGCATGATAAGTTAGCACAAGATCCTTATAATTAATACTACTAGCACGACTTTGTGATGAATTTGGAGATGATGCTTCACCCCTCAAATTATCAATCTCAGCATTAAGAGCCTCCACTACCGCCTCTTTCCCTTGAAGTAATTCTTCCAGCTCTGCTACTCTTCCTGCCATTCCTTCCAAATCACCTTCGCCCTCTCCTTCGCTCATACTGACACTGCTATGAGTTAAATCTCTCAATGACACGTTCATCTGTTTTTGTACAAAAAAAATAAGGTAAATCCTACTTGAACAGTATTCTACATAATATTTATGTGGCCTTCGATCTTAGTCATTTCAGTTCTTTCTGCCTCATGTCCATCGTCAGCCAACTCTTCAGAAAAAAATACTACTATTAAAGGAGAAACCCTGACCTTATATTGAAATATCGTTTGTGACTATTTGAATATCAACTTCGATTGCCGTAAGAGTAAGTTCTACACAAATTTATGCAATTTTTCAAGACCAGTACTATACTTATAGACATTAAATTCTCAGACTTTTTGAAATAAAATGTTGTCATATTGGAATGGCTAAGAAAATTGAAATGATTACATCCATGCTTTATCAAGGATCATAAAATGTATTCAAAAATTGACAAAAATTTTAGAATTTCACTGCATCCAAAATAAACTTTTTTCATATATAGAATATCAGAAGAAATAGCTGTCTGTATGCATAAACAATTTATTATTCACATAGTTCGTGTCTCATTTCTGTTTATAATGACCCGTCAAAATAAAACTACAAATTGTTGATACGAAAACGAAATAAGAGTATTGGAGTCCTAGCAAAAAATTTGAACAGGTGTATTTCATTGAAATAAATTTGATATCATTAACCAGGGTGATAAGCAGATTGTAGGTGCACTTTATACTGCAGCAGAGTTTGAATAAGAGATAAAATTATTATAAGATCAGTTGCCTTGAAACTGTTGATCAATCTGTTGACGAATTTGAAATGTACTTATAAATTTCACAGCAAATGAAATACTTACACTGACGTTAGCACCTTGTGTTGTTGTAGATGGCACCTGGGCCTCGTTACGCGAGGATTCTGCATCTGAGGGCTCAGCCGATTGATTGCCACTGCTATTGTGAACACTGTACAATCGTTCTGCTTTGAATTTAGCAAGCTGAGAATTGTGAAAGTAGAAATATTAAACAAATGAATGCTGAATTTGCTACGTTATATCGCTACGTTGGACTCAATGGCAAAGCAGATGTGGTGACTAGAGACTCTGGGTGTGGGGCAACAAAAAATATAAAAAAACGAAGATAAACAAAAATGATGGAGATTTGGGTATGAAGTAATTGCTTTACTGACAAACTGTGATTGGATGTAGGAATCTAAATAAATCGTGCCCTAATGATCTAAAGTGGTCTTTGAAATCGTACGAATTAACGGCTCGAGACTAGGTTTAAAAATACCAGGACTAATTATAAATGAAAAAAGTCGTTTAGGGTACGAACCATTTCCCGGCCAGCCTCCAAAGCGCGTTGCCGTTTCTCGTCCTCGTCCATTATTCCCTAATCCTCGTTAGTTATGCGAATAAAAAATGTCCAAATATCACATAAATGCAATGTCGTTACAAATTAAAAATGAACTATGATTTCCTCGGCGCTACATTTCGGATCACTTTTTCTCAAACACTCGACCGTTGATATGCTGACGGTTTGTAATTTACGAAAATTACAGTCGAGTAGCGTCTGTGTAGTTTGAACATAGGTGGTACCGTATATCAAGACAGCCAATCTACACTCGGCTCTTAACAGGCCGAACAACGCCGTCTGCATGTTACTGCCCACGTTAATTCAAATCATTTGTCCAATTCAGCCGAGAATGTAGTGCGTTTGTTTATTATTGACCACGAATTTCGTAATTTTCTTTTCGTCGTGACGGTTCTACTTATTTCCGAGAGGCTTAACTATCCTCCCCCCTCCATGCCACCAGCTATGCTGTGCGAGATTATACCTAACAGAGATATAATACAGAGATCATAGAGATAGCATCCTAAATCGCATGCGTGAATCGTGACTGTGGAAAGGTGATCCCAGTATACTCTGTCTCTCTCGCTCTGCGCAATGATTGGCTGAGCACGCTGCCCGCTCGATGAGGCAGCCAATCAAGAAGTAGAGCAAGAGAGACAGAATGTACTGGGATTGCTGTTGCTCAGGCACGAATGCGAGATTAGAGTGATATCTCCAGCTATCTATCTTCATGAGGACCTGAATGCTCGAGGATTTATCCCAAGAATCTAAGAGATGGCGCCACGTGAGTAGAGAGTCGGCAAGGGTCGCCAATCAGTGTTCTTGAAACTGGCGCCAACGTTCGGCGCTTCAAAACTCCCGATTCCGTGAGCACGTGTCGGCCATGTTGTGCGGAAAAAAGAATACAAATTGAATAAGTCAGCTGTCAGGTGAAAGGACATTACGGTGAGAAACCGGGAGCGTGATATTCAAATATTCTGCTTTAACCGTGGTAATAATAATCAGAGCAATTCACATCCACCGAGTTATTGTGCCCCATTTCTCAAATATGAGTCACATACTACACATCGAGGTCTGTCAACGGATTGACAGGTAACTTGCATGTTTCATTGCTCATTCATTGTCAGAGTCGTGGATGAACTGATTTCAGTACGCAGTTGAGAACATTTGTTGTTCCCGTCTCGCGACGTTGGAGTAGAAATGAAAGAAAGTTGTGAACGCTTGTGTCAATGCACATGCAGCCTCTTATTAATAAATCTAATTTTTCATTCAAGTCTGTTGTCTACCGAGGAGATAAACAAAGAAGTACAAGATGAGTTGAAAAAGTTGAACACTCTGGACTTGTGCTCACCAATTATCGGGAAACATTGTTCTAACAATGTATTGAGGGATCATGTTGAAACCATATCATTTTATCGCAACATCAACGAAGTATGAAGAATTATATTTTGTTTATTCCCTGTATGGAAAATCTTAGATGCTATTTAATTTACAACATCTGACAATAGGATATAGTATATTCACGAACTTTCAGAGCACACATGTAAGCTTAAATGAGGGGATGGAGCTTGAACTACATGTGTATAGATTACAAGAAGAAGAACCGGCGATGGAAACAATTTGTGATGGTGATAACAATTCAGATGAATTACCCGTCGCTACTCACTGGGTTTTACCATCGTTAGATTTTAAAGGCTTGTGGGAAAGTCTGTATTATGATTCTGACGTAAAGGAAAATGTAAGAGCTGGAACCGAAACCTAGTCTTTTACAAGTTGTCTTTTTTTTCAATTACCTTATTCTCATATTTTTCTTCATTCGTGTTGCAGTTACTTAGTTTTGTTGAAACTACAATATTATTTTCGGACCGTCAGATAGATGCTAACATTATAAGCTGGAATCGTGTCGTACTTTTGCACGGACCTCCAGGAACTGGTAAAACCAGCTTGTGCAAAGCTTTGGCTCAGAAATTGGCTATCAGATTTAACGAGCGATATGCTCACTTTGCTCTGGTAGAAATAAACAGCCATAGCTTGTTTTCAAAGTGGTTTTCTGAGGTAAAGTCATATTTCCTGCTCCCCTCTCATAAACATTGCACAACTTTTTCATGTTGTTTTTGCAGATAATCAGATAACAGTTAACCATTTTTTTTTTTATTAATTCTTTACTTTTTAGAGCGGCAAATTAGTAATGAAGATGTTTGGTGAGCTGAAACAATTACTCGAAAATCCAAATGCCTTGGTTTGTGTATTGATCGATGAAGTAGAGTCCCTGGCACACGCACGAAAGTCTTCAGTCTCAGGAACAGAGCCGAGCGATTCTATTCGTGTTGTAAATGCCTTACTCACTCAGTTGGACCATATTAAACGTTACCCGAATGTTCTCATCTTGACTACCAGCAACGTGACTGAGGCAATTGACTTGGCCTTTGTAGACCGAGCAGACATCAAACAGTACATAGGGCACCCGAGTGAAATTGCTATTTACAAAATTTATCAATCGTGCATCAAAGAGCTGATCAAGGTAATTTAAGATGTATAAATGATTTTCAGACACACAGTAATCATCAATGGTCTTCATTCGGCAATCCATGTAAACAATTACTCTCTTGTCGGTTCTAGGCACAAATAATAGAAAATGAGGTTATACTTGACATATCGCATTTAAAAGCGAATGGGTATGAAGAAAATTGTACTACAAGGCAAAGTCTGAAACTGCTTGAACTGAGCCGTGAAAGTGTTGGATTAAGCGGTCGTGCATTGAGAAAAATACCGTTTCTTGCTCACAGTCTTTACCTACGCACCAAAACCGCGAATTTGTCGCAATTTCTTAGAGCTATGCACTTAGCAGTTACGAAACACAAAGAGGATGCCCTGGAACAAACCTATTAATATTCCGTAAAGTCCATACTATTTTTGTATCATGGAATTATTGCATAACTATTATCACCGTTAAATTACTTCTTTTTTAAGTTTTACAACATAATTGATAATGTACTTTTAACACACACAGGTATTACAATTTAAGAAGATAATATTTACTTAGATTAGCTGTACACTTTGACATTTATGAAACGCTACATTGACTATTTAAATAATAATATATATTCCTACCAAAACAACCTTTCATTCCGTTTATTTGTGCCTCAAGTTTTCTCTTTCCTCTGCATGATTATAGTGGATTGAGTGGAAATATTCATTGATTATCACCGCTGGTACACTGATGCTATGCAGCCTCGTAGACGTATTATTCATTAATGCTCTAAGTAACGTTCTAAATCATTTCATACAATAAACTTTATTTTCACCGAATTTTGATTTTGAATTTTCGCGCGTTTCGTCAAGCGCCACCTCGCGTTTTGTCGTCAGCCTCTTCGTAAAAGAGCAAGCTTCATATCTTCAGCGAGTAATATTCACGGTTGAATGAGATCTGCCGATTGTTGTTGTTCGTGGATGAGCGAGGGCCCGAGAGCCAACCAGGAACCGAGAATTTAAGCCAGTTGTTTTCAGCGGCTAGTGCATGTTGGTCGTGCGTTGATTATCGAAGTGTGATCTCTATTTTTTAACTGAATAAGAATATAAATATACCATATAAAGTACGAATCAGTGCCGAAAAGACAGATAGAAGATAATAAAGTGTCCTGGGCGGGGAGGCCCGTGGGGGTTTAGGTTAAAGTTATTTATTTATTTTTTTTATTTTTTTTTTATTATCATACAGTCAGATCTTATCATTTGTTTATGTGGTAAAGTGTGCTGCTTATACGCCGATCAAGTGCGTGTGAATGCGTCTCGGAGGATTCTAGCCTCTCTGTCCACCGACGACGACGAAGACGGAACGAAGAATGTCGCAGCGCGACACAGTAATTCACCTCGTTGCCGGAGGGTGGGTCCAGCACTGCATTTATTCATCCCAACACCGATCGCTCTTCAGTCGAAAGAAATTAGTTGCACGTGAATAATGCGCCGCCGAAATGCCGGCGTATTTTTCCTCTCTCGCCCGGTGCATAACATCGTGGCATCCGTGCGTCGTCGTGTCATTTCTACGCAGTAAAGCCGAGCCTAGGATAAAACCTCCGGCGACCGCGCACACGCGTTCGGCTTTTACTCCGTGTACACACATTGATACATGCATCGCATGTTTTATACAAACGCGCAGCACGTTGTGGGTGTAGGAGGTGGTCGTGCGCAGCGGACGAAGAAAGAATAATACATACATCCGCGTATGTTCGTTTCATAATATCACGTCTATAAACGGTGAAATTATGTTATCGTCATCACTGCGCGACCAGAGCTGAGTCTAAAGATAGATTCTCTTTCATTAAAATTCCGGCGTGATCCCCCCGTGAAGCATAATCGTATGTACATTCTATCATCGAATCATTGACTCGTGGTTCACGAGTAAGTACTCGTCGCATCGATTCCGAGCTTGATTTCTGGTTTCGGGTGAAAACCTGAACGTTGTCGCGTGTGATGACCGAAAAACATAAGAATGAAGTTAGTAACGTTACTGTGTAACGATGCATGTTGAGGAAAAATCGTTACTCCGCACCTCTAGGAATGTCTAAAATTTAGTAAACCATGATAAATAAAATGCACTCATATTTTGCAAAGACAAATCCTCGGAAGTTATTCTAAAATTGCGCAATAATGATTTTTTCACTGATGTTTCGTTACTAACTTCAGCCTTATCGAAAAACAAATGCAATGCGCCGGGTGCCACCGCGAAGGCCACGGGACAGATGCGATGTTGTTTTTTCGATCATTGACATACAAAGCTTACATAGAGTCGAACGGAACCTCGGTTTTTTACAAAAACCGGAGCGTCCTGCTTATCTCCGAGGTAAGAGTCGTAGATGTGGAAAAATGCCATCGATGTTGGCGAAACGCGTAGGTGGAAGCAGCAAGTTACAATTAAAGTTCAAATTGCCGTTGTTATATTCTGGAACTCGTTTCACGGGCACGAACCCAGCTTCAATTTTTTCCACATACCTATATTCGAAGGAGTAACCATTAAACCAGTTTACTCGCTCGTACTCGTCTCAACAAATTAGTCAGCGTTCGATAAACTGATTTCGAAAGGAGGCGCCGCTTCGCGGTACGCGAACTGTTACCTCTGTAGATACACACATGCCTGTATTGTTTGTTTACAAAATCTCACGTGCTAAATTTACAGCCCAACGCATAGATAGCCGGCCAAGGAAATCCGGATTCCTTTACCTCCGCGATAAAGCTGAAAAGACCCGTACACTCACGTAAAAGAAATGTAGCCGAAAATTTTTCAGTCTTCGTTCTCCCATTAGCCCCTACAAAAATGCGTATATTTTTTCTGAGGCCTACGTACCGGCTTATAGAAAATTTCATGTACATATCATACGCGGAGCATGCGAAGACTTCAGTAAATAGTTATCGTAGAATCTGAATATAAAACAACGATATGGCTCGAAAATTACTCAGACTGACCATTTAAATTTGCGGGTTTTCGTTCGATTTCATCCCGCAATATCTCTATGCAAGGGGACCGTCTTCCAAGCTTGTATGTTTTCTACATTTTCCTCTCTTTCCAAACACCGCAAGTCTTCGGCCTGCTTATTTTTACAGAATACAACGCGTAACGCGTAGTATGTTATCATCGAGCTATAGACATACCGGCATTGTTGTTAGTGACAGATGTTCACAATCCAACTCGTTTCCCGCAGTATTTTATGAACACACGTATGTATGTACGCGGCTGCCCACATTCCAGCCACCAGCTGATTGCTGATCATAATACGATCTTAAAAACGCACTCGAGCAATTATTCAGCCTCAAAAAAACTCTTGCCGCCATTTTAATCTCATATAAAATAAACAAAAAATAAAAATAAATAAATAAATAAATAAAAATACGGACAATTCAGTGGCCACAAAATGGTTACGAACGAATCATCAAGTCTAGCAAGTGGGATTGCTTTTTTACAGCAGTAACTGTATACAATAGTCAAATTGTTCTCATTTAGTTTCGAGAAACAAAGTACATAATCCGCAAATTATTAACCGGGCATAGAATCCATTTGATATGTACAGAACTTGGGTGTAATGTATTTAGGAAAAGAAAAAGCTAAGGAGTTGAGAGAAAAACACGACTGAAAAGCACCCCATGGTACTCTGCCCGCAGGGTGGCCGGTACGGTAGGCGCCATAGTCACTTGTCCGTTGGAAGTAGTTAAAACACGGCTACAGTCATCCTCTTCTGGTTTTTACCCACCTTCAGGGCACAAGGAGTTGACATCCGGCCACGTTACTTGCAAAAGTTTCCCGACGCCACAGCAAAGGAGGAGATTATGCACCGGCGGATATCCAAGGTAGATGAAACTACATCATGAAGATGAAATTGGTAACGTTAACGTTCTAACGGTTTACAGTTCGGAAAAAATCGTTGTTGTTTTGCAATTTTAACAAGAAATAATATATATTCATCTTTTGAAAACTCAACTACTTTATTTAGTACTATTAATAAAATTGCGAAACAGCAGTTTTTCCCTCATGTTTCTTTAGGTTAACGTTGTTAACTTCAGTCTCTAAGTATAACTGCATTACTGTATTGAAAAAAGAGAGAGAGAGAGAGAGAGAGAGAGAGAGAGAGAGAGAACAGATCGTATTGAAGTTAGTAACGTTATCGTAACGATTTATGCTGAGGAAAAACCGTTATTTTTCGATTTTGAAATTACCTGAAATTCAGTAAACCGTTACAAAAGAAAAAACTCTCATATTTCGGAATCTTGATTCCTTAAATATTATTGTAAAATTAAGATAACAGTGATTTTCCCCCGATGTTTTGTTACGATAACGTTACTAACGTCGACCACATGAGAAAAGAGCGTTTGTTTGTTTGTTTGTTATCGCTTATCTCAGAAACCGTTCAACCGATTTCGATGATTCTTTCACCATTGGAAAGTGTATTTCTTTCCGATAAACACAGTGCATATTTTCTTGAAGAATATCAAATCTAATTAACCGAAAATTCCAGTGAAACATCAAGTCATACCATCAAACAAGTAATATTCTAAAAAAAAAAAAGACAAGAAACAGAAACACGACGTTTTTTTATAGGTACTCCATGGTGGCTCTGTCCCATTGCGGCGTCTCTCCACCTCCTCCACACAGGCCGCCGGGCCTTGTTGCGTGCCTGAGGTTCATTGTCGAGAACGAGGGCCCGCGGGCCCTCTTCAAAGGGCTAGGACCAAACTTGGTCGGCGTCGCACCTTCCAGAGCGATATACTTCTGCACCTACTCGCAAAGCAAATCGTTCTTCAATTCGGTCTTACCACCTGACAGCCCGATAGTTCACGTGTGCTCCGCATCGGCAGCCGGTAAGTGCAGCTGTGATTGATCGTAATTTTTATTCCCCATTTTCATACGATTTTTTCTGTATTTTGGAATAATTTTCAACCTTTTTGAAATCAGGGAATTTTTTTTCACAAGTGCGAGTGTTTTTTTTTTTTTTTTTGTTTTTTCCTCTTCTTTTGAAACATTTGGGATAAAAGAAAATGAAAATACTTCAAATACTCTTGAAATCATTGGAACTGTAATTTTATCTAGGGATCATTTGAAAGAAAAAGTATGTCTTCTGCACATGCAGGTGAAAAAATTTTCAAATCGTTTGGAAAAGCTGGAAATACTTGGGAAATTTCGATTTTACATGTTAGTAAACACCGGATTCTACTGCACTTATATTATAGAGAGACACGTACTGAAAGTGTGATAAATAAATTATGTTTATAATATACTAATAATATAATATCAGCGAGTCAGGGTAAAATCGAAAGAAGAAAAAAGAAACGTCGATAAACTGCTTACGATATATAGTATATATAGCGCGTGTATATAACAAACTGGAACCATATATAATATCGCACCGGTTATTATTATTTATTTATTTATTTATTTATTTATTCTTGCTCGCTTGTGTATACAAAATAATATGCAAGAAATATAGACAACTTGCGATAATTATGTACGTATATGCACCGTTAGATCGCTGCAGCTGAATGACGGCCGATAACCGGATAGCAATAGGGTCGCAGCTTTTGCTACGTCACGATTCCAGTGAGCACCGGTTTTCGGTACAATATCCAGTTTCACTGTTATCCCGCAATTTTGCACTTTGCTACCCGCCGCGCGACGATAAGCCGTCCTCCAATATCCCTCCGAGTTTCACTTTGCCGATATCGCCGTTTCATTAACGTCACAATAATAACTAATTAATCATGAAAATAATGCAAGAAAAACCCCCTGCGTGTGTTACACAATTTTTTATTTTCATTTTATTATCTTTATTTTATTTTAGTTTATTTTCTCACATATATACCTATGTGATTACCCTCTTTTAAATTCATCTCTTTCTTTAGATTGATTTCTAAGTGCTCTCGCGTATTTAGAAACGTCAATATTAATGACTCGCACTTTTTATAACTAAACTAGCACGATACACACAGAACAGGAAAAACAGATTTGGCATGCCTGTGTCGTCTCTGTTCATTCTATGCCTCGATTTTATATGCACTAAGATTTATTAGAGAAATTCACAAAACCAGCTACAGTGTTATTTCCGGATTCAAAGCCGAACCGCTCTTCGTCCTCAAATAGCGTCGTCTGCTACACGTACGTTTACCGAGTCACGTAGGCACGTGAAAGACTCAGCCTTCAGACCCTTCAGGCCCCATTTTCCATTCATGTCAGTTTGGGGCCTCGGGCGCAGCTGTGCCGCTCTTGTTGTTCTTGTTGTTGTTCGAAAATCTGGTCGTTAGAATTTAAAAAATGCAAATTAAATCATACTTTAAAATTATTTATATCATATCTGAAAATGATTAATTGATCGTTGGTTATCTTAACAACAATAACAACAAGAACAACAACAACAACAACAACAACATCGTAACGCAATTCAATCGCTTTTTATCGCGATATTCACGTATGTCGGAACTTGAATTACGCTGTTATCCGATATGGTGTTAAACGCAGGGTATTTTTAAGTGCGTTGCATTCGGTGCGGTAAACAACAAACGTTCGCAAATTTTGTGCAGCTACCTGTACCAAGAGCGGATCTATTTTAAATTCAGGTAAGCAAATATAATAGACCCCATCCGTAGTTCGATAATTATTCGAGTAAGTAATAGATTGTAAAATGTTTAAACAATAAGAATAATTTCATGTACAGTATATGTATGCTACGTAAATAGATATACGGTGAAATAGATTTTACAATGCTGAGTAAGATCGTAATCGCGATCTACGCAGTTATTCGATATATTGAATAGCAATCAATCATATGCACGCAGGATGCTAGGAATGTGAAACAACAATTAATGTGTTGTTAAGCGACGGCGATTGGTCGACAAGTTATATTTTTAGATACTCCGTATCTTTGGGGTTGTATAATTTCACGTCTACGTACACACAATCCTGCATTATGTATGTGACTACGCATATGTGTATCGCTATACAGACAACTTCCGATTGGCGCTTGATTGGCGCTTGTCGGTGGTTTCGTCCAACCGCTGCAGCACCAGCATCAATATACTATATCAGTACATACGTAGTTTCATACTGTATGAGACGTTGTCTTATTACGCGATCGTTGTTATGTCTCTATTTATGTACCTCCTCTCTGGCTCTTGTGTTATTATTGTACCTCGCCTTATGTATGTACATATATATATATATATAGGTATGCAGCGTACACTTGGCCGCAGTCATTTTTAAGCGGTTAATTTCTTCAACGTCCGTTACGTTGGCAATGCAAAATCAGCCGCAGCGCCACCGACGGCCAGCCGCGAAACTACCTCATTTTTGGAAAGGGAACATCATGATCCGTGACCGTAGAATATTGTGTTTTAGGGTCAGATTATCTTTGTAAACACAACGTAACCCATGATCGTCGAATTTTGGATTTTAGGGTCAGATTATCTTGGTAAACACGACCTTATCCGTGACCGTCGAATTTCATATTTTAGTGTTGGATTATCTTTGTCAACACAAAGTAACCCGTGATCGTCGAATTTTGTGTTTTAAGGTTAAATTATCTTTGTAAACAGAACATAACCTATAAGCGTCGAATTTTGTATTTTAGGGTCACATTATCTTTGCAAAGATGGCGTAATCCATGATCGTCGAATTATACTTTGTACATAGACTGTACGGCTTATAACTGTGGTCAAAAAAAAAAAAATGAAACCGTCGAATTACGTATTATTGTGCTAGATTTTACCGTAACAGTTTAGGTTAGTTTTACAAAGATTGATCCTGTTTCGCGATCGGCCGGTGATGGCGCTGCAGGTTAACTCTGCATTGCCAACGTAACCGACTTGTTGGAAAAATTATCAGTCTCAGAATAACTGCGGCCGAGTGTACATATCAATATCATCTGATTGTGAGACAACCGGTGATGTTCGACAGTCGCAATAACAGTCTAATATTATACAAACCGTCGATCTCAATGAAATCTTTTTACACCATGTCTGTTATTACGTGTGCAACGTGTATTATATACAGATATATTGTCCATACATATATCCACGTATCGTGATTTTATTTTTTTCGTCAATTTGCAGCACTTAACACTCGTAGTTTCTCAAATTTTTTTTTTTTTTTTTTTTTTTTTTCCAATTCTCAAACTTTTTCCAAACGCTTAACTAATTAATTCGATTATCTTTTTCGGTCTTATTGTTAAAACGTAATTATATTGTTGTTGTTATTATTATCATCATCATCATCATCATCTTCATCACTGTACAGAGTATTATGAATATCTACGAGATATCGCGAAAAGGAAAAGGAATTTCTTTTGTTTACGTGTACATATTATAATTATTTGACTTATTTATAATATATATATATATAAATAAAAACTGCGTATGTGAAAAGATAATGAAAATAAAATTTTTGGTTAATCGTTTGATAAGTTGAATAAATATAATATATTTACAGACAATAGCTGCGACGTCATGTGTATAATGTTCATATTGTTATAATCTTTACCCGCGTGTACACAATGATACTTGGTGGTAGGTAAAATAATTATGTTGGTACGTTGACTCTCGATTGATTACAAATTTCTGATCAAACAGCTTTACAATATTATTAACGCGTTATACATATTATAGGTATGCACATACGTATACTGTATTATCGCTGCGTAAAAACTACACACGTCAAGGCTTAATCCAGCCGGCCTTTTTTTTTTTATTATTAGTACAATTTTATCTGTCGATATAACCGAGTCAATTATTTTACACACAGGTATATGCGGCTTTTTACATATACATATATATATTATGCATGCGTATATGTACACACACGCATACACACACACGTTGTATGCTCAAGCGTATGTTCTTAATTACCTCGTATCTACGCCTGTCTCTCAGCGTGTGTATTCACATACATGGCGAAATATCGAGGTCAAGGCCGACCGTTTCCTTAGACTCTCCTCTCGTCGTTTCTTCTCCTTCTAAACGACGATGAAGAAGAAGAAAAAAAAAAAAAAATTTCCGAGCAAATGTAAAAATAAATACTCGTTGAGCAATTTTTTTTTTTTTTTTTTTTTTTTTTTTTTTCTTTTACCCCTTACATACCAATGACGAGGAATTTCGAGTTATGTATGACACGTAAGGAATGATTACAATGAACAACGTGGATAAAAAAAAAATATTCAAGTTTCATCTCTTGAGATGTAGAGCATATTTTTTTTGTTTCAGTTTTTTTTTTTTTTTTTTTTTCAATCATTTTGTTCGCTTTTACACTTCTGTTTCGAAACAGTGATCATCGAAAATATACATGAGTAAGTTTAAACGGTCAGTTGTGTTCTACAGTATTGAAATGAAAATATCACGAATTATAATATATATATATATATATATGCCTGGGCATAATATGTTTAGGCTATACGTGTTTACGTTAGACGCCCTTAGCCCGATTTATTATTATAAAAATGCAAGGTCGTTCTAGTCTTCGCCTGACTATATTCATGTCTTCATTCATCGCGTATAATAATTTATATATATATAATGTTTATGTATTATGTTGATTTTTGTTGTGGTTTTTTTTATTTATTTTTCATCTTTTTTTTTTTGGATGTAAATCTTAAATTTCAAACCTGGCCAGTGCAGCTGGTCTAATTGTAAGTTAAGTACGAATTTTCAAAGTTCAGACAGACCGTTGCACCGTACTTTTTTCAATGTTTTTCGCATACAATATTGTACATACGTATGTATATGTACACGGATACAATAGTTAGATAATATTGCTGACATTTACCGTGTAATTAAGAAAATTGACGGATTTTGATATTTAGATCGCATGATGTGTACATTCGTGGCAAAAATTAACCATCTACCCCCCCTCCCCCCCCCCCCCCCCCCCTCCACGTGGAACGGATACCGCGAAAAAATTTCGTTGAGAAGCGACAAAAGGAAAGTCGATCGTATCTTGTTCCATTTATGTATTTATCTATCCTATCTAATCGGATAAATAATCATTTTTTGTTTATTTTGGCATTCCGCCATTTTTTCTTGTATATACTTTGTGTGTGTGTGTGTATGTGGGCACATATTTTAACCATAGCACACGTCGAAAACGACGGAAATGTGTATTTTATACTTGCAACGGTCGAGCTGTGCGTGCGTGTGCGTGACGTTTGAGATGTTTTGATTTTCAGTTGATTTTTCGTTTTGTTTCTGACGTTTTTTTTTTTTTTTTTGTTTTTTTTTCATGTCTTTTGCGCGCCCGCGAAACAAAGTTGTTTTTCAAAACTTTCACGCAGTTGCACGAATCTATAAATAATTAGTTTCTAATTTAGATTCTGATTAGTCGGTGCAATGGGGAAAGAAGCACGCTAACATTCGTTGACTGAAACTCAATTCTGCTAAACAGCTTCTGCATTCAAGAATACATTATATATATATATATATATATATATATATATATGGATGTGTATACATACATACATATGATATATATGTATGTATATATATATATGAGAGAGAAACTGCCAAGGTGCATTGGCCTGTGTGCTTTGGACGGGTCAGAAGTAGGTCGATACCTCGCGCTAGTTGAATATTTGTTTTTTCTCGCTTCGCTCTCCCCCCCCCCCCCCCCCTTTTTCTTCGTTTTTTTTTCTTCTTTATTCCGGGGAATCATCGATGAATCTGCAAATTGTTTATAGCTATAGACAAACGTACATACATATGTACATCTGTGTATATATATATATATATTTTATTTATTTTATTTTATTTTATTTTTTTATTATTTCTTTCACTCTCATTTGGCGCAACATTTGACAAGCGGTTTTCACTGATTTTGCACTTTGTGTGCGAAATGTTGATTAAAATACGCGTGGCTACGGGAGAAATTGAAATTTTTACTCGGACGATTTTTCAAGCTTGTGAAGTGTAAATAAATTTTCATTTTTTACGGGTCTGGAAAATTTCAGAAATTTTATTTAATTTTTTTTTCATATTTATATAATGCGGTGATTCTTGTTAGACGTTGTCGTAATCTATACAAGCGTGTAATAGAAAATATCGCGATAGTTTTAAACTCGTTTTTTAAGTTTTTAATATCGATTTTTTTCAATCATCAATTGCATCGCGATACAACACGTATATATTATAATCTATATGTATACGAAGAAAGTTTCGACTTGCGTTGCGTTTTCTATTCTTACATGCGTATACACACGACAAGATATAACGCAGCATGCAGGTAATGCAATGTGATCGCATTGTAACCAGCTTATAGTATACATATAAATAAAATATCTAATTTTTTTTCATTCTCTCTGTAATTATAATAATATCATTTCCATTGAGAATGGAGATATAAATTAAAGAGAGAAAAGTAGATTTTCTTAATTTTCTCTTCTTTTTTTGTCCTTCGAATTTATTTATTCAAAATAAAAGTACACTCTTAGTATGAGAATTTTTATTCTTCGAATATTCAGCCGCACAATTTTTGACGAAAAAACGAACAACTGCCAAGCGAAGAAAAATTCTTCTCTAATGTCCTCTTTCTCTAAAATTTTCTGCACGAACGGCTAGCGGATAGCAAAAAAAATATGTTTTATACCGAGAAAATTTTTTTTCCTTGCCCTATTTTTCGAAAAAATCACGGTTAGCGCTGCTTGCCAAAAATTGTTTACACATCTCTCGCGAGAAACTGCCTGTCCGCATGGCAAATAGCCACGAAACCGTGTCTCGCCTGCAATCGGACAATTAAAAATAGGCGAGAAAAAAATATGCTTGATTCGATCGAATCGACGATTGATCGATCGTTTTCGGTTTTTCCCCCGATCCATTTTTCTTTCTCTAGCAACGATCAAGCTACTGTAAAAAAAAAAAATAAATAAAAATAAACTTTCTTAGAGAATTTACATAGAAACGCGATTCGATGTTAAAAATAATTTTATTTCTTTTATTTCTGGTTTTTTTTTTGTTCTTTCTTCGTTTTTACTTCAAACGGAACGTCGATCTTTTTTGTTACTTTATAATATATTATATATTGAATTAATAAGTAAAAAATCATTTTAATAAGACACAACAAACTTTTCGGTATCTTGTTATAGATTTTTATATATACTTTGCATATTTCAATCACGTTTCATTTTCGTTCCAGCAGAAAGAAAATTTTATAATAACTATAATTTTCCTTATGCGATTTAAATGCAGAATTTCGGGCCTTGGCACATCAGCTTGACGTTATCAGCGTCGGTGAATATTTCTTTGACGATTCCGTTGACGGTCACCATCGAGTATCGTCTGCTCCTCGTCCCCCCCAATTCCGGCATTTCGATACCCATTCCCATAGCCTCGGTGAACCTTGCCATCGGGTCAGCCAGCAACCTTACCTGACAATTACGAATGTAAGGAGTGAGGAAAACTTGGCGACCCCTTCGTATCAGGGGTTCCTTTTGGAATTGCAAAATTGTTTATTTTTTTATTCGTTCGTTTAATTTTCGTGGCATTTGATAAACTCTTTGCAAATACACAGCAAAAAATTTACATATTTTCGTCAAAGTACATTTTTCTTGAATAAATATTTTCAAACAATATCTATTCGTTCAACCGAAACTCGAATTTTTCCCATTTAAATTCACCAAGCTGGTCGTACACACGTGGAAAATCTGGAAAACCTGGAAATATGTCAGGGAATTTAAAAGGGGTTATGAAAAACCTGCGATTGTCAGGGGATTTTTAATTTGGACATGGAAAAAACTGAAAATGTCACTTTTCTATCATGGGAATTAGAAATAATTTTTTTACGTTATATTTTTTCTCAATTCGAATTGAATTTTAAACGAATGTAGAAATGACAGGAAAAACTAGGTTTTACGTCATATTATTCATAATCCTGGCAATGTTATGGAATTTTTTTCCCAAAAATTTGTGGTCTTTTTTTTTTTTTTTTTTGCTTTAATGGTACCAATTTGATCTTGGAAGTATTTTTCGGAGAATTAAATCCTCTAATCAAACGTCTGCATTAAGCAATATCCGTAGATCAAACGAAAATTTCGGAAACTGCAAGTCTCAAAATTCGATTGTATAGGGACAAAGTTTAGCTGCTAAACCATCGATTTAAGAACAAGCAATCAGACTTTAGAGAACTTCGTAGGGAAATCTCCGCGTTTGATCGCGAAACGCAAAACATCCGGGAGTCGTAATTTTGGCACTTTTCCCATTTTTGGATAACAGAAGACAAAGACCGAACAACTCTGATTTAATAAAAGAAAAAGAACTTTCGAGGGTGTGTGATAAATTTTTCTCTTATTTTTAGTAATTCACCCGAATCACTGTATGCATGGATATTTATTTATAAACTGTTTTCGTCGAGTTTTATTTTCATTCATCACAAAGATCAGTTCTCTCCTTATCTTCAATTCATATTCGTTTAATAATAATTATTATTATTATCATCATCATCATCATCATCATCTCGATTATAATTACAAATTATATAAACACACAACGCACGTAGGTTGACACGTTTAAAATAGGTATCTATAATTACTCTAGCCAAGAGCTATTTTTTTTTTTTTTTTACAATCAATAGATCAACATATTGCATCTTTGCCAATCAACAAAATTACACTCACCTATAGCGATTGTGACACTATGATGATAATAATAATAATTATTATTATTTGAGATAGACTTGGCAACGATTTTCGCTATCGCAATACACGTATGTACTACGTATGGCAGGAGGGATGCTGCTGATCTAATGTAATACAACCTTGAACTTTTGCTTGTTCATATCTATTCGTTCTCTCTTATTTTTCAATTTTCGTTTCACTTGAGAGACAAGAAATAAAATGAAAAAAAAAAAAAAAAAAAAAAAAAGAAAGATGAGTAGAAAAAGAAATTTTCTGGAGAAAAAAAAAGTTTTGAGAATTAAAAAAAAAACAATAAATAAACAAACAAAATTAATATCAATTCAAAAACTCACTTTTTCATCCGCTCCCTTCGACCATCCCCAGGCGGACAAAACGAATGGATCGTTTACAGCCACGCAAATGATTTCCTCGTATCCTTTGGCTCTGAGTTCGTCAGATCTGGGTGGGTAAAAAAAGTTTTTCTCAGTCATTTCGATTCCTCGTCGTTTTTTTTTTTTTTTTTGTCGTTTTTTATTTTCCTCTTTTTATTTTTCTTTCTATTCTTCAAATTATTACTTCTCGACGAATCCTCTGAGGTGAACACGCGAGCATCCGGGTACAAAAGCGCCGGGTACTCCGAAGATTATGGCTTTTTTATCGGCGATGAGATTCGATATGTTTATCTCGTTGTCCGGAACCTCCTCGTACAATACAACGCTCGGTATTTTTTCACCGATTTGAATATGGCTCATATTTATTCCACACGACGCACTGATATTGTCAATTTCTTTTTATCTCTCTTCTTTTCTTCCACGTTTTTTTTGTCCAAGTTTTTCTTTTCACAAATTAACGGTCATATGGGTATGTCTGTACTTTTATAATAATAACAATAATGATGAAAAAAGTGGTGAAATTATTATAAGAAGAAGAAAATTATATTGTCTTATTAGAGATCGGAGAAATTCTTTGTTAGAAAGAAATAATATATATTAAATAATATTATTATTTAATTTCTTTTTTTGGTTATACAGTTAGCTTTTCATTTTTAACTTGACTGATTATCGAACTGAAAAGAATTTAGGTTATATTTTGTATTACGGTAAATTTTTCGTCTAATGTGTATTTAGCATATCGACGGCTGTGACGGAAGATATTTAGTTGCTCATTTCACGGACGTCTCTGTAAACAAAAATTTTTAAATTATTTGCTCGTGTTTTATCGTCGCAACTCCGTTCCGCACGTTTTTCGATACTAGCTGTAACGTATCGTATCTGCGAATTTACTTTGCGCAGAATTATACATTTGCGATTTCCATATTCTTTGGGAGTCGATTTCTTTTTGTCAATAATAATTTACACCGTCTTTGCAAATATTTATTATCATACGAATATACGTTAACAAATAACCTAATAATTGTTGCACAATTTACAAAAGGATAAACAATAATAGCCTGTACTATAAACGTGTATTAATTCTAGTTTCAAAAAAATTTTCTGGCATTGCATAATAATTTTCTCACTTCTCTGCTTCTTATTTTTATTTCTTCATTTATTTTTTAGCGTCTTTTCCTAAGGAAATGTTATGATGTCTTATATGGCCTGTTTTTACAAGGTAGTGCGGAATTTGTGTTTCAGGTTTCGTCGCGTGCACGGCAACGAATCCAATTTGGTTCGTCAAGACGAGGTTGCAGCTGGATCACCATACGAATCGAACGACTGCGTGGAAATGCGTTCAAACGATATATCAGCAATCGGTGAGTTTGTAGATTATATTTTCACATTCTTTTATGTTTTAATGTTTCAATTTTTTCTTTATTTCCGACAACCCTCAAAATTTCCACCACTGTAATAATAACATTCAATTACAACAAACAATAACAACAAACGGTGAAAAACTTAAAATTTCATCACATTCTAACAATTAATAGATTCCAAATCGTACAGCTAAGAAAAATCTTTCTTTGTAACGATCTGCGAAGAGTCTGTCTGAATACTTTTTACCCCGCATCTTTTACGTATCCAGAGTGCACTGCCAACGACTGAAAGGTTTAGCACTTTCAGTCACAGTCGGATGCTCACCATCCCAACTCAAAAATTTCCATTCCCTAGCCTTATCATAGTTTATTTACAACTTTAAACGATCGTTGTTACTTCGTAAAGCCCCAAAAACCCCCGAGTAACAAGTTTCGGGACCAGAATCATCGAAGTTTGATAGTTTTTTCGATTTTACACCCGCTGTACCGGATCCGTCATCTTGGATTTAGAAATGATAAAATTCTGACTTCAAAATCGTGATCACCGACCCGGAAAACCTTCGTGTAACGAAAATTTAGGCCAGAATATTGAGTTGAAAAACGTGTGACTGAACGGCGTTAATGCGCATGCGCTAAGCTGTTCCGTCAGGGCGACCAACATTTTTAAATTCAGATTACACGCCTCCGCGACGTATGTAACCTGAAAAATGTTTGTCACCCTGACAAAAGCGCGACTGCTCTTGCTCTAGAATTTTAACGCATGCGCGTCAAACCATTCGGTCGTTAGCAATTTACTCTTTGTATATAGTGCATTATAGAAACTGTAATAACGACGATCAGACAATTACATTGCTAAGTAATCATCGTCTGTTCCGGAACGTATATAACGTGATCTACGTTGTAGATCACAGTTTCGTAAGACGATATTGCTTCATATATGTATTTGCGTGTGTGCGGTTTTTTTCTTTTTCTTTTTCTTATCAATGACAAACAGTGCGTCGTACTTTACATATAGGTGTTGGTAATTAAATAGTTGGCCCCGTGCTGAGTTGTTGTGTCTGGCCTGGTGCGAACTTTCCTACTAGGTACACTACTTACACATGTACTCTGTGGTCTTCTTATTCTTTTCCTTCTTATTCTTCTTCTTCTTTTTCTTCTTCTCTTTTTCGCCGTTGATTAAGCATGCGAACACATCCCAACGAAAAGACCGAATGAATTTATCGATCACTGTGGTATTGCATATATTTACATGTTTAAATCTATATGTATTATATATAAAATACTGTAGGTTAAGAATAGTAATAATATTTATTTCTGTATATAACGTTATACATTATCTTGAATTCTTTTCGTTCACTATTTCTCATTCAATACATAGTTTTATTTTTTTATATTTCTTTTTCGCTCCAACACTTGTTTCTGCAACTGATAGTTGGAAATATTACATCTTTTGATGGTTTTTAAAGAAGGGAAAGTTATAATTTTAATTCACGTAATGCACGTAGAAGTAAATACTTGTAGAGTAGGGAAGAAATTTTGCGCGAATGATTTGATAGGCCGATTTTAAAATTAAATTTTTCTCGCGAGAAATTTATTTCGAGATTTGTTAACGGCGGTGAATTTTTATAATTTCGTTCCAACATGACGACGTGTAATCGCTTTGTGCATAATTTTCTTTCTTCTCTCTTGACGTGCCAGCCAGCCAGCGGCCAAGATGGACTCAATGCTCCGCGAATAGAAAAGCTTGCTCCGAAAATAAACGAAATCTAAGCTCGCAAACAAGCGCTACCCTGAATATACTCAACTGCCAAGTGGCATAGGTATGCTTACAATGTCGGGTGTATCAACTTCTTTCAATTACATTATACACCGGGTGTGTTGAATTTTCGCTTCATTTATTCACCTCCGGCGCTGATTTATGAACCTTTTTGTATATAAAGCGTTCAAAGAATTTTTTTTTTTTTTTTTTTTATGGTTTGGAGGGGAGAGAAGTAACTCTGTGAATTCGGAAAGTTTGGAAATGTCGCGGAATTTTTTTTATCAAGCTACATTATCGTGACGTTGATAATCTCAGGAAACCTTTCTTTGCAATGAATCACCATTTCGCAAAATTAGAACATGTCTGAAATCATTGCGAACCGTAAAGTATAAAATCGAATCTCTTTACTCTCATTCTTTTCAATTATTTATTGTTCAATTCGTCGGGTTTATATATTATTTTACCAATTTCAACCTCCTGAGCTTTTCGAGTGTGAAAAATTTTGTCAAATGTAATTGAATCGAGTTTTTGGAAATGAAATGGAATCAAGTTTTTTTCTCCATATTTTTACAATTCATACTGAAGTTTATGCCCGAAAATTGTCGAAGGGATAAATATTATCTTTTTATTCTTCCTTAAACCTGGAAAACGGGGAAAATTTTGAAGTTCAATTTTTAAGTCTGCGCTTTAATTATTTTAATTTTGGGAATTCGATTTATTTATAAATGTGTAATATTTGAATAAATAATATTCTTGAGCTTGAGAAAATCTGAAAATATGAATGACCAAATTTACACACAAAAGCTCATCGATATCGATTCTCTCCATTTAAAACCACTTAATGGTTAACAATTTAGTAGAATTGTTTAATTTCACTCTACGGTGGCTTATTTCATTCAGAAGACTATTTTCGATAGGTGAATGAAAACACTTTTTTTTTCTTACAATCACATTGGCGCCGTTAAATATTCAATATCACAGCATTACAGCGATATCTATATTAACTATAATCAACAAATGACAATATAGTAGTAATATTGCTTCTAATTAGTATATTATTATTATTGTTGCTACCATCTGATTCTAACATTAGTAGTAGTATTGCTTCTAGTATTAGTATATCTACTAGTATTATCGATATTATCATTGCTGCTAGCATTTGATACTAGTGTTAGTAGTAGTATTGCTTCTAGTATTAACAAATTGCCTAGTTTTGTTATTATTATTGCTACTACCATCTGATACTAATATTAGTAGTAGTATTGTTTCTAGTATTAATACATCTACTAGTATTATCATTATTGCTGCTAGTATTGGTATTACTGCTAGCATTTGATGCTACTGTAAGTAGTTAGTATTGCTTCTAGTATTAGTACATCTACTAGTATTATCATTATTACTGCTAGTATTGGTATTACTGCTAGCATCTGATACTACTGTAAGTAGTTAGTATTGCTTCTAGTATTAGTACATCTACTAGTATTATCAATATTACTGCTAGTATTGGTATTACTACTATCGTTAGCAGTCTCATTAGTATTGTTATTATTGCTATACAAATTGGTCATAAAATGAATTAGCATCTTGTCTCGAGGTCGGTGCTCTTCGCTGCATCGCGATGCCCTGACAATTTGCAGATACAACGCAGCGCGAGGCTCGCGACACCGACGATGGAAATCTACACCGAGTTACGTCGCTCGTGCTCTTCATATGTGGCGTGCGACACACTGCCGGCCCCCCGCAGTTGCGTTTCCGAGCTCTTACCACGCTGTAGTCGCGTGTGAAGCTTTTTATTGGCTCACTTGGTCGCTCTTCGTTTATGCGTGTGTGTGTGTATATATATATATATATATATATATATATATATATATATATATATATATATATACATATACACATATATGCACGTGAAGAAACATTAGGGGCACAGATCATACATATAATGATTAACGTATGAATGACGAAAAACTTTTCACACATGCATAAAGAATGTGTGAAATTGTATTATCGAATCTACCGCGAGATATGGACCGATAAAAACTGATACGCACAGTTCATTTGTACGAGGCATTCTGTCCGCTTATTCTATAGATATTATTTTGAATTCTTAGATCGGATTCTGCAATTCATTCAGTCATCTCGGATCTCTCGTTTAAAAGTTTATATTTTTATTTTATTGCAAAGTTTTTTCTCCCCTCTCCAAATCCTCGTTTATAATTTTTTTTTTCTTCTTCTTTTTTTTTTTTTTTTTTTACCGGCACGAAAATCTCACGACCCCAAATTTTGTCGAGTAATAAAAGAATTCCGATAAAAGAAATAAATGAAACAATGTTTTTTTCCATTCATTTTACAAATTTCATCATATTTTTTGACGATATGTGCATTTATAGTATAACTATATAGATACTGGTTTGACCTTAGATCTCGAAAAAAATTTTAAGTATATCATGATCGAGAATGATGGATTATTCTAACAGGTATATTTATGTACACGAATTATCAGGTGGCAGGTAACGTTGAATATCGGACCACCTGTACTAATAATTAACCCGGTATATGGTTAATGTACGCTGATCAAATTTTAATATTTCTTTTATCATCATCTATCTACACAACCTTGCGCATTTCACGTGAACTTCACGCCGTGTGAATTATCTCTTATCTTTACCGTACTTAACACCTGCCTGAATCTCACATCCACAGGTATAACAGATCTGCGAATCGCAATTGCAATTCGCAAAGTCTACTTAAATGCAATTCTGTCGAGAGTATTTTTTATCTTTTTCTTTTATATATACGTTATAAGTTGCTGACGAATTGACATTTATCCTTATTTTTCTTTAAGCGTGGGATTAATTATGATCACAACAAAAAATTTTGCGCCCACTTGTCGCGTGCAAAATGATATTGGTACTGATCGATCAACGTGTTATCGTTTTTGTAAGTTTTTATTCTCTTCTTGCAATTCTTTTCTGTTATACTTGACGGAGAAAATTTTCACACAGATTGACTCACAAGTTCGATATTATGATGGTATATAAAAATATTTTTTCTATGACCCCCGTAGCGCGAGTTATCGACTTTCGAATACCAAATAAGCGAATTGCTGACCGTTTAATAAGGCTCTGGTTACAAATGCGCGTTTGTGTAAAGTCTGTAACGTGTGTCTAGATTTAGATATTTATAACTCTGAACTTAAACTGACAATATTGTACGCTGCAATCTTATCGTGGTTTATATGTTCCTCACTGTCAGGGGTCCCGGTTTAATAATATTCGTAAATCGTAATATCACGTGGGATTTTTCCTATGCTGATGGGAAAAAAAAATCTTGTTTGAAGTAAGAAGGTAAATCGTGCTAATTCAATTCACGCACATTAATTTCATTTAGAGTTTAAAAAATACCAAACGTCAGTTATGGAATAATTAAATGTTCTTTAGATGCTAAGTCAAGTAGACGTAATATTGAAAATTTTGCCGTTCGAATTTTTCGAAAAGAAAAGAAATAAAGAAATACAAGAAATAACTCATTCGTGAACATTTTTCTGCTGAAGTGACGTCGCAATCTTAAGACACACTCAGAAATCGATTGAGTAACGATCATTCGAGATAACAGTCAGCGTGCGAAAATTACGTATATCGTTTTTGACGCCCTAGTTAGATGTTCTGATTAAAATTTATCGGTGTTAAATTTTTTTTATTTTTTATCTGAGACCTCGTTTTCATGCCACGTCACGACAGTTCTGCGATGGTTGGAAGTTGATCAAACAGTTGAAAAAATTAATTCTAAGTAAATGCAATAATTCAATTGAGACTTGTAGATTTTTTATTTATTTATTTGTTTATGTTTCATTATTATTATTCTCATTTATTAAATTCGGAACATTTAAATAATTACATGGTACCAAGATCGTTGAGACGACGAAATAAATCAATACTTTATCCCTATAATTCACTACTTTTACGATGCAGCGTTTGCGACATATTATACCTATATTTCCTGTCCCAAATCTATTTTTAACCCTCATTAACTCACAATCAGACCAAGAAATTATGCATAGAAACTTGCACGACCTTGAATCACGTGAACGTTTGCGTAATAAGAGCCGAAGTATTATCGATTCAGCACTTTTAACTCAATTTATAATTACGCCGAAAGTTCGTTAAAAAGATTTGTTAAAAACCGGTATTATTTTAATAAACGAATGGAAAAATTGCAAATGACGTATATAATAATATAGTTTATTTATGTAACAATATATATCATCCACGGTTGTGTCATTAGAATTTACGTAACCATAAATTGTCTTACGATGTATGTTTTTTTTTTTTTTACACACTCTACAATCCAGTGGTAATTAATTGTTTGCTGTCTGCCTTTGCACGTGATTTGCACTGATCTGTAAAATGTGGGTAAAAAAAAATTAAAAATTTTTTAAATATATTATTAGTTTAGGTACTCGGATTTCGTTGGGAAAATTAAACGCATCAAATTTTCAAGATCCTACAACTCAACGTTTGAATTCGTTTTTCAGGGGTTGATCGGCTTCTACAAGGGGATCACAGCCTCTTATATGGGCATTAGCGAGACCGTTGTACACTTCGTTATTTACGAGGCCGTCAAAACCTGGCTAACGACGCATCGGACTCGTTCAGGAAATTTCGACGCCAACTCGAAGACGTCGCGAGACTTTCTCGAGTTCATGGCTGCTGGCGCCTTCTCGAAAACTATCGCTTCCTGCATCGCATATCCGCATGGTAAGAAAAGATCGATGATCATCGACGTGTGTGCGTGTGTGATCGTGATCAGTCCTCAATCAGATCTCATTGCATTTTTATTTGCAAAATTTAATCGAACTTCATAATCGATGATTAAATTATGCAGGAGCAAAATATAAAATGTACTTTTACATTTGAAGTGAATTTTTATCCGCGTCTTTTTTTTTTTTTTTTTTTTTTTTTTATTATTACTAAATTTCATTTTTATCACAACCACAGCTTTTCAGTGATTGGGAAAGTCTCGATACTTGACGAATCGTTCTGCAATATTGTAGTTCGGGAAAGAAGAAAAATTATACGAAGGGTTCACACACATTTGCAAATAACAAGTTTTTACTGGGAGATTTTCATTTTTACAAAAAACTTTTACATGGTTCGGCCAATTTTGGTCAAAATCTGATCAGTCCTACGCTAAGTAAATCCGAACAAACGAAACCATTTTCGAGTTATTTTTGGACAGCAATAAAAATTAACATTTTCGCATATTATAAACTCGGGAATTCTTATCAGTCAATATCGTCGAAAAGAAAACTGTATAAATTGACAATGAGACGAAAATCACGAAAAAAAATTGACAGTCGAAATTTGTTGCGAATACTCAAATTTTCACTCTCGGATTGAATATATAATAATTTTCCTTTTCATCTGGTAAATTGAGGATGTAAAAAAGAGAGAAAAAATAATAATAACAATAAACGTAGCCTGAAGGTCGCGTGCGATTTTCCACCTGGCCTCCAAAGGCCGAACTGCTGTTCTGCACTCGACTGCCAATGCAAACACGCGAAACGTTACACCGCGTGTGAAATGTGCGAAAAAATACAGCACGTGAGGATCTATGAATTAAGTAATAACGGCGGCGTGGATCACGTTCAACATTGACCTTGACCTTGGCCTCGAATCAATCAGCCGTCTTTTAAAATTCGCACATTTAGCAGAGAGCTAGACGGATGACCGAGGAGGATAGAGAAATGGCGTAATATTGAATCGTTGATGAAATTTGTATCACTTTGGTGGAACGAAGGACACTTGGATGATTTGGGACGTCACCTTCTCTTCCTCTTCCTCTTCCTCTTCCTTCATCTACCTGCTGCCTCTGCTGCTGCTGCTTGGCTTGCGTTACGACAAGACCTCTGGATATTCGCCCGGTTGATCTAAAGATAGATTTAAGCTATTTATCTGTGGCGTCGTAACCTGCAGAGCTATGCTATTCCACGCGCGGCTTATTTATCCATGCATAATGCATGCGGATGTCATAGTGGGTGTCAATTTTTACCTCGATTAGATATAAGTAATTTCTGTCACGTGATAATCGAAATTTAAATATTAATTCGTGTCGTGTAACGGATTTGATCTGTAATTCGAGTTTAAGAACGCCATTAGATAGATCACGAGGCTGAAGTTAGGAGTGTGAATGTGTATCGAATCGTTGAAACGGAAATTACTATTTTGTACCTTTGGAATGAGCGGAGACGTTGAATTTACCAAATCAGAGTTTTTTGTTGGGGCTTTATCAACGATTCACTAAATTTCAGGTAATCACCTCAAGTTGCAATGTAACGAGTTCCTCTAAAGATGCATCGTTACAATAACGTTACAAACTTCAGTCTCATATAGATTCTAAAATTTTGAAAATTCCATACTTCGTTTCCCGTGTAAACATTTCTAGCTGAAAATAGAATTTACATTCACTCGGCACAAACAACTCGTGATGAATATGTGACAATAACATCAAACATTCGTAGAATATTTTATTTATCTCTACGTATTTTCCTCATTCGATATTATATTTAACAGAGACGGTATAATCAGGATAAACGTTTGTGGGGTCCAAAGTATGCAGGGGCAAGATGGCGTCGATCTGGGTTATCAGCTGATTTTCTTACGTGAAATGCACTAATAACAATGCACGAACACTTCCGCGTAAGATGTTGGACAAATATTTTTTAACGTTGAATCAATGCGAGCTAAAATACAGCATAAAAAATACGTTTATAATTGAATACGACGCAGTTGGCGAGCGGCATATTTTTTGTCTTCGGATGGCATGGTTCGATACTCCGGATCCCGGTATTACGATCGTAACAACTATATGATACACGTATAAGACGACGAAACGTCATACGTTCCAAAAACGATGTTTACCACTGCATCGTCTCTAAATCAAATCTTATCGCACACGGTCTAGACGAAGAACAATGTAGACACGTGATATTCATGCGGCCGAACAGTTGCAGATACAATCTGATACTTGTGCGCTTTTTTACAGTCGCATAGTATTTCAGCGTAGTAAAATAATGCCTCTTACAGCACGCCGTCTTTGCGTGGGGGAAAGAAGCTCTTTCTTCCACATATATTTACACTGATAACGATAAGGATGTTTCATTCCTTAACTATTATGTACGTTGCTGTAATAAGTCGTGTATAAAGTTTTTTTTTCTGTTTTTTTTGGGGGGAGGGATCGGCTAGGAGGGTGAGCAAAGTTTCGAAACGTGATCCTAAGTCATTTAACCCTATAACAACATTTAGAGTATCGTGAAATCAATTTTAAGTTATCGACTTTACTTGATCATCCCTTGACCTATTTTCTTTGTCGTTGATTTACTAATTTGTTAATTTTTCATTTTTTTTATGGAACTACTCAGAGGTGGCGAGAACGCGTCTTCGAGAGGAGGGTACGAAGTATAGAACATTCTGGCAGACGTTGTCTACGGTGTGCGCGGAGGAAGGTCCCAGGGGGATGTACAGGGGTTTGGCAACTCAGCTGGTGCGACAAATTCCAAACACAGCCATAATGATGGCAACGTATGAAGCGGTGGTCTACGTTTTGACTCGTCAGTTCCAGACACCCTCGGCCCCGTCGTCTACAACCCAATTCTACACGGAAGCCAAGACTAAGAGAGAACTTGCCTAGGAGTTGCTGGTTACCCCCGACTAATCCTGAAACAGGAGTGACGGGGGCTTGCGTTTTGACCGTCAAAATTCGCGTCGACGTGTTTCGAACGTACGAAAAAATTTTCGGTTCGAAAATTACGTCGCAGAAACGTTGGGCTGATATTCAGCTCCGGGTTCATGTTGCTTGGCCGTTGATGTGCCTAGATGGAGTTGGATATCCGTCGAGGTGAGGTTTAAAAGTGAGATTAATCGACAGAGAACCCGAACCACAGCCACAAACACCTAATGAATAATAATGTAATGAATATCGATACAAATTTTTTATACGATGATAATTGTACATCCGTTTTACTGAATTACTGTCGAGGGAGAGAGTATGTAAAACAATGCATAAATTATGGGATGTATACCATCCAAACTTATTTCCACTAGTCAATTTTCATCTCACTTTCTATTTGGATAGTTTGTTCTTTATTTTTACTTTTCTGTACTTTGTGCCTATCGGTCGACGGTTCATGTAATATTTGACGATTAGACTAAATTGCAGTTTCTCTACTCTGTTTCCATGAATGTTGTTACGTTGGATAGATAAAAAAAAGTTAGAGTTCATATGGCGGTACGAAAACAAAGGAAAGATAGGAAATGAGTTTTTTTGTTTATTATTGTTCAATATAAAATCATAAATTTTTAATCAACTTTCTCCCTCAATTTAATTCAAATTGTGTTACGGCAACTCTGTCGCAAAGTATATAGATTCCTTAACTAGGCTGTTATAGGTAAAAGGAAAATTCTTGCATGGGTCTCAAGTTATAAAGTGTCGGAAGTGACTGTACATGAGAACAAATTCAATTTGGGAATGTTTATCACAGGCGGTTATAGGGGGGGGAAAAAATCTGTAGTGACCTAGTGAGTTAGAAGCAATTTATATTTTCTATTCAGTCTATTTTTTTTTCTTTCCCTTTCAAATTAGATTTTCACTATATTTTTCTTTGGGTGTTTATAAACCTATGCTTTAAACCATTGACTCTCTAAATTTGGATTTGATTCGAGACTGTTTTTGGGCACAACTTGATAACTCATGAGTTCCCCGTTGACTGTATCTAAATAGAACGCTATCAACGTATGGATCTCCGTTTGTAAATAAAATCGAATAATTTGTAACGTAGACTTGTAATGATGAGTATATCCTGTATAGTCTGTATAATCGTGAATCGAGAAAAACTAGAAATTAAAAACAAAAAAAAAAACAAAAAAAAAAAAAAAAGAGTTCAATATAATATCAATAAGTATACTTTGTGTATATACAACGTGTACATATACCCACGATGCATAATCAGCATGCATCTGTGGCGAATAATATACTCTGCAAAAACTGATGTTTGGCAACTCGGGGTGAAAGTAAAAAAGCAATTTGTAGTTTGGTAAAAATCATCGATTATTTGTGAATCCATCATACACGAATTAAACACATCAACATCGTTGTATAAGATGATTTGCTGAGTTTTTATACAGGTATTAAATTGGTTCTTTTGCATTTTCTCCCTCGACTGCCCGAAACACTCGCTGTGCTTTATCTCCTCTATAAGTATTGTACTTATGTAAAATAAAAATCAGACTTAAGAGATACAATAGAAAGTTCCCTCGAAAGATAATATTATTTACGTAGTTACATGTAAAAGCTGTTTTTAATTATAGTGAAGAAAACTGAGCAAACATTGCTAAAATGAATAAAGAAATGAATGAAAAAGTTGAATCGACGAGAATTAAAAATGTGTAATAATATGTGCATACGTTGCAGATAATTATTAGCAGATATTATATATACATTATATCTATATTGTATGATGAATAGGCGAGACGAACGAGAATCTGTGATTTTAGTTTATCAGTGATTAGTTAATTTAAAACGTTGATAATTAACGAATTCAAAAACAAGACTAAATAATGAAAAATGTACCTATTTAAAAAAAAAAAAAAAAAAAAAAAAATGTGAAAAATATGAAAATGTCGAGGAAATATATTCATTTCATTATTATAATAATCTTCATGATAGATAGAAAGGTGCCAAATAACCGGTTACAAATTATATAAAAATAATCGTAAAAAAGGTTATTAAAATTAAGAATCAAACGATAAAATCAAGACTATAAAGCTTGTAGTATAGTAATCGAACTTCTATGAATTAGTTTTAATAATTTTTGCCTGACTCCACTTAAAAAAATATACGCATTGGATCACGAATAATTTTTTTTTCTTTCGGTTTTGCCATGTAACGAGTTATCACAAAAAATTGAAAGGAAAACCACGTGGTTAAAATGTATGAAGAGAAATTAATGCTAAAAAAAAAAAATTCTCAAAAAAAGTATGAGAGTATGATTTAGTATGTTCACGAAAGACTGAGTTACATATTATTATTATTACGATTATTGCTGTCATTATTATTATATACGCAAATATGCGGTGTAGGTTTATATATTGTATACCTGGATTAAAGTATGAAAAATCGATGCGGACTATTTAAGAAATTGTTAGAAGAGCAAACGAAAATTATTATCGATACGATAAGTTTTCGAAAGCTGGTTTAAAAAAGATTGACAATTAAATTTCTTTTAGCCCCCCCCCCCCCCCCCCCCCCCCCCCGTTAATCTTAACCCTTTACCTGTTTGTAATTATTGTACAGAACGTGAAGTACTACGAGAATGGCCTTAATGTGATTTGAGACTTGAAATAAAAATTACGGAACTTTTGAACTATTGTATTCTGTATGTACAGTATTGTACTAATTAGAACGAGGAACGAGAACGGTGCCGAGGAAAATAATAAACAATCACTAATTGGAGGCCAAATATTTTTGTAGAGATGATGAGATCTTGATGAGCGTTATTTTCATTAATTATCATCCATCGCTATTAACGCTAAATGTGCACTAAAAATATGCTAATTACAAGTTGATATTGAGGCGAAAAGATTTGAATAAATTTAAATATACGAATATCAAAGCACTTAGTATATACAAATCTTTTTTCTCATTTCGTATATTATCGATTTATTGACATATTATCTGCAATTCTACATGATTTCACGATTTATCGGTGCATGTAACAGAGATGATTACAAGATTTCACATCAAGATATATAAACTCAAATTACAAGTTAAAATATCGCTCGTATATACGCATAACGATGATTGTGTTTCCGTATATGTATGCATATATGTATATGTATAATTGACGATAAAGGTGAAACAGGAAAAAAAAAAAATTCCACAATATACAAATATACATGTACGAATACTTAATTACTCGTGCCACTGGTTTTCCGTTTTCAGATGATTTATAGAGAGAAAAAAATGTGTATTAAAAACTTATCTTAATAATAACAATTTTGTTTTTTTCTTTTTCCTTCGTACAGGTCCTAATTGTGTACTGGAATCCAATATACCAAAATGAAACGTTAATTGGTGACTAAAAGTGAACCATTCACTTCAAGACGGTCCTAATTGATTGAAATAATTATTTTTCGACACATTTCTTAATTCACATTCACTCAGTGTGGTAAAATAATTGACTAATACGTTGCACGATATTCCCTTAGGCCTCGATATCTGTATGTAGGTAATTAATTCACCGAAAACTATTAGCTTACGGGTATTTCCGAGCATATAACGATTTATCAAACCCATATAGCGGATCCTGATTTTTTCGGATAAGTCACGCATTTTTAATTGAAAAAAAAAAAAAATATAACATTATCATAGTACCGTAAATTACTTTTTGTCTCCGGATGTATCAGGACTTGACTGGTTTCAACGGAGTATCTACATTACACCTTTCGTTGGGCTGTTTTTCAACATTTTGACGCTTGAGCTCGATGTCAGTAAGTCCAGACGTTACCAAGCCCAACGATAGAATGGCGATGGCAAATCCATGTACCGCTATGTCTCCGTTGTTTTGCAACAATCTTTGAATTATCACTGAAAATATCCCACCGTAAAGCTGATTCCCAAAAATTAAAAGCCCCGCATACGCGTCTTCCAATTCAGGATAAGTAACTTCGCCAACCAATTCGAAACCTAGACTCCCATAACTGGCCGCAAACAAACTGAAATAAAAAAATATTTCGTAATTTTGTAGATGAAATGGGAGATTCTCTTGTGTCACGATGAATTTTTGACGAATTTCAAGTATTTTCTTACTTACCCGAAAATTATAAAACCTGTTAACATCAGCCATCTGATTTCCATTTTCAGTCCAACAGCAAACAGGATTTCTCCAACAAGAAGAAAGATGTAGATTAAGACACCGAGTTCTCTGTATAAGCATGGTAATCGTTACAGCCTTCGTATTACACGTAATTATTTTATAAACTACTAGATTTTATCTGTAAATTTTTCTGGTCCTGACTAAAACCTACTTGAACTTCTTCGTCTTGTCCAAGATTATCCCAAAGGCGAGAGAACAAAAGTATCCCGCGATTACAATCAGAATCCCAAGCCTTCCAACGTCTTCTTCCCCGTTCTTCAAAAAACGAATACGAAGCGAAAACATTGATTAAATATGCGATTTCCGAAAATTCTATAGTGAACAGGCTCGACCTACATGACCTGCACTGAATCGCTCCAAAGTCGAAATTCAGCAGCACTTGAACTTTGAACTTCAAGACCAGACGTACTTGATCCTAATTAACGAAGAATGTTGAATTCAGAAATAATTCTGTGTACATTATACCTCAAAATGAGCCAGAAAATACGGGTTTAGCATGTAACACATGGTGCTAAACAACCCGTAACCCATGCCATAGGTGTTCCAAATAGCGAAGAAACTTTTGTTGGTTATGACTCTTCGCACCGTTGACCAGAATCTTGTATCATCGACTTTGCCGTGAATTATTTGAAGAGCAGTAGCTCTGCTTGGCGGTAGGTGTGGTTCGTCCTGAAAAACTGACGGATTATGCATGCATTTTAACGTTCGTCGAAGGGTGGATGATAACCGATGTCAACGAGGGACAACTCACAAAGAAACAGAGCAATTGTGACCACAGTGGAAAAGGCTGCTGCGCCCAAGAAGAGAGGCGACAAGTCCCTGCCAATGTCTTCGACGTCGTCGTGGTTCCTCAGGATCATTCGTGTGACGAAAAAGGAAAGACCAATACCCAATGGCCCGCCGAAGAATGCAACTGACGTTGCAGTGGCTACTTGATTTGGACCGAACCAAAGAGCAACCAATTTAACCGGCCCAGTTAGGCTGAAGGCTTGTGAAAAGGTGATGACGAACTGACCAAGGATAGCCATAGCGAACCGGTCCGGTGACAGAGACCAAAATATGATCCAAGAGCCGGTCGAAATCCCGATTGAACCGATCAGACAGGCCCATCGTAGACCAACGCGATCCATCGCACAGCAAACTGGCATGATGATGATGATGTAGATCACCTGAAGGATCGACGAGGTCCAGGAAACTGTTGCTGAGGAGACCCCGTAGTACCTACGAAAAATTTACAATCAAGTTCTGTAAATGAAGAAGCAATTCGATGCGAGAATCACGTGAAACTTATTAGTAGATTTTCCAAATTTTCGTAAGACATTCGTCGTTGGATCTCACCGGGATATGGTGTTGCCGATGCATGCAAACTGCGTCCAATGCGGGTCGTTCGATAAGGCGTAGAAGAAGAATAGTCCTAATTGGAACCAACGTCTCTTGTACACTTTAAGCTTTGTTGTTGCTCCTGTAGCCGTTTCCTCGGCTTCCCTTGTTGTTTTCTCCACGTCTTTTTCAGCCAACAAGCGTTTCTCGCACTTCACGATCGGCGTTATTTTACTAGGATTACGTGCTGTCAACAACTCTCTGGCAGTGTGCTCGTCATCCATTGACACCATCTTCTTTCAACTTGATGAGATGATACTCGGCAATGATTTTAAAAAAAGATATAAGCTTCAACGACGATTTTACAGAATATTATAGGATAGATTTTGTTCGTCTCGACTTTTTCATCCGAGTAAACTTGTTTCTTGTCGACGCTTCTTGACTGAGAGTTAATTTCAAAGTAGCAACACCGGAATCGCAACGCTTCTGCAGAAGCGATTGTTGAAGACAGTTTATCAAGCGTCGAAAAGTAAAGAAGATTAAAAAGTTGAGAGAAGACAGGTGTGGTTTACTCAGCGCTTTATTCAGATGTCATTTACGATAACATCTTTAAGGTGTTTTGTGCAGAATGGAAACCTCAAGGTCACTCAGAAATTCACCACGTGTGAAATAGCTGTAGAGTTAAAAAAAAAAAAACGCTTCTGATACAGTCTTGCGAATCCAGATCAGGATAGGTTCGAATTTATTTTTAAACGCAGGTAATAAATAATGTAGAATACGGGACAGTGATTGTACATGAAATCAGAAACTCACAGTCTAATATATGACTTCGAAAGATTTTTATTTCCAATTTTTATCACCCGATATTTGTTCGTTTTTTTTTTTTTTTTTTTATTGTTTTGTTTTGTTTTTTTCCCATCTGATATGCGTTTTTTCTCAGAGTTTTTGTTAATTTCGGAAATTCAGAGCAAGTACAGTTGTCGAATTACGAAATTAGGTATATCATAAGATGTAGAAGCAAACATTGGCACGTAAAATTATGATTAGTTTTAAACTTTGTACAACCACCTCCGTTTGAAAAATATACCAAAATTTTATCTAAATTCACTAAATCTTATCTAAATTTACTCACTCGCTACCGCGAGCTGCTGTTATCTTTGAGCAAAGTAATCACGGTTTTGTCGTTGTTTTATTGAGTTTAAATTCATTTAACACGTCAAAGTTTCACAAATGCTATAGAGTTCATTGTTGGCGCAGGTATCTTCCCAATCGATTG
Organism: Diprion similis; assembly: GCF_021155765.1. Classification (NCBI taxonomy): domain Eukaryota; kingdom Metazoa; phylum Arthropoda; class Insecta; order Hymenoptera; family Diprionidae; genus Diprion; species Diprion similis. The sequence continues at coordinate 19,504,135 of NC_060106.1, read as the reverse complement.
AAAATAGGTATCATAGCTTCTGCGAAAATTCCAAACTGGCATGTCTCGGAAGAAGAGCGATATAAACTTTTGTTAAAATAAAATCTGCAGAATTCCGTGCTGCTGCTTCGGATGAGACAGCGGCCAATAATGGAGAGCCGTTGCAGATAATTATTATACTGCAAGTCTGAGGTGTGGGCTAATTATTCTTACAATTAGCTGCAACATTGAGGATAGGAGTGTCATGGTATGATATGTAAACCGAGCACGTATCCATCGGCACGCGTTTCTTTACAAAAAATAGAAAACTGGCAGAAAATTTAACCAGCACACTTCCACCCTTCACAATTTTGTCTGGACAGTCTCGGGCTCGACAATTTTCGACCCCGTGACGTGATTGCGCTTAGCATGGCAGTGTTCCTTGGCATTTAGCCGTTTAAGATCGGTCTTAACGAATAGAACCAGCACTAAGCCTACGCCAACAATAATGATAACACAACCATGTGCTACAACGTCTCCGTAAGTCCGCAATAAAACACCGGCAATAACGACCATTATCGCGCCGTATAACTGGTTCGCCACTCTGAGCAGTCCAGATGTCACATTCTCCGGTTCCGGATAAGTGCTTTCGGCAGCCAGTTCAAACCCGATGCTTCCATAGGTGACGCCGAATACCCTAGAGTCATAATTAATATGAAATTTAAAAACCTATTCTTATCGCATGCCGGAATTAACACAGACAAATCAATTACCCCAAGACTGTAATAGCGACGTATACCAGCCATCTGATTTCCATCAAAAGTCCAACAGCGAATAGGATTTCACCGACGAGAGTAAAAGCGTAGATGAAGATGTTGAGTGCTCTGCAAACGTTATAACCGCCCGTTGGTAAGTGCAGTACGTTTCATTTCATTTACAAAACCGTCGAATCTCTTGCTCAAACTTATCCACCTTATATATATGTATATACTTACTTGAACTTTTTCGTCTTGTCCAATATTATCCCAAATATTATCGAGGCGAAACTTCCTGTGAACCACATTATCAGCCCGAGCCAACCTGCATCTTTTTCCCAGTTCTAAGTAACGAAGATTATATTTCCACCATGAGATAAGGTAATTTTTTTTTTTCCTCGCATGAAATAGGTATCGGGTTCAAATTGTTAAATATATCTTTTGAATGGCATTCGAAACACAAACTTCTGGTGACCAATGCAAGTTTATCTCAGACCAGAAGTCGTAGCACATCGGGCCAGACATTTCATGATTAATTATACTTACCCTACACCTTGTAGAATTACAAAAATTGTTGAATTCATAATTTAAAGTTACCTCGAAATGACCAAACAAAAACGGATTAACCAGGGCGGATATCATGTCTAAAACCCCGCCGCTAATGCCGTACGAGTTCCAAAGCATGAGAAAACTCTTGTTGCTGAGAATTCTTTTCAACGTTGCCCAGAATTGTCCAGTCTCGGCTTCGCTGTTGGCCTTCTGAAGGGCTCTTGCCTCACTCGGCGGCAGACGCGGTTCATCCTGAAAAACTGTAAGTCATAAATTATTAATGCAGGAATATGTATATGAGGTATAATAATATGATGTAAACAGGTGGACCGTGGTATAAGCAAATTACGAATGCGGATAGCTGATATCACCATCATGTGCCTCGGCAAGGCTATACTCACAGAAGAATAACGCAACTGTGACGATCGTCGAGAGGATTGCCATTCCCAAGAAAAGCAGGGTCAGGTCGTTCCCGATATCTTCTATGTTCTCGTGGTCCCTCACGATCATCGGTGCGATCAGGAAGAGCGTGCTGATGCCCATCAAGGGGCCAAAGCAGCCTATCGACGTCGCAGTTGCAACTTGGTTGGTCCCAAACCAAAGGGCCGACAATCTGACCGGGCCGGTCGAGACGAAAACCTGGGCGGATGCGACGATGGTTTGACCGACGAAGGCGACCACGAAACGGTCCGGCGAAGCGGAGAAAAATTTTATCCATGAACCGATCGAGATCCCTAGCGAACCGATCAGGCAGGCCCATCGCAGACCGACTCGGTCCATCACATAGGAAGCTGGGAGCATCAAGGCTACGTACATCACGTGAAAAATCGTCGAGGTCCAATCTACGGCTATTGGTGACACGCCGTAGTACCTGCGTATTATACATTCACAACGTTTCTATTCACGATTATGCGTTAATCATAATATATGTGTACGAATGGAGAAGTGAGAAAATACACAGTGTGTGTGTGTGTGTGTGTGTGTGTTTTTCTTTTTTGTTTTTGTTTTTTCAGAATAACTTAACACCTCTTTCACGAATTTTACCGACCGCAACCTTTTGGTTACGATATCATTAAACTTTGTAGATATAAAGTACAGTATTTACCGGGATTCGGTTGTAGGTAAGAGAGGAAGTTTAATTACATTGCCCAAAGCATTGAGAAAAGGAAAAAAAAATATAATTCTCCATTCGTCACATAGTATTTAAATATATTTGGATAGGTATGTAATTACTAGGGTGGTCGTTAAATGTTTTTTTTTTTTTTTTTTTTTTTTTTATGGGGGGGATTTCAATATTGGATTTTCGTAGATCGGATTTAAATATAAAAAAGTGCTTAACACAACTTTTTCCTATAGAATCGAAACCAACAACGTTTCGAAATTCAACGAATATTTAAAAAAATGTATAAAATACGACGATGTATAGCTTGAGAAATGATTAAAAAATAATATACTAAATTAAAATAACCACAACTCGTGGGAAATATACGATCGACAGGGAGACTAAGGGTTGGAAAAATGAAAGAGAAATTTTTTTTCTACAATTCGAACCGATTTATCACCGTCCGACATGATCTGCCATTCAACGACCAGCCTAACAATTACTCATTAATGCTTACTTAGATATTAAATTTCCAATGATAGTGAACTGTATCCAATGCATGTTGTTTGATGCACCGTAGACGAAAAACAGGCCCAGCTGAAGCCAACGGCGTTGGTAAACTTTAATTTCAGCTTCGGACCCGGTTTTCTCCCCGTCTTCACCCAACCTTTTTTCGCTCTCGAGTACAGCCGACATTCGAAAATCATTTTCCTGCACTGTTATCACTTCCGGAGCACTCGCGAAACCGTCGTTTATCGCTGCCACCATTTTCGTTATTCACTTTACGATTATGCCGTGCCGCTACTCATCTGCCTAATACTTGATTTGGCACAGTTATTTTCAAACAAGGAAGAGCTTTCTCACCGGGTCGACGCGAAGCAAGGTTTCGTTAGCGACTAAAGACCGTCCTTCCTGCGGACTTGACGTCGTGTTGACTCTTTCGTTTAACTACCTGCACGAACCTACCGAACACTCGTGAAAATGAACGAGACAGTTAAAATGTCGTTTATCCTGCAGACTTACTAGCTCTGAATTCTCCTAAAATACTAACAAGCGGACCAACAATCACTGAACAATCTGCCGGTACATATACCTATAATACAACCTTCTCGTGGGCCAATCGTGGAGGGGAAAAAATTACGGTGTTCGAATGTACATGTATATATATATATATACGTATTTGTACGCATAGATAATTGGCAGTGAGGGAAATCCACACATAACCATGGGATTAGGTGCGAAATGTCCGATTTTTCATTTACGACAGCATTATTATGTTTTTGTCATTCCATTTTGTTTCGTTAACCCAGAAGGTTGATTTTCTAAAATCGACTTCAGTTTCCTCCGGTTAATTACCAATAAATGTTTAAACAATTATTCTACTATATTCATTACCTGTGACATGATTTTTATTTATTCATTAATTATTTCTTTTTTTTCTTTTGTATAATTATGTCAAGCTCAGCGTCAGCTATCGATGAAGGCTAAATAGTTAGCAGCCATTAAGTTTAAGTGCGTGATGTAATAAGGTAATTTGAGTAGGGGAAAGTGGTCTAAAACCGGATGGCTCGAAGAAAAATACAATATTATCTAATCGTCCTATGTATATTTTCAAATGCATAAGTATACGCAGCTATGTCGTAGTTTTCAACATTCAGAACTCGGGAGAGCAAACTGACTTAATATATTGATTACAATGATCATAAAACATGACGCGTAATTCGTGAAATACGAATTTTCGTGACATCCATGGTTACGATTCGTTTTTACAAATTCATTCTTTAGCACGAATTCTCAATTTCAATTCTCAGCGATGAGTCGAAATAAGCCGAAGGATAGCAAAACCATTTTTTCAATTTACAACATGAATTGCTTAATATCGACTACGTAGTTATCACTTGATACTCAGTCATATCATTCAGTTTATGATATCGATTCAACAACTTCTGGGCATCTCTAACGGCAACTGGGAGACGTTCAACGATTCGATTCATTGCCTCGCCATGTTTCCGCTCGCCTTTAAGAAGCGTAGCAATGTTCGTTTCCTTCTGATCCGGTATTGCGATTAAGATATAAAGCGATCGGAATCCAACGTTTTTTCCAACCTCGTCGACACCTGGTTTACGTCGCAAATCGTCGACGCTACAAGATGGTGCAAAAAAATCAGCAAGTTCAATCGAAAATAAGGACAAGCTACTACCTGGAGCCTGGTCAAAAGCTGAGTAACACGAAGGTGAGATAAAGCGGGAAAATTCTTTATCTCCGAGTTTCCTAGCTTTGCAACGCAAATTCTTACCGTTAAAGATCTCCGAGAGAAAGCTGATGCTTATCGCACCCCGGAGCGAGTACAAGAGGCTCGTCGACTACACGAATGAATCCGAAAGAATGACGGTCGTAGCTGAAAAGGAGAGAGCTAAGCTGGCCGCAATTAGGAAGGCAACCTACGAAATGTCCAAGCATTGGGACAACACTAACGAGGTATGTTAGGTACCTAGCTAAAATTACCTTCACGTAGTTTACAATCACCCCGGGGTTCTGTCGATTCTTCTTAATGACGCGGGGAAAACTCGGTTGTTACTCACATGAGAATCAATATAATTATTAATAACATTACTAATTAATAGAATAATTAGTAATCGACCAACATTTGCTATCCCTACGTCGATACGACAGAACGTCAAGAATCGTAGGAAGGCCGAGCTTCTGGCCAAGAGAAAACAGGAAGACGAAATTCGCGCGCAATTCGCCAAGGAAATTGCCGAGCAAAATTCGGCGGAAAGGGCAAAAATTGTCGAAGAAGCGAGGCGGTTGTTGCTCTACAAAAAGCCTCTGTGCAGGCTGCTTAACGGGGCTCTTCTTACTTCCGAGGTAGAACGCCCCCCCCCCCCCCCTTTTTTTCCAAAGGGGCCACAAAATTTTAAACAACCGATTTTATCTGTCTTTGTCGCAATTTTGCAAAGTGTTTTAGGGAGCGAGATGCCCAAATTGCGTTTGAGAAAACTCTTGAAGGTGTCGACGAAGAGCAGGAAAAGGAGTATGCGAAAATCCTGAAACAGGAGGCTGAAGCCTTCGAGGAAGCAGAGCTTCGGAAGGCCGCCGAAAGGGAGAAGAAAAACAGAGCTTACGGAGAAGAGCTTAAGAAACAGTAATCATTCGCTATTTTTAGTCGAATACAATTTATTATCAGTGAGAATAGAATCAAATGCAATGACAAATTGCCAATTTGAGCGGTAATATTATTGACTTGGATATATTTATTTTATTTTATCTTCATTTTATCGAAACCAGAAAAAATTACACACGCCATGTAGTTAACTTATTGTTAAATACAATGTGTGTGGGAAACTTACCGAGATAAATAGTTTCTTAAACACTATTAGGTGTAAAAATTTTCATTTAAAATAAAAAATTTTAAATAATACTACGCGAGGAATTTTGTTTTTCAATTACAAACTCGCTTTTAGAATCGACGATAACAGAAATAATTTGAAACGGGCTGAAAGAGAGGAATACTTGATGGGAAGACAAGATCTGATCAATATGGCCCGAGAGATAAGAGAGATAAAAGAATGCGAGGATGAACAGGTGGAAGTTAATTATAATTACATTAATTACATGTTTCAGACCTCCGGTCTGTGAACACTTTATCATCCAAAGCCAACGTTATTCTCTGGTTTTCAGACGCTGAACCGCAAAAACGAACTGAAGAAGTTAGTGACGGACGCTATTAGAGAGAAGGAAAAATTCGAAATCGAGTCGAAGCGTGAGAACGAATTTTGCGAGCGAGCCATCGAGATATTCGAGAGATCAAAAAGGCGGATCGCCCAAATGAGGAAAATTAAGGCACAGGAAGAACTGCAGGCCAAAACGCACCACGCTGAGTATTTGGGTGAGTTTTTGCGAAAGGAAATTTTTCCGGAGCAATAATCTGTGACTGGGATCTATTTCTCAGGAAAAAAGTTCGCCGCTGCAACGTGGAAAAAACGGTTGGACAACGAGGATGAGCTGATGCGTCAAGCCCAGCAAGAGATCGAAGCCAAAGAATTGGCGATGATTGAGACTAAAAAGCAGAGAGCACTGGAGCTGAAAATGGAATGCATAAGACTCGGCGAAGAGGCTGCGAATGAAAAGCGAAAACGAGATCACGAGACGAAGGAGCTTAATAACTGGGAAACCCTGCAGAGACTGAAGAGGGACGAATATAACAAAGAATTTGAAATTAACGAACGCAAACGAGAGTGGGAACAGAAAATGGCCACTGCGAGAGACCTGCGACAGCAGATGGTGAGAATGTTTTAAGAATTGACTGTAGATTAGATGCAAAAATCGTCCGTCTTGATTGATTCTTCATTTTAACTGTATAGTCTGAGAACGAGGAGAAACGAAACCGTGAAAAGCGATATGAGAATGACGAAAATTCTGCAGTGGCAATCGTCGAAAGAACTAATAAAAAAGTACTGGAATACGGTCAGCAAATCCTGGACGAATCCAAAGGCGTTAGACCGCTGTTTCCTATACTCAAAACAATCGAGGTTGGCTACCTTGCTTCAATTTTTGCAAATATTAACCAATCAGTTATTCTTCCGCGGAAAATCAAGACTCGCAACCTTGTTATTGTTACAGAAATTCAAGATAGAAAACGGACTATTCCCAAGGAAACCTTGTGACGAAAATAATGTTTTGGCACCAGCAAGAAAACCAAGGAAACGTATGCCCGTTTGCTCTGCTCCAGTTCCGGAACATGAAGTTGTTTACATATGAATTTGTGGCTCTGTATAAGATCCTTACGTCTCTTGTATAAATATATGTTTTTTATATCTGATATCCTGTTTGTATTTCAACGTTTCGTGGGTATTCGAACTTTTATACCATCGCGAAAGAAAGACAGTAAGTCCATGGAGAGGGTTCCACTAGCACAGCACAGTAGTAAATTTATTGACCTCAAGTTGATGTGCGAAAAAAAAAGTATCAAATGTATATAGAACAAAAAACATTACATTGATGCAATCCACTGTATTATGTGTATGACTTCATTGCTTCGAACTTGTTTCAGTTAACAACTTATAGCCCAAAGTTAAACAACCCGAGGAAGTGTCGAGCTATTATCCAATCCCAGGAAAGACTGAAAATTAAAAATTACGACGAGAGTATAATCTTGTAGTCATGTAATCAAGCAACGAGTTTACCATGACAGTGAGTGTTGTTCTAATATTACCTTCAAAGAATTAATGAAGGTAGTTTTTTCAGGAGTGCTTTCCGAGAACGTTTCTTCCTGCGGCGGCGGCGCAGTTTTTAAAGTATCATGGCATATTCTGTTTCGAATCATATCGAGCCGTTTTTCCTCCTCAGCGTTCAATACTGCGATTACTTCCGGTCCATCGGGAGTCCCTTCCGCAGGATTTACAGTCGAGTTGATTCTGAGAGTCTTTATGTGGTCCATCAATTTGTCGACGGTATCGACCAAGTCTTTGACCTCCTCTTCTTGTCTCAGAAGAGCGTATTTGTATCTAGATATCTAGAGGAAGACGGTGAGTATGATGTGAATCATTTTCCAAAAACCGGACCAATTACGCAATTCCTGCAATTCTTATTACAGACATTCACACTCACTTCGAGAACCAACCACTCTCTCTGCTTTTCTGCTTCCCTCAGATGCTGTAATTGCTTCGACATATTTCTGTACATGTCTCTGTCAAGGGGACTGACTAAGTTGGGATTACTTCCATTCTTGTCCAGCAAAGCTATGTGCGCTGCTTTTACTTCTTCAAGTTCCGCAACCACCACTTTTAATCTCTCCACTTCGACGCGACAGGCTTCAGCCTGGCTGGCCTTGAAACGCAATGACTTGACGTCTTCTTCCATAGTCAGATACTCGGCAAGCTGAAAAAGTCGAAGGTGGAATGGTCTCGTGATGTTTCCACAAGCTGAGAAGTTCGGCAGAACCTTAAGTCGAAGCTGGTCTCTTTCTTCGGCAACTTTGCTCGCCGTTTCACCGCAAATTCTCAAAACACCCGGACCCTCCTTCGTCAGTCGATCGAGCTTCGTTCTGAGCTGTTCTCTTTCCAAACAAGCCTGACGAAGTTGCTCGAGTAGATCATCCGATCGGCTGGCCATACGAAGCGCTTTGACTTCGCCCTGAAGCCGAAGACAATTCTCCACCAGTACTTCGATTTCGCGTTTCAAATCGTCACGCTCCCGTTTTAGGTTATCGAAGTTCTTCAGCCGTTCGGCCATTTCTAAAAAATAACGTCAATGTGCTCAATGCCAATAAACGTAATGTAGCTCGGGAAGTAAACCTGCGTTTTCATTGTACAACTTGACGGAATCCGAGCTCAATTTCCCTTTCTCATCTTTCGTCATTGCGACCAGGGACGTTTTCAAGTGCGTTTTCGAACCAGTCTTCATTGTGTTCAGGTCAATACCTTCGATCTGAAATTTTTTTTTTAGATGTTTGAAGCGTGTTTATTACGAGCGAAAGTTATTGGAAAATCTGGCTGAGCACCAGCACCTTGCCATCGTTATTTCCGCTTAGGCCCACGTCAGTTCCTTCTAGCAAGCAACACTTCTGCTTTAGGTTTCTATAATTTTCTCTAAGCTTGTCGATTTCACATAGAAGCTGACTTTTCTCTCGCTCAATCACCGCCAGGTGAGCATAATACTGTCGTTGATCGGATGGAATGGAGTAAACACGTTCTACCAAATCGATCCGCTCTTCTTCGATCAAAGCCAACTTCTTTAACTGAATCTTCAGCATTCGTATTTTGCGTTGAATATTTTTCGTGCCTTTTGACAACCTTTGAACGTCTGTGAACTGCAGTCAAGTTTGCTTTTCATTGTATATTCAAAAACCGGACCATTGACCGAAGGTAAACCGAACGTCCCAGAAATAGTGAAAGGGTTTCAACGACTGCACACTCCTGCATCTTACCTCGTTCTCACGACGAATACAGCTGATCTGAACGGAGTTACTCGTGCCTTCGAGATCTTCGTCAATGACGCCCAATTCCATACCTTTCACAAGCCTTACCTAAACACAAAATTTCAAAACTGCAGGGTTACGTTCGACCGAAATCGTGCTTCTATAAGAAGCAAATTCACGTCGCACCTGATGTCTCATGAGTCTTTCCAATTTCAGCAAAGTTCTGGACACGTCTTTCCGAACCATAGTTTGTTCAGTGGGCAAATTGTTTTCGTATTTGAACTTGTCCAGTGCCATGCACATGTTTTCATTTTGACTTAGTGCCTCTGTCTCTCGACACTACAATGAAAAAAATTATCCAAAACGTCGATAGTAACCCTGAAAGTAAAACATTCCAGTAATAAAGATTCGGGACGAAGATCCTTACGGTCTTTTTTAACTTAAGTAAAGTTTCCTTCTTCATAGACATGTTGAGGAAATGATACAGCTGCTCTCTTTGGCCGTTTACAAGTTTCTGCAAGGTACGAATATGCTCGTCCTTGCTAGCCAAAATCGTATGAAATTTCAGCTGGGATCTGGATGCTTTTTGCGAGAGGATCTCATTGTCCGAGTTTTGTTCCTGTGGTAGATTAGATTGTGCCGAGACTTCGAAGTGGTTGCTTTTAAGCTCTCGTGGTTAGAGTACCAATTAAATTTGTAATACGTATAATATACTTGGATGACAGGGTTCGGGTCCTGGTCCTTAGAGACATAACTGTGAGGTTCTTTGACCTGCAATCCTTCCCCAAGTCCGGAATACGGTAACTTTTTACTTTCCCTCTCTATATTTTCGATCATTCTATTCATATGCCGTACGGGATTATTATCTCCTTTCGCGAGGTCCTCGTCCTCGTCACTTGAGGATGTCGCGGCATCTTCATCCAAGGAAGTCCAGGACATTGCCTGCTCTTACCAGATAATTTAGTTACTAATAAAACCTAAAATTTTCTTCACTCGGCTATAAATCGGCCGATATAAATTTTGACGTTGGTGTATGAAGTTGTCCATAAATTTCCGACTTCAAACGTCAGCCTGATAAAATGTCACGCTCACGCAATACGCGCTCGATTTTCAAGAGGTCTGAATACACTTTAAATAGTGAATGGATTATTTCTCCATGAGGTTCAGTAAGAAAAATTTTATTCTCTGTCAAAGTTGATGAAAAATAAATAAAAATTTATTGGAAAACTAGCACAATCGTATAACGATTGAAAATGGCTGACCAAAAGAGTTCAGCCCAACCCTCGACACCGAAGCAAAAGTCCGTACCTCCTGTATTCAACTTTATCAATGGAGGACTGTCAGGGTAAGGTTTGTAAGTAAAAAATAAATTTCTACATCCGTATCAATGATCAACTTTGTTATATTCTAATTATAGAATGCTAGCCACCTGCGTCGTGCATCCGATGGACGTGCTAAAAAATCGTATGCAATTGAACCGTGACGGAACCTCGATCGTAAAGTTGATGAAATCTATCATGGCTGAGGAAGGATTAACAAAATTTTATCGAGGTTTGACTGCCGGCTTGGTTCGACAAGCGACTTACACCACCACAAGATTAGGGATTTACAATCAGCTGCTGGATATTTGGAGGTACGTAAATGAAAAACTGATCTCAAAAAACATTCCTAGAATTACATGGAAATTTTACAGAGCGAATAAGGCATCCCCGCCCAGTTTTATGGTCCTTTGTACAATGGGAATGACTGCTGGAGTTTGCGGAGCCTTCGTAGGAACCCCGGCCGAGATAGCGCTGGTGAGAATGTCAGCCGATGGAAGGCTGCCACCAGGTATGAGTTTATTAAAATTTCGCCAATTCATACAAGCCTGAGTGAAGAACTGTGAGGTTCAGAACGATTACAATGTCAATTTTTTTTTTTACCGAAGAATAGATCATAGGAGAAATTACAAACACGTCTTTGACGCGTTCTTCAGAATTTACAAGGAAGAAGGTATCACTGCACTGTGGAGAGGCTGCATCCCGACAATGGGAAGGGCAGCGGTTGTAAATGTATCGCAATTGGCGACTTACAGTCAAGCAAAGAAAATGATAGTGAAAACATGTTTGTATCATTCTTGTTAATATGCAGAGACTGAACACAGGACCTGCAGTCCTGAGTTTTCAAAGAAAAATGTAGCTTCAATTATCTTATTCAATTCCACAGGGAACATTAAGGAGGGAATTCCTCTCCATTTTTGGGCATCCATGGTATCTGGACTTCTTACATCGTTCAACTCCATGCCTTTCGATATTGCGAAAACAAGGTAGTCGACTTTGTGGTAGAGTAAGACTGTGTAAATACAAATATTCTGCAGTAGTTGGTCAATTAATTGGGTTTAATTAAAACATGCCTTTCGTGTTTTTTTCTGTTTTTAGAATACAGAATCTTAAGGCATCGGTGAAACCTCCGTCAATGATAAGTGTAATAACCAAGACCGCACAGCAGGAAGGAATAACTGCTCTGTGGAAAGGATTCGTGCCAACCTACTGCAGGATTGGACCTCACACGGTCCTTACATTCATGATAAACGAACAGCTGACCAAACTATCGAGGCAATATTTTGTTTGAAATGTTTCTTTCGCGTGCAATTGAATAGCTTTTCAATGCTAAACATGAACCTTAACCCTTCTTATGTTCAAGCACATATATAGTATACATACTTATATTCAACTTGTACCTACTTGTTTTTGCGTTTTGCTTACACATGCGTATAAGAAACAAGAAAAATCGTTTCACCTCCTTAAATTGATACTTCGTTCCATACTTCCGCGATGATATCAGTGGAGGAAATCAATGTAAACAAGATACAGGATTGGTAAAACGGTATATGTAATATATTCACATAATCTTAAGTCAAGGAAGACAGATTCAACTCTGGAAATACATCAAGTAGAATCTAGTCAATTGGTCCATAGTGACCATGGTGATAACGGTATTCGGAGCCAGTCTTGCATAATAAGGAAGAAATCCACGCCAGAGAGATAGGAGGCCTTCGGATCTGTAGATCGTGAGAAGCATTTTTCCAGTGCCCGGGGGTTTGTCGGACTCCTTCCAATTTTGAATTCTATGTAACGTGCGTAGGATGTTTCAGTAGTTTTTCTTATTATTGACAAACAGTAAACACCAACCTCGTCTTCGCGATGTCCATCGGTAACGAAGCTGTCCCTGCTACCAAGCCGGAAATGAGTCCAGCGACGAATTGCATTGGAAGACCATCCTCAAAGTGTCCTTTTGAAAACAAAAAAGCTGCAGTAGTCAAGCACGCAATGAGGAGTACTTGAGAGGTCTGAATACCATTCGAATTCCGGCTCACCAGTGTCCTTGAGCATCGTCTTCGACCTTGAGTACGTTCCCAATTGAGCCCCATTAGCAATCGCAGCTCTGCAAACCGTTGCCATTGCTCCGGTCCAGAGAGTATGAATTCCTTCCTCTTTTACGATTCTGAACAGTCCATCAATCGCGTGTTTGTAGCTCCGACGTTTCTCTGGGCAAATACGAATGTCATCTCGATAGTTGTGAGAATATTTATCGGTGGATTAAATTATTTGGACCGTGCAAGGTGGAATTCGATGTCGTAACAACCAAGTGGCACTCCAACGTCTGCGATCATCCGAACCATCACAACGTCCGTGGGTGTTCCAACCAGAGCGGCAATCATTCCGGCTAACATCCCCACGGATATTAGAGTCGGGTAATTGAGGCGCCCAAAGTGTTTTCTGGAAGGAAAGTGAAAGTGCAACTGTTGATCGATTCAAAAGGCGATCGTTACAAGCTTCACTTACTCGCATATTTCTGACATGGTATTGAAAATGCCAAGCCTCGTGGTGGTGTAAGTGATCTGTCTCAAAAGAGATGCTGACAATCCTGTGTAAAGTCCAAGAACGCCTTGCGCTCTGGTAGTTTGCTTCATCGTGGTCAATAGATCAGACTTATAGACTTGCATTCGAACCTTTAGGACATCCATTGGATGTGTCAGGGCTTGGCCTGTCACACTATCTTGTACATCATGCAAATGTCATATTTCATAATTGCACGATGGTGGGAATAAGGTTACCCCAGATTATCCAGTCTAGCCTCAGAGCCAAAGTGATTAATTGATTCCTTGATTTTTCAATAAAACAATGAAGAGCAGCTTGAGGTGATGAATTTAACGAACCGTGATGCTTAAATCTTTAAATAAATCTTTTTTCGTAAAGAAATAAATTAGAAGTAAACAATCAGACTTCGAGCTTTCCTTTTGCCTTCCACTCACCCAGCCAAACCTCCAATACCGAATTTTACGTAGATTGGTACCTGGTGTCTGACCAAAGGTGATTTTTCATCTGTCGACATATTGGTTTATAGAATGACCTTTCTACTGACACAGCAATCGAAAATTGCCTGACGCAGCGCCGGTTTCTGACGTTACGAAATACCGAAGTAAATTTCATCTGTTTTTTCAATACTTGTAGTAGCTGGTAAGGCATCGAGTATAAAATTTTACATTACAGTAATGCCAAATGCAGTTTTGCAAATGTGTTAATTTATTTTTGACCGATTACATATTTCTTTGTGCATCGGTCGATAAGTGGCAGTTAATTTTGCTAGATACGAAGCCGCCGCACTTATGTTAGTCTCGGCAACACCTTTGTACTTGATGGTCAATGCCTGACTTAAGTTCTTCAAGTTCGCTGTGACCATTTCCAGACACTGTTTCATCGTGACGTTACAATTGCTCATCATTACGTGAGCGCGACTTTCTCCATCGTGGAATAGAACGTGGGACCCAACTCTCGTTTTCGCGTCGTAGGTGATCTGGAAGAGGGACTTGTCTCTGAAGCTAACAAATTTGTGGTAAAGGAAGAAGATAACGGCAGTGCAAAAGGTCGAATAGCGCGTACCTTGCACTTTTTGCAAAAGTAGTATAATTTCGGCCACCGATGGCGATAAAGTTCAGTGTGATGAAGCCGTCCCATGGCGATACCAAATCTTTCCTTCGTTTCATCCCAGCGAACAATTCGCGACTGTGGATGTCGAAACGTCTTCCGAGTCTGAGGGGACAAGTTAACGTCGCTTTGGAAGACATTTTTCTCGGGATCATACTTTCCGTTAATCGTGAAGGAGAACCAGTCCAGAAAGTTGTGAACCTTCCCGTAATAAGCATCGAGGTCAAGGATCAGAGCCACAGGAACATCGTCGAACTTTTGAACGAAGCAAAATAGATCGAAACTCGCGTATCCAAAGTACCCCATTTCTTGCAACGCTTCGGCGAGAGTCGTGACGACCGTTTGAATTTGTTCGTGGGGAAAAGAAGTCTGCGGTATCATGAAACCGAAGGCCGTGAACTGAGTTTCTGCGGAAGAAAGACTGATACTAGTTTAAAATCCATAGAAATTGGGCAAAAAATAATTGTCAATTAACCTAAGTGCATTTGATCCGCGGTTCCAATCCAAACAGGTTTTCGACCAGACTCGAGTCCCGGAATAAAGATGGCAGCGCTGAGGATGGAGTAGGTCTTTTTGTCAGGAACAGCTTGAAGGAGACATCCGTGTTTGGTCAAACTGGCGTAAAAGTCTTTCCAGCATTTGTAGTTCGGCGCCAATCTGGTCAACGTGAAAACGACCTTCGGCAGTTGTTCGAGAAGTAGATCGAGGTAGGGTTTCCTCAGCTGCTCAGTCGTGGTCCAGGCTTCGCCGCAACTCATTCTCTCTTTTCTGAGATCGAGCATGAACGGCACACTTATATTGTTGATCAAAAAAGCTCCCGTCTGATTTCCATCGATACCAACGTTCAGCTTTATCAGCCACAAGCACACCTCGCTGTGCATGCAGATCAGATTCGCCAACTTTGTGCAGAGGGTCCCGTAATCCTTTACGAACGGACTGTACGGCGGCTGATCGATGCCTAAACTCGTGAAGAGCTCGGCGTTTGCAGATTTGTTCAACAACCGTGACTGGAGGCTCATGGATGAACCCAGCCAAGGCACGCTGAGCGTGCCAGCGGTCCATACGTCGCACTCGTCCATGACCCAGGGCAAAAGGTAGGCAGGTTTTCCAGCGATCGCCTGCTTCAAAGCTGCCATGGTATCGCCCGAGTAGTACAAAGTCCTCGCGGTATTAAACGAGCACTGAGCGAAGGCCCGCCTCATTGACAACGCGAGGAAAGTCACGCGGTTCTGTATACCTTCGTTTGGCCTAACGGATTCTAGTATGTCGAAATACATTCGGAGAAGACTGTCCGAGGGCTCCACGGGTAGAATGTAAATCACCTCGGCGTGACGGTTTTTCAAAAACGACATCTTCAGCGCTAGGATGTTCTGGTAGATGCGGAATATCGGCGGCGATATGGAGTTTCTTACGTCCGGCGGATGACCGATGGATGGCAAGTGGATTACCACGTGTGCCTCTTTCACTATTTCGTAATAGTTAGCAGCCAGTTTCGCGTTGAGCTCTTCAGTCGCGCTCACAGTCACCAGCATCTTTGTAAGGTAGTGTGCGTGCATTTCGCGCCGCTTTTTCATGAACAACCAAGCCATCCAGATTATACTTGCTGCTATGTACCTGCAGTCGGATTCACGGACGTCTCTCCGAACCTGCGGTTTGAAATCAACACGTTTACTCGATTTTCACGTCGCTGAATATTTTCGTGTTCATTCACCGCATAGCCTCTCCAGTATCGTTGTATCGTTGTGGCGGCGATCTGGATTCCGCCGAGTAGTTTGAACTGGACTTTCCATCCGTAGAGCCATTCGGCTACGTCCGATTTGTCGTCAAGCATGTGGATCAACTCCTCCTTTGATAGAGTGTACTTCGATCCGTTTTCCGGGATCCGAGAAAGCATAGCAAAGACTTTTTTGGGACTGAAGTGAGCCAAGGGCACGATATGCTTTTTTAGCCTAGCTTCAATCTGTGGACAGACTACCAGCAGCCATTTTGATCTGAGTTGATTGCCGCTTACGTCGAGAAGCTTCTTCCATAATTCGCAGGGCGTAAATTGACCGTCGACGAATTTTAAACTTCCTATCTTCGCCGCTTCCTCTTCAACACTCGCTACTGTGCACGACGCCCATTCCTCCATGAAATCCTTGAACTCTATCTTACTACCAATCGACTTGATTTCCGCCAACAGCGAAGAAGCTCGGTCGAATCCACTCATCTTTCTGCAGCAGGTGAATTATAACGAGATTTAAATAACGAAATGTGTCTAACATTTCGCGTCTTATCGTCAACTTTACCTTCGTTTTGGAATTATCTCGGGCAGGATGAACAGTCTCGTTCGAAGTACCGCTAATTCCTGTTTGAATCTCAAATCGCTTAGATCGAAAGCCGTTCTTCGTGGTTTGATTGGTCTCTTCAAAATATCCTGAGTGGGTTCCAATTCGGATTCCGGGACGTTGGTCCACTGGCAATTACATGCTTGGTAAGTTTTATGTTCTCCAATCGATTTCTCCTCCTCATCTTCATCAGGCGGTTTCCAGCATTTACCAATTTTCTTTAGATCTTCGATATACTCCTTGTACCCGACCGATTTCTGACGCAGATCTGACTCCTTACCCAAGTCTAATTGTGAGCGGATTTTGTATTCTGCACACAATTTCTGTATCTCCGTAAGATCGTTTATTATTTCCTGATAAATACTCCGGATGGTGTTGTAAACCATCGTGTTCGGCTCGCCAAGTTCACATCTATAGCGAAGTGGGGAGAATTTAATCTTATACGATTAAACAGAAGCTGTTTTTTGATAACTTTTTCACCCCCGAGCCGGATGATCCAAACTTATGCAAACGGAGCAAGCGACTTACCTCTTTTCGTATTCCTCGCGCATTTTTTTGCATTGCTCCATCGCGTTCTGTTTGGATGATACGAATTCTGTATCTAACATCTTCAGAACCTGCAGCATCATTTCTACCGCGTTCGTTTCCAACTCAGTTACATCGATACAATCGTGATCTCGGAACATCTTGTACAGATTTTAAATGCACAGTCTCAAAACTCGGTAAATAATGAGGGAAATGAAAAGATAACTGTAATTCGAAATTGTGTATTTGCAAACACGGTGTTACGGGTAAAGTAGGTTAAACATTTTCACCGAGCGAACAAATGCATTCTGCAGTTGTTATGTTGCTGATAGCCATGAACTTTGGCCTTTTATAAACGCAATATAAAACAATGAACAAGTTCCGGTAAGCAGCAGAAATACCACTTGCAGTAGATTAAATACGTTACTACAAGTGCATGCACATTACGTTTGTGAAACGTGAAGTCTATGCATGTAGACTAGGGGTAAATAAACTAGGGAAATAAATTCAATACGTCTTTTTTTGTGTCATGACCTTTAATCGAATTTTTTTTTTAATACATCTCTCATACTCAATAATATCTCTTAATCAAAAATGTATTTTGGAATAAATTTCCTTCTTAGTTAAAAGTTGTAATGGCTAATAATGGATAACTGAATAGATCCCATTTCTTAGCATCGGTGACGTCATAAATTCGTTGTTTTCAATCTATCGCATCAGCTATTATTTTTGTGTATTCAGAAAAATAAAAAATATCACCTAATTATTTTTTCATTAACTATTCAAGTACATAACCAAAAAAGTAGGTTATGGCACAATTGAAGGACAATCGGCTAAAATTAGTTTCAGAAAGTCCGAACCTTCGTAGATACTTTCGATTGTACAATTCATTCTCGAACAACCTGCATAGCGTATTGAAATTCTAGTTTCCTCCGTTGATCATGCTTAAGTAGTTCGAAGTGTGCAGTGTTAAAATGATATAAACGTAATCAAATTTCAGCATGGTTCTGAAATGTTGCATTTGCAAAATAGAACGTGACAAACCAAATGGTTCGAGCGTCAATTTTCACAACGAAGTGATATTAGATATTGTATGGGATAAGTATGGGTACTGTTTACATTCCTTTTGGAATCAGGTTCACACAAATATTTGATATGACACAGATTACCAGCGATACACGACATACATTCTTTTCAATCATGAATAAGTATATTACATAATACAAGTGCTAACCAGTAATTCAGTAGTCATGTCTATTCTTAATTATCGTTGATATTAGGTTTTGTTTAAACATAAGTACTAATAATATAATTATTCTAAGTGCTTAGTTAGTGTCAAGATAAGTAAAATAAGGTACTAAGTTAAGTGTACAGTTTAATAAACTATAGTCAAAGAGCCATTGTATGAATAAAACTATCATTTTTTTGTCACATTCAATGCATTAGAACATCAATGTTTGCTTTAAGCCCAAAATCCCAAAAATTCGATCCAAATACCAAATTCGTAAAGCAAATTTTCTTCCGAACAAAAATTATCCTTTATTGTTACAATTGTCATGAATTCTTAAGTCTGAAAATTGAAATATTCATAACATATAGTATACGATATACAATAATAATTATACACGTAATTACCGTACACAATATATACTCTAATGAAAGCAACATATACTTTTCAAAATATGATGCAAAATTTTAATCAGGTGCTTATCATCGACTAAATTTAGATGCATGTTGCTATTTCCCTCTCTGTCTTCCCCCTGTACGCCCAAAAGGCTCCCTCCATGTACCGCATGCTCTAAGGTTCATGTCGATTAAGTTCAAGCCGTTTAAGCATGTAGTCATGAGCGCCGTTGCAAATAGAACGTTTCAAATTGGTACAGTCGACTCTCGTTAATTCGAAACTCGAGGGACTCTTAAAATATTACGAATTATCGAGTGTTCGAAATATCAAATCGTTCGAAATTTTTGAGAGAAAATAAATAAAACTTCTAATTATTGAGTGTTGATCAATTATTATTTATTAACTGCTATTCTTAAACAATGACAAAAGTTTAGCAGATACGTGTACATATTCATAATGGGAATTAATTAATATTTGGAAAGAACTTCGTTATATTTGTTTGTTTCAAAGCACATTGCTGCTGCTCAGACTGCTCAATAACGTTTTTCAAGAACAACAATTCGTGCGAAACTGTGTGTCGAACTAATCATAACAAAAACAATCCTTCTGTCTCTTTCTCTCTGCAACTTCGAATTATCAAGTGTTTGACGCCGATGAGTTCGTATTAACGCGTAGTTTTGTTACCTAACAATGATTTTTTTCGTTCGAATTACCGAGTGCATAAAAATGTATTTATTTGGTTCGAAATATCAAGAGATTTTCTAGGGAACTCGTGATAACTTTGAATTATAGAGAGGTTCGAATTATCGCAGGTTTGAATTAACGAGAGTCGACTGTAGTTGTTTTTTTTTTTTTTTAGTTCTCAAAGTATTGACAAGCTGGCGCCACTCTGCGGTCGGAATTCCATATTTCTACATCGGCCGGAGCATGTGTGCGTAACTTCAGTGGGCAAGCCGCGTGCTGTTGGTTACCGAGCAAGTAGTTGTGGGCGGGCTTTGTAGCCAGCCAGCCGGTAGTTCCAACTTCTAAGTGTGTTCGAAAGTCAAGACTACGTTTTCACAGCCCTGCCATATACCCACACATTCACACGTCGAATATATTTCCCCACAAGAAATTCCGTGCACCTGATTGTGAGAGTCTCGGCCCTTTGGACTGTCTCCGTCTTGCCCACCGACGTCAAATTGACATACACAGTGCCCATCGAGCGTATTTTCGCTTTTTTAAACCAAGATACTTCACCGCACACATCAATATGGGCGATCAGAAGACCATACCGAATGGAATAAAGTTCCTAATCGGTGGTGTTTCTGGGTTAGATTTTATTCATTTTTTTTTTTGCTTCTTCCGTTTACTTCCTAGCTTATCTTCTTCTTTCGTTTTATCGTGACGTGTAACAAACATCAAATCGTGCTCGGACGATTTCGTAACTTTTCATACGTAATATGTATTCAAAATGCTACAGATACGGCTGTTCTATGTTACACAATGTTCTAACAAACATTTTTTGCTTCAATCAACGCAATTATGTTGATAATACTGTGGCAAGAACTTTTTAATCTCAAATTGACAGGATAGAACTAAAGAAAATATGTTAAAAAACTACTGTTAAACCAGTACTCTTTTTTTTTTTTTTTTTTTTCAAGGACAGAACAAAAATCATATATTTATGTGTTCAGTTTTTACGTAATATTTATGAAAATTAAAAACGTTATTCTTTTTATCTGTTATTCAAATACTATTTATTTTTATTTTTTAAATTATGTAATTGAATTTTCATACAATAATTGAGTGCTCATCAACAAAATTAAGTAATATTTTCATATTTCAGAATGGGTGCCACGTGTTTTGTGCAGCCACTAGACCTGATTAAAAATCGTATGCAGCTAAGCGGCACAAAGGTTTCCACGATGTCAATTGTGACTGGAATTATAAAGAACGAAGGCTTTTTCTCGTTCTATGCAGGCTTGTCTGCTGGCTTAATGAGACAGGCCACTTATACCACTACGAGGCTTGGTATATACACATGGCTGTTTGAATTAGCTTCGTAAGTGTGGAGATTAAAGCTTGACAGATTAACGTTACATGATAAAAGATATCTAGCCCGATTGATCATGAGAGTAAAAGATATAGAAGAATAGTTGCCTATGCTCAATGACAAAACACTTTCTCAGAACTTGCAATGAATTTTTTAACGATAATTAGCTGTTCTAGGCTCTACTTGTTTTTTCTATATTTCAATTACTTTTCTTTCAACATTTTACTTCGCAAACTATTTTTAGTATAGTAGTTCATGCCTTAGCTTTCTGTTTTTCAGTATTCAAATTGAAATATAATTGTATCAAAGCGAATCATGTGAGAATATTATTATTTTCATTGACACAAAGTTTGACTTTTAACTCAGCAAAAATATTTTTCTATTGTAGAAAAGATGGCCAACCAAATTTTGTTACAAAAGCTGCATTGGGTATGACTGCTGGATGCGTAGGTGCCTTTGTTGGAACACCTGCAGAAGTAGCTTTAATCAGGATGACCGCCGACGGAAGGTTACCATTAGGTAATTCTTTACCAACGATTCCCAGGCTATGATTCAAAATGCTGTTTCAAGTTCAAGATCACTTTGCTGATATCATATCACCTGAAACAGATTTAGAATTGTTCATACTGCACCTCACTCAGATTGTAATACTGGAATATGTGTTGAAAAGAGTAATCTAAATATATTTCTGAGGTACTTTTTTGAGGTAATATTTATAATTATTTTACTATTTTAAATTTTCATTAGCTGAGAGACGTAACTACAAAAACGTCTTCCATGCTCTGTTTCGGATAACCAGAGACGAAGGTATTCTCACTTTATGGCGTGGAGCTATTCCAACAATGGGGAGAGCTATGGTTGTAAATGCAGCTCAACTGGCATCATATTCACAAGCCAAACAGGCTTTACTAGACACTGGTAAAAGATCTTGCTATCATTGCAAATAAATATACATCTTTACACTTTGTGTTGATATTTAGCAGTTTGGTTCAATATTTATGTTTGTATTGACAAAGGTGTGGAACTTAAGTTTACATAATCAATTAACTTATCTCAACTAGTATTTGACCTTAAGTATATTGTGTCTGCTGAATGCAACGTTCAGGTAATCTAATTTTAGTTTTGTCTTCTACTTGTTAACTATCTGAAGCGTTATTTTTAGTTGGTCCGATTTTTTCATTATATAATACTTCTCAAATTTCTTTATGCTTTTCAAATATTTTTATTTTTTTCCCATTATAAATTGAATATAGATTGATTATTCTACTACTCTTTGCAGGCTACTTCCAAGAAAATATTACGCTTCATTTTGCTAGTTCAATGATTTCTGGACTCGTTACAACAGCCGCGTCAATGCCTGTCGATATAGCAAAAACAAGGTAAAAAATCTATCTAATCTTTGTAGAACTTGTAACAATAGTTTACTTACTTTGAAATATTGATGAATATGAATTTGTGTTGTTTACAAAACCTATTCAATATTTTCTATGTTTAAGAATTCAAAACATGAAGATAGTGGATGGCAAGCCGGAATTCAAAGGTGCGCTAGATGTCCTTGGTAAAGTTATACGAAATGAAGGCCCTTTGGCACTTTGGAAAGGCTTCTTTCCGTACTACGCTCGTCTAGGACCACACACGGTTCTAACATTTATTTTCTTAGAACAAATGACTGCTGCCTACAAGTCTAGATTATCGTAATTTAGTGTTTAATAGCTGAGTACACGTGCATCTTACATACTCAGAAATTAGAAATTTCGATTCCTCTTCACCTGTTATTATCGATCACACTCAACGAGTAGAACTTGGAAACTTATATGTTTTTAAATATCATGTCTCATTCTTTGCTGATTATTTCATGTCATTACATCTATATGACATTTGTAATTACCTTTTTTGAAGTGATCGTTCGATGTACAACCAAAACGGAAACAGAACAATCTCGATTTTCGATTTCCATTATAAATTCTTGCAATATAATTAATCGCCTGCATTCTTTGTATATATACAGATTGTACTCCCTATGCACAAAAATATTTTATTTTTTAATATACAGTTACACAATGCTGTCACAATTAGTGTCAAATATATTTATAAATTGGCAACATAGACTCGAATTATGGGAGAAAAATGTTGCAATCTCGTTTTATATCCACTATTTTCAAAGCCCATTGCAATTATATTCCGTGAACCCACATTGAATTCGTATACTGTACACTGATACAATGTTTGTTATCCTATAATAACGTATACATTTCAAGCAAATACATTCTGTAACCATAAGCCATTGCCTAGGTGTCAGGAACGCCTACATATATACATAAATGCCCATGATAATGTTATCCAGTCAAAAGTTATAATCGTAAAACGAGATGATATAATTTTTGTACATGATTATTTTTTTAGTGCATCGTGATATTATGTAATGTTAAATATTTCAATATTGTAAAGAAAGTCGGGAGACGTGTGGCTTCCATTTGTTGTACATATACAGATATATTATATGCGTACATTACATACACATAATGTTCATATAGGTATGTTGGAGAATGTTAAAGATGTAATAAATATTTCATTGAAAAATCTTGTTAATACGAATATTTGGCGCGTAACCGCTAAAAAAAAAAAAACGGATTGGAAAGAAAGTTTTTAAAATGTATGACAGGTGAATTTAAACTCTCAAAGTTATATCGCTGAGGATTTTTTTAAGTATCTGCTCCCTCATCCTCTTTGATCTGCTCTACATCTCTATGTGGAAATACCAGTGAAGACGGTGGTACATGTATTAAATACCGCAAAAACATTGCGTTCCACATTCCTACGTCCGTGTGACTAATTGTAAGCCACTTATAGCTCATTCATTCCACCACCAGTTGCCGGGGGGGAGGGGAAGAGGTATGAACGTGGGTTCGAATAGAGTGAGACATGAGCAGTGAAACGTCAGAGTTCGTCAGATGTTCGCATCGTGCTGTGAAGAAATGAAGTGTGCGTACGTCATGTTAATGTTATTAAATCTATCGCGTGATGGAATTCAGCGCTAATTCACTCGAATTATCACCTAAACGTGTAAATACGTCAGAGGATTGTGCCTCCTGACGTATTATAATCAGTTTCTCAAACTTTGTAAATGTAAAGAGGTTATGTAAATAGTTTAGTTTCAACGAGTTACGTCCACAAACGATAAAACTAGTTCCGCTAGTGTAATTATCGCTTTAAAATTACTATATATCGTAGCTGTAAATAAAACTACACAGCATGAATGGAAAATTGATCAAACCGTGTAAATATTCGTTAAAGACTAGAATCTATCGTCAGGCTTATGGTTATGCTACGTCATGTTAGATCGTACCAGGAACGAAAATATGACGTCGAAGCGAAAAAACAGGGAAGCCTGGGCTCCCACGGGCTTCGAGGAATGGGTGAGCAAAATATCAATTTCTTTCGTTGTTCAATAAAAACACCTTTACATTTCAGTTTACTTATCATTTGCAAACATTTTTCAGGGTGGATACATGGCGGCTAAAAAGGCGAAGCTAGAAGAACAGTTTCAGGAAAGAGCAGCGGTCGAGTTCAAAAATAACTCAACGCTTTTCCAGGGAATTTGCATATTCGTTAATGGTTATACAAAGCCGTCGGCTGATGAACTGCGGCTTCTTATGATGGAGCACAACGGTGTCTATCACCATTACATGCGTCCACGGATGACAACGCATATAATAGCATCAAATTTGCCATATTCAAAGATCATGATGTATAAAAAGAGCCAAAACCCATTGCCGATTTGCAAACCTGAATGGATTACAGACAGCATTAAGACTGGCAAGCTTCTCAACTACCAGGATTATCTCCTGTACTCTAATCACACTAAAACCCAGCCCAAGTTGGCCTTTGCAGCGACAACCGCCAAATTGTCACCAGAATTGGAAACCAGCAAAGATCAAGTCATTCTAGATGATAATAGAATGAAGAGTAAGGTGGTAGATCCAGAGAGTTCTAAACCAAATACGGTTTCTAAACAAGATTCTCCTGCAAAGGAGGGTGGAAGTCGGTCAGTCAACTCCACTAAAAACCCAGAGTTCTTATCAGAGTTTTACAATAATTCAAGGCTGCATCATATTTCTACAATGGGAGCAGTCTTTAAGGATTATATTAACGAGCTCAGAGATAAGAGTGACAAGTCATTCCCAGGACTTGAGAGTCTCAAGAAATTGAAGAGACCTAAACGGATGCCAGAGACTTTGGATCCAATGAATTCAGACTCCGAAGAAGATTTGATCGATTCATCCTTAGATGAGAAAACTGCAAAACAGGAGCCAGTCATAATGCACATCGATATGGACTGCTTCTTTGTTTCCGTCGGGCTGAGAAATAGGCCTGAATTGAAGGGTCTTCCCGTGGCTGTGACGCATGCAAAGGGCAACAAAGCTCCTCAGAACGCAAGTGCGCGTGAGATAGAAATGAAAATGTATAAGGAGAGGTTTAAGGAGAAATTGAACAAGGGACAGAAGGTAGAAGAGAAGGATCAGCAGCCGAGCACTGTGACCGATAAACACTATGAAAATGCTTCGCTATCTGAAATCGCGTCATGTTCTTACGAAGCAAGGAAAGCTGGTCTCAAGAATGGGATGTTCTTAGGTCAAGCGTTGAAACTTTGTCCTGATCTTAAAACTATTCCCTATGACTTCGAAGGCTACAAAGAAGTCTCTTACGCTTTGTACGACATAGTGGCAACTTACACTTTGGACATCGAGGCGGTGAGTTGTGATGAAATGTATGCCGATTGCACAAAAATCATATCTGAGTCCGGCCTGCGACCAATGGAGTTTGCTCAGATTATAAGAAAACAGATTACCGAAAAAACTGGATGCCCTGTTTCTACTGGATTTGGTGGAAATAAATTACAGGCTAGACTAGCAACAAAGAAAGCTAAACCCGATGGACAATTTTACCTAGAGCATAAAGATGTTCGACGATACATGAGTACCATTAATATCAGAGATTTGCCAGGTATGTATTAAAGCAACGCAGCGTGAACTCGTCTTTTTCAAAACCATAAAAACATGATTCTATTTTTCTGTCAATCAGGTGTTGGTGCCACAATGACCCACAAATTGAATGGAATGGGAGTTTTCACATGTGCTGAGTTGCAGAGCGTAGCCATACGGGAGTTACAGAAAGAGCTGGGTAAAAAAACTGGAGAAATGGTTTACAATATGAGCCGCGGTATAGATAATACAAAATTGAATTTGGAGCATGTCAGAAAGTCAGTTTCCGCTGAAGTCAATTACGGAATAAGATTTGAAAGTGCGACCGATGCTGATAAATTTTTGAAACAATTATCCGAAGAAGTTTGCAATAGGCTTATGAAAGCCAATGTAAAAGGTAGATGTGTCACTTTGAAGCTAATGATTAGATCGAAGAATGCGCCTATTGAAACGGCAAAATATATGGGCCATGGATTCTGTGACCATATAACCAGGTCCAAAAATCTCATTGCACCTGTCAACGACTTGTCCATCATTGCTAAGTGAGTGAACAATAATTTCTTTCATTCAAAGCTTGCTAATAAACCTCCCGAATCTAATTAAACTTTACATTTCTTATTGTAGAGAAGTTCTCAGCCTATGGAATCAACTTCAACAAATACCAGAGGATGTTCGGGGAGTGGGAATACAAATTTCTCGATTAGAATCCACCAAAAGTAGTGGAAAATCTAATTTAATGGCATTCATTAATAAAGCGCAACAACCTAGTTCCAAAAACAAACCAGAGATTTTGAGTATCCAAAATGTACCAAAAGAATCTAAATTTGGGAGATTGCACGGCTTTCTCCTTAATTCTAAGCAATGCCCTCCAGTTTCTGTAAGTACAGTGAATTCAACAAGCTTAGTTGGTTCTATACAGAGTACTCCATCGATTTCTAGTGAAAAAAAGGTAGTTCCAACTTCCGGCTCAGTTGAAAGTGGAGGATCAGCGATCAGTAAAGAAAATAATAGTCTGCGATATACAACTTCTGAAAATGATGATCAGTTTACTGATCAACAGTCAAGTTCTAGTAAACCTGAAAGTAAACCCAATAATATTGAAAATAATCTGCTGATGCAGGAGATCGACGAGTCTGTGCTGGCAGAACTGCCTGAAGAAATTAGAAAGGAGATAATGGATGCTGCCAAGTCTCAAGTTGCGAGGGTAAAGAATAAGCAGGAGATTTTACCTTCCACCCAGAAAAATCGAGAAAATCCACCTCCGATTCAAAAAAATCGGGAAAACACTCCTCTAATTCAGAAAAAGCAGGATTCCTATTTTAAGCAGTCGAAACCAAATATCGAGAAACCGAAAAAATCTGAGATGCCTCCAATTCAAGAAGTTGATCTTGCTGTCCTCCTTGAGCTTCCAGATGACATTAGAAATGAAATATTGAACGAATATCGGGCCAAGGCAAACGAATCTAAACAACTTACAATTCCAGGATCCAGTGCAAACGCAATCAATAACGAAGTTCGTGATAAATCACCAATCGATGAGGCCAATTTATCGATTTCACAGGTTGATCCAGATGTTCTGGCAGAATTGCCAAAAGATATACAGAATGACGTTAAAGATTACTGTGCTTCTAAGAAGCTGGAGAAAAATTCGATTTCTGCACAAATGAATAACAAGAATGTTTTGATTCCTAAACAGAATGTAACGGCAACAAGCAAATCAACAGTGAATCAGAAAGCTACACGGTCAATGAAATCTAAAGTTAGTGACAATGGAAAGAGCAGTAAGATTAGTAAAAATAAAAAAAACATCTTAGTAAGTAATACTAACAGTTTAAAAAAGTCTTCCGAGCCAAAACAACAAGTTTTAGATAACAATCACAGCCCTGCAGCAGAGCCGCTAAAACTTGATACGTCAGACAATGAGAGTAAGATTAAGGAAAATGCGACTCATAATATTATGTCATTGAGCATGGCAGCAAAATCTGGAGATCCTGAAGATCAGAAAGCATTACTGAAACTTCTAGTCAAGGAATTAATAGATCTTTCATTAAAAGAGGTACCTATGAATAATTTAAGAATAGGAATAATTTGACTTGCGTCTGAATTTTATCTATTGGAAATATTTTTCAAACGTGAATAACATTGTTTCAAGGGATTTCAAAATTTTCATTAGGATCTTGTCAAACTAAATTTTTTAAACCTTTTAGGAGATAGATATTTAGAGGTAAACAACAAGAATGTACACTTGGCTAGACAAAGAGTAATAATCAACTATTTTTAATATGTTTAATGCATTATGACAGAAAAATAATAATATTGGTACAATAATTGTGATGTGATAGATAATAATTAATAAGTTAAAATGGTTTTCTCTAATATCGGCCTGACTATATCAATATTCAATGGGATTACGTTGCAGTATAATAAATATTAGTTTTTTTTCTTCAATTTCTACATATTTACACTGGATTATCAGATATTTGTAGTATATTCAAGTATTTTTTTTTTCATCTCGAAATCTCGTTCAATATCTATGTTGAATATATAATTTTGTAATAATAGCAATACAAATATCAAGGCATCCATGCATACAATTATCTATTTTATTATTAACACAGTTGTCGACGAAAATCAAAGCGACTGTCAATACACAGCTGGCTTTTTCTGTAAGAAGTCTGCAAGGGAGAAACTGTATTGAGTGAGAATATTTCTTACTCAGTTTTATTGATATAAATTAACTAGGGAGCTAGAAAGAGAACTTAATTTGACGATTCACACACTAATATTAAAACCAAGAAATTTATCACGAAACTTTATATATTACCGTATTACGGTCATAGATACAGCTTGGAAACGTAAAGCAACCGTTAAATAAATTTACAAACACGATAAAAATATATTAGATCCATAAAATACTCAATTCACACATTGCTGGAACCTTATTTTCAGCATCTTAGCTCATGAAGTTAAAATTTCAATCAGTATCTCCACAACTGGAATAAATAGATGTGTGAAAACATCATCTAATCGACTGTAATCCAAAGATCAAAATTTATTGATGACTTTTTTACATTTCATCAATATATCAGATGATTTGAATATTTGATGATGTGAAACATGGAATACGAATTCGACTTATTATCAATTAATTATACCTTCCACTTTATATTGATGATTACTAATTCAAGATAATCTTTCAGGTCAAGATCCAGATTCAAAATTGGATATCTAAATCAGATTCCGTAAACGAAGTGGATTTTTTAGCGTTTACCACGTTTCTCAGCAGTTTACCGAAGGAAAAACGTATTGAAGATTTGCATGTTTTATTGAAGACCATGCACAGGTAAATAAAAATAATTGAATAAAAAGCTATTGATTGAAAAAAAGACAAAATTTCGAACATAATTCCGATATACTCAAACTAAATTACAAATATTTCGATACGTTTAGAAGATCCTATAAGAATTTGCTGCCGATAAAACTATCAAACCCTGATATTATTCAAAACGATTCAACTTCTCTTTGTTTACGCAGATTCATCAGCAAAAGCAAACTTTGTGTTTGGCACCGAGCGTACAGAAAAACTGTCGAACATGTCCAGCATCACATGTTGGCTACGTATGACAGCAGTTTAATGGTACCATCAATCGATTGTGAACATGTTACTTGCAGTAATAGTGAAGACACATAACATGATATCAAACATAGGTGAATTATCATTAGATCAATCAAAGTAGCTTATATATCTTAATAAAGAAAGTCAGATTTGATATATACATGTACATAAGAAACACTTACCTGGCATACTTTTGAAGAATAGTGTACGAATTTGAAGGTAACGCGATAATGTTATTCTATCAGCCATGAGTTATTGTAATGAATGGTAGATTTTTTTATACATGTATATCAATTTAGAAGACGAAAAAAGAAAAATGGGAATTGCTTGCTATGTATTGGCAGGAAGTTGTTAACTTCGTATATATGTTTTTGTAATATATATATTTTTTTTTAAATATAGGATTTTTTCATTTGTTTCTTAGTATTTTTTTTCTTTTTTCTTTCTTTGTTGCTTTTCTTGTTGTTACGCGCAAGGGTGGTGAAAAAATAGAAAGGGGTAGAAGTTCAAATCGAAACAACGTTGCTACTCCCACTCGGTTGTAGCTGGCGGTTTAGACGTCAGATCATAGAGAACTCGTGAAATACCAGGCACGTTTAATATTTCTGTTACCATTTTATTCACCACCTAGAAAAAGAAAACGTTAAATTTAATCGGCTGTTTCATTTTGTATAAAAGAAAACTTGATTTTGAAGAAAAAACCAATTCCAAGATTGAGTTCCAAAATTGTGTCTGTGGTTTAGAACAAGTCCAAACGACTTTAGGTTTGATATATTTGGACCGATCTGTATAATTTTTATGTTAAAATTGCTATCCTCTGTTTCTTAATTTCGAGATGATCGGAATATAGCTTTACAAAATACCAATTCAATGAATGAATATTTCAAACTAATGAACTTACATGCATGGGTAACTCGTTGCCAGGAATTGCTGGCCGGCCGGTCATAAAATCGTTGGAGCAGAATGGCCTTAGGACTATGGAGCGCTGACACGAAGGTGCTCGAAGTGCCAGATCGCGATCGAAATGTACCGGGATGAGAACGACTGGCATTTGGCTGATGTTTTGTAAACATCCGTTAGAAGCCAAAATTTGATTGGCTAGATGGTCGGCCTGTCGTAGAGTAGCGACGACATTGGCCGTCAGGTACGTTGGGGTAATGTCTGTCACCGGGTGATGAACCAACTCACCAAATATGTAGCAAACACGATTCACATTATGGCAAACACGCGGTATAAGTCTTGCCAAAAATAACATGTCCTCCCAGTTTACTCCTTCTCCGGCAGTCTCTTTCACTGATAATCCAACTACGTAGCTATAACTCCGTCGGTCTCCCTAAACATTTTTAATATGTAAAATACAATAGATATTAGTAATGAACATGTTTCAGAGTTTCTAAATTGTACCTAAGTTCGAAAAATGTATCTTCTACTGTTCTTCTGAAAAAAAAAAAGTTCCAGGTGTTTGTGAAGTGTCGAATAAGTTATGGACTACATAACGGGCAGAAATTAAATTGCTATTGCACGAGTGAATCATGATTTCAAAGTTTTTCAACATTTTACTAGGTCATCTGAAGTAATATAACCAATCACTTATGTAACATACCTGAACACCAACGCTACGAACAGGCAGGAGAGTTGCAGCAATATGATGCCGGCTTGAAACACGTCTCAAGTGTTGGCGCTCAGCTTCACCAGTCGCTCCTTCAACACGATTAAGTAGTGCGTGTTTTTTTTGTAACATTTGTTCGTATTCTGCCATTATCTTCACTATTACCTGGGTAACGTTGTACAAAATTTTATCAGATTACCACAATTCTATCAAAGTAGAAAGGTAATGAGATATGATTGTTTTGTTACACAAACAAGCCTTGATACCTGCGTTTCTGAAAAATCTTTATCCATGAAGGGTTCGTCAGTGCAAAGAATTCGTATTGCTAATCCTGGTCCTGGAAAGGGATGCCGTGTAACGAGTGGTGACGGTAATCCTAAATCACATCCTAACTGCCTAACTTCGTCTTTGTGAAAGTCCTTTAAGGGTTCAACTACGCGCCCTTGCGTCCTCAAGGCTCTTACTAATTCACTATCGTTGTGATGGGTTTTTATTGTGTCTGCTTTACCTGTAAATGATTTTTGAAAATCATGTATTTACCAATGACATATAAAAATGAACTAAGCAGTAGGTGATAAATACTGTTAACTTGATGAATTTTCAGGCAATTTTTTTCAACTCACCGCTTACTAGACTACTGGCGCTTTCTATAAGGTCGGGCCTGAGAGTGCCTTGACCTAGAAAAACCTCTTCGGGTTTTAGCCCCATTTCCATCATTGCTTCATTAGCAACTCGTACAAAAACGTCACCAATTATTTTACGCTTCTCCTCAGGTTGCGCAGTGGCGCACAGCATCTTGGTTAGTCTGGTTCTTGGTCCTCCTAAGCAGACTTTGTTATTGGAAGCACTGCTGTTGGTTAGATTGACATTATCCATTGGTACCGTCGTTGTACCCTCGAAAAACTGATGCGCGGCATTTATTACTCTTAACTTAAGTCCCAACTGAGCTAAACTTTGCTCTACGAATGGTGTTTCACCCTTTCGCATAAACCCGTTATCTATGTGCACAGCGATCACCTGCTCCTTGCGCAAAGCCTTGTGAAGTAGCGCCGCACATACCGTCGAATCAACACCGCCGCTCACAAGCAACTGCAGAGAGTAAGATTATTTCATTTGAGTACAAACTATGCAAATCACTTTCTTCGATTACATATGAAATCGCATTATTGTATGCTTACTAAGACTTTGTTGTTGCCAACAGTATCCCTGATGTACTGAATGCACTCCGCTTCGCGACCTTGAAGAGTATAATTCCCTGTGAGGCCGGCAATTCCGAATAAAAAGTTGTGCAGCATGGTTTTTCCATTTGGTGTTAAATCTACCTCCGGGTGAAACTGTACGCCATACAAGTTCATGTTGTCACTCGCGATACTCGCCACAACGTTTCCTGATACAGCAGTGGATCGGAAGCAGTCTGCTACTCGGTCTATGCTATCTCCATGCGTGAGTAATACCATTTGTTCCTTTTCCAGTCCCCTGAAATAACGAAAAGTGGATTATCATATTTTATAATTAGCGTGTTAGAAAATGCTGCAAGATTTAGAACTCCCAGTACTTACTTGAACAAAAGGCACTTGCTATCGACTTCAATTGAATATTGACCATCTTCTCGTCCTTCTTTTCTAATAACGGTTCCACCAAATTCTTTATTCATCATCTGCATACCATAGCATATACCCAAAACGGGAATACCTATTCGAAAGATGCCCGCATCGTACCGAGGTGCATCTTCGGCATAAACAGAACTCGGTCCACCAGAGATAATAATAGCTCTGAAAAATCCAAGTGGCGGATGAAAAATACAAACGCTAAAAATGTATAGCTGGTGGTCAGTAAATACGTGAAAAAAATATATATATATTTCAATGAAATTTAGTATAAAATGTAGAGTACAGAATGCAGCAGATACTTACTTGTATCCTTTTTCCTTGAGGGTGAATGCAGGTGTGTCAAGTGGCATTATTTCGCTATGAACGCAGAGTTCCCGAACTTTGCGATCGATCACCTTCCCATACTGAGCACCCGCGTCTAGAATAGCAACTCGTTCGTCGAACCCCACCACCCTCATGACGGTGTCGTCGACTCCGTTGTTTCTCTCTGTGCGAAACAACAGGCCATCTGCGCTTTTTTCCATGCCGGTGTTGCCGCTGTTGGTATCGCTATTGCTATCGCCACAGCAGCACTATAAGCAAAGCGTGAATATTCATGTATAAAAATAGATGTACATACGATCTCAAGCAGTTGGAAATCATTTTGCAAATCCTGAAATATCCTTAACAATATGATGAAATTGGTAGTTTTTCCCATAATTCACCGATTTTATTATACCAGAATATAGCACTTGTGCATTTTTCCTTGCATCGTTATCTCTGGTTGGACGAATTTCATCCGTTTGACACGAGAAACTTTACTTTATTCAAATTTTTGAAATGCATTATTGTAGACAAGCTGATGTCACACCCCACTTGAGCATGTGATGCTTTGATACTGACTTTACTACCGGTTATCTTCAGCTTCAAACGCTAGGACTTTCAGATTAGATTTCAATGATTGTACTTGCTAATCTAGTCTTTAGTGATCACTCAGAAAATAGACGAATGACTTGACAAACTATCTTTTTTTTGCATTTTACTCGGTGCATCAGTCTTACTATCTTACTCTAAAATATGAAAAAAACATTCTCCTGCAGGTTTCTAAATCAATAGAAGAATAATATAAATTTTTGATCTGGCAAATATCAATGATAACGACGAAACTAATTTTGATAATTAAATCGTTCAGTGCAATTACAAGTAGTGAAACGTTGACACGAGTTTTAAGCAACGACCGACAAACATGAAGAGTGTATTAATAAATAAATACCGACAGACATTCCTCGACAAATATATTCACAACCCTGGGCATGATACGTGTCGAAAAATTCTCATTCGTGCGATGTTTTGGATAGTAAATATGGAATGAACTTGGCAAGATGAAAACCGAGAAACAACCAAGCGCAGGTGTTTTCAACAAAATGAAATACGTGGATAATCTAGAGAATGAATTGCATTTTTCTTCAACACCTGTCAAACTCCGACACTCCGACCAAACGTCATACTACCTCTAACTAGTCCCAAAATAGACTTGCGAGAAAGCTTGCGGCAGAGTTGCTATTATTAAGCAACATGGATCTTCAACCGAGATGCAGTGCTGCTAGTACACGAGCAACAAATTATGTTGGTATCATTTGACGTTGTTCCAAACATCGATTAGTTAATAAAAAATCATACGACAAATTTTTATGACTTTGCCTAGATTTGTAATGGATTTTGAATGGCAGATATATCAACGTGAGATTCACTATGTCATTTAGGAATGAATGAAACTAATCAAAGTAATAATATTCATTATCATATAACCAGCTGTGGCTCAATAGGTTATCTCAATCATGTCACTGGAATAGAGCCAGCCTTATCATAGATAATATTGCCCCACTGATAAATTTCGAATTGAATCAGATATCGATTAGTTGAGGCCTCGTAAATTTCGCTACTTTTACCACTCGATTTTCTTCTGCTTTCTTCTGCTTTGTTTCTATTACTCGGAAAATCCGCGGCGAGCGTGGTATCACCCTAAAAAGTTGCACACACACGTAGTCGGAGGTGAAATGTGTGAGGTGGTAAAAATTCGCGGAAAAACGTGGCCAATTCCCTGTTTACGGATTTCGGAGCAATACAGAGTCTTGACGGTATCTTGTGACAAAAAGGAAAGATCGTCGAACGGAGGTAGCGAGAAAATTGAGTCGAAGAAACGAGCGGCGTGGAGGAAAAAATAGCGCAAATCTACATGCACGTAATTTCATGTCTTGATTCTTTTCTTTTTTCCGGAGTAAGATGCAGCCGATCATTGACAGGAGGTTGGAGGGTGAAAACGTGAGCCGATCAAGCGTCGTGACTGTTTTCCGTGGGGTAGGCTGGTGCAATCCGGGGAATATCCGTTGGATGATTAGTAGAATTTTCGTACAGAGAAGGAACGCGCTGGATTGAATTGACGAAAACAAATCGCCGGCCGTGAATTTTTGACCACGTTTCGAAGAGCGTTTATTATTGCCTACGTCTAGAGCTCCGGGCGCTCGGCCTTTGCGGTCAAGTTATTCTTCTTCGTTGAATTCATACTCACCGTATGTCTTCAAGTATTAGGTTTTTCACTCACGAGTCACTGTATAACGATAAATTAACCAGAGAAAAACAGAATATGCACTCTCGGAACAAGGCGGCCATTAATTCAGCGCTGTGCGATGATTACTCGCATACCGAGTTGGGCGACTGCGTAACCTGAAAAAAAAAATCTCGTCATTCGATGAGTTTCCACTGTCTAACTATTCAGTTAGCCGACACGCGTTGCGTTGCGAGGCGTGCCTTTTTTATCGACCGAAACCATTCTTACCTCAGATTCTCGAATTTATCTCTAGGTGAAATCGATAACATTTTTTTATATATTTACACATTTGTACTGTTTACTTCAAAAAAATTGTGGTCCACTTAGACTGTTTATTGTAGATTTCGCCTATCAGTTGTGACTTCACGTATATAAAAAGTTGACGTTTATTATCCTGTAAAGTTATGAACTTGAGTCGGTAATTTTGTATTTAACCATTTGCACCCTGGTACAAGCACGGGATCGTAGTTCTAGATTTATCTGTAAGATGGCGCTGGGAATTTGACTAATTTGTGTCGTTCACAGTGGCGATTTTGCAAACCACAAGTGCCGCAAACTGGCTTTGAATTTTGATGCGGAGTTATGATAATGAGAAAAGTGGACAAACCACATTTTTGACGGTTTTATTTTTACATGTAGTTAATCCGATCTTTTTACAGGCAAACAGCGCGTTTGTTGCATTTAAGTTTCTACCGTAAGTTAAGATTGACGCTCGTATTTCTTCAGCCAATAGTACATTGCGCATGTATACTCATGTATAATAAATATTGATATCGCGCCTCAAAAAATCTTGCACGTAACTCTTACACCTATTTATCTTCTCATTCGCTCAACTGGATCGTTTGTTTGGCATGGAAATCTTAATAATATCGGCTTATGTGCCTCGCATCTCGAACGACAATCTCTCGTTCACAAATTTCCTATAGCTTTATCTCGCTAATTACAAAAATCGCTCATATTTTGCTAAATTTTGTCACCTGCTTTGATTCGGACTTTGAACTTTTACTTTCCGAGAGAGAAAGAAAATACTTGCCACTCGGTCTTTTACCACTGTTTCGACAATAATGGTCAATGATTATCACTGTTATCAGATCATTTATAGATAACAACTCGTGTCGTCGGCTTACGTTTGAACTCCACCAAACTGTATCGGTAATTTTTCAATTAAGAAGCTCGCGGTGCTTACGTAGATTCAGCCGTGCAAGGTGAATGCTCTTCAGATGTATGATGTATAATGTATAAAACGTGTGTATGGTTGCACGTATTGCAGTTGGAGCTACAAGATCGACCTTTGGAGATTTCCAAAACTTACACAAGTAACCGATCTGTACAATATTAAACACAATTCTTTCGCAAAGTGTCCGTAGAAAGGTGAACGATTAAATCCGTTCAACCCGGATTTGGCCCAAATGAGATATGAATTGCGGAATATTGCTTGCAGCCGATCGCTGTATACATATATACACGAGTATAAAATGTGGATACGTGTACATCAGGCTGTTCATGAATCTAATCGCAATGCTGGCAACGTTTAAGAATTTATGTATATATCTTTACGTACGGGCTGCGAATTAAAACTGTATTGGTCATCGGAATGACCCATCGATTTGGATTCAGCAGCTGTTATTATGTAGTTGGTATATAACCATAACATCAAATCGAAACTTATGTCCGCGAGCGTCGACAAGAATCTCTGGTCCTTGTAATCATCTCGCCGATACCTACCGAGACGATCAATATTTCAATCATCTCGAAAACTTTATTAAAAGTTGAAACAAACGATGCAGTTTAGTTCTGGAATTATAATTAAGTCTGCACTCAGTTCGTAGTTATTCGTATCGCGTTCAAATAGCCTTTTCTCGTAGTAAATCAATGCCAATATCGTTATTATCCGTCAGGTTCCCTAATCTAATCTCGTTCTACCTCAGTAGTTTCCTGGATCATCGAACTCGGTCGGTAAAAGTAGGATACAGAATCCGAGTACATAGTGTGAAAGTTTATTGCTAATATAGTAACTTTAGCTTCTTTAGATAGGTAAATCAACGTATCGTGGCATTATTAGAAAACTTCGGACATTGATAGAACAGGACATTGAGCCTCTGCCAATGTTTGGTGAGTGCATCTTTTTGTCTGCGACATTACCGACCGAGTGAAGTGAAATTGATCAATCGATTTATTCAGAACCGTTCTCGGCGAGCGCTCACGGAGTTTCCTACAAGCGTTGATTTCTGGGAACTGGTTGTCTCGATTCGGGGAAACAAGATCGGTTCACGACGGCGTCGGGACGCTGTGCGGTCGATTTCGGCGCCATTGTGCAGCCGAGGGTATGCAACTTATTGTCGGCGGCGGTGGCGAATTACGGCAGCGAGGAGTTTCCTGGAAAGCCTTTCGAATCTCCTGGAGTGACTCACCACCTGATCGTATAGTATTCGAATGGGTCGTATTATAGCGGTCCTAGTTTGCGCGGCAAGCCAACTCACGTCACTGTGTAGTTAAAATACGATTAAATTGCAGTATATACGAAAAAACAGATTCCGAGAATCTCTAATGCCGCTCACTATAATAGAGTGAAAGAATCAGGTAAATATCCAGCAGCTATTTCTTTCATAACCGGAAATCGATGCATACTTGTTTACGTCTTATTGTCACGCATATACGTGTGTGCGTGTGTGTATATCGATCTATGCAAATTTCTGCCACTGTACGGTACCTACTCAATAGAGACGAGGCTTTGAAAGGAGCTGATCAAAAGATCTGCAATGCCTTTTATTAGGCGAGAGTAAGCTGTTTTCTATACACTTAAGTGCCATGTAGGATAAATACATGGTGGCAGAAAAAAAATGTGTATAACCTACGTAGATCCTCAAGGTTAACTCCCAATAAACGCGAGATTTTCGACAAGAATATATCAAAAAAATAATTATATATCTTCAACCTACGTTTGTAAAAAAATATTTTTCTCCCACGAGTCACATGCAGATATTGTTTAAAATTCTGTTCATTTTGTCAGTTCAAAATGGCGAAAAATTGAAGATAACGACTGAAAATTCATGTCTGAAAAATAAATTGATAGATAAACGAGTATATAATTTGCTAGACAAACACGTTGAATGGCGGGAAATCGTAGTGTACATACATATATAACTACGCGATTTATCGCGAGGTTCGATCTATTGACCTTGACCCTTTGTCCCGTGAACCGCGTCACCGCTCAAGTTCCCAGAAAAAGCAATATGTTATGTACAATATAAATACATAGACGGTGAAGAAACAGAAGAACGCACTTGAAACTTCGATTATTTCAATAGTCCTCCTTGTTTTTGCCAGTTTTATTAAGTTTTTCGTCCATGTCAGACATGTCAGGTAATACGATGTTGTTGTTGGGGAATTCGACATTGTCGCCCAATAACATCATTCGCCAAGTATGTGACTATAGCATAATATAACATGGATGGGTGTGCTTGTTTTTTCGGAGCCAAACAACAAATCTGCGTCACGATCAGCGTGCAGACGAAGAAGAAATAAAACAAGGAGTCATTTGCTTTGAAATCAATAAAATGATCAGAGTTCATTGAGGAATAAAACAATGAGTCGTTCGCTTCGAAATCAATGATTAGAATCACAGGTCAGGACAAGCCGCAGAAATCAAGTTATTGGAAATAACCCGAATCGTTAGGAAATCATTATAAATTATTGGAAATCACTGTATAGTAAACGTGAAATCGACAGAAATCATTTGGAGTTACCGCGCGATTACTTCAGCGATTGTTCTTACGATTATCTAAAAAAATATTTGAGTCATTCAAGTTCCTTAGATTTGGAAAATTATATTTCCAACCGTAGAATTCATGAATTCCCATACCAAATCATCCAAGACCAAAGTTATCATTCTTTGATTTCTAAACCCGAGGATTTCATCCTACTCAATAACCCCGCACGCATATCCTGATCGTGTATCAATGTCTCAATCGGTTTTAACTTCGAACAGAGCTTCCTGCTTGTAACTCATACTTAGGATCTATAGTTATAATATCGCATAATGTAGTACCGCCTACGATAAAACTTCGTACCTGTATACTCAGGTGTAAAGCATCAGGTATAGGCATGTATCACGTACACTCGATTCCCTTCGCGCCTCGAGGGCTACGCTTACAACCGTAACAGTTTTTACCGAAGAATGAGTCATCCAGGTACAAGCTGGTGAGCGATAAACATTCTTGGAGGAACCCCGTGCACGTGGTGACTCATCCAACTCCGCACGAGCGCAAAACAACCCTCTTTTCCACCCACCTGTTGATCCACCGAATCAGCCACATCCCTCGCACCTTGCCCTCTAGGCTCGTTCTTCCCTCACCCGAGAACCAAGGATGGGGTGAATGAGGAAACGGAGATTGGCTTTATCAGATTGAGGAAACCTCCTGGGTCCTAATACTCCAGCTTGACTCATCCTCCTCAAAGAGGCAGAGAATCTTTTCTTTCATCAAGCTTTGACAAATCTTTATACTCTATACCTTGTACCTAGATTGCGGTAAGTAAAATGTGTTCTAAATTGACGAGGGCGTCATCTATTTATTTTTTCTTATTTCATGTATACAAGAATATCTTATCATTTTTCAGGGATACAAAATTCAGCTTTACTTCAATATACGGAAGAAGTTGGGGAACGCAGCTGGTGAATTAAATTATTTATACGTGAAACTATATGTGCGAGCGATTGATTCCAGCTACATTAAGGTACACGAACGTATAATCCATTGAAAACATCATCGATAGCTAGTCATTAATACTAAGAATTTAGTTACAAGTCACGTGATAGTATGTACATAAATCAGACCCGATTAACATTTAAATCGAATAACGGTACGTAGTCTCGATACTTATTTTACAAGTTATGTCACACCTATCACTGTAGGATACAATAGGTATAGTGATAAATTCAGTAATTTACTCCTTCGAATTGAATCGCAACTGAATTTTCTAATCTCCTGAATAAGAGGCTCGAATTACAGAACTCATCTCCTTCTTTTGCCGCGACTGACAATGAATATTATCGCCGTACGACCAGCTTAAAGTTTAATTGGTAAAAAAGACAACAACATAAAAACCAAGTATGAGTAAGAAGAAGAATATGCGGGGAAAAAATTAATCTGCATCATGATTAGCCATAACAATTGGATTTGATAATTGTATATATACATATATATATATATAATGTGGGTGAGTCACAGACAGGTACATACATGATGAAAATTATACAGAAGTTATACACTAGCTATACTGTCCAATAAGCACGCTACGCTGTTCATAAATTTTACCGAGCATGTCACGTATAATAGTAACTTTTGCGTGTATTTGTTCGCGTAGCTACGTACATGGATATATTGAGTGATGTTATATTAGGTAGCATCCGCAGAACGTGAAACTGGTTATTTCCGGTCCGTCTAGATGTTCGCGGAAGAGTCTGCGGTTGCTCCATTCATACAGGTGAACAGGGCGAGTCAGGTAAGTGCAAAGTCTTATACTAGGAATTCTGAGAAAGTTCATTCACGAGTTTAAGGATTTACAATTCTCTCCGTATCCCACGACCACTCTTAGTTCCGGCTCCACGCGATATTTGCTCGATGAATCACTCTTATCCATTATACATTAACGCTTGGGGATAACATTATTATTGTTGCCGGATGTGTGATTATTCAGCTCCTTCGCAACAGTCATCTCTGTGCAATTCAATAATTTTCAATCTTAAATTACTTGACGGTGAAACCGTATTTTCATCGATTTCGATTATCACAGAAATTCAAATGCTTCTGGTATCAAAGTAACGCGACTTTTTGGGACTATTAGATATGAACATGCAATTCATAAGTAAGTATTGTGTAGAGTTCGGACTAGGCTTTCCGAATAGCTTAAGGCTACTGAAGCTATTAGTTTATTCGTTGCAGGCCTGTTACTGGGTCGTTGGAGCAAGTGATTCACAAGGTTCGGTGACATATAAATACAGTGAGTGAGTCACTCGGTGCTGGCTTCCTCGCGATATACATCAATTTTTCTTTTTTCCTAATGCAAACACGAGAGTTGTAAAAAATTCATTCAACCTTACACTTTCAACGGTTATCATCGTCTAGTAATTTATGGAGGTGAGAAGAAAAGGTGATCAAAATTTTATCCTGCACACAATATGTCACCTAAACGTGGTCGAGGACTTTATGAGTGAGATTGGCTGCCTCCGTTGATACTTCATTTTTAATGGGATTCGTGATTTGAATGAGTATCAAAACCACTGCGACGACGAACTTCAGTTTCTGTATTTAAAAATCAGTAAAAAATGCACACAGGATTAGAGCGTGCTCCCGATCGTGAAAGTAGAATATATTGAAACTTGAATAAGTACCCAAATAATCAGATTCACGTCTAACTTCAGGAAACGATGGCAGTCGAAACGTAGCGTCCTGAGCCTGACCTGCCTCCGAAATATCTGGAACTAGACGTTCGAAATTTGATAGATTGTTAGAATACTTCGAAAATGGTAAATATCAAATCGGAATTCAATTATTACCTCCGTGAAAGATTCGTCATTCTGAAAGTTCAGTGGATCGATTTCGTCTATCGCCGCAAGAAATCGATCAGCTTGCACCTGAATTTTGTATCCTTTAACGCAATACTGCGTGATTCTTTCCACTCTAGAAAGTGGAAATTAGAGATTTGTAAGGATCAGCTAATTGCAACTCATTTTGAATTGAAAATATTTACGTAGAGAAAATTTTGGTGAATCGTGTGAATCAAAGTCTGCAGAGGAATTTTTAAAATGTAGAACAATCTGTATAACCGATAAACCTAATTCAGCGTAAAACCATATCCACTATGATTATTGCTGGTTCATTCTTCATCAACACTTTGTACTTTCCCTGTTTCTTTCACTTGGTCGAAACCTCAGACTTACAGTTTCTGTAGTTTCCGACTGGGTAGTTATGAGACACAGAATTGTTTACAGTAGAACAAGTAGATTACGATCAAGAACGCATCCTACCTGTACATGTTGAGTACAACGTCATAAACCTCCTTGCGCCAATCTATCGAATTCAAACTTGTCGAATTTACCTTGACAAAAAAGTTTGCTAGGATAAGAAGGGTCTCGGTTTCGACCATTATCATGCTGTCGAGACCCGTGAATTGCGCCACTCTATGAGAAAAGGCAAACAAGGATGCGTGGCGGCTGTTCAACGCCCTCAATTCTGCGACCCCTGAATTAGGAAGAGACAAAATTGCGAAACGCAATGACCAAACAGATAAAATAATGGCGAAATGAATTCTTTCTTTTCGCGCTCACCGCAGGCTCTTCTTTTTGATATGTATCCACTGAGTATGTGGCGAAGGTCCTTCAACTCGTGCTGAAAGAGCAGCATCGCTTGACCGAGAAATTCCATGGCTGCTGTCGGAACGAAATTCAGCCAATAAAAACTTATCATCAGACCGCGAAAGCCCTGAAACATGAGGCAAATTACGGATTATATAAAAATGCTTATTTCTAATGCCAATTACGCACTTCCCAGTCACTCCGGTACAAGGATGCATATTGATGAAGGGTAGCAGCCACTCCGTGCAGCAATATCCGTCCAATAGATCCAGATATATCACCGCCCCAAGTGGACAATTGGTCCAAACGAGCCAGCTACTTAAGTACGTAATAAGTAAGAAATTTATTAAGATCTATAGGTAATTTTTCGCTTCAATGATACATCGAAACGTGGGTAATTCAAGTCGTGGAAAGTTGGTAGGAGTACATACATTTATAAGGGTATAGTGAATCTGATTCCGAGGACACGATTGAGAGCATTTCTGATTATGTTGTTCATTTTTAGTAAGAATAAAACATCATGGGAACTTGAAGTTCAGCTCAACTTACCTCTCGATAAAGACATGCCATTTTACTTCTTCTAAACAGGCAACGAAGTTGAATGAACAGCGTTAGTAATACAGCCCCGTTAAAGGAAATCAGTTTCACTACGCAGTTTACACCGTTTGCACACATGCCGATGGCATTCTTCCCAGTTATTATTAAATACGATAACGTAAGGCTGTAGCAAAGATTAAGGATGCTCAGTGTCCAGGATAATCGTGGACCGATGTATTTTCCAGTGTAGCCTTGATTTACACCAAAAATGCTCGCCTCCAGGAGGACGAGATCCAAGGAACGCGTTTTGGGCATTTCCGTGAAGTTTGGTTCGTGTTTTTCCAAAGTGGTGACCGGTTTTCAGAACTATTCACGAAGAAATGTGGGGAACGTATCGTGCGTAATGAAATCGCTTGAGGCGGATTGGAATTTGATCGATTACGAGAAAATTGATGCAATCAAGCCAATTTCCAAACTGTACAGCGGCCGTAATTTCCATGATTTTATATTGTCGTGGGAAAAAAGCAACGCAATTTATCGCTTCATGCTCGCCGATCGTTTCGACGGAATTGCGTAACCTGGGTTTCGTTATTACGTATCCAGTTGGTCAAGTTACCACCTGCAGCATCAATATTCAAGCCGTCTAAATGTAATTTTCAACGTTTCAGGCGAATATCGTTGATTCCAAAAAGCTTCATTCATTATTTCCCTGCCTACTATAATCGATTATGTTTCGCAATCCGTACTTCGTAGTAACCAGTTGTGGCTCATATACTTAATTCAACCCATTATATGCGCGTAAAGGAAAAGTGCGGTTGAAAGAATATTCCAGACTCTCGGCAATATGAAAAAGAATTATGTTACCATAACCTGAAAAGTGTGCATTGCAGGATAGAACACGAGTTGCAAAAAACCTTGCTTCATGTTCAAGGTCAAGTAGCGTCGGACATCTCGAGGCTTGCCCTTCGCTCTGAGTCTTCAAATAAGCTTTTACCTGAATAAAACATAATTGGAAATGAATACCTAGAGAGAAATATGGTCAGAATTACAAAATAAGAATTCTGAGATATTTGAAAAATGAACTTTTTCCAAGGTCTGATCATTTTATTGCACGATTCAACATCACGTTTCAATGAAGTTTGAAGTTGAAACCATAGAAGTTTTCCCCAGCTCAGAACTCCCAGAAACCATATGGAAAGTTTGTGAAAATCATCGCTCTTGGAGATTTCCGAGTATAAATATATTCCATGAATGGTAAAAATTTCTGCACGTTTAAAGTCTCGTGACATTGGCGTCACCGAGAGAGTCATCCGTTGAGTAATAAATAAATTCAGATTCGTGCGGCTGTATACACATATACATATATACATATAAGTAGGTATAATATCTAACGTCACTGGA
Organism: Diprion similis; assembly: GCF_021155765.1. Classification (NCBI taxonomy): domain Eukaryota; kingdom Metazoa; phylum Arthropoda; class Insecta; order Hymenoptera; family Diprionidae; genus Diprion; species Diprion similis. The sequence continues at coordinate 19,459,678 of NC_060106.1, read as the reverse complement.
GTAAACAGAACCCGACGAGCGCGTCATCTCTTACTTGGTTGGTACGTTTACGTCACTTGCCAGTTGGACGGTCAACCAACCAGTTATCCACTCTCTTCGAGTCCCCTTTACGCGGTAACGATTTAATGACGACGTCACTCCCTTCGCTGTCCTCTTGACTCATTCCTCCGACTATCGCGTGCTGTCCGCGGATATTGTTACGTGTGTATGTATCAACGCGTGACCCTGTAGCCAGATCAAAAGAGGGAGAGGAGAGGCGAGAAAGCGAGTGAGATGGAGGGTCTTGCTTGGAAGCTGATCGAGTATCTCACTGGGCGCAGGTCAGAATTTTTTATCTTTCTTTTTTTCATTCCTACTTGTTTTCCCTCCTGTTTCATCGCTGGTCTTGTTCCAACGGCAGCATATCAGTCCAGTCGCTTTACCACTTCTGAAATTTTGCGCACTGCCATTTAATTCTATTGGCATATTTTACACGCCGATTGAATTTTAGTACGTGTATGTATGTACGATTTGTACATGGATTGTTAAATTGTTGCAAACTTGTGAAGACGATTACTGCATTGGTAATTGGCTTTTAAAGATGTAGCTCCGTGGTACTTTCAGTTGCTATTTACGTTTAATTTCATATGTAAACGCAGCTTCCAGTCAGAGAAAGTTGATTATGTTACATGTTTATCGTTATACGTTATGTAGCTGTCAAATCGAACCCTTTCAATACTAATTGACATCCTGACGTTAACGACGGGCTTCTAATCAAGTACTTAGATCTCATCCTTATTGATCGACCATGAATTTGAAAAGAGTGGGGTTCCGCATATAGGATCGTAGTTTCTCGGCTATCTGTTATTACTTTATTGTGGTTTTTAAACAGTTTTAATATTTGCGTTGGTCTTCGAGTAGCTGACCCGGAAATCTGCACGTCCTCGTCGCGTCCTCGGCTCGATGACCTTCTCGATGAAGAATCATCGATAACAGATTGATCATCCTAATGTACATAGTGTGTATAGCAGCTATTTGGTGTGAATGTGGGTTTGGAACATCAAAGCTCGATTCATAGAACCGGCCACTTGACTAATTCGCAGCTCGAACACACTTCTTTAGCACCATCCTGTAAATTGAATATTGATTTACAAAGTGTTTTGGATACCTACCTACCTGGACAAACAATTGTCAGGCTGAGTTCTGCCAACCTTGTAGTTATTGAAGTAGGTGTACCCGCCTACACTATTTTGGCATATATGGATAAGGTACTACTCATGAATTTATAGCTTTAAATCTTCTGCGTTTGTCTTCCATTCCAAAACTTCGTTAGCATCTGGAAGAAACCTGTTTCCAAAGGTTACCAGCTATTGGGTTGTGGAGGTGTGGCTGTGTTGACCAATCTCTGTATTTTCTAGACTTCTGACGAGACCATCTGTTTCATTCAAATTCCTTGCAAACGTTTGTGATAATCATTGATTATGCTGCAGCAATTGCATCAATAATTCGGACTAAAAGACGTCTCCGTTCGTTCTCTGGGTTCGTTAATTTTTTATTCCTTGTACTTTGACGAGTATAGAAGAGAAGAAAATGACCAACAACTTGTTCGATTTCGAGAAATTTGTCAAGTGCGAGATATTAATTTATCAACCGCAAGCCGTAACCACATACAAGTACATACCGCGTAGAATTTTCTCACTCAGAGTTCAAAGTCTCGTACACTCACTCGTGTTTGTACTGAGAAAGAACGAAGTCTTGTCGGTATGGTGATCGGTTAACGTTCCACGAGAAGCCGGCACTACTAACGCACTATATGTGCGTGCGTGAATGTGTGTGTGTGTGTGTGTGTGTGTGTGTGTGTAAGTCTGATCGTGACGTTGACTGCAAAATTTAGAAAGTTAGTTGTGGTCGGATAGAAACCAACGAAACGTGACGTAGCTGGGCGCATGCCATGCCTGCTACTTCAGGATGGATAACGATGTAAACTGGTTTTAGAATGTAACGGCTACTACGGACAACTAAAACACTCGCGAACAAATTATATATCGAAGAAGGAATCATCGAGCAATCACTTTTCTTCGCCAACGCGCGTCAATGAATAGACAATTTCCGCGTGTGTTGTGATTAGAGGTGTAATCTGCCAATCGCATTTTTGCCACACAGTAAAAGTATTACATATATATGCTTCAAAGCGTGTTTTGTTTAATTGAGTCCAAACTATGATTTAATCGAAGATTTAAATCTGTAAAAGTCACGTTGCCGAAAGGTTCTTCACTTTGACACTGACACTGGACCAGCATCATTGAGAATTGCACTGATCGATACAGTTTCAACCATTTGTTACCCCTTGCAAGGACGCGTACAACCATCGAGGTTGATTCCGTATGAATCTATGATATCGACACCAAGAAGTTTTGAGAAATGGAATGAATCGCATTGGAAGTGCTATAAGTGAAGCTTATTTCATTGCGATTGCAACTGTTGCGATGTTAATTGCAATCGCAATGTTGTCGCAATGCATCGGGCGGCTAGAGAATTGCAGAAATGGTGTAGATGACGAATATTAAATGAAGCAAGGGCGTTACTGCAGTGATGGAATAACTTTTTCATCTTTTCGATTAGCCCTACTATCGAAGCTGCGTAATTAATGATCCCTGATGCCAAACTGGATTCAGAAGTTTCCGATTTAGGGTGACGGAATCAAGCTCTCCGAATGTACATGCAGCAAAGGGATCGTTTCTCTTCAAGGCAACTCTACTTTAAGGGGCAGCTATCAAGGTCAGCTGCAATCGATAAATCCCCTCGGAGTGCCTCGACGTGCGATCAGACTCATATATAGATATGTTCTACACGCCATGCACCTACACCATTGCTCGCTCAGATGGCAGCTGGTCTGCTCCATCTCTTTCAATATTCAAGATGCATCTGCACGATCAATCCCTGCACAAGCATACGGATGTAACATCGCAGTGATACAACTACAAGTTCGTCCTCAATTTTTACCCAAGTGCCTTTCATTCTAGCTTTTTATTTCTCATTTTTAAACTATCAGATGGATCTTTCGTCTTGTGGTGTAATTATACGAAAATTTCACTCCTAAGTTTTAAACACATTTTCAAATCTAGCAAATAAACCGTCTCAAGTTCAGCTCCATCGGAAAATGGAAGTAAGTATTATAGAACAATTCTCGACAATTATTTCATCTTGGCAACTTGTTCTCAAAATACGTTTGGTTTCAACTGCAAAATGGAAGGTTTTCGTGAATTCTTACTATAACCATCTGACTTATGCTCTACTTAGTTTCAATTCTGGGTGAAAATGTATGAGGTTTTCTTCTTTTTTTTGTCGAATACTCGTGCCCTTTTAAGTCACGAAACACTACGTTAAGTGTAAAAGCCTCAAGATCCTACCGTTCCGTAGTTCCCCGAAATCTCGATCACGGGAACTTCCTCTATATCAACCGCATTCGACTTGTGCCTTAATAAGAATTTATGTGAACAAGCATTTCCTGAATCCATCCATTCACCACTGCCCTTTTCCTTCGCGTTTCATTCATTGTTTCATCCTCTCATTCAAGATGGCGTGCGGCGACGAGACCCTCTCAATTCAAAGAATCGTTCCCCGCCTGTTCTGTAACCGGGATGGAGGGCCCAGGGTTCGGATCGACGACATTCCGGTCTGCTTAGTCACTTCGGAATTGGTGGTGGGGGTGCTCGATTATACACATACGAGTATGTGCAAGTCAAGACGCAGTTGGGCAAAGTCGACGAGAAACCGCACGTCCGCCCGCGTTGTGAGCTCGTGAGCTCGGGATGTACATGTTAGTGTGCAAACACTCTTTGGTTGGCCGAAGGCACTCTGTGTGCACCTTTCGGACCGTGCACCTACGCGACACGACAAGCATGTTACGTGTTACCCAATCGCTCCGTCCTCTTTTATCCGGGTCCACGTAGCTCGATGCGGCCCGTCGGCCCCCCGGCACCGGGAATTCCTAACGTCATAGCCGTGACGTAGAACCTGCCGTTAATGTGTATAAGTCGTGAGATGAAAACGAGACTCATGGCGCGGATATCGGGGGCCATCCGACGCCCCTTTTCTTCTTCTTCTTATTCTCCTTCTTTTTCTTCGTCTCATTTAATTTCCAGTACGTGTTTTCTTCTAGCACGTTTACTTCTTCTTCATGGTCATGTTTTAATTCTTCTTTTTCTTCATCTTTTTCTTCTTTTTCCACTTCCTTTCTTTTCCCTCCTCTTCGTTTTTCTTCTTTCTTTTCTAACTTCTCTTCATCTTCTTCTTCTTCTTCTTCTACATCTTCTTCTTGATCTTATTCTCATTCTTATTCTTCTTCGTCTGATTTTAATTATTATTTTTCTTTTTCCTATTCCTCTCTTCTTTCTTCTCTTCTTCGTTTCATTCTTCTTCTTCATCGTCTTTAATTCTTCTTCGTGTTTGTCTGCCACCACATCTTCTTCTTCTTCATCATCTTATTCTAATTCTTCTATTTCTTCTACTTCTTCCTCTCTTCTCACTCCTCTTCATCTTCTTCTAACCCCCCTTCTCCTTCTCCTTTATCATCTTCTACTTCTTCTTCCTCTTCCTCTTCCTCCTCTTTCTATTCTAACGACTCTGCTGCCCTTGCGCTGCAGGTTGGAACAACCGCGGCGTCGTTTCCGGGGCGGAGACGTGGAGCTCAAGCCCCGAAAGGATGAAGCAACCTAGCCTGACCGGACCTGCACAATCCTTATTCTTACACACGCGTCTCACGCTCGTCCGTAAGCGGTGGCCGCGGCCATATTAATCTGTTTCGTGAAAGCCTCTAGGGCAGCGTGGGTTTAGCCGAGTGCACAAAAGTCCGCGGCTGCTGCAGGAATCTGTTTTTTTTTCTTCTTTTTTTAACTTGGTTTTGAATTTTTATTCCCCCGTGGGTTGGTAACGTAAACCACGATCGCTCCCACGGGAAACTGAATTTACTCTCTGTGTGGGTGCACACAGATTTTTTGCGATGTGATATGCAATTATTTATACACTTTTGTGTTTGCAACAGCTGATTACGTACTGAAATGAGCTTCTAGCTGTGTGTTTTGTATGTGCATAATTTATAGTAGAAGTGTGTAATATTGTATGTTGCGAAAAGTATAGAATAGATATTGAGGTAGCTATTTACACATTCAACTTGTTTCGTTCTCACTTCTTTTAACTATATACGGAACCATTCACTTCAATTAAAATACTTGAACAGAACGAATGGATTTTCAGTAACTAACAGTCGATGTTATGTACACGATTATACAGCATGGATTACACATATTTTCTCAAGGAAAGATTAGGTATAGATCCGGAAAATTCCAATGGGCGACTATTTCAATCAGAAACTGCAGCGAGACGTCCGGATACAATTAACATTTCTCAATGATTTATGAAGCGAAGGTTTAGCACTGAAAAACAAGCTTTCTGTTTTCACATTTCTATGAAATCAGTTACAACACATTCTTCTTATTTTCAACTTACTCAGTATGTGATCGGTTTTTAAATCTTGCTCAATCGCGTTGCAATTACATAATCTAATTCAGCTCGCGATTTGCTGAGGACTTGCTAAAAAAATCGATGTACGTGAGAAACGGACTCGAAATCTAGTCATCTGTGATTATCGATGGTTTAGATCGTGACTCAGAAAGTATAACACCAGAGTTTAATTCGGGTGCCTTGTAATATGTCCAATCCGTCCGGCACAGCATCGGTTCGAAGAATCCGCAAACTTTTTGGCAAGCGTTCGAATCAGTTCCGAGAGGCGCTGGCGCCTAGCGCAGCGTCTTCGATCCAAATATTTCTAGGTGCCAAAATTTTTCTACACATCCAGTAGTTATAGACGTGCTCGTTAGAGCGAAAGGTAACCATTCTAGTCGATTTTGTATCGCGGAATAAATATAAGTCAACTCGTAATCTAAACTTTCGATCAATGCTCTGCAATTTCATGTTCGAACTTCTTTATGGTTATAATACCATCAATTTATCCATCCGATTATCATGCAAATCACTAATTGAACCGTATCACTGATCGTAGATATCGAGCATGAAGAATTGCATACATATTTCGTGAGCAGCGCGACCCATTTTTTTCTTTTTTTTTTCACTTCCGATTGATCTCTTTTTCAGATCGTGTTACTGATACGTCCTCTTAAAATTGTGAGGTTAAATTTGGAACTTGACGCGTTGATGTCAATTTCGAAAAAGGTAAATATCGGGCCTGATACTATCTGAAGGTCATTTAGTATAGTATAGTCAGGTTTCTTACAGAGATCTATGATCTTGATCCTGCAGGTTTTCTTATTTCATAAATTTTGCACCATTTAAATTTCTCTCTTGTTCTTTTTTTTCCGCGTTCATTATTCGCGTTGAACAAAAACGTATTAATTATTCCACGCGACGCTTGCGCGTTATTTGCGACAACAAAAGAGGGCGGATCGTCGTCGATCTGTGTGCGAGGTAATAAATCGTAAATCATAGATCTATGCGCTGATATAGGCAGGCGCGTAACCAATAGACAATCGATTTTGTATTCCGCGCTGCGCAATCGCCGGCGCTACTACAGCCGTTTAGGGTTTTGCACTCGCACCTTGACATCTCTTGGTTACTAGACTAGCTCTGGCTTGCACATTGCGTGTCTCATATTCGCCGTTAACACCGCTCGTGAATTTTAAACGGCGAAGCATTGCGATTGGGGATTGAATTTTTCGCGGGGGAATTCCCCTTTGTTCCGTTGCGATCCCCCTGCGCAATGTCTTCGCGCCCTTTTCGTCCTTCCTTACTTCTCTTCCTCGCCCGAGGCTCCCTCAGGGCAAATTGAATTTCCAGTAAAAGGTTCTTTCTCAATTAGCAGGCCGCCATTGGAGGACATTTTATTTCATTGTAGATAATAATCGTTGTATGCAGGTCTTGATATTTACAACTTTCCATTATTACATTGCGAAATAAATGTCACAGGGACAATTAGGATGTGTAGCATGAACAGATGAATAAAAGTATACGTGTATGTAAAATTGTATAGATATATATATATATATATATATATATATATATATATATATATATATATATATATATATATACTGCAATTGTGTGCCGATTGCGTAGAGAAGGTTTAACGCATTTTTCAAGGTCTGGCATGTGGTTTTTTAACGATCGTCTGTTACGTGCGTTAAATACTTACGTAAACACATCGCCTTTTCTTTTCGTTTTTTCTCATCTCTTCTTCTTCTTCGTCTTCAGTACCGTCTTTTCTTCAGCTGAATTCAAAGCAAATCTTGAAACTCTCGCGTGTTATATTAGCTGTCTAATTTATGCTCTTTGCGTACTTTGCTACTTAGGTACAAAGTACGTATATGCATATACGTATACATATATATGTTTATAATACATGCATGATCGGACATAATGAAGTGAGTTCGTTAGTCCGCGTGTACATAACTATATGTATAAGATATGTGTATAATTTGAAACTTATAAAACCGCGAAGGTCACGTGCGAATTAGTACAATTACTATGAAAACACTGTGCAAACCGAATATGCACATATATTATACCTATACAAAAGTACCTGTAGGTAATAAACAAACGCGTGGGCCAAACCGCATAAAGTCAGAAGTAGGAAATAAGAAGGAATGAAAGGAGTAGAAAAAAATTATGAGAATTCCTACCGAAGGCAGGTGTTAAAATAAGCTTACATGTTGCGTTAGTCTCATCTGCAGATTGAATTGGTAATTATAATATCATATACATGTATAGAGGAGTGCTTGGAAATTATAGTTATAGTATATATTCATGTATATATTTTAAATTAGTATATCTATAGACATTGGTATAATCAAGGCAGAAAGCATAATAATGTTATATAGCTTGTCGATTATAAATGAATAACAACCCAATATGAGGTAAAAAAAAAAAATTGCAGAAGCGAGAGATAAATCGCGTTTCGGGATGACAGAAAACCTTCGATAGCAATCGATACCTATAATTTTTCGAAATTAAATTTAACCGGTCCTTGAGACGCGATTCTAAGGTAATAAGGAGGAGAAAAAAAAAGAAAAAAAAAACAACAAGAAAGAAACAAACAAATAATCGTTGCGGTAATGGACTAAGCTAGAATTTCTCATATTTTTTATCTGCAGAAGTTTGCATTGGATTATTCTACACCGTGTCGTGTATAAATCTCCGTTCTTCCACCACCATTTTCTAATTTTCAAAGTTCACAAGAGAAGTAAAAAACTGTATCGTCGAAGCTCTATAATTATAGGCTTTAAACAGCATTTAACGACCACAATCACTTGACGAGCCAAGCCTCAGTTCCATGCATGATAATTAAACGACCGAATGTGTATTCGAAAGTGGAACAGCCGTTCAACGTAAATGAAATACATTATAGTTACCTATACTATATATAATATATAATATACAATTGAGTCCATTCTTGACAGCTGTCAACGCAATCTGCTCGAAGCATAATTTACCACATAAAATTATTGTAAACCTTATATGCAGCCGTACACGTAGCCTGTAAATCTGAAGTAAAAATCCTTGACTTTTAACCACGTATTTCTGCATGTGTAAGTCTTCGACATATACGTATACACATGTGGACAGTTCATGTATTTCACCGTGACCGCAGACATTTTAATGTTTCCCGTTCCCGCCAGCTAACACACTCTCTACGTACATAACCAGCAGCTACGTAGGTACTTTATAAATGCACGCGTTACATACATACAATCATCTTAATTGGAGATTAACTCGTTATACTCAGGATATTTAATTGCGAATCGCTGTACCTGCTTAATAGTTCCTCCACCTGAGTAATTGCAGTAAAGATACATGTATGAGAAGCAGAAAAAAAAACAAAAAAAAAAAAACAAAAACAAAATGAAAAAAAGAGAAGAAAGGAAAGAAAAAAACGAAACGAAACAGTTTAATGGACAGAAAACTACGAACGTATACAGCTATTATACATAGGCATAATGTAGGCGGAATTACCTGCCATATATAGACACAATACATTTTCCTGAAAATCCTGAATGCAATGTTGAATTTTTATTGTCATGCGATATTCTTTTAAGGCTTCTTAATTATACAGACCAGCTATAGGTGTATTATTCTCTTTCTCACGATCTTCAATCTTGAGCGTTTTTATTTCTCTATTTTCCTGGAACTTGTACAGATATTATATATACATACATATATATAATACATACATACATATAAACACCTACGTTTGCCTGATTTGAATACCAATCACAGAAAGACTAATACATACTGAAATCCTCTCATCCACGGAACTCGAGACGTAATTAAGTTGTAATCAAACGGCGAGATGTTGGATAAATATTCTTTTTAGAATTTTTTTTTTCGTTTAAAAATCAAAGGTCTTGTCCCTCACGATTTTGATAAAATTGTTCAGTATTTCCTGCCGTTGATTTTACAGACGCATCAAGGAAATTCATATAAAGAAACGTGCGCAATAGTGAGAATAATAATTTGAAACCATTATTGTTCTCGTTCACCGCAGCAATTGTCAAGGTTACAGATTGCAACTGCGTGGTATTAAGATCTTGATCGTGGATGCATCAAGTAAGAATTCCTACAATATATATACCTATAGTCGTCTGCAGTGTAAAATTTTTTACTTATTATGAGGCTAAATCTATTTATTTAGTTTACTGCGTTTTTTTTCTTCAGATAATCAAAATTGTAACATCAATTTATTGCTGCACCAATATCAAATTATCTTTATTGTTACAAGAAATAACAAATTTATTTCCACTGATCATAATTACGATGAATTGTGTTAGACCTGATAGATTTTCTCCTTTATTTTTCAGAGACGGGGTTGAAATTCTGAATTTGAAAATTTCTCAAAGTGCCAAATTGCAAATTTTTTGGTGAAACTTGAAATAAACATATGTTTTGATTTTTCATTCGATTTGACTTCTCTGCTTCAAGTTTCGCTGCCAAATAATTCGGATTAGGCGCTTTCGGAACTTTTCAAATTCGGAACTTCAACCCCGTCTCATTTTTCATGATGATATATACTTGACGTACTACCGTAGCATATTGCGACAGGCAAGATAGGCAAGGGCGACGAAACTGTCCGGTATCAAATGTGGTTTGACACCACAACTGGACGCGCTTGCTTATCTGTGCTGGCGTCGACCCAGTTTAGATCCGAGGAAAGTCAACCATCGAAGCCTACGCTGTAATCTCACATCCTCGAACACTTTAAAGCACGTGGACAAAGCGCAATTGTTCATTGTTATTGTACGCTTGAAAATTAATTATTAACTATTCAAAATTTATACTTACAATGCGTGGCAGAATTTATTCAACGCTGTAATATGTATATGTATATATACTATGGTTATTGATGTTGCTACAAGCGGGCGGCACAACCAATGCTTACCTTTGATGTGATGTCGGTTGTGCAACCGTCGACTTAATTTATGCAATCGTTGGCGAATGATAATTGCAGCGGAGAACCGCAGCAACGTATCTCGCAACTCGAGTGCTGTCAATCGTTCTCGGAATACTTTGGAGGCCTGAATTATTAACGAGATTTTAGTAGGTACCTACATGAGTTGCAGAGCTACGCTGCTGCGCGTAGAAGAAGACAGTTTCGAGATAAGCCTGCCCTCAGGGAATCTCCATTTGCCGTATATAATGAACCCTCACATTTTTATCTTGCTTCCTTATCACGCTTCTGGGTACGTATGTTTTCTTATATTTCGACGATTCATAAGCATGCACCAAACTGGACAGTACAGTCCAGTCGAAGAGCTGTAGGGACGGTTGGTTTAGTTGCATTTACCCGATGTAACATTCCTCAGTATTGAATTATTATTGCAATGAAAAAATTGTTCAAACGACCCTATTTTTTCAATTGCAGAAATTCAAAATCGTGATTAATTGTTATATTGTAGCTAAAATTTATGCTTGTAGAATTTTTTTTTCAGCTTTACAGTTCTTTGACTGGACTGTACGTTTGAGCTCAGCCTTGAGCCACTCGAAATCACTTCTGCTGGTGGTAGATATCTATAATCAATTTGATAAAAATTAAATCGAATTCTCTGAAAGATAATAAGCAAGAAAATACAGCGAAGATCTGAGTTTTCTAGAAAAAAAGTTTTCTCCTTTTTATCGATTGTACTTTATCATTGAATTTTGGAACCTTCCAGGCTTCCCAGATATTCTTATCCATCGATTTGAAGTGGGAACCAACTAAAAACCGTTTTCTCATTTTCAGGTTCCAGACGATTGTGCAGAACCAGATTCTGTGCAGCGCAATAATTTTATGGAAACCTTTCATTCTACAGCACACCGCAGGCTGAACACGTGTCAACGTTTTCCGAATATCGGTTTTTCTAGGAATAAGTATTGCGACTGTAATATACGCGAGCTCAATTCAACAATGTCTGTGGTTGATACTGTTTTTTGAGGTTTGGAAAGGGGGATTTTTCACTATACGATCACCACACAATAGGAGAACGGATATACGTACGGGTCGACTGTTGTAAAATGCGGTTCAGAGAAATTCCAAGTAGAAATACGACGTGCAATTACATGTTGTGCGATATACACCGTGCTAAATTTCAGCCGGACTTTCCAGTTTCTGCCGTCAACAAATATTTTACGCATGAGGTGTACGTTGCATAATTTGTATCGACATGATTACGATTTTAAGACGAAAAATTTCTGGTTCAAAAGTTGCGGTGAAAGGAAGGGTAACCTTGTCTTTGAAGTATTTCAGTCGTAATTTGCCAATTTTGAATAATAATACAATTGGGTTCTTGATGCCTTACATCAACGTAATTTTGCGAGAGGAATCGATTGCGTGCAGTTTAGACTGGCTTCGAGCAGCGCGCGGGTCAAAAGTTACAGTCCAAAAACGAGGAATTTTCTACGCGTCTTCTCAAGCGTTGCACCTACCAGATTTTCAGTGCTTTTTTCGTGATTCTTGGGGTCGTGTTAGTTTGATATGAGTGATTCGGATCGATTTCAAGTCAAAAAGTTTCAGACTCGGAATTTACAGAAAAAGGAAGATTACCACTTTGGATTTCTTAGGAAGATGGGAAAGAAAAATAAAATCGTAGATACAAAGTTTTGGTTTCAGATCAGTAACAGTTTATTCAATATGCCACCAGTCTAGTACGAATGTTCAGGTGTAAGTGTATAGTACATCAACAAGATTCCGAATGGTATCAAAGTGGAAGACAGAGACTATGGGGAAATAGCAGTGCAGTATATTTTACTATAAACGATATATGATACATGTTATATAAGAAAGTTATGTTTGTGGTTTGTGAATATAGTTCAAGTTCTGCCCTGCAGACAGGTGCAATAAATCTCTACAGAATACAATAAGTATAATGCTGTTTTGATACTATTTGATATAACCTGTAATGAAATCAATAAAGGAAAAGTATTTCCCTGTATACTTTTCGTACTTTCTGATCTGTTGATGTTGTACCACTTTCACATTTCTTGGGGTCCAATTAATGTGGAAAGCGTCGTACGATTCAATTCCAAGACGGAAGATTTTTGACCCGGGGAAGGGTAAGGCTAACACCATTGGATTTTTGGTGGAGAATTGGGAGATTTTAAAAAGTGTTGAGAACAATTATTTCATGCACTCTGGCACCGACGTAATTTTACGGGAGGAATCGATTAAGCGCAGTCCCAATACGCTGCAAGCAACGCCTGAGGAGTTACAGGCGAAAAACTGCTTATTTTCGTCCTCATTTCTCTGCTGTTGGTCCTACCCTCTTTTTCATGTGTTTTTTGAGTTCCTGAGGGTCGATTTACTCCGGGAAGGGTCATACAAATCGATTCCTGAACGAAAAATTTTCGGGTCCGGAAATGAGAAAAAAACTAAGGCTAACCCCTTTGGATTTTTGGCCAAAATTTCGACGACTTTGAAAAGTGCTGCGATTATTTCATGAAGGCACTATTCCGACGTAATTTTGCGAGAGGAATCGATTAAGCGCAGTCCCAATACGCTGCGAGCAACGCCTGAGAAGTTACAGGCGAAAAACTGCTTATTTTCGTCCTCATTTCTCTGCTGTTGGTCCTACCCTCTTTTTCATGTGTTTTTTGAGTTCCTGAGGGTCGATTTACTCCGGGAAGGGTCATACAAATCGATTCCTGAACGAAAAATTTTCGGTTCCGGAAATGAGAAAAAAACTAAGGCTAACCCCTTTGGATTTTTGGCCAAAATTTTGACGACTTTGAAAAGTGCTGCGATTAATTCATGGAGACACTATTCCGACGTGATTTTGCGAGAGGAATCGATTAAGCGCAGTCCCAATACGCTGCGAGCAACGCCTGAGAAGTTACAGGCGAAAAACTGCTTATTTTCGTCCTCATCTCTCTGCTGTTGGTCCCACCCTCTTTTTCATGTGTTTTTTGAGTTCCTGAGGGTCGATTTACTCCGGGAAGGGTCATACAAATCGATTCCTGAACGAAAAATTTTCGGCTCCGGAAATGAGAAAAAAACTAAGGCTAACCCCTTTGGATTTTTGGCCAAAATTTCGACGACTTTGAAAAGTGCTGCGATTAATTCATGTAGGCACTATTCCGACGTAATTTTGCGAGAGGAATCGATCAAGCGCAGTCCAAATACGCTGCGAGCAACGCCTGAGAAGTTACAGGCGAAAAACTGCTTATTTTCGTCCTCATTTCTCTGCTGTTGGTCCTACCCTCTTTTTCATGTGTTTTTTGAGTTCCTGAGGGTCGATTTACTCCGGGAAGGGTCATACAAATCGATTCCTGAACGAAAAATTTTCGGTTCCGGAAATGAGAAAAAAACTAAGGCTAACCCCTTTGGATTTTTGGCCAAAATTTTGACGACTTTGAAAAGTGCTGCGATTAATTCATGGAGACACTATTCCGACGTGATTTTGCGAGAGGAATCGATTAAGCGCAGTCCCAATACGCTGCGAGCAACGCCTGAGAAGTTACAGGCGAAAAACTGCTTATTTTCGTCCTCATTTCTCTGCTGTTGGTCCTACCCTCTTTTTCATGTGTTTTTTGAGTTCCTGAGGGTCGATTTACTCCGGGAAGGGTCATACAAATCGATTCCTGAACGAAAAATTTTCGGCTCCGGAAATGAGAAAAAAACTAAGGCTAACCCCTTTGGATTTTTGGCCAAAATTTCGACGACTTTGAAAAGTGCTGCGATTATATCATGGAGGCACTATTCCGACGTGATTTTGCGAGAGGAATCGATTAAGCGCAGTCCCAATACGCTGCGAGCAACGCCTGAGAAGTTACAGGCGAAAAACTGCTTATTTTCGTCCTCATTTCTCTGCTGTTGGTCCTACCCTCTTTTTCATGTCTTTTTTGAGTTCCTGAGGGTCGATTTACTCCGGGAAGGGTCATACAAATCGATTCCTGAACGAAAAATTTTCGGGTCCGGAAATGAGAAAAAAACTAAGGCTAACCCCTTTGGATTTTTGGCCAAAATTTCGACGACTTTGAAAAGTGCTGCGATTAATTCATGGAGGCACTATTCCGACGTGATTTTGCGAGAGGAATCGATTAAGCGCAGTCCAAATACGCTGCGAGCAACGCCTGAGAAGTTACAGGCGAAAAACTGCTTATTTTCGTCCTCATTTCTCTGCTGTTGGTCCTACCCTCTTTTTCATGTGTTTTTTGAGTTCCTGAGGGTCGATTTACTCCGGGAAGGGTCATACAAATCGATTCCTGGACGAAAAATTTTCGGGTCCGGAAATGAGAAAAAAACTAAGGCTAACCCCTTTGGATTTTTGGCCAAAATTTCGACGACTTTGAAAAGTGCTGCGATTATATCATGGAGGCACTATTCCGACGTGATTTTGCGAGAGGAATCGATTAAGCGCAGTCCCAATACGCTGCGAGCAACGCCTGAGAAGTTACAGGCGAAAAACTGCTTATTTTCGTCCTCATTTCTCTGCTGTTGGTCCTACCCTCTTTTTCATGTGTTTTTTGAGTTCCTGAGGGTCGATTTACTCCGGGAAGGGTCATACAAATCGATTCCTGAACGAAAAATTTTCGGCTCCGGAAATGAGAAAAAAACTAAGGCTAACCCCTTTGGATTTTTGGCCAAAATTTCGACGACTTTGAAAAGTGCTGCGATTAATTCATGGAGGCACTATTCCGACGTGATTTTGCGAGAGGAATCGATTAAGCGCAGTCCAAATACGCTGCGAGCAACGCCTGAGAAGTTACAGGCGAAAAACTGCTTATTTTCGTCCTCATTTCTCTGCTGTTGGTCCTACCCTCTTTTTCATGTGTTTTTTGAGTTCTTGAGGGTCGATTTACTCCGGAAAGGGTCATACAAATCGATTCCTGGACGAAAAATTTTCGGGTCCGGAAATGAGAAAAAAACTAAGGCTAACCCCTTTGGATTTTTGGCCAAAATTTCGACGACTTTGAAAAGTGCTGCGATTAATTCATGTAGGCACTATTCCGACGTAATTTTGCGAGAGGAATCGATCAAGCGCAGTCCAAATACGCTGCGAGCAACGCCTGAGAAGTTACAGGCGAAAAACTGCTTATTTTCGTCCTCATTTCTCTGCTGTTGGTCCTACCCTCTTTTTCATGTGTTTTTTGAGTTCCTGAGGGTCGATTTACTCCGGGAAGGGTCATACAAATCAGTTCCTGAACGAAAAATTTTCGGGTCGGGAATGAGAAAAAAACTAAGGCTAACCCCTTTGGATTTTTGGCCAAAATTTCGACGACTTTGAAAAGTGCTGCGATTAATTCATGGAGACACTATTCCGACGTGATTTTGCGAGAGGAATCGATTAAGCGCAGTCCCAATACGCTGCGAGCAACGCCTGAGAAGTTACAGGCGAAAAACTGCTTATTTTCGTACTCATTTCTCTGCTGTTGGTCCTACCCTCTTTTTCATGTGTTTTTTGAGTTCCTGAGGGTCGATTTACTCCGGGAAGGGTCATACAAATCGATTCCTGAACGAAAAATTTTCGGGTCCGGAAATGAGAAAAAAACTAAGGCTAACCCCTTTGGATTTTTGGCCAAAATTTCGACGACTTTGAAAAGTGCTGCGATTAATTCATGGAGACACTACTCCGACGTGATTTTGCGAGAGGAATCGATTAAGCGCAGTCCCAATACGCTGCGAGCAACGCCTGAGAAGTTACAGGCGAAAAACTGCTTATTTTCGTCCTCATTTCTCTGCTGTTGGTCCTACCCTCTTTTTCATGTGTTTTTTGAGTTCCTGAGGGTCGATTTACTCCGGGAAGGGTCATACAAATCGATTCCTGAACGAAAAATTTTCGGGTCCGGAAATGAGAAAAAAACTAAGGCTAACCCCTTTGGATTTTTGGCCAAAATTTCGACGACTTTGAAAAGTGCTGCGATTAATTCATGGAGGCACTATTCCGACGTGATTTTGCGAGAGGAATCGATTAAGCGCAGTCCCAATACGCTGCGAGCAACGCCTGAGAAGTTACAGGCGAAAAACTGCTTATTTTCGTCCTCATTTCTCTGCTGTTGGTCCTACCCTCTTTTTCATGTGTTTTTTGAGTTCCTGAGGGTCGATTTACTCCGGGAAGGGTCATACAAATCGATTCCTGAACGAAAAATTTTCGGCTCCGGAAATGAGAAAAAAACTAAGGCTAACCCCTTTGGATTTTTGGCCAAAATTTCGACGACTTTGAAAAGTGCTGCGATTAATTCATGGAGGCACTATTCCGACGTAATTTTGCGAGAGGAATCGATTAAGCGCAGTCCAAATACGCTGCGAGCAACGCCTGAGAAGTTACAGGCGAAAAACTGCTTATTTTCGTCCTCATTTCTCTGCTGTTGGTCCTACCCTCTTTTTCATGTGTTTTTTGAGTTCCTGAGGGTCGATTTACTCCGGGAGGGGTCATACAAATCGATTCCTGAACAAAAAATTTTCGGCTCCGGAAATGAGAAAAAAACTAAGGCTAACCCCTTTGGATTTTTGGCCAAAATTTCGACGACTTTGAGAAGTGCTGCGATTATTTCATGAAGGCACTATTCCGACGTAATTTTGCGAGAGGAATCGATTAAGCGCAGTCCCAATACGCTGCGAGCAACGCCTGAGAAGTTACAGGCGAAAAACTGCTTATTTTCGTCCTCATTTCTCTGCTGTTGGTCCTACCCTCTTTTTCATGTCTTTTTTGAGTTCCTGAGGGTCGATTTACTCCGGGAAGGGTCATACAAATCGATTCCTGAACGAAAAATTTTCGGGTCCGGAAATGAGAAAAAAACTAAGGCTAACCCCTTTGGATTTTTGGCCAAAATTTCGACGACTTTGAAAAGTGCTGCGATTAATTCATGTAGGCACTATTCCGACGTAATTTTGCGAGAGGAATCGATCAAGCGCAGTCCAAATACGCTGCGAGCAACGCCTGAGAAGTTACAGGCGAAAAACTGCTTATTTTCGTCCTCATTTCTCTGCTGTTGGTCCTACCCTCTTTTTCATGTGTTTTTTGAGTTCCTGAGGGTCGATTTACTCCGGGAAGGGTCATACAAATCGATTCCTGAACGAAAAATTTTCGGCTCCGGAAATGAGAAAAAAACTAAGGCTAACCCCTTTGGATTTTTGGCCAAAATGTCGACGACTTTGAAAAGTGCTGCGATTAATTCATGGAGGCACTATTCCGACGTGATTTTGCGAGAGGAATCGATCAAGCGCAGTCCAAATACGCTGCGAGCAACGCCTGAGAAGTTAAAGGCGAAAAACTGCTTATTTTCGTCCTCATTTCTCTGCTGTTGGTCCTACCCTCTTTTTCATGTGTTTTTTGAGTTCCTGAGGGTCGATTTACTCCGGGAAGGGTCATACAAATCGATTCCTGAACGGAAAATTTTCGGGTCCGGAAATGAGAAAAAAACTAAGGCTAACCCCTTTGGATTTTTGGCCAAAATTTCGACGACTTTGAAAAGTGCTGCGATTAATTCATGGAGACACTATTCCGACGTGATTTTGCGAGAGGAATCGATTAAGCGCAGTCCCAATACGCTGCGAGCAACGCCTGAGAAGTTACAGGCGAAAAACTGCTTATTTTCGTCCTCATCTCTCTGCTGTTGGTCCCACCCTCTTTTTCATGTGTTTTTTGAGTTCCTGAGGGTCGATTTACTCCGGGAAGGGTCATACAAATCGATTCCTGAACGAAAAATTTTCGGCTCCGGAAATGAGAAAAAAACTAAGGCTAACCCCTTTGGATTTTTGGCCAAAATTTCGACGACTTTGAAAAGTGCTGCGATTATATCATGGAGGCACTATTCCGACGTGATTTTGCGAGAGGAATCGATTAAGCGCAGTCCCAATACGCTGCGAGCAACGCCTGAGAAGTTACAGGCGAAAAACTGCTTATTTTCGTCCTCATCTCTCTGCTGTTGGTCCCACCCTCTTTTTCATGTGTTTTTTGAGTTCCTGAGGGTCGATTTACTCCGGGAAGGGTCATACAAATCGATTCCTGAACGAAAAATTTTCGGCTCCGGAAATGAGAAAAAAACTAAGGCTAACCCCTTTGGATTTTTGGCCAAAATTTCGACGACTTTGAAAAGTGCTGCGATTATATCATGGAGGCACTATTCCGACGTGATTTTGCGAGAGGAATCGATTAAGCGCAGTCCCAATACGCTGCGAGCAACGCCTGAGAAGTTACAGGCGAAAAACTGCTTATTTTCGTCCTCATCTCTCTGCTGTTGGTCCCACCCTCTTTTTCATGTGTTTTTTGAGTTCCTGAGGGTCGATTTACTCCGGGAAGGGTCATACAAATCGATTCCTGAACGAAAAATTTTCGGCTCCGGAAATGAGAAAAAAACTAAGGCTAACCCCTTTGGATTTTTGGCCAAAATTTCGACGACTTTGAAAAGTGCTGCGATTATATCATGGAGGCACTATTCCGACGTGATTTTGCGAGAGGAATCGATTAAGCGCAGTCCCAATACGCTGCGAGCAACGCCTGAGAAGTTACAGGCGAAAAACTGCTTATTTTCGTCCTCATCTCTCTGCTGTTGGTCCCACCCTCTTTTTCATGTGTTTTTTGAGTTCCTGAGGGTCGATTTACTCCGGGAAGGGTCATACAAATCGATTCCTGAACGAAAAATTTTCGGGTCCGGAAATGAGAAAAAAACTAAGGCTAACCCCTTTGGATTTTTGGCCAAAATTTCGACGACTTTGAAAAGTGCTGCGATTATATCATGGAGGCACTATTCCGACGTGATTTTGCGAGAGGAATCGATTAAGCGCAGTCGCAATACGCTGCGAGCAACGCCTGAGAAGTTACAGGCGAAAAACTGCTTATTTTCGTCCTCATTTCTCTGCTGTTGGTCCTACCCTCTTTTTCATGTGTTTTTTGAGTTCCTGAGGGTCGATTTACTCCGGGAAGGGTCATACAAATCGATTCCTGAACGAAAAATTTTCGGCTCCGGAAATGAGAAAAAAACTAAGGCTAACCCCTTTGGATTTTTGGCCAAAATTTTGACGACTTTGAAAAGTGCTGCGATTAATTCATGGAGGCACTATTCCGACGTGATTTTGCGAGAGGAATCGATTAAGCGCAGTCCCAATACGCTGCGAGCAACGCCTGAGAAGTTACAGGCGAAAAACTGCTTATTTTCGTCCTCATTTCTCTGCTGTTGGTCCTACCCTCTTTTTCATGTCTTTTTTGAGTTCCTGAGGGTCGATTTACTCCGGGAAGGGTCATACAAATCGATTCCTGAACGAAAAATTTTCGGGTCCGGAAATGAGAAAAAAACTAAGGCTAACCCCTTTGGATTTTTGGCCAAAATTTCGACGACTTTGAAAAGTGCTGCGATTAATTCATGGAGGCACTATTCCGACGTGATTTTGCGAGAGGAATCGATTAAGCGCAGTCCAAATACGCTGCGAGCAACGCCTGAGAAGTTACAGGCGAAAAACTGCTTATTTTCGTCCTCATTTCTCTGCTGTTGGTCCTACCCTCTTTTTCATGTGTTTTTTGAGTTCCTGAGGGTCGATTTACTCCGGGAAGGGTCATACAAATCGATTCCTGAACGGAAAATTTTCGGGTCCGGAAATGAGAAAAAAACTAAGGCTAACCCCTTTGGATTTTTGGCCAAAATTTCGACGACTTTGAAAAGTGCTGCGATTAATTCATGGAGGCACTATTCCGACGTAATTTTGCGAGAGGAATCGATTAAGCGCAGTCCAAATACGCTGCGAGCAACGCCTGAGAAGTTACAGGCGAAAAACTGCTTATTTTCGTCCTCATTTCTCTGCTGTTGGTCCTACCCTCTTTTTCATGTGTTTTTTGAGTTCCTGAGGGTCGATTTACTCCGGGAAGGGTCATACAAATCGATTCCTGAACGGAAAATTTTCGGGTCCGGAAATGAGAAAAAAACTAAGGCTAACCCCTTTGGATTTTTGGCCAAAATTTCGACGACTTTGAAAAGTGCTGCGATTAATTCATGGAGGCACTATTCCGACGTAATTTTGCGAGAGGAATCGATTAAGCGCAGTCCAAATACGCTGCGAGCAACGCCTGAGAAGTTACAGGCGAAAAACTGCTTATTTTCGTCCTCATTTCTCTGCTGTTGGTCCTACCCTCTTTTTCATGTGTTTTTTGAGTTCCTGAGGGTCGATTTACTCCGGGAAGGGTCATACAAATCGATTCCTGGACGAAAAATTTTCGGGTCCGGAAATGAGAAAAAAACTAAGGCTAACCCCTTTGGATTTTTGGCCAAAATTTCGACGACTTTGAAAAGTGCTGCGATTATATCATGGAGGCACTATTCCGACGTGATTTTGCGAGAGGAATCGATTAAGCGCAGTCCCAATACGCTGCGAGCAACGCCTGAGAAGTTACAGGCGAAAAACTGCTTATTTTCGTCCTCATTTCTCTGCTGTTGGTCCTACCCTCTTTTTCATGTGTTTTTTGAGTTCCTGAGGGTCGATTTACTCCGGGAAGGGTCATACAAATCGATTCCTGAACGAAAAATTTTCGGCTCCGGAAATGAGAAAAAAACTAAGGCTAACCCCTTTGGATTTTTGGCCAAAATTTCGACGACTTTGAAAAGTGCTGCGATTAATTCATGGAGGCACTATTCCGACGTGATTTTGCGAGAGGAATCGATTAAGCGCAGTCCCAATACGCTGCGAGCAACGCCTGAGAAGTTACAGGCGAAAAACTGCTTATTTTCGTCCTCATTTCTCTGCTGTTGGTCCTACCCTCTTTTTCATGTGTTTTTTGAGTTCCTGAGGGTCGATTTACTCCGGGAAGGGTCATACAAATCGATTCCTGAACGAAAAATTTTCGGGTCCGGAAATGAGAAAAAAACTAAGGCTAACCCCTTTGGATTTTTGGCCAAAATTTCGACGACTTTGAAAAGTGCTGCGATTAATTCATGGAGGCACTATTCCGACGTAATTTTGCGAGAGGAATCGATTAAGCGCAGTCCAAATACGCTGCGAGCAACGCCTGAGAAGTTACAGGCGAAAAACTGCTTATTTTCGTCCTCATTTCTCTGCTGTTGGTCCCACCCTCTTTTTCATGTGTTTTTTGAGTTCCTGAGGGTCGATTTACTCCGGGAAGGGTCATACAAATCGATTCCTGAACGAAAAATTTTCGGCTCCGGAAATGAGAAAAAAACTAAGGCTAACCCCTTTGGATTTTTGGCCAAAATTTCGACGACTTTGAAAAGTGCTGCGATTAATTCATGGAGGCACTATTCCGACGTGATTTTGCGAGAGGAATCGATTAAGCGCAGTCCAAATACGCTGCGAGCAACGCCTGAGAAGTTACAGGCGAAAAACTGCTTATTTTCGTCCTCATTTCTCTGCTGTTGGTCCTACCCTCTTTTTCATGTGTTTTTTGAGTTCCTGAGGGTCGATTTACTCCGGGAAGGGTCATACAAATCGATTCCTGAACGAAAAATTTTCGGCTCCGGAAATGAGAAAAAAACTAAGGCTAACCCCTTTGGATTTTTGGCCAAAATTTCGACGACTTTGAAAAGTGCTGCGATTAATTCATGGAGGCACTATTCCGACGTGATTTTGCGAGAGGAATCGATTAAGCGCAGTCCCAATACGCTGCGAGCAACGCCTGAGAAGTTACAGGCGAAAAACTGCTTATTTTCGTCCTCATTTCTCTGCTGTTGGTCCTACCCTCTTTTTCATGTGTTTTTTGAGTTCTTGAGGGTCGATTTACTCCGGGAAGGGTCATACAAATCGATTCCTGGACGAAAAATTTTCGGGTCCGGAAATGAGAAAAAAACTAAGGCTAACCCCTTTGGATTTTTGGCCAAAATTTCGACGACTTTGAAAAGTGCTGCGATTAATTCATGTAGGCACTATTCCGACGTAATTTTGCGAGAGGAATCGATCAAGCGCAGTCCAAATACGCTGCGAGCAACGCCTGAGAAGTTACAGGCGAAAAACTGCTTATTTTCGTCCTCATTTCTCTGCTGTTGGTCCTACCCTCTTTTTCATGTGTTTTTTGAGTTCCTGAGGGTCGATTTACTCCGGGAAGGGTCATACAAATCAGTTCCTGAACGAAAAATTTTCGGGTCGGGAATGAGAAAAAAACTAAGGCTAACCCCTTTGGATTTTTGGCCAAAATTTCGACGACTTTGAAAAGTGCTGCGATTAATTCATGGAGACACTATTCCGACGTGATTTTGCGAGAGGAATCGATTAAGCGCAGTCCCAATACGCTGCGAGCAACGCCTGAGAAGTTACAGGCGAAAAACTGCTTATTTTCGTACTCATTTCTCTGCTGTTGGTCCTACCCTCTTTTTCATGTGTTTTTTGAGTTCCTGAGGGTCGATTTACTCCGGGAAGGGTCATACAAATCGATTCCTGAACGAAAAATTTTCGGGTCCGGAAATGAGAAAAAAACTAAGGCTAACCCCTTTGGATTTTTGGCCAAAATTTCGACGACTTTGAAAAGTGCTGCGATTAATTCATGGAGACACTATTCCGACGTGATTTTGCGAGAGGAATCGATTAAGCGCAGTCCCAATACGCTGCGAGCAACGCCTGAGAAGTTACAGGCGAAAAACTGCTTATTTTCGTCCTCATTTCTCTGCTGTTGGTCCTACCCTCTTTTTCATGTGTTTTTTGAGTTCCTGAGGGTCGATTTACTCCGGGAAGGGTCATACAAATCGATTCCTGAACGAAAAATTTTCGGGTCCGGAAATGAGAAAAAAACTAAGGCTAACCCCTTTGGATTTTTGGCCAAAATTTCGACGACTTTGAAAAGTGCTGCGATTAATTCATGGAGGCACTATTCCGACGTGATTTTGCGAGAGGAATCGATTAAGCGCAGTCCCAATACGCTGCGAGCAACGCCTGAGAAGTTACAGGCGAAAAACTGCTTATTTTCGTCCTCATTTCTCTGCTGTTGGTCCTACCCTCTTTTTCATGTGTTTTTTGAGTTCCTGAGGGTCGATTTACTCCGGGAAGGGTCATACAAATCGATTCCTGAACGAAAAATTTTCGGGTCCGGAAATGAGAAAAAAACTAAGGCTAACCCCTTTGGATTTTTGGCCAAAATTTCGACGACTTTGAAAAGTGCTGCGATTAATTCATGGAGGCACTATTCCGACGTAATTTTGCGAGAGGAATCGATTAAGCGCAGTCCAAATACGCTGCGAGCAACGCCTGAGAAGTTACAGGCGAAAAACTGCTTATTTTCGTCCTCATTTCTCTGCTGTTGGTCCTACCCTCTTTTTCATGTGTTTTTTGAGTTCCTGAGGGTCGATTTACTCCGGGAAGGGTCATACAAATCGATTCCTGAACAAAAAATTTTCGGCTCCGGAAATGAGAAAAAAACTAAGGCTAACCCCTTTGGATTTTTGGCCAAAATTTCGACGACTTTGAGAAGTGCTGCGATTATTTCATGAAGGCACTATTCCGACGTAATTTTGCGAGAGGAATCGATTAAGCGCAGTCCCAATACGCTGCGAGCAACGCCTGAGAAGTTACAGGCGAAAAACTGCTTATTTTCGTCCTCATTTCTCTGCTGTTGGTCCTACCCTCTTTTTCATGTCTTTTTTGAGTTCCTGAGGGTCGATTTACTCCGGGAAGGGTCATACAAATCGATTCCTGAACGAAAAATTTTCGGGTCCGGAAATGAGAAAAAAACTAAGGCTAACCCCTTTGGATTTTTGGCCAAAATTTCGACGACTTTGAAAAGTGCTGCGATTAATTCATGTAGGCACTATTCCGACGTAATTTTGCGAGAGGAATCGATCAAGCGCAGTCCAAATACGCTGCGAGCAACGCCTGAGAAGTTACAGGCGAAAAACTGCTTATTTTCGTCCTCATTTCTCTGCTGTTGGTCCTACCCTCTTTTTCATGTGTTTTTTGAGTTCCTGAGGGTCGATTTACTCCGGGAAGGGTCATACAAATCGATTCCTGAACGAAAAATTTTCGGCTCCGGAAATGAGAAAAAAACTAAGGCTAACCCCTTTGGATTTTTGGCCAAAATGTCGACGACTTTGAAAAGTGCTGCGATTAATTCATGGAGGCACTATTCCGACGTGATTTTGCGAGAGGAATCGATCAAGCGCAGTCCAAATACGCTGCGAGCAACGCCTGAGAAGTTAAAGGCGAAAAACTGCTTATTTTCGTCCTCATTTCTCTGCTGTTGGTCCTACCCTCTTTTTCATGTGTTTTTTGAGTTCCTGAGGGTCGATTTACTCCGGGAAGGGTCATACAAATCGATTCCTGAACGGAAAATTTTCGGGTCCGGAAATGAGAAAAAAACTAAGGCTAACCCCTTTGGATTTTTGGCCAAAATTTCGACGACTTTGAAAAGTGCTGCGATTAATTCATGGAGGCACTATTCCGACGTAATTTTGCGAGAGGAATCGATTAAGCGCAGTCCAAATACGCTGCGAGCAACGCCTGAGAAGTTACAGGCGAAAAACTGCTTATTTTCGTCCTCATTTCTCTGCTGTTGGTCCTACCCTCTTTTTCATGTGTTTTTTGAGGTCCTGAGGGTCGATTTACTCCGGGAAGGGTCATACAAATCGATTCCTGAACGAAAAATTTTCGGTTCCGGAAATGAGAAAAAAACTAAGGCTAACCCCTTTGGATTTTTGGCCAAAATTTTGACGACTTTGAAAAGTGCTGCGATTAATTCATGGAGACACTATTCCGACGTGATTTTGCGAGAGGAATCGATTAAGCGCAGTCCCAATACGCTGCGAGCAACGCCTGAGAAGTTACAGGCGAAAAACTGCTTATTTTCGTCCTCATCTCTCTGCTGTTGGTCCCACCCTCTTTTTCATGTGTTTTTTGAGTTCCTGAGGGTCGATTTACTCCGGGAAGGGTCATACAAATCGATTCCTGAACGAAAAATTTTCGGCTCCGGAAATGAGAAAAAAACTAAGGCTAACCCCTTTGGATTTTTGGCCAAAATTTCGACGACTTTGAAAAGTGCTGCGATTATATCATGGAGGCACTATTCCGACGTGATTTTGCGAGAGGAATCGATTAAGCGCAGTCCCAATACGCTGCTAGCAACGCCTGAGAAGTTACAGGCGAAAAACTGCTTATTTTCGTCCTCATCTCTCTGCTGTTGGTCCCACCCTCTTTTTCATGTGTTTTTTGAGTTCCTGAGGGTCGATTTACTCCGGGAAGGGTCATACAAATCGATTCCTGAACGAAAAATTTTCGGGTCCGGAAATGAGAAAAAAACTAAGGCTAACCCCTTTGGATTTTTGGCCAAAATTTCGACGACTTTGAAAAGTGCTGCGATTATATCATGGAGGCACTATTCCGACGTGATTTTGCGAGAGGAATCGATTAAGCGCAGTCGCAATACGCTGCGAGCAACGCCTGAGAAGTTACAGGCGAAAAACTGCTTATTTTCGTCCTCATTTCTCTGCTGTTGGTCCTACCCTCTTTTTCATGTGTTTTTTGAGTTCCTGAGGGTCGATTTACTCCGGGAAGGGTCATACAAATCGATTCCTGAACGAAAAATTTTCGGCTCCGGAAATGAGAAAAAAACTAAGGCTAACCCCTTTGGATTTTTGGCCAAAATTTTGACGACTTTGAAAAGTGCTGCGATTAATTCATGGAGGCACTATTCCGACGTGATTTTGCGAGAGGAATCGATTAAGCGCAGTCCCAATACGCTGCGAGCAACGCCTGAGAAGTTACAGGCGAAAAACTGCTTATTTTCGTCCTCATTTCTCTGCTGTTGGTCCTACCCTCTTTTTCATGTCTTTTTTGAGTTCCTGAGGGTCGATTTACTCCGGGAAGGGTCATACAAATCGATTCCTGAACGAAAAATTTTCGGGTCCGGAAATGAGAAAAAAACTAAGGCTAACCCCTTTGGATTTTTGGCCAAAATTTCGACGACTTTGAAAAGTGCTGCGATTATATCATGGAGGCACTATTCCGACGTGATTTTGCGAGAGGAATCGATTAAGCGCAGTCGCAATACGCTGCGAGCAACGCCTGAGAAGTTACAGGCGAAAAACTGCTTATTTTCGTCCTCATTTCTCTGCTGTTGGTCCTACCCTCTTTTTCATGTGTTTTTTGAGTTCCTGAGGGTCGATTTACTCCGGGAAGGGTCATACAAATCGATTCCTGAACGAAAAATTTTCGGCTCCGGAAATGAGAAAAAAACTAAGGCTAACCCCTTTGGATTTTTGGCCAAAATTTTGACGACTTTGAAAAGTGCTGCGATTAATTCATGGAGGCACTATTCCGACGTGATTTTGCGAGAGGAATCGATTAAGCGCAGTCCCAATACGCTGCGAGCAACGCCTGAGAAGTTACAGGCGAAAAACTGCTTATTTTCGTCCTCATTTCTCTGCTGTTGGTCCTACCCTCTTTTTCATGTCTTTTTTGAGTTCCTGAGGGTCGATTTACTCCGGGAAGGGTCATACAAATCGATTCCTGAACGAAAAATTTTCGGGTCCGGAAATGAGAAAAAAACTAAGGCTAACCCCTTTGGATTTTTGGCCAAAATTTCGACGACTTTGAAAAGTGCTGCGATTAATTCATGGAGGCACTATTCCGACGTGATTTTGCGAGAGGAATCGATTAAGCGCAGTCCAAATACGCTGCGAGCAACGCCTGAGAAGTTACAGGCGAAAAACTGCTTATTTTCGTCCTCATTTCTCTGCTGTTGGTCCTACCCTCTTTTTCATGTGTTTTTTGAGTTCCTGAGGGTCGATTTACTCCGGGAAGGGTCATACAAATCGATTCCTGAACGGAAAATTTTCGGGTCCGGAAATGAGAAAAAAACTAAGGCTAACCCCTTTGGATTTTTGGCCAAAATTTCGACGACTTTGAAAAGTGCTGCGATTAATTCATGGAGGCACTATTCCGACGTAATTTTGCGAGAGGAATCGATTAAGCGCAGTCCAAATACGCTGCGAGCAACGCCTGAGAAGTTACAGGCGAAAAACTGCTTATTTTCGTCCTCATTTCTCTGCTGTTGGTCCTACCCTCTTTTTCATGTGTTTTTTGAGTTCCTGAGGGTCGATTTACTCCGGGAA
Source organism: Diprion similis (assembly GCF_021155765.1). NCBI lineage: Eukaryota > Metazoa > Arthropoda > Insecta > Hymenoptera > Diprionidae > Diprion > Diprion similis. The sequence continues at coordinate 19,432,183 of NC_060106.1, read as the reverse complement.
GGGTCATACAAATCGATTCCTGGACGAAAAATTTTCGGGTCCGGAAATGAGAAAAAAACTAAGGCTAACCCCTTTGGATTTTTGGCCAAAATTTCGACGACTTTGAAAAGTGCTGCGATTATATCATGGAGGCACTATTCCGACGTGATTTTGCGAGAGGAATCGATTAAGCGCAGTCCCAATACGCTGCGAGCAACGCCTGAGAAGTTACAGGCGAAAAACTGCTTATTTTCGTCCTCATTTCTCTGCTGTTGGTCCTACCCTCTTTTTCATGTGTTTTTTGAGTTCCTGAGGGTCGATTTACTCCGGGAAGGGTCATACAAATCGATTCCTGAACGAAAAATTTTCGGCTCCGGAAATGAGAAAAAAACTAAGGCTAACCCCTTTGGATTTTTGGCCAAAATTTCGACGACTTTGAAAAGTGCTGCGATTAATTCATGGAGGCACTATTCCGACGTAATTTTGCGAGAGGAATCGATTAAGCGCAGTCCAAATACGCTGCGAGCAACGCCTGAGAAGTTACAGGCGAAAAACTGCTTATTTTCGTCCTCATTTCTCTGCTGTTGGTCCCACCCTCTTTTTCATGTGTTTTTTGAGTTCCTGAGGGTCGATTTACTCCGGGAAGGGTCATACAAATCGATTCCTGAACGAAAAATTTTCGGCTCCGGAAATGAGAAAAAAACTAAGGCTAACCCCTTTGGATTTTTGGCCAAAATTTCGACGACTTTGAAAAGTGCTGCGATTAATTCATGGAGGCACTATTCCGACGTGATTTTGCGAGAGGAATCGATTAAGCGCAGTCCAAATACGCTGCGAGCAACGCCTGAGAAGTTACAGGCGAAAAACTGCTTATTTTCGTCCTCATTTCTCTGCTGTTGGTCCTACCCTCTTTTTCATGTGTTTTTTGAGTTCCTGAGGGTCGATTTACTCCGGGAAGGGTCATACAAATCGATTCCTGAACGAAAAATTTTCGGCTCCGGAAATGAGAAAAAAACTAAGGCTAACCCCTTTGGATTTTTGGCCAAAATTTCGACGACTTTGAAAAGTGCTGCGATTAATTCATGGAGGCACTATTCCGACGTGATTTTGCGAGAGGAATCGATTAAGCGCAGTCCCAATACGCTGCGAGCAACGCCTGAGAAGTTACAGGCGAAAAACTGCTTATTTTCGTCCTCATTTCTCTGCTGTTGGTCCTACCCTCTTTTTCATGTGTTTTTTGAGTTCTTGAGGGTCGATTTACTCCGGGAAGGGTCATACAAATCGATTCCTGGACGAAAAATTTTCGGGTCCGGAAATGAGAAAAAAACTAAGGCTAACCCCTTTGGATTTTTGGCCAAAATTTCGACGACTTTGAAAAGTGCTGCGATTAATTCATGTAGGCACTATTCCGACGTAATTTTGCGAGAGGAATCGATCAAGCGCAGTCCAAATACGCTGCGAGCAACGCCTGAGAAGTTACAGGCGAAAAACTGCTTATTTTCGTCCTCATTTCTCTGCTGTTGGTCCTACCCTCTTTTTCATGTGTTTTTTGAGTTCCTGAGGGTCGATTTACTCCGGGAAGGGTCATACAAATCAGTTCCTGAACGAAAAATTTTCGGGTCGGGAATGAGAAAAAAACTAAGGCTAACCCCTTTGGATTTTTGGCCAAAATTTCGACGACTTTGAAAAGTGCTGCGATTAATTCATGGAGACACTATTCCGACGTGATTTTGCGAGAGGAATCGATTAAGCGCAGTCCCAATACGCTGCGAGCAACGCCTGAGAAGTTACAGGCGAAAAACTGCTTATTTTCGTACTCATTTCTCTGCTGTTGGTCCTACCCTCTTTTTCATGTGTTTTTTGAGTTCCTGAGGGTCGATTTACTCCGGGAAGGGTCATACAAATCGATTCCTGAACGAAAAATTTTCGGGTCCGGAAATGAGAAAAAAACTAAGGCTAACCCCTTTGGATTTTTGGCCAAAATTTCGACGACTTTGAAAAGTGCTGCGATTAATTCATGGAGACACTATTCCGACGTGATTTTGCGAGAGGAATCGATTAAGCGCAGTCCCAATACGCTGCGAGCAACGCCTGAGAAGTTACAGGCGAAAAACTGCTTATTTTCGTCCTCATTTCTCTGCTGTTGGTCCTACCCTCTTTTTCATGTGTTTTTTGAGTTCCTGAGGGTCGATTTACTCCGGGAAGGGTCATACAAATCGATTCCTGAACGAAAAATTTTCGGGTCCGGAAATGAGAAAAAAACTAAGGCTAACCCCTTTGGATTTTTGGCCAAAATTTCGACGACTTTGAAAAGTGCTGCGATTAATTCATGGAGGCACTATTCCGACGTGATTTTGCGAGAGGAATCGATGAAGCGCAGTCCCAATACGCTGCGAGCAACGCCTGAGAAGTTACAGGCGAAAAACTGCTTATTTTCGTCCTCATTTCTCTGCTGTTGGTCCTACCCTCTTTTTCATGTGTTTTTTGAGTTCCTGAGGGTCGATTTACTCCGGGAAGGGTCATACAAATCGATTCCTGAACGAAAAATTTTCGGGTCCGGAAATGAGAAAAAAACTAAGGCTAACCCCTTTGGATTTTTGGCCAAAATTTCGACGACTTTGAAAAGTGCTGCGATTAATTCATGGAGGCACTATTCCGACGTAATTTTGCGAGAGGAATCGATTAAGCGCAGTCCAAATACGCTGCGAGCAACGCCTGAGAAGTTACAGGCGAAAAACTGCTTATTTTCGTCCTCATTTCTCTGCTGTTGGTCCTACCCTCTTTTTCATGTGTTTTTTGAGTTCCTGAGGGTCGATTTACTCCGGGAAGGGTCATACAAATCGATTCCTGAACAAAAAATTTTCGGCTCCGGAAATGAGAAAAAAACTAAGGCTAACCCCTTTGGATTTTTGGCCAAAATTTCGACGACTTTGAGAAGTGCTGCGATTATTTCATGAAGGCACTATTCCGACGTAATTTTGCGAGAGGAATCGATTAAGCGCAGTCCCAATACGCTGCGAGCAACGCCTGAGAAGTTACAGGCGAAAAACTGCTTATTTTCGTCCTCATTTCTCTGCTGTTGGTCCTACCCTCTTTTTCATGTCTTTTTTGAGTTCCTGAGGGTCGATTTACTCCGGGAAGGGTCATACAAATCGATTCCTGAACGAAAAATTTTCGGGTCCGGAAATGAGAAAAAAACTAAGGCTAACCCCTTTGGATTTTTGGCCAAAATTTCGACGACTTTGAAAAGTGCTGCGATTAATTCATGTAGGCACTATTCCGACGTAATTTTGCGAGAGGAATCGATCAAGCGCAGTCCAAATACGCTGCGAGCAACGCCTGAGAAGTTACAGGCGAAAAACTGCTTATTTTCGTCCTCATTTCTCTGCTGTTGGTCCTACCCTCTTTTTCATGTGTTTTTTGAGTTCCTGAGGGTCGATTTACTCCGGGAAGGGTCATACAAATCGATTCCTGAACGAAAAATTTTCGGCTCCGGAAATGAGAAAAAAACTAAGGCTAACCCCTTTGGATTTTTGGCCAAAATGTCGACGACTTTGAAAAGTGCTGCGATTAATTCATGGAGGCACTATTCCGACGTGATTTTGCGAGAGGAATCGATCAAGCGCAGTCCAAATACGCTGCGAGCAACGCCTGAGAAGTTAAAGGCGAAAAACTGCTTATTTTCGTCCTCATTTCTCTGCTGTTGGTCCTACCCTCTTTTTCATGTGTTTTTTGAGGTCCTGAGGGTCGATTTACTCCGGGAAGGGTCATACAAATCGATTCCTGAACGAAAAATTTTCGGTTCCGGAAATGAGAAAAAAACTAAGGCTAACCCCTTTGGATTTTTGGCCAAAATGTCGACGACTTTGAAAAGTGCTGCGATTAATTCATGGAGGCACTATTCCGACGTGATTTTGCGAGAGGAATCGATCAAGCGCAGTCCAAATACGCTGCGAGCAACGCCTGAGAAGTTACAGGCGAAAAACTGCTTATTTTCGTCCTCATTTCTCTGCTGTTGGTCCTACCCTCTTTTTCATGTGTTTTTTGAGGTCCTGAGGGTCGATTTACTCCGGGAAGGGTCATACAAATCGATTCCTGAACGAAAAATTTTCGGTTCCGGAAATGAGAAAAAAACTAAGGCTAACCCCTTTGGATTTTTGGCCAAAATTTTGACGACTTTGAAAAGTGCTGCGATTAATTCATGGAGACACTATTCCGACGTGATTTTGCGAGAGGAATCGATTAAGCGCAGTCCCAATACGCTGCGAGCAACGCCTGAGAAGTTACAGGCGAAAAACTGCTTATTTTCGTCCTCATCTCTCTGCTGTTGGTCCCACCCTCTTTTTCATGTGTTTTTTGAGTTCCTGAGGGTCGATTTACTCCGGGAAGGGTCATACAAATCGATTCCTGAACGAAAAATTTTCGGCTCCGGAAATGAGAAAAAAACTAAGGCTAACCCCTTTGGATTTTTGGCCAAAATTTCGACGACTTTGAAAAGTGCTGCGATTATATCATGGAGGCACTATTCCGACGTGATTTTGCGAGAGGAATCGATTAAGCGCAGTCCCAATACGCTGCGAGCAACGCCTGAGAAGTTACAGGCGAAAAACTGCTTATTTTCGTCCTCATCTCTCTGCTGTTGGTCCCACCCTCTTTTTCATGTGTTTTTTGAGTTCCTGAGGGTCGATTTACTCCGGGAAGGGTCATACAAATCGATTCCTGAACGAAAAATTTTCGGGTCCGGAAATGAGAAAAAAACTAAGGCTAACCCCTTTGGATTTTTGGCCAAAATTTCGACGACTTTGAAAAGTGCTGCGATTATATCATGGAGGCACTATTCCGACGTGATTTTGCGAGAGGAATCGATTAAGCGCAGTCGCAATACGCTGCGAGCAACGCCTGAGAAGTTACAGGCGAAAAACTGCTTATTTTCGTCCTCATTTCTCTGCTGTTGGTCCTACCCTCTTTTTCATGTGTTTTTTGAGTTCCTGAGGGTCAATTTACTCCGGGAAGGGTCATACAAATCGATTCCTGAACGAAAAATTTTCGGCTCCGGAAATGAAAAAAAAACTAAGGCTAACCCCTTTGGATTTTTGGCCAAAATTTTGACGACTTTGAAAAGTGCTGCGATTAATTCATGGAGGCACTATTCCGACGTGATTTTGCGAGAGGAATCGATTAAGCGCAGTCCCAATACGCTGCGAGCAACGCCTGAGAAGTTACAGGCGAAAAACTGCTTATTTTCGTCCTCATTTCTCTGCTGTTGGTCCTACCCTCTTTTTCATGTCTTTTTTGAGTTCCTGAGGGTCGATTTACTCCGGGAAGGGTCATACAAATCGATTCCTGAACGAAAAATTTTCGGGTCCGGAAATGAGAAAAAAACTAAGGCTAACCCCTTTGGATTTTTGGCCAAAATTTCGACGACTTTGAAAAGTGCTGCGATTAATTCATGGAGGCACTATTCCGACGTGATTTTGCGAGAGGAATCGATTAAGCGCAGTCCCAATACGCTGCGAGCAACGCCTGAGAAGTTACAGGCGAAAAACTGCTTATTTTCGTCCTCATTTCTCTGCTGTTGGTCCTACCCTCTTTTTCATGTGTTTTTTGAGTTCCTGAGGGTCGATTTACTCCGGGAAGGGTCATACAAATCGATTCCTGAACGAAAAATTTTCGGGTCCGGAAATGAGAAAAAAACTAAGGCTAACCCCTTTGGATTTTTGGCCAAAATTTCGACGACTTTGAAAAGTGCTGCGATTAATTCATGGAGGCACTATTCCGACGTAATTTTGCGAGAGGAATCGATTAAGCGCAGTCCAAATACGCTGCGAGCAACGCCTGAGAAGTTACAGGCGAAAAACTGCTTATTTTCGTCCTCATTTCTCTGCTGTTGGTCCTACCCTCTTTTTCATGTGTTTTTTGAGTTCCTGAGGGTCGATTTACTCCGGGAAGGGTCATACAAATCGATTCCTGAACGAAAAATTTTCGGCTCCGGAAATGAGAAAAAAACTAAGGCTAACCCCTTTGGATTTTTGGCCAAAATTTCGACGACTTCGAAAAGTGCTGCGATTAATTCATGGAGGCACTATTCCGACGTAATTTTGCGAGAGGAATCGATTAAGCGCAGTCCAAATACGCTGCGAGCAACGCCTGAGAAGTTACAGGCGAAAAACTGCTTATTTTCGTCCTCATTTCTCTGCTGTTGGTCCTACCCTCTTTTTCATGTGTTTTTTGAGTTCCTGAGGGTCGATTTACTCCGGGAAGGGTCATACAAATCGATTCCTGAACGAAAAATTTTCGGCTCCGGAAATGAGAAAAAAACTAAGGCTAACCCCTTTGGATTTTTGGCCAAAATTTCGACGACTTTGAAAAGTGCTGCGATTAATTCATGGAGGCACTATTCCGACGTAATTTTGCGAGAGGAATCGATTTAGCGCAGTCCAAATACGCTGCGAGCAACGCCTGAGAAGTTACAGGCGAAAAACTGCTTATTTTCGTCCTCATTTCTCTGCTGTTGGTCCTACCCTCTTTTTCATGTGTTTTTTGAGTTCCTGAGGGTCGATTTACTCCGGGAAGGGTCATACAAATCGATTCCTGAACGAAAAATTTTCGGGTCCGGAAATGAGAAAAAAACTAAGGCTAACCCCTTTGGATTTTTGGCCAAAATTTCGACGACTTTGAAAAGTGCTGCGATTAATTCATGGAGGCACTATTCCGACGTAATTTTGCGAGAGGAATCGATTAAGCGCAGTCCAAATACGCTGCGAGCAACGCCTGAGAAGTTACAGGCGAAAAACTGCTTATTTTCGTCCTCATTTCTCTGCTGTTGGTCCTACCCTCTTTTTCGTGTGTTTTTTGAGTTCCTGAGGGTCGATTTACTCCGGGAAGGGTCATACAAATCGATTCCTGAACGAAAAATTTTCGGCTCCGGAAATGAGAAACAAACTAAGGCTAACCCCTTTGGATTTTTGGCCAAAATTTTGACGACTTTGAAAAGTGCTGCGATTAATTCATGGAGGCACTATACCGACGTCATTTTGCGAGAGGAATTGATTGAGTTTAATCCAAGTACGTTGTGAGTATTGGATGAGGACTGGCAACCGAAAAACAAGGAAATGTTTCAGTATTTCTACACCTGTCAATCCAACGCTTATTTAGATGTCTTTTTCTTATTTCCAAGGGTTTCTATCATTTTTACAATTCTCATCCCAATCGATTCGAAATTGTAAAATTTTCTTGCAACAATGGATTAGGAGCTCTGGCCAAAATACACGAAATTTGCACAGGGTTTTCAGAACGGTGGGAGAGAAGAATCACAAATTCATGTTGCTACTAAGTTCCAGCTGTTTATTGAATGTGCCTTTATTCTAGTACAATTGTTTGGGTGTCAGTGTGCAGTAATTTAACAAGTTACCGAATAGTATAAAGTGAACGACAAAAAGTAATGCAAAAGTTTGAATGAACATTACATAATAAGTTTGAATATCATAACAGGACAAATGACTGCAATATACATTATCTTAAGCATACTATGTTAAGTATTAGATCACATAGTCATTGTTGTAGTTAGTAAGTACAAATTAGGTTTTATTTTTCTATGATATCGTATTGTTATCATTCCATGTAATCCTGGATTGAAACGAATAAATTATTGAATTTTCTACTACATAATTCGCATTTTCTCAGCTGTTGGTCCCATGACAATTCGAACGCCTTGTTTGGAATCCTTAATCTTTGACTAGTTTAGGAATAGTTATATCCATAGATCCAAAGATGAAAAGTTTTTGGTAAAAAAAATTTCAAACAAAGTGAGGCTAACCCCTGAGGATTTTCACTGAAATTTCAACGATTCCAAAAAAAGCTAGAATCAATTCTTTAATACAGTAGATCGTATAAAATATATAGCTTAGTCTACAGCCGAGATTGGGACTCGATAAGATGGATTGAATCTCATTCTTAGCACTTTGTCGAACCATTCCGTACTTGAAAATTGGTCTATCGCATCAGGATGCTTAATATTTTAACTTATAAACTACACATGAGAATCCAGGACTGAAAGTTGAGAAGTTAGATGATAAGGAAAAAGAGATTTATAGAAATCACTGATATTAAGACATCGTTGATTGGATGTGTTGAAAAAGTCCAACGTCGATCTTATGACACACGATGGGCATGGATACACCTACTTCATTTCAGGGTGGGGTAAACATGCTTGCAGATATTGACAATGATTCGGCGATCCTTTCTTCGTGTACACTTTACGAATTTGTGGTTCCTTGATGTTCTAAAAGCAAAGTTCAAGAAACTTCAGACGTTTATCAAAAAGTTTTATGCATGTACGCTGTTGAAGGCGTAGTATATCAGGCAGTTCAATCACTGTTGTCCTAATTACTCGGCCCATTGTTGCGAATCGAAAACGTCGTCGTCGATCATGATTAAATGACCCGATAAGAAACCCGAATAAAAAAAAAATAAGCATTGTACTTTTCACATGTAAAATGAGAAAGAGGTTAACGTAATCACCAGTGTAAAAATGGTGTAAGGGTTTCACCATAAAATATATCATATATAATTATTATTTGCGGAATTCGTTACTCGCACAAGAGATACGAGAATTAGAAGTCACAGTTTCCCTTATACATAAAGAAGATAACGCGATTGGTGACATTCATTTTCTGTTCCATTTGCGCGGTGCAGCTTCGAATCAGTATAAAATCAACGACGCGTATATCGAAGCGCAGCTATACGAATCGTATCTAGATACATTATACGATGTTCCTCATCGCGTAGATTTAGCGCCTGACACTAGACCCCCTATTTCTTCCCCTATACATACAGGAGCGAAAGGCGAAATTTGCGCCCCCCGCAATGCAGCGTGTACAAAAGCGCGAAGATTACATTCACCTATATAAATTATATATATATATATATATATATTGGGGTGGCGCAAAAAAACCGTCTATTTTTTTTTTTTGAGTCTCGTGTGACAAAATGTTAGTTTTTGATGTTTTAAGAGCCCACTCCAAAGGATAGCTCAAAAAAAAAATTTTAAGAGGTCGCTCCAAATTTTAAAAAATGTCAAAACTCGTCAAAAAATTTAATTAAAAAAATTATATTTTCAGTATTTTGTTTGATTTTTAATTCATGTCGTGGTGTATTGTTATCGATTCTTTCTTACTCGATTGAAGAAAAAAAATTTATGAAATTTTAATATGAATATTAAAAGGTCGCTCGAAAAAATCTAAAGAAATGCACGAAAAAATTGAAAAAAAATTATGAGCGACCTTTCAAAATTCAGATTTTAAACTGAAATTTTCGGAAACTTATTTTTTTTTGTCTCTAAAATTATACCGTAACGAGAAAAAAATTAAAAAAAAATAAAAATCGAATTTTGACAATTTCTGACGTTTTAAAAAATGTGGAGCGACCTCTTAAAAATTCTTTTTTGAACTGTCCTTTGGAGTGGGCTCTCAAAACATGAAAAACTAACATTTTGTCACACGAGACTCGAAAAAAAAAAAAAAAATAGTCGTTTTTTTTGCGCCACCCTAATATATATATCTATCGTGTATAATCCAATGCCGTTATTCTTTCGCACGAGGGCAAGAAAAATTGCGTGCGCCCAATTCGGCAAAGTGAGCAAATACCCCCCACACCCTTAGCGCAGACGGGGTACGGCCGCCATTTTTCTCGTCTCTGTACACTGGTTAGATATGTGTGTGTGGATGTGGGTGTGTACACAAACAAACAAACAAACGCATGTGGTAGAAGGAGAAAAATCAATAATTCCATCGTGCATCCCGTGCCCCATTTGGAACCCCCCGTTTGCCCTTATCCTAACGTTGTAAAGTGCAGAGCATAGGGGGAAAGGAAAGGAAAGGAAAGGAAAGGAAAGGGGGTTAACACACGGTGCCGTTGTTGCTGTTGCTGTTGCTGTTGCTGCTGCTGTTGCTGCAGGGTCGACAACTCTGCCTGCCTTCCATGTCCTGGAAATCGACCATGCGTGATAGGGGGCGTAGGGAATCCCCGCGACAGACGGCAGTTGTGGTCGATTGCCCCCCTTTTCTCCCTCAGGCTTCCCTTGTGCTGCCCCCCTCCCCCCACCACGGGTATCTCGCCGGAAGAATCGGGGATAAAGCGACTATTTTTTTTTTATATTCTTTTACTTTGTTTTTATTAAATACATTTTAATATGTTAATATACATTTAATAGACATTTCTTTTTTGCTTCGTTTTTGAGGAAAGGAAAGGGCTGAGGTTGGAATTAACCAAAATAATTAATGAGGTTGATTGTTTTTGAGCAAAATGAAATTTTTTATATGAAATGAAAATTATACACAAATTCGCAATGTGACACTTTTACAGATTCATTTTTCTATATTACATTCTTGGAGAATAAAAACTGCGTTTAAATACTATTGTTCATACTTTCTTTGATTTTTTGTTACCACGCTGAAAACGGATGTACTTTGCAGGATGAATTTTGAGTCTCTAGACTGTCACCGAAGAAAGTGAAAGTAAATGTATAATTAAGCTATTCTTGCTGTGATGGTGTTTTGTAACCTGAAGTAGTTCGAATCTTGATGATGGAACCAATCGTGCACCTCGAATTGAATTGTAACCAATTTTACAGCCGCCATTTTAATTATTTTCTGATCATGGAATTCACGTGTTAAATGATTTATTGTACGCTTATCACATCATTAGCTAATTTTTCAACTGAAATCGATTAACATGGGAACTATTAATCATTTATATTAATTAAAGAATTATTTCACCCTACAAGAACAAGTCAGAAAAATATGTTTTTAATCTCGATAATTTACGGCGTGTTGTAATTTCGCTATTTTTACCTGTAAGTATATTTTTGCTCACCCTGCGATTATCGCATCACATTTTATGTAGTATTGTGTAGTATTACGTCCCCATAAATGGTTGTTCAGTGACATGCATTGAAAGGAAGAAGTTAGTCCTGCGAACTGAACGCCATTAATACCTTCGACATTCGATTTCTTTGTTTTTCAACGTCCACACATACATATAATACAAATTGTACAAAGTGCAGAGAGTATCGCCAAGCAGAAACAACAATGGTCGATAAATTGATATTCGAGTCGGGTGTGACAGGATTATAACACTTTATTACTATGCCATGCGTGCAGCCACCTCGAACGGCTCCTAACTTACAGTGGCCGTCGGTTTTTCCAAACTCTACAACACTCGGGGCATTTTCGGTTCTTTGTCTTCTCGAAGTCGCCATGCACGTTGCTAAGTCAATGTTTAATTCAAGTCTAAACACTCTCCGAGCTCCGTTACACTCTGTACAGTACCTGAACGACTTTTCAATATTTATAGCTGTGCAAACGCTCAGCAGCTACATAATGCACAGTAGCAGGTAGGCATTTACGAGAAACCGACGCGCAGTCGACGGAGTTAGTTCAGCGATTATGAAAATAGTTAGTTAGTTGGTGCGTGTTATGAAAATATGTCAAAATCCTTTGCTCCGTACATTTTTGCCACACTGTATTTACGTTTGTACACCTAAATACCTGGGATAAGTATTAAATGGATATACATAATAAGTCCACGTGTTCGGTTAGCGCTGCGGTTATTAGTTGGAAAAACATTTCAAAGTTTGCAATCTCAAAATACCTTTTAGCGATCAACAGGCATCAACATCTTGGTTAGCGTCGTTTTCTTTTATTATTTTTTTTTATTTTTTTATTTTTTTATTTTACTTCATTCAATATCGCACGATAAAAATTTACCTCCAATTTTAAAAGGGGAGACGCGTTATTTATACGAGTAGAATAATTTAATACGTTGGTACGAGAGCAGAAGACGAGTCAAGAATTAAAAATGTACTCGCTTTCAGCTGCTAAGGAAATTGAATAAATTGAAGAGAAGAAACGCAACCTAGCGTGAAGGTGAAAATATAATATAATAATGCAGGTGTGCAAATGTTTAGTATATAGGATCAGGTATTTTTTCAACCGTATATCTATATAGGTATGTCAATTGGAAAGTGTGCCAATGAACCTTACCTACTGCAATTCGCCTTTCAAGCATCGCGAAACGTGCAATTATTTGCCGCGAGGTAAAAGTTTCATGCAATTTACCAAATTTACCGAGAATTGTTTTTCACCTTATGCATGTACAGCTGCGCACCACGCCTTTGCTGAGTTTACTCTTGAAGGCTTCGGGCAGCAGTAGTTCTCAACATCTCATTTAGCCCATCGTCCAAGTTTTCTCAATTCCATAAATTCACTGAAACTTAGTTAAGTCCTTCGATTTATACGTGTTCAGATATTTTTATTCCATAAGACTACGTATTTCCAGAGATAATTTCAAAATTTAAAATCTCAGGCTTAAGTCGAGAATTCGCCAAAGAATTTCATCTCCCTCGATTTGAGGTCAGCGTTTTTCTCCGATATCACTCAAGCCGATCCGAGCCAGCGATTATTAGTTTTTCCTCGAGCTTGAGCGAAGCGCGAAGTAGGTATATAGTAACTAAGAAGTTAATTTACGACTTCTGTCAGAATTGAGGGATAAATATACGCGAGGCAAAAAGCTGCTGCAGGGATATCAAATTTCACACCTCAGTACTGCTACAATGCTGTATGAGAGGTTATTGATTGTTTTGACTCATAAATTTCTACCCGTTTATTTATTATACATCTACTCGAATGATCGTAAGACTTGTAACTATTCTTGCGTCTTTGCACACTTCAATGAACTGCAATCTATGCTACGGTGGATACAGTAGATAAGTGAAAAAATGATTTTCTACATACGAATTTGTGCGAAACGTGAATAAATTCGTCATCTTCATCGTTGTGTAGATCAATCCATTTTTCATTGTTTTTTTTTTTAATACAAAGTGTCTGTTGATACCTTTTATTTATACTTTTACGTGTTGTACAACTTATGAACAATCATAAATGCGACATTTGTTGATTATAATACAACTTTCTTCTTATTTATGTCTTTGTTATTCTACTTGCTTCGCCTTATTTCTCCAGTTGATAATATTTTATTAAAAATATCCGATTTGTTACTTCGTATTATTTACATTACATATTATATACACGATAAAAAGCGATGCATTATGCAGAGACACGTCAAAGTTTCGAACCGTTCCGTAGAGCCTGCGATTATGATTATTCAAATGTGATTCTGCTCATTGTTAAATCCCGATTGACATTTGATCCAAGATTTCTGACGGTGTCTCGGTGATCTTGATTAATGGTTTAGAACGGTCACGTAGCCGTAGTCAATAACAAAAACTGCGATATTGTTACGGTATTATAAACATATCATACATACCAATAGACAATGATAATAAAACACGATGCTTGTCTGGTGAGGAATAAATATTAAAAACAAATTCAACGGACTGAATATTTATAAAATACCCCCCTCCCCCCCCCCCTCCATGCTTTCTCTTCTTCGCCTGCGGTGAGGCAAAGCAACGACATTGAAATTGAAAATTACGCCTATCAAGATGCCCCTTCGTGTCACGTGCCTGCCTCTCCATCCATCCCATCATTTCCTCATTCTCTATAACAAAACAAAGCGGTATTATTAATCAGAGGTCGTTACATTCTATAAAATAAAATAATTCAATATTAATCAGTTCCTCTTTTGGCACAAGAGGTCTGTTTTCGATAACCGATTAGGCGCGATTAGGATTAGATTAAATATTGCTGCAAAATGCTTTCAAGACTTCTGGGACCTCTTCAGGCCCCTCTCCATGCGCAAAGAATTTTCGCCAAAGGGTGTGACGGTGAATCCGTAATGCGGAAAAGAGACACGAAGTTACTACACTCCGCACCCCACGGACCCGTGTCTGCATGGGTCGTTAGCCAGCCCCCGTACGACGCGTGGCAAAGAAGGGGCCCATCGTGGTCGGGCCCACCGGGTCTTCGGGCCCCTCGGCACGCGACCAGCTGTCCCGTCGTCCCGGCCCTCCGAAGGGACGGCTGAATATTCAACGGGCTCGATTAGCTCAACTACTCGGGGTCAATGGACTCGGTTTCTGTTGTACTTCCTGAGATAGAACAAAGATTTTTATCACCGTCGACTTTAATCTTCGATGATTGTTTTTTTGAATGATTTTTAAAGATTGCTGGATCTCTTACGTACATTTTAAATTAGAAAAAACATTTTTTTTTAACATTTCACATTATGATCTGTAGATGGAGTGTAATAAAATTGTTTGAAAATTGTAGGCGTAGATCGTTAATCAAATTTCTCTAAAATTAGACGGTGAAATTTAGCGGAACCTTTTAAAGTATATAAGTATCACAAATTTTCTATAATGGACGTTTATATAGAATAATTATTTGCCAATCACAAGATATTGAATTGATTCGGATTCTAGAAACTTGAAACTTTAAGAGAGAACACAGAATGGATCTGAATGTATAAGCACATGCGTTTAGTTACTGAAAATTAAGCGATATCGTGAATATCAGTGAAACGATAGAATTCCTGTCCGAGCACAAAATCATGGGGAAAATAAATTTGTCGTAGAAAAATGATGACGGATTCGTTTTTCTGCAAAGTATAAGTAATAATAAGTGGCTACACGTGGAATTACATTAGCGATTAGTAAACCGTTGAAATTGAAACTGATACCGTAACTCGATCCACATCAGCATGCACATGATGCATATGTTATAACTGATTAAGGAGAGAAATAATGGTACGTAAGTGTTTCTTACTTTTTCTATGTTATTTGTTTATTCTTTTGTTTGTTATATTTGTTCATTTCATTTTATTTTCATTCTTCCTCAGCCAGCTGAAGTAGGTGAGTGCGAATGTTTACGAGGCTGGTGTGCAGAGCTCGTGAAACGTGAAACTCTAGCCGACCGGTCGTCGGATGGAGTGACTGCAAACCGCGTAGGCAAGGCGAAAGACGAAGAGGAAGACGAGGAAGAGGTCGAGGGGCGAGAGGCGGCTCTGAACCCGCTGCACAAGAGTGCCCGTGATGGACTTATACCCACGTGTATTCACGCGACCTACACACCCATAAGCTAAATACGACACACATGGGAGACGCCTACGTCGCCGGTTCTCAGCCAGCTCGGACCATTCCTCCTCCTCATCCTCCTCATCCTCCTCATCCTCCTCATCCTCCTCGCATCGCGTCAAGTCGCTGCGTGTGTATCTTTTACGGTCGCAAAAACACTCGAAAGTTAGCCTTAAGTTCCGGTTTAGTATACATATAGACATTCTTCAGGCTATGCTTATTCTTCTGCTCTTTACTGCTTGGCACTTGTAAAGCACACTTGAAAAGACTTGGGGATTTAGGGTTCGGTATATTCATGATTTTGTCGACCTTTGTGCTATGGTTTGGAAAATCGGAAAATCGATTCAACGCAGTGTGAGGTTGGTATAATCACTGCGGTAATTCGTTGTCGGTTACTTTTCGCGGGATGAAACTCAAATCGTACTCAATCAATATCGAATACTTTTCTGCAACTCTGCTTTTCGCGCTTAATTATACACCTACTACGTATATGATTACTAATTGTATAAATTTGTTCGTTTTTATCACTGTATACGCGGTTGACTTCACCGCAGAAACGGGAAGTGTGTAATATATTATTACATACAATTTATCGATGATAATCGATTTTGCGCTGTGTAATTACATCGCTACTTTGTTCTTCACATAACAGAATTCAACCTGCGAAGAACCGAGAAATATGCCTCGGAGTTTTTCTATCTCCTGACAAATAATAGAGCTACTTTTGAATTTGTATTTGTATTTGTATTTGTATTTTGATAAAGAAAGAAAAAACTAACAATAAGTTATACTTTTGTTTGGTATTATAGTGGTAACGAAATAAAACGCTGGCGTTATCGAGCTAGTTACGGTTTTTTTTCTTTACGACGTATGTAATCTGCACTTACTCAATATTCCAGTAAACTTTCAACACCAATTAGCGCGTATAACGTTAAGCACAAGACGTCTAAAAACGTGCGACAGTGTCTGTAATGAAACATTATTCGAGTTACAAAATGTTGCAAAGTAAAAAAAAGGTCATAAATACTAAAAAAAAAAATTGTCATAAAACCTGCAGAAGCTAGGAAAATATTTAGAGATCGTTACAAATTATAGTAATATTTTTTAGTTGTTTTAATCTGTACGGCTTACGGACTTCTATATAATGCGTTAGTTCATTTTTTTTCTGTATCGTTGTCCAATTAATCATTGTTCATAAAAATCAATACTGAAAACAAAACAGGCACATTAAGGTGATGCGATACTCCTATTTCGGTAACAAAAACTGTTATCCAAATTTCTCCGAGACGATTAATCTTTCGGATAAAAGACGAGAAAAGCCAACTGCGGAATTGTTAGGCGTAGTTTGCTGTTGATTGGTGAACGATTAATTGGACCACGATACAAAAAAAAATAAACTAATTTACATATATATAATTCCGTAAAGTGTACACATAAAAATGAATAAAATATATTAGAATAATTGGTAGGGAGCTCAAAATATTTTCTTACCTCCTCCAGATTTGACGATAATTTTTTTCAGTATTTGTCACATATTTTTCGTGTGGCAACTTAGAAAAAAAAGTTGAAAAATGAACCATCTTACCGTACATTATGTATTTCGGTTTTTCGCCTTGGGCAGATATTTCTCCGTGTTACACGAACAGCCGATAAGTTATATGAGGTCTATCTGAACGCCCACACGCTGTTTTTTAAATTTGGACCCTATAACGCTTGGACACAATATGAATAATATAGCACATAATAATAAGAAGAACATGTTGAAAGGATTTATAAATAATAAGTTGCATGGTGGGAAAGAAAAGTCGAAGGTGAAAATCGGCGAATTGAATTATATTTACAGCCTCCGGCTCCGTGATGTTTGACCCCGTGTCACCTTTGCTCAACCTTGACCAACTACTACGACGTAAAACGATTATAAGTATAAAAAAGTGAGAGCTACAAGATTATGCGGATTATGAAAAATATAATCTCACGGCTACAGGAACCTCGTACGAGATTTTATGACGTGAATAATGAAGTAAACGTTGTAGAGAGAGGAGAAAAAATGTAAAAATAAAATCACAAGAAGCCGATGCAAGTCTACTTCGATGCGTTCTAAGTTTCGTCGTTCAGCAGCTACGGGAAGCCGTCCCACTTCCGGTTGATCAAATAATATCCGAGGCAGGAGGCTAATAGTGATAATATGTATTTAACGCCGAGAAAATCATTCCAACAAACAACCGTGAGTTCAGTAACTGGACTAAAAGATCTTGAAAACCGTTACAACATATTCTCTTCTTCCTTCGTACGAATTGAGATACAAAAGATGCGGTGAGAGCCGCGTTCGGATTATTAAAATTAAGTGAAAGTATTATAATTTCGTTCTTTCCTCCTGCAAACGCGCAGCGTATAAGCGTGTGGGAGTAAAAATATACGAGATGTGGCGATAAAAATCTGTCTTAGGTATGTGCCAAGTGGACGCTGTGCAAGTACGAATAGTTACCTCAGTGACAAATGGCGAGAGATTTGCTGAAAGTTGTTGGCACTATTTTCCTAAAAGTACTACTGCGTCTAGGTAGAACGATTCTCCGTCATTCATCAAAGCGATAAGGTTCCAAGTACTGCAAAGTGCTTCAAACGGTTACAACAAAGTCTACAGAGAGTTGAACTCGTGAACCGTAGCTCTTGAAAATCTCTGGCAGATAAAAGCTTCGGTTCTTGTTTTCCCATCGTTAGGCTCTCACCTTCGTCACGTTATACCTTATACTCTATACTTGCGAGCAGTAACTTCCTGAGCCGTTTCTTACGACGACGCCTGATCCCTCGGACGATCGTAAACAGCTCCGGTTTAGAGTTCTTCTTCTTTTTCCCACTTGGCTATAACCCTTACGCCGTCTTAGAGTTGTTGACACGCAACAGAGCCAGCCTGCACAAGCATAAGTATGAGTATAAGCATCGACATCAACAGTCTACAGTAGGGAGCCAGCAAGCCGAGGCAACACTTATTCACAGGTTTAAATTTAAACGTTTGCCCCTGGGCCGTTCTTCTCTCCGATTTTCTTACGTAAGGACGACCTCTGAAGGGTGAGCCTCTTGCGGGGTGTTTCGAGACCCGATCCGATTCGCTACTATTTTCACACTTCCATGCCCATTGGCCACTGCGGACGAGGGTCGCCAGAGAGACTAGGCTAAGATTGGTTCCGAGAATCGCGCCTACGATGGAACGCTGCCAAAACACAAATTGCCAGCTGCGGGGGGTCTTTGATGCACTGGCAGGGGTTAAAAGGGGGTTAAAACCTCGCTGAAAGTACCACGAAAGTCAGAAGCAGGTAAACTTTTTTCCAGCCTTCGTTGCGCTCTTCAATTTTCGACTTATCACCTGTCTTTCTTTCTCCCGAAACACGATCTTCTTTACAGTTTCCAACAAAATTTAGCTGAAAAATGTGTGCCATAAAATTGTTTAAACTCTCGCGGCTTCAGGTTTCAAAATGGCGGTCACCTACGAGTGTTCCGAAACTTGATCATTCCGCAATTCTTATACCATGTTCATAAAATTCTATATATACAATACATGACAACATACGATCAGTTTACACCTTCTTCGATTTTCGTCCAGATGAATATGTAGTGTTGAAAATTCAGCTTTATGTTCGGTTCCTTGGTTTGAGTCTCCACTTCAGGGATGAATCTGACAATGCACGTCGAGAGTCCAGACCTTGTTAAACGGAACTGTTAAATTTCGTTTAATAGCATCGTGTGGAAGGTGCTGGAGAACGAGAGTGGAGAATGCTGCAGAAAAGGAGACCCTGGCTTACTGACCCTTTTACGTCTTTGGTCCTCGCGGCCTCGAGACGCGTCGTCGTCGTAAAGTACGTGAACAGGCGTATAGTCTGTAAGCAAACAATTATAATAAGTAAGTATAAATTAATTACTGTCTCTTACCGACCTTACATAAGCGATTAATTAAATAATACTTTATCCAGACTCGTTTAACGCCTACAACTCAAAGCGATTTCAATGAAATCAGAAGAAAAACCCAGCGAGAAAAGACGTGATATAATTACACGTTTTTATAGCGATAAATAAACATCTAAATTGGAATTACAAAATGTTGAAATAAAAAAGTGACAATGCACACTGCAGTCGAATCTCTCCCTCTTCTCACCTTTCCATTTCCTTTTTTATTTTCGTTGCTACCACAGGACAGAAGGTAGAAAGAAAATTCGGAGTATAGATAGAGCTGGTGGATATTCCGCAGCCGGTTTCCTCACCGGTTTTGTGCCCTCCCCCCCCCCCCAAAAAAAGGAAGAAATGAAGATAATCAGACCAAGAAAAAGCGCGCTGGGCGACTCGATTGGCCGGGGCGCGGCGTCCTTGCCTAACCAAAGCCTCGTGTTGGGGTGTAGATGGATTTTGGTATCGCCTTATGATTGGCCGATGAAACCGAGCCGCGATCCAATTGGTCCGCGCTCTCGGCCTCTTAGTCATCGGTCCAGATATGGAAAATTGGCGGCCCGCCAATTTCGGCGGAAAAACTCTCTTAAGGGGCTGCACTGCGCTCTATAACCTCTATTATATTAAACCACCAGGGCTAAAAGTCGAACGGTTAGACGGGTATACATCGTTGCGCAATGTTTTCGCCCGGCATGAGCCACGACCCGATTATTTTTTTACCCACGCTTGCAAAAGCTGTTGACGCCATTTTGTTCCCTGGATTTAATTTCCCGCAAGTTTTTTTTTTTTTTTTTTTTTTTTCTTTTTTTCTTACAAAGTGACCTCTGCGGAAACGGAAGCATTAATTTTGCGCAAAACAGCGCACGCGATAATTTACTTGAGGATAAGATATTCACATTTTGTAAACGAAAAAAGTAAAAATTGTTCACTTTTCTGTAATGAAAACTAGAAAATCCTGTTTTTCCCCATCAATTTTTGAGTAACTATATATTAATGACGCCACGGTCGCCTGGCAGTATAAAGGATGAATATCAACAACCGGATTCTGGGATCTGGTCACCTCGCTGTATTATAACAATTTCCCATGAATTATTACTGGTCACATTATGTCGACTATTACACGGCTGAACGAGTGTCTGCAGGATAAGAAATAATACAAAACGAATTTAGCAAATGCAGCGTGTAGCTCTGTATACCTACATATATGAGCAGGATAAACGTCGAGGACGGGTTTGTATTATACGGGCATAACGCGGGAATGATGATAAATTACACCACGTATAATATATACACATATTTTTCGGTCTATGGCGAATGAAACTCTCTCTTGTATGGCCTTCGCTGCGGTTTTTAAACGCCGGACTTTATGACGCTGCGCGGGCTTTCTGCACTGTCTCTCATTTGGCGCCCGAGGGGAGAAACGCGACATTAAATTTTTTATTCTTTTTTTCCTTATTTTTTTTTTTCTTTTTCTTTTGCAAATAATGAAGAAAGAAAAACGAAGCACAGATCTCTTTTTACCCTCTGCAGCAGTTGAAGGCTCCAACAACTTTTATACAGTGTATACATATAACCTGATAATCCTTTCTAATTTTATCCTCCTCGAATTAATCATTGAACTCGCATGTCGTGTTAATCAAATATTCGAATAAGTCTAAATCGGTATAATATATATTACAAATTAATAATTTATACACATACATTGATTGGTGAAAAATTTTGTTATAGAATCCGCGATTCCTGCAAATTATCGTGTTTCACGTATAGATTCTTGCGAACCGGATACCTTAATATGTATACGAATGATCAAGAGCAGATGTCGCATTATCGCTTAGGTATAACGCCTTTGGATATTGTAATTACACACGCTCGCGCGAGTCAGCACGTGAGTCTGCTTTTTGAAATATCGTTTCACGTGGTGTCTGCTGATGTGATATAGTCGGGTGGTGACGTCATGTCGCGGTAAACTGTTACCTCAAATAAGAGCTCGCGATTACGTGCAGCTGAGAAATCTCTTACGATTTATTTCCTACAAGTGCCTGTATAATCAACGGTTCATCAACAAGTCGAAAGCAAATCCGCAATCTCGCAAAGTTATCACCTCGAGGCATCGAACTGTAACGATCAGAGACTTGAATGAACCATAAATTGTGGGACAAGCACCGCTTCTTCTATTTCAGTTTTGTTTTTATCGAAGCCTTCTACTAAAAAGTTCCAACACATTTTTGCATTCGATGTGAATCGAGCTTAATGATTGGTAAATATTACCGGACTATCCAACTGCAAAACTGGTATAAATTGAGAGACTTTTGAGATCCTGAGGTTCGGGTTTTTCCTTGTGGTTTAAAATTTAACCTCCAACTTACTTCACGGCTCAGATGCAGTGAATCAGAAATCAAAATCGAGTACGACATTTATTCTCTGGTGATATTTTTACCGGAGGCGTAAGTACAAGTCGAAGCGTACGCTCATAACCTACAATATACCGTTTGGCGGGAAATTCAAACGATTCTCATAATGAACGATGAATAAAAATAACCTACAATATATCGTTTGGCGGGAAATTCAAACGATTCTCAGAATGAACGACGAATGAAGACAATGATTCAAAATTCTTAGCGTATAACTTCGCACATCTAAGTGTAACGTAATATATGTTTACCTAAATTACATCTTCCGATTCAGAGTTCCAGACGATCTTTTCGATACCATCAGCTCTTCAAAATTTGGTATAAAAATAGCGCGTAGTTTGTTTGGTCGCGAATATAATCCAACGCAGCGTAAACCCGTGGTTACGTAAATTCATGGAGATACGGACACCGTCGAGGCGTTTTTGTTTGTGTGCGTATGCGTATGCGTATACGTGTATCGATCCTAAAATGCGTCTTTGTCCTTCCAGCTCTAGCCACTGTGTAGCCAATCGGTTTCGTAGCTTTATATTAATCTTGAACACCTGGGCAGCGTGGGCGTCAGCCATGACCCTCCCTACCATCATTGGGTCAAATCGGACTCTCTACCATGTAACGGGTGTTCGATCCACATCCATCGAATACCAGCGTACACTTGAATTGAAAAAGTGCTTTCCCACAGGACAAAGCATTCAGCTGCCCGAGTTTCCATCAGTTTTTTCATTTACCCTTACGCCTTCAGCTTTGATCCGAGAATTGGAACGAGAAACTAATGGATGAATTAAGCAAACGGTACAACGAATATCGCATAATTTTTTTTATAACGAATCGGCCGATCTCTGTTGGTAAAAAGTTAAGAACTGTTACTTTCACACTGAATATAGTGAACACGAATGAAAGAACATTTCAAATTTGCACATAGCAAGCTAAGACGTCAATAACTTGAGAAAAGGCTTCGTAATTGTAAGGTTCAAAATAATTTATAACCTCCGGTGTTCTTGATTCGATTTTAATGTTTTCGGGCTCATTTTGCTTGCTGACAAGAGGTGCAAAAATTGTCTCAAAAAGTGAGAAACATTGAGAAGAAATTTTTCGTTCTAGCGCCGTTTTAATACCGGAATGTAATCGTTGAGGAACACTTCGCAAGATTGATTTGAATTAAATGATAAGGAACTGAGGATTCGGACGTGATATAAAATGCGGGGTTTCGAATTTTCAAATAATTCAACTAATTCGTTATTTTTGTCCCCGATCGGCAGCCACGCACGTGTAACGTACCGCGCAGCCACGGACTCGCGTTGTGTAAATATTTATACTGGCAACTACGGGGCGCGATGTTTTATTTCCTTGATTTTATCGACAAATAAACTGATTTCGAAGGCTCGCCACTGCATGCAGCACACCGACGACTCGCGGGTTCACCGACCAAAAATAAGACAGCTATACGTATAATGCGTGTGTATCATACACGCTTGCAGTGCTTACAGAATCTCGTACGTTATATATGTTATTAATCTCAGCTCTCGAAATTATGATTTCTCTCGTCAGCTTCGAGTTGCGTCGTATGTAAGAGGCTCATATCGTTCCTCTGCACCTACACATTCCTCGACACGACTCTTCACATTCGAAGACTTTCGACGCCGCGTATATTTTCAGCTTCTCAGCTCTTTCACCCGACACTTACTTACATCGTGGGTATGAGTATTCGTACTGTACGTAATGTGCAACTGGTTCAAGTTGGTTCAGGGTTGAATATTACTAGCTAGTATCGATTTCATAGGCAGGGGTTAAAGTTCCGAAAGCGAAGTAATTGGGGAATTGTTTCCTGGCGATACTTGAAGTGAAGGAATCGAACTTTTACGAAACAACAAAGTTTCGGATGGTTGGAAATTCCACGGCTCAAAGTGCGGTAGAGCAAAGTTCCGAAAATTAAAATATACTCACATCGTGTGGTTTGCTCAACGAGTGGGAGTGAAACATCAGAAAAATCGAAAGTCGGAATTAACAGGATTCTGAATGCAAAAATATCGAAAAACCAAAACAAAGAAAGATCAAATTGGTAAAATTTCTCCAAGCCAGAAATTCTACAGAACGACAGAACTGAAAATCTTCGATCATTCGGAATTTTGATTTTTCAGTTTTTTAAATTTTCTTAGTTTTGCACTTTCGGAACTTTGAAAGTTGGCTTTTCAAAATTCCTCGAGAATATCCGCTGTTTGAAATGATTTCTTGGCATTGCTACAAACTTTTCTCGCTGAACATCGAATTTGACGGAAATATATAAATCTATACATATACAATATCTGAAAATACGAGATAAGTAAATGAATTGCAATACATGCAGCCGAACAATGGAACGATAAATAACAGTCTGCAGTGTGAGTTTATTATTATCCCTCTCCAATCGAGAGGTGAAAGTCTGTGTACACATGTGAAATAAATGAAAAATAAATACAGTAGATATGTGTAGCAATTGGGTGAATTAACCCGGTTAATCATCGAGGTTAACGAAGTTGATTGTTTGCGTGCTGTTCGCGAACAAACGTTATGCAGACGTTGTAAAACTTTTTTTTTACTTCGTAATTCAACTTTTCTTTTTCCGATTCATATACAAAAGTCTGAAGGTATAATAAGGTTTGAAAAAATTGATCACACGTTACCTCTCCTCTTTCAATATCATTTTTGCGTTGCTTTTACAACTTCTTAAAAGCAGCCCAGTTTCCCAAACCTGAAACAAGGATTTTGGACATCTCAGGCAAGTACGACATGATAAAGGACGACGATCTGTTTGTGGACTGAATCGGAAATTTTCCAGATGAATACACGTGATAGCGCTTGATTGTTCTCACTCTTCGTGTAATTATTCGTACGTCTATGATACGCTCTATTCAGCGTGGTTGGTACAAGCGTATCCGTAACCCATGTGTAAAATATAGGTACAAGGTACACACAAGAATACGGTCAAGTACACAAGTACTCCGTTTCATGTTTACTTGTTACCTACTTACATGCGTAAACGTTTAGGAACGGAACGGAATAGACTTTTGGTCAACATTTCGAACTGGAAAGTTTCCTCCAGAGAGAGAAAGAGAGAGAGAGAGAAGGATAAACAGATTGCGTTTCATCAATAGCAAGTACCTACTAGAGGAACAGAGAAAAGAAGATATGGATCAAATATTGTAGATCATGATAATCGAAGTGAATTGTACCGTTTGCAAATATTGTATAACAACTTTGTTTGTCATCGATATAGTTGCTTGAAAGTATACACGAAGAGAAAAATATTGTAGATTTTACATCTTCTCTGGTGAATATATGGACACAGTATTTTCTTGAGGTTAAATCTACAGAAATTATGGCAAGATTTACAAATCCGATAATTTAAGAGTTAGAAAATATGTTTAGGCAGATCTGCCACAATTGATATAGAGATTTGAGTGTAAGAAAGTGCACTTTTTTTCGTGTATAACTTCGACCAATTCTCACAACGCGAAATCCTTTAAGTGCAGCTACATTTGTCACCGATAAAAAATATCGAGATGCTGTTAGTACCGGATTATCCGAATACATGTAAGTGCAGGAATTATATTGAATTAAATTCTCAACGATAAAAACTTGACATCTCTGTACCCGAATATGATGAATGTTTTAATATAGAATAATGAATCTGATAATCCACACGTACAAGTCTAATTTCTCGACATGTTTGAACGCCAGATTAAGAACCAAGATAAATTATAGAACTTATAATAACAATGATCAATAAATAAATTTCTTGTTATTCTAAAAGTTTTCTCTTTCATTGAGTTGCTTTTTATAAAGATATTAAATGTCTAAAGATATAGAAGGTCTGATTGTTGTGCCATAAGACATTCCTTAAAAAATCTTATAGATTCTAGACACACATAACGCGTCGATCATTATACTTACAGTTAAATAATTTCTTGTAAAATTAAATTAAATTAATCGAAATTAAATGAATACAAGTAACGAGTCACAAATCATAATATGCACCTGAGTTTTGAGTAATTGATCATTGAGATTGCAGGTTTAGGAACTGGTTCATCAATTAATGACATTGTGGCAAACGATATTGCTTCAAGTATTATATCTATAATACATAAATTTTAATCCCAAAGTAAGCTTTTCTCGTTTCCACGCGGTTGAAGCTTGATAAGGATCGAAATGCCGCTGCATCTTGAAACGCATCCGTGATAATTACGCGTAGGAGGCGAGAGATTTTTTCCCCCGCAGATCCGTGACGCGCATAATAATGGCGGAGGCAGGACGTCCATTTTGAGAATGCCCTCTGCAGGATACGCCGGCGACAATTACATCTGCGAATAAGCAGGAACCGGTTTTCTTACAAACCCACACGGTCCGCTGGCGATCTGGTTGTTGAATTTAGGCTATTTCATTAAACCGGTACAGAAGCTTCTCTCCGCACAAATACACATATTTCAACAACCTAACCTGACTCTGGCGAAAAAAGAAAAAACCACCATGACTGATGCGATGCTTATATATGTATATGTATATATAATATATGCACTGAAATTTGCTCATTAAATTTGGCAGTCATCAACACTCGGCGAAAAATATCGTTATATGTAAAATTAATAAGAAAAATTACCAAACAAGACAACAAATCCACGTAACCTATGTGACTTTGGCCTCGAATTGCAAATTCGCTCGAGCTTTGTTGTTTGTTAAAACTTTTTGCGAGTGGAAAGTTCACCGGTCTACTCAATTCTACGGCTGCTACGTCAGCTACGTGTGAGCATAATCATGTTCTCACACTTTATTATACCTGTTGACGACGTGACTTGGCAGAAATTTTTTTCATACCATAGACGGGGCTTTTGTGCAAATATAGTGCAGTTTCGCTGTTTCGTTATTTATCCGAACACTGCTCGGATTGAGCGAGAATTTTGCATTGCAAATATATTTGTGCGTTTGTGGCTGGTTTTTCTGTACTTTAATGTTACTCACCAGAGTAAGTTAAATTAATTATTTCACTTAATTTAAAACCAACTTGCAGTGATATTTGCGTCACGATGCTTATTATACAGAATCTGGATATCGTTCTGTTCAGCAAAAACCTTTGAGAAATATTGTCAGTTCAGGCAAAAACTTGGCACAGACCAGTTACTTCAAAGGAATTGCGAAAATGTTTCAGGTGTTTAAATGGCGTAGTTATAATGCGATGAGAAAGTAAATATTGTGTAAAGCCGAGCCAAAGATTCAAACACGTTAGGCTACAATTATATATGCATATGGATGTAGCTATTAATTTTTAACATCGTGTTTCTGCTCGTTTACGTAACCCTTATTTTCCACGATGATTATACGATACAAAATCAAACAACACCGGCATTATAATTTAGATTTTAACATACGTATAATTATAATAATTATGTATATACGTAGGTATAATACATTATTAACCGAAATTCGTTTATGGATTAGAAAAAGACACGAAAAGCAGAGTCTCAACTGTAAAGTCTTAAAATAATCCGATCTACTTTCAATTTACCTGAATTATTTTCACGCCTTTATCGGGTTCAAAAATCTTTCAAAACAATCAGATTAGACTGCATCATTTAGATAAAGTCAATCCAGTGTCTGCTTAAATCGTATAATCGTATAACGAAAGAGATGTAATGTGTAGATAGATAATTTTATCGAGAGGTGTGACTTCGACTTAATCAGTCTAATTGGTTAGGCGGTATTAATGCACACGTAAACACGTGCGTGTGTGTATATAGAGTATATAGATATGATTTTGAACCGTACAGATTAGTTGCCACAATATTGACATTGAGATATATTAACGATGAATGCATGTGTAACATATCAGACGTAAAGGATAAACAGGAACTAAAAAGTTTCTGCTAATGATCTTCTCACACTTTTGTTTTCAACCATCGGTATTCACATAAAAAATTTTCAACAGCCTCTAATCGACCAAACATCGTTAAAACCATGAAAAATGATACCAAATAAT
The DNA here is from genome assembly GCF_021155765.1 of Diprion similis. Taxonomy (NCBI): domain Eukaryota; kingdom Metazoa; phylum Arthropoda; class Insecta; order Hymenoptera; family Diprionidae; genus Diprion; species Diprion similis. Next base: position 19,404,822 of record NC_060106.1, on the reverse strand, counting down.
GGCGGTCCCATATTCCTAGAGTTTCGGAGGCTAGAGATATACCCACCATGGATAGAGCCCTTGGAATAAGACGTGAGACGATGTTATGCCACGTCGCATAGTTTAGTGATTTATCTGTACGACAAGGAGGTTTCGAAACTGTCGATACCGCTGAAATAAACAAATTGACAGTTGCAAAGAGCCCGCAGCGGGAAGTCGGCCGGTTTATGGTTGTTCAAGGTCCACGCTTGCGGGGGTTTCGTCACTTATGCAGCATTATGAAGCGTTATGTGCAGGCTCGCAGATGTCCGAGGACGTGGACAAACGGACTGAAAGACTGAATAAAGAAGACGGTAAAATTGAAGACCCGCCGCTATCTCATCGTCGGACTGACTCACGAGTGGGCGTCGCGACGCCGAAATCCTGCGGTGACTTGCAGCACAAGAAGTCAAACCATCCGTCTGTCGGTTTCAACCTCACGTCAAAACCATTGACGACTACCAGATATGAGATACTCACCTATCCGCGATATGAAAGTGAAGAATAACTTACAGTACCTTAAATGCATCGACTAAATTATCCTCCAGCGAAGGATGATCGAGCGCTACTTTTTCTTCTCGCGCAGGTGTGCCGAGAAAAAAAGAGAAACCATCCAAGGCCTGCAGGACGTGTACGGCTTGTCTACCAAAAGAATGGAAAAATTCACCCTCGTATAAACAAAACTCCAGACTTCGAGACTGTCTGTTAAATTTTTTTCCTCGTCGCTTCCGTATCAAGTTTTTTGTTTTTGTTTTTTCAAATTTTTTGGTACAGTAATCAACCAAAGGAATGAAGTATTATGGAAGGTTATAGAAGCGATGAGAAATCGGCATGAAATATGTAAGCGAAATATTCTCCTTTCATTAAGTTCTTGGTACACAGATACCAACCGATAGTGATCTCTGAGGAAGTGCCAAAAGTCTTAGGATACTCGAAAAGCGTAATGCGTTTAAGTGCAGTGATGTGCGATGGTTTTTTGTGCCAAGAATCGAGATCTGAAGAGCTTGTCTCAGATGGTAAATGTCAAAGCCAATATCTCCTTCCTAATTTCTTTGAAGGAATAGGCAACGTTAAATCACTAATGTTAGAGTGGAAGCGTAGACTGGATCACCGACGCAGCTGACATCGGTTCGGCAACATCACGGAACATAATCGTAAACTAGGTCGTCGTCCATCGTTCCGTTTGTCATCCGCGGCTATAAATCAAAGCCTAGACAACGTCTGGCCAACTGCCAGTGATTATTTATTTCTCAAACACTGCAGATAACGCACATTTGTAGCAAATTTCCGGTCTGCCTGGTTCACGAAGCTGATCATTCGACTCAACATCGATCAGCTCCAAAGAATGAACCAGTTTCGAGTTACACGAGCGGTCGATTGGCGCCGATTACCGGAAACATGAACTCGCCGATTTTCCAGAGTTCATTTGGCGAAAGCCACACGCGTTTTGGCGTCTAAAAATAATATCCCGTGTCTTCGTGTCTTCGAGGATGAGACCGATACGTTCGTTGTCCTGGTGGATAAATAGACTCACGTACAGAGAGGGGCTAAGAGATACGGCTTTGGTGGGATCTTGAATAAGACTATTAGCATACGTACGAGCAATAGCAAACGCGAATGTTCGTCGCCGAAAATGTTCTATTGTGAGAGTATCAGCGTGGTGTGTTTCACCCGGCGAACAAGGGACGCGCCATTTTTCTCTTTTCCTCTTCCCGCTCCTTTTTATTTTCCGAACTTGTACGTCTCCGTCTACATGTATGTATACCTACACAATTTCATATCTTTGTTTCACCGCAAGGCGTACGTCGTGAACTCCAAATGTGTATTTCTTTATATCTGTTCTCCGTTCGGCCTCCGCGAAGATAAATGGACTTTGGTATGGAGTATAGGAAGCTCGCCGTGGGCTTCTTAGAAATCCATTCAATATGAATCGAGGATCTCTTGTCCGACAGTTGTGGGCATATTAATGCTTCGAGAGATAATTAGGTGCCGCTTTTGACATCGAAGATGTTTTACCGTAGGTACTCGTTGAATGTTGAATGTTCGAAAACTTTCCAGGCAGCAGCGAAATAACCATCGAAATAAAATAGCGCGGAGTCATTGCTGATCGGATTAAGACTCGACTAGGCATGTATTAGCATATATTTCTCCCAAACACGTGTTACTCGTAACGACCTCCTTAAGCCATCTAGATCTCGATCCTAGAATTGATTTATTCCGTTCTCTAACTATTTTTCAACGGAAGTCTCTTGTACCTGATGAATCGAACAATTATAAATTTTTAAACACGAGTTTGTTCCCTAAATCATATCGATATACCGATTTTATAATCTGCGTGTAAAAATGATTTGGGAATATTATTTCAGAGGCAATTAATTTCCCCAGCTAATTGTGACGTAAAATTAGGTACACACGCGAAGATTTTAAAGTCATTCGTGAATAAAATTTAATCATTGCGAAGTAAATGAATTAAAATAAAATTCGATAAGGTATAAATAATTACAATTGATTAGCGATTAGCCCAGTTTTAAGAGAGTTTTTTTTATCCTACCCGTAAACGTGACGTCATCACCGTCATCAGAAATTGACAATAGCAACGTGAATTGCGCGACGATAATATCGGCATATGGCACATGTTATAATTATTCCTCTCGTGTGTAAAGGCGAGGCCTAAAGTCGTTTCGAGGCCTGACCTGTGCCTGGAGTTATGCCGTGGGTATTAGATCATGAACTGACAATGTCCATGCATGCAAGGTTTATAAGGTTATTATACACCTGAAGGAATGCGAATAAACACAAAAAAAAAGAATAATAAATGGTAAATTGGTATCCTATAGAAGATAATTACAAAACACGCAAGAAATTGACGATCATTGCGTAATATATGATCTGGTGGATTACCACGCATGATAAACGGCTCGTGTATCTGCTGATATAATTAGAGGTCTGGATCGTGCCACGTGCTTTGGTCCCATGGAAATTCATGAAGAAACGCGTGCAGTATGCAGATGCATAGGTGTACCAACGCGACTTCCGATGGTGGAAAAGCATGGGTATAGATCATATATACACGGTGAAATTACGAGCGAAACGTTACGCGGAAAACTGCTGGAGGGTGAATTGTGACTAAGACCGCGAACGCGTAATAAACGGGTGATTACGCGGCACGGGTCGTAAAGGAACGATGCCGCCTTACTCTCCGCGAGATGATCCAATAATTTGCATTGCAAATCCGCCTACAACCATCAATTTTACCGCCTCTCTTATAGCGCGCTGATCTCCAGGGACACTCTTGCCTCATGCACTTCACGCACTGACGTGCGAAAATAGAAAACCTGCGACGCACAGTGTAGATCTAGAATCGATTTCGTCATGCTCCGACCCAGCCAGGGTGTCATTCTGTAATTATTCGTGCGAAAAAATGAACACCGTGTCAAATTACACGATGGAACGATATTTCCCTGATCATCAAGGTGTCCAGTTGACCCTCAGACCGAGGACTCTGGTCATGATGTGCTCATGCAATAAGGACTGTATATGCAGAAAGGCGCTCGATCGTCAGGGTGGATCACAGTCGACCAGTCATTTCTTCGATCTGCATATGTGGGCCAGTTCTTCAGACCTTCGCACGGTCCCGTTTTCACTCTCGATCCCATCACCGTTCATTCCGTGGACATGTTACGGATCGCTGCCACTCACCTGGCGCTGAATAGATCATCGAGTGTAGGATAAACTCGATCCCTATCGATCCTTGTAATTCCGATTTGAGCTCTGATTTCATGCCACTGTTATGCTCGATTGTGTTTACTCACGCGCGGCTCGCACCTAGATGTCGGATCGTGCCCAGTCATTACTGTTGTTCACTCTGTAGGTGGGATTCTGTGCTGTGCCATTGAGGTATGCTGATTATTCGAGGTAGGCATTATGCAATTACGTATTGAAATTAGTCGGGCTATTCAAGACCGTTGTGAATTCGTCACGGAGAGAGAGGGGCAGAGGGGGAGGGAAATCGGGAAGTGGCGATCGAGATCATCGCTACGCAATCGCTGGCTTGTTGGATTGAATCATTAATTCATCATCGCAGAGGTCAAAATCGTCTGATTAATACTGAGCGCAGGTTTTAATGCGACTTGTATTGTATGCGGTTATTCATATTTATTTCGGGATATGTATGGTGTCAACTTACAGGATTTTGGTCTTGAAAGCAATGCAATGAATGAAGGATACAACCGAAAGTCTAGTCTTGAAATTAATGCCGTTGTGTAAAAGTTTTTACTCACAATTAGGAAAAGTTTTTTTTTTCTACGATAGGTACTGCCTCAACGCATTATAGAATTAGTTAGAAACTAGTCGTATAGCCGCGTAGATTTTCGGTGGTGAAAACTGACGAGCGATATTCCAAGATGGATTAATAACGACGATTAGGAGGGGAGTCACGTGACAGGTCAGGAAAATTCCGCGTCACGCTTCGCATTTTAAGAGATCCATTACGTTCTTGTTTATGATCGAACATTCATGTTTTTGACTGGATTACAATCTGAGCAATGGCTAGAAAGATTCACGGCTCTTGGTATTGCAAAAAAAAATCAATAACCGTGTTTTTTAACACTTCTACAATATCAGAAAACATGGCGGCCAGATGCAGGATCGAATGTCCCGTATTTCCCCTCGCTTCGTAATGAATCATGAAATCAATTACTGTCAGCAAAAACTGGAATTTCAAGTAGAGTGAGAAAGATTAAGACTGTATGAACGGCTGATCAGCCAAAGCTTGTGCTTTTTGTCACTCGCGAGAAGTTAATCGCGCATTGTAATAATATCGGCACTACGTGCGTAATAATATTACCACGGTCAACTCGAGTTGAGTATCACTGTCGAGTGTCGGTCTGTTGGGCAGGATGTGGGAGGTGAATGTCAAGGCTAACTTGCACTGGATCCCCCTTCTCTCATCCCCGCCAACCGCTCATCATCCGATCACCATTCGTCGCTGATTCTGTTTGCGTTCTCTTCGCTATCTTCTCTGTCTCGTTCGCACTGTTTTTTCTTTTATTTTATTTTTTTGGAAGGGGGTGGGGGGGGGGGGGGGGATTGTTTGTTTTTTAACCTTATCTTTTTATTATTTCTGTTGTACTCCAGTCTCCTCTTTCCTCCTCGACCTCTTCATCAGTCTAGCCTGATATCATCGTTCTTCTTTTTTCTTTTACCGCTGATGCTACGGTCTTCATGGCCAATTTTATTATTCTCAATAGGGCTAGAGGACTGCAAATTTCAGATATTGATTGCAGGCTGAACGGATTCAAAGCAACGTCAATTCTTCCAGAACTCGAGTTCATACACGAAACTTTAGCGGATAAGAATATCGTTGATTGTCAATTTCTGCCAGGGAAATTGCAATAACAATAGATTCGCAGAACGGTCAGAAATTTTGGTGATTCTATCTGAAAGAATTACCGTGGATACGGGATGATATAACGGAGGATCATTATTACACGTATGGCTCTATCGAGTGAAGAATATGAAGCCACGATAAAACTAATGAAAACGACGTAGAGAATGTCACGGGGCTAATTCCACGAGTGATTCTGTTATTTATAGACTTAATTGCCAATAGATTCACTATATTGCCGGGCAATAAAACCAGATAGTCCACTTCTTTGATCAGCAGCGACAAAACCAATCAGCGTAAGTAAGTATATCATTGGTTCCTCGAGCAAACCGCGTTGCTATGGTTACTGCAGCGAGAGGAATACGGCTGACCATTTCTTAGCTTCACATCTCCCTTCGGGTCACTTTCTCGCTCTAATGCATTGCGGAATGTCTTCCGGATTGATTCCACCTCATTTGTTGGTGAAAAAGATGTAGAAGACTCTATCAAGGTTGTGAAAAAATATTCTTCGAGTATTCATCACGCCCATCTAAACGCCAGCACAAGGTCAAGATGGCCGCCATTGTCACACTTGCGATTTTATTTCGGCTCTATAATCATTTCCAGCGCTCACCAGTTATCTAGCTTTGATTCAGGCCAATCAAATTGATGGCAAGAATGGTTCAGATGTGATTATAGCATCGACGAAGGCTATTTACGGTGAAAATTTAGCCTGCGAATTTCAATCGCATCTACGCGCAGGTGTAATTCATTGTTTTCACTCGGTTCGCTTTTTATTTTGACCACCATGGCTTCTCAGCACGAAGAGTGATATTCTGTCGTCAAATCGGTGAATAAGGACTAAAGCAGATACCGAACCAAACTCGACATAGCTTTGAAAAAGAATTATTGTCATAGTTTTACGGCAGCTTGGGGACTCGCTCTTGAGTTTAATATAAATTGTTCGTTTTGCGAGTCACGAGACGGGGTGGGAAGTCATGGTGCTCGATTGGAGGAGCGAGAAGCTATTATACACCGGAGGGATATTACACGCGATATGCACTCAACGATGAAGAGCTGAGAGGGCGATCGTTTTGAACTCGACACCGTACACCGAGATCCCGGCACCCATACATATGCAAGAGTCTCCCGGATATGAGCGTAAGGGTCAAAGTTGAATAATTGGGGTGATTCCCTAAAGAATATATTATGGAAAATGTGTTTCCCGATTTAATCCCTTGAAGCTCAATACGATGGGATGTCTCCCGCTGTCAAAGACATCGTATACAAATTTTTACATAAATCGATATTTCATTTTATGGTTGACTGCGTATTTGAGATAAGATAATTTTGTTTTGAATAAATCGGAGTTCCTCTCGATATTTCTATCCTGTTTTCATTCTCTCTGTCTTCAGTTTGATCTTTCAATTAATCTCTGTAAATTTGTATCTTTGATATTCTAGATGAAAATCTTTTTGAAAGTACAGGAAAAAAAGAATGGAAGTAGAATTCAGCCAAGAAAGACTCGGGAAATTATATAGGTTCATCCTCGACGGACAGTTGAAATAACATGATGGCCATAATTTAAAAAACTATCCCGTTTCTATGAACCCATTAGAAGTTGGTAAATACTCTCTTTTTTCAAGCCCTCATCCATCTATTGTGTACAGTCATAACATAATATCCGTAAAACGTTCTCGGTTCCCGGCATCCATCGTCTAATCTCCAACGTTTTTACTGCCACCGATCTGGCTGACCCGAGGATAACTCAAGCCATCTGGAACGAGGTAAGTGTACCAGTTATTGACCTTTTTTGGTTTTAACTGTTTGATCCTTAGTTCTAAAATTACCAAAAAATAAATTTCTACTGTTTAAACCTTTGACAATTGGTTTCAGTCATCGAGAAATTCACAATTTGTGCCGCTAGTTTATAATTTTGAAAAATAAAAGGGTCAATAATTGGGTCTAAACGTTTCAATAACTGGTAAACTTACCTTACAAGATTCAATTTCTTTACACTCACTGCAGATTCACCCAGACATGGATGAACATGTTATCCAAGGTCTATGAAGCAATGGTCTGAACCTCCTTAACGGGTGCATAAGTATTTCTTACCAATGATATATACTCATCACAGCTATGCGGTGACATCGCGAGATTTCGAGTCCAATTTTCATCCCATCTGTAAATTGGTCGACACATTACGCGACTGCAAGACACACGGTGCTTGCCTAATAACGCGATAAGTGGCGGCATATTTGCCCGACGCTGGATGGGCGTAACGGAATAAGTGCAGACGCGCACAAGTGCGTTATACGTACGATTACACATATATATATACTACAGAGCCAAGTGAGTTAGGTGTGCATAAAAAATCTAAATATTCGAGAGGCGTCGTGGCGAACCGGCAGGCGTTTAAATGGTCTTCGAGTATACATATAAGAGGAGTTGAGTATAAAGTTGGTACGTGCACACACCGATCCAAGTGTTAATGTTGGTATAGGTACCATTGTCGGGGGCAGGTCGGCTCCACTCAGGCGACCAACACACGCGCTTCTGGTGCCCCGTTGCTGCCATCCATGTGGGAGTAAATCAGCGTGCGGTTCGCTGTACAACATCAGCTTGCCTCGTAGGCGACGCACAATGTTGCCGCTTGTACACATTTGGCCTAAAAATACGTACATTAGGCGACAATGCCGGGAGAAAAGTGCGAAACTTAGTGTAACGAGCATCCGACTGCGCATGCGCGAGATATTTTTAATCTTCATGCAGGCTGGCCAACTCAACCTTCAGCTGTCAAACTCGACTTATCGAGGTTATGTGGAATTTTTTTTTTCTCATTATGATAATCAGGTATCAACTAGTTAACGTAGTCGTTCGATTAGACTTTGCAAACTTTTATTGACGACTGGTAAGAGTCATCGTGAGAATGCAATTTCAATTCGCTACTCGAAGTCTCATGTCCTGTTTTGATCACGTTGGCTCCCCTGCCTTGCAGACGATTTATTGCGGCGACCAATAGAGTTGGATTATTTTGCGCGTGCGTGAATCGCGCTGAATATTTCTTATATGAACTTCAAGCACTTTGGTGCTTATCAGTGCACTTTTTTTACTTCTTAGGGTTCTGGGCTGGATTCATGGTGTGTTGACTCTGTCCGAAGGTCCGATTTTATACTTATCACTGCAGGCGATGGGCCACTGATACGTGCTACACGATTTTGCGCTTATTGTGTATCGATCTAGCCGGCAGCTTCGCGTGGCTTCGCCTGCGCTAATATACTGTACAAGTGTGCAACAACTTATCGCACGTTTGCCGTAATAACTAAATGGGCAACAATCAATTATGCATGACCTAGAGTCGATTAATCATATTCCTAGGTCAAAATTCCCGGAAATCAGGGCGCATTGTTCATTTGACAATGTATCTAGATTAATTTTTTTTTCCTTCTCTTTTCTCTATTCGACAGTCGACTGTATCCGCTATACAATGAATAAAAAGAATTATATTATTATAGAATGGAAACTGTATAATAATAGATGAAAAAGGAATGGCATTCCAATCTTATGTAACTCATTCAAGCCCGTTCACGTGCGCTTAGAATCCATTGTGTATTGGATCCGCAAAGAATTTTGTTTCCTAATTCCAAATCCCCAATCACAAAAAATGAACATAACAATCTTGCTCGAGGACATTACCAGAGAATTCGCAATTGAACGGTAAATGCGATAATATTTCCGCGTAGTCACGTAATACCAGAATATGCGGAAACTGCATCGAGTAATGCGGAGTGTCAGCGTTGAAAAGCGTTAAAATCCATTTATACTGATTTATGAACGAGAGATGATAAATTCTTACTTTTTTCCATCACAGTCATTCACTTTCGAAATTACTCTTGGCTTGATTGTTTTTCACTGCTTCAATATTCTTCCGGTATATAAAAACAAGAATAATTATCACAGCAGCCATAAACGGTCTGAAATAATGTTCCATTCCACCGTAAACAGTATTTCAGAGTGCATATAATTAGGCAAGTCCTCATTATCCGACAAAGCGAGAGACTAATTGATAAAAATATGAGTTTTTAATTATTCCAATCAACACGCCAGACTGATGGAGGACGTGAATTACGCGTGTGTTCACCACGAAATAAAAACGCTGGACCGCGCACGTGTGTTTCTCATAAGTTGTGTGCGACACTCGTCCACGTTCACAAGCCACACATGATCACAACCCGCAGCCAGATAACGACGAAGAGACGGAACGACGCGTCCGTCGCGAGCTGCTAATTATCACAGCGTGCAGTGATCGTCATTGGGATTTTTTTTCAATTTACGGTCTATCATTTTTACAATTATTACTTCCCGTTCTCATTGTGTTTACAAGGATAAAGATAAAAACTGTTAAAAGCAAAGTGCTTGGTTTCATTGTGACAAGATTATTCTTAGCGAGTTGTTGCAGATATCTCTACTTGAAATGAGATTCAGGACACTCTCTGAAAGAAAATCAAAATTAGTTCTTCATTATTACAATCGAGTTATGCAATCTGTACCCCTAAATCTTTTTTCTATATATGTATATAAGGTCCTTTATCCTTCACGCGAATGAACATTAATCTTCGTACTGTTATATATGATCTATGAGGCTAGGCAATCCTACACAGTATGAGGTATATAGCTAGTTTATGTTCCTTGCTCTCTCAAATTTCCTGACTCCATGGTCAATGATCCCTGACATTTTAAGGTTTTACGACCATTCACTGGCGATAAGTTTTGTGCGTTTCGAATTTCAAGCTGTTTCTTTTTCAAGACCATCGAGCCGTTATCTTGACGTGAAAAACTCGTATACCTAGACCGGAAAAATTTTAACCAAACAAGAGCTGATTGTCCGAAATTCTTCCCGGTGAATTGAAAAGTCGGTGTAAAAAATTGAAACGATTGGTACGAGACGAATTGACGAGCCATATTTATCCATCATCCATGTATATAGTAAAGAATCCGTTTGCGTTGAGGTTAATTCATGAACCCTCGTGGCGGCCATTTGTCTACGGCAACAGCTGAATTGCTGTAGAATAAAACATAACGAGCCTACAGACAACTGCTGCGGAAGGGAGGGAGGGAGGGAAGGGCCGCCAAGTTGTTAGCGAAGGGTTGCATCCCCGCGCTGTTGAACGTGAAAACGATTTACCACCCGATCGATATCTACACTTTTAGACTAGGGTGGTTCATATTTTACCTTGAATTTTTTTTTTTAAAGTGCTACTCCAAAATTTTGTGACAAATACTGAGCAAAGAAAATTGTCGTGAAACCTGGAGGAGGTAGGAAAATATTTAGAGGTCGCTACCAATTATTCTAATATATTTTATTTATTTTTATGTGTACACCTTACGGAATTATATATATATATATATGTAAATTAGTTTATTTTTTTTCGTATCGTGGTCTAATTAATCGTTCACCAATCAACAGTAAACTACGCCTAACAATTCCGCAGTTGGCAAATTCTCGTCTTTTATCCGAAAGATTAAATTGTCTCGGAGAAATTTGGATAACAGTTTTTGTTACCGAAATAGGAGTATCGCATCACCTTAATGTTCCTGTTTTGTTTTCAGCATTGATTTTTATGAATAATGATTAATTGGACAACGATACAGAAAAAAAATGAACTAACGTATCATATATAATAAAAAAATATTACAATAATTCGTAGCGACTTTTAAATATTTTCCTACCTCCTGCAGGTTTTACTACAATTTTTTTTTTCACTTTTTTTTCAGAACCGAGATAGGTATGCGGGTGTCTGCGATGTCCACAAAAATGTCCACATTCAGCCGGGTGTTACGTGCTAAGTGCGTTACACGTAGATATGCATGTAGCGAGGCATAATCTGGGCGTACGTACTCGCACTCAAGGCTTTTACCGAAACGATTCGGAAATCGGTTTACCGAATTGCCGGAGAGAATCGTTTCCAGGCGATAGATTTAAAACGCACTTCCACGTTTCTGTGGGTGCATTTTTTTTTCTTTTCCTTTCTTTTATTTATCTCTCGTCTCTCGTTTTCTCACTTACACAATTCTCTGCATGAATTTGTTTTCAGCTCGTCTTTTTCTTTCACCTTTTTTCTGTTACGTAAACGCGCGTATTTTTCACAGGCAATAAAATTTAAACATTTTCGGCTTGAGTGTAATTCTGAAAAGTATAATCTGATCGTTATCCTCGTTCTGTTATCATTGTGAGATTTGCAGCGTGACGATTTCTCTGCCTTTTTTTTTTTATATATTTCACTCGGTTTATCTTATTCTTTGTTTTTTTTTCCTTACTGTTTGTCTCTGATTAGTTTTTCGCATCCGGCTTTTTCCTGGATTTTCTACGGACGCTATATCCGATCATTAAATTATACGCGTGTCGTAAATTTTCGGGTTTTATACCCAACCGGAAATATTTCTTCCAGGAAATCCTCAAGGATAAGAATCTATCCTTTTTCGTCGACACCCTATCTCTCTGTCTCTTTCTCTTACTCTCATTGCTATACAGGTGTATTAAACAGACACATGTTTAGAAGTAAAATCAAATATGGTTTTCAAACATTCAGGCTTGGCACGCCTGCCAATAATCCTCCACACTTTTATACTGATTATACGAATTTTCAAACTCGAATTGGATCTACAACATTTCGTCTGCTATATAAATCAACAGGATGTTCCGGCCATTAAACAATCGGAAAACCGGAACCATGTGAAGAAGAAATTAGAAAGAAAAGAAATAATAAATAGAAAATCGACGCTAATCGGCTGAAATGATTTTCTACATTTTATTTAGCTTAAAATAGTGAAGAAAAATAATATATTCGAAAATTGTGTGAAAAAAAAACCGTAATTTATATCGTTCTGAAATTCAATGATTAAACAGTTGATAAAAAAAAGAATCCCTTCGCCTAGGCCTAGTAAAGAGTTCCAATAATCTCGTACAAAAGTATCAAGTTTGATTAAATTTTATTACGTAGGGTAGAAAACTTGCCAAATGTTTTCACAAATAATAATACTCACGAGATAAAACGAATGACGATAATCGTAACCGGGTTGATTAAAATTTAATAAAAATTCTTTCACCCCTTGCCGCGAGTGAAGTGGATGTCGGGGCGACGCGATGGGCGGGGTTTACCGGTAATACGAGACGCGGCGCCAAGCGTCTCGGCGCCCAGACTTTCAGGGGCCGCACGCACGTTGACCGTGAACTGCAGGCTTCGCTCTGACTCCAAAGGATAAGCCAACTCGAGTCGAAGTAAGGGTGAAACCGGCGCCCTGTCACATTACCCTCAAAATCAGAAACACGACTGTGCCAACCTGCAGCAAATTTCATTTTCGTTACACATATTTTTTTCCCTAATTAAAATGAAAATTTGAAGCAATTTTTCGTTACTATAAATATAATCTTAATTTATATTTCAAAAAGATCCAAACAGTATTTAGATACTCTCGTTGACATTTTCTTTTTTTCAAATTTCAGCTACGAAAGATCGAAAAGAATCTCAATTCTTTGACATTGGCGTAGAAAAAAACAAAAACGAAAAAAAAAAAAACCATCGTCTACAAATAATTAAAAAATCTTTGATTTACGAATTTCGTAAAAATTCTCCGTACATAATTACACAAGAAGTTAAGGGTTGGTTAAAAAAAATTGCTCCTCCACGATTTTCCATCTATAACAGTATATTTACTTACCCTTTACAAGACGTATATACTTCACCTATAACGTTTGTAAAAAGTTTTCAGATTAAAGGGTATCGTCTTTGTCTAGATTTACGACCGCGAGACATATATATATATATATACCAAAAGTAAGAGAACTTTTTGTTTACTCCGTCCGTTCTTGCCCGACATGCAGCAGCGCGGGAAGGGGAAAAACGGGGGGGGGGAGGGGGGGTATTTTGTACGCGGGGGGTGTTAGTAGTTAACGTTAGGGAGCCGCAGCCAAAATAGCTGACGATCGATAAGTGCAAAGGGGTCCGTGTACTCCATGCCAGTCGAAGTTCCCTGCCCCCTGACCCCTCCTTTCGTCCGCCCCCCCCCACCCCCTCACTTCTCTCTTCCGCTACCACCACCACCACCCCCACTCCATCCACCCCCAGCGGCGTCTAACGGATTCTTTGCGCTAGGCGTCGTCGTCGACGAGACAAGGGAGTGGGGGAGGGATATTTATTCCATGCAGCTTTGGGGCAGTCCCCTCGTGGCTGCATGCAGGGCATGGTATTCCATTCCTCCTGGATACGATCTATAATTTCTGTATATGGGGTCACTGTATTCCCCTGGCAACACACACTCTCCACGCATCTTATGTATCGTAGGGACACCCCTGAATTGCACCACGGCATTTTCCTCACCTCGCGGTCCCCATGCATGCACGGGGAAAATACACCAGACTATCTCACCGCATGCTTCGGATCTATATACCTACCCTTGTGCACCACCCAGACACTCGTTGTGTCCCCCCTTTACAAGTATTTCCCCTGCACACCGTGCTGTGTGTTTAGGTATATATATATAGGGGATCTTATGATAGTCGATTTCTTATATCGATACGCATTTCAAATAATTATATACCTTGCAGTTAGATGTTTGTAGGTTAGGTTGGATTATTTGGCATGTTTTATAGGATTGGTTAAAATTTTTCGCAGCTTATGGCAGTGGATTTTTCAAATTTTACACAACAATGTGATTCGAATATTTGGAAGATTGTTTCAGGGTGATGAAAGCAGTAAGTAGGTGGCGAAAAGAATTGATGTAACCAAAAACCGAACGATAGCTTGCGTTTTGGAAAATGCTTCAAGACTTTTTGCATATTGATTCATTGCGAATGTAAATAAAGTAAATTGTATCTAAGGCATCCAATTGTGCAATTGGATTGAATGACATGGCTCTGAGACAATTTTTAATGAAATTTAGAAAATCTCTCATATTTCAACTCCAAAATTCAACATGGCGGCTGAAATTGCATGCGGCGCCATTTAGAGCGGAAATAACCTAAACAAAAAACAAATAAAATTCTTCAACTTTTTTAGCGTCGGGATGAAACTGCGTCGCAATAACTCGAGGGCGAAATATTTTGGTCGGAATAAAGGAACGTTGACCGCGACAAGCGCATCGAAGAATCCTTAAAATTGAGCTGTGTGAGTTTACCAGATAAAGAAGAAGAAGTGGAGAGGTCGAAGAGAAGGAGGGAAGAGAATAGACTATGGGAAAGAATTGAGGAACGTGAAAAATAAAGAAACGGTTAGATCGTTGCACGCGCCGTGGTCGGCAACGACCCGACGACGTATACGACGAGGCGTCGCTTCGTTCCTTCGGCGCCGGTCGTCGCGACGGGAACTCTTACAAGATTTACGGATAGGAACCGCGAGCAGTTTTGCAAGGTCGAAGTTTAGAGCTTAGCAAAGGCGCCACCCGGCGGGGAGAAGAGGAGACTTAATATTTCAGTTGAAGAATGGCGTAGAATTTTCTCCGAACCAAATGACGCGGTTCAAAAAGCGCGCGTCTCGTTACTCGCTTGCGAGTCTGCGCAGTGAGCGCGACGCAGATGCAAACGTGAAATTATGTACTTGCCTATGTATTTGACAAACGACGAGACGCGTGGCGTTTTATCTCACTGTATTATTATAACGCGGCAGAAAAAAGCTCATATATTAATGGGGCCGACGCGACTTGTACGAGCCCGTGAAGAAGAGGCGAGAAAACTGTGGCGCCGTTCAAGTGAATCACGTGTCGCAAAATACACCGCAAAACGAGCTCACAGAATCCTTTTTACTTTTTCCGTTCGTATACACCGATGTGTTAATTAACATGAAAAATACGTTCAGAGAACGAACGAACTATCAATCATAACCAACGATATTTACGAGTTGTGAGCTGGTGGTTGTCTCAAATACGTTTAACGGTCACAAGACGGAGACGATATTAATTATTGCTTTTAAAAAAATTTTTTTCATTATTACTTGTCATACCAAAGTCAAACATTGAATCGAAAGATATGGAGAAATGGGGAAAATGGAGAAGCAAAAAAAAAAAATATATATAAAACCTACGTTACTTGCAAATGAATGTAAGAAAATTCCTCGCCAAATCTAGACCTTAAAAGATTCCTCGTCCCATCAGCTTCAGTACCTGAATAAAATCCAGAAAAAAAGTAGTAGCGTCATGAGCGAGAGTTTGATGGGTTTGACGGATGGATGGACGAGGAGGAATATCTTTAAGTTAAGTATAGAGGCAAGGTGAAGGAAGATAGGCGGTAGAAACCCCTGCATATCGGATGGCATTCCACAGGGCTAAGGAGGTGAAGAGAAAGAAAAAAAAAAAGAAAAGAGAAAAATTTTATCTTTTGTAAGTCTCCAACTGTATAATAAAATACGAGCACCATTTGAAGTGGGCACCGCGCGGTTTTACCCACCAATGGTGGGCACGCTGAGACCACGCATTGTGCGCACAACGCTCATACATATAGGTACAAATACACAACACACACACGCGCACGCGCAAAGTTCTCACACAGCGATGAAACTTCACCCACAAGCCGGCAGCTAACAGTATATTACGTTTTGAAACCTGTCCAACTGGTCTAGAGTTCTCGCTTACAGACTTTAATGCACAACGACAATAATTCTCTGGATAAATGCACGCGGTTCCGGGGTAAAATAAGGGAAGTCCTTACGCTTATGCGTGGAATCTGACCCTCGGAAGGAAGGTCGTGTCGCCATTATACGTGTTTAGAGTTTGGGTTAGTGTATAGTAGGGTGTTCCAATGAAAAAAAAAAATTTCGCTAATAATCATTGAGTCATTTTGAATATATCTTAATGGGTCAGAATTAGGAAAATTGTATTTCAGTACTTTTTTATAGAGCGTGCAATTTTCTGCAAGAATCTGTATTTGGATAGTTCGTAAGTCAAGCTGTTTAGGAGAAAAAAAAAATTCCAATATTTCCTTTTCTTTTTTGAGTGTTGTTTAAATGAAAAACGGAAAAAATCTAAATATCAATATTAGGAACTGATATTTGGATAAGATATTCTATTTGAAATGCTATACCGAGATTTTGATGTACGTTCGAAAAAGAATTGTTTATTTTTTTATTTTCATTTGAAATACCCTACTATTAAATAGTCATTAAATATTTGCATTTTTCATCATAAACTAAAATTATAATTAATAATAAGATCTGATTTCTCTGAAAAAAATAAACAAATGCTTTTAATGTTACAATAACGAGAAAATCTTATATTTTCTGACAACTTTCTAATTGAACTAAACGGTTATACTCGTATCACATTTTCTACCCATTCCAACGTAATTTAAACCGTTCCTATTACGAAACCCATTTTTCAAATTTCTCAGTAATCGTAATATAACAAATAAAATTCTTCTCAATGCGAGGCTGGAATTAGCCGGCAGACCGGCTTTGCCTCTGATTATATACCCCGCGAAACGATGGACGGATATTTCTGCCGGGGCTATCCAGGTGCGTGGTTTTGGCTGCTGTTCCTTCTTCGACCACCCACGTACGCTCTGACCTAATCTTGGACGTCCTCCTCCTCCTCTCGTCGTCATGGAACACCCGCTGAGCTGGCACACCAATTAAACCCACTGTTGTTCAGCCCCCTTGTCTGTGTTTCCTTTTTTTTGTTTTTTTTTTGTTTTTTTTCCCTCCATATGTCGGATTTTTGACATTTTTTAGTCGCGATTTTCGACCCTTGCCAAATTCTGCAACAGAGATATTATATGCGATTTATAAGTAATAGAAAATGTGAAACTCCGATGATTTTTTCCGGATCATCGATCCTTAAAACGATACGTTTTGTGCGGTATATTTTTCGGTTTTCAAAAATTATAGTGAAGACTTTAAATCTCAGTTTGCAGTAATTTCGGATATGGTCGAGTGGATTTAATAATGAGTGACTGAAATCCTGAATTCTGGTTTCCAAAATTCAGGAAATTTGGAGATAATTTAGAGGATATATATGGCTGAATTCAACGTGTCCCAAAAACCAACACGTAAATTCTGGCTTCGCTAAAGTGCGACGAAACATTGAATAAAAAATAAAAAAAAAGGAATAAAAACTTGACACTCGATTTAAACACATGTCTCTCCTCTCTTCTGAGAGAAAACCACAACTTCTGTTTCGCGATTTCGTTTCCCCACGATCCGAGCATCTGAAAACGAGATAAAGCAACTTGAATATCGAGACGAAATCACACGTCTGCCACGCGTAATGTATTTCCGTAACGTATGACGCAAGAAAAGTTTTCAGGAAATGAGCGCGAAATTATTCGATCCAAGGATGATGGCAGGAGAATGTGGCTGCGCTGCATAGTCACGCTAGTGGTGGTGGTGGTGGTGGTGGTGGTGGTGGTGGTGGTGGTGCTGTATTCATCGGATAAATTTAGGTAGGTCAAGTGCTGTGTGACGATGAAAATTTACCAGAGGCAAACAGGTGTGTACCGGCGCACGCGACGCACGCCGTGGGCAGATCAGAGCTGCACGCATGCGCGAGTGTCGGTGGCACGCGTCGCCGAAGACGAGTGTCAGGAAGACGGCAGACAGCGAGGTCCAACGCCTCGATCCGCGAGTCTCCTGCGGCCTAAAGTCGCCTCCACAACGACCAGCGAGAGCAAAATTTTCCAAAAATTTTCCAAAAACTACTTGAAATTTCACGGAAATTCTCCGATGGATTGTAAAAACTGTTTTCGGTTGAGCCGAGTTTTCAAAACAACCACAAAAGAGAAAAAAAAGAAGTTACGTACTAACAGCCGATGAAATTTGCGAAAAAAATGATTTTTATTCATCACGAATTTATTTAGTATGTTTCTGGAAAAAGTTATTAAAGTTAAAGAATTTATAAATCTTCCTTAGACGCAAGATTGATTGGTTTTTCAGGGTTCTTAAGAGGATTTCGTGCACTGCACCGATATTGGAGAAAAATTAACGTGTCACACCGTTTTATAATACGGGAAATTTATAAACTGGAGAAATGCCAATTGGACGAAAAAAATCAGAGTTGACTAATTTTAACGAGGCGTAACCGACGGTTGGACATAAAATAAAATGGAAGGTTCATCAGGCGCGAAAAACTCGTCACACATGTTTCAAGATTTATTTAATGTTTTTTCTCAAGGTCTGATCACTACACAACTAAAGTTAAGAAAACAAATCTGTTTTAAATTGATTCACTCGAATACCACTTTATGAATTTCAAGAATGTGTATAAGGAGAAGGGGGCAGCAAAACGGGGAACTTAAGGAAATACTTAGTTTTCAAAAACTCAAATGCACTTTATTTATTTTTTTTCATTGTAACCAAAAGAAAATAAAAATGATTTTCAGATGCCAGGTAAAAAAATTTTTTTGATTTTTTGAAAATCCAAAACAATCCTCAATCATGTTTATAGAAGTAATTATTGAATGTAAAAAAAATATTTTGAACAATAAAATTTTTTTTATAAAATTTTAAGGGTACTCCATTTTGCCCCCTCCCCCCCCCCCCCTATCCGTTTTAACCGCCCTTTCCCTATATATACTCAGTTACGTTATACATATTCACTTACAATGAGAAGACTGGATCAAAATTCTGTGTCTAAAGCGTAGATCATCCGTGTATAATTTAAGGATATTATTCTTTTCGGGGTGGCTAATGATTGGTTCAGCTGACGTAATTCATCTCCGACGTTTTTGCGGTATAGATATATGATGAATATATAATTTACCGTTGATAAGCGTGTTCGAGAAGTTAATATTAAGGTCAAATAACTCGGGCGCCACCGGAAACGTATTACGTGCATCCATTATACGACGCTATTCTTCTTGATCATGTTTCAGATATTATTGGTACCAATTTTTTATACACGGAATATGGTAATGACGTGTAGATCAGCGATAAATCACGTCTCGTTTAATGATTTGCCGCGGTATCGTACGCGGCTGTAAAATAGTAAGAGAATTTTCCGTACTTCTCGAGTTTTCCCAAACTTCGACTCGCGTATATTCATTCGTTGTGGCAGCACCCTAACTCGATTGGATAAGCTCGGCTTAGGGTGAGGTAAGCCGGTTGATATAGCCCAGAAAAAGCTCCGGCAAACTCAGCGCGACGTCTATCGTCACGACGACGCTGCGCGTCGCGGACTGAGGCGTAAACCTATATAACGGCTACATGGTCAGGAAATCGGATACTAAACGGTCCGCGTAAAAACGTCGAATAAAAGTCCAGAGCAAGAGTCTTACAATTATGTTGAGAGAAGCTTGACTCTGCTTTTTTCCTCCTATCGAAAATCGAGCTTGCAGTTTTTTTCGTGATCTGAAATTCAGCGGTTTTCGGATAAAATCGAGACTCAAACTTTGCAGAATCCCTTGAGCACAATCGGGTTCAACAATTCGTCCGCAGATGCGAAGATTTGACGCAAACACTTGATATCGTTGCGGAAAAAGCACTGGAGTGACACGATATTGTGCAATTGTTTTCTCGATTCTATACGCGTCGATCGTCGCCGTCCGCGATTCCGTAGACAAAGTGGCAGTCCCCTGAAACGCAATTATAGTCTGCTTAAAATAGATGTTGACTTCTCGCGGTCAGCGGACCAGCCAGTAGATCACCACTTGTCCGTCACTCTTTGTACGACGCAGGTTGGATTAGTTTTCAAAATCGTAATTGGAAGTGGACCGTTGATAGAAAAACCGAATTCCAATTCGCGGGAAAAAACACGTTTCCACCTTTTACCGGTGAACTTAATTTTATCCTCTCCAGTTGACGTTGACTTTTCACTTTTCAAAAAGAAGCTTCGTCGATAAAACTCAGAAGTATGTGTTGCGCTTCTGCATCATTATCACTTTTAAATGGTCTCTCTCTCTCTCCCCGGAATATTTTAGTTTCATCTGTCAGTTGAAATCCTTTTGATATCGTGTAGACTTTTCATGCTTGAAGAAATTAGATACGTCCATTGCTCTTGGTTGTTGGTTTTAAGTTAAGGCAGAGTTTGCATGACCGAGTTTAATATTTGAGAAGCGTGGATCTAGCGATCGGATCCGAGATCCAGAGTGTTGGCAGCGAGCGAAGCTCAACCCGGCTAGAAGCAACGTGGGTTGGAAATTTGCCAAATAGGATAACCGACTGGCACAGAGTAACGCGTGGCTGAGATAGATCTTCCGCGTGAACCACTGGAAAGCACATCGCTCTGAGCATAAAACTTCTTCAAGGTTCGTCCAGTCCCAAACCAGGACGATAAATAAATTGTTACGCAACTTCAAGTCTCTCCGCGGACGTCGTTCCAACCTTCAACCTTTATACACTCATCTAGGTAGTTTAGATTAGAGTGGTTTTCATCCGTTCCTTACAATTTTCCGAGAAATTAAGGTTCACCCGGTATTTTCAAAGGCTTGAATTGCTTCTTTCGATATGGTCCAAACTTTGTTTCATCGAAAACGTTTGAACTTGGAAACTTTGTGCTCATTTCAGTTCAGTATACGAGAGTCTTAGCAGAAACTTATCACAATCAGCGGTTTTGCTTTCACCCCAGCAACTCAAGTTATAAGAAGTTAAACCTATCATCTTTCTCGTGCAGAAATTCGTGCAAAAATCAAAACGCTGTTCAAAATACGTGAAAACTTGATGTAAACTGCAATAGAGGTTGATAATCTTTGATCGACCCGTCGTTAAATAAGATCGTGATATCCATTTCGCTATGGATGCGTGATCGTGATACGTATTTATACATTTAATGTACGTAAGTACGGCGTAGAATCAGGTACGACGGTTGCAAAATCAAGTATTGCAATTACGCAGCGTGTGTGAGAGGGGCGGGGGAGGGGGGGGGGGGGTAAAAAGAAAAAAAAGATAAAATAGCGTACATCTGGTGTGAACCAAAGGCAGGATAAGATATGCGCGTGTATTGTGTAGGTGTGTAGCTTACACCTATTTCAAAGCGGAGGCAATTTAACCGAGCGTAAAGTTGTTTGCCGTTGAACAATGCTTTGTCCCTGCATTGTGTCCGCAAATGACAATTGGTCGCTAGACTCCGGAGAGCCTCGGGTGATGATCATGGAAAGAGATTTCACTACCGATGGTTATGACAAAGTGGAGTAGATAATTTCGAAAAAGTTCATCAATAGAACGATTTTTGCTGTTTCCCACACAATTTGGAGGCTGAAGCGTGAAACGCGTTCTTCCAATTAACTCGCACCGTGAGAAACTCCCTCCATTTTCCGAATTTTCCCTACAACGGTTGTTCAACAGTAATCGTTTCTTATAGTCCAGTGGCGAAGCGGTGACCTCGACCAGGCCAAAGGCCACGGGATGATGATGGGATTGGCGTTGAGCGGAAGTCTCGTATGAAACGACTCGATTCTTCAAGCAAAGGCGAAGGCAACTTCCTTCGTCGGGGAGTCATTACGCCAGTCGCCATTAATTATGTCTTCTTGCATGCGCACGGTGAGCACTAGACAAGCGGAAAAGTGCCAACGTGCGACTAACCGACATTCTTTGTCGAAGGTCGAACCCGGATAACCAACCGCTGTACGATTTGTTTATTCTTGGATGGGATTTTTCTGTTGAGAAAATCAACAGTCGACTGCAATCAGACGGATACCTAGAAGCTTTGCACATAGCACACCAGGCAGATAAGATCCACAGATAAGAGGTGGTCACGGTCAATAAATGTTAACGTATTGTTTGTTGTTTGGTTAATTGAACTTATGAATTTCGTGAAAATATGTAGGCGTTTTTGCACTGACCGATAATGGAAATAGAATCAGGCATACATGTTCGTATCGTTAAACAATGTACCGATAATGATAATAAGTTCAGATACTATCGGTGTGATCGATCGTTCATCAGGTAACGATAATCGTTGGAGGTAAAAATTGTTTAATATTATACGTATTTGGATCCAAGGTCGCAGGTTAATGACGAGTTGCAAAGTAATTCCATATACATAATAATTAGCTGTAGGTACTAATTATACTAAATGTACTTTTGATATTGACACAAAGTAAAATATAATATGCATCTATCACCCGATTGAATATACATAAATCTGATCATTTGGTATCAGAATTTTTATTAGAAAAGAAAAAGAAGAAGAAGATGAAGATGTATGGAGGTCAAAGCAAGTTACGTTGATCAACTAAAATTCGAATTTATAGCCAGATTTCATGGAACACACGCATATTATGCAACGGAGTAAAATATGCTCGATGTATTTATAATTTGATGAAAAAATATTAGCCTAAGTAATTGCCTCGCGATGGATCTATAATACCGACTCCGCAGTATCGTTATACCCAACGAATTATTTATCGTCGTCGAGATATACGTTATTATACATATCGGCTTAGTGGCGCGTGTTTAGTGGCAAGTGTGTGCAAGGTGCACGTGCGAAAATATACGGGATACACACACGTCTGTAATATTAACGTTCAATGGTGTAATGGACGTACGTACGTTGACGAACTTACGTGTATCGGTGAAACGATACGACAGCCGACGAGGGAAGCGAACGGCAAACACCTGAGCCAACAGACTTCGATCACTTCCATCGCTGCTGGTCTAATCTCTCTTCTTTTTCCCCGTTTCTATTTCTCTCCTCCAATCTTGACATTGCTTCAATTTCAACCACTTGAGCCAGCTTCCCGACTCTTTTCTCCACCACATGGGTCTGACGGCGTATATACGATCTGCGGAAAGGGATCCGAAGTCCACAAAGAAGTTACTAATATAACCTCAAAAATAAAGAGTGCTCTTGAATAAGGAATCAATTCTGAGGCCCGGTCAGATTTCTCGATCCTTACTGCTTACTACCTTAAGTAGTTTCCAGCGTTATCTCATCTCGAAACGTGGCGTCGTCATTCGAGCACACCTGAGTGCGTTGGACTTTAGAAGTTCGCTTTATCTGTTCGACTTTTCTGCCGCAACGAGAGTAAAGTAAAAAAAAAAGAATCGTACACAATGAACCCTGGACATTGTCCTCATAGCTGATTCGAAATGCAAACACACCGCACGTCGATGGTACAATCTGTAGGAAAGTGGTCGAGGAACATGCTTTGGGACTTGTCCAAACGTGTCTTTCAATTCCTCATCCTAGTGTAGAACGAAGGCTGCAATGTCGCAATTCGATGACGGATGAGACTCTCCTTGGATTCACTCTCGCTTTAGGATGAACCATAATGAGAATAAGGAGTATCAAGGATGGCGAGAAATCGGAGAACCGGTAGACATCACTGCTGGTCCAACGGCTTGTGACACGGTTATTGGAATAATCAGTCATGCGAGATGCCCGGAGCTACTTAAACCGATAAATGATCCATAGATTACAACTCGAAAAGCGTTCGCTTCTCGATTGTCCGATCAGTTCCACTTCAGGGAAACTCCCAAATAATTCGACAATCTTTGGTCGACAACGTTTATATTACTATAAGGAAGTGTTTTAATTGATATGTCGTGTGTATCCATGGTGCTAATTTATGGGGTCCCGATGGTGACCCTGGGCATGCATTCATTAGCCACGTGCACCACGAGACCACCTGCAACAGCACCAGCGGCAAGAGATCTTTGTTGCAAGCGTTGCAATGGTGGCAACAAGTGTACGTACAACTTTGCGGCAGTTGCCAACACCAAGCGAGTCAAATTCCAAAGAATAACAAGCTGCGCGTCGGTGCCAACCGGAGACGGTGGCCTAGCTGGTATCTCCTTTGTCTCAACAAATTTCAATACCATACAGCGGGCAGGTAGGTATGCATGATTATAAATCCTCGCCCGTGCATAGCGTTAAGCGTGTAACTGTAGTACTCAAAAACACTCGATCAATGTCACACCATATGTATATTATCTATGATAATATCCCATGCATGCTACCAAAGCGTGCTTGTAATCCAGATAATAAATAATCAAACAAAAACATTGAAGACTACGACGATGAGTCTCGTTTACAGATTAGATTCAGATTTTTCATTTTTTGAATGCACATTTTGTTCACCAATTATCATCGGTGCTTTAGAATTTCCAAATGGTCAGATCCTGAAGCTTTTTTATGAAAGTGCTTTTTTTTTGGTTTAACTAGATACGGCAACCACCTGTTCGATATGCGCTGAAGATCTCGCGCAAAATCTTGTGTCTATGTGTATATTTGAGCTTTCAATGTGGATATTGCAAGTCTGAAAATAACCACAGCGATTCTAATAATATTTTCATTGGCGAAAGAATTGAAATATGTGCCGAGAATACATATATATATTTTTTTTTATACTTGTATATCTATTTTTTTATTCACTGCAAAAACCACGACAACTTTTCTCTCCTTCTCTTTTGGAAAACTATATATACGTCTTGTTCTCTATTTCTCGCAAGTTCCTCGATAATTTGGTCTCTTTGATCACTCTGCAAAAATAAATATATACTAAAATTCTGCGATTGATATATGAATTTTGTGATTTTTGATCAAGTAGAATAATAAGACAAAAATAAAAAATGACGAAAGAAAAACTCGTCTTACAAAATGAAAAAGAAAATTAGACAAGGCGTGATTATAATCGATACGAATTTGGCACTGATAAAAATAGTTAAAAAATCTTGGTACCCGCGCAATATACACCGATTGACGATACACCTTGTTGAAAAGGTTGAATAAAAAACAAACGTAGTAGGTATAATAAGAGAATACCGAGTTGGCAAGAAACGGCTCTAAACTCGCGTAACTTTGCAACGTAGGTACTAACGCCAGATGCCCGCGGACTTGTATAGCGGACACAAAACGGCCCCACGGCTAAACCGAAATAGCTTCTTGTTTATCCCTTGCCCCATAACTCCGGCCTCCACCCAATTTTAGTACATTCATTTATCCTCAAACGTCGCAAAAACCGTTCCGCCAATCACGCGGCCCGTCAGTCCCAAAATTCCAGATTCATTTTTTGTACGAAATAAATTCGACTATCGATAGTAGCGAATTCGATTTTTCCTCCATCACCGTCCCTGGTGAAAATGATTTCTACGATTTTCTACGCATTTTTAGAGAAATTGGAATTTCTCGTATAATTTTTTGCAAGAAATTGGAAATTTTTCATGAAAATTTGAATTTTTTTTTTTTTTTAAATTTTTTTTTTTATCAGTAAACAATCCACGAGCTAGTACAATTATTTTTTTTCACCAAAAATTAACGATTCCTCGTGAAAAATAACTAATATGCATATTTACAATTTTTTTTTAACAAATAATACCAAATGTTTCAATTTCTGTAAAAATTCTCAGTCGTAGAATTTTTGCACCAGATAACTTGTTAGTATAGGTAACGATACGTCAATGTTGATTAAGTTTACGCCTAATTGACGACAGGCCGAAACCACTGATAAACGGTTGACGGAAATTACATTATCACAACGCGCGGTGCAAGGTTCGCGAATCTTTTCGATAACCGAGCGGAACGTACAAATCAGCGAACACTTGAGGGCGAGCTGATTAACTATACGCGATTTTTAATGACGTAGAAACTGGTAAATTAACCGTTCCTTCGATCGAGTATAGATTTATTGATCCTGAAACCCACGGTTGCAGTGACCAGATATAAAATTGGACAAGTCCCAGAGCCGGAAATGCCGCGCGCTCGTGAAACGAAGATGGTATATACATATATATATAGATATATACACATATGTAATCACACATACGTATACCTATACATACATATACATGTACGTTTTTTTTTTTTTTTGCGTTGGAGAGCACGTGCACACAACTTTTGATGCTCTTATAATGGCTCTGCGCTTACTCTTTATTTCTAACCACTTGACTTGTTTTAACTTCAACTCCCAGAGATCTTCTGCCCCCTCCATCCCGCCCCTTCGGATTCGTATAATTAGCTATTGCCATCAACAAAACTTTTCTTTTCTGTTTCGTTTTTTTTTTTTTTTTTTCTCTTGTTTAGATAGTGCAATTTTATAAAGTTTTGGGGTCAACAATAAAATTAATGAATAAACGTTACTGATATTATAATTATAATTTATATGTAGGAAAATTTAGATACTGCAAAATTTAACGTATTGATCCAAGATGGAAAATATTTTTAAAACAACGATTAGCGAAGCGCAAGAAAGCGTGAGAAAGAAAGAAATTTTATTTTATAACAGAGATAAAAAATAACTATGAAAAATCTATGTTTGTACTTACGTGTTTTATATTTCCTGCAATTATTGAGTCTGGCGAAATTATTGTATAATAGTGATGTGCGATTAATCGATTAATCGTTTTTCCAATCAACCGATTTATCGACGGTTTCGATTATTCGATTCTCCGATTAATCGATCGATCAAAGTTGCCTCATAATATTTCTGCAGGTCAATCTGTACATGAATCGAAACGGTCGTTTAGTCGATTAATCGAAAAATCAATTAGCCGAAATCATCGATTAATCGATTGATTGCGAAAACGATTAAACGATGCTATCGATTGATCGATTAATTGCTACGTAATTAATTAGCGCATATCACATTAAAATAAAGTTTTGAAGAAAATCAGTCTCTAAACTTCAATTTCTCTTCTCGCCCAGCCTTTCTTTTCCTATCTTCCATTATATTTTTTTTTTTTTTTTCTTCTTAATCTGTTTTCCAGAGTGAATCGCGCAAGAGATCGGTGGGTCGAGACACAAGTGGTCCAGCGGAGCCGGAGGCTGTGGTCGGTTGAAATATGTTGCCGGTCGCCACCGGCTGAGCAGCTAAGGGAAGTGGAAAGACCCTGGCGACCACCACGACCACCGGTAGTCCGGGCGGCGCGGCGGTTCGGCTTGGCGGTCTTAAGATTTTGCGGTCCAGATGCTGTGACGTAACGGGGATTTCCTTCCACCGGTAAAATCGACGCTGGGCGTCGCGGCGCCCGGCTCACCCAACGCGCGTGTCTAGCGCACGCTCTAAATGCTAATGCTTATACAATACTCACAGCTTATTATCCAACCTCGAAGTGAGCGTGAAGAAAAGTTCGTCTTTGTCATCCAGAAATAAAAACTCGCCGTTTTTCTTCTTTTTGTTCCCCATGGATGACAGTAAGAATGATCCAGATTCTTAGCCGAAATTAACGAAAATATGGTTGCCAAGTTGCGTATCAGAAACTCTCGAAGAATTTGTTGTATCTGAAATGGATTTGAGAATTCTTTAGAAGAATTCTTGAACGAATTTTTAAGACTAAGTGGAATAATGTTTTCGATAAAATCGGATATTGAGTATTTTTGAAAATCTGCAATTAATTATGAAGTCCGAAATTTGGGAGTGTTGCTATATTGTTTTCTGCAGACGTACTTTTATCGTTCTAAAATTATATCTTCATACCAAATTATATTCATCTGAACAATATTCTGACAACAAGGTAAACAATTTCATCGACTTGACAATAAAATTATATTCCAAATTTCGGTACAAAATTATGAACTCAATCCGATCTTCGTATCAATAAGCTGATCGATCCAGTTCTATTCTATTCATTGTTCTTCGACAATTGCTTTGTTCTTTGTGCCAAGCACAAGACTTTCACTAGTTTATTGAACACCTTAACCTCAAATATTGGTGATAACTCGACGTGTATGAATATCAAGACAGACATTAGCGTTGAAAAAGCGAATCTGCGTTGCAATAAAAAGAAATTAGAAGGCGACCAAGTGGTTTTTGGGTTTATAAAATAGCCGTTAATCCCGCGAAAAGTCGCGCCACTCGCCGTCAGCCACCCTGCCCATAATGCACCGGATTTAGTAGGTGCGCGCGCAACTCGCTGGGCCGGTCCGTTGTCCCCTTTGTTTTAAGTTTATCTTTAGTGCAACCACCTTGTGAGTTCGCCTCGGTTTTTCTTATCTTCGTTTTGTCCCTCTGCCTCCCCGTCGCGCTGTCGTCAACCACCCTTCTCTTCTCCTCCGTGTATACACAACACATTCGTATATACCTATATAGATAAATACACGTATAGTTACCCATACAGAAACGTGTGTTGAAACACGTGCGGCTAGCTAGCGAGAGTCGTTGTACAGTTTATTTGAAACCTCCTCGCCTTTCTTGTTTGAAACTTATTTCTTCCGCGATTCGCGCGCTCTCTTCGACGATATTCATTACAGCTTTCCTTCGTTTGCATTGTAGCTTATTCGCAGCTACCGTGAAAAACACAAGTATAATTTATTGCCGCGCGCGAGCGCGCGTATTACGATGCGGAAAGAAGAAACGGCGCGCTTCGTTCACTCGCTTTCGGATCTTCAAATATATTTTCTTCAGTCTGTATGATCGATCGCTCGACTCGACGTGGAGTAAATTACTTGACGAATCGCCCCGAATAGGATCAACATAAATACATATTCATAGCCACTCGCATTTAAATTAAATTCAATGATTAAACTTTGCTTAATCCGTACAATCGATAACTTAGAAAAATTGTCTCACGTAGTTTTTCATAAATTATCGATTTCAATAAACCGAAAACCAGACTTCCTCCGAAATTTGAAAAAAAAAACAACAAACGGACAAAGAAGCGTTTCTTTTCTATAGTTCGTGCATCAGCCTGTCTTTTCTCGGTGTTTATTAGGTTCTACTGGATATAATAAGCATTAGAAAACCCAAGATGTGGTCGAAAGCTGCATCTGCGTATCATTTGCTGGTATTATTAGGGTCGAAACGCAGCTCGCGAAGCGCACTGCGGCATATTTCACTTGTCTAATTCTTCTTGCCTTCTGTGCCAGTGTTGTGCGCAACTTTCACCTTTTGTCGCTTTATTTGCTGCCCCTCCGCTCGCCGCGTTGACCTAGGCACCGCTTTTCTCTCACAGGCTTCTATTCGCCTTTGGTTTTCCTCTTTTTCCTTCCCCCCCTCCCCCCCCCCCCCCCCAAACTCCTCCATCCCTCCAATCCCCCCACAGATCGTGAACCACGCTGTCGTCTTGTTCTACTCTTTGACTCTAACTGCGCAGTTCTGCACCACTCCTGATGCGTTTCTGCAACGCGCAGAATTAGCGCCCCCCCCCCCCCCCCCCCCCCCGCCATGGTGCAGCTCCTTTTTCAACCAGTGGTTGACGCTCTCCGAATGCCAAACACACGCGTTCTGCTCTGTGTTTCGCTCAACAGCTGACAAAGGAATTCGATTGCAGCGGACACTTTTAGGCATCTTCGAGTTGGTACTTGTGGGTGGTTTCTGAAAATTGTTCCTCACTTCGCTGTGGCTATGAAACTCTTGTTTGAGGGAGGGGGGCGGGGGGGGGGGGGGGAGTCTTTTCTTCAAAATCAAACTTTAAGATGCTTTTAATTTTTGCAAGTCACGTGGAAGAAAACGATCGTAATAAATGTATACCTTGGGGAAGATTTTTTTTTTTTTTTTTTGTTTTTGTGAACAATTGGAATCAATGATACGATTGTTTGAAAATATCGTTTCACATGAAATTACATAATTCCGAGAAGAAAATTAATGCAGATGAGACTTGATTACCGAAAATTCAACTCGATCGTCGGAAGTTCTCATTGGTGTATCGTTAACAGCGTATGAATCGTATTGCGGGATCTTTGTTATCGAGGAAATACGATTTCAACGGTCGTAAATACCTCTGGAATTAATTTACGAGGGGGGGGGGGGGGGGGGGGGGGGGCTATATCGTTGCTGTAAGTTGTATACATTTTATAACCGAGAAAGGAATATAGGATATGCGCAGTAAAAAAATACCTTATACAGCAGTAATGTATACCTAGTAAAAGAGTTCGCTGCTTGTCGTGCCAGCGGGAACTCTGCGAACGGTATTAACTGCGCTATAAAACCGCGCGGGGTACGAATTTCGAGTAGTTGTTTAATACATTTATTCAAATTTCAATAGCCGAAGTGTAGTAAAATTTTTGAAAGAACGATAATGAAAGCTAGGTTCAACATTTATAGTGATAAATATTTTTCGTTCCCATTTTTATTTTTCTCTTCTTACAATCCCCGCGTACTACGTTGTTGTGACACTGTAGTCAACTGATATGTCAAAATGGTTTCAGGTTTAGTCATAACATCATGAATGAGGAAAAAATATAAGGAAGAGATCGAGGATTTGTAGAAAACAAAGAAGATAAGGAAACTAATAAAAATTATAGCTATCGACTATGAGGATACGATATATAAAAATGGCTGCGGAGTAAATTTTTTTTTCCTTTGTATACCTAGTTTTTTATTCATTTATTTTTCTTATCACGAGCCTCGACAAGTCTGATACTTATTATCAGCATTAGGCGAAAAACTAAGCGACTATAAGTTGCTGCTATAATCTTGTGTATCACCGTTTTGCTCTTGTACGATATATATTAGATATACATGGTCTTCCGAGTAGGATAGTTTCAAAGAATTCTACGAATCGGCGAGTGTAGTTTGTAAAATGAACTCGACCGCAGGTTTGTCTGGAAATAAAGAATATATAAGAGAGAGAGATAAATAACCGGTCCAGCTCCTCTCGGCGATGCGGGATGCGGGATGTTGGTCGGTGGTGGTTGGCGCTGGACCAAGTATTCTGACACTGACTGATACGCGTATACAGATATATCTACACGCCCATCCTGTATAATGTATACACACGCAATCTACATATCGCGAAACGCCTAACTGCCGAGGAAACGACTCGTCGCTTTGTGTTATATTATCCGCACACGTCGCGAGTGTTACTTTTCGATGAAAACCAGGCCAATGGATCGCCTCCTCGGATTGACCAAAGAAATCAGTACCATGTACCTCAACGCAGTCCGGACACTCTGGTCACGTTTATCAACCCTGACTTTCGCACTTCCTTCTTCAGTTGCACGATTGGAGCATCTGAACGATGAATATTAAGGTTTTCCGACGTGCCCGTCACTTTGAAAAGGAATATCTCCGCCTCAGAAGTTCATCTTTTCGGTAAATCGAACGGCAAGTAATTCAGAAGTACGTTTGGTAGACATGAATCTCTTTCAGAGCTTCTTGATCGCCAAATAAGTTCCCCTTCTCAAACCGCGACTCGCAGACTCTTAAGTCGGTCAGGAGTTTACAAGTTCCATTGAGGAATTAAATTCCATTCGAGTAAAGAAGACCATTTTCACATAGATAGTGGTAATTAATAGGCAATCGAGTTTGTCGATTACTACGAATTAACCGGCGATGAACGTGGATCATCTCACATGACGTGACGGTCACAAGTTATTATTGTTCATGAGGCTTATAAGCATGATGCATAGAGATATCGAATCAGACTTGTGGTTTTCTGTAACATGTGCACTCCGATTGCACGAGAAATGCAATGTGATGCGGTTTTTCGATCGGTTTTTGTCTGCTCGACCGGACGCCACGTGTTGATACAAGGATACGTTGACAGGCTCTTAACAAGACTGTCACGGATATCCGCGGATCTGCCTGGAAAATCGAGTCAACGACAAACATAACTGGGCTTTACAAATGAAAAAAAAAAAAAAAAAAATTCCTTTGACCCGATCAAGGAAGCTGAAATATGGGACAATCTAGACTAGTAAAGCACGTATTATCGTAAGCAATGCTCCTGCACCCTGATATCTTTGTAACGCTTAAATTTGTAAAAATTTGTTCAAATGACAACAATAAAAAAAAAAAAACAAGATTCGTTATGTTGTCTCTAAGTTACTTACACCTCTTGTTAAAATAGAATGAGAGAAGTTAAGGGAACACAGTAGTGTTGATCTGATCGAAAGATCACTTGTCACTCCGGATAGTTTGTTGAATGAATTTGTCAAATTTTCATGAAACTCGGGAGCATTCTGAGATTTGGATCGTGATTTAAACTTCCAGCGAAACGGATGGTTCGCCTTACGTTATAAAGGTACGTTATGTCAAAAGCCTTGTTCCGAAACAGTGAAGCGTGTATAACATCTTCCAAGTAGCAACGGTTCCATGGTCCGAGGGTAGACATTCCTTCAGAGGACTCGAAAGAACTCCTAGCCGCTTCCTTTGCTTTCCTGGATGATGAGCATACTTGGTATAGAGCGAATATAACGGTCATTATTCATTAACACAAGAATGGAATTCTCCCCCGTTCGTCTGACGACCCATGGCATGTATGGGCTCTATTAATACTTTGGTCAGAGAGACGAGCTGGTGGAGTTGCCATGTGTAGGTGAATCTCATGTACAGTCTAGAGGCACAATGCCTCGGTCCATTCCATCGCCACGCCACAATGACCGTAGAGCATTTATTTGACACGTTGGCTATTTGACCCAAAGAGATCAAGGGGTTACACGAACCAGCATGGAGGGTTCCAAGCTCCTAACTCACCGAACCAACACACACACGAGACATGGAGTTTGAAACCAGCACCGCAACCATCGCCAGCCTGCAACGTGGTTAATGCAGTGACTCACAAACACGTGGTTACAAATTATTGTTGGCGTATCGGTTGTGTGTACAGCTAAGCTTCTTACACCCAACGCATCAGCAGACTCCGAACCTTTCTTATAACTCCTTCGACTTCCATTCGATTGCGACTACTTCATGACCATAACCAACGACCAGTGTACATAGTGTACCATGTATACTGTATAGCGTGTTTACCAGCGATCTCCACACTTCCATTTCAACGAGTGCAGCAGTGGTTGGTAGGTACAAAATTGCCCCATGGACGACCGTATTTTCTCCCACAATCAGTAGAGTTATGTTTTTGGGAACTTTGCCTTTTTCAACATTATATTACTGTAGTGGTGAAATCTACGATGCTGTCAATGCAATACCACAACGGTATATAACTATTCTACGCTAAAGTAGAAGAAGAAGAAGAAGAAAGCACATGCACAATTCATGACTGATTGATGTTTGGACCTTTTTATATATTGACCCTTTTTAGTCGAGTATCCTTGTTCTTGGGTGAAACATGATATCAAAGTTTGACCATTCCGTAGATCAATAATAATTAATGAAAAAGGTTGACGTTCTTCGTTTGAAAACAGAATTCAAACGCTGCTTTTGTTTCGCGTGCAGCGTTGGGTGACCCAATTTTTGTTTTATAATATCTCTAACCGTCACGGCTGCTGGACGGTACAACCAAACCTTATACCAACACACGCGAGGAGATAATCATCGAAACAGATGTTTTCACGCATTTATTTTTTTTCTCTCGTCCATATGATTTAGGTAGGTAGGTACACACATACGCGGTGAACCTTGTGACGTATATAATATTTATGACGTAGCTTGTCGACCGTTTCTAAGCAATAATGTGATACTCTGTAGCACACAAAACTGGCATTGCACAGTGGTTCTTTATCTATTTTGTATAACGTATGAAATAAGTTTTATTTTCGACTCGCGATCAGATTGGACTTTGGTTTGATAACCATAGCTAAACTAATCGTAAAACGTAGCTGTAAACGCAATCTTAATATTGATATGAAAATACCGAAGCAACGGTTTTGGTTTTCTTATAATTTTCATGCTATTTGTTTAGGATTGAAAAACATCGAGACCCTTCTTTGGAAAGAATGATACAACAATGCAATTACTGGCGTCGTCGGTAGACAAAGTTATTATAGATATGGGGTAGCCTGAAAGAGGCATCAGCGTCGTTATCAGCGAATACAACGCGTGAGTCATTATTCTCGCTTCACCGAAGAGTGACTTGCTAGCATAAGCAAGCACTTTGCGGACTTTGCGCTTTTCGCCTTTATAAATGAACAAAGAATCTAGACTGACGGTCTCGTCGCAAGCAGAAGTTTTCAGAACCAGCATCTTGACGAGTCGCGAAGCGATAACGACCGTGCTTGTGGTTAATTATCGTACAATATGCGTACATAAGGCATAGATACACCTTACACTCTATGAAGAAATGTCGAAAGTATCATGCGAGAATTGCCGCTTTGTTGTTGTCATTCTTCCTCTCTCTCTCTCTCTCTCCCTTTCTTTCCTCACCACGATAAATAGTTATCACAATACCGTTGATCTCAAAATCATGCCATTTCAGGCTCTTCGAGACGTCGCGTCGAACCTCTCAAATGATTGTCCAATTTCCTTACACACGTGCCGAGTTCTGTGCAAATATTCGTTTATAACAGTAGATACGAGAGGCTGGTTCTGGATGTAGATTCCCTTACCGACATTCACCGACGCTCAGCTGTATCCAGAATCAGGCTCTTCTATTAAACAGATTCCCTTACCAACATTTACCGACACTTAGCTGCATCCAGAATCGGCCTCTTTTGTTATACAGATTCCCTTACCGACATTTACCGACGCTTAGGTACATCCAGAACCGGCCTCTCCTGTCTACTTGTAACGAACAATTAAACTTCACGTCTGGTTTTTCCACGCTCATTCGAAATCGTGAAACGGAGAGAGAAAAAAAAAAAAACGAAATCACGAAAGAGGCTGCACACCTCAGAGTTTGGTGACAACCTCTCCTTCTCATCGTCAGCTGTTATATACGTATTTATATTATACCATGTATACTCTTTGCACTTACAAAATCTAAAGTCGTCGGCAACGACGGATCGTGCATTAGAGAAAGAGCGGAGATGAGATCAAGTTTGCCCGCGGTGGGGTAGGAGAAAATGCAGCAATACGGAGTCTGGTCACGTACGCGATGGTAAACAGGTCTCTATGCTGTGCTCGATGTATCGGCGACGATGAATTCTAGCCAATTCACAATCTTTTACCTCGTCGAACTTTGTCCCGTGATATTTTAATTTAAAACGTATAGAGAAGAGTGATGCTGTACTGAATTGT
Organism: Diprion similis; assembly: GCF_021155765.1. Lineage (NCBI taxonomy): Eukaryota > Metazoa > Arthropoda > Insecta > Hymenoptera > Diprionidae > Diprion > Diprion similis. The sequence goes on along the minus strand of NC_060106.1, from coordinate 19,369,729 downwards.
CTGGGAAAGCCTTGCAATTGATACTACAGTATACTTGATACGAATTTATCCACGTCAAAATATACATATATATTTATAATGTCACAGGTCGTCTCGTATCATCGCTGTTGAAGAAAATTGAACTTTCATTCAGATGAATCAACAGATTCTCAGGCTTTCAGACTATTGCCATTTACAAAGAAAAGAAGGAAAAATAAATCAAAACTTTAGCTATGTTAAATGGATTTTACTTTTCGTATTTGGTGAATAGGTAAAGAAAAAAAAAGAACATCACATGTGATCTGCACCTGAATAGAAAATCTAAAAAAATCCATTTTCAGAATTCTGCAAACACTGATGATTTTACAATCTTTGAAAATTCTTTGCAGTGATTATTATCAATATTCGAATGAATCTGGTATGAATATTTTGACTGAAATATAATTTTCGCCAACAATTTTACCGAATATAATCTCTCTCGACATTCCACGATTTCGATAATAATTTTTTTACACCCACGATTTGCAACGCAGTATGGCAATTAGCGATTATTGTTCAAAAATTATTATCTACATATAATATATCTATAATACGACGGATATAATTTTGGTTTGCGAAAGAGGAGAAAAGTGCAAACCGTGAGATTCGGGCAAGCAATAAAAGCTGCATAAATTCTGCAAGTTCATATACATAATCTACATATACATATATCTTATAACGGAATTGGCACGTATTGACATACATGGGAGAATACGAGAATCTTTCACCCACGGAATTCAAATATATCGCGCAACGTAGGTATACCTACGTACAATTATTTACATACATACATGTGTACGTGCACTTCGGAGTTACGCGAGGCGATGAGTAAATAATTACATAAGAGGTATTTATTGAATATGCTAAATAAACGACGGCGCATGAGAACGCAGAATTACTTATACTAGCACATGATCGCGGATAGCGTGGCATTGGGCCACTCGTTTCATTTACTTTCTTGATCCTCTCGACCTTGTGTGAAAAAAGCTTGCCACATATGCACGTATACGAGCTTTAATGGGTCCGCTCGATTGACGAGCAAAAAAAGGGTTTTTTCAAGAATTTTTCGATAATTTTCAACTGTAGACATTGACAAAGGCTTTTTTTGCAAAATTAACAAAAGCCGACCTTTCTTCGAAAAAGTTGAAAAAGAGCGCTAATTTGCCGTTTTTTGTAAAAAAAAAATATACTTATAGATGCTAAATCTAAAACGGTTCGATTTACTGGTTTCATGTTAACCATCTCGGATAAATCATCAACACCGCAGACCCAATTTTTCAGACTGATTTTCAACAACGATTTTCGTGTATAAAAAGTGATTAAAACTTCTTAAAAGAATTTTTGAAAAAAGCCTTTGTTTTAGAAGAACTTGGTCGACGCTGTAAGCCTACAAGTTTGAATATATACTCAAGCTCGAATCTCGCGATCAGGCACGTGTGAAAAGAAATCCGATCCGAAGAGAAGGCCAAGGTTAAGGTGAATAAGGAAAAAGCTCCGCGGGTGAAAACGTCACTCGAGCCACCGATGAACGAGGAAGCGGCTCCGTCGCCTTCGAAATTTAATTCCTCTCTCGTTTATTTTCTTTCGTTTCTGCAGATCTTCCAGACCCATCTCTGCAGGCCTCGCTGGCCAAAGGGTCTAGGCAACCTTGACCAGATCCTGTTCCGAGCACCAAAAAAATAATAAAGAATGTAACAAAAAAACTTATGCTGAATAAAAAAAAAAAAACTCAAACAGAGTATAGAGCTCGGTTTTTTTTTACGTCAAATAGGTAAATTAATTATTAATAATCAATATTCATTTGTTATACGTAATGTAGGTTCATATTGAAATAAAATCTTCTTATCTCCAAGGAATTGTAAAGAATTTATTTTCACCAATGTTGGAATGGGTTTGAAGATTCCTGCGTAGAGATGAATGCGATCTCGAATAGTATTACAGAGCTCGTTAGTCAGGATCCCTGATAATAAATTCCTCTCTGTAATCTGTGTTTGGTTAACCAGCACGTGGTCGTGGCAGCTTATCCTTATCTAACGTAAACCTTGCCTTCGACGTTCTTCGATCCTTTGTTGCAGCTCTCGCAGCCGCGCGACGCACGACCATAAAGGAATTGCAAAACTTCTCCTAAAATGGCGCATAATTTATTATTCGATGTAAGAATATCGTGGGCGCGGCCTCCTCGTAGAAACAAGCAACATACAAGATGCTTTCGTTTCGACCAACTTTATTACAGGTTCGTGTAAGTAACACGGATTTTAAATTTCCGGCTGCGTAAATTTTTTTTTCTCAAGTTTTCTTGTTTGGTTGGTTTTTTTTTTTTTTTTTTTTTCTTTTCTTCTGCTTCAAACATTTTGACTTAGGATTTAGAACATCAAGGAAAAGTATAAACAGTGATACGAAATACAAATCGTCTGGATATTGTCAATTTTTCACAACTCGATTTGGCTGCTCGCCATTTCTCGAACCGGAAGTCGCTTATTTCTGCCAAAAACTGATCCGATTTTTATACGAAATTTCTCGTTTCTTTGAAACTTTGATTACAAGATGAAACTCGACGAAAGATAATTTTCCGAAATCCGTGTCAGTTCGAAAACGAACTTCATCGTTGTTCGATTCGATTTGAAATCGTTGATTTACAATTTTTTATTTTTCAGCATGATCGGAATCTAAATGAATTCAAAAAATAAAATTCACTGAAGGTTTTATAAAAAAAGATTTCTTGGATATAATCAACGTTATATGCCTTTGGTCGGTTTATTTTTTCGCTCGCAAACGCGTATAAATTCGAGAAATTTAATAGCCGGAATAAATTTATTATTCTACAAGTATCACAATGCCGTAGCGGTAGCATTTGTTTCGGGGTGAAAGTGACCACCCTGTATAAAACAACCGTAATATGCATGTGTGTTATGACGTATGCAAAACATACGTTTGTAAGTATCATGGTATGCGCTGCTGCGGTTGAGTAGGGCAAGGCTGGACTTTATACAATAATCTCTTTCCCATTCCACGCGTTGATGCACGAACGTATCGCATACACGCGTGTAACCATACCTGTATAATACCATTGTGAAATAATCATGACGAAACGAAAGAGTATGAAAAATATAAAATCAAATCGAGAATGAGAAAGAGAAAAAAAAATGTGCGATTGCATTGCAGGTGTACGTGTTTCTGATCAAATTCTCTTCTTCTTCTTCTTCTTCTTCTTCTTCTTCACTTTACACGTTAGCCTTGGCGTAATTTGTCTAAAAATTTCTCGGAAAATTCTTCAAGTATAAATTCAAGCTTTGAAACGATTCATCAGAGCATGAAGAGATCATCGTGTAGTTATATTTAAACGTTAAAACGTACGATCACGTCTCTTCATGTATGTAGGTATAGATAAGCCACACACGTAGGTAATCTAATGTGTGTAAATATACATATATATATACACCTGTGTGTGTATTTATTTGGCAGAAATACGGCCCGATACTGAGAAAGTTGCAAAATATATTTGGCAAAGTTTTTTATCGGCTGGAAAATTGCCAATTTAACAGAAACTTCCTCGGAATCGCTTACGTTATATATATATATATATAAACGTGTGTAGATATTCTAGATAATGTCGTCTGGTTATTGTATTTTTCTTTTTTACATTTGCTATTTATTTGATTTTTTTTTATGCCTATTCCGGGTTTATACAGACTCGAAGGTTCGATAAATCCATTCGCTTTTATAGCGAACAGTCTTGATTTTCGTTTTTTCACAATTTTCCGGTGATATACTTGATATTAAATAATGCTCAAGTATATGAAACAGGGGAAGATTTTCTGAAAAATCGATTACCGCTATTTATTTTGCAGGATTATTGTAACGATGCGAGAAAAACGAAAATTTTTTAAGAAAAAAAAAAAAAAAACAAACAAACAAAATATTTCAAAGTCGTCCAAAAAGTATTTCTTTACACAATTAAAGGCATTTTGAGTAAATGCTTTTATTTTAAAGTGAAAGTTTTAATTCTGGCAAGAGTTACGCCGACGATTTTTCCAATTTCAAATGTCGACGTCAATTTTCTCTTCTCACAACTGTTAAGTAAATCTTTCATCACACCGATCACATACGAGTATAATAACCTGACTTTTAAATTCCTGTGACACGTTTTTATGATTTATTCCTTTATTTTCTTTCTTTTTCGCAAAGTGAAAAGAATCGCGTATGTATCGTTACTCTTAAAAATTTTCCCTATGCTATTATATCGTTAACAATATATGTACAATATCGGAGATAATTAAATCGACGATCCGTACGTTGACACGATGTCGTTATATTCTTACAGTGTTATTTGTGCAAATTAGCACGACTCTCAACACAAAGAATATCGTTACAAACTGTGCCCGTTAAAACAGAATGAAAAAAAAAAAAACACAAAGAAAAAAATGATTCTACAACGATTTACAAAGTGTAATTAATAAAGAATTCCATCGCCAATTTTTTGCACGTATAATGATAATTTTTCGGAATACAGAAATAATGTCAGTTAGAGAAAATTCAAAGGAAATAAGATTAATTATTGTTATCGTTACAAGCGATAAAATCGCCGATCCTATAATTATTCAATAAACGTAAATATATCCTTCGTCCTCGAGCGAAAGAATTCTTCCCACAAAGTATACATAAATTAAATATAATGGTATTTGGATTGCAATAAATACCTGTTCAGCGTATAGAAAAGTACGTATATGTATAACATCGAAGAGTTAACGGTAAATTCGATTTGCTAATTCCTGCATGTGGGCGTTGGTGCAGATATGAGGCGAGGTTAATTAATATTATATAAATATATATATACCGTAATTTATTAGCATGCAGTACAAGTAAGTATTAAACGGTTTCTCAGCCTGTTAACATGCATCGACTAGGAACTGTTGCCGGAGATGTCGCCAATCCGATTTCGCGAATTCCGCAAACCCCGTATAATATATTAATCGAAGAATTTTTTTCACCCGGAATAACGAGGAGGAGAAACGGGTTTGCGGTGCAGTGGGAAGGATCAAATTTCTCCTTTCCCCCGCCGAAGGACACCTCCGAGATTTTAGCGTCGCGTATCGCGTCGCTCCGATCGTTCTACCCGGTATTTTCCTTCCTCTTACGGTACTTTTTTCTTTCGTTGGAAATTTCTCAGGACGTGTGTAAGTATCAATGACGTACGAGGTTTTTTTTTCGAATTTTTATCCTCATCAAAGTTGTAAAAGAACTTCGATTTCCGATCGACGTGAATTATATAGCAGATATTTTTCAAAATCGAGATTTTCATGAAATATCTCTCGCAGCTGGCTGTTGTTGTTTTGCTTTTGTTTTTCTTTATTTTAAATTTTTATTCCTAACAAGAAATATTTGATTTTTAATATCTATAATCCTAATTTCTTAGGTATGTGATTGAAAGTTTTTAATAAATTTCGGAACATGAAGATGGAAAGAAAAGGGACAATTATAAACAAATCAAAACAGTATACAATGTGTAATGTATGTATATATGACATAGACGGAGATTATGCGGGCATGCCTGGGTGACATTCACCGAAAGTCTTTATTCGGATGCAAATGTGAGTATAATTTGAGAATTTGTATGCGCCACACTCTCCGCATTGTGTTCTTTTATTATAATACTCATATTATACCTATATACGTATATATGTATACCGGAGGGTTAAAAGTAGGTTCCCAATTTTCATATGGTAATTCGCGTGTAAACATCGCTCAGGCTTGATCCTTGTACAGGTATGTATTATAGATTTCGACTTTCAACGTGTTTCAGGTGGTAGGTATACATGCATGCATGCATGCATGTGTATGTGCATAAATACAAGCAGCGCCAAGTGTCGCCGCGTGTCCTCGAGTCAAAGAGGTCCTTCTCGGCTCATCAGGATAAAAATTGATTCCTTTCTTCTTCAGCCACACGATTTATATGCGCATTTATACACACCGAGAAAGATGGAAAAATAGAGGTGAAGAGAGAGAGAGTGGAGAGGGAATGAAGAAAGAATTCTCAGCGTTGAGTCAACACAAAGAATCGTTCAGTGCCTACATTATAATGCAAAACTAATCGCGCAACGATCAATGACTTGAAACAATCAGAATTTTTAATCGACTAAAATCTAATTTTCTTTTTCTATCAATATTAAAACAGACTCAAGATTGCAAAGCGTTGAATTTTCTCAATTACTATTAGAATCTCTTCGTCTGATCTGCCTTGAACTGATCGAAAACCTCGTGGAGGTAAAAACTTGATAGAAGAACTAAAATATCGAATTTTTAGGAGGCGAGAGTAGAATTTTTCGAATTATCGAAATGTAGAAAGTCCGTTAGTATAACAAATTGAAAACAATTGAAAATTGAGAATTCTTCTACATATATATTCTCATCTTTCGATTTTCTTTACGTCTCCATACTAAGTATTTAAATTTCAAAAATTAAATTTTCGTTTCTCGTTAGGTGCTAATTTCTTTCAGACTGCAATAAGTGATCCGATTAAGATGTGCAACAGAATTAATTCTTATTGCGACGCAACTCTGAGATCTTGAAGGAATTTATATATCTCTCGTGAATACTTGTAAGAATAACTGCCGAGTAATATATAAGTACATACGTGACAGTGCCTCGGTTCTGGATCTGGTGGCCTACTTGCAACATTATTTCATCGGCATTGCAAACCCCACGCACAATGATCACTGTGCGATACACTTGCGAGCTCGATGCGTGTAAGATACACGTATCGTATATCTTATACGTGTATGTATACGATGTATATAATAATGTAAGCAATGACGTGCAGAAATTATGCATGAAACGGAGTGAAAATCCAAAGGGTGAAACTTGTAACGTAACAACGCGAAGCTGATAATATTCTGAGTAATAAGTGTCCTGTGTCCGCCAGCACAATGCGCCTACAATTAACGTCACTCGCTCAATTATGCTAAATTAAACTAGAATTTATCACACTTATTATTACACACAGCTTTGCCTGCTGCGGCACGAACGCCGTTGAACGCGATTAATCGCGTTTCGTAGCACCGAACTTGACGGAGGAAAATGGCGAAATTTTCGCGTAAGAAGTTGGAAGTGAAGATGATGCTTCTTCTTTTTCGAAAGAAGAATTTTCGGGGACTAGAATCGTCGTGAAGTTCTTGATGCTTCGTATACTTTACGTCAAAACTTGGAGAAAGTTAGAAGCGTGGAAAGATGCAACGCTTAAAGTTCAAGTGTGGCAGGAAATCCGATCGCTTCGCGATTTTAAATCCCAGCTTTACGATTACGAAGGTCTGAGGAGATACCGGACAGCCGCCATTTTGTGAAATTGCAATTCGTTTACTTACGTGACGAGATGACAAAAGGAAAAAGGGAAAAAATAAGACAAGTAAGTTATTGTATCGGTCTCGTATTATTTATCGCGTTGATCGACGCGAGGAAAAGGCCATTATTCGTTAGGAGATAACGAAGAAAGATATCTCGGATAATCATCAGGTGTGTTTTAAGGTGGTGTTAACGGTTCCAGGAATCGGCGAGACATGGTTGCCGTAAGGTAATTCCAGGATTTGGAACCGCGGTTAGACGATAAAATGGAGAAACGTTTTGAAACGGGTCACTAATAATCATTACAGTAAACACGTTATACGTGCGAGCCGGCATGTCTTCGCTGCCAGATACATCATTTCTCGGAAATGCATAAGAATGTCGGTTCTCGATGTAGTTATAACAGTTCTCTCAATCGCTAATCTCACATCCGAACAATGACATCTACGAATGCAGGTTAGGGATGTTCGATTTTGAATCGATCTTCAGAAGAGTCGATCAGGAAAATCGAGCTTTTGTATCGATTTGCCAGTCTTCGATTTTCGAAAGAATCGATTTTTAAAAGCTGGAATCGATTCTTTTACCTGCTTCTGGGTTCTGAGGCAATAATACAATGAAAAATCTTATTTCAGAACACTTAGAAGAAAGAATAACTACGTCAGAGAGTATACAGTAGACTTTGAGGTTAGGATTTTGGTTATTCGCTTGGTTTGAGGTTTCGATCATTCGCTTCATTTGGAGTTTGATTTTTTTGAAACACGTAACACGAAAAGATCGATTTCAACAAGTCCGATTTTTCGCCCTTCATTTTTAGTAGATTCGATTTCCACACGTCCGATTCCGAATCGATCCGAAGATCGATTTTTTACACAAGATTGAACATCCATAGCGCAGATGAAACTTCTGGAACATTGAAACGCGGGATGATTTATGGCGATTGAATTTGTTTTCATGCTTATAGAAGCCCTCGAATAACTTTTCTAGCGAGAAAGGTTCGCCGCTCAGCGCCACCTGGCGAGTTTTTTGTTCACAAACCTCTGTATCCTTATAATAAAGATATGAAACGCGGAAAGTTTTCAATCGGAAAAAATTCTCTGGAGTTTTATAAACGTTTCAGACAATGTGATACACTTATAAGTATACCTAATCGTAAACTATCGTATTCTCAACAATGTAATAGAGTCGCGTTTCCGGCTAGTTTCCTTTGTTCTTGACTGTTCGAAATTCGTTTATTGTCTATATTCGAGATCGTTGGAACGATTGCGGTATTATTGTAAGCACACACATATCCTTAGAGCGTCGCAACACGGAATGCCGCATGTCGTGTGCAATACATACTCTTCTGACCTTGTCACACATAGTTAAGGTATTTTAAACGCGTTCGCCACTTAAGGAACATGTAGGCCTCACGCGCTGCGCAACCTTCGGTCTTATGACCATTTTCAGACTCCGTTATATGCGCGCTGCTTCGATATTCGACGTCGGAAATCGAACGATCAAAGCGCATAAAGTAATCTGGAAAATCAAATCCAAGTTAGAAGTAAAACGAAAACTTGTTCGCAAATAGCCGGAGCTGATTTCTTACTTCTAATTTCGCAATTTATCAATGGAACTTCATTTACCGGATTTACAGTTTCGTTTTCTGTTTCCAGGCCTCGTCGTTAAAAAAAGTACACCTACTTGCATTAATATAATTATTCTAATTTTAGTTATTAACGAATTATAGAGAGAGTAGATTTTCATGTCAGTTTGATAATGTACAGAGTTAATTCTTATCTTAGCGTACGGTTGAATAAAATTGGTGATTTTTAATCGGAATAGGGTTGAAATTCTGGATTTGAAAAGTTTCGAAAGCGATAAATTTCGGATTTTTTCCTGACCAAACTTAAAGTAAGGAAATCAAACTTTGACGAAACATCAAAGATTCGGATGTGCCGAAATTCTACGATCAAGGTGAAAATAAAAAAATCTGAAACATCGAAATTCCAAATGATTGTCGCCACTTTGATCTCTCTTTATTTTGTATTTTCAATATCTTTACGCTCGGAATTTCGGTCATTCTGATTTTTGGTTTTTCCCATTTTTCCCCAGTGAGAATATTTTAATTACCTTAACTTTGCTCAACCGTAAGTTGAATTTTCGTAACTTTGAGCCTCGGGGTTTCGGCCCATCCGAGACATGTTTTTTGAAAAAGTTTGGTTTCTTCACCTGAGGTTTTGCCACGAAATAATTGGTAATCAAACGTATTCTGACCTTTTAAAATTCGGAAGAACTCAACCCCGCCCCTCTGAATCATCCATCAAGTTTCGAATTAAACATATATAAAAGATTAAACATCTGTCTTCGCTTATCACTCACTTCCGGCGAGATGAAGTGACATCTAAACGACAGATTATGCATCGTATAAATAATCCAGCTCGTATACGTATAAAAAAACCGCAAATGAATCACGTATGTTTGTTCACGCTGCGTTATAACGTAAGTTGCATAAGAGTCGATGCTTTCTTCGAAATGTAATTACCAGGTACAGATATACCTCATAAGTACAGAGTATTTATCCAGCACCACTATTCTACGTAGAATATCACATAGTCACTCTCCCTTATCAACTACATAACGTATATGTACATTACACTCTACACACACGTGATTATGTATATATATATGTGTAGATGCGATGTGACGACGGAACGAAACGCGTGTCGTGACGTCAAAGATAACGCGCGTGATCGCGGCACGTATGATCTTTGTACACATAAACGTGTATAACGTATCTATGCATGTACATACAGAGTCCCAGAATTCCTAGAGATAAGAAAAATCAACTCGCCCGCGCATTCCGCGACGGTCTTTGTTTTCTCTCTCTCTCTCTCTCTCTATCTTTCTCTCTATCTGTCATTGTCCGCGCTCTGATTAGTCATCTTGGTGAAAATCAATTCTAAATCTAGAAACTAGTTTGTGCTGTGAAAATAGAAAATAAAAAAAAAAAACATCTCGAAGAACGAGGAAATTATCGTTTTACCCGGTACATAATGACTTGTACATACACACACACACACACACACACACACACGAATTCGATTCTTACACCTATTTGCGGTGTAAAAAATTATTGCCGCACAAGTATGGCTGGATCGACGAGGATAAATTGTGGATTCTCTTCGTCGATGAAATTTTTTTTTTTTTTATTATTTATTTATTTTCTTCTTGTTATATATTAAAGAAATATTTGCAAAACTTCGTGTCGATCGTGTCACTCAATTTCAGCCGCTTATTTCTTCTTCCGTTACTCGAGACGCGGAGGACGGAAAAAGAGATATAAAAAAAATTCAATTTGCGAAAAAGGATGAGAGAAGGAAAAGGAGGAGGACGAGGAGGAGGAGGAGGAAGAGGAAGAATTTTCGCACAGGCAAAGTTATTAAGCTTATACGCAAATGTTGAGTGTGCCTGTACAGCTGCATGTACTTAAGCATCTTATATATATATATACATATATATATATACATATATACATATATATATATATATATATATATATATATATATATATATATATATATATATATATAGATATTCTGCATGTATGCATGTATTACTTACAGGTATAGCCTCACTACAAACGCCGAGGGCAGAAACGAAGCCGTTCTCCGTCAGTCTGTGCAAACAACAAACACTTAACAACGATTCGTTTATTCAGTGGCCATGCCTTATACGTATACGTACATCTCCTTCGTCGAAAATTCCGCGGCAATTGAAAATCCAACTGTTTTTTTTTTTTTTTTTTTCTAATTATTATATCCAAGATTTTACATTCAGTAAGTAAGTAAGTAAGTAAATAAGTAGTAAAACAGTAAGGAATAGAAATAAACTATATTTTCTTGAATTATCACGCTACCGAAAAATATTCTACCACAAAAATTGTGATTTTCTTTATTGTATTAACGTCACGTATGGAAAAAAATAAATGTTCATTGGAATTAAACGAAGAATGAAGAAAAAAAAAAAATAATAAAACAAATAGAAAAATTTATTTTGTTCTTAGCTTCAATTTTTATATTACAATAATATTATACGGAACCGTGACACGAAACAGTATAAATCCTGTGGAATATTAAAGAGGAAAATATCTATAAGCCATGAATAATGTTTTGATTGATTACATAACACGATAGTTCGCAATTGTTTTTCAGCAATTTTTTGCATTTTTTTTCCTTTTTTTCTCTTTTCTTCATTATCGTTAATTTTGTTCTTTTTGAAATTATTGATTATCATTATTATTATTAACATTATACACGTACGATCGTAAATTTTGGTCACGAGACGCGAAGTTTATATCATGTCTGTATAAAATATTGAAACGCGAACTGAAATTTTTATCTTCTCATTCGCCTCGGCGTTTAGAAACCTGATATTCTTGCAATAAATATATAAAATTTTCTTATCGTTCAACCGCTTGATTCTCAAATATACACGTGCGGCGTAATATTTCAATAACAATATATACATTGTACTTTTTATTTTATACAATTTATTATCGCCAGGTTATAAATTATATTTTTGAATATTCCTTATCTAATAAATACTATATCTGAAAACACCATTATAATCGTGGTAGAGAAATTTTCAAAACCTCTTATGGAAATCTGAGTACCAAAATTAGTGTTTACCCAAATCCAACAGCAAGCAATTCCGCGGGCTTTAATTTATTATACCCTCGCGAATTAACCACTCGTGCAAAAGTTATGTATATATGTACATTTTGGAAAGAGGAGAAAGAAGAAGCAGAAAAAAATCGCGCAAGGTACGAGAAACGAGAAATAAACAAGAACAAAAAAAAAAAAATAAAAATAAAAATAAAAAAAAAGGAAATTGTAATGATAAAATAAATAATGAAAAGAAGAAAATCCCGGACAAAAAGCAAAGAAATAGAATAAGGAAGGAGAGAGAAAAAAACATATCAAAGTTTATTTTCGTTGGTAATACAGCGCGTATAACGCCGGTTCATTGAACCATCGAGGATTATACAGTGTAAAACGTATAACGCACGTACCTCTTATTATACTATATATATATATATATATATATATATATATACTTTGCAGTGTATACATAGGAGCTCTGTTTGTATGAGATTAGAGATTTGGGTTGTCGATGTTTGCGCTTATAAACTGTCACGCATCGCTGGAATTATTTTGTGAAAAATATATTTAATATTTATTAAACCTATATTATTGTAGGAATCGTTTAGCCCGAATATTTATTCAATTATCCAATTACACGCGTTATACATATTTCTAAACTTGAAAAACGTGCGTTGAATTTACGTATCGTAACGGTTTATGGATGTAATATAAAGTTATAAAATAATTTTTAAAGAAACAAAGAGGGAGGGAGAAAAAAAAGAAGAAGAAGAAAAAAAAAAGGAACAAGAGAACGAAAACACTGGTCGAAACAAGGAAAAAAAATTTGCTTACACGTATTTTATAGTCGGAGACGTAGATTTGATTGAAATTTCATAGGAGCTTGAATCGAACGATTTATATTATTATATATACATCGCGGTAATTATTAAATCAATTTATACCGATTATCCCCTTGGTGAGAAACTTGATAGAAATTTTTCTTTTTTTTTTTTTTTATCTTTCAGGTGATAATTATTCCACGCTTTGTGTGTGTGGTTTTTTTTTTTGTTCTTTTTTTCGCATCTCTTTTCCTCTAGATCGAAATTTGCAATAGTTTCAATATCGCGTCATCGTTGTTTGTTGCGTTAAACAAGATCAGTGTTTTCTTTTTTTTCCCTATTTTCAAATGCCCTCAACTATCAAGGCCTTTGAGATAAGGCGATATAACAAGGCAGATAACCGAGTGATATATCGTGTGTACGCGATAACTCTTCACGTACTCTGTATATGTATATATTTATTATACATACCTACGTATCATATATATATATATAGCTTATAAGATGCATGAGAAAATTGCGCGTTGTAAATCGTTGAAGTATACTTTAAAAAATTGTCGATCGATCAATTTCTAGAAATATGACAGGTCTCTATAGATATATGGATAATTCGATTACATTCTGCATTCTGAGATATATCCAGAATCGTTATCGACGTAGATTTTGAACCTTGTTCTTCGGGCCTCGCTTCAAATATTATGCTTAAAATATAAATCTGCGCAATTATCGCTCTCTCTCTCTCTCTCTCTCTCTCTCTCTCTCTCTCTCTCTTTCTCTCTGTCTTTCTCTCTTCAATCGGTTCTTCACAATCTTAATCCGACTTTGACCAATTTCACGCGATCGTATATAATTTGCAAGTAATTACATAGCAACGGTTAACATTAAACGCGGAATTTTGATTAAAAACCGTGTCAATTTCAAACTTCTTTATTTACCATATTTAAATTCTGTCTCGTTTAAAACGTTTCTCCGCTATTCTATATATATATATATATATATATATATATATATAAATATCACTAAGAAAAGAGTTTATTTACTGTTAACAAGCGTTTATGTATATATATTTTTAAATATGACGAAATAGATTTTTTGTTATTAAAATCAAGAATTTAATCGAGCCAAATAATGATCGATAGAAATTTGTTAATACGTAATATTGAAAAATCATATTCTACTCAACTAGAATTTGATAATAATAACGAATCATTTGCTATTAATAATAATATAATAAAAATGAATAAAATTAAATTTATACTAATTATGCGATTAGTCATTAATACGTACATATTTAAGTTACATGTGTTTTAAATGATTTTTACGACTTGTTTGGGTGCGTCACTGGACGTTTAGAAACGTAGAAAAATATACCCACCATCAATAATTCTCTCCGCACCGTTCTTCTATATACATATTATATATCTATCTATATGTATATGTATATTTATATAGTTATATATACATATACAACGGTTATTCGTTCTTTCCTCGCACTCAAGTTAAATGACAAACAGGCCCCTTCCGCCCCCGCCCCCGTCCTCCGGCGATAACTCGACGGATTATATTCTTAACGGTGAAAGTTTTTCCTCTCCATATAATACGGAGTTTAGTTTTATTTATAATACCAGTCGGAGGTTGAAGTAGGTTCGTATCACCCACACAAGCATGATGCACCTTGCATGGAATTGCAGGTTAAACTTTGCCCCTTGCGGACAAAACACTTCATAAGCAACATCGACGTGTTGCCAATCATTTCTGCGAACATTGCTACGACTAGCTTTTATGGATAAATATATGTATATGTATATACATACATATATATTATATATCGTTATTACAACAAAAGAAAAAAAGAGAAAGAAATTAAATGGAAAGCGTTCCCCTTGTGACTCTTATAGGCGTAGCAATTTCTCAACGTCTTGTTAGAGGGAAAAGAACTCGAGCGATATAAATATAAATATATATATTATATATCTAATTGATAGACAACAAACGCCAATTTACATATTACTGCAGTCTGTAATACACATGAAATACTATAAACGATTCGAATGATTATTTAGTCAGTTATCAAATCGTGAGAAAAAAATCGAGAGTTCTTTAGTATATTTTTATGGTTACTAGTGAGAAAAATGAAAAATCGAGATTTATAATTTAAGGTAAGTTAAGGTAAAAAATCTAGCGCGAGTTACGCAGAAATAAAGAAACTACTTGAATCCTATGAATTTACAATTGCGATTTTGTAGAATCCGTGCAATTCTTTTTGTTTGCATCAAATGAAAATGTGTTGGAGTATTTTTGTTCAGTGTTTCGAAATTTTATGATAATTTTACAACGTATTTCTTTCTTTATGTTAAAGCTCAATATCATTACTTTTTATTAGGCTTATATAAATAAGGAAATAATAATTATAAAGTTTTGAAATTTTCAGGGTTTGTTTCTATCGTTACAAGCAACAACTCTGCCCAAGTTTCAAATCAGTACCTTGATTTATACCAAATATAGTCATGCAAAACGAACTAACTAATTATAAAAACTACATGTACTTAACAAATAACATTTAAGACTTTAAGTTAACGTAGAGGCTTAAAACTTTACACAGAATTTTTTCTAACGATTTCAAACACATCTCGAAGGCGTCCCGATGAAAATTTTTCCGACACCCAAATAAGGGCCACCCTAATACATACATACATACATACACCCTTAAGTCCTTAAGTTCAACCGAGAAAATACACCCAACTATCAACAAACCGATTTCCCTAATTTACTCGCGTACTCAAAATGCTCCGTTCAAATAGTAGCCCGTTTGGATCTGAAGTTCCTAACGTATCATATTATAGCTAGACGCTGTTTCTGCGACACATAGTATAGGCACGTATCGAGGCTTCGCGTCAGTCCAATTTAAGGAATTATTGTCCTTACTTAGGGCCACTTAGGGCCCGTACTGCACGTACGAGTATACATGTTATATACTTTAGTCAAGGGAGGCCCAGAACCACTTAAACACTCTTCGTTTCGTGGCGATAATCAGCTATTCATGCTCGTCTCTCTCTTTCTCTCTCTCTCTCTCTCTCTCTCTCTCTCTCTCTCTCTCTAACTATCTTCTCTCAAACACACACAAAAATGTCCCCAGCCAACGACGCGACGGGTTGACCTTACCTAATTGCCTACCTTATTTTCAGGCACGTTTTTCTCCATCCTTCCACCATGGGCTGACGCTGCGTTTTCAAAAGCATTGCACTGCACTGCACTCCGGAACTTCACTTGTTATATGATAAATAATCTGAATAATATATGAATATTGAACTGTTCTGTTTGTCGAAAGACCGATCGGACAACGCGACAATTTTCTTTTACAGATATTCTCAGATATTCTCAGATACGATTAATTTGCAACGGCAATAGTGCTCAGTGTTTATAATAATTAAGTCACACAGGCAGTTCAATTTGATAATTTAAAATCAATTCACCCCACGCACGTTAACACTCTGTTAAAAGTACTTTTACCGACCGACGAGCATCGCAGTTGGCTTAAGACTGATCCTCCGGGGCTTTGAACTATAGGTATGGTATACCTGCTCGAATCTCAACCAAAACAGAAAAATGTCAACAGAATTTCGGCTGCTATTGATAGATCGCTGACGATGAGCTAGGCTTGTACGGCTATTGTTATTATACAAACGGAAAATCAACGCTACACTTTTCACTAAGTTTACGATAAGCCATTGAGTATATAATTCATAACTGGTGCAAAAACCAGTTAAAAGCTTTGTACAAAAAAGAAAATCTAAAAAAATTGATATAATTCAGATGAGAATATTCTTCACACTCTACATATTTCGCTTCGACATCGATAATGAAATATTGTGTATACACAGATACTTTTTCCTTCAAGAAATTATCTAATTGAGATATATTTATTATTATACAGGTGAATATACAATCAGTGCAGAAAAAAGAAATTGTATAATAATGTTAATTATAATAGATTCCCAATGACTCACTATGGGTGAATGAAGAAAAAGAACGAAAAACTATACAAGAAATCACATTGATGTATCTATTTGTCGAGACCTCGGCCGACCGGTTATCGACTAAATTTGATGAATTACTTTTGATAATCCGTTGGAAAATGCGGCGACGAAATTGAATCTTTATTCGAGTAATCGGTAAATATTTATCGCCATTTTGTACAAACATATAGCTAAATACTTGGACATTACATTCGTATTCGCGATATTACGACTTGTGTTCTTGGATTATATTGTTCGTGTACGATACTTAAAATACATATACGGTATACTTCCGGTGTAAGATAAGTGTTCGCGGTCTTGGCGTAATTGCACGCAGTCGTTGTGTACGTAAGGCGCGGTTATATGCGCCTTGTTTGCGCCAAGTCCTCAAATAAGTTGTGAAATGAGTTAAGAAATACAGTTCATGTACCCCCTCCCCCCCCCCGCGGTGAACTGTAATATTACTCGCTTCTATAACAGTAGCGATATCGACTTGTGATATTCTTTATACGAAAAGAAGCGTAAAACTTGTATGCCAACCTGCTGCAGATAGAAAAAAACAGAAAAAGAAACGGAGAGAAATTTTTCGGTCCTAATCGTCTCGATTCCTGTTACACGTGTAGAATCGTACCAAATATATACATATATATATATATATATATATATATATATATATATATATATACACATTAGGGTGGCGCAAAAAAACCGACTATTTTTTTTTTTTTTTTTTTGAGTCTCGTGAGACAAAATGTTAGTTTTTGATGTTTTAAGAGCCCACTCCAAAGGACAGTTCAAAAAAAAAATTTCTAAGAGGTCGCTCCACATTTTTTAAAGCGTCAGAAATCGTCAAAAATAGATTTTGTTTTTTTTTTAATTTTTTTTCTCGTTACGGTATAATTTTATAGACAAAAAAAAAAATAATAGTTCCGAAAGTTTCAATTCAAAATTTGAATTTTGAAAGGTCGCTCATAATTTTTTTTCAATTTTTTGGTGCATTTCTTTAGATCTTTTCGAGCGACCTTTTAATATTCATATTAAAATTTCATAAATTTTTTTTCATCAATTTAGTAAGAAAGAATCGATAACAATACACCACGACATGAATTAAAAATCAAACAAAATACTGAAAATATAATTTTTTTAATTTAATTTTTTGACGATTTTTGACATTTTTAAAAATTTGGAGCGACCTCTTAAAATTTTTTTTTTGAGCTGTCCTTTGGAGTAGGATCTTAAAACATCAAAAACTAACATTTAGTCACACGAGACTCAAAAAAAAAATAGTCGGTTTTTTTGCACCACTCTAATACACACGTGTGTGTGTGTGTGTGTGTGTGTGTGTGTGTGTGTGTGTGTGTGTGTGTGTGTGTGTGTGTGTGTGTGTGTGTGTGTGTGTGTGATATGTATATACACATATATAACATAGATCACACACACCTCGATCAGATCAGTCAACCGTTTTAGTTTTAACAGCGCGCAGTTAAAATTTTATGGCCGCAGCTCGACACAGCTATAGATCGCGATATCCTCCTCCATATTCCGCACCGTAAGCTTGCCGAAGGTCAAAACTTGCGAAATACCTACTCGACGAGCCCTGCACTGTTCTACTTGATTCCCGCGCCTTTTCCGGCTCAATTTGTCGGCCCAGACGTCGTCGGCTGATCCAATTACCGAAGAGACTCTGCAGCTTTTACCTTCATTAGAGACTCCTCGTTCATCTTTCCTCCATTTATGATTTGCGAATAATATTTCAGCGACAATTTAAGCGTTATAGAAATCATTCAATTCCGTGAATTCGGGAGATTTTCAGGGTCTAGTTCGAGGGTTCCTAAACTCCGCATCGATCGTCTTATGTTACATACGGTAACGTGGTTTTAGGAACGCGCGGAAACATTTAACCTCCAAAAGCGACTGCATGATAGCAATAATCGATACATGAATCGAGTATTTTCTATTTCACGTTGACAAAAAAAAAAAAAAAATAGAAACACGTATAACTCGAGGTGTTAAATGGTTGAAGTCTAGGTTAGTTCAAGGTTAATTGCATGTTGCGGTGATATTTCAAAACAGTTCGACCCCGTAGGTTACAGACGTGCATATTAATTACTATCACCGTGAAACCTTGCGTAACTTTACCGCCGATTACGATTCTCGGAAATGAACGTTGTAGGCTTCATAGCGCGATATAACAATAACTGATTGTGAGGAACAGCGGATTTGGAACGCTAGGTCGCCCCTCATTGGCCGGATTCTTGATTAGTGGTGAAACCCACCACAACAAGAAAGATCAACTCTGCTCACCCTCGCGGCGAATTTTGTTTGCTTGCGAACATTTCAAAAGACAAATTACTACAAATAAACGAGTACTATTTAAATACACACACCTGACGCTGGCTGCAGCGTCTTGGGCTACTTCTTCTTTCCTCTCTTTCGATGCGCGGCATCGAATTTCACGTACCTTCGCCAATTCGTTTCAAGACTTCGAGGTTGCTGTTTTTTTTTTGTTTTTCCTTCTTCATTTCAGGATTTCTTTAGCGATATTTTTCTCTCCTCGTTGCACACATCAATGCACATCAATTGTACAAAGTCTGAGGTCTTTTTCCACGGTAAGAAACTGTCCGGTTATGCAACATTGCGGCGGTGTTAAAGTTGCGATCCATAAAAAGCAGCAGAGAGTTAAATGCAGCATGCGGTGTACTGAATTACGACCAATTATTTTTATCGGTACTCACGTATGTATCTGCAAGATTTATAATTCAGGATGAAGTTATAGTGACGTTACTGCGGTTACGATGCATGTTTAATAAAAAAAAAAAAAATTATTACTTCGCACATTTAAGATCATTTGAATTTTAATAAACCATGATAAAGAAAACATGCTCATTTATTCGAGAAAAGTCAACTCCTTGAAAGTCATTCGTAAATCGCACGATAATGAATTTTTCCTCTGACGTTTCGTTACCAACTTCAGCCTCGCGGATTCATCGAAGTCTTTGTCAAAAATCTATCTAATAAATCTTCACCTGGTTGTTCGGTCTATCAGAACAACGCTTGATTGAAGCTTACTGAAAAAACAACTGAGAATTTATCCACATGATGTTATTCTGACGAAAAATTACAACCAACTTTTGTACTTATAAATTACGAGTGCGTGGTATTCATGTGGCGATATACCACGCGTGTGATGATGAAAGGAAAACGCTTTGAAGATGTTTTATAATATTATTGAATTTTATTTTCATCATGTTTCATTGAAAAATAAAATTATTCGTAAAAAAAGATTTCTCCGTCTGTTGATATAATATATATATATATATATATATATATATATATATATATATATATATATATATATATATATAGATACATATACATATATATATATATACATATCATATAATATACTCGCAATCTTATTATATTATGTAATAAGAATAATAATAATAGTAATATTATTATTATTATCAATGTTTGAATAAGGTTACATATCTCTATAAGGGTGTAATCGTCATATTTACTGTGCACGATAATAACTCTAATGGGGTTTGTTTTTTGTCACTTAACAACTAAATCACATGTGGTTCTTACTTTCATACGTTTTTTTGTGCAATCATATAATATTCGTATAATCTTATCACTTATCTCCAGTCACCCGAAACTCTCAAGCACACTTCCCTATAGGCTTAGCTATATGTTATGTATATTTATTGTTGTTTTTTCGTGGAAAAGAACCAGACAAAAATAGAAGCGAGAAAATGAGCAAAGAAAGAAACGGGTAGTTCAAGAATAAAATTTTTCAAAAACGCTGCTAGCTCGAGCTTTTAAATACGTATTTTATACATACACGTATTATTATATATATATAAATGTAAAACAATAATAAATCGCTAAAAATTTTAACTTCATCGTTTTCGCAGAACTCTTGTTATGCTCGTGGCGATTTTTTTCTGTTAATTTTAATGCATTCTTTCATTTCAAGAGCAAGGCACAGTAGAGGCAAAGTTCAGGCGCGTTTGTATAATAATATAGCCATGCAACGTAACATGTTTTATAGAAAAACGTATTAAAAGTGTAAAAAAGAATGATTTTTTTTTTTGTTTTTTTAATATCGGACTACTTTCGAGTAGAAATTTTCCCTAATTCTCTTCCAACGACAAGCTTAAACGATAATGGTATCTGTATAATATACTATATAATATATATTAGGTAATGTTTAAAGTCAAAATAGTACCAAGGGACACATCTTGACTAAGATCGTTTATTACAAAAGAACAAAAGAAAAAAGAAACAGTGAATAATAATAATAATAATAATAATAATATATAATAACATATCGTTCCGTTTTGTCAATCTTTTAATCTCAAAGTCAAATAATAAATACCTAAGACTTTTGTAACAAAAATTGTACACTTATAATACAGTACAAATAAATATACCTATAACATAATAATTATAATAACCGTCAAGCTATGTCCCGTAAACTTTAATAGAGAGGAAGAAAAAGTAAAAACAATTATTTTTGTTTTTTTCTTTCTTCGTTGTTTTAGTTATAAAAAGTATATATTCGAGTTTCCTTGCTTCTGTATCTAACGATAAGCCGCGAAACGAAGCGCGACGTGTTTAGATTGCATAAACATGTTCCAGCGATATTTTTGCATCTGAAAAAACACGCCTCAGGTTATCCGCAGCGACGTTTCGCGATAGCTAATAAATCGTCGGAAATGTTTTGAGTCACAATGCCTGGGTTTTGAAAACGCGACGGTAGTAGCTAACCTATTCAAAGAGAATTATACACCTAGATTGTCAACTATCGTCATCCATCGTTGAGAATAAATCGAGTTGACGCGAGAAGAAAAGAAAGGAAGAAAAAAAAAAGCAATAACAATATAATGATTACTTATACGTATGCACAGATATAATATTATAATTATTTACACTATTTATAATGATTTTTCATCAATTTGCAATCTTTTTTCTTCCTCCTTCCACTTATCCTTTTAGTACGTATAATATTTATTTAGAATTAACGCGTGCGAAACAATCCGTGCTATTTTGTTGTTTTGATTTTTTTTACCTCACAATGTTCACTTGTTTTATCTGTTTTTTTTTGTTTTTTTTTTCTCTCTACCCTGTTCAAATTCCTTGCAGATGAATATCTTGATTTCAAAAATTTGTAATTAAAAAGAGAAACGAATATAACAATAATCGATACAGATGCATGTGCCATAAACGTACGAGTAAATATGGAAAGCTGGAATCACAATTTAACCTAACAAAATAGTTCTCGGTGTATATAATTTCGATTGTTTGCCGTGAAATCGGAAATTCCACGCCGAACGTTGAGTTTCTAACCGGCGTTCGAAATCCGTCGGTTTAAATATCCGGCGAAGAATTCGTTGTTTGCACAACTTTGGCAAAGTCTTCTTACGAAGTGAAAAATTGAAAAAATAGCTTTATAGTTCCCAAGAATCCAGCTCACGAGTATAATTCACTCGTACCGTTGCGTACACGCAAGTATAGAGAACTCTCAGGTCGTACCGACTGTTTTATCCAATAAAATACACGACAATTCTAAGTAAACAAAACAAGATCAAGAGTTGAGGAAAGAGAAACGAATAAGAAAAAAAGTTGTTTTTTTGTTTGTTTGTTTTTTTTTTTTTGTTTTAAATCCTGCGCGCAATGATTGACCAAAAGCACCATATTGGTCCGAATATAATATAATAATATCTCTCAACGAAACGTGTTGTCAGTGTTCATATATAATATAAGTATATGTATAAGTTACGAGGGCATACTGGACAGGACTAGATGCACAAATGACAAAAATATATATCCAATACACAAATATATATCTATACATATATACACACATACATGTATATATGTATACATACATATATATATATATACTATACTCTGTATACCTCTAGGCATACCGTAGCTATAGAAAAATTAATTTCATAGTCTCTGGCTTAAGTGTATTATTTACAGGGAAAAAGTCCATCACGGTAGTGTTCTTTTTTTTTTCTTTTTTTTTTTTGGGAGGGGGGGGGGGGCAGGCGTGACGCGTCACAAACGACTCAACGCGCACGACACGCAATATTAAATGTAGCGTAGAGTGCAGGTCGAGATGAGAACTCGGGCGTCGTCGTGTGCCACACGGCAGTGATTCCTCTATAAAGGAGAAATCGTCGATGATGCGGATTGGAAAAATCAACCGGTGATTAAAATCGAGGCTCGGCGACTCCGCGACGCCGACGGCCGGCGTCCACTCCGACCTGGGGCGACGCGCTTGCGCGACGCGTGTTTTAACAAGTTTCGTGTCTCGTTCTCCAAGATGGCCGCCCGCACCGCGATCAGCCGAGTAGCGTCACGTAGGCGGTGGCAACGGCGGCGGCGGCGGCAGCGGTGCGCCGCGTCGAAATGCATGCTATAGGAAATTGTCAGATCCTCGTTTCTAATAGAGCGCTCAGAACTGGCTGACGGGCATGATGTGGCAGCCCGAGTGCACGTGGTCCATGACCTGCTCCTTGAGGCGGCATACGTGCTCCTTGAGCCGGTTTACGACCGCGCTGAGCTCGCTGTTCTCGCCCTTGAGTATCTTCACCTTGTCCTCGAGCCTCGATATCCGCTCGAGCTTGCGCCTGCGGCACTTTGAGGCGGCCACGCGATTCCGTTGACGCTTTCGCTCCAGCTTTATCCGCTCCTGGCTCTCCATGTCGATCGGTGACATCGGCGGCGAGCTCGACACCGAGGGCACCGTCTGTGGCTCGTCCTTAATCATCATCAGACCCTGACTCAGCGATTCCGTGCTCTGCACGCTGCCCGGTGGCTCGAGGTTCGTGTACGTCGCCCCGTGGATGCTGCCCGGCTCCTGCGAGCTGTCCGAGTGGTGGAGCTCGTTCAGGGCGTCGACGAAACCCCTCGCGTACAGCTCCTGCTCCTCCGTAACCGTCTTCGGGAAGAGCATCTGCGTCGTCGGCGTCGGCATCGTCGTCACGAGGCCGTTCTGCTGCGCCATTATCATCTTCTCCAGCTCCGGCGAGCACAGCTTCAACATGTTCATGTCCGGCGAGCTCAGGACCGGCGCTGCGTTGTTCAGCGCAGGTGGCAGGGGCCCGAGTCTCGGCCTTTTCGCCTGCGTCGCGCGCTGCCCGTTCAGGTCCAGAGTCAGGCTCCTCTTCAGCTGGCCCATTACGCTGTCCCCGCGATTAGCCGCCGCGTATATCGCACTCTCCTCGTAAAACGTCTGCTCCATCTGCACCGAGTTACGCACCATTTGAACGCCCGTCTTGTTCGACCTTATTGGATACGTTGCGATATTCGTATCGTTTATTTTCTTCTTTTGTTTTTTGTTTCTCTTCACGTTCCACGCTAACGGAACAACAACTATCAGGCGCTAATATCCGGGCACCGATTATTATCCGCTAAATTTCGCAGCACTTGTTTTTATGTTCTTCTTCTTTTTCTTCTCCTCACTACAAGTCAGCAACATCGAGCCTCAAGCATTTGGCAGTCCTTTGATTTGCTTTCTACAATCACGATAATTGTCGAATCATACGAATGTGAAAAGAAACGGAAAAACAACAGTCACACGTACATCGCGACGACGTATCTATTACAGTAGATTACGCATACAAGTTTATCATGTATTTTCCTCCGCACGGCGCGCACACGCGTTTCGCAACAGTATTACGACTGTCTCGCTGTTTCCTCACTGAAGGGAATTTTAAAGCAGATGAAAAAAAAAATACACGAAACTGACCACGATTAAAAGTTTCACCTCCCCTCGCGTTGACCGGTTTCTTTTTTTTCTTTATATATATATATTTATATTTATATATATATATATATAATATAATGTATATATATATATTCAATCACGGTGTATTCGAAACTCTCCGTTCGACTGCACGCGGTTCGTCCGACTGTCAACACAACAATGACTCACGACCGACACAGAACAATGTAAACAGGCCTTGTGCACCGATAATCTCGGGCGTGTGTAACGAGAAAACGAACTGCCCGAACAGCGCGGCGCAACGTCTAGGCAACTTCTGAACAGCCAACTAAACTTACAGCCTTATATCCGTGACTCACTGGATCTAAAAATAGCCATGTCCTCATCGCAGGGCCGCCCGATTGGCCGGTGGTGTCGACACAGCTCGCCTCTCATTGGCCCTCCGATTCGCGCTACCAGGAATCGCGTTGCGCATGCGCAAAGAGACGCGTTCGAATCCTCGGTGGAGGGAGGATTTGAACGTCAGCTAACGGCGCGATCCGCTCACTCTCTCTCTCCCTCTTTCTCCTTCTCTCTTTCTCTCGCTCTCCCGCTACCACGTCGGTAACCCCTCCGCTCTCATCTCTCCGCAATACGTTCTCTCTTTCTAGGCACCGGCTGCTGCCCGAGGGGAGCTCCAACGGACATCGGTATTCACCCTCGACGCTTTTCTCTTTCCGACACGAGTCGGGAAGACCCCGCAGATTTTCGCTCGTGCGACCCGAAGGGGGTGTCAAGTGCGATTATACCCGGGAGGCTCTGAACTATAAATGCACTCTGTAGCGAAGACTTATAGTTCCTATTTTTCCTTTTTTCTTTTCTTTTTTTTTTTTTTTTTTTTTTTATAGGCAATCGTGCAGCTGTTCGGTTTTCCGCAAACCGACACTTGCAGACATGCGATTGTGTCGACTTTCGGCACGGATCGATAGATGTTTGCCGAGACGTCGTATCGCAATTGTCTCTTCTCTTGCCAGTGTCACAAATTATGTGATATCGAGCATGAGATATGCTCGTAACGTAGATTGATTGCGAACGAGGAGAAGAAATTTATGAACGCTCATACGGATCTCGTTTACAACGACTCGATTAGCGGAACGATCTGTTTCATGACCGATAGCAATCAAAAGTTAGGAATCGAATGCACAGATCACTGTCAAAACGTCAACCTACCAATTAACGTTCTGGTTTCGCATGTAATCGAGTGAATATTCATTATACGGCTTGTACGATTTCTAATCAGTGATAAGTGAATGAAAACATTGATCCGTATTAAATCACGAGTTCATCGCGATTTCGATACGCCGATTGAACTGTAGACTCGGGATTTTCTCATATCGATCTCGTGACCATCGGATGGATCTAATCCATAGATCTTTATATCTCGAGAGATAAACGTTTTACAACGCGGTCTTACATCGTTTTCACGCCAACATTGGCCGGCCAGAGAATGAATTTTACCGGCGGACTGCGTGAGCGGGTAAAGTTCGAAAAGGAAGTCCCCGCTAATAGGGCAAGACCGGAGTAATGCCCCTTTAATCAAAGTCAACTCTGCTGGCCGCGTTTGAATTGAGGAGACTGGAGGCGACTGGCGTCGGCTCATTTTAGCCGGGCCAGCCCTCCCTCTTCGTTTTAATATCACAGATATGGCGAACGTATACATGCAGCCAATAATGCCGTGAATAACACGCTCCGTTGTAAGTGTAATTTATCGTAATTGCAGCAACAGCGCTCGTAATAATGCAGATAAATATAATATCAGCGGTGAAAATTTGTTGCATTTTATACACCGAGTTTATACAAGGCATAATCGCGTGATTAATTACTTCGTTACATTAATTAAAACCAACGTATATCCCACACTTTAGTCAAAACTGTGGGAGCCTATTTTCAAGTTTAACCAAATTATCCGTATAAGCTGCATCTTTTCTCGGGCGTCGCCGATTAATTTTGCACAAGAGCGCTGCTACGTTTTTCCTATTAACGCAAATTTCAGTTTTCTTTTCTTCCATCGAATAAACGGCACGTTTTTCTTTCTCGAACGTAATATACAAACACGAATGCCATTCTCGCTGGTAGATCAAAGCTGAGCTCTGAAGTGTGTGGTGGCGAATGGCGCACCTTCGCGAATTGCAGAGGAAGAATTACGTGCAACAGCAGCAGCAGCGGCAGCAGTACCGACAGCTTTTCAATGTCTGATGCCGGTGGAATTTTTATAGCGGCTTTGTGACCGGATCGGCGTTTATGTTGTATTATACGGATGGATCGGCCTTGTACCACAGACCTATTTAGGTATTATCTGACCGACGCAATTCGCCGAGCCTGGTCAAGATCCATTATCTCGATAAATGAGTCTAGGATTAATGCTGCTGCAGACGCTGCAACTGTGAAGGCAATTATGTCCGGCAGCTCTCGGGAATATTCAACACCACGCGTTTGCGGATTGCAAAAAATTTCGCTCGGCACAATCCGCGACTTCACACGCATTGCGATTGGCTTTGCTGTATTATACAACACTGAATGACCCTCGCAGGTTTTAAGTTTACCAAGTATTTTTTATACGTTTTTTCAAATGATAATATAAATTTTCCGGATGAGAAAATTGATCTTTATACTCTCGCGGGTGTAATAACTGCAGAATGAATATCAGATTCGTTGTTTAAGAAACGATTTAGCTGTATTATAGAAACAGGTACTTCTTTACGATCCCCGTAATAAATTTATCCGCAAAAATCACGACGCTGGAACGGAGAATTTTCAATATTTTGCCTACTACCGATGAATTGTGGTCGACCAGATGTAGAAAATCCGCGACACTTGTATGCGAGACGTACCGCAAAAATTACAGAACCATCTGTTCGTCGATCAGGGGAATTATTTTTAAGGATGATTTAGTATTTTCAACAACTATAAGATTGCCATTATTCAATTGCACGTATAACAAAATCAAGCTTTGTCATATTTCACATTCACTGCATGAATCTGTTCGCTGTCATTAGTCTTTGATTTATTGCATGTTCGAAAAATTGTACAACCGTACATAATTTGGTTTAGTAGAATCCCGCAGTTCAAGTCCGGCGAAGAAGCCGTTTACGCTAAAATCTACACGATCAGGGATTTCGGATGGGTATTGAGTGTGCAGATATAGATGTTTGTTACGATAAAGCCTAGCAAAGTCCACGCGGATAATTATCAGTTTGTTTAATAATGCGTACCTATCTATCGACCTCGATGGTAATTTTTGTGCATACCAAATACCCTATGCGATAATCCTCAAGGTTTGTTGCTGCGTTGCCATGTACCGTTTGAAAATTCAGGTAAAATATTTATCAGTTGCACATAATCCATTCCCTAATGGACGGGTTTCGAAAAGCCGACCCGAATTGTTATTTTCGATCCTGAGGAGGATTTACGATGCATTGTAATTTTATAGATACATATATGTCGGAGAATGGCCAGATACAATTGGCGAGCTTCGTGTTGGGCATTATGAACCATCGTTTATTTAACAGGATTAAAACTATGAAATTTAATTAACAGAACTTTTCAAAAACAGATTCAATTTACAATATTTCGTCGACACGTCAATATAATTCGATATCAGAGGCGTACTGGAAGAAGATCCGATTGTTATTTATGTATTAATATAATATGATTCGGTTTTATCGTTCGCGTCGTTATTACGATCGCTATCTTGTGGCTAAATGTGGGCGGTGCCAATTACCAGCTATTTTCTTAACCCAGAAATTTATCAAGTGTAATTTATTTCGGGCTGAGTGCCCCTTTTATCCGTTCGGAAGTTGACAAATGGGTTAAAAATGAATAATGAAAAGAAAAAGTAACAACAAGGAAGGTCAAATCCGTCGAAGCTTTTGTGATAATAATTACAACTGTATAATTAGCAGCTGACCGCAAGTTTGAAAATGAATTCCTCTTTTTCCACTTCATGTAACGATTTTGAGCCAATTGGAGATTTCCTTCTCGTTTAACGCCCGCTTACGCAAGGTTTCATAAATAATTTTGTTCAGGATACTGTGCACACTTCGAAACGGATGCCTCTAGCATAACGTGTCTTTGCAGATAACGCGGTATAAATATTGAAGGAAAAAAAAAAAAAAAAAAAGTAATAACACTTTATCCTGGCGTTTCCTGAACGCGTCTATATATGCAGACGTTTTATTTTCCATTAACTCGCGTATAATTAGAACAAGTTATTCCAATCGTATAACGCAAGCGTGCGTGCAAAGATTAGATTAAACAATTCAAGAGTGAAATAATAACGTTTATGGAGCTCTATCTTTCCGCCATTGAATCAGCATCACATGTCGTTTGTGATTACTTATCTTTTCCTTCTCTCTTTCTTCTATCTTTTTCTATCTGGTGTTACACATGCTTAATCGCGATGCTACCGCTGCGTGACAAGTCCAACTGCGGCATCCCATTCTCGGTCTTTGAATTCCACGAAGAGCTATTCTTATTTTGCACTTTGTTGACAGGTTTGGCCGATTTGTATTCGTTCCAATTTCCCGCCGGCAATTAAACCACGCAACGATAACACCTAACCATAGTGTTTCTCCCGACATCTATCGGTGGTTTACTGCAAGCACCGATCGGTCAGCCAAGAGGAAAACTCCCTGCATTATCGACTGACAAAACTTCACCTCAGCGGTCGATTGAATCGTCCACCCGACTCGGTGAATCTAGAAGCCTTCTGGGTGATTCAGATCATTTTTTTACGACGTCAAATGTGAGCCAGCTGTACTTACGGACTGGAATTTAGTACCGAAAGTCGTCACCGTGCTTCGTCTAATTCCCGTTTTAGATGTCTAGCGTTTTGGAGTAGAAGTTTGGTCGCACAGCCGCGACGACACTATTCAACATGAATGATCACGATCAACTGGCCGCGTTAAAGCAACTTCGCGACGAACTAGAGCAATTTTACATGCTGCTGCGCAGTGTCAGAAATGATCTGAACAAGATAACTCGAAATCTTGAAGTCTTATCTGACAAGAGGCAAGTCTAAGCGGCGTGGCTGAAGTTCAAGACTTTACAATTTGGGTCCAATGGGACCCTCCAGGGTATCAAGAAAATATTGATCGACGAAAATTGGTTAATGCGATCATGTTTGTCACAACCCCCCTGTAAGAAGAAATTACTGCAGCACACGACAATAACTCTGAATTTTATCTGACAGGGGAACCTTAGTTAGGTGACGTGGTGAAGATACTGAAAACTACAAGACACGTTTTTTTACGGTTTGAAAGGATGACAACGGCACCAAACGTATTCATTTTCCAATAGAAATATTTCAGCTTGATTTCATTTGAATGCATCAAGCGTTTCTACCCGAAACTGAGAAAGTACTCCATTGGGCTTCCATTTTTGGGAGCCGTTTTCACCCTTTTAAACCGTTTTACCGCGGATAAAAAAAATATAAAAAAAACCTGTGTTTTAGTTTTCAATGTGCTACAACATACATGAGTTGCAACGAAATTGGAGGAGGACACCAAGCTGATGTTCTTTGTCAATAAAGTAGATGAATAACAAAAAGGAAATTCTCTGATGAAATTTACATAAATTTGTTTACAAACTTAAGATCAAACAAATGAAAGTGCAGAACTGGTGCATATGTCGCTT
This sequence comes from Diprion similis, assembly GCF_021155765.1. Taxonomy (NCBI): domain Eukaryota; kingdom Metazoa; phylum Arthropoda; class Insecta; order Hymenoptera; family Diprionidae; genus Diprion; species Diprion similis. The sequence goes on along the minus strand of NC_060106.1, from coordinate 19,339,482 downwards.
AATAAAATCGCCGTTAAATTACAATATACAACCTATTTATTATTTACAACAACAGTACCAATTGTTAATCATTTATCACACACTTTACAAAACGTTTATCAGTCGCTCGTATAATATATTTACATTTGTCTAAAGGTTTTTATTCAATAATATTTACTCATCTATTTACTTTTCTTCCTGTAATTTTACACTTGAAGGGTGCGGTAGACGATTTCGACGCCGTCGCATGTATCTCGAATTATCTCAGTCCGCGTATCTGGGACGAGGAAAAGGGCGCAAAAGCCCCATTCTACATTCGATTTCGAACAAAACTACTCGATTACATTTTCATTTAACGCGAAGATGATGAAATGGCATAATTCCTACGCATGTAATATCGCGATTCTGTAGAAATCATGCCATTTCTTCATTTTTGCGTTAAATGAAAATATATTCGAGTAATTTTGTTCAGGATTGAATAATAGGGCTGTTACACCTTTTTTTTCGTTCTAGATACGTGCGATTAATTGGGATAATTCGAGATATATACGACAGCGTCGAAATCGACTGTGGCTCCCCCTTAAAGAAAACTCTTTTCCTGTTTTATTCGTATAACGCGCACCATGTTAATTTATACTCTGATCTCACAGGATTTTTTTCAAATTTAAGTGTTAAAAATTATTATTCGAAAATATTGAATAATTACTCAAACAGAAGGAGAATAATATATAGAATAATTTATAGGAATAATTGAGACTCAGAGTAAAAAATATTTGTAAACTGAAATACGTTAACTATTGTTTGAATGCCTAAAACCGGATACATTAAAAATGAAAATTCACGTACTGATCAGATTTACGATTATACGTTTTACTTTACGCAGAGAAAAAAATGTAAAAAATAAACGCTGATTTTGTGTGGTTGACTTTTCGTATTACGAATATTCATTCTGAGTTTTATTTCTAGTATTTGTATCATTTTATATGTTTCATGATTATTATCGAATACCCTAGATCCATATTAATTACCTTTCTCTATGTATCATACACATATATGTCGGTAATTAATATATATATATATATATACGTCTTTAATACAAGATTAACACTGACGTAGCTCTTCCGAAGTAGTAATTCGGCATTATCGTATCTATAAGACTACAATAAAATTCTGTAATAATTATAATGAATAATATGTATTTCACGTTTCAGTTTAGAAAAAAATTTCGTTAATCTCCTTAAATTTAATTCTAAGTGAAATATAATCGTGAGATCACTCTCGCGTTCGCATGTATTATATACATGACGTTTACTGTTAAATGGAACATGTATGTATGTATGTATGTATGTCGGACGTTGCAGAATAGCATATACATATAGTTATGTTACGCTATACGCTTATTAATAATTAATTGAACGATAAGTAAGAATCTATAATTTTTCAAATTAAACTTTATATATTCAAGTATAATTGCGTTATTTCAATTTTTTTAATTTGTCAAGTATTAGTTTTAGTATATGTATATGTACTTATATTATTATATATATTTTTTCTTTTTCATTAAAAATCACAATAACAACGAATAATAACGAATTCACTTTTATTATTACCGTATAACAAACGATTAAATAATATAAATGATATCTCGCCAGCGAGAAACAAAAATATTGAATATCTATTATGATAAAAAATAGATTTATGCTATCTATGTATTTATGTATACGTTTATATATACATATTATATGTAGCGTTTCAATTTTGGCTTGATTAGGCACTCGATGCAACACGTTATTCATTTTCCTATAAATTTCATCGTTATTCAAAGTTATGAAAACCTACTTTGCAATTAATTCGACGTGATTAATGACGTACGATGAGTCAAAAGAACGGACAAAGTGATTTCTCAATTATAGCAATGGACGTAAATGCATGCCTGTAGTAAAAATATGACAGTGATTTCTCCGTCAGTGAATTATATTTGAGGAGAAAATTTAATTAACGTATAAAATAATGATGGTGCATCGAATGCCAACTTGTACAGCCATTTGCGAAACAAATATTCATATCATTAGTATACGTTCAAGTGTCCCACTAAATGACACTCGCGCATATTTTTATACAATAGAATATAAATACATATAACCAACTCCATACAATATACAATATAACGTAATAAATTGTATTTGTTTGGCACATCTCGTCGACTAGTATTACAGTACAATAAATATGTAATAATACCTAAATGTAAATAATATGTATATATATGTATAATACGAATATAATCTAGTATACAATTATCTCACGTTTATTTTTATTTATATCGTATAATATTTTAATTATTAATTAATTTAACGCGATATATTATATTATCGAGTTGACGATTATATCTGTCTCTATGTGTAGATATCAATGTATGTAAATATTTATACACCTACAAAATTAAAAGAGGAACGGTTATGTTCTTTACATATATGTATATAATGTATAAATAATATATCTTGTTGCTAAAATATCTTACGCCACTCCGACGGTAATCATGCGAAGAATATTGTTTACTTATTGTTGTTTTTACATGGTCGACTTCCGATGGCGTACAAATCAGGGACCGGTTTGCTAGTTTTAGGGAAAAACAGTTTGTAATGCTTGATCGGTACGTTACATAATATTGCTATTTCACGGATATTGTATAATCCTTGTCGTCGGAGTTTAATAACATTTCAACAAGATTAATGTTAATTGTATTACGTATAATACACATCCATGAACAAGGCACTGCTCGACAAAAGGGCCTTAATTACTAGATTTATCATTTTGGCAATGAGGGTAGGTGCGAGTGTGTGTGTGTGTGTGTGTGTGTCTGTGGTTGTGTAAGAAATTACGGAAATTAAAAATCGTGAAGAAAGACAAAGGAAATCGGAGTTTGGTAAGGCTTACGTAATTCAATTGGAAAAAAATTATAGGATGAAATTTAAAATCCAGCAATCTCAGTCCGGAGAGATGTTTACAATCTTAATTTGATGGACAGATCTCGATAGAATTGCCGACATTGAATTTCAGTCGTCGAAAAAACGGCAAAAGTGTTATAATTATAGTGTTAAAAAAATACTTATACCATATTGAGAATAAATCTCTGTACAATAAACTTCAATAAATTATCCATAGAAACAGAATTGAACGGTTCCGTTTATTCAAACCAACAATATAGGCTGCGTATATGTGTGCAGTTGTAAAACTGAGGGATTTCTGTCACCTTTTGAAAATTCAACTTTTCTTATTTTGGTCTTTCTTCTAATCATTTTGTCCACGTTTTAAAACAATAAAACCTTGTATAAAAATTCAATTTCTTTCTGCACGAAGTGGGGAGGTTATCTTCGAAGAACACAGATTACTAAACACTTTTGTATAACATCTCTTTTGGGTATCCAGGAGCGAAATATTTTCTCCTTGGATCCCGTAACTTTCTGCTTTAAGAACTCTCTGTGCGTTTACAACGTATCCCGATTACAAAATATTCATGCGATAATGTGTACATAATAAAATATAAGTACAAAAGTAATTAGTAATTCGTTATAATCTCTGCAGGAAATTATTTCACGGACGATTATTATTATTATTATTATTATTATTGTTATTATTTTACATGTAACGGCTAAAGATTTCGCGTCGTCGTAGAATCTTATTCGATAATCGAATAAACATTCATTCGACCCAGAATTATGATTTCTCTGATGAAATTATTTTCTGTAAATTTTTGTAGGTTTAATTTTTGTTTTCTTCGTAACATATTCAATATTCATTTCACATTTCTTTTGTTCATTGTTGAAACGTTACTCGGAATATTTTATTTAGTCTTTTGGGTCCGTCCATTTTTCTTCAGAGAATTTTTCAGAGAATAATTTTCAACCAGGGTGAAGAATTCAAACGTATACACATTGACTGGGTATACGATTTAAACTAAGTACAACGTAACATTGGTCATCTATTATTATCTTCTATAACATTTCAACATTCCAGTATAACAATAATTATATATACATATATATTTATATATATATATATATATTTATGTAAATAATTCGCAATATTTCATCGTTACCTACCCATATGCTATTATTATTATTATTAATATTATTATGTTACATAATATAGTAAACTTCGTCGCAGTGAATTTTTTGCGAAGACATCGAGTATTAGTTACGTGAATTATATATATCAATATACATAGACACTAATTGAAATACACGTAAAACATCGCGTGGCGTATCGTTCGAATATATTTACGTATAATATAAGTATATACCTATATGTATAGTTATTAAAAAACGACTTTCCAAAAGAGGACAGAACTCTCGCATTAGAGGGTTGTAATTTTCGGCCGCGAATAATTATTCTATACAACAGTTTACAAAAAAATGGTCCAACTTGCTCCGATATTAAATTGTGCACCGCGTGTACATATATTTTTTTTTTTTTTTCATACTACGTGTGTAATGATGATAAATAATGCTGAAAATATTGCAACCAAATTTTAAAAATTAACTATAACTGTTTGTTATATAAACGATTTATAGTGAAAATTATAACGAAATTGGGTCGTGATGAATAGAAATAAAAAAATAAAAATAAATAAAAATTTGCTGTACACGCGTGCAATTCAACTTTAACGTCGCAATTAAACAACGCATTACAATATCGTGCCAGTACGATTCGGCAATTAAGACATTCAGACGAACACAATACATGTAATGTATACAATGCCAATGGATACAGAAGAGCATACATTTCTTTGGACCCCTTGTAAATAGAGTTTAAGTATCATTATTAGCGATAAACCAGCTCGGTGTACAATTCCCATTTGACAACAGTACCGTCTTACCCTTTCTGCACAAATCGACGAAAACTGTGAAACCGATTTCAATCGACTTTCCAATTCTTCATCTCGATTTTCAGACTTTTTTTATTCTTTTACGCTTTGCAAGGATCGGAATTAAAAAGCACCGCAATTCGTTCCCACGACTGTAGAGAAAACCGAAAAACCTGCAGAGAGATCAACATCAGATGACTTAGAAAATGTCTCAGCAATGTGAGGTGCTTGAAATTTCGGTACCGGAGGCACTATAAAATCGTAGGCAGAAGAACCTAGACGCTGAACAAGACAAGAATTCTCGTCTTATATAGTTCAATACAAGACCGCAAATCCTGGGGGGTTGGATCTTTCCTCAGAGACTGTAAAGATGATCGGGGGCTTTAATTCGGCGCGATTGAAAACTTCGATTTTCGAGATTCTTCCTCAGCATTCGAATCATCACCCCGTCAACTGTCTGTAACAATTCTTGACCTGCTTTCATCCTGTGTGGTCCCGTGTGTTTGTTAAAGAGCACGAAGAGCAATTAAAGATGCTCAAACTCGGCTCGGCGATGCTGACACATTTAGGATCAAAAGTTGGGAGAGGAGAAAGAGCCGATCGAAAAATCCTCAGACTCTGACCAAATTCGAATAGTCCAAGTTGAGATACAATTAAGAATTTCAGAAAAGGTTCATCGTTAGTAGAACGTTGGAAATGATCAATTGTCTATAAATTTATAAATCGTCAGTAAAACATTTAAGGAATTTTAGATCATGGTATAACTAACTATTCACGAACATCGGTTGTACTGTATTTGCGCTAATCAATTTTTATCCACTCTGAAGATAACTGTTTGTAAAATTTTTAAAGCGATCACCAGAGATCTCTGTGGTGAACAAAAAGAGCCCAAAACCATGATAATTGGATAAAAACCAATACAGTGTAATCATTTTGAAGGTTCTGAACCTTTTCTCAAGTAGTTGATAATATCTTGTCTTGGGTAATTGGACTTTGCTCAAATTCATTTACATCACATAGTAAAAATGCTTTTTTCCCTCGTGGTTACCATCATTAGCACAAATGACATTATTAAAGATTTCTCAAACGGTCTTCGCTCTCTTCCTAACTTTCGATTCGGACGCATCGGTGTAACGATCCTTAAACGAACGGCGTCGATCACGTCAGCCTGTTAAAATGACCGCGTGTTATAACGGTAAGCACTTGTTCCTCTTCTGCACAACGATTGACCTGCAGTCAACGGCGGTTTTCCCGATTGTGAAGCTCTCCTGCTTCATCGTTTCCTCGACCGATATCTTGCTCAGTCTTTTCTTGACCCTGAACGGCGTCGACCTGGGGGAAATGATCTCGTAGAGGTCGCTCGTCCTCGCCTGAATCTGAACCCTTCGTCTGGGGCTGGCCTTCTGGTCGATGGGAATGGCGATGTCGACCTCTGCGCAGTGGTTCCGGTCAGGCTTCGCTTCACTCTGATCCCTGAATACGTCGATCTCTGCGACGCCTTCTGGCGTCTTCTCCTTGCAGGCCTCGACCTCGTCGGACGGAGTGTTGAATACGTCGGAACAGTAGCTCTTTGAGTCGCATATCAGGCCAAAGTCAATGGAATTCGTGGTCTCCGTCTCGGACGGCGGACTCCTGGCCGAGGCAAGCGATATGGCGCGCGTTTCCGGTCTCGGCAGCTTTTCCTCGTCGGCGTAGTCCAGCGACAAGCACCTTTTCTCGAAGAGCGCGGGTCCCGGAAGTGTGCAGGTCTCTGAATCCGCCGTTTCCGGCTCCGGGTCCGGCCTCCTCAGGCTGTTCTCGCGCTCGATGGATAAGCAGAACTCTCGATCGGTAAGGAGGACCTTCTTGGGGAACCTGAGCGGCTGCAGCTCTTCCGGCTTGTCGAGCTTCTCGATCGACGGTGTCTTCAGTAGGCTTTTCACCCTCCGCAGTTCGGTCAGAAGGTCCATAGTCTCCTGGCTTGGCTCGTGGAATATCCTCCGCTTCGGCTTGCGCAACGACTTCGCTTCACCCTCCTGGATGTCACCCTGCTGGTCGATGCTCTTCTGCTTCCTCAGTACCGAGCGCACCGTTCGTCCAGTCATCCTGGCTCTTCCCTCTTCACCGCGAGCCACCTCCTCCTCGCCTTCGACGGAGCGCTCGTTGGAGGTCGAGTTCTCCGATCTTTCGCCCTGGTAGAGCTGGAGCCTCGATCTGACGGAGCAGCTCGTCGTCGACGGAGATCCGTCTCCAGCCTCAAACTTGCTGTGGAGCTGCTTGAACGCTTCCCGCGACGTCTCCTGGCTCGAAGCAGGGAATTCCGATTTCCTGTTGCTCCCAGTCTCCTTCCTCAGCTGGCATATGTCCTGGCTCTGGTACCGCGACGGCGGATCGAAGGCCGCAGCGATGAACATCTCCCTCGAGAGTTTCAGGTTGTCGGAGGATATGCCTCGGCGTTCAAAGTTCGCGCGGTCGTTTCCTCGTCGGGTATCTTGCATTTTGTCCAAAATGTCCTCGGACCTCTGCCGCCGCGAGGTCTCCGAGTCCTTCTGCTTCGGAAGCGTAGCGCTTCCCTGAACGAATACGGGATGCCTGGACTTGGTCGGCGAGCTTTCGCCGGGGTTTAAGACGGCCAGTTCCTTCGTCCTCGGCTCCGGAGAGTCCCCCGATATCCTCCGCTTCGTCGGTGAGTTTGGCGTCCGCAAAGCCGCGTCCTTTTTTCTCTTCGGCGAGTTGCCCCAGCCGACTGCTTCCTGAGGCGAGCTGAGGCACGAGCTCGAGGAGATGATCTCCTCGCTGGACATTATTCGGCATTTTACCAGCTCAGCAACGCTCTGTGACTTAACCTCCGGTTCCGGGAAGTCCTGCGGCTCTTCGGTGACGTCAAGCGGTGGCAGGGAGCTCGGCCCAGACTCGAGGACGTCGTCGAGAGAAGCACCGCGCAACGGATCCCGCGGGCTCTTCATCGGGCTCATCGAACCCTTGAAACTGTTCAAATCCTCGGTCTCAAAGGAGTACATTTTCTGCAGCTGACCCTTGCCTGACCGCTTCCTGAATGAGATCCTCGCGTCCCTCGGGACCAGCCGGGGCGCTGGCGACCTGACCGGCTCCTCGATCGGGTTCTTAGCGTTCGGGTTAGAGTGCGCCTTCGACGTGGGGAGATTGAACGTGAACTTGTCAACGGTTTTAGACGACCCAATTTTTTCGAGAAACGGTCTCTCCACTGCCTTGCTGGGCCCAATTTTCTCGAGATAAGGCTTGCCGATAATCCTGGGCGCGAACTTAGCGAGAAAGGGCCTGTCCTCTGTCTTCGATATCCCGATCTTCCTCAGGAAGGGCCGCTTCTTCTCACGCTCCTGACTCCGCGATGGATCCATTGACTTCTCGCTGAGACGTTCGTTGCTGTAGCTGGACGAGTTGTCGCTGCTCTTTGACCGCGCCCTCTTGCTCTTCGGATGGGGGGTCAACGGGGTCCTCGGAGTCCTGGGCGAGGGTTCGGAGGCGTCGGGGTTCGGGCAGGTCTCGTCGAGCAGCGCAATCGCGTCCCTCAAGTCCATGTAGGCCTTCCGCTGGAGTGCACCTGGAGGCCGAGGGAACTCGCCCTCGACGCTGCTGTTCTGCGTCGAAGAGAGGTCCCCTCGACCGGATTCCCGGTCCCCGTGGTGCAGGAGGAGGAGAGGGTGCGAGCTGTGGTCGTTTGCCAGGGGCGTGCCTGGCGGCTCGTCCAGGTACCAGGGGGTCACTCGCAGGTCCTCGGGTCGAGCTGCAGGACTCTGAGGGAGGGTTGCACCCCTCGACACGGCGCCCTTGGGCCCGTCCGTGTACCCGAAACTCGACACGCTGTTTGCCCCCAGCAGCCTCGGCCGCCTCCGGTACGTCGAGCAGGTCGCAAAATGGGGCTGCGCTGGCCGCGCTGTTTCTATAACGATTCTCCCCTGCGCGCAGGGCACGATCGGCTCTCCGTCCACTGGGGCCTCCTCGGGCGTCAACGGCAGCGCCGCACCCCTACCAAACTCGATGAACCACAGCTCGTCCCTCAACTCGCTGTCTCACTTCTTTTCATTCATGTCCTTGTTCAGGTAGTGCAGTACGTAGTGGAGGACCAGGTCGTAGCAGTATTTGTACTCCGTCTGGAAATGAAAACGAATTTTTATTGGATGGGGTATTTCGGATGGAAATACACTTTAGGTAAAAGAGAGACGAACTTCCAGGTCTTTAAGGAATCGGTAAAGAACCTTTAAGATCGGTAAGAAACCAATAAACGACCTTCAAAATGTTTAAACATCCAGTGAACAACCTTCCAGATTACAAATTACTACTAATTTTTAATTTTACCCAATCTTCAATAATTACAATCTCCAACTTGGTCCAAATTGGTTGTCAAAGTATTCAAAGAACCGAACCTCCAAAGTCCGGAACCCTGTTAAAGGTCTTCTTCATATTCAAATGGCTCGTAACTGATTTTCAAGAGTATCATCTCATCAACCATGCAAAAGCTGGGAACTTTGAAGCTCAGGACTCACCATGTTCTCAACGAGCTGAGGTCTGTGCCTGCGTACGGTTTTCACTGCCTGAAATATGTCGACCTCCCCATGCTGAATGACCTGTTCTATGCAGGCGTTTGCCGCGCAGTAAACACCGCAGCGACTCCTTCCGTCGGGTGACACGACGGCGACGGGTCCGTAATCCGTCCGCTGTCTCCACCTCTCCACCATGTTCATTAACTCGACGAGGCTGTTGGTTGAGGTAGGCACTTTGTGGCCCATTGGCCAACACGTCAGTTGGAACAGCTGGACGGTTTTGGGCGGTGCTTTTACTCCGGCCATCAGTTCCGTCAGAGAAACGATCTTCTTATTTATTCTGAAGACCTGAAATGTGGATCGCGAATGTGACGAAGAGCCTTGAGTACCGACAAGTTGGTAACACATGACTGTTTTCATGGTTTTGATGTTTTGAATTTCTGCACTTGAACATCGACTTACTTACCCAAGTCTTGATGTTTGAGTAGTGATTGTGGCTGATGTGATCGATGGTGAATACCGGTCCGTACTTTTTCGAGTGTCTGCCCTCCGGCCAAAAGCTCGGAAAATTGGTCGAGTTCGCGGGTGGAACGCAGAGAATTACTACGGCGGCACATTCGTAGTCGTAAACCAGAGACCAAAACTCACCGCAAGTGTGGCGAAGCGGCCACTCAGTGACAATGTACTCTCGAGGTTTCGTGTAGCCCTATATAAATGGAACACAAATTTCTAACTAAATTTCGTGACAACCGTTCGAACGATGATAGTTCGGTCGCTCGTTTCCATACTCACGTCAACGAAAACGGCGTTTATATAGTCCGTGAAGCTGTTGCCCTGGAAGCTGGTTAAATAGGGTCGAAAGTTGTCCGCTGTGAAGAGGAAAACAAGTTTTTGTTGAACCTTCATCAGGATCAAGATCATTCATTCTTATCATGAGAGAGAGAGAGAGAGAGAGAGAAAAAGCTCACGTGGTACGACTAGAACGTCTCTGTTTTTCTCCCGATTGTCGGCTCTGTGTCCGCCGGCACAATCGCCGATTGTAAATCTCGGTGTTTGTTTGCAGATCTGCTGATACTCCCGCTGGTACTCGTTCATCTTGGTCACCGGATTCTTAACGCTCTTTTGTTTCAGTCTTTGGGAGAGTTCGGAAACCGGGAACCACGAGGTCCCGCATATAACGTACTCCTCCAGCGTGTCGTAGATGAATTTGTATTGTTCCTGAGAAGATGGAGCGTTGAATGTGTGAACCAAACTTCTACTAACAAGTAGAACTAAGTACCACTAATGTCAGGAGAAGCTCGGTTTCAAACTCACCAGATTCTCAATCAGTCCTTTCCTGCTTAATCTCAATTTCTTCAGGTATCCAAAAACGTCGAACGCGTCTTCCTCCTCCGCAAGTTCCATGTTCGCGTCTATGGCCAGATAGACGCCAGACCGGCCACCGCCATCGCTGTTTAAAAAAGAAAGGTATCAATTCGTGTCGTTTGATGATTTTTCATCAGCCTTGAGACAGTGATAAGCACCAATTTTCCACAAATTTCGAAATTTATCATTTGCTATAATTTTGTAACCAGACTATGGAGAACGTGAACTCGAACCAAAAGTCAGGGCTTTTAGTCCTTACGTTCTCCTCCTCGTAAGAGTAACGAAGCTGTAAATTGACTCCCGGGCTAATTATCCCGCTGCAGGAAACAATGGAGAGAGAACAATTATCGGGGGGGAAATAGGGAGGAGTAGCGAGCTGTTTCCTTGCTACGTAGTGGAACGGAGTCTCCGATTGTGAGATCGAGTCGTTGGATTTCTGAGAAAGTAATTGCTTGACACGGAATATCTCGTTCAATAAGACATTAACAGCTAATTCCAAGACAATACGGAATTATAAGTGACTTTTGGCCTGTGAAATAAACAAATCGTTGTAGTTCTAGAAGAACAAGTTTTGTCTTCGACTGTTTTGGAACATTGCGATCAGTGTTTTCAAGCCATTTGAACCAAAACAAAAACGCTTTTCATTTTCATGGTCTCTCGTCGAAGAAGCTTTGTTTCAAGAACGAAGAGTAATTTACTCAGGAGAAAATTATACTCACTTGCAGTGAACGACCATCGGTCCAGACTCGTTTTTTATGGTCGATCCAACAACGGCGCGAACGCGACGCCGAAATTCGAGTACCGCGTTGCCGAATGGACAGGTATGGGAATGCCATTCCGTGTAGTGAAACTGGAGGAGAGTTCTCTCCTCGGTGATTTCCTGAATAACACACAGGCGTATAATAATGGCTGATCATACACACAGAAAGTGACTACACGACAAAGTGAACAAGTGCCTGAGTGCCTGCCTCGCCCCGAAATCCAATATTCCTTCCGCGAAGCGGAAGACGCACTGTTACACCGCAGCGTTATCGTTTCATCACAATTTTTGAACCAGAAAATTGCAGTCGCGGATCATCCTAGCGTTGTGAAAACATTTCAGGATCACGCCGTTACCTGCATCGTCGTATCTTGGGGTTATTGTTTTATGGATCGTGCGACATTGATTGACCGACTGATGGATTGATGGAAGTAAACGACGAGGTTCGATTATCGCCATTTTCTTTTTATTTTTATTTCCATTTTATTTTGTAAACAGGAATCTCGTGCGGAATCGACGCTTTTGAAAGAGCTTTGCATGCTATGGTAGTCTCCCTGAGCCGTCGTTAAACTGATGGATCTTCCGGCGGAATATCAAACCTTCTTTCGGTCTTCCGGGGACGAGGGAAGAATTCCGTTAATTATGAATCATGAACTTCCCGAAGTCTAGTTCGTGATTCCGGTGAATTTTCCTCACATTTTACAAAGAATATATATATAGTTAATGTATTCTCTTCCAGCTCGAGTCCCTTGAGAGTGTGATCAGGACGCGGATTGTTCGTTCGCACCATTTCGAATACCGGATGCGTGTTATACATACTCGAGCGCTATTGGAAAATGACAATTTATCGACTCGACAGGAAAAAAGGGAGAGACAGAGAGAGCATGAAGCTATGCAAAAATAAGGTTGAGATTACTTATACACACGTGCACACGAGTTCGAATTACTACCGCAAGCAGAACGTCGATTCTCATTTAAACTCGAGCCAGAACTTTAGAGCGGCTAATTAAAGTGGTTGTGGCGAGAATCCGTTCAAAGATTGTAAAGTTTAATAGAAGACCGTTTGATACAAATTATTTTCCTCAATTTCCCGACGTGTTTTTCTTGAGGTAAAAGTTTCAGCGGAAAGCCTGACTCTCTCTTTTTCGATATCGAAAATACTCGGAGCAACTGTTATTTCCAAAGCTGAAAATAAATACGAGAGGAAACCGAGATGGCGTATAACGTTCGCAGCAAATCCCACTGCGGCTGGGCTGGTTTGGGTCAAACTGGGTCGAGCCCCTTAGCGCGTGTTCGTATGTACGGCACATGGATTTACGGACGTATAACACACCCTGTGTCTGTATATTTGCGGGTGTATGAAACTCGCGAGCTCTTTTCAAAACGCGAGGACAGTTCGGAGAGGTGAAATTAACACGAGCCAGTTCTCGCGAGAATTTGCAGTCCGGTGTATTACGACTTCGTATGTATCTTTGGATATATCTTGCATGCCTAGAAATTTTACCTGAGTATATTAAACCATAACATATATGTATGTAATATCGGGATGTTTAAACCCCGTGAAATTCTCAGTACTTCGGAGAATTACAATCCTCCATTGAATTTGCAGAAAAGTTAAGAAATTATTATGAATCAGGCTGTAATACTTAGGTACAGAGTGGATTCGAAGCTGATGTGCAAAACTCGTTTTATATGATGATATAGTGGAGGTAAATATCGAGGCAGGCACGAATTTGTATGAAAGTATTATTTTGTATCACGATCAACCATTTATTCCAATTTCTTCAAATTCGTACTTGGAATATTGCAATAACACGTCTTATTGATAGGAGCCTAACGAAAGTCAGTATTTATCGAATTTCGCCGAGTGCAATGCGGCAAGTTGTTATCGAGTTTTCGACTCACCCCCGCGTCGTTCTTCTTGTAGAGCTTTATCGTTCGTATGTGAAAATTGGCCAGTTCCTCCTCCTTTAAAACCGATACTCCAATACCGCCGTATTCCTCGTCCTTGTCTTTGCTCGCTGGCCAGTACTGGACACACATGACCTGAAAAAATTCTATTTACAACACGTTTGACCGAGAGAAAAAACAAAAAAAGTGCGACAGTCTTGACTGCGGTGAAAGCAAACGACAGTCAAAAGCGGATTTTCGATCTGATCGTAATAGTTTGTGATGTATAGTTTGAAAAATATGACGTTTGAAGGAATTTATGACAGAAGACAATATATCGACAAACGAAGTAGGCTGAATTTGAAAATATCGTTACGCCAAAATCAGGTCTGAACGAAAAGTTAGGAAACGAACGAAAGACCTTATGAAATAGTCTACCTAACTTCAGATTCAACTTGAAATAATGATACACATATATAATATTAATTTAGATTCAAAAGCCCTCGAGTCGCATATTACATGAAAATATGACAATTTTTTCATTTTCAATCACTATAATCGATCCGCCATTAGAAATTTTTGAACTATGACCTTAGACTCGTTATGGGTGATCTAAAATGCCGCCGTCTACTAATTTCTATCAAAATCAAAATATTTAAAAAATCTGTTTTCCACCATATTGGATTTCGCAGATCTGAGCTAAGATTCGTGATCAGCCACCCAACAAACCTTCGAGTTTAGTACTTTCATAAAAATCCAAATGTTTTTAGTATTTTTTCAACATATTGAAATGGCCAAATTTATATTTTGCAAACCAGGCTTTAGATTCGTGAATAGCGACCCAAAGAACCTCTTTTTACCAATTTTCATTCGATTTTATTCATCCTTTCTCAAGATATTGGAACAAAAATGGTCAGGATTAATTCTCTAGATCTCGAAAGCTCGACTTTGGATTTTCGTAGTAATTACAATAACTTCTCTTTTTCTCCGAAAACAGAATGACGAGAAGTTAAAAAAAACCCTAAACTCAAGTATGATAAAACATATCGAAACCGATGTTTGGGCACGAATCGGCACCATACCACAACCCAAGAAAACAAAATTGTAAAAAAAATTCAGAAAAGAGCCTGAAGTTTTGTCTCGAATATCAACCCTCCCCGCAAGCTCGAATTCTCATACAAAACAAGCACGGAAGGCCACAGGTTACGGAATCGCGATGCTACAGGGCGATATTTAATTAAGTCGTTCTAACCAACGTCGAGGTAAACGTCGAGGTTATCGTTGGCGCCGAGATATTCGGCGCCGCAGGTTAGCCGGGTGTAATCATAAACGAATGTTTTCAGAGGTGGTGGTGGTTGGAGGGTGGCGGAAGGCTTGCAACCCTCGGCATTCTGTCTTGATTAGTGTATTAATACGAGGATGGATGAAAGGCATGACGAGGCGTCGCGACGCGTCGCGTCAGTCTCGTCTTTTTTATACGGGCGTAACGTCCGGAGCTTGCAAGCTTTGCGAGGTGAAACTAAACCGTTCCGCCAACGCTTAAACCCGCTGCGCGCGATATTGAGACAGTCTAATGAAATATTGCTAAACCTCGTCCCCCGTCGACTACAGAGGGGTTGTGGAAGGGGCGGGGGGGGGGGGGGGGGGGAGGCTTGTTTGAATTCTCGATATTACACAGCATGGCGGAGCTTCTGGCGCGCCGTTATGCCGCCGATACACATCCGGGAATACGCGCGACAGATATTGGCCAACCTGTTTGTGCGCCGCGAGTGTATCATTTACGCGAAAATCCTGGCGAGAAAAAACATGACACAATTTCCTTTTTGTTTTCTTTTTTTTTTTTTCTTCTCTTCTTCCACCCGACTCTGTATTCAAGAGACAAGGTGTAACGGTTTCAACAGCGTTCTTTGGATTTCTTTTTTTTATTTCATTTTTTCTTTTCTTTTCTTTTCTTTATCGTCACTGCGTACGATTTTCAGAACAAGTTTAATTTCGACGTGACAACGCAATTTGGTCGAATTTTCACAAAAATCTTTACAATTTTACGTGTTTTATTGAATCTGATTTATTAAGTTCGGTGATATTTTTTGTAATTCGATAATTATAACTGAATAAGAAACTAAATTAGAACTGAACAGGTAAACAATGAGAAACAAAGTTGCAGCCTGCTGGTTGAAAGTGGCAAAAAAGTTTTTTCAATCCTGACACGTCCTGACCGATTGTTCCAATTATCCAGAATAGTTAAGAAAATTGTAAAGGTTGAAGCTGAGAATTAGAAAGAGTAGATAGTCCATATGAGTGGAGGGATTTTCCGCATGAATTTGTGTCAGACTACGTTGCACAAGTATTTAAGGGTATGTAGTACTCTCGCCTTTATCGACTGAGGAAACTCTCCCTCTTTCTTCTCGTATTAAACAAACAAATCAACGGAAAGGGATCAAGTTTCGACGGTGTATTCCTCTTCTCTCTAGCGAGCTGAATTTTTCATGAAAACAGCCTCATGATGGCTGATTTTACTCCTCATTTTTTCCGGAATTGCGCAAAGTATATCAACAATGCACTTTTCGTAATGCGTGTGAAAAAATGACAGATTTTTCTTACGATTTTCGGGACATGAATTCCTTTTCCGTTCATTTGTTTATTTAATATTAGAAGAAAAGGGTTAGTTTGCTCGGTCGGTAAGGGTAGGAGTATTACGTACCCTTAAGAGGATGACAACGGGCATCGGCGTTAACGCATTTTCGGAACACTTCGTTGAAAGAAACTTTCAGAACAAACTGAAGATTCAGGAATATAAAAAGATTAAGCGAAAAACTACGCGAATTCCTAACGAGAAAAAGATTGCGGCATTTGACACACGCAGCATCCAAGCGTAAAAAAGTTTCTCAAACATACAGGTTATGGCAACGTGGAAATGGAACTGCGGCCACATAAACACTTCGTGAATTATTCGGTATTCCGCTGCGAAGACGACGATTTTCGCATACATTTCGCAAACTTATATCCCACTTAAGTAACCTCGCGCCGTAATATAAGTATACATACATATATGGACATACTTATTTTCAACTACTTCGAAATACTTGACGAAACTTATGATTAAGTATCGTCGAATTATTCCTTAGGGCGGAATTTTCACAAGTTTGACATTGAGCTGCAAAAGTATTTTAACTTTTCTCGAAATTTGTCCGAAGAAGCGTTTTGGCAACGTAAAAAAAACGAGGTTACGAATTTTGAAAGAAACTTGAAGAAATTATTAACCACGTGGTCCGCAGTTCTGCAATACTCGTCTCTTCTTCCTTTTAATTCTCAGTTTCAAATAAATTTAGTTCTTGGCGTGTTTTTTCGCCGACGAAACAGCGGCAGAGATAAATTATACGTACTTCACTCGAAGTTGGAATAACGCGTGACAAATTTAAGTTCCCATTTCTTTCTTTATCGCTCACAATTCGCATGGATTGCAACGATTTTCTCAAGGATTGAATTCTCTGTCTTGATTAAAAAATTCCGGAGCTTTTACTTCTTAGATCAAACTACGTACGTACACAGTAAAATTTGTATGAAATGTAGCTCTAAAATGAAAATGACGTATAAAAAAGTGGTTAAAAATTACAATAATTAAATGCTGTGAACACAGTACTTTCAACAAACGAGATTTTATACAAATTCGAAGATTGATTAAAGTAGATAGAAAATGAAGTAGAAAACTAGGTCGTGATATTTTTGCTGTGTTATATGGGGATAAATCTGACCCCTGATCTTGAACACGTAAAATACGAGGGGTGGACAACAGACCGAACTTGTTTATAATCGGTTCGATAACAGCTGACCATTACAGTTAAAGAGGAAAAGCAAACAGCCTGAAAAGAGATTCTATTGCGTATAAGAGAAATTTCCCTCGATTTGTCCGCTACGAAAAGGGTCCAGGTATTATATTTATACACAATGTGTTTAATGTGTCCATGCCTGAGTAAATATCGTCCACGTGTATGATACAGACTCGAGTCTATATGCGCGTGACAAACAATCCCGTTTATAATAAACGCGATAATTGGAGCTGAGGCATAACGTTGCTCGTGAGATTCGTTAACGATTTTTAAAGAATATCTTCATAATTTCGGGGGGCAATTTTTTTTCGTCTTGAAATCCGATCTTTTTGAGGAGATAGTTTAGCGAAAAATCGATACTTTTTATTGATTTCATTTGTACGAGATAGAAGAACATCGAGTATCCGTAAAATTATTATATTTCTTGAATACTTTTAGGTAAATCATCGTAGCTAATTACAGGATTATACGAAAATGGTATTGGATATCAATGTTGTGCTCTGTTATCTTCTTGGGGTCGCTGAAGACCCCAACCGAAAATTGCTTGTTGTAACGAAGCAATTTAATATTTTGACTCGAATTTTTTTTTTTTTTTTTGGGTATTCACTCGAGTGTCTTTTACCATATTTTACAAGATTAAAAAGGTCGGAAGAATAATTTTTAATCTCAAGGTAGTAATATATAAGTCACATTTTCAGATAAAATTTCGGTTAAAAACTCTTGGGGTCTCGAACGACCCCAAGGTGCTAGCCGAGGGGTAAATGAATAAAGATTTTTAACACTTACCCTAATGAAGTCGAAGGTTTTCGTCAGCATGACGATACACGAAGCGTTTTCCTGCCAAACCATTCTCCAAAATTCTGTCACAGTATTTTCCATCGGTCCTTGCGTCACGATGTAGGCGTTTGGCTTTAGTATACTCTGTAAAAGAAGAATCGTCGATGTCATATTGAGCGGTGAAATTTTAGGTGCTTAAAAAAGAACCGAATAAAAATACTCGCGTTTTGTTTTTTCTCGAAATGAAAAAACTTTAGTTCCAAATACTCACGTCGACGTAGGAAGCGTTGACGTAATCGGAGTCAGGCTCGCCTTTTATCGTGTCGAGAACAACCCTGTTGTAGTCGTCTGGAAAATGAGAGTAAAAAAAATCGTGACAGAAATCGTAAACTCGTGTGTATACGTAATACGTGAGAGAAAAGCTCTGAGCAAATGGCGTCTCGGCTTCGCGGCATCTTAAGGATGAGCGTGGAGCACACACTCGGTCTAAAAGTAAGGAACGAGGAAAAAACTGTTTCAAAAATCTGAAATTTGATTCATCCTCAACTCTATTACTCTCTCTCAATTCGAATCCCATAACCGTACAAAAGTTGGCTCCGTGAGCTTTGGTAGTCAGCAAGAGTGGCTAATTAAGCATCTCTGCACGCCTTAAAATTGCCGTTACAGAAGTTTGATTTCGTTCTGATTGTAGAGTCCGTTTGTGGACCCGAACGAGTTGGATGAAGTGATTTTGGTTCAATTAAATTTCGCAAATGTATATATATATATATATATATATATATATATCAACGCGACTTCCGTATATACTCAATTCTTGAGGTACTTAATTTATTTAAATCACGGTGTTTGAAGTCGAAACGTTTTTTCAACGAAATAATGGAGCCAGAGTTGAGACGGTAAAACAGAGTGCAGAAAATACAATTGTTTATGCAATCGTATGAACGCAAAATAATATTTTCGCTTAATTTTAGGACCTTGTTAACAAATTGTGTATCCAAAGGCAGTTTATAATGATGATTCCGCAAATATACTTACTTGGGAAAATAATGAGTGGATAATTGAGTTCTGGAAAAGTCTTATTCGAATTTTAAAGTGGATAATTAATCAGATAAACAGTTTTTTTGTTTCTCTAATTCTGTCGACTGTAGAGAAAAAAAAAAAAAAGGAAAAGTTAAACCGAGGTTTTCGAAAAAGAGTATCGATTTTCCGGGTTTTCTCTTCCGCGAATCAAGATACAATTGATTTCCATGAATTTGGGCGAGATTGAAATCCGGCGAGTCGTTCAGTCACAGACGTTGAGAAATTCTGTGCTCGAAATTGCGGATTTCAAGAACGTTTCAAACCAATCCGAACGAAATTTATGCCCGCCAAATACAGCCGTGTGAATTTTTTTTTTTTTTTTTTTTTTACTCTGAGCGCCTGCAGAAGCGATTTTAACGATAACTTGGCGACGCGAAGAAGGAAGAAAAAGGAATTGTACGTCAATTAGAAAACGAAGGTAATAGAATCGAGGAGATTTATACCGTTGAAACTTCTTTCTCCAAGCCCGTCTGGTCTGAGGTATTATATGTATACATATACCTGGCTCTTTCGCTCGTAGGTTGAAGAAGGAGAAAAAGTAGAAGAAAAAAAAAAAAAAAAAATGGACGAGGAAAAACTTTTCTTCTTTCCCCTTTTGTACGTTTTCTGAATCGTCGCCTGAAAAGTGCTTAACTTATCGATGAAAAAAACAACTCCCAGTGAATAGATTAAACGAAAAATCATTCCGAAGTAAAGATCTCGTTGCAAGCTTCGGCAACTTCTTTTTTTCGTCTTGAAAACAATATTTGTTGCAAATATTTCTCACAAAACATTTCTATACATAGACATAAAGATACCGACAACGCTTTATTGAAGGAGAGTAATTTTTTTTTCTTCTCTCATAAATTTTTTTCCCCCTTCTCTCTTTTCTTTTTTTCAACACAATATTTATAAAAAATTTCCACGAGCTATCAATTACATGATTCTGTTATTGTGAAATTCATTTTTTTCATTAATATGTGATCACGATTTTAGCTTTTTTTTAACCGAAAAAAAAAAAAAAAAATTGAAAATTCTGGTCTCAAAATTTTCTTTCCAGTCGGATAATAAGTTCAGAAAACAATTTTCTTCATTTATCCTTTACAACGTTTGCCTGAGTGTGTGTATGAAAATAATATATTTCATAGACAAAGTTCTAAGTTTAGTTGTGAAAATATTGTCCCTCGCATGTCGTAAATCGACGAAATAAACAAGTTTAGTATATAAAAAGTAACAAATAATTTCTCCTCCGCGATGACCGAGTTTCTGGAACAAGCAATGAGGAGGAGAATTTCAGTAGAAACGAACGAACGAACGAACGAACGAACAAGTTCAACGATTCGTGAAAATGCTCAGCAGTGCATGCGGCTTGATACGTATTTATCAGAGACAAAGGAGAAAGAAAAAGAAGAAAAAAGAAGTTACGTTAAGAAGAAAAAGAAAAGAAACGCAACTAGGGTGAAAACGGACGAAGTGTAGGAAAAATCAAGCAACGCCGCCGCCGTAGCGATGCGTCAAAAACGAGACTTGATATCTTTGTATAGGAGTAAAAAATATGAGCAGACGGATGTGAAGTATTAATATAAAATGTTATGTGCATAAGTTTGTCTGTTGGGAAGCGTATTCAAGCTGTTAACTCCGACGTCGACTTTCTTCCTTCCCCGCAATTTTTCACCCTCGATAAAGATCGCGATAATACGCCGACTATATTACGTTATAAAAGACTAAACATAAATGTCAACTCGGTATGATGTTACTATTTTGTGAAAGAAAATGTTTAAACCTGACAGCAGGTTGCTATCTATATACAATATGTAACGTATAATCGGTGAAAAGTGTACGATGAAAGAGAATAAAAAACTAATATTAAAAAGAAAATACAAAAGTAATCGGTTAAGCGCAGCGATAAAATCTAGTTTCAATTTTCTTTCTATTTTGTTATCGAATTTCGTGACATAAAATTCTTAGGAGAATGCGCACTTTTCATGTACCATGACACGTGCGTACCTACCATAGATGAAGGAAGAAGGATAAATTTTAATTGCACGTTATATCGACGGATTTTTTTTACGTCCTGGTAGTAAAATGTTACACGATGTTTATTCTGATCTCGTATTCTCGTATAATTCGAAGAATTTATTACCGGACGATCGATTGAAAGGAAAAACAAATTTACGCGTAATTGTCGTGCCCAGATTTTTATCCGGAAAATCATGAGGTGCGGAAAACTCATCGATTTAATCCTGCGATTGGTGTTTCCTTATTTACCTCAAAACATTCGCATTATATGTAGTATATATATATATACTTACAGGGGATGCACCTTTGATTTTGATTCTTCTCCTTATTCGCGATCTTCGTCGCGTGTTTGCAGGAGTGCGTCTCGACTTTGATTGCGGTCTGAAATCAAAAGGAAAACGAAATGAGCCAGCCGGCCAAATTCGGTAGCAAGTTGCAACTCAATCGGAGAAATTGACCAGCATGGTAGGGTTGAATCCCTTTTAAGGGAGTATTCTGGTCCAGAGGCCTAAATTTTCGACTTTTTTCTAAGTGACATAAAAAAGAAATAAAAAACATCTTTATATGATGTTACAAGAATACAAAAAAAAAAGTTCGATATGTTTTTGACTCTTGTAGTATTTCGAAATAAAAAATCCAGAGAAATTCTTCGTTAGTAAAGACGTTTCAATAGTCCGGAGCACGGGAAGACAAAAAAATGTTTTTTACAAAATGCCAAGGATTTGTAGGAAAAAAAAAAAATTTTGTGCCCCTGTTTTTTGACCTTTCCCAATTTTTTAAAAATAGTAAGATTTTTTTTTTTTTCTTTAATCCGTGCTTCCAACCATAGAGAAATATACAAAAAACATTTTCACCGAATTCCAAGTACATCGGTCAATCAGATTTTGAGATATAATGTCAACCGTATCGAAAAAACTAGTTTCGAGAAAGACGCGTTCAAATATTTGTTCTGGCCGGATCGATAACTGTAACTCCGAAAATATTTTGAATTTCCAAAAATTATCTTAAAGGTCTAAACTTTGAAAATATGGAGAGAAAAAATCGTTTTTTTTTTCAATTTCCAGACCAGAATATCCCCTTAAGGAGTCGGATGAAAATGATAAAAAGGGTAAATTTCGAAAAAACATCTCGTGGATTTTCACCCACAAAAAAATGAAAGTTTTTTTCGCACGTCCAATCGATTTGAAAAATTGCTTCTACGGAGGTGTGAGTTTTCCGGTACCTGAGCCCAGCAGACAAACACGTGTCTCATCTCGACATCGGACACGGTTTTCCCCTCTATTATCCCACATGACGGTCTATTCGTTGCTACGGACGGTTCGTGGAGAAGGAAAGGAGGGAAGATATTATAACCGAGAGAAGGAGAGATTGACGACACCGAATACCGCGATGGCGTCCATCAATCTTCCGCTGAAACGGAGCCTCGGATCTTCGCCAATTCACGCTCTCTGATCGTGAAGCACAACCTGCGTGCGATTTTTTTCGCATTACGACGTTCCAGAGTATTTGGCGAATTTGTGTTACAAAACGTGGAACCGAAACTTATTTGGATTTGAATAAATCGAATAAAACATTCCGTTCAACGTATTTTTGAAAGTTGTCAAATTTTTTTCTTTTTTCTTCTTTCTTCTTTTTAGCAGTAGCTAGTCATTCGAGGGCGTTGAACGGAATAAATGGCGCTTTATTTGGAAAGGACGACATTTTCAGGATGTTGGTGTGTGTCGAGGGCTTATGAAACTGCTTCGCTGACCATTTCGGGCCGGCCATTCTTCCGCATTTACTGGACTTTATTCGCCCTTTGGGCGGGTAAAACGCGCCTGCAGTCAGTGGCTCGCGAAAAAGAACAACGACGACGATACCTTATGGTTGCAAAATCACCCTCGAGGTGCGAATGCGTTTGCTGCCTCTGGGTTTTTATTTGAACAGATTTAATTTCCTCGAAAAGAAAAGAAGCAAAAAATTGCGAATTTGAGTGGATTTCATTCAATTATATACGAGATCAAAATAGATTAGAAGGTTGGGCACCAGATTATCTTTGTGATAACGAAAAGATCGAATTTCAAAAAATCATTACGTCGTGATTATTTTATTTCATTACGAAATAATTTAATTTCATTTTGAATGGAAAAAAACTGTATTTGACGCAAGAACAGACACTTTCTACAAACACATTCACACAATTTTCCAAAGTCAGTATAAAAACTTAGAAAATCACTTCGATACTGTGAAGTTATTAACCACTTCGTTGAAGTAAAATTAAACGAGATATTTCTTTGAGTAAAGTCAAGTCCTTTCAGGTCGAGTAAGGATGAATTATTATTTCTACAAATCAAAGAATTGAAAGATCTTTCTCATTGTGTATACAACGAATAACGAAGACCTGAATAATATTTTTAGCGTTAATAATAAGCGTACAAATAACAAATTCTATCTCTCGAATCCACGGCGTTGACGCAGAATACCAGTTTCCAAAAGGACATCAACGGTTTGCCTGTATCACGTTTTTTTCGGTCCCCGGATTCTGTGAAACAGTCCAAAGTAAATTGCACACATCACAAGGGCCGAACCGGAGCCTCCCTCTCTCTCTCTCTCTCTCCCTCCCTTTCTATCTCTCTTGTTCTGCCAGAACCACGAGCACAAACGTACAAAGGAGTCCGGCATGGGTGAGTGGTCAAAAGTTGAATGGTCGGCAGGTAAAGGGGCTAACTCATCGACCAGAATGCAGCCTGGAGCTGAGCCCAAATTGTGAATTCGGTTGTAAGGTTGTATCAAGTGAACCAACCTCGCGAATAATTTTTCACTTAACGAGCTGCAGGTATGCCGTGAAATTTCAAAGTGAAAACCCTTTCATCGTGAAAACCCTTCGACAACATTTTCTCAACCGGTTAAGTTTGTTTTTTGGACAAATTTTCCACTTCACCGATTTTTATCGTCACGTTAGCTTGAATTTTGAAATTCGAAATATACTCGAGTCGATCGAAAGTCCGATGCAAAAATTAAAAACTTTTTAATCCAGCTCCGCATTGTTAAAAAATTCGGCTGGAATTTCGGTGACACGGTTTTTGGTTTTGAAAATTTTTATGATTAATTTCGAGGAGTGAGATCGGTTTGGCCTTGAAACGGAGTCCTCACAGCGGTTTTCGTTCACCGGGCAAACTATCGCTAAACATTTCGGCGGTAAATCAGTTTAAGAGCTTTTTCATGTCGGAGAGAGCTCGGCTCTGTGGAAAAACTGTAAAACGGAATCGTACGTCGGGTAGGTATAGATACTTCGGTGAAATGTGTTGAAGGCACACATCCGCACACCCACGGCCATGTACAAGTATGTATATAACTATATACACACTTATATATACATACATCCCTCCATTATTTATCCGCGAAAAATCGAGCATCGTTTTATGCCTACAAATTTCCGCAGACGTCTTGCGTCAATCCTGACAATGGCCAACACCTGTTGTCGCTTGTGAAACTTTTTTAATTTTTTTTTTTTTTTCTTTTTGCTTCTTAAAATCTTTTGTACATACTTAATATTCGAAAAATGCAATCAATCGTTCCCAAAATTTTATTTAAACATATTAACTACTCTAGTACAGTAATGGGCGAAATTTTCTTCAGTCAATATTTGTATTTTATTCCATCCTATCCATCCCATCGGTTTGAGTTTCATTTTTTCGAAAAGTGCAATGGATACGAAGTAAATCAATCGCGGATCTTATAGCTACCTTATTAAAAAAGTAGAACGATTTAAAATATTCAAATATTCAAAATAAGGTGAAAATGCGGCGAAAAAAAAAACACTATGGATCACCACGTCAGCCGTAAAGAGAGAGTCGAAGGACATGACAGCCGGAAAGGATTGGCAACCCTTAGAAACCGGGCATCCGTCTTATCGGAAGATTTGCATTTGGAGATGGTTGAGAATATCGAGCGTCGTGACCCGTCGCTGTACGAGATTCTACTGCCTCGTTATCGGACCGAATAACCACAAGCAGAGATCTCGAAAACCGCGCGTCATTATCCGCGGCTCATCCTTTCGTTTCTTCTCTACTCCTTCAGATTCAGGGACTGAAACGACAGACAACTCGTCAGTCTGCGCATGCGCGAGTTTTTTTGGCAGGTTGGCCAACCTAATTTTCACGTAGTCTACGCGGACGATGCAAGTTTTTAAGGTTAACCAGATCTCGAATCGTTGATATGTACCGTCGACTTACTGACGACTGATCGCTGCTACGAGACGATCGTATAGACATAATTTCAGCAGAGAGTTTCAGCATCTCATTTACTAGTTTTTCGGGTAAGTTGGCTGCCCTGTCTTGCCGACCAATAGTCTTCGGTTATATTACGCATGCGCAGTCGGGCACTGTGTCCCGCATTGCGTCGTACTATATATAATATATATATATATATATATATATATATATATATATATATATATATATATATATATAATATATATTTATGCGAATTATACTTGGCAGCAATTTAATTGGCCACTCAAGATATCATATAACGAGATCCGCGTATCCTTGACGATGATCAAAGAGCCTCGCTTGTTGCAAAAAGTGAACCTGACTAATTGCCACTGACTTCATTGAATGCAAAAACCTGTTTGAACGTTTTCCTTCGCTTTCCGAGCGTGCAGTAATTGTATTAATAATTCTAACAATGTTCAAAATAAAACGATTGCATTTCTTTTTCTGTAATTCTGGCCACTTTGAGTTGGCTTTACATATTAAGTTGATTATTTCAAGATTATCTCAAGGAATTATTATATAAATTTTTGCAAACGAATTGTCGGAATAAAATCAAAACTAACAAGATTCGCAATCAGTCGTGTGACGACAAACTTACCAGGCGTACAATTTTGTTTAGATATACTATATATATATATATTGCAATCGAATGAAATGGAAAGAATCCAAGATACGTATTACAAGAGAAAAAAATCTGAAAACCAGCCATTCGAGTCTGTCAAGCTTTTGTAAAGCCCTTTGCAGTCGGACTATTTTCACTGTTTCCGTCTCACCAGCTTACGTCCCTTATAATATATCGTATAATATATCATACATAGCCACTGCATACTGAAGTGGTAAAGCCAACAAAACGGTCAGACAGTCAAGCCGTCTCGATGATCTATGAACCATTGCAATGGTGGCATGTATATATATATATATATATATATATACGTACAATATACGTAATAAATTCACTCGCCCATAGAACCATATTAAAAATATTTTTCTGACGATGTTGGAATTTGTGAGGAAAATAAAGGTGAAACCTCTTTTGTGATTAATCCAAAGGATTTACGGTTTCTTTCTTGCTGTTTCTCCATACTTTTTATTATTAGAAAATCACCCACATCTCTCTCTCTCTTTCTCTCTCTCTCTCGTGACGTCAAACATGTATGATATAAGTATCAATATTGTATGTGTATAATACGAACAAGTAGGTCGCTAAACATATTACAAGTTGTCGAAAGACGAAGTCGCTGGTTTTTTTTTTTTTTTTTTTGATTATATATTCCAGACGTGTAAAGTATTCTTTTTCTTTCTTTATCTTCTTCTTCTTCTTCTTCTTCGCCTTCTTATTTTATTTGTTATTATTATTTTTTTTTATTCACAATTTTTTTTCTTTTCTCGCTCTTCATCATCTGTGCTTCAACTTTTTTCTCATTTTTTCTCCCCTCATTTTGTTTTGTCTACGATACTCTCTGCAGAGTTCGCGAGCTTGCAGTGGCTATTTTCAGAACTTGTTTTATAAACTGAAAACTTTGTTTCGTTGACGAGACGCGGTGGATCACCAATCATGAGTCTAGACGGTGAATAACCGTTTCTTGGAAAATTTTCTCATCGCATTTTACGATATGGTTTACAAGAAAGGTGAGAAAAATCACATTCAGTAACGAAAAATCGATGGAGTAGAAAAATGAATGGAAAAAAAAATCGAAACGGATTTAAAATGGTCTGACAAAAGTCCGTCACGACCTTTCCGATGATTTGTTTATGCTTTGAAAAATCGTCGATTGTTGATGTGTAAATTCATTTTATTATTTGAACTTTATTCACGATCTCTATTTATGCATTAAAATTTGCAAAATTTGAAGCGACGGAACGGATTATTTGCTTGTTGGTCGTATTAGGCGGTGAATTATGGGATATTAATCCTCAGAAATGTACCGAACCTTCTGAAATTTAATCTCAGGAGGAGAGAAACATAAGTCGAGTATCGAATCTGAAGCTAATTAGTGTAATTCGATTCGCAGAGACTTTGGATAATTATTAAATTTGATTATCTTAACAGAAGCAACAAACGAATAAGCGAATCAAAGCATCTTTCGAAAGAAGTACGAGATTCAAATGCCCGACAACTAATTTTTGGCTCCCTTGTCTCGGAGGCTTGAATCGGATACATTATAATTCGTCTAATAAAATACAGAATGAGGCGGTGAGAGTAACGAGTTAAATAACTTTGAGGTAAATTATCGCCAATTAACAGATTTCGGGAAATTGAATTCGAGGTTAATTTATAGGGCGAGCAATTTTCAACGTCGAACTTATCAGCAATCGGCTTTCGAAAAGTTCGGTCTCGATTCTGGGCCACAATCGTATTGCCGTGGATTTCTCTCCGGTGAATTAAATCGTTCCACATCGTCTCTCCGCAGACTTTCCTCTTGATTTTTATTCGGAATGGAAAATCTGCGACCCGTGGCGAAAAACTGCAGTTTAAGAACAGCGTTATGCGCTCTGCTGCGACAGTCGGTGCAAGTCGAACAAAGAAGATTAAAAAGTTGTAAGAATTCAAGAATAAGACGAATAAGAAGGATAAGTTTGATGTTATTGCTTTGATGATCCACTTTCCTCGCAAAATATATTTCTTTCTACATTTCTTCGACTCATATATGCTTTTACATCGGTTCACATAACACAAGTCACAGTATTGCCAAACAAATCGATATTAATATAATTCTAGTAACGTTTCAAATATCGTTGAAGTTACAAAAATATTTCGAACAAGTTATAATCATTTGGTGTAATGACATAGTCGTTAATGCCACATACTTTGGTTGTCACGATCTAAAATCTGTTTGTTTAGTTTTTTTTTTCATACATTTTTTCAGTCAAGGAATGTCTTAAAATAAATTTATTGTTGCAGGAGCATAAAATTGTCGCAATATGATAAAAAAAAATAATAGCATTGCAACATATATCAGAATTTCTGGTCACATTTATGAGCAAAATTTCAATTCGTCCTTAGAACTATACGCTTTTTTGGCGATAATAAAAATAAAAAATATTTAAGGAATGTGTGTTAGAATTCAAATAGAAATAAGTGTCTCTCGTGGAGGAAAGCAAGCCTCTTGACTGTAAAAAGTGTGCTTTCGAACTCCTGACTTTCGAGGTTCGAGTGTGTATTTAGTCCCCTCTTCTCTCTCTCTCTCTCTCCCTCTCTCTCAGTCTCTATTCTCTCACGCCACTCTCAACGCTGTCGAAGAATGCATCAACAACTCGTACGTACAGAAGCAGAGCAGTGATTTCGTAGAGACCGAACTTTCCTCTTCGCAAAAGCTTCTCGTAAATACGCGCGAGAGGGAGAAAAGCCAGAGACAAAAAGGATCCTGCAGGAGTAGGTGAACGAAGGTGGGGGTGGGGTGGGGAGGGGCTAAAAAGGTGAAACAGAAGGGGTTAGAAAAGTCGAGAGAAGCGGAGAAAGTTGTGTACAACGAGGTCACAGAACAGGAGATAAATATTCCCTGAAATAATATCGGTGCTTGCTGCAAGTTTCACATTTTTTTTTCCCACAATTTTTTATTTTTCTCTTTCAGATTATATCTCGCAAAAAATCCAGACCAATAAATCGACTCGTAACGCTGGTGAATAATTCATAACTTGCCGAATCAATGAATATAAAACTTTTCGAAAGATCCTGAAATTTCTATTCTTTTGCGTACAATTTTTTGCAATCTTTTTTTTATTCCCCTTACATACCGAGTGGCAAAAAAAAAAAAAAAAAAAAAAAAAAAAATGGTAATAAAACCGGATGGAATTCCTCATAGAAATATGCACCTACACGTGCATATTTACTACTTTGTTATATTCACATAACACACACACGTTGTAAATGTATACAATGTACAGTAGAGTTTTTTTTTATACACGTTTCGACCTAATTTTCAGCCTGTTTATGGAGTGAATATTATGATTATTAATTTTTTTTTTTTTTTTATAGCGTGTTATAAACTCGGGTCTCCGACGTTATAAAGTCGTTTATAATACGATGATTCGTGTCGTCTGCAGATGTAATACAGAGGAGGATATTCCGAGTGAGAGTGAATTTGAGAAATGTGTCAGGGGCGAGATACTTTCCGATCTTACACAGCAGCGGCATATTTTAATAAGGAAAAAATGATTAATGGACCCTCGGAGAAAAGAATATTCCGCTTTGCTTCGTCCTAATCCACCTTGAATTGTTATCTTACATATTGCATTTCATATCTTTTTTCATTCAGGTATAAAAACGAATGCAAAATATTAACCTTGACAGAATACGAGTCCTTCGTTAGTGCTCTTTTATTATTTCACATTAGCGGTGAAATCGTTGAGAAATTTTTGACTGAGAAGAAATTATATACACGATTTTAACGTGATTCATAGTCAATACTTCAGCGGTGTAATATATTTTACAATTAGTGTGATTATTAACTTTTCAAAGGGTTGACCAGTACTTTGATGTCTTTCTAATTGATTTAGAGAAAAAGCTTTAAAGACAGAGAGAGAGAGAGAGAGAGAGAGAGAGAGAAGATTTGGAAATTTTTTTCAACTATTGACGATCAATATTCAAGTATAACCAACAGACATTCAGATTATATACTTTCGAGTCAATATAACTTGTCAGTAGATAATTCGTTGAACGGTGAAAACAAACTCAAGCCGTTTCGTGATCGCGCTTTCGCAGAGCTTACAAGCTACTCGGTGGATTTCAGCTTTTGCAAGTAAATTTTAATTAATCCTTTCTCGAAACAGCGAAGGCTTGCAAACTCCGGGAAAAGAAAGACCATTGAGAATTCTGACGCAGAGTCGACATAACGAGGCGAAACTATTCGCAATGGCGGAGGAGCGTTTTTATTTTTTGTTTTTATTATTCATTCTCTCTCTCTCTCTCTCTCTCTCTCTCTCTCTCTCTCTCTCTCTCTCTCTCTCTCTCTCTCTCTTTGGAAAAGGAAGGAAGTAAAACGCAAAACAAAAAACACGAGAGCACCGGATCTGGTTTTGGAACGGAAAGAGTATAGTCCTGTCCCTCGGGCAGGATTCATGAGAGTTTCAGAAGTCTTCCACTCCATCTAACCCCCCCCCCCCCCCCCCCCCCCCCCAGAACCTTGCACGAGACTTTATACTTTTCCACCTTGTCGTCCCTGAATTTTCTAACGGGCACGAGAAAAGAAAGATAGAATATAACTAAAACACACACAGACACACACATGTCAACATCAAGGAAACCTTTCGCGGCGATTTTTTCTTGTTTCTTTCACCATAAGATGTCCGATTCTCGTTAGATTGGAAGAAATGATAACACGAGTTTGTTACAATTCGATAGGATTTCAAAAATGAACACGTGACGTAAAGTGGCTGCGCAATTTTTTACACACCGGAATCTGGGCATAGAAATTTTATTCGCAAATATTTTTTACACGTGGCGACATATGAAAAGAGAGGAAAATCAATTTTTTCAAATGTCGAACTGAAAAATCATGGTTTACGTAATTAGGTATCCCAATGGAGAAATAAAACTGGGCGGAAGAAAAAAAGGAAAAACGATGATCAACGAATTAGCGATCCGGGCTGCTCACTCAGAAGTGAAAAGCGGAAGCCATCGAGGCTGGGATATAAATTTATGACGTATGGTGTATGACTGTACATATATATATATATATACTCGCAGATGCGTATAATATATGAAATATTCACAGAGCACTGCGCAGTGCACAATGGCCGTGACCGACTTTATCGCAGAGGCTGATATCTGTGATGTAGGAAATATTTTGAAGAACGATCATGCGGAAAAATTATCTAACCGAAAATAACGAAATAGTGCGGAAAACCGCGACGTATCTGCTCGTATAAAACCGGAGTTTTGTAAACGAAGTGAACGAGAATTTCAGCGTGGTTTTATCAGATCGTAGGAAAATAGAATTTTTGGTGAAATATGAGGACTGGTTTTAATTTTTCAAAGAAATCAGTCGTTGTGTAATTGATACGGGAGAAAAAAATTTAAGCATAGTTTATCGGAATATTAGTTGTTCGTTTTAATTTTCATTCCGATATCACGTGTTTCAGTTTTCGAGTGGAGAGAATATGCGAAATATTAAACTAAGTAGCGATATATGTATACGGTTGAAGTTTTGAATTTGAAAAATTCTGCAAGCGCCTTATTTCGAATTATTTGGTGGCAATAATTGAAGTAAAGAAATAAAAATTTCACGATGCAACAAAGTTTCGAATGGTTGGTGAGAATTTAAGTTAAATCAGAATAACCAGGATTCCGAAAATAAAAATACCGAAAATGCAAAGCAAAGAATGATCAAAATGCTGGAATTCCACCAAGCCAGAAATTCAGAGAATTGAAAATCTTCGATCATTCGTAATTTCGATGTTTCCGATCCTTAAATTTTCTCATTTCCGTACTTTCGGAATTTTGAGCATCGAGTTTCGGGTATTCGAAACTTTGATGTTTCGTCAAAGTATGATTTTTTTACACAGAATTTCTCCACCGAAAATTTCGGAATTTGGCGCTTTCACAACTTTTCAAATAAAAAATTTCAACCCCGTCCCAGATAAACGAATATCGGATTGAAACTCACCTGGAATTCAACGCGGTATAAAACTGGAAATTTTCTACGAAGTTCGCAGAGTTTTGGATAATGTGCCAATTCCGTTGGGGCGGTTGGCAGCGGCGTTGACATGGCGCCATTGTCGTCTGCTGCTGAAACAGATTGCGGAAAATGGAAAAGGTGCATTAGTATAAACTTCGATTCCTCAATAGCCGTTGACTTTCTTATTAAATGGTAAAAATATACGTTGCAGAGGATCAAATTCATTAAGTCGAAAATTCATTCGTTAAATCGAATCGGAAGTGAACTTTGTCCGATCAAACAGTTTGAATGTAATAAATTGTCGGATAATTATCAGCCGGAAGGAACTCGGAGGGACGATATTAATTGGGGTCTAATCCGCAACATTTGTCTCTCGGATCATTCACGCCCTCAAAATAATGTAGATTCAGAATTCAAGGATCAACGGGATCAATATTCCGTACGAAAAGTTAAAAGACAAAGAAGAAGAACGCTTAAAATCATTTCTGTAACACAGTAAATATGTTGTTTCATTCGTGTAAACTGTCACAGACGAACATAACATTGATGGAGATTTTTTACACGCTTTTTTCAAGACTTTTTTTTAATAAGTTTTAACTGTAATTATTAAAAAAAAATTTAACAAATTACAGACCCCGTAATTAAATCGGAATGAAGTTGTGAAAATTTCTCGTCGCCAATCATTGACAAAATGGACGGGAAGCGACGGAAGATAGGAAAAATAAATAGCAGGGAAATGAAAATATAGCGCGAGGAAAGGGCGAGGCGAAAACAACAGTGGAAATAAGAAGGAAAACGAAATTTCGCTCGCGGAAGGAGGAAAAACGGAAGAGAAAGTCTCGGTTAACGTTATCATGGGGATAGCTATGCACCCAGGGGGAGGGGGGAGGGGATAAAGAAGACTCTGATTCTACCCTCATCCCTTCCAGACTTCTGAGACTCCGCCCTTCTTTCCTTTTACCGGAGTCTTTGACGTTCTGATTAGGTAACTATAGGGTATCCGCTGCGATATCTAAGACAATAAATTCTCTGACGAAGTTATAAATTTTCCCGGCTATTCCACTTCCTCGTTTTTTACCCTACTTTTTTCGGTAGTTTCTGGTTTAGTTTGCTTTCTTGTACTTTTGTTCGTCACAGAGATATTCGTTCTATCAACGGTGAAAAATATTTCTTCTGGAAAGATTGATTAGCCAAATTTTTCATCAAGGATTTCATGCATGTTTAAGAGAACCTTAAAAGAGGTTTCAAGATGCTGAAGATGATTCTTTTTGGCAGTTTTAAGCGGTGTTACCAGACTTTATGAAACGGTTTCACTTCGTTTTTGGAATTTCACATTAAAACGTGTATAAAGCGGTTTGAGTATTGATTTTACGTGAAAATTTTTACAGATATTGACAGATATTAAAAGATTTTAGTAAATAAATTTGAAAAGTTTAGGCTTGCAGAATATCCAAAAATATTTTCGCACATTTTTCGCGTGATTGCAATTTTCATTTCTAAACTCGGCAAAATAAAGATCTCGACAATGTTTAAAATTTTA